>NC_067474.1:139910741-141110741 GCF_947179515.1 Apodemus sylvaticus
AGCCTTTGCCCCAGGACTTCCCGGAAAGGGCCTGCTGTGCCAGGGGAGCCACCCCGGGATGGCTCCTGCCGCAGCTGCCTCTAAGATGTACCGCTGTGCTGTCCCCTCTCCCTGGCTATGGGTCAGACCCAGCCCCTGAGCTCGGGTCCTCTACAGTGGTTCTCCGTGCGACACTTCTGTGGGTCTCCTTAAGTCCGCTTCCACAGTTCCTTGTACATGAATGCCAGTGTCTGTGGAGTTGGACCTGGAAGGTTTGGAATTGTCGTTGGTTTCTTTTCCATTTCTCATGACCAACGAGCTTCTCCCGTTTCCTCTGTGCATCTCTTGGTTTCCACCACGCATTGGGTCAAATGTCCGGCTTCTCTTCACTAGGACCCGTTTCTACAGGAAGCTCCACTGCCGCTCTTTCTTTCTCCAATACCTTTTCCAGGTGACAGTCTTGATAACCTGTCCCCTACCTGCTGAACCTGTCCCAGTAGTCCTCCCTACTGCTCCTTTTATTAAAGAATAAGTTATTATTTGTGTGTGTGTGGTGGGGGGCACACATGGGGAAATCAGTGACAACTTTGTAGAGTCTGTTCTTTCCTTGTTCCTTTAGATGGTTCCTGGGGTCGAACTCCTTAAGCTTACATAGCAAGCAGTTCACCAATGAGTCATCTACTGTCCCCACCCCCTGGGGTTCTGTTTATTACTTTTTTGGTGCTTTGAGACAGAGTCTCACTAAGTAGCCACGGCTGGTCTCAAGTTCGTGATTCTTCTGTCTGACTGCAGAGTGCTGGGACTGTGGGATCCTGGGTATGAACCACTGCACAGAGCTTCCAGTGTGCTCACCATAAACTCCTCTGTGGCATTAGACTCACCATTAGACTCCTCTGTGGCAGGTTTCCTGAATGAGCTGGCCCTTCCTAGCTCGGTGAGACTGAATTCCCCTCATTTTCCGTGGCTCAGGTGCCCAGGCCCTGTTCACCACAGGCCTTTGCAGCGTTGCCTCTACCTGGAAGCTCAAACTTTTGCACTAGGAACTCTTCCCGGCCCTCAGAAATGCCCTATTTCATCTCCACCACTGGGTCAGATCCCTTACTAGTTTTTCTAATGCCACACGCTTAGCTGCTTATGGCTGTCAGGGCTGTAATTATGTATTTGTTTGTAACGCTTAGTTATTAATACACATCTATCAAGCTAAGGACTATGTCAGGTTTTGCCCACTTAGAAACAATCTCCAGGGCAGGTGAGGTGACTGGGTATGACTGGGTAGGGAAAATGGTGGGTCTGCACTTAAATGTTTGCAAGGTGGGAACTTTACCAGCAACAAAACTTTACCATCATCCCCAGCCCAGTGTATCTGGCTTGTTTGGTTTTTCCAGACAGAGTTTCTCTATGTAGCCTTGGCTGTCCTGGAAACCCGATCTGTAGACCAGGCTGGCCTTGAGCACACAGAGATCAACCTGCCTCTCAATCTTAACTAAAGATGTGTGCTACCACTGCCCAATTGCTTTTAGTTTTTTTGCTTTTTTTTTTTTCAGACAGGGTTTTACTGTGTAGTTGCAGTTGATCTGAACTCCCTATGTAGACCAGGCTAGTCTTGAACTCAGAGGTCCACCTGCCTCTGCCTCTGAGAGCTGGGATTAAAGGTGTGTCCCACACTGGTCCAGTAACTTGTTGCTTCGACAACTGACTACATTGCTTACCCACTTTCTTTTCATCTCCCAGCTTAGGTCTGCACCATTTTTTTTTTGTTTTGTCTGAACCTTGGCGACCCCCTTCTTGCCTCCTGGTGTACAATTGACCCCTATCGATCGGTTTCCCCCTCAAAAGTTTAGAGTATTCGAATGAATCTTATGTCACCATTCCTACTTAAGAGCTTTCAGGAGTTCCTCGGGGTCCTGGGAATAAAACCTATGCTCCTAAGCACAACCTTCCAAGGCCTTAGCTATGTGGTTCTCCTCAGAGCAGGCTCCTTCTTAAGGATTGTGTGTCTAGCTCAACAAATAGAGTACCCGTTCTGCTGGGCAGTGGGCGCTGCTTTCCTGGGACAGCCCCAGCCCCTGTCCATCATCTTTACCCTCAGTCGTATGGCTACAGGCACACAGTTGTTTCCCACACAGCTCTCATACTCGCCTAGAGAGCGCATCTCTCTCCTTCCCACCTTGCTGGCCTTGCCAGCCAACGCCCAGCCCCCCCGGGTGAAAGTCACCTGGCCTGCTCACCAGCCTGCTGGACTCCTGGGACACACCCTGCTGCTCTGGGCTCTCAACACTGACAACACACTTTATGTTCACATTTGTTTGTGTGGTCTGATTAATGTCCACCTCCCCCTTCAGGAAGCTCACAGGTTTCTGGGCTTGGTTTCTGCTTGACCATTCTCTCCCTCTGGTACTTAGCAGGTGCTCCACAATTGACTGACTGAGCAGATGAATACTTTCCTGAGCGGACTCAAGGACACTGCCTTGCAGGGAGATATTAGTACCTCTGCCTCAGGTGGGAGGGCTGGGAAGGGCGGGTGAAGAACTTCATTGTGGCCCAGAATGGCTGACCCCTTCCTGACCTCCCCAGCCTTGCCATGGCCGTGACCCACACCCTGCATCCTGTCTGTCTCCCAGGCACTTTACAGCTACTCTCTGGAGCACGGTCCACGGCACCACAGAGCCAGCTCCTGCAGGCTCCCGTGAAGAAGCATCCCTCATGCTGCCTCCTGCTGGAAACTCTCTCTAGGCAGGCGACACCAGCGCCGACCGGTTACACCTCTGTCTCAGCTTCCTAAGTGCTAGGATTAAGGCCAGGCCAACATGCCCACAACTCCTTTTTAGTTTCTCAAAAGGGAAGCAAAGTCACAAATTTGCTTATTTTATGTGTCCCCAGTTGAGTTAGAAGCTTTGAACCACATAGAAAAATTCAGTTTGCATTGGCTGAGGCAATGAGGAAATCGGTTGGAGATGGGTTTCCTTTAAAATTTTTTGGCTTTGGATTTATCATTGTGTGTATGGTGTATGTTTGAGCATGCAGAGGTCCCAGGACGGCTCTAGATCAGTTCTCTCCTCTGTCAGTTTGTACAGCAAGGACCTTTACCCAGCGAGCCTCCTCACCTGCAGGGATAGGCCTGCCTTATGTTTTATGGTTGGTTAATTAGGTGGTTGGTGTTCAAAGACTTAGATTTCTGGGATTGCAGCTTAGCGTTAGAAGACTTGCCTGACATGCATGCAAGATGCCCCAGATCCAATCCTCAGTACTGAAAAAAAATGAATGAATGAATAAATGAATGAATGAATGAATAAAAATGCCTTTCCAGCATTCAGAGATTTAGGATTCAATCCCCTCATCTTTGCTTTGGCTTTGTTTCCAGGCTGGTTAGTGGGGTGTGAACTAATTTTCAGCATCACAGTGAGATTTTACATCACAGAAGCGGGGCCTCTCTCCTCACAGTGCTATTGTATGTAGCTGTGGCAAATAACCACCCAACAGTAATTTAAAGCGTTGTCTCGCCTTTTGAAGGCGGCTGCATTAGCCGTTTCTAGCTGCAGGTGTTCCATGAGGTGACAGTCACACTGTGGGCCAGACCTAAGGTCATCTGAAGGCAGGACTGAGTCTCATAACTGCTGGCAGGGGCTTCAGTGTCTGGGTATTACAGGTCTCTTACCCAGCCTGAGTGACAGAGGCCTGGGCTTAGTGAGACACCTTTCTGCTGTATTGTATTGGCTGCGCGGGCAGGCCAACCCAGTCACAGCTCGGGGGAGGGGGAGATGCGAGAGTGTGAAGACAGGGGATGCTGGGAGGTCACCTCAAAACTTATCTGCCACACAGGATTCCTTTACAAACGTCTCCAGGAACTTCTCTTCACACCTGCTGGCTTGAACTGTCACACGGACCCACGCAAGCCGATCGATGACCCACGGGACCATCGTTTTTGGATCACAGCAATCATGATGCAATGGCCCGAGGTGGGCTGGGAGCCACCTCTGCTGAAGTGAGTTAGTGCTGGAAGGAGCCTGGCTGAGGAGATCGGGGTTGAGTGGACAGGGGAAGGGGCAATGGAGGGACACGGCGCGGAGGCCCAGTGTCTGGGATGCTCGCTGTTGGAGCAGAAACCCCACAAGCTCTGAGGCCCCCTGCCTTTCCTACTGCTGTGCTTCTAGGTTATGCAAAGCGATTAATCTGTTGAGGAAATAAATGGAGGAATCCATAACTAATCTAGAAAACCATGGGGCAGGGAGGCCAGGACTGCTACACCCATCAGGTTAGCCAGCCCCAAGCCCTAGGATCTTTAAGGCCTCAGAACTCAGGTCACCTACCTGTTCCTAGCCTCCCTCCCAAACCCTCTCCCAGATCCAAGGACAAGCAGGTTTGGCAGAATTATTCTCACTTTATTTCCGGAGAAGTTTGATCAGATGTAATAACACTGATTCCAGGCGAGGACAGGGGGCATTGCTCCTGAAGCAACCAGTATTCTGTGGCCCAAGGTGCCACTCCATTCCCAGACCTGGGTTCCCCCTCGGGTTACAGTTAAATAGAGGAAGATCTCCCCAGGGAGGCGTGGGAGGAGGGTCTGCCTCCTGTCCCCGCCTCCTCCACGCAGAGGTGTCTGAGCACGAGCTATTTACAGTATTCACAGCCACTGTACCCCACCAAACCAAGGCAAATACTACAAGTGGTCCTTCCCCAGGGGGAGGCCAGAGAGGCTATGAGTGTATGTGTGTGTGGGGAAGATGGGTGTCCGGGCGTGAGCACACGGATGTACTGAGGGGCAGGGCCTGCTCTCAGCCAAAGACATCATCAGTCTGTAAGGTGCAGATCAAAAACAAAGAGGGACCCTGCCAGGGGCCGGGCCACTTCCATCTTTGTTCCTTCTCTTTCTCTTCCAGACACCCACGAGCTGATAGGGAGGAGCCTTCACAGCCGCACCCGGGTCCAAGGCAATTGCTTAAAGAACTTCTAAGGGAAAGGAGAGGGGTAAAAGTCAGGGCTGGGGAGTCCCAGGTAGGGATGGGTGGGATGGCGGGATGCAGCTGGGTGCAAGAGGCAGGGTCCCTTCAGTCCCCACCTGTGACTTGTGGAGGCTGCACCACGGTTTTCTTGAGGAAGGCTTCTGCCTCTGCAAATGGGAGGAGTCCCTCTGCTCGACCCAGACTCTTGTCCCCAGCGGTGCCCTTTGGGGAGAAGCCGTTCTCCTGGTGCGCTGGGAGAGGCTGTAGGCCGTTTACCAGGGACCCTGGCATCTCCTTGCCTGGCAGGCTGTAGATGTAGGGGTTCAGGGTTAGCGCCTCCCCTCCCTGGGAAGCAAGCCCAGGAGTCCACAGCTCCAGCTTGTAGCTGCCTGTCTGGGGGTCCCTGGGGTTGGGAGCTGCTACCTCCACTGTGGCTCCTGGGGGGCCAGTTCCTCTTTCTGCATAGAATCCTTCTGTAGCCCAGAGGGCCGAGTCTCTACAGCTTTCACAGGGTCTATCGCAACAAAGAAATGGCCATCAGTTAGGGGTTGTGGAAGAGTGGAACTGGAGCATAGGAGTGACCAGGGCAAAGGAAATGCCAGGGCAAAGGTGGCTTTACCTGGGCCGGTATTGTTAGCAGTGGTCTCCTTTCCGTCCTGCTTCTGCTTTGAAAAGGAAGAGCCATCAGGTGCCAGGGCTATGTGGTCCCGATTACCTCGGTACTGAATTCCCTCTTGGTCCAGATACATAAAAGTCTCCCCCACTTGGCTCTGGAGGCTTTTTTGCAACCTCCTTTCTTCACCCCAACTCCTACTCCCCAACCTGGGAATCCTGACCTTGGTTTCAGCGGCTTCTGACTTCCGAGTCCTCTTCATTATCTCCTCCAGCCGCTGTGTAGAGGAGACCCCACACCAGTTAGGCTCAAACCCAGACCTAATCCTTAACTAACTCCCCACCTGCTGGCGCCACCCTCCGAGCCTACCCCCACCCATCTGTATCCCATCTTCTACAAATCCAAGCCTCGGCCCATTGGTTCACCGCTGCAATTTGCAGGAACTGAAGCTGGAGGCAGAGCCAGAGCCAGGCCTCGCCCCGGGAAGGCCCCACCCGGTAAGGCCCCGCCCCCAGTCCCCTTCTGTCCCGAACACCTTTCTTCGCTCTTGTCTCTCCTGTTCCTCCTTCTGAAAGTGCTTTTCCCGCTCCAGGCGCTGGCGCTCAGCTTCTTCCCGGGACCGAGCTTCGGCTTCCTCTTTCTGCCAAAGACCTCCATAAGTTTTGGGCTCTCTGCTTCAGCCTTCCCTCCCAGCCAAAGATCTGCCGGTCCGCCCGCCCGCTCGCCCGCTCGCCCGCCCGCTCGCCCGCCCGCTCGCTCGCCCGCCTGCCTGGGCACCTGCTTCTGCAGCCGCTCCTGCTCTTCCTGCTCAGCCTGCGCCTTCTCTCGAGCCTCCTGCTCCTCCCGTCTCCGCGCCTCCGCCTCGCGTTCAGCCCGGGCTTCAGCCTCGCGGGCCAGCTGCTCCTCCCGCATTCGCCTGCAGGACCCAGGAAACTCAGTTTGGTCTGCGCCTCTTCTTCAGGCGCTACAGGGGCCCCTCTCAGTCCCCGAGGTCACACTTACTTGTCCCTTTCAGCCTGCAGCTTCCGCTCCTGTTCTTCTCGTTCCCTCTGTTCCCGAGCCTGGCGCCGCTTCTCAGCCAGGAGCCGCGTGGCTTCTTCTCGGTCTGTGGTGCCCGCCATGGGTTTGCTAGGGGTCACCGAGGGAGCAGCGGTAGGAGGGGCAGTAGGAGCAGGCGGGACAGCCGGGACAGCCGGGACAGCGGTGTCTGGAGGAAGATCCAAGACCAGGAGTTAGTACACACCGGCACAGTCCCCTTCATCAGCCCCATTCGCCCCCATGCTTTCAGGACTTAAGCGATCCACTCATTCCACTCAACTGCTGCCATTACGGTGTTGGGGGCTTGGGCAGGAGATCCCTCTTCCCGGCCTTTAACACCGGTGTCTGTTGGTCCACTTCCCAGACACAGGAAAAGATGGCACCTGTGCCCTGCCCACCCTCGCTTCCTGTGTACCTGCAAGGATCTGTGTTGAGGATTGCTCCTTCTGAGGCTGGGCTGGGGTGGGTGAGGGCACCGGTGAGGGCGCAGGTGAAGCTAGGGCAGCCGGCTCCTTCTCCTCAGCGGCTCTGCTCCGGCCGTGGTTCTTGTCAGGCTCCGACGGGCTGGGGCTCTCTTTTGCCTCCTCCTTCCTTCGAACCCGTCCCTTGGGTGACGCAGTGGTGCCTCGGGGGGATGGTGGTTTTGGAGGAAGGGCATGGCCTGGTCCTGGGCTGGGGCAGGGGGAAGCAGGTCTGTGCCAGGTTGTTGAGGGGGAGGATGGCCGGGCCTTGGACTTAGGGCTAAGAGAGAAGAAAAGGGTTAGAAGCCAAGGCAGAGCGCCTGGGAAGGCACGCCCCTCCCCCAACATGTCACTTCTTTGGGGAAGTGTTCCCTTAAAAAAAAAAAAAGATGTTATTATTGTGTGGAGTGAGCATGTGTGAGCATGTATGTGAAAGCAACTTTGTGGAAGTGGGTCTGTCTTTCCATCTTTCCACGGATTCCAGGGACTTAACTCAGGTCGCAAGGCGCGCACAGGGAAGGCCTTTGCTTAATGAGCCCTCTCAGCAGCCTCAGCCTGCACATGCGCCTTCTGCACATGCGGGTTGTCTCCCACCTGATCGCTGTGTTCCCACTTCCTCTCCGTGCCCGAGAGATTCTGATTAGCACCCGCCTTCCCCAAAGCAAGTACACTTGGCAGAGCAAACACTTGGCCTGGTTTAGCCCACCAACGTATTCTCAGCCCCTGACCCCCACCTGGTCCATGGTTCACTTATGTTCTGAGTCTTAGAAGTTACTATTTCAGGAGCTTCCATAATCTTAAAATGGAAGGGGGTGTGGGGGGGAAGGGAGAGAAGAAAAAAAGGAAACGTGAGAGCCAGGGGTGGGTCTGTGGCTAGCCTGGGCTGCACAATTAGTTCAAGGCCATCCTGGGCTACAAAGGAGAGCTTGCCTCCTAAAAGCAAAACAAACAAGAGGCTTTATTGAAATGATTTTGTAGAAATGTTTCTTAGTTGGAAGCAACACACAGCTCCCTAATGCCAGGACTTGGGGGAGGTAGAGGCAGAAGGATTGTAAATCCAAGCTCATCATTGGCTATGGAGCTAATTAAAGGCCAGTTCTAGGATGTTAAGATACTCCTACTCACTAAAAAAGGGCCAGTGAGATGGCTCAGCAGCAAAGGTGCTTGCCACCAAGCCTGACACCCTGAGTTCGATCTCTGAACCTACATGGTAGAGTGACAGCCGATTCCTCTGACCTACGCATGCACACACACTGCGAAAGTACGGTGGCACAGGCCTGTTGTACCCCAGCCACTAGGAGAACCACAGATCCACAGCTGGGCAACTTAGTGAAAAGGGGCAGCGCGAGGGCGGCACAGGACTCGAATCCCAGAGCTTGGGAAGTGGAGGCAGTCAGATAGATAGCTCACTGTGAGTTCCAGGCTAGCCTGGTCCACAGCTAGAGTTCAAGGGCGGCCAAGGGTACACAGAGAACCCCTGCCTTGAAAATCCAAAAGCAAAATACAAAAAGGACTGGGTAGAGAGCTCAGCGATGGGGGTTCTTGCCTAGCACGCAGGGGAATCTATTTCTAGTACTAAGCTCATGTAGGTAAGAATATGGTGAGGGCTCAAGAGTTGGAGACCGTCTCAAAGGAAAAAAAAAATTTTAAGAAAAAGAGAAAAGGATGACAAAACGGAAATCCTGTTCTTTAGTAACTTCAAAGTAACTTTGGGAATGATTGACATAGTGAATGTCCTGGTGAGGCGTGGAGTCCCGCCCACCTGAGCTCAGGGCCAGTGGAGTGGCGGGGTCTGATGGACGCTGGCAGCGACTGGCGCTTCTTGAGGCTACGTTCCCGGGCCAGGGCGCTCTTTTCCTTCTCATTTTCCCGCTCCTTGTCCTTCTTCTCCTTTTTCTGCACCTGGAGGCGAAGGATAGGAGCGAGGAGGAGGAAAAGGAGAGGTTAGCAGCGCCTGCGCTCCAGCTTAGATTCAACCTCTTCCCACCCGAGCTGGGGCCACTCACCGGCGTGGCTTCCAGCCGGCGGCGCGCCAGTGCAGGGCTGCCACCGGCGCCGGGCTTGCGCCGCTCTGAGCGCTCCCCGGACGGGGTGCAGCGGTGCGCGCTCCGAGGGGCGCTGCAAGGCGGCGTCAGGGGGCTGGCGGAGGCCGAGCGCGGGCACACTGGCACGGCTGCAGAGGGATGAGTGCGGTCGGGGTGTGGCCCGGGCGTGAGGCTGGCCCCTGCCCGGGCCCTCGTGGGGCGTCTCCCAGGGCCGCTGCCCCTACCCTGGTCCCTGCCATTGCGGGGCAGTGTGACCGCACTGCGACTCCGAGCCAGGAAGGAGAGGGTGGGCGTCATCAGACGATCCACAATGCTGCTCTCCCATGCGCTCAGCTGCAGGCTGCGATCTAGGAGGAGAACACCAGACAGAGCGGGTCAACGCAAGAGGAGGCACGGGTGGAGACTAGGCGCTGAAGCCTCGGTGAGCCCAAGGAGTCTCAAGAGGACTGTTAGCCCCTACCCCAAGTCACGCGGGGTCACACTTTTTTTTTCCTTCTAAGATCTGGTACTCCTTTTGCAGACACAGGCAACACCACACTGAGCAAGGGACTGGGAATATATCTCAGAGGTAGAGAGCGCTTGGCTGTCATGCAAGAGGCCCTAGGTTCAATTCCCAATACCAGGAAAAAAACCAAAAAACCCTCCCTAGGCCAACACCCTGCATCCACTTTAGGAGTGCCTCCTACCAGTCTCCCCAAGTGAGAGGGCTCAAAACTGTGAGCAAAGGAAGGAGCCATAACAGGATCTAGGGAAGACCCAGCTGCCCTCTCCCAGCTGCCCTCTCCCTGCTCCCACAGTAGGGCCTGCCTCTCCTGCGCTCATGCTGGCCAGGGGGAGGCATGCTTCTTAGAGTTGGGGCAGTGAGGGTCCTTGTGCTCCTCCAACCAGCCATTACGAGTGTGAGACTGGCAGCTCGAAGGCCGGCCGCTCTGGCCCTTCAGCTGCTGGGTTATTTTTAAGCCTCAGTCAGGTGGGGTTGGTACAGCAGCTGATTTGGTTGCTAGGCAACAGAGCAACCAAATAAAAGCTGGAGAAACTTTATAAATAACTTTAACCATGGTTCTTTCATATGTAAGCACCGGGGCATGGTGGGAACGCAGGAGCTGTGCCACCTTGGTTGGTCCCAACTTTGGACCCAGCCAAGGCCAAAGCAGGTGCTCTAAAGGCAGAGATGGCAGGGTTGCATGGCCCTCCAGGGTGGAGACAGAATACCCTCACCCTAGCTAGGATCCAGGCTAGCCTGACACATGGGGGCCCAGACCAGCTAGCTGTGGTTGGAGAGAAAGCCGACTGCCCGTTACCACCCCAGCCCCTAGCCTAACCTTCTCTTGAAGCCCCTGCCAGGCTTTCTGTCCTCTAGGCCATTGTCCTTTGTCTCTCCTACAAGACACTACTATGTCCTGGGGAGGGAGGGTGGTCCAGACCCAAATGCTGGCTCCCCTAAAAGGCACAGAGCCCTGGGCGCAGTAGAGGAGGGCTCCAGGGATGCGTACTCGCTGAGCTCTGGAGGGGGCTGGCTACAGGGGCTCTGGAGGGGGCAGGCTGAGCCTTCTCTTACTTCTACTGGGGGAGTTCCAGAGCGTGGCAGAGGACTTTGAGAGCCGCTTGTTGATTATAGAGTCCACGTGTTTGGGCAGGTTTACTGCCGACACGGAGCACCTGCTCCCACCTGGAGGGGAAAAGACACGGCATTAGGGCCGGGCCAGACGGGAGCCAGGGGGGGCACTGAGGCCTTCCATGCAGGATGCTCTGAGGGCAGGGTGGGAGAGGAAGGAGCGGGCAGGCTAGGATGGGGAAGAGGCTTGATTTCATCTTGGGAGGGGGAGGGGACAAGGGAGATGATCAGAAACAACCTTGATTGAGGGAGCCAATGGAAAGGGCGCAGAGGGAGGAAATGGTGGGAAACTAGAACTACAGCTTTCTCGGCCAGGGCCAGACCGAAGGAAGCCATTGCTTAGGGCTGGGTGCTGCAACCCTCCCCACAACCACCCAGCCCCGGCACTCGCTGACGCTGATGCTGCCCAGCCAAGGCGCTATGGATACGACACCCACATACTGGGACAATGCAAAACAGTCCTAAACAGAAGACCTACACAGCTCACGGCTGCTTGCACAAATCCCATATTTATGTGTACATACCCACATATTTATCCAGACACACAGAGACAAAAACATGCAAACATAGGCATACACAGTGATGGAGGCATGCACACGTGTCGACATGCACACACACAGAAAGGTAATATGCGCGCAGGCAGAACCATGAAGAAACCTAACGTGACAGTTGATGACCGCTTACCACGGGCCAGGCACTGTGCTGGGCACCACACACATGTCACCTCACTTGATCCTCCAGACATCTACCTACAACCTTGGGGGCACGCAGTGCTGTGATCCCCCATTTTACACATGAAGAAAGTGAGGTTTGAGAAGTTAAAGGTCACACAAGGTCAGAGTTTGAACCTAAGTCTGACTTAGGCGTCCTCACTGCGGTATGCAACTCCCAAAACACAGCCTCAGAGTGGGTTACACAAGACATCTATGAGCACACACAGCAGGCGAGATACATGAAATACAGAACCTTGTCCTTGTATAAAGACAGCCAAGCACAGTCGTATACACATGCCAGCAAGGAAGAACACCAAAATCCAGAATGAACCTATTAAGAAAACTCAGGCAAAAAAAAAAAAAAACTACCTTCCAAAACAGAGGATGGCAGTTCTCTTTAAGTATCCAGGTCTGCAGGGCATTAAAGTCATATGTGTGTGTATGTATATGTATGTGTATATTTATATATACACATACATATACATACACACACATATGACTTTATATATCATATATATTTATGTGTATCACCAACGAACAGTAACTGACAGGAGCAAAGCATTTAGCAACTCCTAAGACGACAGAGGTTTGAGGAGCAAACCAAGTTGAAAGAATCCATTTTTGGTTTGACAGTGGAAGTCCTTAGGAAAGGATGATTTGGCTTACAGACCATTCCAGAAGGTACAAGTCACACGAAGCAAGCTGCACCCGCTGCAGGGAGTCGTGTTCCTCTCCCAGCCCTGCCCACCCACCCGCCAGCACGTCCAGCCCACTCACTGGTCTTACGTCCAGGGGAGCTGTGGTGCAGGGCCCCTGCCCAGGACCAGCGCTGTTGCCGGATTTCAGCCCACGTCTTCTTCACGGACCGCTGGATTGCTGCTTCATAGCGCTCCTGGGGGCCGACGGGAAAAGGTCTGGGCTCAGGTTCAGCCACCACACCTGGAGAAAGTCCTCCCCAATCCTAAGCTCTTCCTGACTCACTACAGGCAACCAAAGTTACTGACTTGGCTGTGATTCAGGCCTATGTGTGACAGATCCCTATCCACGGCCTTGGAGAGCATTTCTTCTCATGGGCTTGAGTCACTTCCTGGGTGTATGAGTTGCTTCTCCAAAAATGGGTGGGGCTCTCCTTGCCTGGGATTCCTGGGCAGGGTCATGTCTCCCTAGTACTGAGGGTCCTGACCTTGGCACTTGGATTTCCTTCTTGGCTGAGGCTACCAGAAAGGACTAGACTCTCGTGTCTTTCAAAGCCTCAACAATGCTCAGACTAGGTCCTATCCACGTGATGGATGTAGGGATGCTCACAGACATATATCTGCACACATAGAACAGACTCTCGGGCGGGCCTGTCCCAGGCACATGTGGGAGCAAATGCATCTGTATGGGCACTGCCACACAGTGACAGTCACAGAAGACGATGCATTTGGGGTTGCCTAGAACACATGAGGACGTGTGTGGGTGTGGAGGTGCACTTTATTACTCCACAGACACTGGGCACGAGTGCACGCAGACCTGGAGACCCTGTGGGAACTGCTGAGACTGCTAAGACCATACCTTGTTTTTCTCAAGCTTCTGTCTCTGCCGCTCCTCCAGGGCGGCCCGGCGCTGTTCAGCTTTAAGCCGCTGCTCCTC
This sequence comes from Apodemus sylvaticus, assembly GCF_947179515.1. Classification (NCBI taxonomy): domain Eukaryota; kingdom Metazoa; phylum Chordata; class Mammalia; order Rodentia; family Muridae; genus Apodemus; species Apodemus sylvaticus. The sequence goes on from NC_067474.1 coordinate 139,923,778, forward strand.
CAGCCGGCGGCGGCGCTCCTGGAGCTGCTTTTCCCGGAGCGCCTTGGCCTTCTCCTCCTTCTCCAGCCACACTGCCTTCTTGGCCGCTAAGGTGGGAAGGAGGGGGCATGACCTGAGGGGTTCTGTGGCAGACCTGGGCCTGAAGCTGCTCCCAGAGGCGGTCAGCTACCTCATCCCTTCCCTGCCTGTCTCTCTGAGGCCTCCACTCTCAAGATGCCCTGTTGGTATTTCTGGGCGTCCATGGAGATAGGCCTAGGGAAATGTCGCCCCCACTGGCGGGAGCATGGATGAGTTCACCAGTGTGACACCCCACCACACCCCTGTACATGATTTGGAGGCCAACTGGACAGTTTCATCATATGGTATATGGTGGTAAAGAACAGCAGTTCTCAACTTTTCTAATGGTGCGACACCTCATGCTGTGGTGACCCAACCTTAAATTATCTCATTGCTACTTCATAATTATACTTTTGTTACTCTCATGAATCATAATGTAAATATCTGATACACAGGATCAGATTTATTGATAGTGAGATATTGGATATTGAGAACCACTGGTTCAGAGCACCAATCTGAGGTAAGATACGGGGCCTGAGTCTGAGTCTCAGCTGTTCACCAGCTCTTAGGCAAGTGATGTCATCTTTTCCGACTCGATTCCTCCTCAAAATGTGCTGAGTGGATTAAGTGAGATCAGCACACACACGGTATTCCAGAAGGGTCGGTACTATTTATTTACGGGAGGCTGAGGAACGTCGAGAGCCGATAATGCTAGGCAAACACTCACCCAGGTACTTGGCCCGCTCTTCTCGGCGCTCTTTGGCAAGCTTGTGTCTCTCTCCGGCCTTCTTTGCATCTAAGCGGAGGGTAGAACAGAGTCAGCAGAGCTCCTCGGAAACGCTTCGGCCTTTCCATTCAGCCCTCACCCACCCCACCTTCCTGTCCCCATCCTCCAGACAAGGAGGACTCAGAGAGCAACCCACAGGGTCTGACGCTGGGGACATCACACACCTTGCTTGGCCGGAGGGCTGTCAGAGGCTGGCACTGTGGTTGGGGATGGTTGGCTGCTCCTTCGAGGCTTGGCATCCCGTGGTCCTGTGGCTGTGGGGGTGGGTCCCCTGCTCTTTGCTTCTGAGGATGGGCATTCTTCCGGTGGGGGAGCTGGCTGAGGTGAGATCTGCCCAGCGGGATTCCCGGGTTCCAGAGGAAGCTGCTTGGGATGAGTGGTATTCTTCATGGCAGGAGGTGTGTCCGGGGGAGTGTCAGGAACTAAGGCTGACATCGGTGTTGGTGGTGGAGGAGGGGAAGGGTCCCCTTCTGGAGAAGGTCTTGGCTCTTGGGGGATCCTGGCTAACACAGCTGAAAGATCAGTACAAGAGAGGAGGGAGGGTCAGAGTTTACACATGTACTGTCAGTTCACACAGCAATCTGCTCTGTCCAGTGGAGGATTCATTCATTCATTCATTCATTCATTCATTCATTCATTCACTCACTCACAGATAGTCCGTCCATGTGCTAAGCCTAGTATATTCTAGATATTAATGGCATAATGGTGAGAGGAGTCAGGGCTCATTGCTGCTAGGGAGCTCAGCCTCCAGCAGGACAGACACATAGCTGCAGAGGAAGAGCAACATGCAGCACAGCTCAGCTGACATGGTTAACCTGAACACGAACCCGGGTCAGCTGAGCTGTGATCAGCAGGAAGCTGGAGTTGGCAGAGCAAGGAAAGCGTCCGGCAGGGGAGAGCCGGTTGCAATGGGGCAGACAGAGCAGTGTGTTGGAAGAGAGAGAACAAGTTTATAGCACCAAAGGGACCTCTCTTTCTCTTCCCTTTTTAAACAAAATTACATTTATTCACTTATGTGGATGTGGGTGTGGGTATGTAGGAGGAGACATGCCACAGCATGTGTAGAGGTTGGAGAACTTGTGAGAGTTAGCTCTCTCCTTCAGGACGAACTCAGATCACCAGGCTCTGAAGCTGGTGCTCTACCCACTGAGCCTCTCTGCCTTGGGTCACACTTTCCAACCCAAAGTCTGGTTCAGAGTATACCAGGGATGGCTGGGCACATGGGCCAGCCGAGGAAGGGCAAAGGCGTGGTATCTGTGGGATATTTGCACTGCCAAAGTCATCAGTGGGGTACGCAGCCAGCTGAAGATATGTCTGTCTGTCTGCAACGTTTTCTCCCTACTCATCCTTTGATTTATTCTTTAAAAATATGAATATCTGGGCTGGAGAGATGGCTCAGAGGTTAAGAGCACTGACTGCTCTTCCGAAGGTCCTGAGTTTAAATCCCAGCAACCACATGGTGGCTTACAACCATCTGTAATGAGATCTGGTGCCCTCTTCTGGTGTGTCTGAAGACAGCTACAGTATACTTACATATAATAAATGAATAAATCTTTTAAAAAATATGAATATCTGGGGCCAGAGAGATGGCTCAGTGGTTAAGAGCACTTGTTGCTCTTGCAGAGGACCTGGGTTCAGTTCCCAGAACTGACATGGTAGCTCACAACCATCTCTAATACAGTCCCAGGGATCTGATGCCGTCTCTGGCCTCTATAGCCACCAAAATACCCATGTACTACACATACGTAGACAAAATACTCACACATAAAAAAAAAAGGATAGGAATAAAGTATGAATATTGGAGCAGGGCAGTGGGCAGTGGTGGCACACGCCTTTAATTCCAGCATTCAGGAGGCAGAAGCAGGTGGATCTCTGTGAGTTTGAGGCTAGCCTGGTTTATAGAGAGATTTCCAGGATAGTCAGGGCTACATAGAGAAACCCTGTCTTGAAAACAAAACAAAACCAACCAACCAACCAACCATCCAACCAACCAACCAACCAAACAAACAAACAAAACTCTAGATATGAATATTGCTAAACATTGTGGTGGCACACACCTTTAATATTAGGAAAGCTAAGACAGGAGGACTGCCATGAGTTCAAGGCCAGCTTGACTACATAATGAGTCTGAAGCAAGCCTGTGTTAAATTCACACACCCATGCATGGTGGCGCAGAACTGTAACTCCAGCACTTGGAAGGCTGAGGGAGAAGTGTTGGAAATAGGTCGGCCTAGCTATGCCTCAGAAAGAGAATTTGTTAAACATTACACCAGAAGACAGGTTAAAAACATGCTAGCCCTGTTCTAATTTTTGCCATCTCAAGACAGAGGGGTAAGCTATTCACACTCCACGCCTCAGTTTTCCTATGTGTGAAGTGGGTCCAAGGACCTGAGTAAAGCCAAGCAGGTCTGTAGGTCTTATGTCACCTCCAGCTCTCCCAGAGAGAACTGTTCTCAGGTTGAGCCCTTATGTCATCTGCAGTGACCCTCTGGCCACTTAGGGAGTTAGTGAGGACACAGTAGTGACAGGTGGGGACAGGCAGTATCATGGGAAACTTATTCACCTTCCTGGGGACCCCTGCTACATGAAGTCCTCTGTTCGAGGAACTCTGGCTGTCTCAGGACGTGTAAACTCCTCATCCCTGGGACAAATGACTGTAGGGAGGAGACACCCCAGGAAACTGTCTTTGGGATTCTACATATCCTTATCTAGGAGGTAGGTATCTTAATGGTTTGCGCTCAAATCCAGACGATGCAAGCATGGGTCTCGGCTCTCCTGAAGACTGAGTGATTTCGAATTGTTGCTGCTCTTCTGTAAAGCACGGACACTACTTAGGTCACAGCTTGTGAGATTAGCCACTGAGATTCACACATGCATGAATATACATATATATGTGTATATATGTATGTTTGTATATATATATATATATATATATATATATATATAGAGAGAGAGAGAGAGAGAGAGAGAGAGACTGGGTCTCTATGTCGCCCTGGCTGTCCTGGAACTTGCTAGCTCTATAGAACAGGCTGGCCCCAAACTTACAGAGCTCTTCCTATCTCTGCTTCCAAAGTGCTAAGACTAAAAGTGTATACCACCATCAATATTCATTAATATTCATGTTTTACTGAGTGTTTCCTTCATGTAAAGCTGTGTTCTCTTTACATGCCCTGGTTCTAACCTCACTATTTATGAAGAAGACATTAACCTCTCTTTCACAAAGACAGAGAAAATAAAGCACAGACTAGGGAGAGTCCTTTTTGTTTCCTTTGGGACAGGGCCTCTCTCACTATGAGGTCTAGCCTGGCCTAACGAGAACTGCTGTCCTCTGGCCTCCTGTTTTTTTTTTTTTTTTCTTTCAGTGCTGGGATTCCAAGCATGTGCTACCACATCCAACTTTGAGATCACGTGGCTAGGAAGGGACCAGGTGTGGATCAGAACCCAGTGTCACTGGCAGAGCCTAGGCCAGAAGTTCTCAACCTGTGGGGTGTGACACCCTCAGGGGTCACATATCAGATTACACATTACGATTCATAACTAGCACAACTGCAGTTATGAAGCAGCAATGAAATCATTTTATGCTGGGGGTGGGGGTTACCACAACATGAGGGACCGTATGAAAAGGCTCCAGCATTAGGAGGGTAACAGCCCTGTGGCATCGGTGGAGAGCAGTATGCGGGATGGGTGGTAGGCAGTTAATTACACCACCACCCCACTTTTTACTTGCCTCCCTTACTCTTTCTTCTTCCGCTTCCTGGGCGGCAGGTAAGAGCCCTTGCTGAAGCAATGTCTTCCCTCATAACCCTCAACCCTGCCAGCCCCATGGCGGGTGGCCCAGCTCTTCATAACCAGTCTGACATGTGCCTGGTCCCTTTCCTAGCCAGGTGCAAATTCAAGAAGCACCACAGGGCTGGCTGTGTCTGTGTGTTTCACCACACAGCACTAGTGCACCCCCAGGGAAGCCTGGCTGCTCAGAGGCAAGCCAAGGTCCTTCCATGAAGGGTCATAAAAGTCCTATTTGCTGGGGGAGGATTTGAACCCAGGGCTGTCTGAGGCCAAAGCTTGGGTGGGTAAGTCTTAGCTGAAAGACTGAGGGTGAGGCTTCTGTATATCCTTCCTCAAGCACCTGTGTGTGCTAACAGGTGTTGCAAGGACATTGGTAGGTGGTGTTTGTCTACACCCAGGCAAATCACACCCACCAGGTAAGACTGTATCTAAGTGGGGCCCAAATACTGAGAGGCAGAGAAGTCGGTAGGTGTGGGGCATCGGCTGTGGTTAAGGTTTCTGGCTGTAAAGTCAGCAGGCTGATCTCTCTGTGTGGGAACCCTGAACCTACCTGAGCCTCTGGGTCCCCTCTGAGTGGCTGGTTCAAATGCTAACTGCAGACACCATCTCTGCCTCCTCAAGCAGCATTTGCCCTGAAGAAGACATCCACTTCCCCTTGGCCAGACCTCCTCTGCATCAAGCCTTCACCCTGCTCTCTGAGAGGTCAGCAGACACCTCCAGGCCACTAAGTCACTGGTTCCTTGCCTCATTCTTACTTGCCACACAGACACAGATAGCCCTGTGGTGCTTCTTGAAGCCCTTGCCTTCTTCGGCTGCGGAGACGACACACTTCAGGGTTGGGCTTTCCGGCTGCTTTGCTGGCTGGGACTTGTGTCTGTCGGCCCCTCCCTGACTTCCTAACCTTTCCATGCTGCTGTGTGCCCCAGGGCTGTCAGAAGCTTACCTTTTCTGTCCCCACACTCTGAGGTGATGTCATCCCACATCATCCCTGTGCTGACAGCAACCAAATTTGTTTCTCCAGCCCAGACTTCTCCCCGGAGGACCAGTTTCAGTCCCGTAACTCCCTATGTGACAGGCACCCTGGATGTTTCACAGACACCCCACATTTAGCCACTCCCCCATTCCAGTTCTTCTCAGTTGAGCTACGGAAGCTTCTCTGATCTGGGAGTCATTTCATTCAGACTGTCTAATCCCAGCAAATCTTTTGGGCTTTTGTTTTCAAAATGTACCCCAAGTTCAATCACTTTTCACAGCCTCCAATTCTGTCCCCTTGACCCAGCCCTGCTCTATTACTTGCCCCACCCCCTCGTTCTTGTCTCAACACAACAGCAGGGGAGATGGATTAACTGTAAGTCAGATCATCACATCATCAGGACTTCCCTGAAATCCCCAGAACACATCCCATCTCATGAAGGTGAGAACCCCAAGTGGCCACCCCAGTCTGTGGCTCTCCAGGGTTCCCTCCCTCTGAAGCCTGTTATTTCTTGGACACCATTTCCCCATTCCCTGGAGTTCAGTCCCTCCTGCCGGCCCTTTATGCCCCTCTGCCTTGGGCTGCACCTTGCAAGCCCTCTGTAGGAAAGTCTTTGCCCCCAGACGCAACTACGCTCATTCCCTAACTGTGACATGTCTCGTGTCTCAGTGAGGTCTGCCTTGATTTAAAACTACAAAGGGAGGACAGTGAGATAGCTCAGTGGGTAAATACACTTGCTGAGCAAGCCTGGTAGGTAACCTGAGTTTCATCCCTGAATCACATAGAATGCTATGTCAGTGCACGCACACACACACACACACACACACACACACACACACCATACACATACAGTAATAAACTGCATTCTATGTAAGCATTAAGAGCATTTTTATTTGTTTTTCAGTACTAAGGCTTGAACCCAGAGCCTCTGACACACTGAGCAAGTACTCTACCACTGCTCTGTGTCCTCAGATTTTTTTATCTTGAGACAGAGCCTCACTAACTTGCCCAGCCTGACTTTTGAACTCACTCTAGAGCCCAGACGAGCCTTGCCTGTGACACCAAGTTTCTCTTTTTGCTTTTTGTGATTTTTAAAAAAATGTTTGGTGAGACACGTGTCCACATAAACCATAAGAGATCACTGGATCTGCTGGAGCCAGAGTTCCCACAGTTGTGAGCCAGCTGACAAGGATGCTGGGACTAAACTCTGGTCCTCTAGGAGAGCAGCAAGGAGCATTTCCCACGGGGCCAGCTCTCCTATTTCCTTTATTTATGTTTGTCTATTATTTTGTGGTAAAATCATTTTATTCCGAGGCATGAGGGTGGAAAGGGACAGAGGTCAGTGAGAGTTGGCATCCCTGGCAAAGCAGGATCTTCTAGAACTGGTCACCACAGAAAGCTTCTTAGACGCTGGGTCCTGATAAGGTGTCTAGGCCGGGAGTCCCAGCCATCCTCCTGCTGTAGCCTCCTGACCACCAACACACTTGGCTCACAAACCCCATCTTAATATCCCCACTGCCGGCCTGTGACCCCCAAGGGGGACAACTGTCTCATCTTATCTCTAGCACCAAAATCTCTGGGAACCTAGAGTTTGCCCCTTAACACTCGGGAAATGAAGGAGCCCCATCCTGGCAGAAAGTACCGCCATTTCTTCTTTTGTTTTTTGTTTTGTTTTTGTTTGTTTTTTCGAGACAGAGTTTCTCTGTGTAGACCTGGCTGTCCTGGAACTCACTCTGTAGCCCAGGCTGGCCTCAAACTCAGAAATCCACTTGCCTCTGCCTCCCAAGTGCTGGGATTACAGGCGTGCGCCACCATGCCCGGCAAGCACCGCCATTTCTTACCTGGAGGAGTTCAGAGTCCTGCTCTACCTCACCCATCCCTACTCTGCTCCCCGCTGGCCATCTGCAACCTCAATGGTGTCCCACTGCTCTGAGGGTACAGGTGACATGCTGGATCTGAGTCCCCAAGTTTGCTGGAAGTCTAAAAGCCTGCTGCTCCCTCTCTGCCATCCCTTTAAATCCCTGCTTGTCCACTGAACTCTACCTACAGACCTTTCTTTAAAGTCTGATAACTATCCAAGCTCCTTCTTGCCATGGGGTGTCAGCACCTGTTCCTTCCCTTCTTTTCATTGTTAACTCTTGCTTCTCTGGTTTAGTCTCATTAACTCCAAGAGGCATTCCCTGGTTTCTCTGATTGCATAAAATCCTTCATTACACAGAGCTGTGGCTTCACAGCCTCTCTTTGGAGTGCTGTGAGACTGTCATTCTTCCCTCCTAGACTGTAAGGACCCACATCTGCTTTGTGATGGGGCCACAGTTCAGGAGCCAGTCACAGAGTGCTTTGAATGACAATGAAATGCCACACCAGGAGGCCACCCTAGCCTAGAGCAGGTGCGAGTGAAGAAACACAGAGAACAGATCTGCTGGATGCGGTGGTCTATGCCTCAGCACGCTGCTGTGAGTTCAAGGCCAGCCTGGTTTCCACAGCAAATTCCAGGATAGCCAGGAGAGCTACATAGCAAGTTCACAACAGCCAGAGCTATATAATAGAGAGACCCTGTCAAGAGAAAGAGACGAAAACAAACAAACAAAAACCAAACAGATATGTGCCTATGTATTTTGAAATGATAAACATCGAAAGGAAGAAAAGACTCCCATCATAACAGAGTTTGGGCGGCTCCCCGGACGAAGGCACTCAGGTAGACTTTCACAAAAATAATGAATGTTTACTCCAGCAGCTGAACAAGAAAAACTTCTCAAGAGGCAAACAGGACGCTTGGAACTACTTTCGTGACCTGGCAGGCTACTGACCCTGAATACAAATATTCCCTCAGAATTCTGCCAACCCTGACAAAATGTCACCAGGATGGCATTATCTGGAACGACTTGTGTTAAGCCAAATTAATTCCCGGGTTAATTATCTATACAATATGGTTGATTCTTTTCTGATTATTCACCTCAATCAAATGTGATCTTAGGTTACTTAACTTTATCTTGCTTTTGGACTGTGCCAGGCTGGGAGGCTTCAGCCGCTGCCAGCTTTCCTCTGCTGGGCTGATATCCACCAGAAGCGTTTGCTAAGAACTGGATAAGCAGTAGATAATTTGTATTTATTTCTTGGCACAAAAACCATTTGCAGGGCAAAGGTGCAGGATCTGGTTGTGTGGTGATGTCAGAAAGTTCTTTCTTTCCAGGAGCCCCTAAATGGCCTTCTGACACCACTAGGGTCTGCTGAAAGATGGGGGTCAAGTCCCCAGTGGGCCTGCTGCATGTGTGGGGTGCTACTTCCTCGCAGTCCTTTCAGACAAGTTTCTGCTAACTCCAACTGGTCCTTCACAGCTCTAATCTCAGCCTCACTTTTTTGCCTGCCTGCCATCTCCACCCCAACAGTGGAAAAACTCACTGAGTGTCTGAGCCTTAGTCTGTTCCGTAGCACATCCAGGACATGCCCGACATACAGTAGGGACCCTGGGTCTGATCAGTGAACACATAAACATGTGGATGTATGGATGGACAGATGGAAGGATGGATGGTCAGACACATGTGAGAAACTACCTATACAATGTGTAATCACCCAGGCATGGTAGCACATGCCTATAGTCCCAGTACTTGGTAGGTGATGGCAGGAGACTCAAGTGTACAAAGCTAGCCTGAGCTACAAGAAACCCTGTCTTAAAAAACAAAGAAAATGCAGAGCAGTGGTGTTGTACACCTTAGATCCCACTTAGGAGCGGGGAAGGAGGGAGGGGGTGAGGTGGGGAAGTCTCTGAGTTCGAGGCCAGCCTGGTCTACAGAATGATTTCTAGACAGCCAGGGATACACAGAGAAACCCTGTCTCAAAACAAAACAAAACAAAACAAAACAACCAATCAATCAAACAATAATCCAAAACAGACAATCAAAACACAAAAAAGAGAGTAGACAGTGAGACCTCCGAAGTGCTTCCAGGAACAGATGCTTCTCTCAACCCTAAATGTCATGGCTGTATGAGGCCCTGCTGTCCTCTGCCAAGTCCTAAGCCATGTTCTCTTATGTCATTCAATTCTTGTAACTATCCTAAAGGGAAAGGACTAAATACCCCTACTCCATCACAGGTAAGTTAACTGTTAGTCATACTGAACAGTGTGTCCGTGTCAGGGGCAGGGTTGAACCCCGTGTTGCCTGATGACAAAATCTTATGTCATGCTGTTCCTGCCTGGTGTCAGTGACATCCTTTCCTCAGGCTCCTGTCTGTTCCCTAAGAAGGAAGTGACTCGCTGGCTCCCCCAGGGAGGTTTCCCCACAAAAGTGAAGGGTGCAGGTGGGGCATGTGGGCCTTGAGCTAAGAGCTCAGGAATGTAGGGTAGGCAGGCTCCTGCCCAGGCTGGCCAACAGGCGCAGGGAGCGAGGCCCTAGACCAAGGAGCGGAAGGGAGGTCCATCTCCACAGCAGGCAGAGCAGTTTGTCTGTCAGGTGCGAGCTGAGGGAAGCAGCACCTAGATCCTGGGAGGGAGCACCAGGGAGGCTGGAGAGGGATGCAGATAAAAGAGGCAGGACAGACAGCTAAGTACCTCCATGTCGGCAATAGCTTCTGAGGTGTCAACATTAGACATGACAGATGAGGACAGGAGGGCAGGCAGGGAGAGTGCAATGACAAACAGAGAAAGACAGGTATACACATGAGAGAGACAGACAGACACAGAGAGAGACAGGAAAAAGAGAGCTAAGAGGGGAGGGCAGGCACAGAGACAGAGAGATAGAGAGAGGCAGAGACAGAGAGACAACCCAAGAGAGAAAGCTGACAACATAGACAAGGGCACACACAACGATGGTCAAGGCACTCTTGTGTCTCTCTCAGGAAAGAGACTTGGGACTCAGAACTTCACACGCACAAAAACATACACATGGCTTGTGCCACATCCAGCTAAGTATATAACTTCATTAGTTCATTCTAACTTGGTTTCCATCCTTAGGAGGGCACACTATGACCCCATTTACAAACCAGAAAAGCAGATTCTGAGAATTAAGACACTTGGTAAAGCCACGGAGCTGGCGAAGGGTAAAGGCGGGGTCTGCAGTCAGGGTAACTGTCCCTCACTGCTATGGGAGAGAGCGGGAGGTTCCTGAGTTTCTCCCCCTGGAGAGATCCATCCAGGAGAAGGATGTCTAGGAAGGCCCATGCCTGAGGGACATCCAGGGGAGGCTGGGACAGGACAGGTGTTTCTTAAGAGCAGCATAGCCTGGCCTGGAGGAACTAGGTAGTTGTAAGCAGTACACTAGGAGAGGCAAGCCTCCCCCAGAGGTAGGAGGCAGGGTTCTGAAGCTAGGCTGAAGCTTCTGTAGCCTTAGTGACACAGAGGCTCTGAAGGAACGCCCTGGCAGGACTGGTGGCCATTGTCTCCTAGCCTCCAATCAGGAGCACCCACTTCCTGTTATTTTAGGCGGCAGGAAATGACCCCATCCAGCGGCCCAGGCTCCACCACGTCCCTCCCTCAGCCCCAGTCTGCAGCCTGGAGAAGGAGCCTTTAGCTAGACTCTCATTCACCACTTGAGTCCGCCGTGCTCAGTCTCCAACCTGACTGGATTTACAGGGAACTCACGAGTGACCAGTGTCTGCAAGGGGAAACGACCAGGGGCGCCGCGGGCCACCAACCCCACAGAAGTCCATTTTGGAAAAGAATTGGGTCAGATCCCGTCCCTGGCTTGCTTGGTCATGATAATTCTGTATAGAGATTTGGTGCTGAAACTTCAAATCCTGCGGCTGCCAGTTCCTAGCTATGTGGCTTCGGGCAAGTAACTGTACCTCTCTGGGTCTCCTCTATAAAATGGGTTCCTCCTTGTGGGCTTGTCATGAGGAACAAAGGACAGAGGACACTGCCTGGCACAGTGAAGGTCATGAAGTGGTAGGTGAGGGAACAGGAGCAAGAAATGGGAGTTTGGAAACTCAAGGAATCACCTCCTTCCCTAGGTCCCGTCTCCCCTGACAACTTAGGAGGAACAGCAATATCAAGTTCCCTACTCCAAGTCCCCCATTTCCCTTGGGGAAGAGTTGCAGCTGAGAAGTGATGGAGGAAACACTGGAGGCTGTGCCCCGGGGTGCCAGGCAGAGCTACCACAGGCCAACAAAGCTACATTATCTAAGCCTGCCTCTCTGACTCCCTCCTCGGCCCAGAGGGGACCCGAGGACATGATCCCAGCTGCTTAAGGCCTCTGTGCAAGCTCAGTGAGACTGGAGACCTGCTCTAACGGCTCGGAGTGCCTCCACTCTAGTCTGGGGCCCTGCCTTCAGCTTCCGGCTACGCTGCTCCCACTAATAGCCGGTGGCCATCCTGGGAGGGGGGGGAGGCTTAGCTGGCCAAGTGCCTTTATTCCTCATTTGCATATGCGTGACTGCACATTAGAGGCTCATTAAAGTCCTCATTACTGAGCCCACCAGTCCAGTGAGGGGGACTGCCCGGCAGTGGGAGGTGTCAACCATGCTGGCTGTTGCATGGATATCTGCGGGCCATTGGGCCCGTCTCCCCAACTTCTATGGGGTCTGCCACAAACAAAGCCCACGCTCTGCAGATCTACACTGGCAGGCCACCATGGTGCTTGCCCTTCAGAGAACACATCTGCTCCCCCACGAAGTCAGAGTAGGTGCTGCCTGTGGTCCCCACCTCAGCACAACCAGCACCCTGCTGTCACATGGTGGGGTCACAGGACAATGTGCGAGACCCGACTCCTGTTTTCTCTCCTCCTGCCACTGCCCTACATCAGGTGCAGCAGACTCTCTCTCGTCCAGATGCTCGCCAGCTCCTCACATCAGCCTAGATGTCCCTCCCTTCAATCTTAACGGTGGCCCATCTCTGATCCTCAGACCTCGGACAGAATTGGAAATAGTATCAATAAAACACAAACCTAAGCTGGCACTGATTGCCAGTTGCGTGCCAGGAGCTAAGTTAACGAGCCTGGTGCCCCTGAAGGGTCATGTCTAGCATTATCCTTACTTTCTAGATGGAAAAACTTAAGACTCGGGTTAAGAACCCCTCCCCCCACCCACCACACAGTGGAGGTTATGACGTGGAACTCATCGATTCTATCGGCTACACTCTGAACTGCTTTCCAACTCCCGCCCTCCCCCATAGTTCCCGCCTCCCTGCTGGCACCGGTTGTAATGAGCCTCACCACAATAATGGTAATCGCACTTTACCGGGGGTGTCTGGTGTCGGCATGCCAGCTTCCTAAAGGTTCATCACCTCCATCAACCACAAGAGGCCCAGAGCACAAACCCTGCTCCCTGTTCTCCCCGGGAACAGAATCCCTGGGTCCAGTGCAGCGGCCAGGAGACAGCTGTCTGGGATTTCCATCTGGGCCTTCTGACTCTAAAGGGGGTGCCACCCTAGTCCCCTACCCCAGGCTGTCTGTTATAGCTTGGTGTACAACTAAGCACCCAAAGAGAGCACTGTTATGTCACCAACACTCAGAGACTTAGACCGTTGCCCCATCTTGTCTACATGCTACCGGCCTGTCATTTACTCCCAGGAAGCCGTTGCTTCGGTCACTTTCAGATTCTCAATGTGTAGAGACAAGCCATGATCCTGATCCAGCTTGTCAGGTAACTCCATCTAGATCCCTGTGAATAGAAGGGTCTTCTCATGCCAGGCCTCTGCATGTGGCCCTCCGCACTCAGCTAGACCCTCGGTATAGCCAAGCATCCCACCTCTGCCCGCATATGCAGTCTGGGCCACCCATCCAAGTGCCCTAATTATAAACCAGCCACGGCTGAGGCTCTGTCCCTGCCCTCATTCGGGCTCTCGTGCACACCCCAGTGCCAAGGACTCTCAGGTGCAAAGTACCAGTAAGCAGATGGCTAGACCAGGCTGGGCCTCCCTTGGTGTCCTCTCTCAGGCTCTGTAGAGCCAAGACAAACCCCACCACCCATGTCGCCAACTCAGCCTGAGAACCTCCAGAACCACTCTTCTATGTCCTCTTACATGTCTTAGGTCCCCCCTCCTAAGCACCCACACTGACACGGGGAGGAGCCCACCCACAGCCAGGCAGCCCCACGTCATCCTGGGTGCTCTCCACACCTATAGATACTCTCATTCTGGGCTCCACACCCCAAGGGGCAGGGAGGTGGCAGGATTAGGCTGGGGACTCTCTGGGAGTGTGGGGATGACTGTGTCAGTATATCAGGACTTGAGTCCTCAGTGATCATGGTTTTCCCTCCCCTTCCAGGAAGAAAGAGTCCTCCCTCCAACACCAGGCCCAACCAGAATCCTGTCCCCACCCCCTCATCAGCTGCTCCCAGATCGAATGGGATTTGCAGAAGTCCAGGACACTGGTGGTTGGTGGGGTGAGGAGTGGAAAGGAGAGCTTTGGTGGTCTAGGGCATTGAGACTTTGTGTGTGTGTGTGTGTGTGTGTGTAGAGCTTCCAAAATCTTCAGTCTGGGGGAATGATGTGGCATGTCAGAGTGCCATCCTTGAGCGGTCACCTCATTCTACAGACTCCGGCCCAGAGAAGTGACGTCGTGCCGGCAGACCTCTGTCACTCCTGTCCCAAATCAGACTGGGTGGGCTCTGAAGTAGGCCTGGCTTTTGGGAAGGCGGCCCACTCCCCAGCTCCCGCCCGCGCCCCAAACAATACCGCTTCCCCCTCCCCCTCGCCTTTATCCGGCGGGTTACTTGGCAGCCACTGCTAAAGACCTCCCCCTCGTCTCCCTCCTCTCCTGGTCGGCCCACAACAGCAACAGGCCCTTTGCGCGGCAGCTGGACGGATGGGGTGGGGGCGAGGTCTGGGCCAGGGCCTGGGCGTGGGGGTACGAGGGCCTAGCTTCGGTATGCATGGTTCCAGATCCGAGAATCTGGTCCCCTAACACACACATTAAGGCTAAGGTCACACGTGCCCAGGGAGGATGGAGAAGACAGCAGCTTCAGCTCAGTAAAAGAGGATCTTCAGAATCTGGGGTGGATCTCGAAGGAGAGTGGGGGTGGGGAACAGAGGATGGCACCGGGCTGCGGCAGAAGGGTCACCCCATCGATTCCCTAGCTGGGTTCCCACGGATCCCGATGCCCCGTGCGTCCTGGCGCGGAGGTTGGGGGGAGGAGGCAGCTGTCAGAAGATGCGTCTGTGGCCCCGAGCCTCGGCAGCCGCCGCAGCCTTTATTTTTAAACTTCTAAGTGGTCAGAGGGTGCGGCGGGGGAGGGGTCCCCGCCCAGCCGCCAGCCTCATCCTTGGCCGCCCTGCGGCTACTCGGCCTCCCTCCGGGCTCATTCTCGTGTGGCTCCCGGCTTACCTGCGGGTGCGCCCGGTCCGGGCTCCACACGCGGGCCACTCTCCATGGCTGCGGCGTCACTGGAGGTTTTTTTTTTTTTTTTTTGGGGGGGGGGGGTCTCAGCCGCGGCGGCGGCGACGGCCGGAGGCCAGGACCAGGGTCCCGCGGCACATCCCGCCCGGCCCGCCCAGCGGGCAAAGACCCAGAGGCGGCCGCGCTCGGAGTGGGAGAGGTCGAGGCCGGTGGCTAATAAAGCTGAGTGGCCAGCTAGCCGAGATCGGTCCTCCGCGACCGCGATTCTGCTCCTTTGCCCCGCGCCGGCCCAGTCCTGGTCGCGGCCCAACCCTATTGTACCGCCCGGGCTGGGCCTGGCCTCTCCGAATGTACCAAGTGCGCGGGGATGACCGCCCCCGCAGTGATGGAGTTCGGAGTCACCGCGGGCACA
The DNA here is from genome assembly GCF_947179515.1 of Apodemus sylvaticus. Lineage (NCBI taxonomy): Eukaryota > Metazoa > Chordata > Mammalia > Rodentia > Muridae > Apodemus > Apodemus sylvaticus. The sequence continues at coordinate 139,939,062 of NC_067474.1, forward strand.
ACCAGAGGGCTCCGACTCCGCCCTGAGATGCAGCTCCGGTATTCTCACGATGCTCCATCTGCGGTCGCCGCAGGGCGGACACCGAGCTGGGGACACGCTACCGGCCACGCTGCCTCCCCCTGCGGCCGCGCGTTGGTACGTGCCGCGCGCCTGAAGACTATGTAGGGAGCTCTCGGGTGACTCACCCGCCGCTGGGACTGGGGGAATGGGGAGCTGGGTTGGGATCCCCTATTTTCACTCTGGATGCCGGAGGCTCCAGCATGAAGTCTAAATTCTCTCCCAAGTCTGCCTCTGACAAAATCTTCCTGGGGGGACGTTGCAACGCCTGAAGAACGGTCTCATAGAGACTCCTAAAAGGGCTATCCTTTCTCTTTTCTGGTGATGGCTGTGAAGGCGCCTTTCCTCTTGCACCCTAGGGTTGGTGTCTTCTCTGTTTCTCTGGGAGTAATTACAACCCTGTAAGGCTGTTTTACTCAGGTCTCTAATCTGCTGGGGCCCTCCCTGGTCCAAACTGGGTGGTCCTAGCTTTGAACCTCCCCTACATTCATCAGAAGCCCCCTCCCGCCCCCACATCTCTCCAGAAGGATTCTCTTTCCTAAGGCACGTCGCGATAAAGAGTAGTAAGCCTCTCTTCACCCTCCTCCCCGAAAATATTCAGGTTCTGTACTCTGGAGTGGGCTCTCCTATCTCTTGGTTCAATGCCCGCCCGCTGAGGTGAGGGCCTCAGGCCAAGTTAAGCTTGGCCTGGAACGGGGTGCAGGGCGCTTGCTGGGAAGGTGGATCGATAGTGGAGGTGCTGGTGCAGAGAGGACCGGACTGGAGGGAAGGAAGGAGGGGCCTCAGGGCTCTGCCTACCATGGCCCTGCTCTTTGTCCTGACTTGGAGGTCAGTTCTCTGGCTGTCTACAGATTAGGGCCAGGGAGGCACTGTCTCCCTGTCCCTCCATCCCCTTCCTAACCATTGGACCCTCCTTCCTTAGAGCACCTCCACAGAGCAGTTATTCAAAGGGAGAGGGCAGGGAGTACAATGGTAGAGGTTTCAGGCAACCTAGAAGCAGTCTCTATCCCGATAAGTGTAATAAGTACTGGAGCTTTGAACCCTGTGTGGGCTTGGGAAGACTCGACAGGACTGGAGGCTGAGTGACTTTAGAAAAGGATGGTCTTAAAGGCCAGCAACTAGAGCTAAGAGGTGACAAATCTCCTGGAACTCGAAAGTTGATAAGCTAGCAGTAGAGGAGCCAGGGTGTAGTTTAGTTCACAGTGACTGCCTAGGTGTGCTAAGCCCTGGGCTTCATTTCCAGCCCCACATCAAGCAGGTGTGATGACACAGGCCTGCAATCTTGGCACTTGGAAGGTGGAGGCAGGAGGATCAGAAGTTGAAGAGATGCTTCAGGAAAATGGCTTGGTAGGTAAAGGTGCTTTCAGCCAAACCTGATGATCTGAGTTGAATTCCTGGGACCCACGTGGCAGAAGAGAACCAGTTTCTGTGAGTTGTTCTCTGATCTCCACACTCATGTGTAGAATTAAGAAAGTAATACATCACTGGAGGCAGAGGGAGGCAAATCTCTGGGTTCGAGGCTAACTTGGTCTACAGATTGAGTTCCAAGACAGCCAGGGCTACACAGAGAAAAAAGAAAACAAAATAAACAAACAAGGGGGCTGGAGAGATGGCTCAGTGGTTAAGAGCACTGACTGCTCTTCTGAAGGTCCAGAGTTCAAATCCCAGCAACCACATGGTGGCTCACAACCATCTGTAATGAGATCTGATGCCCTTTTCTGGTATCTCTGAAGAAAGCTACAGTGTACTTACATATAATAATAAATAAATGTTTTAAAAAAATAAATAAGCAAACAAAAGGAAAAATACATATATATTTAGACAGGGTCTCTCACTGTGTAGTCCGGGCTGGCCTGGAATTCACTGTGTATACCAGAATGGCTTCCCAATTCACAGAGATCTGCTTTCTTTTGCCCTGGTGCTGGGATTAAAGGCACATGCCACCAATTTTTTTTTGTTTGTTTTTGTTTTTGTTTTTTGGATTTGGTTTTTTCGAGACAGGGTTTCTCTGTGTAGCCCTGGCTGTCCTGGAACTCACTCTGTAGACCAGGCTGGCCTTGAACTCAGAAATCCACCTGCCTCTGCCTCCCAGAGTGCTGGGATTACAGGCATGCGCCACCACCGCCCAGCACCACCAATTTTTAAAAGTAAGGAATATAATAAAGAAAACTCCCTTTAAATAGTATTATAATAAATAAAAACCCCTGGTTATGGGGCAATTTTGAGGGCAACTGGGATGTATGAGATACGCTTCACAATAAATAAAAAAATGAAATAACATAAATGGTGCCATGAAGTATTTTGAGTCATCGTAAAGATCAAGTAAGACAATGCAAATGAAGTGCTTAGCATGGAGGCTGGTATCTAGGCAGTGCTGAGTAAATATGACATTGATGATGGTTGGGATGTTGAAGGGAATTCAGATGTAAAAGAGCATTAAGATGACCTTCCATATTTGCTGTTAGTCACCCCATCTGCAGGATGAGGTGATCATATGGATGCTAGAGTCCATGACTGTCTGTTGTGAAGCAAGAGGTCTAAGGTTTGCATTGTTCAGAGCTGGACTCAGGCTCATACTGAGCCTCACAGAGTTTATGTTAAATAATTCAGGAGCAGAGCCTAGCAAGGGGACAGCTGTCTCGGGTGTTTCTTCTTCTACCTCCCAGTCTTGGAATAAAGATGGGAGTGGTGAGATTCCCACAGTGATGAGGGTTCAGGATTAAAGGGCAACAGTGGGTTTAAATGGGTCGAAGATCAAGAGATTCCATGCTGGGGAAGAAACTGGAAATCTGTGTGTGTGTGTGTGTGTGTGTGTGTGTGTGTGTGTGATCATCAAGGACTGACTTTGGGGAGTTCTTTGAACCTGGCTGGGGACACTCGGGAGGGCCTTTGTCAGTGTTTAAGGACACTTTGGTTGTTACAACTGAAGCTGCTACTGGCATCCAGTGGATGCAAGACAAGAATATGGCTTAAACATCCTACAAAAAAAATTCACGGACACGGAATGTTCGAGGTACCAAAGTTGAGAGGAGCTCTTGCCTCTCACATTTATGATTCCTGGGCTCCACAGTTTTAGTGCTGCAGACCAACAGGCTATCTGAAAGTTAGCCAGTCAGCGGGAGTGGCCAGCACAGCTAGAGGGTTCTGGCACAGCTGAAGAGCTTATAGGGAGCCTGGGAGGGTGCCTCCCCCCCCCCATCCCCCAGTCAGGGCAGCGCTACAGCCCTGTAATGTGTTTGGGTGGAGTAGACACTTCTCTTCTCTTCCCTGTAACTGACCAGGACCCCTAGCCCAGCAATGGAGGATTAACAGATTTATTTACTTATTTGTTTGCTTGCTTATTTATTTATTTAGAAAAGACCGGTACCTTTACCTTTGGGATTATGTGAAGGCTCCACATGCCTTCTCAAAGAAAGTGCAGTCATGGGTATGTGCAGTCATGGGTATGTGTAACATCTGGGGCTAAAGCCCCAAGAGGATATCCTGCCCATTCAGCGTGAGGCTGGGAACTTTGTCGCCTCAGCTGCCCAGGGCAGTCTCCTCCCCCTCCACGGAAATAGACAAGAGCAAGTGAATCGTTAGTTTCTCCATGAGGCTGGGCTGGGGTTGGGGAAAATCCCTGATTGGAGATCAGAAAGATATCCTCTCTAGGAGGAAGGCTGCAGCAAAAGCGCTCCCAATCGCCTAGGTTTCATGGGGCAGAGCCCACGATGAACCCACCCAGCACCGAAGAAAACAGAGCTGGCCAGGAGGTTTGACTCAGATACAAATCTCAGGACTAGGGCCTGGGATGCTGCCTCCACCCCCACAAAGTAGGAAGTGGGAGGAGCCTTTGGGGGTAGCGGAAAGTACAGCCACCAGATTCTCCACCCCCACCGCACAGCACAAAGAAGAGGAGGGGCTGTGACTTACACTGCCTCTCCTAAGGAGCCTTAGCCTCCAGGGCCCGCTGCCTGAGACCGGGAAAAGTCCTTCAGGCTTGTGATGACCAGCTGCCTCTCTCCCTCCAGTTCTTGAGGAGGAGGAAGAGAAGGGCAGAGGTTCCTAGGCAGGAGGAACTAAAATGCAGCACTACAGAGGTCAAGCCTTTGGGTGCCTTGGAGGAAGTCTTTTTTCAAGCTCCTACTAGGGATGAGAAACTGGTCCTGGGGTCTCTTCTCTTTCCTTTTATTTCTAATCTCTTTTCTTTTTTAAAAAGATTTATTTATCTATTTATTGCATGTGAGTGAGTACACTGTCACTGTCCTCAGACACACCAGCAGAGGGCATCGGATCCTCATTACAGATGGTTGTGAGCCACCATGTGGCTGCTGGGATTTGAACTCAGGACCTCTGGAAGAGCAGTCAGTGCTCTTAACCGCTGAGCCATCTCTCCAGCTGTTTCTCCTTTCCTTTCTTTTCTTTTCTACCTTCCTTCCCCTTCCCTTTTTTTTTTGGTAGCCCAGGCTGGACTTGTGCATACTGTGTGGCTGAGGATGACCTTGAGTTTCTTATGTCCCACTCCTACCGCGTTCTTTTCTAGGGAACAGGAGATGAGGGTGGGGAAGGGTATCTGGTTTCCTAAATGACTTACTCCCTACAGGTGGTAGAGAGGGAAGGGTTGGAGTTAAAAAATGAAGTCTGAGAACTTGGGACCTGCTGTGTAGGGAGCTCTGTTTTGTTTGTGCTGGAGATGAAACCCAGGGCCTTGCCCAGACAAAGCTGCACTCTGCTCCTGAGCCTGGACAGCCACCCCAAGGAGTTTTTAGGTGTCAGTCTGAATAAGGATGAGACCTTATAGATCAATACATGTGCCCCACCCCCACCCTTAATTCAAAACTGATGACTGTGAGAAGAACAGTCCCAAAGAGAAGGCAGGGCCAAGTTCGGGAATCACAGGCAGAGAGGGGAGTAATCAGTCTGTGAGAAGGCAAGGAGAGGCTCCACCTCCAGTCTGTCCAGAACCGCCCTGCCTGACAGCAGGCTGGGTGGGGTCAGGCGGCTGCCTGTGACTGTGACTCAGGTTTCTGTGGGCAGCCAAGGGCAGCCGGCAGGGAGGAGCCCAGACCGACAGACAGGCTGGCCAACTGCTGTTTTCACCTCAGCTGTCCCTTCTCCTGGGAATGTAGAAGGCTCTTGAGTAGCCCCACTGCTCTCCCAAGGCTACAGACCTCTGTTTTCCTCTACGCCTTTCTACAGACCCTCATACAGCCTCTTAAGGTCGGGTCTCAGGACGGAGAGTCAGGGATCTCTGCCTGTAAGGAGGCCCCAGAATGTCTGCGCCACAGGGAAAAGGGTATAATAATGACTGGTCCTATACCCTCAGGGAGAGACTGGGGGAAACTCTTGGCCCCTCCAAACTTCTCCCAGCCTAACTGGCTCAATATCTGGACAGGCCAGTTGTCATGGTGAAGGCCGGCTGGTACACCATTGTATATAGTTACTGCAGGGACAGGCAAGCAGGCTGAAGTGAGAAGACCTTAATTCCAAGCACAGCGCCCACGGGGCTGACCACTAAGGAGAGATGGCGGGAGCCAAATCCAAAGGGCTGTGGTCAGTGATGACAGGGCTTTGCCTTGGTGATGGGTAAGAAGGGTTTGGTCAGCTAGCACATTCCTCAACTGATTGTTGGGCTGTGTTTTGATTCGTTGGACTGTCTTGATAGTGTAGCTCGAAGGGCATCACATTTGTTCTGTGCCTTTTCTGCACCCAGTATCTGTGTTCATATCTCATTAATATTTAAAGCACCCGAAAGAACTCCAGCACCTGGCCTCAGAAGGCAAGCCTGGGATTAGAAGTAGGCACTGAGTGCCACCACAGCTGGCATCTTTGTTTTTCTGGGAACTAGGCAGGGTAGCTGTTCTAGAGAAGGGAGGGTGAGAGAGTGACAAGTGACTTGGATTTGTTGAAAAGGCCACAGGTGGTGGGATGCAGGGCCTGTCTGTGTTTGGGGTTTGGGAACAGATGGCAGTTGGAAGAGAAAGCCGTTAACTATCCTGACACAGAGTATGTGGTCATTCAAACTTTTTATAATGAACTTTAGACTTCTGTGTGAGCCATTGCTAGTTTTCCAGGACATCCTGGGAGCTTCTGGAACTGAGCTGCGGCAACAGAAGACAGTTCAAAATAGGGACTTTCCAAGACCAATCTGGGAGAGAGAAGAATTTGCAGAGCATCACAGAGCCAGTGGTGGGGGAGGAAAATAAGGACACTCTGTGAACAATATAGGACTACCACAAGGTGCGGGTGCCACCTAGCGGCCATAATGGTGCAGCCAGCCCGGCGCTCGTGGCATTCCGGAGCTGCAGTTCTCACTGAACAACGGGTGGGACTTCCGGTAGAGCTGCCGGATGCTGTAGTCTGACTTTGGTCTGCTGAACCACAAATCCCGGGGGCCTCTGCGCCAGGCCGCGCATGCGCAGTGAGGAGGGGCCGTCAGTCCTGGACACAGAGGGGCAGCGGCTGGGTTGAATCGGCGCCTCCCGGGGTCTGGGATCTGGGTTGTGAGGAGGTGAGGTGAGGCGGCACTGAGCGGTGGGCACCATGTCGAGGCAGGCGAACCGTGGCACCGAGAGCAAGAAAATGGTAACTGAGCGCGTGACCCGGCGGGCCGGGCGGAATTGAAGCTTCCTGGGAAGGGGCCTGGTGCTGGCGCTCCAAGTGATGATTGTCAAATAAGTCCTGCTGTGAGCTGTGGGATGGGGAAGTCCCAGTGTGGGTCATTCCCTAAGCGTCCTGCGCTGGGGCAGGTTGGGGGACCCCTGAGTTGCCTCCCCACCCGCTACGCCCGGGTCTCTTGAGGTCGAGTGCATCTCTGTGCTAGACCAACAACAGTGACGGTAATCAATAACAGTAACAACCATTTACTGATCTCTTACTGTGTGTTTGGTGCTAGGCTATTGCTTCCATTATGTCATTACCACAAGGTAACCCCTAATAGGTGCATAATGTTAGGGCGTTTTACCGCTTATGTGACACCCAGATTCACACTTAGGAAGAGTTAGGAAGGTTTAAAATCCATCCCTCTCCATTTCCACAGTGAGTATCTCAGACTACTGAGTATACAGCCTTTCACTATGCTTTGGGCATTGTGAGACTAGCTTAGACAGTGGTCTTGTCAGAAGGGAACTTGCCATTAAGGCGTGAGCTGGCCTAAGTACTCAGTGGCCCCTGTAATGGGCTGGGCTGGGTCTGGAGTGTCAGGTGGATATCAATATTCTCCAAATCCCAAGGAAGAAGGTTTTCTTGTCAGGTGGTTTGTTTGTTTGTTTGTTTGTTTCCTTTAGTATATTGTTTTGTAGAACCGCCCATGCTGTGCCTTTGTTTTGGAGTTTAAAACTGAATATCTGAGCCGGCGCATGCCTGTAATCCCAGCACTCTGGGAGGCAGAAGCAGGCGGATTTCTGAGTTTGAGGCCAGCCTGGTCTACAGAATGAGTTCCAGGACAGCCAGGACTACACAGAGAAACCCTGTCTCGAAAAAACCAAATCCAAAAAACAAAACAAATAAAACAGAATATATGGGAGTGGAGATGTAGCTCAAGTTGGTAGAGTGTCTGCTTAGCATGCACAGGGCCCTGGGTTTAATTCCCAGTACCACATAAGCTAAGCTTGGTCATGCATGCCTGGAATCCCAGCCCGCAGATGGTAGAGGAAAAGGGTCAGGAATTCAGGGTTGTCCTTAGCCCGTGATAAGATGGAGGCCAACCTAGGCTACTTGAAACTATTTTTATCACACAAGAGTGTGTGGGGTGTGTGGGGGTTGCTGTGCATCAGGTTTGGGATGTAACTCAGGAGCAGGATGCATATGCAGGATACTCTGAATTCAAACTTCACCAAAAACTAGCTGGATCATCTGAGGTTGCCTGCTGACTAGATCTGGAAGCATTGTACTCCCCTCTGGACAGGATGATTACACTCCCCTGCACCTTTGTGTCTTATACCAGGAACAGCCAGCACAAATGGAATCCCTGTTATTCCAGGCTAGTCCTCCCCCACCCACACCCCATTCCCAGAGCTGAGGACCTTATCCAGAGCCTTGCTTGCTCCTGCCAGGCAAGAGCTCCACCACTGAGTTAAAACCCCAACCCCAGGCTAGTTGTTTGTAACCCTTTCTCTCTAAGACCACTTTTAAGACACACATGATGACAGCAGTGATTCATCTCTACACATTTTTTTTAAAGATTTATTTATTTTATGTAAGTACGGTGTAGCTGTCTTCTCATTACGGATGGTTGTGAGCCACCATGTGGTTGCTAGGATTTGAACTCAGGACCTCCAGAAGAGTAATCAGTGCTGTTAACTGCTGAGCCATCTCTTCAGCCCCCAGAAATAGCAATAGTTAAGAGTGCTGTGCTAGAAAACAATGTCATCTGGAAGAAAATACATACATGTTCCTTGGCATTTTCAAGTGATTATTAGTTTCTGCTATAAAATGGGGGCAGTGGTACCCAAGATTAGAGGAAAGAGTGTTAAATTATGGATGGGGTTTCCTTGGTGATAGGAGAAGACACTTATTCTTTAGTTTTTGTATCCTGTTAACAGTATTTGATTTCTCTTAGACTCAGTATTGATGTTGTTTATTTGAACCTCTCTACATAGCCCTGACTGACCTTAAACTTGCTATGTAGACCAGGCTAGCCTGGAAACCAGAGATCCCCCTGTCTCTGCCTAGCAAGTGCTTGGATGAAAGCAATGCACCACCACACCTGGCAGCGTTGGAGTATTATATTTTGTTCGTTCTTGTCTTTAAGTTCTGTTTATTACTTTTGTTTTGTGTGTGTGTGTGTGTGTGTGTCACATAGGAAATTATGAGTTGTCTGATAGGGTGCTGGGAACTGAACCTGGGTCCTCTGTAAGAGCAGTAAGGATTCTTAACTTCTGATCGGTTGGTTCAGGGCCAGTATTGAAGTCTTTAGTGTCCCTTGAGTCTGTGCCTCCAGTCTCCCTTTCTAGTATTGTGTGGTAACTAGGGAGACCAGGAGCTCCTGCTGTCAGAGCTCCTCCAGCTGCTGCTGGTTCTGACTGGAAGAACCTTCCCCTAGATCCTCACACAGTAGCCTCCTCCATTCACACATGCTCAGACCTCACAGCCTGCCCGAGGCCTTCCCTGGACCCCTGCTGATTTCCTCACAGCACTGTCATTTTTCATTTTAAATACCTCATTATAAATTAGTGTTTGCTTTTGGGTAAGGGAGGGTTCAAGTATTCAAGACAGGGTTTCTCTGTGTAGCCTTGGCTGTACAGACCAGGCAGGCCTGGAACTCAGAGATCCACCACCTGTCTTTCCCTCATGCTCTTAGAATAAAGGCGTGCTCCCCACAACCCCCAAGCTACTTTAGTTTTCAGTCTGTTCTGTGAGAATGGGAACTTGAGCAGGGCAAGGGTTTGTCCCTTCTAGTGCTCCGGTCTTTGCAGCTAGAGCAGTGCCTGCCACCGGCAGTCTGTCCATTGAGTCAATGAAATTGGGGACTGCATTTTCCTACCCAGTTCCTGCTGATACTACTCTGGGCTTGCCAAGTACTCCCTGTGGCCACCTGTGTGTGTTTGAGACAAGGTTTTTCTGATTATCCCAGGTTCACTTCCAAATTCTGTTTCTTCTGCCTCTATTTCCCCAGTGCTGGGGTTACAGGCATATCTAGCTGTTACCTTTTTTTCTTACATGGATTTACTTATTTATGGGGGGGTCCTATGTTAGGGTTACTATTCCTGTGATGAGACGCCATGAGCAAAAGCAACTTGGGGAGGGAAGGTTTATTTCATTCTCAGTTCATCATCAAAAGCACTGTGGGCAGGAAGGACCTGGAAGCAGGCGCCGATACAGAGGCCATGGAGAGGCGCTGCTTACTGGCTTGCCCATCACGGCTCGCACAGCCTGCCTTCTTATAGAATCCCTGATCACAGCCGAGGAATGGCACTGCCTACAATGGGCTGGGCCCTTCTCCATCAATCATTAATCAAGAAAATGCCCTACAGTCTTATGAGGGCATTTTCTCAATTAAGATTCTTTCCTTTTAGATGACTCTAGCTTGTATCAAGTTGATAGAAAATTAGCTAGTGCCGGGCGGTGGTGGCACACGTCTGTAATCCCAGCACTCTGGGAGGCAGAGGCAGGCAGATTTCTGAGTTCGAGGCCACTCTGGTCTACAGAGTGAGTTCCAGGACAGCCAGGGCTACACAGAGAAACCCTGCCTCGAAAAAAACAAATCCAAAAAACCAAAAAAAAAAAAAAAAAGAAAAGAAAAGAAAAAAAAAGAAAAAAAAAGAAAGGAAAAAAAAGAAAAAGAAAAGAAAATTAGCTAGTACAGGGAAGAAGACATGCCGCACGCAGTATGTGAGGAGGTCAGAGGAAACTTGAAGGGGTCTATTCTCTCTTCCCACCATCTGGGTTCTGGGACCTAACTTGGATTATCAGGCACAGCAGCAGGCACCTCTGCCTACTGAGCCAAAGTACCTGGTTCTAACAGGTTCCTTTTTCCACTGTTTGGGACTAATACCCATCTAGTGGCCCTCTTCCAGTGAGCCCAGCCTTGAGCACACAATTACTGTATTTCACATAAACCTTCCAAGACCTAAAGGGCTAATGCTCAAGTTATCTGACGCCTACTTTTTTAGTCCCTGCTAACCCAGACAGTCCATCTGTCCAACAAGCTCTGCCTGTTAGAGCAGCAGCTCTGAGCAGAGCTCCCTGGTGTTCCAGTCCACGTGCTGTGTTAATGGCAGAGGTGAAGTCCTAGACTCTAACCGTTAACAACAACCGGGATATTGTACTGGCTGGGATTGGGTCCTGTTTTATTGCTTATTTGCTGACACCCTCTACCCCCAATGTCGGGGATTGAACTCAGGGCCTAGGCACATACTGGTCCAGTGGCCACTACTGAGCCCTATCTTCAGTTTCTTCACTGTTCCAAACACTAGCCAGCTTCAGCAATCTTGAAATTTTCCTGCCCTCAGTAAGGTGGTAGTGGTAGATATGACATTGTAAGGCTGTGGGGGAGTCATTGAAAGTGTGTGTCAAGCTGGCAGCATGCTGGGGACACTGTCAGCTGGCCTTCTTAGGAGTGTCATTAGTCTTTCCCTACATCAGGTCCTCACACAATACCACCTTCGTGAGCCTTCCCTGACACTTGTTTTTTTGTTTCTAATATATCATAGCTCCATTCCTATTTTATTTATTTTATGTGTGTGAGTGTTTTGCCAGCATGTTTGTCTGCACACCATGTGTATGTCTGGAGGAGCCCAGAAGAGAGCATTGGATTTCCTAGGACTGGAGTTATAGACAGTTGTGAGCCTTCTAGCCTTCATGTGGGAATTGAACCCAGGGCCTCTGGAGTAACCTCCAGTGTTCTTAACCACAGAGCTGTCTCACCAGCCCCACACCACTTCTGTTTTAAAAGCATATAGACCTTTAAGTTGTATATTGTAAAGTGTGTATTGTTCTAAGTAGGCTAGGTTCCTAACTGAGGCTGCAGACAGACTTGCATATTAACAGAAAGTGTGGAGAACCTGAGTCAGGAGCCCCATTCTCAGACCCCAGGCCTGTCTGTCTTGTGGCAGTGAGCATAGCTGTCCAGAACCCCCTGCCTTTTCTCACTGGTGAACTCAGGGAGCTGCGTGTGTAAGGGTCGTGCTAACATTGGGGTTGTGCTAACTTTGTGATTTGCATGTAATTCAGCAGTCTTGGAGGGCGGAGACTCTTGGAGTCTTCATCCAAGGACTCATTAATAATGGAAAGAAAACTCCCCTGATTTAACGCTCTCGTGCCAGCTCTCTGGACTGGTAACTGCTGGATTGTCTCCATCCATTCATGCTCAGGCCATTCCAGTGCCAAACCCCTGACTTTACTAAAAAAACGACTCCCTCCCTAATAGCCTCCTTTCAGTCAGCATATCTGGCAAATGGTGTCTTGGAGACACCCCGCTTTGACTGTTTTACTTGAGTTCAGAGAGCTTCCTGCTGCTCACATTGATTTTCTTTGACTCTAGTGCAGCTAAGATTTGTTTTAATTGAGGGGGTTATTAATATTGCAGTTGTGGGGTAGAATGGACACATTGCCTGGGAGGCATTTGGGTTTCATCCCCCAGATTAATTTTTCAGTCTTAGTTGTTTAACCTCGAGCTGACCACTCCTCAGTCCCGTCCCAGTGTCCGTCTGCATTGATTACTGCCTTTCGTTTCACTGAGTTTCTATGGGAGACAAAATGAGATAATGAAACATCCTGTTCTGGTGAGGCATGATGGTGGGGGGCGGAATACTTTTAATCCTAGCACTTGGGAGGCAGAAGAGGTGGATCTCTGTGACTTCAAGACATGAGTGATCTATATAACAAATTTCAAGTCATCCAGGGTTGCATAATTAATGAGACTGTCTCAAAAAAAAAAAAAAGAAGAAAAAAGAAAAAGAAAAGAGAGAGCATTGTTCTTGCAGTGACACTGCCACAAGGCCCTCGATGTGGGAGAACACAGGGTTGTAAGGTCCTAGGCCTTAATGCTTTGGATTTTTTTTCTTGGAAATCTTGCACAGGCCTCTATTCAGAAGGGAGTAGCTCAGTGGCGGGGAGTAGCTCAAAGGCAATCTTGATCCATGGCTCACAACCAGCAGTAACTCCAGCTGCTCCTTGGGCACCTACACTCAGATGGACATATCCATCAAAGACAGACACACATACACAGAATTTGGCAGGGGTGGGGTGGGGTGGGGAGAGCGCTGCCAGTAGTTTGCTGCAGTCCATAGAGTACTAGAGTATTTTTTTTTAAAGATTTATTTATTTATTATATGTAAGTACACTGTAGCTGTTTTCAAACACCAGAAGAGGATGTCAGATCTCTTTAGGGATAGTTGTGAGCCACCATGTGGGTGCTGGGATCCGAACTTATGACCTTTGGAAGAGCAGTCGGTGCTCTTACCTGCTGAGCCATCTCTCCAGCCCCCTAGAGTATTTGAGTTTGGTCCACAGCAACACATGTACACACAATAAAAATAGAAAAATGGGGCAAGCAAAATGGCCCAGAGGGTAAACACCCTCGCCAGCAAGCCTGAGGATCTGAGTTTGATCCTTTGGCTCCACATGGTGGAAAGAAAGAATGAATCTTGCAAACTGTCCTCTGACTCAAACAGGAACCATGGCACATGTATGTGCACGTAAATTAAATAAACAAATAAATAAATGTAAAACATATGCATCCACCCCACACACACACAGTTAAATGAAACAGAAGTATGTGAGAGGAACTGCAGATACTGCGAAACTAAGACCAAGAATAAAAATATCAAGTCTGCTGGAGGTAGAAAAGGTGCTGTTGGAGTTGAGCTGAGAAATGTGTCTGTGGTGCTGAGGGTCAGACCCAGGCCTAGCAAGTGCTCTGCCACTGAGGTACATCCCAGCCCTGAGACACAAGTACGTTAACAACACATTCAGTCCATGGATCCCCTCAGAAATAGCCCATTTTAGCTCCCGAATAAAGACACAGAGACCCGCTATTTTATTAACAAGCCGTGTGCACTCAGCTGGGCAGGTTCTAAGCCTGTACGCCTGCCCCTTTCCTAGCCATTACCCTGGCTCGCTCTGGTCCATGTGTGTCCTCATGGCTGCTCTCTCATGGCGAATCCTGGTCCCTCCACATAGTCTCTCCACACCCTACCTTCTCGTGGTCTTTCTCTACCTTCTGTGGTCTCTCTGGAACCTGCTCCCTGGGATTGGAAGTCCTGCCCTATAATCTTCTGCTCTGCTAATTGGCTGATCAGCTCTTTATTAAACCAATTAGGATAGAGAAGAATTTTTACATAACTCTGAGACAGGTGATGCTTCATAAAAATAGCAATACCAAAGTCTGGCCTGTCTTCAAATTTCCACCCAGAAATCAGCATTTGAATGCAGAGACAACCTTTACACCGCGTACAAACCATCCCCAACTTTCCTCCTTAGTCCGGTAAAAGATTCTTTCTCTTATATTGGTAAACTATATAAATAGTAACAATTATGGAAACTTGTCAAGTAAAATTACACTCACAATGTCTAGTCCATTTGTATTTGGTAACCTTAGATGAAGTACTCTATTATCTGTCCATCTTGGTGAGTTTAGAGTTCTGTACTTAAAATATTTTCTATCAAAACTTGTATATATAAACCTAAGAATAGCTCATTAGACCTTAAAATATTTTCTCAAATCCAAACCAATTTCAGCTTAATTATAAGACTATTTAGTCTTCAACTCCATCAGAGAGCTGAGAAAGAATAAACATTACCTGAGTTTGCAGGAAGTGCAGAGCAAGCAGCTTCCACAACTGTAGAAATGACAGAGACAGCGGCTGCCTGGACAGTCACCTGCAGTCTTTCCTTTGTCGTTGGAACATCTGTCTTCGGCCTTCTAGCCCAGACTACGCAGGCATTTTTGTGAAGCAGTGAGTTTGAAGGACTTGCCCACCTTGCCCTGGCTATGTTCAGCAGTTGACTTCCCTGCATCCTGTCTGTCCAGTTCGGACAGCATTCTGCATTCAGTTGAAGCAAGGGCGGGGTCTTGTGCAGTGTCTTAGCTCGCCACATCTGAAGCAGACTCCGTAGGAGGCTCTTAGATGCTCGTCGTCGTCCTCGTCGTCATCGTCTTCTTCAGTAGAATGGGGTGCTCCCAGGGGCAGACATGTCACTGTAGATGTGTCAATGGCATGTCTAAATTGTTTGTTTCTAGCCATCTACTCTCTGCTTAACTTTGAAAACATCTATTGCAAGCTAAATGAAGCTTTTCCTGTTATTAACTAAACTAGTATCTAACATGATCATAAGTTTGATTTGCATTTCTTCTTTATCCTAAACAGTTTGTAAAGTAGCTTTCAAAGGGATTAGAATTTATTTATTTATTTATTTATTTATTTATTTATTTATTTATTTAGGTTTTTTTCGAGACAGGATTTCTCTGTGTAGCCCTGGCTGTCCTGGAACTCACTCTGTAGACCAGGCTGGCCTCTAATTCAGAAATCTGCCTGCCTCTGCCTCCCAAGTGCTGGGATTACAGGCGTGCGCCACCACCGCCAGGCTATGACAGACAGTCTGATGGAGGATTTTTCTCAGTTGAGGTTCCCTCTTCTCAGTTGACCCTAGCTTGTGTCAAGTTGACAAAAACCCAACTAGCACAGTAATAGAAACCAGTTTGGAGCAGCCTTGTGTTCCAGGTGTATGAAATGTGTGTTCTTGGGTCGCTAAGATGGATTAGTGGGTATAGCTGCTTGCCGCTAAGTCTGACAGCTTGAGTTTGATCTCTGGGACCCACATAATAGAAGGAAAGAACGTACTTTCAAAAGTTGTCTTCTGACCTCCATATATAACCCCGGCACACATATCCTCATGGACACGACGTACGTGTATGTGCACATACACACGGACACACACACAGGTTCTTGTGTGATTAAATTTTTTTTCTTTTTTCCATGGATACATGTATGTGTGTGTGCGCGCACACACACACACACACACACACACAGACTGTGATTAAATTTTTTCTTTTGTCTTTTTTCCGAGACAGGGTTTCTCTGTGTAGCCCTGGCTGTCCTGGAACTCACTCTGTAGACCAGGCTGGCCTCGAACTCAGAAATCTGCCTGCCTCTGCCTCCCATGTGCTGAAATTAAAGGTGTGTGCCACCACTGCCCGGCTTTGTTGTTTTAGTTTTAAAGATTATGTATTATTATCTTATGTGTGTGTGTGTGTGTGTGCATGAGTCTATGTATAGCATGTGTCTGCAGGTGCTTTCTGAGGCACCCCTGAACATGGAGTCGTAGGCGCCTGTGAGCCACCAGATGTAGGTTCTAGGCCCTAAATTCAGGTGCTCTGGAAAAGCAGTAAGAACCTGTAACCAATGTACTAAACCCCCCCCCCCAATATTGTATTCTTAGATTTACCCTTTTTTTTTTTTAAGATATAGACCATTGTGTCAAAAGGATCATTAATTTATTTCCCCATACTGTTGACTTTGAGGAGAGTTTGCCCTTGGGGTAATGGGCTCTCTGGATCTTCCTTCTCTGCCAACCCAGGTTCTCCCACAGCTGCCAGCTCCTCTCATGAGCAGCAGAGATGCCAGGCCTTGGGAGTACAGCCCAAGCCCATGTCAGGACTCTCTCTAAGGTGAGGGGAAGCCATTGGTCACACCTGCCCTGAAACAGAAGCTGGTGTCTTGGCTCTGTCTTTCACTGACTCCAGTAAGTGGCTGTTCCTCCCACTGCAGGTTCAGGTGACCCAGACTGGCAGCTGTGGCAGAGACTGGGTTGGCAGAGGCTGCTGCTGTCTTAGAAAATGACTGTGAGGTGCCTGATGTGCCTTCTATGGCCAATTCACAGTGGGTGTGGCTGCAGTCCTGTCCTGCCGGCCGCTCCTCAGGGGTGATGTGGCCTTCTCTGGAATCCTGTGCTTGTAGCCAGGCTGGTCCAGACCCTCCTTGAACCTTTTGTTCTGCTTCGTCCCAATTGCCTTCTGCATCTCTTTCAGAGTTCCGAGCTATTCACGCTGACCTATGGGGCACTTGTCACCCAGCTGTGCAAGGACTACGAAAATGACGAAGCCGTGAATAAGCAGTTGGATAGAATGTGAGTGAGCGCCTCTCACAAGAGGCAGCGGCAGCTTCCGCACGCTGCATCCTGGTGGTTCTGGGAAGCTTATGATCACGTGGGGATGTTATCCCCGTATCCTCCTTTAGCCAACAACAGCCTCATGTTTAAATATAAGACATTTTGACTTTGTAATGGTCCATTCTCTGGTTTCCTTCCAAGGGGCTACAACATTGGAGTCCGGCTGATTGAAGATTTTTTGGCCCGGTCAAATGTTGGAAGATGTCATGACTTTCGGGAAACTGCTGATGTCATTGCTAAGGTCATTTATGTGTACCACCTGTCCCCCTGAAGTTTGTCATCATTGACCACTCTCACTGTCTCCCTTAATCTCCCTAAAAACGTATTAGATCAGGCAGCTTTTTGGACCAAAGCAACCTTCTTGGTTTGGGAATAACCACCAGGCATGAGTAGCTGGGCTCTCTCTTGTGCATCACGGCCTCGCTGTTGCTGAGTGTAACAGCATGCCTGAGATCCCCGCACGTGGGAGGCAGAGTGAGTGTAACAGCAAGTCTGTGGTCGGTATGGTCTGTATGTAAATCCTAGGTCAGCCATGGCTACATAGCAAGAGCCTGCCTTCAGACAGACAAGGCCAGTAGGTGTGTCTGCCTCACTGAAATTAAAGCCCAATTTTGTCCCCTTCGAAAGTGTAGCCAAGTGCTGTTGGAGGTTTGAGTGTGCATTTTGGGCAGATGTGACTCAGACCTGTAATTCCAGCACTCGGAAGACAACGGTAGGACGGTTGCTGCAAATTCTTGGCCAGTGTAGGCTGTGTAGTCAGCTCCGGGCCAGCCTGAGCTACAGAAAAAAGGAAAGCAAAGATAACCTCCTCACTGAGACTTCAGTTGAAGGCACCGGCTTTCCAGTGGGGCAGGCAGGCAGATGGTGAGTTAGTGCTTAGTTGTATGGTGCCTGAAGGAGAAAGATGGAGTCCTGCATGGGTGCTTCTCTTTCCCCAGATCTCTAAAGATTTGTAGCATGGTTTTGTCCTCTAACCCCTTCCTGATGGCATAGTTCTCACTGGTCCCCATTGTGCTGTTGTGTGTCCCCGACAGGTGGCGTTCAAGATGTACCTGGGCATCACTCCAAGCATCACCAACTGGAGCCCAGCTGGAGATGAATTCTCCCTCATCCTGGAAAATAACCCGCTGGTGGACTTTGTGGAGCTGCCCGATAACCACTCAGCCCTCATTTACTCCAACCTTCTGTGTGGGGTGCTGCGGGGAGCCCTGGAGATGGTGAGTGGGGCTCTCTGCCCCCTATGCCAGAGCTCGTGGGCTGCTTGGTAAATGCGTGGCTGAATGGGGGAGAGAAAAGGGCTTTGGCTTACCCAGCCTCATTGTCCCGGAAAATTGTGCTGCAGAGATAAGATCCGAGTCCTCCTTTAGGACCTGGTCTAAGACTGTGACACCTCTGCCTAGTCACAATCCCTCCTTCCTGACACGCCGGAGACAGTGCTGCTCCCTGTGAACAGTGGACAGATGGCAGCTCTGTCCCACACTGGTCACCTGGGCCATAGTTTAAGTGGATTGATGCCACTTGCTTGCTTGCTGGCTTGAGGTCACTCACTGTCTTTGGTGTTAGAGTATTGGGGTTGGCAATCCTGTCTTTGTGGGAATCAGTCCCTTTTAAGAAAAAAAAAAGTTTGGGAGGTTGGTGAGGTAGTTCAGTGGTTCAGAGCACTGACTACTCTTCTGAAGGTCCGGAGTTCAAATCTCAACAACCACATGGTGGCTTACAATCATCCATAATGAGATCTGATGCCCTCTTCTGGGGTGTCTGAAGACAGCTACAGTGTACTTACATATAATAATAAATAAATCTTTAAAAAAATAAAGTTTGGAAGTTTTATACATTTATATAGTTTATATAGTGATTTGTTTTTGTTTTTGTTTTGTTTGTTTTTGTTTTTTTTTTCCAAGACAGGGTTTCTCTGTGTAGCTGGCTGTCCTGGAACTCACTTTGTAGACCAGGCTAGCCTCAAACTCAGAAATCTGCCTGCCTCTGCCTCCCAAATGCTGGGATTAAAGGCGTGTGCCACTATCGCCCGGCTTATATAGTGAACTTTAGCCTCTCTCTCTGCCTCTCCCTCTCTCTCTCTTTCTCTCTCTCTCTCTTTCTCCTTCCCCCTCCTTCCCTTCCCCTTCCTCCCTGCCTCCCTCCCCCTTTCTCTCCTCCCTCCCCCTTCCCTCCCTCCCTCCATGGCCATTTCTGCTCTAGCCTCACTGAGGGGTTCCTCAGAGGCTGTGACTTGGCATCTGTCCATTCTGTTCCTCAGGTCCAGATGGCTGTGGAGGCCAAGTTTGTCCAGGACACTCTGAAGGGAGATGGCGTGACAGAAATCAGGATGAGGTTCATCAGGCGGATCGAGGACAATCTCCCAGCTGGAGAAGAGTGAGCGTCTCTAGGACTTGGGCAGCCGTGAGGAGGGCTTGAGGAGGGCCTGCCTGCCAGGATGAGAAAGGGGCGCTCACTCCCTCTGCCCTGGAACTCAGTGACTTTCAAAGCGATGTTATATATTCCTCTAACCTTATTTCCATCCTCCATGCTAATAAAGAGCAGACTGATAGTCTGTCTGCCCCACAAGTATGCACCTCAGAAGGGGGATTCTCCGCTCCACTTCCCTTCAGAAGGGCAGGATGTTCTTGCCCTTGGTTGGACTGAGAGAGTCAGACCATTTTACATTCCTGTGAATTTTCCAAAGCAAAATCCACTTTGACCCAACTAAGGGACAAGCCTGATGCATCTGTTCCTGGACCTTCACAACGCCATTGGCAAATGGCTGTAGGGAGTCTTGGATTGTGGAGGGGAGGGAGACCGCTAGGAAGGGGGGGTGGGTAAGAATTGTTGGCTGTAGTGACACACTGTAGTCTTGCCAGGCCACGGAAGCCAGTCATGCCGGAAACACCGGCTTCTGGGAAGCCGCCCAGGTCTCATTCCTCCCTGCTGTTTGGAGGCAACATCTCCTCTTTTTACGGAGGGTCCATCCTTTTTTCTTACAAACTCTTCAATAAAGACACATTCTTGAGTGAAGTCCCAGTCCGGCTATGTTTCCTTCTGCTCAGCATGTGAAGTCTGACTAGAAATGAGGG
Source organism: Apodemus sylvaticus (assembly GCF_947179515.1). Taxonomy (NCBI): domain Eukaryota; kingdom Metazoa; phylum Chordata; class Mammalia; order Rodentia; family Muridae; genus Apodemus; species Apodemus sylvaticus. Next base: position 139,958,780 of record NC_067474.1, read on the forward strand.
TGTGAGCTGCAGGGCCGGGTCCTGCTCACAGCACACAGCAGATGCTGGATTGATTCTATCTGGTCGATGATTCTATTTTCATTGGCGAAAGTCAAGGTCCAGCTGCCTGAGGGAAAGTCAAGGTCCAGCTGCCTGAGGTCATAAAGCTGTCGAGTGGAAGGAGACTGCAGGCTTTGAAGGACACACACACCCCTGTTCTTGACTGAAGTTCTGAAGGCTGACTAGCACTTAGGGTCACTCTCCAGCCTTGGCGCCTGGGATAGCTTTACCTTGGGTGCAGGGGATTGAGCCTAGGTCTCAAACAAGCCAGGCAAGCACTCCACACTGCTCATCCCTACTTACACACACACACACACACACACACACACACACACACACACACACCTTTGCTGGTATCTCAAGCACACCCACCTTTAATCCCAGCACTTGGGAGGCAGGTAGATTTCTGAGTTCAAGACCAGCTTGGTCTATGAAGTGAGTTCCAGTACAGCCAGGGCTACACAGAGAAACCATGTCTTGAAAATAAAATAAAAAAAAAAAAAACAACAAACAAAAACCTAAGAAATGGAACAGCAAAAGCTCCCACTTCTTTGCCATAGGATTTAAGTTGTCTAGGCTGGCCTTGAACGTGTAATCCTCCTGCTGAAGCTGGATATGGATCCTTTTCACCATAGCTACATAGGTGGTTAAAATAATCCAGTGTGCGTGTGTGTGTGCGTGTGTGTGTGTGTGTGTGTGTGTGTGTGTGTGTGTGTGTGTGTGTGTGCAGGCTCTCACATGCCCACATACTGTGCCCTACTGTGGAGATTGGAAGACAACATTTGAGAGTTGGCTTCTGCCACCCCATGTTCTGAGGTTGGGTGTGGCAGCAGGTGCCTTTATCTCAAGCCTTCTTTTTTTTTTTTTTTTTTTTTTTTTTTTTGGTTTTTCGAGACAGGGCTTCTCTGTGTAGCCCTAGCTGTCCTGAACTCACTTTGTAGACCAGGCTGGCCTCGAACTCAGAAATCCACCTGCCTCTGCCTCCCAAGTGCTGGGATTAAAGGCGTGCGCCACCACCGCCTGACTTCAAGCCTTCTTGCTAGCCACAGATAGGCGCTTTTTTTTTTTAATGTTCTAAAATTAATTTATGTGTATGGATGTTTTGTCTGCATTTGAGCTACTCTGTGGGTTCTGGGAATCAAATTGCAAGCCTCTGGAAGAACACCCAATTGTCTTAACCACTAAACCATCTTTCCAAACTCCAGATAGCTCTTAAAGGGAGGGGGCAGAGATTGTCTCAGGCCTGTTCTTTGGGACAACCTAGGGCCTAGGATTTTGGCTGAGTTACTGGGAAACTGGACCGAGGCTTTCTCTGGTTAACATGCCTGAGAAGGGCTGGATACAGGTGCACCATGCTGGAAACGGCTGGGTTCCTGAGGGCTGGACCAGGGTGCGGAGGGCTCAGGCCTGAGGGGTTTGTACTTCCCTCAGCTGTAGTAGGCCACTGGGGAACAACATCACATTTATTTCCCCAGGTATAGAGAGTGTGGCCCTCTAGGATCCCATCTTTGGAACCTCTTTCCGTCTTCCTGCAGATACAGTCTGAGGCCCTTTGTTTTAGTCAGCTGGAGTTGGTTGGGACTCAGCATAATGTCAGAATCCCGCCATACCAGATGTCAATGAATGAATGAAAGGATGAGGAGACTGGGGCTCACTGGAAAAGCTCTGTGCAGTGTGTGTGGACCCTGTCAAAAAGCCAACTGCGCTGCCCTGTTCTTTGAATGGGGGGGGGGGGGTTCTTCCTCCCTGAGTACCACATTCTGCTTCCCAGCAGCCACTGTGGCATGAGGTTTTGGATATCTCCTTTCCCAGAAATAACTTAAACATCATGGGAGTTGCAAACCATGCAAACAAGACCTCCTTACTTGGTTTTTCCCACCACAACCTCGCAATTGAGAGGTGTACACACTGGGGGGGGGGTGCTAAAGCATGCCCCAGCCTCCTAACTTCCTATCCCTCCCCACCTTGTGTTCACCCCTGTAGTTAATGAAATGTAGTTCAGTCACCCCTCAATCCTCCCTGTTATACCATACACTCTGTTCCAGCAGGATGAGGTAGGATGGACAAGCTCTTACGGGAAATGCTGACTAGTGAGGAGCGGTTCTGGGGCGCCTTAGCTTGGGATTGAGTTCTGGGGGCTAAAGGACAGCCTTTAGGTCAGGCTGGTTGGGCAGAGCTCTGGACAAGTCACGCTTTGCAGCCTTTAGCCACCAGAGGTCTCCAGATCACCACCAGATCACCCAGCAAAGTGACTCTTGGGACTCTGGGTTTTTGTTTTGTTTTGTTAATTTGCTCAAAAAATGCACCTGATGAGGTAAATCTTAGAGGCTTGTCAAAGGGTGGAGTATCCTCCTCCAACTATCCCCACGAGACCCAAACAACAGCCAAGCTCACGTGGCCACCAGGCTAAGGGTCTGCCGGCTACATTCAAGGCATTGGAAGAATCTATTGGCCAAGGCTCTCTGGCAGCACACATGCCAAAGTCAAGCTGGCCTCCTGAACTGTACAAGCTAGCTCCGAGCCCTCCCTCAATTGGTCCCCTTCCTGAATGGAGTCCAGAGCCCCAGCCCCAGGACTGGATCCTGATGTAACTGTCCTCTTTCTGCCCCAGACCCCACCTTAGTGAGGTCTCCATGTTCAGACTTCAGCTCCTGGGAGGTTGGCTTCCCTCCCTGGGCATCCGGGTCCAAGAAGTGACGGCAGCAGAGGCCTTAGGAGCTGAAATCGCATTAAGTAAAATTAAAATAGTCTTCTAACAAGTGGTCCATTGTGGCGTGTGAGAGGTCGGGTGTAGGAAAGCACCTCCTCCTCCGGGAGCTTAAGTGCTACCATGTGCTGTTCCTTGGAAGCCAGTGCTAGTGGGAGGGGAGGGTGGCGGCAGGCGGAGACACGTAGTTACTGCTGTTACCGCTCCTGAGCCTTTGATGTGAGGCCAGGCCTGACCCCAGGACAGCCGCTGGCCACTGCTAGGGGAGCTGTGGGGTTCAGTACATTCCTGGGGGCAATTTACACTCTGGCAGGAGTAGAGGAAAGTTTCTACAGTGGGGAAGGGAAGGGGGCTACGGCAGTAGAGGTTGGGGAGAGCATGTTGTAAGGAGCCGTGCAGGGAGTCAGGCACAGGGCTCCCTTGTACCTGGCTTGGGTGGAGGCCTCTGTTGGTGCTTAAAGCACCTTCTTACCACACTGGCTAGCCCAGGTTAGCCCAGGGGATGCCAGGAAGCAGCTGTTCTTTTCCTGATGGTTCTGGCTGGGAATGTTGGCTGAGCCAGCATCTCCATCTGAGCTGGACCAGAGGAGGTGGGAGGAGAGATGTGCAGGGGCGAGAGAGCCCGTGTCAGCAGGGGCACTGTGCTCTAGCACTAATATTTATGGCAGAGCCGCTGTCTGCCAGTGTTGACTGAGCTGGTCCCCCTGAGCATTACAACCCAATTACTACTCTGTGTTGCAAAGGAAGGGCTGAGAACCTAGCCAGTACTTGGTGCATGCCGGATTTGAACCTATGCAGTCAAGATTCGAGCATTTTTACTCTGTCTGGTATATGTTGTGGATGTGTTTGTGTTTCCTTGTGCTTGTTTGTGTGTAACCTTTTTGACATTTTTATTTGTATTTTACGGCGGCAGGGTTTCATGTAGTCCAGGATGGCCTCAGTCCTTAAATTCATCTTGTTGCAGAGGGTGACCCTGAACTGAATCTTCTGCCTTCATCTCCCAAGTGCTGGGATTATGGGTATGTGCCACCAGAGTCTGAATATTTTCTCTAATAAAAACTGTAAGCTGGGCTGTGGTAATACATGCTTTTAATTCCAACACTCAGGAGGCAGAGGCTGGCAGATATCTGAATTTGAGGCCAGCCTGATCTACAGTGTGAGTTCCAGGATAGCCAGGGCTACACAGAGAAGTCCTGGAGACAACACACACACACACACACACACAACACACACACACACACACACACAGAGAGAGAGACGAAAGACAGAGGCACAAAGATATACAGAGAGATAGAGACAGAGAGAGGCAGAAATACACAGAGAGTGACAGAGACAGAGGCTGAGAAACTATAGACTTAGGCCTGCAAAATAGTTCATTGTGCAAAGCCTGTAACCTGAGTTTGACCCCTAGAATTTACATGCTAGGAGAGAATCAACCCCTGAAAGTTGTCCTCTGTTCTCCATATATGTACTATGACGCAGAAGAGTTTGCACACACATAATAAAGAAAAAGCAGAAGGCTGGAGAGATGGTTCAGTGGTCCAGAGCAGGGGCTGCTCTTCAGAGCTCCCTCATGGCAGCTCACAATGGGCTGTCACTCCATTTCCAAGGACACAGAAGCCCTCTCTGGCCTGCACAGGCACCAGATGTACACACGGTACACAGATGTACATGCAAGCAAACATCCTTACACATTAAAAGAAAATATGTTTTAGGAGGGCAGGGGTGGCTCACACATTTAATTTCAGCACTTGGGAGGCAGAGGCAGGTGGATCTCTGAGTTGGAGGCCAGCTTGGTCTACAGAGCAAGTTCCAGGACAGCCAGAGCAGCACAGAGAAGCCCTGTCTCAAAAAATAAAACAAAACCAATCAAACAAACAAACCATAGACCTATGCTAGCTGGCCTAGACTCAATTGCATTTGCCAGGAGCTTCTGCCCATTGCTGAAAGCAGTGTAAGTGGAGGAGAGGCTGAGAGTGAGAGGTCAGTGGGCCTAGCTCTGCCCTCTGTAGCCGCTGGACATCTGTCGTGGATGCTGAACCAGTGCTTTCAGGGAACACGATTACGAAAACACTGGCTGTTTGAAAGGTGTAACAAAGAAGCTCAGTATGGCGACTTCTTAGCGTAGAGTACTCCCTAATTGGCAGTTATAATTAATGTGGCTGTTACCAGGGGAACTGTCTTGCAAAGCCAGCGTATGGCTGTATGAGTGTGTGAGGGTTGGGGCAGGGTTGTCCTGTGAGGATGTCGTATCTGCGTTACTCGTCGCTGAACCCCCAAGCACCTTGTATAGCTTTTCAGTGCGAGGTATGTGCTCAGCAAACGATCCCTGAGTGCTGACTGTGTCAGAGGTAGAAAGGCTCCTAGAAAGAGGAGGATGCGGGTAGGTCTGCAGGACCCTGGGCATAATCAGGGGGCTCAGTACACAATGAAAATGTGGAGCCAGGGGGATGTGGCAGTGGGTAAGGTCCTCTCATGTGCATAGAAAGTCCACACAAATCCAAACACAGTGCCACAGGCCTGATAGTCTGAAGTAGGTAGTGGCAAACAGGAAGCCCTGTCTGAGACAAGATGGAAGGCAAGGGCTGACACAATAGCAAATGCATATGCAAGCTCACACACATACATACATACACACACAGAGAGAGAGAGAGACAGAGACAGAGAGACAGAGACAGAGTCAGACAGAGACATGGAACTCTTTGTTTAGAAATAGTTTTGAATTTCAAGATGATTAGCAGGGCTACATGCCCACATTAATGGGGAGCACTGGGGGAATCTTGACTCCACCTGTCTGTAGAACATTATTATTCCTGGCCCTTCCCCTGAAACAATTGCCAACTTGTTGAGAAGAGTCAGAGGGCCCTCCCCAGGGAGCAAGAAGACAGGGAGGCTGCTCAGTCTGGGCAGGTCAGGAGACAGCAGAAGACAGATCCAGTGGCCTTTAGATTCCGGGCCCCCTCCAGGAAGCCCCCTCCAGAGCCAGGCTCATGCCTGCGAGACTCTTGCTGTCTTGTAATTCCCCAGAATTCACCTCCCACCATCAAGCCGGCCACTGGGTGGTCTGGGCACATGTGGTCACATTTAGATGTTGATTGAAGCAAAATTGTTATAAGATTAGACTAGTTAAGGTAACTTTAATTTCCACTGCATTACTGGGATTTTTGAAGTTGAAGCTAAGAATCCCCTGGGGTGGAAGCTGTATGAGGGGGTCTCCATTTTCCTCAGCTGTGGAGAAACCGGTCCTTGACAACCAAAATGGCTGACAGCATCTGGCTAGAGGAGAGAGCTTCCTAGGCTAGGACTCTCAGAACCAGGAGTCGGGTCCTCTAGCAGATGTAGGAGTGAGGGGCGGGCCCTGGTGGAACAGGAATTTGCCAATGCCAACCCCCCCCCCACCTCCCAGACTATTTGCATGCCCTGGGCCACACATCTGTGCAAACATCCCTTTCCCCAGTTTGCCAGACAGAAGGGTGGCAAAGGGGGGTGTCTCATCCAGGGCCTCTGCAGGCTCCAACCGGAGTGGCTGGAGATGGAGAGGGGGTGTGGGGTGGGGTAGGGTGGGATGGGGGGGTTGCTTTACATTGGTATAACAAAACAAATTTAGGAATGGAGAACCATGGTAATGGAAATGAAGATTACTAACATGAATTGTTATTAAATGTTGGTGATAAAGATTCCTGACGTTTATTGTAATTCAGCGCCTGATTATGTCTGAGCCACTACTACTCACCAGACTTTTATTAAACCCTTTGTTATTATTCTCTCTCCCTCTAGCTTGAACAGTGTTCATTTCTCACAGTTCTGAAGGCTGAAAACCTGCGATCAGTGTGCCAGAGCGGGCAAATTCTTGGTGGAGCCTGCCTTCCCGGCTTATACTTACAGACGGACTTTTGTGTCCTTAGGCAATTGGCACAGCTGCTGTCTCTTCGACGAGACCCTCTGGCACAGGGAGAGTCCCTGGGGAAGTCAGCTCACTTCCGTCTCATCTGTGTGACCACCGAGAGTGAGTCAGTTAACCCCTCTGAGCCTCAGTTTCCCCATTTGCCAAGCAGAGACATTAATACTAGTGACCGCAGAGGTTGTTAAGGATTAAATGAGTTGATACAGGCAAAGTGTGTGCTGAGTGTCACACTCGTCACAGACTGTCCGCCTGAGTGCCCTCCTTTATAGAGGAGAAACTTGAGGCTTTAAGAAATGAGGTTGCTTGCCCCCAATCACAGAGAGGTGGCACTGAGTCACAAACTAAGCCTGGTCTCTGAAGCAGGAGGCCCATGCCAGTACTGGTGCTGCCAGGGGCTCCCGAAGGAAGGTTATCTGCCTGTCCTGGTTCAGTTCAACTGCCCATACATGTGATACCTCTGCTCAGGACTACGGGAGTCTTTGAATCCTCACTGGCCAGCCTACAATCCTTTTTTTTAAAAAAATGACTTATTTTAATTTATGTGTATGGGTGTTTTGCCTGCATGCACAGATATATGTACCACATGCACCATGCCTGTCTCCAGCCCCCAGCCTAAATTAAAAAAAAAAACAGACCTTAAAAGCTATTCATGTGGTGTGTCTGTATGTGTGTGTCTGTAGTATGTTTGCTTAGGTGTGTTGTGTTTATGTATGTGTATGTCTATATGAGAGTGTGTGTGTGTGTGTGTGTGTGTATCTATGAGAGAGTGTGTGTGTGCGCGTGCCTGTGTGTAGGTCAGAGGCACTGGTTTTCTCTGTCCATCTTGCTTTAAGGCAGAGTCTCGTGTGCTATGGTTGAGAGAGGGCTTGGTATTCATCTGGGTTTTTTTTTTTTGGGGGGGGGGAGGAAGGTTCTTTGACTTGTTTCTGTAGAAGTTTCCAGAAATGTCGATGCACTCAGAGCACACAACCACCATCTCTCTCTAGTGGTGTCTGCATGGTCACAGTGGCTGCCCAGTTGGCCCAGAGGATGGCTGAGGCCCCTGGAACCTGCGCCTCCACCAGCTTCGGTGGCTTTTCCCCCTTAAATGTGGGTTTCAGGAATTAGACTTGGATCGTCAGTCTTGCAAGGGAAGACTTTTACCCACGGACCTATCTTGCCAACCCAGCTTCAGTTTTTTTTCTTTTTTATACTTTAAACAAGTGTAAGTATTTATTTCTGTATTTCTGTATTTTATGTGTATGAGTGCTTTGTTGCATGTATACTTGCAGGGCAGAAGTGGGCACCAGGCAGAAGAAAGCTTCAGATCCCATTATAGACAGTTGAGAGATACCAGGTGGGTCGCGGGGAATTGAACTCACCCGGTGCTCTTAACTGCTGAGCCATCTCTTTGGAGCTTCTGGGTTCAAGACAGAGTTTGCTGTGTCCTGGTTGTCTTGGAACTCATACTGTAGTCCAGGTTGGCTTAGAACTCACAGAGATCCAATTGCCTCTGCCTCCCTAAGGCTGGGTTAAAGGCATGCACTACCACCTGACAGTTGCTGGTTCTTCTAGTAGCTTCTGACTCAGAGAAGGTCATGGAGCAGGTTGCCAGAGAGAGAGAGAGAGCTGACCACAGTTGCCCAGACACTGCCAGAAGGAGCCTATAGCTGGTAAGCTGGGCAGTCTGCTCTGGGGTTTGGCCTCGCCCTGCCCAGAGGTGAGCCTTAGAACTGTTCACTGCCGCCAGCTCATCCAGGACTTTATTTATTTATTTATTTTTTTTTTTGGTTTTTGTTTGTTTGTTTTGTTTTTTGGATTTGCTTTTTTTAGAGACAGGGTTTCTCTGTGTAGCCCTGGCTGTCCTGGAACTCACTCTGTAGACCAGGCTGGCCTCGAACTCAGAAATCGCCTGCCTCTGCAGCCTCCCAAAGTGCTGGGATTACAGGCGTGCGCCACCACCGCCCGGCTTCATCCAGGACTTTTAATTCTGGCCTTTTAGTTCTAATGGGAGACCATAGCCATAAGGTGAGGCTGACTCAGTTTCCGGACAGCAGGTTGGGATCAGGTAGTTAGAACCCACCAGGGATACGGGGCTCTCTATACTTAGTGAGCTCTAGGGAGACAGGACCTGACCATCCCTGAGCTGGTTGCAGTACATTGGGCACAGGAGGAAAAGGGGTTCACTAGGAGCAGTCTGTGGCCCTGTGACCAGGTTTGAAGGGCTCTGGGGAAATGGAGGGGATGTATCAGGAGACTCAAGCTTGGCATCCCGGGGCGGGTCCAGCTGGGTTTGTAGTTCAGTGAGGGCATGCGCACGAAGCCCTTGGGAGCCTCCTTTCCAGCTGCTTATCCCTTATCCGTCCATATCACCCGCGGATGTGATCTACGCGGATGGATTAAGACACGTGACCCTCACAGCAGTCCATGAGAGCTTTTCGGAATGAGGAAACTGAGGCACAAGAAGCTAAGTGTTCGGTTTCAGTGGTCCATAGCGGTGCGGCGGCACTTGGATTTGAACCCAGGTAGGCTCACTCTAGGATCAATGGTATCATCCAATCCCTGCTGCTTAGTTCGCTCCCATCCCCTCTCCGAGGGCTCAGCCCCAGTCTGAGCCCCGTCAAGGGCTTGCTTTTCACGCCAGTGGAGGGGAGGGCCCCAGTCCCCTTCCCTGCGGTGTCCTCTTTGATGCTTTGACTCCCCACCTACCCCCCTCCTCCTCAAGCAAGGCTCCAGCCCCGACTTTGCTGGAGCCTTGCTCTGGGCTGGCTCAGGCCAGAAAGCAAGATCCGAAGACCTCCCTGGTAGCCCCCCAATTTGAGGGGTGGGATAGAGTACGCCCAGGCTTGGGAGTGGGTGGGGGTTGAGAGGCCCCGCTGAATAGCGGTGGGGCTGCTGTGTACCTTGGCAGGGGGACAGTGAAGTGGGAGGTCCTTGGAGGGCAGGCAGGAGGGGGAAGGGGCAAGGCTGAGACAGCCCTGGGCTCTCTCTGTTCCTTGTGTTGCCCCCGTGGATCTCTCAGCTCCTTCCAGCTCAGAGACACAGCGACCCTCTCCCAAACCTCACCCAAACCTCTCCCTGCCTCGATTCATCTAAAACCCTCTACTACATTTCTTGCCCCCACGTCTTTTCCTGGGATGACTCTTCAGCCTCTGCAGCCTGGCTACCAACCCTGTCCCCGACTCTAACCACCTGCAGGTAGTTGACAGGGCCACTTTTCTGTGAGACCTGCCTGGTCCCGTGGGCTCTTCCATCTAGAAGCCACTGGCTTTGGAAATGTTCTCCTGGCTCTTGGTTCCCAGCCTCAGCCACCTCCTCGGGGCTTCTCAGGTCCGGCTTCTACCTGGGTGGATGCAGTTGGTCTGTGCTGTGTCCTGGGGGCAGGGGTGTGGTGGGGTGTGGGTGTGGTGGGGTGTGGGTGGGCGGGTGTGGTGTGGGTGGGATGGGGTGGGGTGCGGGTGTGTGGGTGGGGTGTGAGGGGTGGGGGGAGTTGCCTCCCCCCAGCTTCTGCACATCCCATGGTAACAAATTCTGGAAGGCCACAGGTCCCATTTCTCTTTTGAATCCTTTGAAGGGCCACAGACTCCCATCATCCCCCAACCCTTCCTGGGCCTTTCCATTCCCAGGCCACTAACTAGAAACCCAGACATGTTTTCGGATTTCTTTTTTTAAGATTTATTAATTTACTATTATATGCAAGTATACTATAGTTGTCTTCAGACACACCAGAAGAGGGCATCAGATCCCATTACAGATGGTTGTGAGCCACCATGTGGGTGCTGGGAATCGAACTCAGTGCTCTTAAACTCTGAGCCATCTCTCCAGCTTTTTTTTTTTTTTTTTTTTTTTTTTTTTGAGACAGGGAGTTTTAGTTAGGATTGCTGCTGCAGTGATGTGACCAAAGCAACTTGGAGAGGGTTTATTTCAGTTTATATTTCCAGGTGACAGCCCATCACTGAGGGAAGTCAAGGCGGAAACTAACTCAAACAAGCCTGCCTGCCCTAGCCTCCTGAATGCTGAGATTAAAGGCATGTGCAGGTGCCTCTGCTGCCGCTGCTGCCCCTGCTGCTGCTGCTACCGCTGCCTTCGCCACTACCACCACCGGTTTCTGCCTGCTTTCTTATAGAACCTAGGACCACCAGCCCAGTGATGGTCTCCACAGACAATGGGCTGGGTCCCCATAGTGATGGATCACCCATCACTAAATAAGAAACCTGCCTCACAATTGGATCTTACGGAGGCATTTCCTCAATTAAGGTTCCCTCCTGGCTCTATCTTGTGTCAAGCTGATGTAAAACTAGCCAGCACACAAGGTCTGTGTAGTCCTGGGTTTCCTAGAACTCACTATGTAGACCGTAGCTGCCTGCGTCTGCCTCCTGAGTGCTGTGAGTTTTTAAAAGGCATGTGCCCACCTTGACCCCACCCCACCCCCGGCTTTTAAAACGCTCTTCCCAAAACCCAAATTCTGTCTGTTTCACTGCTGCGGATCCTCTCAGGGACCCTCCTTCCAAATTGCATACCTAACTGTTTGGACCATCCCAGGACTCCTAGCAACCCTGTCTGTTATCTGTGCAGCAGCGGCCTGGCTCTTTCAAAGCACAGATCTGCTCACTCCAGAGTTTCCCATGGCTCCCTATTTCCCTGAAGGTGACATTTCACCAGCTACCAACTTCATTAAGGCCCTTGCCTGCTTTTGTTGACTACACCAGCTCAGCTCACCAGACCATCAAAACCCCCTCTCCGGGTTAGAGAGATGGCTCAGTGGTTAAGAGCACTAGTCGATTGCTTTTCCGAAGGTCCTGAGTTCAAATCCCAGCAACCACATGGTGGCTCACAACCATCAAAAACTCCTCTCCTTCCCCCTGAGTCCTCCTGGCTCAACCTAGGTCATGGTGTTGGGGGAGTCTTGAGTCTTGCCTGGATTCCTTGAGTGGTGCACCATGGACCACTCCGTGCTCCCCACCCTCTTTCCAGCGCTGCCGTTCCCTTGACCTACAGCGGTCTAGGGCAGGGGTCCGTGGAGCTCTGAGGCTGCTCGCCCGCTGCGTTGCGGGCGGGGCGCGCACCCTTGGCTGTGGCTGTGGAAAGAGCAGGGCGGAGGCCCCGCCCCACCGCGCCCCTCCCGCCGCCCGCCCACTCGGCCGGGGCGCGGGGCAGCAGGCAGAGCGACTCGGAGCTCTGGCGGCGCGGACCCCGACGACGCCCTGGCTCTGAGCCTGAGCCGTCCGGGTTGCCCTCGAGCGCCGGAGCGCCGCCCGGAGGCCGCCCTGCAGGTAAAGGCGGGCAGCTTTGCGGGGGTTTGGGCTGGGGGACTCCCTGAGGGCCGGATGCAGCCAGGTGTCCAGCCCCGACGGGGCGCGGCGTCTCAGGCCCCAGTTCGAGGACAGGACCTGGAGGCGACTCCCGCGGGGAGTGCTCACCCGTCCCCTGGACGTAACAAGATAGAGTCCCCTGTTCCCTCTCTCTCCAACACTAGACAGTGGCTCCGAGTATGCCATTTCAGTTCACCTGTAAAACGGGAGTAGTAAAACTGCCTTCAAGGTGAGGTTGCGGAGAGAGGGGGAGGTGAAGGGAGACTCAACGTCTATCTTATCTTCTCTCCCCATCTTTCTGCCATTTCTAAATCTCCGGAGACCTCCAAATGACTTGGGTTTTCTGTCTCAACCCCAAGTTCTTTCTATTTGGAATAACCTGGCAACCTCTACCGACACTGAGACTGAGGCTCTGAGGAATGTCCCTGCCAGTGAGTGGCTCTGCACCCCCACTCCCATTGAGGCTTGTAGGGATTGAGGGGGTTGTGTCTGACCAAAAGTGGCTGGGGTCCCAGGTTCTTGGAATAACTTTCTGGTGTCTCCATCACACGGGTCCCAGGAGGCTCAAGACAGAGAATAGCTGTCAGCCAGAAGACTTCTGGAGTTGCACCCGGGACAGACTGATCTGAGTTTGCTTGGTGTGTGTGTGTGTGTGTGTGTGTGTGTGTGTGTGTGTGTGTGAGAGAGAGAGAGAGAGAGAGAGAGAGAGAGAGAGAGAGAGAGAGAGAGAGAATCTGCTAGAAAATCTCCTGTTTCTCCAGGAGAACAGCCTAGATTCCTGAACAGAAATGCATCTGACCTTTCAGGGTACCCTGCCAGCCCAGAAGTCTTCCTTCACTTGCTTGCCATGGAAGCTGGGGGAGGGGAGGACAGAGATGCTAGAGGGTGTGCAGATGGGGTCTCTCAGAAGAGACAGCAGATCCTTACTGACCTGGGCAAAGGGATCCACCCCCTCAACCCGACCAAGAGTCAGGGGGGTCACAAAGAGAGCTGGCAGTCTTGGTGGGGTGTCTGGCCTCTCCTCCCTTGATCTGATGAAGACAGATGGAGTCTTGGATACACAGAACCCTCTCAAAAGACATGTCACAGACAGCCTCGCTCCCTCCCACTGAGGCTCACACACACTTGCACACCGAGTAAAGACTCATTAGACACACACGACCGCACTCTTACCACAAATGCTAAAACAATGACACGCATGTGCACACTCGGTCTCCAACAGACACACAGCCAGCCCCATGTGGTCCAGCCAGATATACTTCCACATGCTAGTGTGTACACACCCCGGTTCACACTCTCCATGCTCACTAGGGTCTCTCTGGTTTCGCTTTGTCTACCCTGGTGAACATGAGCATTTCCACTTTGGCCCAGAGGAAGGGAAAGAAAGGAGGGAAGGGAATGTGTCTTTTAGCAAGGGGGGGGGGGAAGATACCAAACCTGGCTGTCAGCCCAAGCCCCCAAAGCCCACTGCTTCCCTGCTCTGGGCCCCAGCCAGACCAAAGGATGTGAGTCCAACTTCCCTGCCCTGCTGGCCCGAAGCTTACACCAGAACCTCAGTGACAGGCATGGGCCTCTTTGAAGGGAAGTGGAGCCTCAGATGAGCGGGTCCTGAGGCTTTACAGAGTTGGGTGGATGAAACAGAGGCACCAACATCTCTCATACGGAGTGGACCTATGGGCTCTGGGAGCACGTTGAGGTACACAGGAAGAGGAAGTACTGTGAGAGCCGAATTCAGGGCTGTGAGTATGGGGAGAGGAGGATCTGAGGTAACTCTGCAAGGCTTTCGGTGATAATGAGAGTTTTGTTAGTTGGGTCACACAATAGGGAGTTGAGGGACCATACTGTTTTGAAGTCAGGGTTCTTAGGTTATTATCTAGAGACTAGGGTGTGAGTTGCCTAGTGGTACAATCCGGGAGTGACTGGCCGTTCAGGGTTCAGGCAGGGAGATCTTGGAGGAGGCCAGACAGTGTGAGGAGAAAGGTAGCTAAGTGAGTGGTTGCCATGGGGATGAGAGGAGGGATTGATGAAGAAGCACTCATCTTAGGGGGAGGCGTAGCAGGGTCGCACGCCTTTAATCCCAGCACTTGGCAGGCAGAGGCAGGTGGATCTCTGTGAGTTGGAGGCCAGTTTGGTCTACAGAGCTAGTTCCAGGACAGCCAGGGATATACAGAGAAACCCTGTCTCAAAAAACCAAGAAGAGAAATGAAAAGAAAAAAGAAAAGAAAAGGAATAGACTCATCTGATTACAGGATCAGTAGAGGCCGGGCAGGGAGCCTTGCGCAGTAGCACTGTGGCCTGTCCTCACAGGAGGTTGGGATTGGCTTCCAGTCTCATAAACTGGAATGATTGGGAACTGGAGCTGGGTATGACCATGAGTTGGGGGTTGTCTCTAAAAGTCACTGAGTGTGAACAGGAGCTGGGGGGTGCGTCTGAAAGGCCAGAAAGTACACACACACACACACACACACACACACACACACACACACACACACAAGCGCGCACACACACGTCCAGATATCAGCCAGGGAAGCCATGCTCTCTGAGAGAGTTTAGATCTCTCTGTTCTCTGGTCATCTCCAGAGTAGGGAGGGTAGAGACAGCAGATCTCCAGTGAAGAGAGCATATGCAGGTTCAAGAGTTGGCCCTGGCACTGCCTGTCTCTGCGTCTCAGTTTCCATATTGTCAAAATCCCTTCCTGGGGCTATTTTTTTAACCCATGGAAAGGTGAGGGAGGGGCGGTCCCAGGTACCTTTGTCATACAAGTAACTCGCAAAACTTTCTGAACAGTATGCCCGCCACCTCTGCCACCTCCCTGGTTGGATCATGGAACATGGAAGTGCTGACCTTGTATCATCCAGATTCTTAGGGAGCTTTGAATGAGCGATTAAGCATTCCCATGAGGATGGATGGGTGTGCCTGTTCTTAGAGAGTAGAAAGGCCTGTGGGGGGCGGGGACAGGGAGCTGGTGAACACCTTATGGGGAGAGCCAGACCCGCATTACTGGCCATCTAGAGATGGGATTAGAGATTTAGGGGGGATCATTTGGGGTTACATAGCAACCAGAGAAAGCAGAGGCCTGGGCTCAGGCCCTTCTCCACAGAAGGCCTCCACAGCCATCTCTCACAGGCCTATCAGGGACCTGGGGAGGACACCTCATCAAACTACCTTAAGCGCTCTAATTTTTTTCCTTTATTTTAAAAAGATTTTATTTATTGTATGGATTTTTGCCTGAATGTATGTCTGTACATCACATGCACATAAGCAATGCCCTTGGAAGCCAGAGGTGGATATTAGATCCCAGGAAACTTGAGTCATCGTATGGGCCCTGGGAATTGAACTCTGGTCCTCTGGAAGAGCAGCTAGTGCTTTAAACCACTGAGCCATCTCTCTAGTCCAGGCACCCTGTAATTTCAGTTCCTCTTTCTGTCTTGTTGAGTGTAACAATGATGCAGACTGATTGTTCTTTGTTGACTTGTTTCTAATCCTGTAGCAATAGGACAAGGCAGGAATTGATGGCTGTTCAACAGAGCGGGGTAGGTCAGTAGTCAGTGTACTTTCTGGATACAGGGCTGGGGTTCCCAGCCGGGCCTGTGATGACACCCACCTCTGGTCCTTCTCCTTGGCCTGATTCTCTTCACTTTGGGAAAAGAGTGGACAACTGTTAGCAGCTTCAGCATGCCACACATCTCTCTAGCACATTTTTTTTTCCCAGAGAGGAAACAATAAGTCAGGGCCATGGAGAGAGTTTGGCTGGGAGAGGGCTGGGCTGTTGGGTTGGTATCTGAGACTTCTCAGTGGTGCCTGGCAGGGACACCTACCAGGAAGGGGCACTAGCTCCTTCAGACAGGGGCTGTGAGCCTAGGGTCTTGGCCTCACCTGTCAGCCCTGACTGGCTGCTCTGAGACCTCAGTGGCCACGCTTCTGAGATGGGCCAGTGATGCTGGCCTGGCTCACCCTGGAAACGGAGGGTGTGGGAAACATTTCTCCTCTGCAAGCTCCCAGAAACCCACTCTCTTCCCCACTCCCCCATCTCCCTATACAACTCAGGCTGGCCTGGAACTCTCTGTGTAGCCTAGGCTGACCATAAATTCACCATCTTCCTGCTCTAGCCTCTTGAGAGATAGAATTTCAGGCGTGAGCTACCACGCCTGGCTGAGGCCAACTTTTTGGCACCCACCCCCTCCAGCATCCCAGTCCTTAAGACCAGGAAATTCTCCCTTCTGTCTAGCCTCCCTCTCTCCCACTGTGCTGGCTGCTGCAAAGCTTGCGTGGGCCCTCCAGGCCACACTCCTGACGGGCGACCACGAGCTTATTAGTTCGTGGCAAACATTCTTTTCATAGTTTTTGGAGCTCAGCAAATCCGATGCTTAGTTGGGAATGCAGAGCCCCCTCCTGCAGTGGCAGCAGGGACTGGGGAGGGGGTGGAAACCCTGGGGGTTAGCCAAAGAGGGGATGAGTTGAGGTGATGTGGCAGACACCCCCCTCCAGGAACACTCCGCCTCAGCTCCTCAGCTGGGGAGCAGGATGGAGGGTCGGTCGTCTTCAGTAGCACCGGACTTAGCCAACTTGGCTCCAAGCTCTGGGACCATCCTCTACTGTCCTGCTGAGTAACTTGGGCAAGTGACCTGTTCGTGCCTCAGTTTCTCAGTTGTAAAGTGATGTTTAGAATATGTCACATGTCTGCTGGGAGAGGTCATAGTGTTGACATTTCAAATAAGTACAGTGGACGTGTATTGAGTTCCTGGATAACAATTTACCCTAAGTCCAGTATGCAAAAAAAAAAGCAGCATGTCTAATCCTCGCACAAGTTCTAGGAAGCAGAGACTGCTTACCTATCACTGATGAAGGAGTCAAGGCGCTGGCTGGTGAAGTCGTAAGAATACATATTTAAGGAGCCAGAGCGATGGCTCAGTAGATAAAGGTGCTTGCTCTCCAGACTGCTGACCTCAATCCATCACACAAGACCCTCAAGGTGGAAGGAGAGAACTGACTCCCCAAAGCTGTCCTCTGACCCCCACACTGGCCCAATGGGCACCCACAACCCTTATCCCTTAATAAATAAATGAATATTAACAAAACTAAGGTGTGTAATATAGTCAGGTGCAGTGACACAGGAGGATTGTATTGTGCTTGACATAGCTTGGGCTTCATAACAAGACCCTGTTTCAAAACAAACAGACAGTCAAAACAGCTTCCCACTGCCTGGTTTGTGGGGCAGGAAGATCAGGACTTCAGGGTCAACCTTGGCTATAATTACGTTGGAAGCCTGCTGGCTTAAGGAGACCTTATCTCAAACTAAACAGAACAAAACCACATGCACACATGCTCTTGCGTAGTTCTCGAACCCATGATTTTTTAAAAAAATAAGACTCTTGGGGTCTGGAGAGATGGCTCAGTGGTTAAGAGCACTTGTTGCTCTTGTAGAGGGCCTGGACTCGGTTCCCAGCACCCACACGGCTGCTCACACTCACCCATAACTCAGTTCCCGGCCCAGACTCCCTCTTCTGGCTTCCGTGGGCATCAGACATGCAGGTGGTGTGCATACAACCTTCCCGCAAAACATTTATACAGAAATAAATAAATCTAAAACAAAAAACGTTTCAATTGGGACTGTAGCCTCGACCTGCCCACAGTGGGGCTGGCAACAGATCACTCTCTAGCAGTAGTCACCTTGCAAGGAGCTGAATTTTCTTCCCAGGGCCCGTGGGAATCCCCAGGGCCTGTGTTTGGAATGCTGTGGTGAGAGCTGGGCCTGACACCAGGCTAGCCTACTTGGGGACTTGGCAGCTCTCAGAAGCTTCTTGGTAGAGATAAAGTTTGTCCCTCCCCATATCTAGTGTGGGATTTAACTGTGCAAAAGGGGAGATGTCAGCAAAGGATGGAGGAGAGAATAGGGCATTGAGAACAGAGCCACACTGAAGAAAGCTCAGGCAGGGCCCCGCTGTGCCCGCCCACCCCACTCCCTACATTGTAGAACCTCGGGAGGGGGCTCCCGAGGCTCTCAGTAGAGGCTGTGTCCAGTGTTGCCTGTCTGTAGTCGTGCAGTCTGGGTTGAGGTGACAGCTTGGGTAGGATAGAGTAGATTTGGCAAACAGGACCCTAATCTGTAGGAAGCCCACATATGGAGGCTGTGGCCACTTAAGGACTAGCCAGAGCTACCTTCTTCAAGGTAGACCTTGGAGAGTGGATTTGGCTCCTCTGGGCCTCCGTACTCCTCCTCAAGGAAACTGGACCAGAGTTCCAGCCTTGCAGGGCTAGGGAGGCGGCAAAGGTATGCGGAGGCAGGGGTGAGGGAGGTGAAGTGGTTTAGTGAGTCAAGGGCTTTCCTCCAAGCCTGGGGGCCTGAGTTTGAGCTCAAGATGCCCTGGTGGAAGGAGAAATGACCTTTGAAAATTATGTCTGATCACCAGGTGTGGTGTCACACCCTTTAATCCCAGTATTCAGGTGGCAGAGGCAGGGGGATCTCTGAGGCTAGCCTGGTCTACAGAGTGAGTTTCAGGACAGCCAGGGCTACACAGAGAAACTTTGTCTTTAAAAAAAAAAGTAGCCAGGCGGTGGTGGCACACGCCTTTTTAATCTCAGCACTTGGGAGGCAGAGGCAGGCAGATTTCTGAATTCGAGGCCAGCCTGGTCTACAGAGTGAGTTCCAGGACAGCTAGCACTATACAGAGAAACCCTGTCTCAAAATAAATAAATAAATAATAAAATAAAATAAAAGGAATGAGAATTATTTTTGACCTGCACATTAGTGAGCCGAGGCATGGATGGCCCTCCCCAACAATAATAAAAAATGTAATAAAAATGTTTTTAAAGTTATGCCTGGGATGTGGCCAGTGCTGTTCTGTGCATAGTATGGATTTAAGGTTTATTAGTTGTTTCATTGTGCATGCTAGATGCTCTTGGGATTTAGACACTGGTATTAGACAAGCATGTGCAGCCAGCTTTGGGCTGGACCCAGATCTCCAACCCCGATACTCAAGGCCTTCCTCAGCTGAACCCAGGCAGCCCTCTCCAGTACAGCCACCTGTTCGAAGCCTAGGCTAGCAAAATGGCTTAGCAGGGACAAATGATTGCAATACAAGCTCAGTGACCTGAGTTTGGCTCCCAAAACCCAGGGTAGAAGAAGAGAATCAATCCCTCCAAACTGCCCTTTGTTTTGTTTTGTTTTGTTTTTTGAGACAGTGTTTCTTTGTGTAGCCCTGGCTGCCCTGGAACTCACTCTGTAGACCAAGCTGGCCTTGAACTAAGAAATCCACCTGCTTCTGCCTCCAGTGCTGGGATTAAAGGCGTGCACCACCACTGCCTCCAAGCTGCCCTTTGATCTCAAGCACACTTACTTGTACATGTGTGCAAGATTTAAAGGGAGGGGGTCGTTAGCTCAGTGCTTAAGACCACTTGGCTTTGAACTACATATGTAGGCCACATAGCTGAAGAGGGCCTTGAATTTCCAATCCTCTGGCTTCTTCCTCTTAAGAACTGGGATTACAGGTGTGTGCTACCACGCCGAGCTTATGTGATGTATGCATGTTGGGGACTGAGTTCAGGGCTTTTGCGTTAGGCAAACGCTAGCAACAGAGCTGTATCCCCAGCACTAGTTTGTGTGTGTGTAGGTGTGTGTGTGGTGCTGGGGAATGAACACAATCCTACACTTGGCCACTGAGCACTATCCTACATTATTTTGTTTTAATCCTATTTGTCCCTTGTGTATGTCCAGGATTTTGCCACACACCATACCTTCAGTTCTTCTGGCCTGGTTGGCCAGTCCTCACCTCCAAAGAGCTCAATTCATGTTGGTAGCCAAGACTCAGATCCAGCTTAGATCAAATGCCCCGCCCCACCCTAAGTGGAGGAGCTGGTGGGCAGGAGGTTTGCACTGAGGTGGACAGACTGCCCATTCCAGGTCTCAGCAGCCAGGCCCCAGCAGCCAGACCAGGAGCTCAGAAAGTGGTCTCTGCTGGGGTTCTGGTGTTTACTGTAGCCAGGGTGTTCAGGCCTCAGCAAGGTGGAGAGACAGCCAGGAGCTACAGGCTTTGGCATCAGACTGTTTGTGCAGCCGCAGAGAAGGCCAGGTTGTCAGAGTTTCCATGGGATCGGGCAGAGGCAGGCGAGCAGCTGGGGGAGAGAGTGACGAAGCCTCCTTCTTCCTGCCAGGTGGACTGGCTGGGTGTCCCCTCTTTATCCACTCGGAAGTCATGTCTGGGTCTGGACAACGGCCCCCAACTCCTTCAGCTACCTAGACTGGGGGGGTTTTTACAAGGATTTTGAGACAAGGTCTCTTGTAGCCCCAGGTGGCCTTGAACTCAAGATGAAGATGACCCGATTCTACTGTTTCCCCCTTGCAACTGCAGGGTTGACAGGCTTGTGTCAGGCACCGTATCAGACTTCTGCAGTACTGGGGGTAGAACCAAGTGCCTTGTAGGTGTCAGGCAAGCACTCTCCCAACTGTATTACACCTAAAGCCCTGAACTAGGACTTTGGACAGAATCTGATACCATGTTTAGTTGAGGCACAACTGGGAACTCTGCTGTTCAAAGTTCTGGCTACTCCTACCCCCCACTCCCCCGCCAAGGCAAGTATGACTTCCAAAGCTTGCCTCCCTGATACCATACTCACTGTTCCTACTGGTTTCCAACTCCAAAGACTTCTAGAACATCCCAGAATCTCCCAAGCATTTTCCTACGGCCTGGAATTCCTTTCCTCTCCTCATCTGCCGGCTCAGATTACTATTTATCTTTCAGAATTCAGCTTGAATGTTCCTTCTTCCACAAGGCCTTTTAGGGGAGCTCACTGGGAAGTGGAGGGACAGTGCACTCTTCTCTGAGCTTCTATAGTCCAGGGATCTTAGCCAATTGTCTGTGTTGGGGCTTGAGGGCTTTTTTTTTTTTTGAGACTGGTCTTACTAGGTAGATCAGGCTGGCCTTGAACTCACAGAGATCTGAGTACTGAGATTAACAGGCCAATCCTGTGGGTGATGGCTTTTTGACTGATGCTCCCTGCTCCTCTCACATCAGTATGAACGTTCCTAGGTGACCACTTCCCAGTCTTAGGGGTCACCCTCAGGCAGTCCTAATGTAGAGACTTGAGTTGGCCAGAACAGGGCGCACAGAAGGGATTTCCGCAGTGCCTCAAACCAGAGCTGTCACTGAGTGCATAGAATGAAAGAGCAGATGAGTGTGGTGCTGCCTGACAGCAGCCCCCCCCCCCCCGGGCTGAGGAGGGGGCCTGGGGGGGGCTCCTGGTAAGGTGCCTTGATTAGCCGAGGGTGGCTGGCTAGCGGGATTTCTCTAGGAATCCTCTCACTGCTCCTGTGGTTTATCCCCCCCTCCCCCCTTCCCCCAGGCTCTGCCTCTCCTAGGACGTTCGTGGCCCTGTCCACCTAAAAAAGGTAAGCTAGTTCTGGACCAGGGCTTTCTGATTCCCAAGGCTTGGAAACTCACTGGCTCCTGCGGCAGTAGCAGCCCCTCCATCCCAGGCGCAGGGTGCCCTTGCCAACGACTTCTCCTGCAGGTGACCTCAGCTCCTTGTGCTGTAAAACCCCGGCCCAAGTCGGAAGCAGCCTTTTCTCATTTGTGAACTATCTCGCCTTGCTCCCTGGCGTGGCCGTGTTTGCTTGGCCCCCGCCTGAGTGTAGTGGCCTGGCCGCACTCCCGCCGGCTCCCTCCCTGCCCAGCCCGGCCTCTCCGGTTGCTGTTGCCGCCACCACGCAGGGAAGCCGCGAGGCCCAGGAATCTTGGCCGGCTGGAGCGACAGCGGCCAAGGGTGGCGCTCCGGAAAAGGCTGCAAATGGGAACCAGAAGGCGAAGAGAGCTGGATGGAGGTTGAGGAGGTCTGGGCTGCCAGGCTGAGGCTGGGTGGCTGGGTCTGGAGACCCTCCAGTCTGTTTTGGTCAGAGGCTTGCAAGAGCTCTGCTGGAAGCTGGAGTGGCACCCGCTGAGGCCAGAGCTCCTGATGGAAGGAGCCAGCTTTCTTGGCTACCTGCCTGAGGGTGCTGTGGCCGTGGGTCATCTGTCTCAGCCTGGACATTCTTACCTCCCTGGCTGGAGGTTTGGTGGCAATGAGATGTTTCTCCTGGGGCTAGCAGGTGTCTAGACTCAAGTGGGCCGAAGAGAGAGGACATTTTGGCTAGCTTTCTGGGACCCAGGTCTGAGGAATCAGGAAGAACAACAGAGACCAGTCCCCAATCAGACTCCCTAGGACTGGGCCCCAGGTGGAGGGTGGCCTGGTCAGAGCCAGCCCTGGTGCAGAGTTCCAGCTGCAGGCTTTCTTGAATATTTGTTGAGTGATATGGAAGAGAGGGCTGAGGTGGGGTATGAGAGGAGGCTGGGAAGGCTGCTCCGAGGAAGAGGCACTCAGGAGGGGCTTTGAGAAGGGAGCATGGGCGTTCTAGGCAGAGAGGGTCCCGTCGGCAACTATGGGAAGGTGAGTATGAAGTCGAGGACACCAGGGCTGTGGTAGGCTTGTCTGATCCCCAAGGTGGATAAGCCACTAGATGGCTCCTCCCTTCAGACTGCACAGGAGGGAGGTGTGCTCTGCCCATATGACCCTGATGTCTCCCTCAAATCTCCTTCCAGGTCTCTTCCCTAAGCTGCAGTCCCCTGTGCACCAGGTGTGAGACACTGGGACCCTTGAGTGGAACTGCAGCTTGGTAGGACAGTCACCATGAGTAGGCGTGTACTCTAGAGCTCACAACCACCAGGGCGATGAGGTACCAGGGAGCTCCAAAACTTTAGGATAGCCCTTACCCACACATTTAAACTAGGGGGCTGAGGCAGAGAGAGCCAGTAGAGCCCCACCCCCAGTTTCTAGCCAGGGAGGCACAGGTAGAGCTGATTCGGCATGCACAGGTATGGTCTGTCCACAAAGGCCCTGTTACCTGACCAGATGTTCACAGTTTGCCAGAGCTGGATCTCACTCAGGGGACAGACATCTCAGTTTGTCACTAGGGCATGGGACAGAGTTGAGAGAGGCTCGCTTGCATAGGCAGTGGGGATGGCGACAGACACGTCTGAACGGAAGGAGAGACAGATGCTGAGACATGAGGAAGACATGGGAGAGGACTTAAGTGGTTCTCAGGGCGCCTTCCCAGGTCTTAGACACAGAGGATGTTCCCACGGTGTGACCTCAGTGATAGTTCAGCACATCGACGGACCTTCCCTGTGCATCTGCCTTCAGAAGCCACGTGAAAGGCAGAACAACAGGGATGTAGCCTGTGAGTGCTGGGGACTCATTAGAGACTCCAGAGTCAGCGAGGGCCATGGGCAGAGCTGCGGGGAACAGGCGGTCCACAGTCGGGACTCATCAGTGTAGCCTAGAAGCTTGGCAAGGTGCAGATGTGGGGTCTACACCAGCCACATCTGTCCTGATGACCTGGTACAGCCTATGGTTTGAGAAGTGGTGTTAAAGTCCATATAGAAAATGTGGGGGACTGGAGAGATGGCTCGGCGGTTAAGAGCACTGACTGCTCTTCCAGAGGTCCTGAGTTTGATTCCCAGCAACCACATGGTGGCTCCCAACCATCTGTGATGGGATCTGATGTCCTCTTCTGGTGTTTCTGAAGACAGCTACAGAACTCATATACACAAATAAATATTTTTTAAAGATTTATTTATTTATTATGTATAAGTACACTGTAGCTGTCTTTAGACACACCAGAAGAGAACATCAGATCTTGTTAGATGGTTGTGAGCCACCATGTGGTTGCTGGGATTTGAACTCAGGACTTTTGGAAGAGCAGTCGGTGTTCTTAACCCCTGAGCCATCTCTCCAGCCCCAAATAAATACATCTTTTTTTTTTTTTAAAGAAAGAAAATGTGGAGGATGACAGACAGGTTAAAAGTGGAGGTGGACTGAAAGGGTTCTGTGGCTGTCCTGTGGGCTTTAGCAAACATACACACATACACATGCACATATGTGCATACACACACACATACAAAATTTTTTGAGACAGGGTCTCATGTAGATCAGCCTAGTACCCTGAACTCCCTATATAATCAAGGATAACCTCGAACTTCAGAATCTCATATCTCTACTCTCCAAGTGCTGGAATCACAGGTGTTTGCCACCACACATACCCAGGGTTTCGTGCATGCCAGACAAACCCACTGATGGCTGAGCTACATTTCCTGAGCCCCCTGCAAGGTCATTTATCAAACCTTTATGGAGTGGCTGGGTTGTGCCAGCCTCTGGGCTGGTCTGGTTTGTTTGCTTGTTTGCTTTTCAAGACAGGGTTTCTCTGTGTAGCCCCAGCTATCCTGGAGTCCACTCTGTAGATGAGGCTGCCCTAGAACCCAGAGATCTGCTTGCCTCTGCCTCCCAAGCACTGGGATTAAAGGTGTGCCTGACCACTGCCTGGCTGTGCTGTATTTTGGAGTATATGGTCTCTCTCCTGGCCCAGGCTGTGGGGGAGAGCTAGAGGTCATAGGGGGAGCTAGAGAACACTGGACTCCACAGGACTGGATGTGTGCCTTGAAGGGAACGGAACACAGATGTCATGTGTAGTTGTGGCTATGTATAGGGCTGTCTCTTCTAACCCTGCCAAGGCACTGTAGGGGGTATAGAGTCGTGTTACCATATAAGGAAGAAAGGGCCAGCTCTGATTTTCAGACTCCTCCTGAGCACCTGGGTTGCAGGGGGGGAAGGAAGTTGGGAGGAAATGAGAGCCGTATGGGAAGGCGGGGCATATGTGCGGTGGGAGGAGACTGTGCCGGTACACCGTGATGGAACAGGATCTGGGGACACAGGGAGACCTGGAACTACATGGACAGTCCAGAGACCGCGAGCCTGTGGTGGAAGGAAGGAGGAAGAGGTGAAGAGACCCAGCCTGGGGCAGGCAGGGATGTGCCTGGACTGGGGACATGGCGGCCAAGAAGCTGGAAACCACATAGGAGGCATCCATACTGAGACCCCTGGGGGCAGAGTCTGGCCTTTGCCACCTTTCTTTCCAGGCCTCAGGAACTGGGTAGGGCTGAGAGCTTGCCGTAGAGGCTGAGGGCCGGAGTGCTGGGCTGTGGCCGAGTCACATCCTCCCCTCACCCCTGGAGCCTTAGCTCAGTTGTCTTCAGCTGTCCCTACAGAGAAACCTGGCCCGTGTTCTCTCTCCACTAACCAGGGAAAGGTCTAGAAGGGCAGAAAAAGGACATTTAGACTTCATTCCTTAAGACCTCATGCTTTGGATGAATGCAAGATGCCACTTTGTATCCAGAAGGTATGTGGCTGGACTGAAGGAAGGTGTTCCTGGCCATGAGGACAGGCTGAGCCACCACATCTGGAGGGTCTGGTGGCTCCCATGATCTTAGTTGATCTTTTTGCTAAGGACACTGAAGGTTCTGAAAGGTTAAGTCACTTGCCCATTAGTACGCAGCTGTGCTGGGAGGTCAAGCTTTAGGGGGGTTAGGAACTGCGCTCACCTCACAGGTGAGGGAAGACAGAGCCATGGGACACCAGAGAGAGGGGAAGAGGCTGGGGAGTGGGGACCAGGCACCGGCCAGGGGCTCTGCAGAATGTCTGCACCACAGGAAGCGGCTCACAGCATACCTGTGGTTTGGCGGACCGACCGCCGCGCCTCCCCGCCGCTGCTCGCGGAGCCGCCGTCTGGGGTGCTGGGGCCTGGATTCTGCTCGGGTCGGGTTCCACCGGTTCCCACCCCGGGGCGGGGTCACAGCGGCCTCACCCTGCGCCCTGTCTCCGGGCCCCTCGGCACCACCGACTAGACGCCTCGGTCAGGGGTGGGGTGTGGGGTGGGGTGATGGGGTGTGGGGTGGGGTGATGGGGCGGGGTGATGGGGCGGGAACACACCTGGGACGCGACCTTGGGGAGGGGGTCGGGGAGGTGGGACTCGGCCAGCGCCTCCTCCCACCTGGGTCTGGACGCCCGGGGCGCCCGCTCCTAGCCAGTCTCCTCTGCCTCTGGGAGGAGGCCAGGCTGCCCCAAAACGCTGACTTGGACGAAATGGTGTTTTACGGCGATTTGTTGAAAAGGGGGGAAATCCCCGTTAAGGACTTGCAGCTGTCCAAACACCGCGTCTGCCCCGCCGCCGCCCGGGCGCAATCCCCTGAATCAGCGTCTCCTGAGCGCGTCCCACCTCCGAGTCTCTGCGCCCTGCCATCCCTGGCCTCGATCAGTCCACACCTCGGGAGAGGTCACCAGAGACGGGGATGGCTTGCCCAAGGTCACACAGCCAGTCGTGGGCAGAGCTGGCTGGAGCCTTAGGACTCTCCTCCTGATCTTACACACACACACACACACACACACACACACACACACACACACACACACACCTCTGCTGGCAGATGAATTGTTCCCTTTGCTCTACACTTCTGGAGCGAGACTAGTCGGTGCAGAGACAGTCTTCAAGTAGTCACCAGGGAAATGTTGGAGCGAGTTGTTGCTGTGTTCTTGATGATCAATGGATTGAGGTAGTCTGGTCTCAAACTTGCCAAGCAGTCAAGGATGACCTAGACATTTCTGTGCTCTTCCTGCCTCTGCCCCCCTCCCCCGCCGCCCCAGACTACAGGTGTGCGCCACCATATCTAGTGTCGTGCGTCCTTTTAAGTCTGACGTACGGTGAGCTGAGTTGGTCACTCATGGAGCCTCGCAGTGTGCCAGCTTGGCCGTGTGGGGACAGGGAGAGCAGGCCTGCTAAACCAGCAGCTAAGAGCCGATCCTGGCTCTACAGACCGAGGCAGCCAATGGACTGGGCGTCTCCAGCATGCCAGAACAAGTGAGAGTTATCCAGGTGGAGCCACACCAAGGGCAGAGTGTGCAGAGACCAGAGTCCCCGGGCCGGGCACTCCGACTTACGCAGCGCCACCTCTAGGTCACTGACTCTTTTTTTTTTTTTTTTTTTTTTTTTTTGATCCCCGAACAGCCTCTACCTCCACTCCCCAGCCTTGTGCCCAGCCTGGCTGAAAGAAAAACTTTTTTCCTTGCTATTCTGTGCTTTTGCTGCTGGCCTGACCCTCGGAATGTTCCAGACTCCCATGGCAGGAAATCCTAGTGGTTACAGCTTTGGTTTGTCACAGGTCCCTGCCCTAGCCCAGTCATCACTGTCACCCTAAGCTTTTGCAGGCACCACTGTGCTTCTTGGAGCCTCTGTCTCCTCAGCTGCAGACAGGCCCTGACAGCACCTTCCTCATGGAAAAGGCCACAAAAAAAAAAAAAATCATTGTTTTGAGCAAAAACTTCTAGGCCATGCCGGACACAGCACTTATGAGTTATTGTCTTCCTCACGCTCCAAACACACACCTAGCATCAGACCTGGTCCCTGACCTCATCGAGGGAGTCCCTGTCCCTCTCCCCTTCCCCCTTCCCCTCCCCTTCCTCCTCCCCTCTTCCCTTCCCTCTCCCCTTCCTCTCTCTCTCACACACACACATGCACACACACCGATGTTGGGTAGAAGTCATTGGGATGGACAAGCTAGGAGGAGTCTAAGTCCCTTCCTGTAAGACCCCATACTATGCAGAACTCAAGGGTGCATTAGCTCTGGGTGCTGTCCCTGCTCCTGGCTAGCACTGGGGTGTTTCCTTTGGTAGCATGCCTGCTTGGGTGCCTTCCTAGTTCTGTCCTCTATTAGCACTAACCATGTATAAGAAACAGGTTGGGCCTTTCCAGAGCCAGGTCTGTCCCAGGTCTGCTGTAACAGTGTCATGACCTTTAGGCCCTGGCCTAAAGTAAGCCAGAGGACATCTTGGCTTCCTCTGGTACCTGCTATACACTGGGCCTACTTCCCCCTGCTCCCCAACCCCTGCTTACCCACCAGACAGCACACTCCGGCTCTAGACAGCTATGCACAGCCATCCAGAGTGTTCCAGCTCAGTCAATTCAAGAGGGCCCTGCCCTGCCCGTCCAGGAGAGGTGAGGAAGTAATGGCAGGTAGAGGACTGGGCTCCCCTGCCCAGGTTTAGTTCTGCCTGTAGCCTTGTTGGTGAGAACTTAAGACCCATTTCCTCTTCTCTAGACCACAATAGCACCCCCAAACGCTCTAGTGGGGGTTTTATGTGAACTGTTAGGATAGTTTTTGGTCCGATTCACCATCAGCATCTAATAAAGTCAGACCTGGGGAGGCAGAGGCAGATGGATGTCTGCGTTTGAGGCCAGCCTGGTCTACAAAATGAGTTCCAGGACAGCCAGAGCTACACAGAGAAACTCTGTCTTGAAACAAAACAAAACAAAATACATAGGGGTGGAGAGATGGCTCAGTGGTTAAGAGCATTGGCTGCTCTTCTAGAGGTCCTGAGTTCAAATCCCAGCAACCACGGTGACTCACAACTATCTGGAATGGGATCTGGTGCCCTCTTCTGGCAGGCACATGTACATGCAGACACAAAAACCATAAACATAAGTAAATCTTATAAAAAGAGAAAAAAGAAATGTAAAAAAGGAGAAAAACCAAAAACACAACAACAAAATACAGCCCAACTTGTACATTGCAGGCTCAGCCAGACCCTGTACATCACAGGCTCTCTGAGTCTTAGCATCAAGTCACAGCCAATAAGACAGTGGCCTGTGCTGGGGAAGGTTCCTAATGAGGCCTCAGCTTCTGGGCAAGCATCTCCCTCCACCTCTCTCCCCTTCCTCCCTTCTCCTCTCCCTCCTCCCTCTACTAAGGATGGAACCCAGGGCTTCACACATGAGAGCTTAACCCCGAGCTGTGCCCTAGCCCTAAGAGTCTCTTTCCTCATCTGTAGCTCAAGGGCGACCTTTACACGGACTCACTGGGGGCCGTGAGGAGATCAGCTTGAGTTTGACACACAGGGATCCCAGTGCCAGGTGTTACTGTCAGGCCAAGTAAGGGAGAGTAAGGGTCCTTTGAGGTCACAGAGCCGCTAAGTAATGGAGCTGAGATTTGAGCCTCAGGACTGGGCAGTGGCTCCAGGGACCTTCCCTGCAGCCCCTGCTGAGAGAGATGTGAGGGAAGAGATCTGTGGCCATCACAGAGGGTTTTGCTTCCTCAGGCTCTGTGGAGCCCACAGTAGGGATGTGAGGGGAGCACGCTCTTCACTGGATCTCATCAGTGAGTTCCAGCACAGCCGGGGCCACAGAGAGACCTTGTTTCAAAAACCCAAAAGAACGAAAAAAAACAAAACAAACAAACAAAAAATGACCCCCCCAAACAAATCCAAATGTCTCCCCTCCAAAAATGACAGCCTATTAATATGTAATTCACGTATCCATTTAAATGTACAGTACAGGGTTGTATCTATGGCGCAGTTGGTAGAAATGCTGCGTAGAATGGAAGAAATCCTGGATTTAATCTCTAGAACCGAATAACCAAGCCTGGCACAGCGGCTCACACCTGCAGTCCCAGCACTCAGGAGGTGGAGTTGGGAAGATCAGAAGTTCCCAGTCCTCCTCAGCTATGTAGTGAGTTTAACCTCAGCTTGGGAGACATGAGATCCTGTCCCCAAAACAATGTTCAGTGCAATTTTTATTTTTATTTTAAGGCATAGTCTCACTAAATAGTCCTTAATGACCTGAAACCCACTATGTAAACCAGGCTGGCCCTGAACTCACAGAAATTTGCTTGTTTCTGACTCTTGGGTGCTGGGATTAAAGATGCATGCCATTGTGCCAAATTTAATTTAATTTTCTATGTATGGGTGTTTTCCCTACGTGTATATTCCTATTAGCACCGCCTGATACTAGCAGTGGCGAGAAGAGGGGGTTGGATCCCCTAGAACCGGAGTTACACGTGTTTTCCAGCCAATGTATGTCCCGAGTGGGTGGAGTCAGGCTTGGGTCCTCTGGAAGAGCAGCCAGTGCTGACCACTGAGCCATCCTGCTAGCCCCAGATTACAGTCAGTGCCACCAAACCCAGCTCACAATCAGGTTCCAAACATTTCCTCACCCCTATGTAGAGGGCCATATCTGTGAGAATCACTCCCCATCTCTCCTTCCTTCAGCCCTCAACAACCCCTGGTCTACTTCCCATCTCTGTGGACCGCCTAGTCTAAGCATTTAAAAGAAATGGAGTCAGAGCTGGGATATCACTCAGTTGGTAGAACTACACATGAAGCCCTGGGTTTGATCCTGAGCCCACACACTGGATGTCACCCTACGTGTCAGTGCTCTGATGCCTGTTATTTATTTATTTATTTATTTATTTATTTATTTATTATTTATTTATTTATCTATTTATTATCTATCTATCTACCTATCTATCTATTTATTTATTTATTTATTATATGTAAGTACACTGTAGCTGTCTTCAGACACTCCAGAAGAGGACATCAGATCCCATTACAGATGGTCGTGAGCCACCATGTGGTTGCTGGGATTTGAACTCAGGACCTTCAGAAGAGCAGTCAGTGCTCTTAACCGCTGAGCCATCTCTCCAGCCCATGATGCCTGTTTTTAATTCAACATATTTATTGAACAGAAAATATGTGCCACTTCCTTTTAAGCGTGTGTGTGTGTGTATGAGCACAAATGCAGAGACCAGAGGAGGTTGTCAGACATATATCCATGACTAACTTTAATTTTTTGTTAGTTTTTTGGGATAGAATTACTTTGTGTAGCCCTACCTGTCCTGGAACTTGCTGTATAGTTCAAGGCTGGCCTCAAACTCACAGAGATCCTCCTGCCTCTGCTTCCCCAGTGCTAGGATTAAAGGTATGCACCACCTTGCTTGGCCTTGCCACTTTTTTTTTTTAAAGTTTAAACCTTTAAAAAAGTTTTTTTTAAATTTTTATTTCATATGTCTGTGTATTCTGCCTGCATGTGTGTGCAGAGCCCCCAGTGGCCAGAAGAGGGCATCAGATCCCCTGTAACTGGAGTTTCAGATGGTGTGAGCTACAGTGTAGGTGCTGAGAGTCAACCTGGGTCCTGTGGAAGAGCAGCCAGTGCTCCTAAGTGCTGAGTCAGTGCTCCAGCCCCTGCAGTCACCTTATTTACCTTCTGCTCCAAGGGAGTATCTTTGGGAAGAGTGCGCTTATATACTCTTTCCTGTGGCTGTTTTCTGCTGATTGCTGTTTTGTGACAATGACTTCTCTTAAGGACATACTCTTAGAAAAGATCACGTCTGTAGGCTGGGAATGTGTCTCAGCTGGTAAAGGCCTTGCTTGGCATGTGCAAAGCCCTGGGTACAATCCTAGCACCCCATAAAACTGAGTTTGGTGGGTCAGACCTATCATCCCAATACCAGGCAGGTAGGGGCCGGGTTGGGAGTTCTAAGTCATCCTCAGCTGTATACCAAATTGACACTAGCTTGGATTACATGAGAACTTGTCAGGAGGACGAGGAGGAGGAAGAAGAGCATCCAAGTGTGCTGTTGTGCACCTGTAGCCCCAGCAGGATGAAGCAGGAAGGCCTCCACAAGCTTCAGGCCAGCCTGGTCTATGTAGTTCCAAACAGAACTGCACAGTGAGACTCTGCCTCAAAGATAAAACACAAGGGAAGGAAGGTTTCAGAATACCTGCAGCTAGGGGAGATGGAGACGAGGTAGGTGGAGATGGGGAGCAGACCTAGCTGGAAGGACTTGACCCGAGGGTTAGGAGTGGTCCTGAGCCTGGGCAGGGGAATCTGTGACATGGAAGATGGCAAGGAAGGAGGGTCAAGCTGGGAGGGACCTGTGTACAGGTCCCACGAACCGAGACCTCCCTCTTCCTGAAGGCATCAGACTGGCTGGCTGTTTTGATTGGAAAAACGAAAAGAATTTGTGAAACGAGCTAGAGAGATGGCTCAGAGGTTAAGAGCACTGACTGCTCTTCTAGAGGTCATGAGTTCAAATCCCAGCACCCACGTCTGTCTCACATCTGTCTGTAACTCCAGGTCCAGGGGATCTCACACCTTCACAGAAACATACATGCAGGCAAAACACCATGGTGGCTCACAAACATCTATACTGAGAGATCTGGCGCTCTGTTCTGGCATGCAGGCATACATGCAGGGAGAACCCTGTATATTAAATAAATAAATAAATAAAAACAATTTGTGAAGCTAGGCAGTGGTGGCGTGTGCCTTTAATCCCAGCACTCAGGAAGCAGAGGCAGGCAGATATCTGTGAATCTGAGGCCAGCCAGGGCTACACAGAGAAACAAACAAACAAACAAACAAACAAAAAAACCAAACCACTTTCTATCACCTGCATGGAGTTACAGAGGGTTGTAAGCTGACATGTGGGTATTGGGAATGGAACCCAGGTTATCTGGAAGGGCAGCCGGTGTTCTTAACTCTTCAGCCATCTCCCTAGTCTCCATGTCCAGGGTTTTTTCTCTTTCTTTTTAAATGTTCATTGGTGTTTTGCCTGCATGTATGTGAAAGCATCAGATCCCCTGGACCTGGAGTTACAGACAGATGTGAGACAGATGTGGGTCCTGGGAATTGAACCCTGGTCCTCTGGTAGAAAAGCTAGTGTTCTTAACCTCTGAGCCATCTCTCCAGGCCTATGCCCAGTTTTTAAAAGCATTTTTTTGGGCACACAAAATGGCTTGGCAGATAAGGGTGCTTGCTGCGAAGCCTCATGACTTGAATTTGATCCCTGGGACCTACATGGTAGAAGGACGCTGACTGCCACATTCATACATGCCTCTCCTGCAAAGAAATGAGCAAAATGTAGCTTAAAAGGGTAGTGCAGCCGGGCGGTGGTGGCGCACACCTGTAATCCCAGCACTCTGGGAGGCAGAGGCAGGTAGATTTCTGAGTTCGAGGCCAGCCTGGTCTGCAGAGTGAGTTCCAGGACAGCCAGGGCTATGCAGAGAAACCCTGTCTCGAAAAAACCAAATCCAGCAAACAAACAAACAAACAAACAAAGGATAGTGCACTGTGTGGAGAGCGCACATTGTTCTAGCATCCCAGCTAAGTTCGCCTTCATTTGGGGCTGTTTGGATGATGTAAGGCCGTGGGTATCTGCATACACAATTTGCATAGACGTATTACCCTGCGCTCTTTGCCTAAACTCCCTCTTTGGTGAGGATGGTAGTCAAGCTGGCAGAAGCCCCGCCTTGTCCTTTGAGGTCAGCTAAGTGCTGTGGATAGCTGTGGAGGGCTGGGTAGCTGTCAGAAGGTGTTTGGGAGGGCAGGGACAAAATAGAAGGGTAAAAATGAGGCCCAGAATTATGAGGCTACTGGGGCCTAGGAGCTGTCCTGTAAGGAGTCCCGGGTGGGTGACAGGGTAAAGGTTGCAGGGAGAGGAAAGGAAGGCGGGCCTCAAGATAAGACATTGGCTTTTGCAAGTATGGAGTCCAGATGGGGAAATCACAAGGATCCAAGTCAAATCCCAGGCCTGCCTCCCCTATATGATCTGGGTACTGGGGTTATCCATGTGGAGATGAGAGTTTACATCTCTGAAGAGCCCCAGTGGTAGGTGGTAATTGGCAGAAAGCTGGCCTGCATATGGATGGCAGGGGCCTCGTCTTGCATAGGTTCGCTTTCGCAAGGCCTGTGCTGAGGTCAAGCTGGTTCTCAGAAGGTTCTATCTGGTGAGACTGGTCAGGCTTGGAAGAGGTTTAGCGGACAGCATATACAGACTGCAGTATATATATCTGCAGTGACTTTGAGATTTGCTTTTGAATAACAACGGATCTGAGCCCGTGGTCCTGGTGGCTGGTTTGGTGACAGCCTTCCTCCTCCTCCCTGCAGCACATCCACAGACGCCATGCAGGGGGCTCTGGTGCCCCTGCCGTTGCTGCTGTTGTTGCTGTTGGGGTGTGGGCCAAGAGTGTCCTCTGGCGGCGGAGCTGGGGGCGCAGCTGGCTATGCCCCGGTAAAGTATATGCAGCCCATGCAGAAGGGACCAGTGGGACCGCCTTTCCGAGAGGGCAAGGGCCAGTACTTGGGTGAGAACCTCCTTATTCAACCATGCCTAAGACTTCTCCCCCATCCCCTCCTAAATCCCTCCAGACCCTACAGACCACAGCTTCTCAGTGTCCAACTGAGATTTTCCCATCTCTATTTATTCTTCCTTCGGCTGGTCCAGGGATTCTCAACTTTAGAGGGCCAGAAACTGGCTCTGGCTGGTTGGTGCAGGTGGTCTTCATATGGGGGTGGGGCCGGGCAGGGAGGTAGAGAGGTAATAAAGCAGCTTGACTGGTCTGTAATGTGGGCTATTAGCGCCACCTGGTGGTAGGATGGCCACCAAGTCTTGCAGCCATAAATATTCTAAGTTCTTTGGACAAGGCCTGGCTGATAAGTTGGGAACAGGGAGCCCTGGATGAGGACACTTCAGTGCTCCCCGGATAGCAACTAGACAGCTCTGGACACCCTCCGTGGTGGAGGGACAGCTCTGGGAGTGTTCTTTATGAGCAGATACAAAGCCTGTTCCTTCTAGGTGCTCTGCACATTACCATGGGAAAGGATAGATGAGGTACCCAGCTTCCATTGTCCAGGTCCCTGACGGTCCCCTTCTCTCTCTTTCAGAAATGCCTCTACCGATGCTGCCAATGGACTTGAAAGGAGAGCCAGGCCCCCCTGGGAAGCCGGGACCTAGGGGTCCTCCTGGGCCTCCTGGCTTCCCGGGAAAGCCAGGCACTGGAAAACCTGGGGTCCATGGACAGCCAGGCCCTGCTGGCCCCCCTGGCTTCTCCCGGATGGGCAAAGCTGGTCCCCCAGGGCTTCCAGGAAAAGTTGGACCACCAGGGCAGCCAGGGCTACGGGGGGAGCCAGGGATACGAGGGGACCAGGGCCTCCGGGGGCCCCCAGGACCCCCTGGCCTTCCTGGTCCTTCAGGTATTACTGTCCCTGGAAAACCAGGTGCTCAGGGGGCTCCAGGGCCTCCAGGATTTAGGGGGGAGCCAGGACCCCAGGGAGAGCCTGGACCCCGAGGAGATAGGGGCCTCAAAGGGGATAATGGAGTGGGCCAACCAGGGCTGCCTGGGGCCCCTGGGCAGGCAGGTGCCCCTGGGCCCCCTGGGTTGCCTGGTCCAGTTGGCTTAGGCAAACCAGGTTTGGATGGGATACCAGGAGCCCCTGGAGACAAAGGTGATTCTGGCCCCCCTGGGGTTCCAGGTTCTAGGGGAGAGCCAGGAGCTATGGGCCCAAAAGGCCCCCCTGGGGTAGATGGTGTAGGGATACCAGGGGCAGCAGGGGTGCCAGGACCACAGGGTCCAGCAGGGGCTAAAGGGGAGCCAGGACTCCGGGGTCCCCCAGGCCTGATAGGCCCTGTTGGCTATGGGATGCCAGGAAAACCAGGACCTAAGGGAGACAGGGGCCCAGTTGGGGCCCCAGGGCTCTTAGGAGACCGAGGTGAGCCAGGGGAGGACGGCGAGCCAGGGGAGCAGGGTCCACAGGGGCCTGGGGGTCCACCTGGCCTCCCTGGGTCTGCAGGGCTTCCTGGTAGACGTGGGCCCTCTGGTCCAAAAGGAGAGGCAGGACCTGGAGGTCCCCCAGGAGCGCCTGGCATTCGAGGCGACCAAGGGCCCAATGGGCTGGCTGGGAAACCCGGGCTCCCTGGAGAGAGGGGACTTCCTGGGGCCCATGGGCCTCCTGGACCAACCGGGCCCAAGGGTGAGCCAGGTTTTACAGGTCGCCCTGGAGGGCCGGGGGTGGCAGGAGCCCTGGGACAGAAAGGTGACTTGGGGCTTCCGGGGCAGCCTGGCTTGAGGGGTCCCTCTGGGATCCCAGGACTCCAAGGCCCAGCTGGTCCGATTGGGCCCCAGGGTCTGCCAGGCCTGAAAGGTGAACCAGGCCTTCCAGGGCCTCCTGGAGAGGGCAAAGTGGGGGAACCTGGCTCTGCTGGTCCCACAGGGCCCCCTGGAGTCCCTGGTTCTCCAGGGCTCACAGGTCCTCCTGGGCCTCCAGGGCCTCCTGGGCCTCCTGGTGCCCCCGGAGCCTTGGATGAGACTGGTATCGCAGGTTTGCATCTGCCCAATGGTGGTGTGGAGGGGGCTGTGCTGGGCAAAGGAGGCAAGCCCCAGTTGGGGCTCGGTGAGCTGCCAGCCCACGCCACCCCAGCCTTCACTGCTGTGCTCACTTCCCCCTTCCCCGCCTCAGGCATGCCAGTTAGGTTCGACCGGACTCTCTACAATGGCCACAGCGGCTACAACCCAGCCACCGGTATCTTCACCTGCCCCGTGGGAGGCGTCTACTACTTTGCTTACCATGTGCACGTCAAGGGCACCAATGTGTGGGTAGCCCTGTACAAGAACAACGTGCCCGCCACCTACACGTACGACGAATACAAGAAGGGCTACCTGGACCAGGCCTCCGGGGGGGCTGTGCTCCAGCTGCGGCCCAACGACCAGGTGTGGGTGCAGATGCCCTCAGACCAGGCCAATGGCCTCTACTCCACCGAGTACATCCATTCCTCCTTCTCAGGATTCTTGCTCTGTCCCACATAACCCGTGGGGGGCCCTGCTGCCCTGGCCTCCTCCTCTTTAGTGATAAGAGAGACCTTTCCAGCTACAGAGATCTCTATTGGAAGGAAAGAGCCAAAAACTGAACAGAGGCGGCGGCGGTGGCCTTGGCCCGAGAAGACTGACTTGCTTTTCTGTAGGCTGAAGCCGTTTCTGGAAGAGGTTGGCCTAATTTCCTTTCCCCCAGGAGCACTGTGGGGGTTGTACCCCTGTTCTGGACCTGCCTGGTCTACAGGCAGCACCCCAGAGCACTCGGCCTGGCCTGCTTGTGAGCCCTGGCAGCTGCTGGGAGAGACGGCTTTCTTGTTGGCCTTAGACGGCGTGGAATGAGCCCAGGGCTTCCCGTGGTCCCTGGGTCTCTTCCAGCTCCCCAGGGACCACCAGCATATGATACGACATTAGATTCTCTGAGGGTTTGGCTTCCTTTTGGGAGGAAGGAAGGAAGGGAACGGGACCATGGAGGCAGTCGATACAGAGAGATGTGGCGAGCTCAGACCAATCCTGGTGGGGACAGTTGTATGGCCCTTGCTCCTGGTCTCTGGAAGACTCCTGAAGCAGCCGTCTGTGGAGATCTGTGAGGGCACACGGATCGGGGCAAGCTGGTCACTCTTCTGTTTCCCTGGCTATCTCTATTGGCTCTTTGGTATGAGGTTGGACAGCCATGGGCTGAGATGGGACTTTGGGTAGTGTCTATACAGATTGCAGAGCCAACCACGGCTGCCAATCAAGCAAAAACGATGCCCCTCCCTCTTTCCTCTCACCTGTTGGGGGTGGGGTAATTCATTGTCAGAATGTCAGGGGAGGCTTAGCAACCCCAAACCAAGTGCCTTCAAGGCAGAGCGCCTCTCGTTGGGCACACAAGCTTGTGGGTGAAGACTTCTGTTTCTCCTTAATAAGAACCACGCTGTGGGTATTTAGTGTCTACTAGAGGGGCTCCTCTGTGGGCACGTCCTCTCTCTCCCTGCTCTGCTTCCAATTTCCTGTTCTCAGCAGTGTAGGGCCCAGGAGGCTAAGGCTCTAAAGGAAAGGATTCCAGCAGGCCCCGCTGGGATGAGCTGGCTCTAGAGGCTTCTACCATCCTCCTGAATCAGGATGCTCCTGCAGGAAACAGGTGGGCTTGCTTCCCAGCTGGGCTCAGTGCTGGGGCTCAGGGATGGTGGACAGTCTCGCCTAGACAAG
Organism: Apodemus sylvaticus; assembly: GCF_947179515.1. NCBI lineage: Eukaryota > Metazoa > Chordata > Mammalia > Rodentia > Muridae > Apodemus > Apodemus sylvaticus. The sequence continues at coordinate 139,996,188 of NC_067474.1, forward strand.
GATGGCTGCTCTCTCTGTGGTTCGCAACCTTCCTTTCTCAGCCCTCACCTAGTCAGCCCACTTCACTGACCAAGCGTGAACCTGGGACATCGACTAGACAATCCAGCTCGTGCTCCAATTTGGGCACATTCAACTGCCCCTGGGGACAGACTGAGGATGAGGGCGGGCCTAAGCCTCCTCCCTCTCCACAGCTGCGAAGCAGCCTAGTGGATCCCAAAGGGGGTCTGCCTGTGACAGCAAGGAAAAGTTCTGCCTGGGACTCTGTCCCTTTTTACTGCCACACCCAAGGGAACCAGCGAGCATCTCAGAGCATCCCAGTAGCGCCTTTTCAGTCTCCTTCCCCGGGTCAAAGCCACTAATCCTGTGGGCTCTGATGTCCCCAGAGGGAGCCCTGAAAGCTGGTTCAGGGCAGAGTTGCCAGACCCCACCCTGAAGCCTTTAGGGAAGGATTCTGTAATATCTGCGGACTGGAGCAGTAGGTGTCACTGACCAGCTTTGACAAACAATGTTAGGCTTTATGACAGCTACACTTACCTTGTGCATTTTTGTATTTTGGCTTTTTTTTTTTAAGGTTCTCCATTCGGGGTTTCATTTCTAACCTGGTGTAGGAAGTTCCTCTCTACTTACCCCATGTCAGGTTCAGGGAAAAATGCACCGGGGAATCAGAGAAAATGGGATTTCTTTTTGCAAACTACAGTACTGTTATTGATCACCCCCCCCAATAAAACCTGTTGTAGAAACACACGTTCTGACTCTGGCCTCGATACAGACTTGTTTCATGGGCATCCAGGGGCTTCTCGGGCCCCTTGAGGAATCATTTCACTACAGTTCCTCACTCAGGCTCCTGAGGCCCCTCAGAATCACTGCCTGCTCCCTCGCTGCCTCAGCGCCACCAGGGAGACTCCAAGGCAGTCTATGAAGCCGGAGAACGGCCGTGGCTGCAGCCGCCGTGAACTCTGCTGGAACATTCCCGTGAGCTCTCTAGAGCAGTGGAGCGTGACAGTTGGCTTGGAATCCCAAGGGCCAAGTTACAACATCTGATACAAATTATGAATGAAATTGTGAGTCCTTGGTCCTGAAGATGGGCTTGTGCTAGGCCCAGGGCTGAGGACAGGGCAGAGCCAGGACAGCTGGCTATGCGCAGGGGCAGCGCGCTCATGTCCTTGACTCTGAGGACCTGGGACATCAGGCCTGACAAAAGCCACGTCCTGCTACCTGCTTCCCCTGACAGACCCTCAGCTTGGCTGGAAGCCAACTACCTGACAGTCATGAAACCTCAGGCCATCCACTGAGCTAGCTGCACAAACTTGTCCCTTCACTGAACCTGGAAGGATGCTCACAGACTATCCTGGTTTATGGGAAGGTGTCATGTCTCCCCCCACACCCCCAGACAGGGTCTAACTGTATAGCTCTGGCTGTCCTGGAACTCGCTCTGTAGACCAGGATGGCCTTGAACCCAGAGATCTGCCTGCTCCTGCCTCCTGAGTACCAGGATTAAATGCATGCACCACTATCACTATGCCCAGTTTCAACTGTCCTTTATAATAGATGCCGTACAAAGCTTCCTTGCAGGCCAAAGTTATTTTGTTTATTAGAAGATAGAGAAGGGATATGTTTGGTGGAGGCGTAGTCAGGTATGGGGGAAGGGGGTGCCTTGTCGGGCCCATGCTAAGGCATCCCTTCCCCCTGAGACCAGCCACACTGGTATAGAATAGTTTATTCAGGCTATGGAGGGGAGTTAAGAGGGTAGAAGAGACAGGGAAAGGCCGGGTGGAGATAGAGGCCATGAGCACGTGGAGAGAGGGAGGGGAGGGGAGGGGAGGGGAGGGGAGGGGAAGGGGTAAGAGGACGAGCAGGAGCAAGAAGATAAAAATAAGAGAGCAGAGGGGGCAAGCAGCCCCTTTTACAGTGAGTCACACCTACCTGCTGTTGCCAGGTAACTGGGGCGGAGCTTAGACAAAATGCTAACAAAGGCCTTCAGCCTGGGCAACTTAGTTCCTTGGGCTGTACCTGGGATGTCCACCTAGGATGATACCCATTCCTATCCCAGGTGGGTGCACTGCACCTCCTAGAGGGTCCCTCTTCCTGATCCAGCCAGGCCTGGACTGTTTGAGGAAGAATAATCAATCTGTTTCTACCAAGTGTCTCAGGCAAAGCATTTGTCCATATGGGGACAACACTGTGGTGACCTCCAATAAGAAGTCATTGATCATGCCTACTCTGCCCTTCCTGGCTGGAAGTAGAAGATGGTCCACAATACAGCAGCTGCTACCTTGGGTCCTAGCACTGGAAAGTGCAGTCCAGGCAGGGAGTTACTACTTAAAGACAATCCACCAGTGGAGACAGAAACGGGAAATGCTGGGATTTACAAAAAACTGTTTATTGCTGTGACAACCACCAGAAGCTGTCAAGGAGCCCATTGCAGTGACGGGCCGGGCCCAGCAGCCAGTGGATGGGCTGAGTGCCAGTCTCAAGAGCCAGCCAACCTGTTGCTGGCTCCGCCCACTCAGTAATAGGCTGTCAAACTGGTTAAAACGCAGCTGGGAGATAGGATACTCCCATAGGACATTCCACCTTCCCAAGTCCCATGTTCTAGTTAAAAAACAGTGCCACACATACCCTCCAAAATAAGACCTGCCCTGGCCCTCATATTTCTGAGGACCCTGGGTATCAGACAGCTCTGCAGCAAGCCAGAGCTGCAGCCCAAGGAGACACCAGCGATTCTCTGTTCCACAGGCTGTCTCAAGACTCCAGCCCCAAGGGTACCTTCAGCCCGCCCTCTAGGAAGGCAGGGCAGGCGAGTCAACCTAAGGGAACTGTGGAGTCCAATCTAAGCTGTCCTTGGACCTGATGGGCCTGGCAGGACCTCTGAAGCCTCGGCCCTTATGAACTTTCTTGGAAGACTCGGTGCAGGCTCTGGGCTAGGACATCTGTCTCCTCAAAGCCTTCGCAGCTTTGCTGCCAGCTCTCCGGCACCTGTTCCATCCCATAGTAAGCTCCAGCAATGGCCCCAGCCATGGTGGCTATTGTGTCTGTGTCTCCACCAAGTGAGACGGAGTAGATGAGAGTCCGCTGGAGGCTGTTGAAGGTGGAGGGGATCTCAGGATCAGGCTCCATGCAGCGCAGAAAGCAGTAGATGGCGGTGGGCACAGATTCAAAGGCAGCAATGCCGTTCCCTGCAGGAAAGCCGGGGCATAGGAACGTGACCTTGCCTGCCAAGAGTTGACACTCCCAGCTTTGTGCAGGCCATGCCTGAGACCTCAGGCTCTACAGTGAGACAACCCGGGACCCATTCTTGCTCTCTCCTACAGCTGCTGAGAGGTGGGTCGCTGTGAAGGACTTCACATAGTGCCCAGGGTATAGGTACCAGGCAAATTTAGATCCATAACCACACCAGTGGACAAACTGGCTGCCAGTTGCCTTTTCTGGGGATACTGATCCTCAAGGCTGCAGGAACCATGTTCTTAGCCCAGCCAGGAGCCCTACAAAGAGCAGTTCTAGCTGTCCCAGCAGTCCTTTGCCCCACGGGCAGCTGGGGTCCACCCACCTAGCTCAGACACCACTTCCTCTCGGCTCACCACAGCCTGGTCCAGCAGCTCTCCAACCTTCTTCAGCCTGCTAGAGTACGGACGTTCCTCCATGCCCAATCTGGGGTTTGGGAAGCAATTTCCAAAAGGTCAGAGTGAGCAAGCAGACAGGCAGGGGGACTGAACTCAAAAGAGGAACTGGGACATCAGGTCTCATCCAGGCACATGTGCCTTCCTGGTGTTGGGAGGGAGAGGTGCTCTGTTGTCTGAGACACTAAGGGCCATGATTCTTTCGAGGCAAAGGGGCCTCTTCTACCCACTCCATAAAGTTCCCAGTGAAGAGCAGAAGGTCTAGCTTGGTGGCAATGCTGGACACCCACCCCTGCCCTGTCCACACTGACCTGCCCCAGCCCTCGCTCCAGCCTGTACTCACTCCTTGGCATCCAAGACCGACTGGGCATCACCTTCCAGTTCCTCCATGTGGCCCAGGAGCTGCTCGAGGAAGTGCTCACTGGATGACACACCTTGCAGAGCTAGGTGCACAGCCAGGGCCTGCAAGATGGCACCGTTGTACCCCAGGGAAGAGGCATGGGTCAGCTGGGCTGAGAGCCGGGCAAACTATGGAGAGGAGGAGCCACTGTCACGTCTCTACAGACAGAGCTGGGAAAGGGGCCTCTGTGACCAGCCTGCCCAGTACCTTCTGTACATCTTGGACACTGCTATAGGCCAGCGGGATGCCTGCCACCCGCATGGCACCCCCGTTGCCATAGGAGCCCTTTCCATTGAACTGGGCCCGGGCAGGCTCATAGACATCACGGCACTTGGGATTCAGGAGTTTCTTGAAGACGGTGATGACTCCAGCCCCATACCCTCTGTCAGGGTCCTTCTTGTATTCTTGGGCAAACCTAGCGAAGAAAAGGGAGACAGATCAAAGTTCCAAAAGTGACTCTTCCGGCTAGAAAAAAAGGCTGGGCTGGGTTGGAAGGAGTAGGTGCCTAGGGAGCCTGTACTAACAGTGTTGCCAAATTTTATCTTGGGGAGCAGATGTTAGCCAAAGAAAGAGTCCTGCTGAGGAAGGGATGCCGAGGATACACAGGTACTGCTTCTCTCTCGAGGCCCACCTGGTCCCATGCCAGGGTTACATCCCTCACCTGTGAGCCATGTCCACCTCGTCGAAGGCCTCCTTGGCCAGCAGGGACTGCACCAGGGCCCTGGTCATGGCGGTGTCATCTGTGTAGTACAATGTCTCTGCAAGGAAGAGGGTGGAGGGTGAGAGCAACCCACAGGGCCGCAGTGACAGTGGAATGAACTCTCGTTCCTCTTGGTGGTCCAGCGCCGACCTCTACAATGACCTCACTGCGACCCTTCCCCCTTCAAGCTAGGAAGTCTTCAGACCTCAGCCTTGGGACTTCAGTAACTGTCTCTTACAAGGCAGTCGTGGCGCCCTGCTGATTTCTGAAGGGAAACCTTCCACTCCTTTCCTCCTTCACCACTCATCATCTTATGACCCTCACGGGCTGCACACTTCCACCTCCAGCGTGGCTTTACGCACTGCCACAAATCCGTAAGTAGGACATTGCCTTCTCCCTTTCAATTCACGAGATCTGTACACAGGTCCCTCCCAGCTTGCCCTCCTCCTTCCTTGGCATCTTCCATCTCATGGCTTCCCCTGCCCAGGCTTGGGACCAATCAATCCTAGCACTTGGGTCAAGTCCTTCCAACTAGGTCTGCTCCCCATCGTCTCTATTTCCCCTAGCTGCAGGATCCTGGAAGCCCCTCCTCCTTTAAATGTGTATTTGTAAGGGTGTTTTTGCCTTCATGGATGTCTGTGCACCACATGCATGCCTGGAGCCCAGGGAAGCTATTAGGAGGGTGTCAGATTCCTTGAGCCTGGAGTGACAGATGGTTGTGAGCTGCCATGTGGCTGCTGGGAATTGAACCTGGCTGCTCTGGAAGAGCAGTCAGCACTCCAAACTGCTGAATTATCTCTACAGCCCCTTTTGCTTTAGAGACGGGGAAGGTCTCACTGTCTGTAGTTGTCTTGCTCAGAACTGTGTAGACCAGGCTAGCCTCAAACTTGCTGAGGTCTTCCCGCCTCTTTCTTGTAAATTCTGGTGTCACAGCGTGTGACACCACACTCATCATGGCCTGGTATTTCTAACATGTCATACTCCAAATAGCCAGTCCACTCCCCCCTTGTAGCTTAAGTTCCACTCTCCCTCTTCTCGGGTGGCCCCTGCGTCCCACCTTCACAGCTGTAAACACATTCCTAGTCTCTGCCAGCCTGGTCAGAGGTAAAGGCCACCCTCGCTCACTGGGGTCAGGGCTGTTCCCTGCCCCTCTCTCCACATGCTCAGCACACCTCTGTGGGTGACGGGGACACTGTCTGCCCTCCCTCCACTTGCCCTGTGCCCTTGTCTTCCTGGGGGAACCATCTTCTTTAGTCCCAGCCCGGGACTGACCTCCTGCCTAGTTGGCAACTCTAAGGCGTCCACCCATCTCTTATTGCCAGTCCCTTATTTAGGGCTGGGCCGCAGACTCAAGTAGCAACGGTTGTAGAGCTCGGAGCAAAAGGAGCCCCCACCTTCTGCACGCTCCTCATACCATACAGGAGAACAAGGACTGCCAGGGTGAGCCGTCCCCAAAGGCAATCTCAAGGCCAAGAGGAACCAAGCAAGCCAGTTAGGAGTTGGGCTGAGCTCCTAGATTTAGCACTGCCTGACACCAGAACTTCTGTTCCTTGTCAGCCCTTTTCACTCAGACCCTCTTAAAACGTGTTTTCTGTAGCCACAGGGACCCAACTTCCACTCAACATAAAACACACCTTTTTTTCATCTTACCAAACCATAATGAAATAAATGGTCACCTTTGTCTTATCTCTGCTTCCTTTAACACCCATTTTCCATGTTCTCAACCCACTCGACATGGTTTTCTGGGTCCAGACTACCTTGACTTTTCTATAACACACCAGTGTCTCTGTCTTGAAATTCTTTCCTCTGGTTTTGTTACCATCCTTCCTGCTTTTCCTTTCCTTTCCTTTCTTTCTTTCTCTCTTTCTCCCTTCCCCTCTCCTCTATCTCTGTTTCTCTCTCTTTCCTTTCGAGACAGGGTTTTTCTGTGTAGCCCTGGCTGTCCTGGAACTCACTCTGTAGACCAGGCTGGCCTCGAACTCAGAAATCCGCCTGCCTCTGCCTCCCAAGTGCTGGGATTACAGGCGTGCGCCACCACCGCCCGGCTTCTAGCCAAGGTTTTAGGCGAGGCCTGGGCACTGAATGTGGTCATGGCTGGAGACCTACAACCATGGAGAGTTGGGGAAAACCGACCCGGTCCAGGGGCCTTCGGCCTAGTGATTTGGCGGGAGCTCGCCGCAGGAGCCTCCACCTTGGCAGCCTCGTCCGCGAGCGCGCGCGCGCCCCCGAAGGTCGGTCCCCTCGCCCCGGGGTGGGGACCCTATGGCTGGTGCCCCGCCCACCTGTCCGCGCGCTGCCCGGCGTGCCCGGGTCCGGCTCCAGGCTCTCGACGTGACTCAGGACTGATGTCAGGCTGACGGTATCGTGTGCCTCGTATACAGCGCCCACGCAATCTCCCAGCAGCGCGCCCGCCAGGCAGCCTCGGAAGCGCGAGAGGGAGCGGGCCGCACCAGCTCCGCCGCCCGCCGCCGTCATCGCCGCCGCCGCTGCCGCTGCCGCCATCTGCGCGCGGACTAGTCGCCACTTCCGGCGCCAATGCTGCCGCCTCCTTGGTCGTCTCGCCCCGCGTTCCCACAGCGCCCCCTGGTGGTCCGGAGTCTCAGCCTACGTCCCACCCCACAGCGCCACCCAGCGGTCTGGAGACGCAGCGTCCCGCAAGTACTCGCATGCTTCGCTTTGGCGCTCCCTACCTTGCCTTTAGTAAAGGGCACCACAAATGGGGCCTACAGCCCCCTAAAGTCTCCCGGAGGACCCTTTGAAAAGCACCTGAACGAGAATGTTGCCCACTCAAAGCCACTGCTGCCCGCGGGTGAGCACCCGTATCTTCACACCCACACTTCTGGAGTGGCTTTGGACTCGACCCCTACGAAGTCTAGGCGACTCCACCCCCTAAGTGGACTGTCTCACTCGGTCAGCCACCTTCCTGGGTAGCAGAGAAGAGCCTGGCTTGAGAACTCCATCTTTATTATTTTACTGTCCCCTCATCATTCCCTCCTCCCCCCAACCTTGCGTCTTCCTTCAGCCGCCAGTCTAGGCTAGCTCCAGATGGCAGACTTTGAGTGGACTCAGTGTGCGGTTTGTCGTGCGCGTGAAGGTGTCCACCTGGGGCACAAATTTCTCAGCCGGCACTGTCAGCTTGCGCCGGGTGTCCATACACTTGGTGTCCAAGAGCATGGTGTTGGCCTTGCACGCAATATCAGCCTGTATCCGGGCCAGGTGCTTGCACAGGGCATCCAGAGCATCCCTGCAGGGGAGGCATGGAGAGCTCACAGCCCTACACCAGGCTGCAGGGACCAGGTTATCTCACCAGCAGAAAGCCCGTGATTGGGCAGTGCCTCCCACCCTTCCTGCCCACTCTCTAAACCTACTGTGTTTGGGCCAGCTTCTGTTTCATGGTATTGATGGTGGCCTCCAGCTGGTGGACTTCATCGATGAGGCCATACTGTGTCTGGGGGTAGAAGGGCAGGATGGGGTTTTCAGTTCAGTCACACGGCCCCTCAGCTGGCTGCCTCGGGCCAGAATGCTTGTTCCACAACAAACGTGTGCAGAGGGGTAATACTGAGGACTCCTTAGCAGACAGGGTGGTCCCCACTGGGGCAGGCCTCTTGTACCTGGTCCCGGCAGAGCTCCACATTGGGCCGGTAGGTTCTGGACTCCAGGCGGGTGTGCGCAAGCTTCAAGTTCATCATCTTTCTACGCAGGTCCTCCTCCAGGCGCCGGATGTCTCCCTGCAGCTCGGCTATCTCTTCTAAGGTCTGTGGCAGACAATATTGTTCTCCACTGGCAAGACTCACACTCGGGCTCCCAGCTGGGAGCTTCCGGCCAGGGTTTGAGTGTCTTCTCTCACACCAGGGAGGGAAGGGCAGCTGGGAGAGGGGCAGGGGATGGGACTCACATTTTTCTCTTGCCACTTGAGCTCACTGTAAAAACCCTCCATCTCCCGAAGCCGCTTCCTGAAGGCAAATTCTGTCGCAACCCTCTGAGCTTCCAGTTCATTGTTGGTCTGCAGGAGGAGGGTGAGCCGGGCCAGAGGAGGGGCATGGCCTGGTGAGACTGCTGTTTTACCTCAGGGGAAGGGCTAACATGTGGTCAGTATGGAAGGAAAGAGAGGTGAGTTGAGCTTAGTTACCTGCGCAATAGCTAGGGCAATGGCTTCCCTCAGCTCTATGCCTGCTTTCATTTCCGCATCTGCCCGGTTTTTGTTGAATCGAGTGAAGTCATCCCACTCCCGCAGTGTGGTGGAGCTGTGGAGGCAAGGAGACAATCGGGTCACAGGGACACACAAGGAGACAATCGGGTCACAGGGGCACACAAGGAGACAGCGGGGTCACAGGGACACACACGGAGACAATGGGGGTCACTGGGACACACAAGGAGACAATGGGGATCACTGGGACACACACAGAGACAATGGGGGTAACTGGGACACACAAGGAGACAATGGGGTCACAGGGACACAAAAGGAGACAATGGGGTCACAGGGACACACAAGGAGACAGTGGGGTCACAGGGACACACAAGGAGACAATGGGGTCACAGGGACACACAAGGAGACAATGGGGTCACAGGGACACACAAGGAGACAATGGGGTCACAGGGACACACAAGGAGACAATGGGGTCACAGGGACACACAAGGAGACAATGGGGTCACAGGGACACACAAGGAGACAATGGGGTCACAGGGACACACAAGGAGACAATGGGGTCACAGGGACACAAAAGGAGACAATGGGGTCATAGGGACACACAAGGAGACAATGGGGTCACTGGGACACACAGGAGACAATGGGGTCACTGGGACGCACAAGGGACACAGAAAGGACTGGCTGAAACACTGGTCTTACTCTTTGGGGATTCGTGTGGGGTTGACTTTCAGAGAGATGTTTGGGGAAGTGAGGTTGAGAGAGAGGCAGCCCCTGTCGATTTCCAGCGTCTCCATTTTGTCCCGGTGGTCAGAGTTGAGCTGCTGCCGGATTTCCTGCAGGAGGCTGGGGAAGGAGAAGGCGACGGGGCCGTGACCTCAGGAACCAGGATGCAGCCCTCACTGGACTGCAAGGATCCTGAAGGTGTGTGTGTGTGTGTGTGTGTGTGCGTGATAATGTTTGTGCTGCTGCATCTAAGACAGAACAGCCTCATGCGTGTCCCCCAGACACAAGACAAGGCACAGGTATGTGGCTTCACATGCATGCATGAGCACTTACAATAGGGGGCCGATAGCAACGGCAGAAGCTTTCAGGCAAGGACCAAAGGCGGCCTAGGATCCTAACAATGAGTAGTTTCTGCCGGAAGGCTGGGGACAGAGACCATCCGGCAAGTCCCACCGAGCCTCCAGTGCATGTGAGCGTGCTCAGGCCCGCCCCCGCCTCACCAAAGGTGCTGGAAGGCCTGGCTGATCTTCTCCTGTAGGACCTTCTTGGTGGCTTCAATGACCTCCACCTCTTTCAGCAGCTGTTCCTCCACAGGGTCCTTCACCACGTCGATGTCTCGCCGGCTCTCTCGCAGAGTCAGGCACTCGATGGCCACATCCAGAGGCAGGTTCTTGGCCTGAAGGTTTTGCTCTGCTGACTCTTTTGCCTAGAAAGGAAGGGCACAGGCATTGGTGGGGCCGTCCCCGGGAGATCTCACCCATCCTCAACGTCAGCAGAGGGGATGGTGGCTTCCAGATCTGGAAATGGGGTAGGAGGGGTGGGCCTTCCTATCAGAGCCTCTGATGCCCAGCCCTGGCTCCCTGCCTGTGTCAGGCTGTCGATCTCAGCATCTAAATCGGTCAGACACTTGTCCAGCATCTCCTTCCATCGGTTGACGGTATCGATCCTCTCTGCCAGGCGAGTCCTGTTGTCATGTTCATCCCATACAGTCTGGAAGAGACAGAACCAGATAAAACGGATGTCTGTGGTTACGGGCTCTCCTGTGGCCCATGGGCCTTAGCGGGCCCACAAACCTGGTTGTTGGTCTCATTGCGAAGGATCCGGGCCTCCTGGCGGATCTGGTGGGAAGCATCTCGCTGCCGCTCCGCATTGGTGGACAATAGGTAGCTGTTGGTGCGCCAGTCAGAGAGCTGGTAGCGTTGGCTGGGCTTGACACTTAGTGTAGCCATGGCTAAGGAGGCAAGGGTCTGAAACCCTTAGGCCTGTTCCCGATTGCCACCTGCAGAAGAAAAGAAAAGCACCTTTTCTGCACCCCGCCCCCCAGCTTGTCCTCTTGGCTCTAAGCCCTCCCCCCCCCCCCCCCCCCCGCCGCAGAGTCTGCTGGGAAGGTTTCCAACTCAGACCCCCTCCAACTTACTCCCTGTGAGGTATTAGCAATCAAGCTGTATTTCCTCAGTGGTCTGTCTTCAGGCACAAAGCCCTGGAGCCTGCAGATGCAAGGATGAGCGTAAAGAAAAGGATAAAGCCTGTGTGTGTGTGTGTGTGTGTGTGTGGTGTGTGTGTGGTGTGTGGTATGTGTGTGTGTGTGGTATGTGTGTGTGTGGTATGTGTGTGTGGTGTATGTGTGTGTGGTGTGTGTGGGGTGTGTGTGTGTGTGGTTTGTGTGTGTGTGGTGTGTGTGTGTATGTGTGTGGTGTATGTGTGTGTGGTGTGTGTGTGTGGTGTGTGTGTGTGTGGTCTGTGGTGTGTGGTGCGTGTGTGTGGTGTGTGTGTGTGTTTAGGAGATGCCAAATGTGACAGCTGAAGGAATGGCCCGGAACATACCCCTTAATACAGTTTCCACCCCTGCTTCCAACAATCACTCTTTCCTAGGCTGTGGGCCAGGCCCACGGGGGATCTGGGAGAAGCCTCGTTTCCTTTCCGGGGTGGTATAACTGGGTGGCACACCCAGGCTTTAACCAGCTCTCTGGGCAGAGAGGGAGGCGGGGTCCCTTGCCCCGCCTGGTATGGAGGAGGGCTGGCGGTGGAGTAGGAGGAGCTGGAGTCAGAATTTAGTGTCCAGCAGGATCCTTCCGGTGCGCCGCAGTCAGTACCCGAGCCTGAAGACTGGTTTAGGAAGTCTGCTGGGGGTGCCCCGCTCGCCCGCATCCCCTCACCTGGTCTCCCCGCTCTCCCTCGGAGCCCAGGTCTGAGAACTCCTGTTGTTTGCGGCTCTGGTTGCCGAGCAACCGCCCCCTCCTCCCGTGGTCACCTGCGCCCCTGAGCAGTCACCTGGGCCCCAAGCTTGGCCAGGTCACCGCGCAGCTGCGGATCTAGGAACTGAACATTTTAGTTTTGATCAACAGTTTACACTGACAAGATTTTAAAAGTATGGCTAAGTCATGGGAACAGTAAAGGCTTCGCTCTCAGGCTAGTTTTCTTTCCGGGGTCTCTTTCCAGAAAGAGGTGGTATAACAAGTATATCTTGGACACACATCTAAAACATATATATTCCTTTGATTTTGTTTTGCCCCACAATTTTACGTGTTTGACGTCATACAAATAACGATATTCCTTTTATGAACGCCATAAGCATGGCAAAGAAAACGGGTTGGTATTAGTGAACTGGGGGCTGGACTCAGTGGGCCTAGCTTGCCCATCAGCACAGCGAACACTGAGCGTGGTGGTGCACAGTTGTAATCCCAGCACCACGGGGGCAGGGGCCGGCAGGCAGAATGTGTTATTCCTTCCAGTGTAAAGAAGTGTAAAAATAGAGGTGTATGAATTTGGCAGGCAAGTGGAGAGTGGGGCTGCCTTCTAAGGAGTGGGAGGCGCTTGCTTGTAGGGGATCCATCCTGCTCACTAGTTTCGAAGCCCAGGAAAATTAGCACAAATTAAAAAAACAAAACAAAACTTACAAATTTCTCCACTGTGTAACCCAGGCTGCCCTCAACCCAGATCCTCCTCCCTCTGCCTTCTGAGTGCTGAGATTATAGGTGTGAGCTACCACAGGCTATTTTGTAGACTGTGATATACGTCTCATAAATGGGACATGAACAGGAGTTGTTTGTTTATAGACAGTGTATCTCCGACTGTCCTGGAACTCACTCTGTAGACCAGGCTGGCCTCAGACTCAGATCTACCTGCCTCTGTCTCACAAGTGCTGGGATTAAAGGCCTGTGCATTCACCACCCAGCTGGGAATAGGAGTTTGTGTGAGGGAGCTCTTTTACAAGTATCACAACAGACAGGCAAGTTAATAGCTGGAGGAAATGATGGATCTTTAAATTAATTGGTTAATAAATTTGGGGGGGGCATTAGGGACTGAACCTAGGGCTTCACAAAATCACAGCATGTGTCCCACTACTGAGCTATGTGCCCAGCCTTAACTTTGAGCTTGCTTATTTGGAAACGCTTTATGACAAATAAATACATGCATATGATGGCGCTGGGTTAGCTTCAGCAAAAACCCGTGAATCACAGTGAGGTAGCCCTGCTTTTTACAGCTCCTGGGCTTCCCACACATCCTGCCCAAGGGAAGAAACTGTTCAGAGTTCAGTCAACTGATGGGTTAGCCAGGAAGAAAGGAGGGATAGGGATTAGTGAGAGGTCAGAAGTGCGTCTCAGTAGCAAAGTATTGCCTCACCTGAACAGGCACATATACATGACATGTATGAACGTAAGAAGAATGCGTGTATCCCATTCTGTCACTGGTGTTGGCAACGCCAGGCAACCGGTATCGTTACTGTGACGTTCACCACTTTCAGTGAGCTCAGCTCTCTGGTGTGCGAACACGCCAGTGGAGATTTTCCAACGTTGGCGAGTTCCTGGCGCATGCTTGAGCATTCACCAGCCAGCTCTTTATTTGCTGTGATGGAATCTCATGAAAGCCCTGAGGTCTTTTGAATTCCTTTAGCTGCAAAATTCTCCCACTTTTCTGCTGGAAGGAAAATTCACACCAGATGGCATTTATCATCAGAAAGAAATGGATATCAGAATAGAAAGAAAGGGCCAAGCAAATGGTCGTCCAAGAACAACAAATGTCAACACTGGTGTTCGAACGATCACCGTCTCTTGGCTTTACTTTGGGATCTCCTCAGTAGATTTGTGTACTGATGTGGGATAGGGAATTTATTTTGTGTGATGGTTTTGTTTATTTTAGTGTCAAGGTAGTCCTGTGAAGCACATATTGCTGTGATCTCAGGCTGGACTCCTCTTAGCCCCTGTACATTGTGATCTCCTTTGAAAGACTTGACATGAAGTGCAGTGTGAGATGTGGGCAGAATTTAGCACAGAGTAGAGGATACATGCCTAAGGACTGAGCATGCTCAGGCTGTGCAAGCAACGCACACCAGCTGAAGGGACGATGACTGTGCCCGTCTAGAAAGGCTTTATCTTATTGCTGACATCTCCAGGGCATGCAGGGCTTCCCAGAGGACTTCGCTGTGTCTAGGTGGTGATGGACAGGCTAGTTTGCCTTGACTCTTGAGGAAGGGGGCAATGGTGGGTGTGCCTTTGTTCTTTAGCAGAACTCCTGCTGGACAGTGACCTTACAAGGTCTAGAGCTCCTGAAGCCAGCTGGTTATCCATTAACGACCTTTCAGGCTTTGGGGGGCACGGTTCAGGACGTCAGTTCTCCCTAGCTAGCGCCAGAGATTTGTCTCAGATCCTGTTCTCCAGACCAGCGAGTCTGCAGTTCCTGTCTGTGGTTTTACCGACCCTGACTGTCCAGGAGCTTTCTGGATTATGAAGGATCCTAGAGACAGACCACAAAAGCAGGAAATCTGAAACCTGCAAAGCAAAAAACATGCAGAACACCCACACATATAAAATTTGGGTACTTCTTTATTTTGACTGATAGTTCTGGGTTATATAAGCCAACTCCCCCCCCCCAGCCCCCCACTGCACATATTTCTCCTGATCCATCTGGTTTTAATTTTATGTATGTCTAATTTTGTATACTAATTAGAGGATTTTTCCCTCAGAGTTTACTGCAAGGACAGGTTACCTTACTGCACATCTACCTACAACCAGGATAGGCTTAATCCATGTCTTCATATATATAGGAATATCTTTGAATAAGGCTGTCCGTTGAAAGGTCATTGGTGCCGAGCAGTGGTGGTGCACTCCTTTAGTCCCAGTACTTGGTAGGCAGAGGCAGGTGGATTTCTGAGTTCAAGGCCATCCTGGTCTACAGAGTGAGTTCCAGGACAACAGCCAGGGCTATACAGAGAAACCCTGTCTCAAAAAAACAAAAACAAAAAAACAAAAAAACAAAAACAAGAAGAAGAAAGAAGAAAAAGAAAAAGAAGGAAAGGTCATTGGTGTTTGTTAAAGATAGAGAAACTCATTCCATTTGGGGGGGGGTCTTTGTGCACAGCTTGATGCAGGTGTGGTCCTAGGTTGTCAAGTGCATCGTTGGGAGGAGGGGCAGGTATACAGGTGGAGGCAAACCAAGTGGAATCCCAGGTGGCTAAGATATTCCCTATGCTTGTCTGCCTTATCACTATGTCTGCTTTTGTGCAGGGTCAGGGGTCATCCAGATCTTTATGCCTGATAGGCAGGTTCTCAGCCTGAGAATGCATACTTTTGTTTGTTTGTTTGTTTGTTTGATTGTTTTTTCAAGACAGGGTTTCTCTGTATAGCCCTGGCAGTCCTGGAACTCACTCTGTAGACCAGACTGGTCTTGAACTCACAAGAGATCCATTTGCCTCTGCCTTGAATTAAAGGAGTGTATGCCACTACCACCCAGGGAAAATGCATAATTTTTAAAGTGATTGATATTTAATCAAAAGAAATGGGACCAAGGGATGCAATTCTGTGGTAGAGTGCTTACTTAGATATACATGAAGCTCTCTAAAATGCTTTAGTAATAGTTCAGCTGATGTACTCTGATAGAAAAATATTATCTCAATGAGTGTTGCCCACAGTTAGCCACTGAGCACAGCTGGGTTTAATGTCTGTGGAGGGCATTGTGCGTTGCCTACGCTGCGGGTGGAAAGGTCAGCTGCACTATTGTTTCACTGCAAATAGATTGTTACTTAGCACATCTCTTTCCTGGGTTACACTCTACTCTGGATCTTGATGGTGATGGGTATTATGAAAACATTGTTTTTATTTTCAAAGATTTATTATTTCTATGTCTCTGTGTCTGAAACATGAATGGAGGGGCACCAGGAATAGAGAAGAGGATGTTAGATCCTCTGGAGCTGGAGTCACAGGTACCCCAGCCACCTGATATGGGAGCTGGGGACCAAACTTGGTTTCTCTGAAAAAGCAGCAAGCGCTCTGACCTGCTGAGCCATCTCTCCAGCCTGCTTGGGATTTTTTTTTTTTTAATTTTAAAATCAAGTCAACATCTTTATTATCACTCACATATGTCATAGAAAAAGATATAAAGAATGGATTAGAGTTGAAAAAATAAATGACTAGTTTGTACCCTCTGTTTACAGGGGGTTACCAGAGGTTCCCAGATCCAGAACTTTAGCCTGGTCAAGTAGCTCTGTGCAGACCCAGCACTGGACACACACTTCTTAAAGTCCTTTGGGGAAGCAGGGGCAGATCTCCCAGCTGGAGGTGTGTCTGTACTCAGCACTTGGAGGAGCCTGAGTGGGATCCCTGGATATTGCAGGAGCACCTAGAATCTGTGCTAAGAAGAGGCTGGATATTAAAAATTGAGTGCTGGGCTGAAGAGATGGCTCAGTGGTTAAGAGCATTGACTGCTCTTCCAGAGATCCTGAGTTCAAATCCCAGCAACCACATGATGGCTTACAGCCATCTGTAATGAGATCTGATGCCCTCTTCTGGTGTGTCTGAAGACAGCTACAGTGTACTTAGATATAAAAAAAAGAATCTTTTTCTTTTTTTTAAAAATTGAGTGTTAACTACCCTCTGGAAAAATATCACTGACAATAGCAAGGTGTAAATATGAAGACTGCTCTCCATTCTTGTGTTTGTCCCTTGTAGATGATCAGAGTTCCTTTCTATGCTAAACAACTAACTGGTTTCCCGAATTACAGTGAAGATTTTTTTTTTTTGTTTTTTTGAGACGGTTTCTCTGTGTAGCTCCAGCTGTCCTGGAACTCACTCTGTAGACCAGGCTGGCCTCAAACTCAGAAATCCGCCTGCCTTTGCCTCCCAAGTGCTGGGATTAAAGGCATGCACCACCACCGCCCAGCCACAGCAAAAATTTAAGCCGAGGTTTGCTGGTAAGTTCAACTCTGCTCTTGGGAATGGATATCTTTAGAGGATTGAGAACTATGATTTTGAAATGTTTTTATTAGATTTGTCTGATCCTGACCAGCCCTGAGGTTGCAGTCAGGTGATGGACACTCTTTAGGCTAGTTGGAGGTTTTGTTTAAGAGTGTCAGTAGCTGGGGGCTGGAGAGATGGCTCAATAGGTAAGAGCACTGCTCTTCAAGAGGATTGGGGTTCAGTTCCCAGTACCCACATGGTAGTTCACAACTGTCTGTAATTCCAGTTTCAGGGGATCTGACATCCCTCACATAGGCAGAAACATGAATGTAAATAAAAATAAATAAATCATCTAAAAACATACAAAAAAGGGTCAGTGATGTAGGGGACCGAGACAGGAGGTACATACCCCTGTCACCCACAGTAGCTAGAATTCTCAAATCTTTCAGGAACCTTGACTCAAGCCAAATGGTCATTGTAGCTTCAACTTAGAAAAGAGAGTTGGGATTCTCCAGTATGAACCAGAGCTGGAGCTTATTACAACATTTCTTTATATATTTTAAACATGAGAGTTGAAAGGACAGCTCAGAGAAAGACACACCCCTGAGTGTTCATGTGGACTTCTCTAAGAGGGAACACTGCTGTCTGTACAGTTCATAAATAGGGGTTGGGTGGGTTTGAAGCTATTGTCTGGGGAGTAGTTTTTGAGGGTACCCAATAGGATTAGAATTGATAGTGTTAAAAAGTCTAGATCAGCCGGGCAGTGGTGGTGCATGCCTTTAATTCCAGCACTTGGGAGGCAGAGGCAGGCAGATTTCTGAGTTTGAGACCAGCTTGGTCTACAAAGTGAGTTCCAGGACAGCCAGGGCTATACAGAGAAACCCTGTCTCAAAAAAACAAAACAAAACAAAACAGAAAGTCTAGATCACAAGATGCAGAATGATGAATTATCTTTGTTGTAAATGAAGTCATGCTCTTTAAAAAAGTTTAGTATTATGATTGTTGTTGTTGTCTTGTGTGTATTGGTGCATTTATGCTATGGTGCCCATGTGGAGGTCAGAAGACAACCGTCAGGAAGGAGGAGTCAATTCTCTCATTCGATCCTGAGTTCTGATGACTGAGCTTAGATCAGGCTGTCAGGCTTGGCTGAGTTACCTGGAAGGCCACTATAAACAAAGTTAACAGTCTTGTTTGAGATTTCCAGAAGTGTCTGGGGGAAAGGAATAAGGCCTTCTCTATCTAAAGTCATATACATTCAGGCCTTGAGCTTGGGGTCACTGCTATTTTTGCATAAAGGGCTGTTATGTTAGCAATGATCACAGTAAATGTGCTAGAATTCTCTCCCTCCCCCTTTCCCTCCCTCCCTCTTTTTCCAGACAGTTTCTTTGTATAACCTTGGCTGTCCTAGAACTAGCTCTGTAGACCAGGCTGGCCTTGTACTTAAGAGATCTACCTGCTTCTGCCTCCCAGGTGCTGAGATTAAAGGTATGTGCCACCATTGCTTGGCAGAATTCTTGACTCCCAGTTGGTTAGACTCCTGACTGAAGGGCTCCTTTTCCTTCTTGTGCCCCATAATTTCCTCTAATTTTCAGCCTATCTTGGATTGTTTGTAAAGGGTCTGTAATTACTCAAAAGTATGATATGATATACTTTTGATAGGTCTATTATTTTGATGTGTACAGTGTTTTCCTGTATGTATGTATATGTTCCACGTATGTTTGGTGCCCACAAGAGGCCGGATGAGGGTGTCATATCCTGTGGAACTGGAGTTACAGATGCTTATGAGCTGCCACATGGACCAAACTGTTTAAAACCAACTTTTAGCCTACTTCACACATAAGGCTTTGAAATAGTTTTTTAGGGTAGGATAGTTAAACTGAAAGTAGAAAATTTAATACCAAGCTAGAAATACTGAGGACAAGCACTTTTGATTAAAAACTTTATTAGCTTTCTGCATCTCGTAATCACATATCATCTTTAAGGAGTTAACATGACAGATTAGAGCCTGGCCCCCAGTACACAGTGATAGAATTCAGCGTTTGGTGACTCTAATGACATTCCAGCACATAAACCACCCCCCAGGAGAGTTCCCATTCCTCCTCTTAAATATGGCTGCCAAACACCATTCTGTATCTTTTCTGGTCCCAGGATAACTTACAGATCAGACCTGCTCCACTGTCTTACCCAGTGTTAGCATGTAGCCAAGTATGTAAAAAGGCAGCAGCTAGACAAACATGAAATGCTGCAGTCTGGATACTATAGTAAACTGTTCTTTTTTATGAAAAGCCAATGGAGACTATGAGGTGAGCTCAGGCATATGACAGAGCTGCTGCAGGGCAGGAAGGGACAGTGAGCAAGGGTCAGTGCCCCATGTTGTCCTCTGGTGTCAGTAGGAATATTTGGCAAGAGCTGGGAGTATAAGTCTAAGAGGGTGGGAAAGGTTACTCTGAATTTATGTAATATTTCAGTTTTAAAACATTTTGTTAACTCTGAAATAGAGGTTCACATCTGTAATACAAATAGGCACACATGGTCTAGGTGATTAAAAGGTAAATTTAAAAGGCTATCCATGTGGAGGACGGTTTTCAGGTATCCCCACCCTCCCCACATGTCTTATAATTTACAGTTCACTCCTTAGAAAGGTCCCTTTAAGAAGAATGTTAGTTCTTCATCCATTACTCAGGGTTTAAAAGCAGCAGCAATTGTCTGAAGCAGGAGCAGTTAGCAAGGCTTTGTGTAGAAGGGGGTTGCAAGGGAATGGTCAGACTGCCATGTTAGTCTTCCCAACATGAAAGAAACAACATATTATTCTGTTTATTTGAACTTAATCCATATAGTGTTATAAAGGACTTATATATACACACATACAAACAGCACTGTTTTCCACAGCCTACAAATGTACCCACATATTAATTCACAAAATGATACTCAGAAGATACAGTAATACTTTTATGGGTCCATAACGGAGAGACATTAAAGCTACACATTACAGTAAGAACCACTTAACAGTGTTGATATATCAGTGTTAGCTGTTGCACTGCACACGGTGCCTTTTTCTTTTCTTTTCCTTTTTTTTTTTTTTTTTTTTTTTTTGAGATAAGGTCTTGCTCCGTGGTGGCGACTGGCCTGGATGATCCTCCCATCCTCCTGCCCTCCAAGTGCTGGGATCACAGATGTGAATCAGCACACTTAGCTCTTTTTCATTTTTAAGCATCAAGTTCCTCAACTTCTCACTTTGTAATTCTAATTGCTCTACTAAGCTAACAACAGGTGTCAGACCTGTTAGCAAGAAGTTGGAAAGGCCCAACTGCTTGCAAGAATGGGGAGGTCACTATTAGTAGAGGTAAGAATAAACATTGAATTCATCCATACCCTGGATACTTAACATACATTCATTTTTCTTTAAAGACAAAACCAAAAGCAACAAACTTGTCTGTTGCAAAAAGGAACTGTTTATACCTGTGGTGACACACCCTTTCTAGGAACAGGAGTCCTACCTTACAGGAGAATGGGTTTCCTATTGAAATGTAAGGCCCTGCCTGCACTCTGTGGGATACATGGGTATACCCCCTGCAGTCAGTCTCTGACTTTGGAAAGAGGATCTCACTAAGTAGCCTTGGCCTCAAACTTGTGCTCCGCCTGCTGCAGCCTCCTGCATGCTGGGACTAGAGGTGTCTGGCTTACGTTCTAACTTTTATAGATAAATGATGATCGGAGTTTTTAAAGTAAAGTTCAACTCAGTGACAGGTAAAACCAGGACACTTTGCTCTGAGAACCCGCCCACCTCTGCAAGGGCGAGGGACCCAATATCTGCCAAGGAGCAGTGAGGAAGGTCGAGCAGAACAGCAGCTGAGGGGGACAGGAAACACAGGCACCTGGGCAAGTTAAGATCTGGGAGCCTGATGGCCTCCCCACTAACTCAAAGTGCAGCTGCAACTACTTTAGCACCACCGAAAGGAATTTAGTTTGAAAACTTATGTTTTTGCCAGCAGTTAGTACAAAGAAAAAAGTGTGCCCCTGTGCTGACCTTTGGCAGGGAAGAGCCGGGGCACAGCACAACATGATGTCTCCGTGGCTCTCAGGCCTGTCTCATAAAAACGACCTGCTATAACGAAGACACTTGCACAGAGGCCAGCTGGGAAGGAGCCCTCGGAACTTTCTCTACCACTCTGAACTTCTGAATAGCTTTTCCTCTGGGAAAGTCATGAGTTATTCACAAACAAACTGATTCTCAAGGGGACTTGGTGAGGTAGGTGAGGGCAGGTACCATTACTACAGGAAGACAGGGAGAGAAAGGGAAGAAATGCCAGAGGTCACAGAACAGATGAGTGGCAGAGCCAGTATGAACGACACCCAAGTCTCTGGCATATGCTCTACAGACATTTCTACTCTCAAAGCCTTAAATAATTTCTCTCTTTCTCTCTCTCTTTTGTTTTTTGTTTGTTTTTTTGTTTTGTTTTTTTTTTTGAGACAGGTTTCTCTATGTAGCCCTGGCTGTCCTGGAACTCACTTTGTAGACCAGGCTGGCCTCGAACTCAGAAATCCACCTGCTCTACCTCCCAAATGCTGGGATTAAAGGCATGCACCACAACTGCCCAGCAAATAATTTTGGTTTTTTTTTTTTTTTGTTTGTTTGTTTTGTTTTGTTTTTTTTTTCCCGAGACAGGGTTTCTCTGTGTAGTTCGAGCTGTCCTGGAATTCACTCTGTAGACCAGCTGGCCTTGAACTCAGAAATCCGCCTGCCTCTGCCTCCCAAGTGCGGGGATTAAAGGCATGTGCCACCACTGCCCAGCGCAAATAATTTCTTAATAGTCCCTTTTTAGTTGAGACCTTTTAAAAGTCACATCCGTTACAGCTCACGCCTGACTAGCGATAGGTTGAATTTTTTCTTTTTCTAGATACAGGGTCTTATATTGCCTAGGCTGACCAGAAACTCAAATGTATGACCCCATGCCTGGTGCATATAACTTTATGTTATTTTGCTTATGTGGCCAATGTGGCCAGGAGGAAGTATTAGACCCTCCCCCCACTTTCCCGAGGGCTAGAGTTCCAGGCATTTGTGAGCTATCAATGTGGGTGCTGTGAACTGAATTCTGGTTCTGACAGAACAATAAGTGCTCTTAACAGTTGAGCATCTCTCTCCAAACCCTAAAAAAAAGTACCTTTTTAATAGTACTTTTTACACACCAATAAATCGAATGTGATAAATACATCTATATAACAACTTTAATTAAATAAATAAATATATATATAAGAGGAATGGATAGTTTAAGAAAGCAAGAAACATATAAATTAGAAGGAGTTGTCTAAGTATTAATCCATTCAACCTATTTTAAAAAAATATAAGAAGCCATGTACAATAAGTCAGAAACTTTTTTTTTCTTGGTCTGGAGCTTGTGATACAGATTAGGCTGGTCTCGAACTCAGAGATTGCCTTGTCTCCTGGTGTGTTCTGATTAAGGGTATGTGTGACCATGCCTGGCTGAAAAAGTCTCCTCATCAAACAGGAACTTCTGGCAAATGGCTCCTCCCCAACTATTGTAAAGACTGTTATTCACCCACAGTAGAGGTCTATGTAAACTGCCTGTAAACCTTTTTGTTTAAAGACAAGAAAAAGTTGTGCCCTGGGTTAAGAAGGCACCTAGAAAACTTTCAGACAAAAGAGTCCACCAGTTCACGCTTGCTGTTCTTGGTGGTTGTTTCTTGGAGAGGGCAGGGGAGGGGGCAGGGGCATGGGCAGGGGCAGAGGAGGGGGCAGGGGCAGTGGAGGGGCAGGGGCGGGTCAGGGTCAGGTTTGTGCTTGCAATGCAAGTGCCTTACCACTTGGAGTTTGAAGTACTCCGCTAGCCTATCATATGTAGGCTTGCAAGGCCTTCATCTCTTCAACAATGAATCATTCCCTGACTGTGAAAAGAGAGGTGTCTGCACTTAGTCATCACCAGAGATCAAGTATATTGCTATAAAAACCAAAGCTTCCTCTTACTAACTCCTTGGGACCAGACTGGATGTATTAACCAGATGAACAAGATTCTTCCTTCCTTCTAACCCACCAGTGTTTTCCCCAAGTCTGCACAGGAAAGTCTGACAAGGCCCAGACTGGGGCTTTTGAAGGAGAGACCCACCAAAGCTACAGCAATGCCAGGCATTTACTTAAGGGTAACAACTTCATGTGACTTCCTCACTATAATGTAGAGGTGATTTCTAAGATGTTAATTTGCCAAGAGCAGGCACAGTTCTGGATTTGGGACAAACAGCTAATACACATCTCCATTATAAACCCTTCTTTGACATCTGTGCGAAACAGCAACAACTGCTCTGTTTTCTGTGATCTGTGAACTTGGAAAATACTAATACATGGTTTCTAGAATCTCAGCAAAGAAACCATCTCCCCACTTCTCTTACCTGCCTGCCTGCACAGCCCTATAAATAGGTCAGCGTCTATAAATCCTTCCTGCTTCCACAGATCCCTTTTATAAAGGTAGCGTTAGATACATAGCAGTTTGGAACCACTCCTTCTTTCAGCTGAAGATTATCAAACAGCTAAGTCTAGGCAGTTTTGTTTTTTTTCCAAACAAAAGTCATGAAGATGAAAGCTTTAGGCATGAAATTCCATACTGATTTCCCTATCTAGGCTCTGACAAAGCCTAGATGCAAGTTTCCTAGGACGGCCTCAATTCAGTATTAATCAAAGAGAACTCTGATTCTCTGAGTGCTGGGGTTACAGGAATGTACCAGCAAGCCCAGTTTGTGAAGCACTAGGGATTGAACTCAGGGCTTCAACCATGTGAGGCAAGCAGTCTTTTTCTGCATGAGCTACATCCCCAGCCACTGATACAGCCTCTTAAACTGCAAACATAAAATCATAGACGTGCACACAGCCCGTGACTGGGAAGAATAAAACAAACACAGGGAGGTCTTCTGAGCAAGGTGCACATCTTTTTTCCTTACAGGACTATTCTTGAAGGTTCTTTTATAGATGGCCCACACCTCCCAGTACAGATACTCAGTTCTGAAGAGGTGGACTGTAAACTTATGCCATCCAGTATTTCACTGTTGATGTGGTACCGATGCCAGGTAACAGGGTGTGTGGAGCCTCCCACGGAAGCTCAAGTACCCAAAAGCTTCCAGAAAAGAAAACTGGATTTCAGACAGCCTCAAAAACATTAGTGTAAAAGAATAATATACCCATCTACTTGGAACAATACTGACATACAATAAAACTGGAGATACAGTGACCAAGGGGACCTAGCTATACTTGCAGGAAAATAAAAAGAGCCACTTGAAATAGTCTCTCCTTTATAGTTAACAAGCTCATCCAATCAGCACACTGGCATTCAGTGAGTACTTGGTAGGTGAAGGAAGGAGTGAGCTCAGAAGGTACATTAGAAAGCAAGGTATGCAACCAGAAGAATGCATAGACATGACTTAGTTAATGTCTACATGAAATCACACGCTGATTCATTTTACAGTGTGTTTTTATTTACTATGAAAAATATATTCTGGTTTGCAAGTACTCAAAGCCTTCCCATTTCCCCCTCAGTGGGAAAACAAAATATAGTGAGGGAAGGGAAATGCGCTGAGCCTCAGCAGTCTGACATTTAAAAAATTCAGAAAGGGATAAATGTTCTCTTCTCATTTCTCACAGGAAAGGAAAATTCCTTAACAAGCAAAGTAGGAATATAAAAATATAATGGAGATACTTTACCTTAAGGGAATACATCTTTTTCATATACTTATATTTAAAGGAATTAATGTGCCAATATAAAGGACACTGATCTACCTAAAAAACTGTAGTGATTATATATACTTGAAATTAATATTCTATAATCATACTTTTTATTGCTTTTCAATTAGTTCAGGTTACTACTTAGTTCTTTGTTGTTGTTGTTGGTTTTTTTTTTGGTTTTGTTTTTTGTATTTTTGGAGATAAAGACTGAGTATGTGGCCCTGGCTGGCCTGGGAATCACTCAGTAGCCAAGGCTGACCTGGAATTTACAGAAGTCAGCCTGCCTCTGCTTCCTGAGTGCTGCAGCTAAAGCCATGTACCATCACTTCATGCCTTCTGATGTCAATTTTAATCAGCTGAAATATTTCTATCATTCTATCTTTGTTCTTCCCAGACACCTACACTCTTCTTCTTCATTGATACTCAGGGCTGAACCAACTTTAAAACTACTCTAGGAAAGTTCAGGGTAGCAAATACCCAAATAATTATGGGTAGGAAAATCTCATTTGGAAATAAATTATCAACAACTTATATAACCTTTCTATTTTTGACTACTGTCTTTCTGACTATGAAAATGAATCACAATCTTGAGCAATGTGCCTCAAGCTAAAAAAAAAAAAAAAAACAAACCAACAAAAACAATCTTTTATTTGACAGCTTCCCCCACATTGCAATCAGGTAAAATAAATCCAGTTTGTTCATGTTTGCTCCCAAATGAAGGAGAAAACCAAACTTAACTTCCAGAGAAGCCCTCCCTCCTATCTACATGTAGAAACCCACCTAAAGACTGTCTTTAATGCCTATTGTATAAAATACTAAATATTCTAAAGTAGAAAATAGTGTTCATGGTTTATTGGTAAAAATCCAAACTCTATGGAATTAGTAGTTTGGTTGATATATTAACACATTATCTAAATTTCTGCTAATATCACAAAGAAAGAGAAAAGCTAGATATAACTATAAAAATACCTTAAACCCAACATCTGGGCAAAATGCAAAAGTTGCACACAAATTGCCAATAAATATGAACATCACTATAGAAAAATTAATCTTAAAAATAAACTAATAATTGCTATTAAGACACTATAAAAATGAAGAAGTTTAATGTGCGAACAGACAGAGCTCACCCCAGACAATAAGTGCAATGTTACTGATATTCTTATATAATGCTGCAGACAAGGTTACTCAGGGGTGGTGGTGTCTGTGTGTTTTTAGTATCTTCTGGAGGAATGGTCACCAAATTCACAAGCAGGAATTGGTTAAGTTGGCCATTTAGCTGTTTTCTGCTTCTGGCTGTAGGAAATATCTGCTAGCTTACTAACAGATGACTGGGTTCCTAGTGGGCTTGAATGATCTCACTTTGCTTATTCCCACAGCCCAAAATGTATTTTTTCTTCCCCTAGTGCTAGGAATGAAGTCAGGGCTTTGCATATGCTAAGCAAGTGTGTACTCTTCCAATGAGTAGTACACCCTCAGACTATGATCTGTTGTTAAATAATCAACCATGCCCTCTTGCTGTCATTTTCCATAAAAATCCTTCCACCTTAAAAATCAGGAATCATTTAAAATAGTCATTACTATCTAAAAACCAAAATTTCCCCTAAAGGCTGAGCTGTCATGTGGCTTTTCTCTTAAACTGGTCTCAGTGATGGAGCTCTTCCTTTCTAAGTACCGTCCTTACAGGTGAGTCAGTAGGAAAGGTTAGGTCAGGAGGTAACCTGTGCTGAAAACGGAAAAGCTCCTCATAATACACAGTTCCTGCCATGGCACCTTTGCCAAGGGGCACTTACTCCTAGATCTGTTATCTTATATATATTAGAGATATTTCAAACATAACTGAGAATTAAAAATTATATTTTCAAATTTACAAAATAAACTCAGTGAGCATTAACTTAGACATGCCATTACACCAATTTGGTCTCTAGACCAAATTCAAGACAACAATAACACGATATGAAACTGACATATTCTTAGTATTTTAAATTATCATAAAAATTTTTAGCTTTATGTTGTTTGAAAAATAAAATCTACAGCACCATCTTCAGAAAAGGCACTTTCTAAGAACCACCTTGCTTTTAAAAAATGACCTAGTGTCTACCCTGAAGAACCTCTTTACTCAGACCCTAATGCAAAACAATAGCAGATTATGGTGACCTTAGACAGGGATTTGAAAAATGAAGGGGCCCCAACGGCTGGCCCTGGCCGGTGGTTTGAGAAGATCCTAATGCTGTCATGTGTCTGCTGTCTAGAACTTTAACATGGTCTCCTGGGAATGCATGGACCCAGCCCTCTACACTGAGCACTGTCCTTTCATTTAAGCTAAAGACATTAACTTTCATGCTTTAAGAACAAAAGATTTCCCCCCACCCCAGGGTTTCTTTGTGTAGCCCTGGCTGTCCTGGAACTCACTCTGTAGCCCAGGCTGGCCTCAAACTCAGAAATCCACCTGTCTCTGCTTCCCAGGTGCTGGGATTAAAGGCGTGAACCACCACTGCCTGGCTAAACAAAAGATTCTTAAGAAAACTCTAGGGTACCCCTTTTGATGGGTGAGGTAAACTTCATCTGGCCATGGATTTTATCAACAGAAGTCTTGTTCATTTTAGAGTTGCTGACTTACAGGGAAAATTAGAAACATAAAATGTAATGCTATTATAATCTTCTTTTCTTTTGTGATGTATTTTATTGCTATACAATCACCTTTCCCCCCTCCCCCTGGGACTCAGCCTGGGTTTAATCAATCACAGCATCAATTTATCATTGCCAATATGCTTTAGAGACAACTCTTTCTGTTTGCTTTGGTCTTGGGTTTTTCTTTTTGCGGACAGGGGGTTTAGCAGAGTTGGGGACACAGTATTACTATGTATCCTAGAGTGGCCTCAAACTGTCTAAGTTGGTCTTGAACTCTAGATCCTTTGGCTAGGAGCATAGGCATGCATTAAGCCCAGCTGCCTTTCTGATTTCTATAGACTTAAAAGTTACAACATTTAAAAGTACATTTGTGAGTGTGTATGTGTGCACGCGCGCATGCCTGATGGATGTTGCTGTGGCATGTGTATAGAGGTCAGAGGGCAAGTTATGGGAGTTGGTTCTGTTTTTCCACTATTTGGGTCCCAAGGATTGAGCTCAGGTTTTCAGGCTTGCTGGTGACTACCTTTACCTGCTAAGCTATCCCCCTGTCCTCTGTATTGACCTTTACATAGTTATTCTTGGCTTAGTTTTTGACTCACAGAATCACAGAAATCTTATGTGTTAAGTGGAAAGAAAAATGGAGACACTCAAGTCAGGATTATAACAAGACTCAGGAAGATCTCACTCAAGATAAAGTTCTCCAACTATTTTTATTAAAGCTTCAAAAATATCTATGCATTTTCAAAAAGGATGAAAGAGACTAATACTTCACAGATAAAGCAGCTGAATCAAGCATGTTGGATAAGTGAACTGTCTTTCTTGGAGGAACTCATGCACTTTCTAAGAGGCAGGTGAGCTATATGGAATTGTTAAGAGCAGCCTTTCACTGCAGCAGGACAGTACCTACAGGGATGGGGTCAACAAAATGTTTGCTGTGTTTTGAGACATGGTCTCATGTTGCTGAGGCTGGCTTTTAATTCCTGATGCTCCTGAGGGCTGGGGTTATAGGTGCACCTTATACAGGCTTAACTGAACATATAAGTTAGTTTAATGACACCCAGTGAAAATTATACAGAGATGTCAGTTAAACTTCTTGGCAAAACATTACTCTAAAGGTTTGAATCAGAAAGGGAACAAACTATCCAGCAGTGTCCACAGTGGCTAGCTCCTCAAATTTCCTAAGAATGAAGCATATGAAGAGCCCCATCACATGCTGGATAGACATTTCTCAGCTTCACTTCTATGGCTGTTCTCCAAGTGCTCACACAGCCTGTGACCGAGATCTTGAAGCCATTTCTGCTCAACAGCAGCTGGTTTTTAATTCCCCAAGACACACTTCAAGCTTGCTACCCTAAGATCTACAAGACACAGCGGGGTGGTGGTGGCACACGCCTGTAATCCCAGCACTCTGGGAGGCAGAGGCAGGCGGATTTCTGAGTTTGAGGCCAGCCTGGTCTACAGAGTGAGTTCCAGGATAGCCAGGGCTATACAGAGAAACCCTGTCTTGAAAAAACCAAATCCACAAAAAACCAAACCAAACCAAACCAAACCAAACCAAACTAAACCAAACCAAACAAAAACAAACCAAACCAAACCAAAATGGTCTACAAGACACTAAGAAAGCCAATATTAGGCTACTAGAACCACAGAGAGCCTGGCTTGGAAAACGAGTTGGATCTTTTGAAGGTGAGGAGTCTCTGTTAGAAGGTAGAGATGAATCTTTATTCAAATGCCTTCTAAAACACACAGAACATTCTTACTGGAGTCCCTTCTAGAGTCTCTTTAGGAACAAAAATATACTAATAGGTCATAAGCAGAGGTATTTCCAGACTATTTTTTTTTTTTTACTGAAAAATTGTTAAAAGATAATTATCAACAAAACAAAAGATCATTGTATTTCTGTGGAAATGTGCCAAAGCCCAGGCCTGAGAAGACTGAAGCACTCTCATGTGTGCACACGTCAATGTAAAAACCCTACATTTCTAAAGCAAAGGTATTTTGTTACTAAACTGCAACTAGAACTGTTTCAAGTACCTGCTGTTTGTCACCTTCATGTTTTATGTCCCTAAACTTATCTAAGAAACCAAAAGTGTCTGACACTAGCCTGCCTTGTCTTATTGTTTAGTGCAGTGAATGTCAGACTCTACCTCAATAAATATAGCAGCTACAGAATTATTAATTTGTGGTCTCAATGCCAGTGCTTAGATACTGTAATATAGACATGTAACATGCACATTCTACAGACACATTTGCCATCAAGAATATACATTAAACTCACAACTCTTCTTCACACAAGAATCAATTCTACAAGTTGTTCAGATTGACGTTTTAGTCAGTCTTATAAGCCATACCATAACAAAACAAAACCATAAGCCGACATTCACCAGCTAAGAGCGAGAGTATGGTAGAAGAGAAACCTTACGATGGCTTCATGATGTTTAAACTGAAAGGAACTTAAGAAAAAGATTAGGAATTATACCCAGAAATGGAAAAATAGTATAAATTTCAAGAAGTATTTTCTATAGGCCTTTTTATCTTAAAATTCTAAGCCCAAAGTTTGTTGGCATTAAGTTTGTTATAACAATTTATTAGTAGGCAAAGCAGAAAAACACTATATATATTTTAAGTTAATTATCTTAAACTAGCAAGACTGAATAATATAAATGCATTCTAAAAAAGAAACAATTTAAAAGATAAAACCTTATATTTTAGAAAAAAATTCTTCCCCTTAAAAAATCCTTTTAAATAAGAGTTAAAATAAGGGCTTCCCTCTGGCATGTGTGAGATCAAAGGTCAGGAAAGGGACAGGGTGTTTGCCCATGCTACTCCCTAAAGCTCCTCACATAAATATGTGCAGGGGCCAAAAAAGATGTTTTACTTCTACTGAGCAAACACAATCCAGTCAAAGACTTTTACCATGGGAGGCTGTACCATTCTATTCTCTTGGCAATGTTCCCCAACAGCCAGGCAAGATGGTAGGAGGCCAGCAGTCCTAACTACTAGGGAGGTTAAGAAGACTTCTGGAGCCTAGCGGTTGGACGCCAGCATGGGCAATAGAGAGACTGTCTCCAAAACAAGCAAGCAAAGAAACCAATCCCAAATATGCTGTAAGGAGTTTTCTCTTGCCAGGGTTGAGATGGGAATATTTTGGAAGGAAAAAAATGTATAAACTACACAAATATCCTTTGTAAAGTGCTTTAAAACAGTATTGAGAATTGCATTTTAAATACTTCAAAGCAATAAACATATAAAATACAGTACTTTCTTTAGTATTCTGGCAAAGGGACAGAAGAATTCATGCCTGTAGGACATGGCTCAGGTTTTAGATTCAAATACAGTAAATTGGCAACAATGTGGACTAACAGTAAGAGAGCAAATGAAGACTTAGCTGCATTCCTGTTCCTGGCAAGCAGAGTTCTGAAAGGCTGACAGTTGCCACCACAGACAGCTGTAGTGTCTGTCCTCAGAGCCGGAGGGAACAAGAGCAGAGAAAACTCACATGCAATGTTTATGACTTATAAAGTGCTAATCCCAAACCTGCCATTACTGAGAAACTCAGCATTGACAGCTTTAAAGTTATTAACTAAAGTTAGTGATTAAAGTGGAGAAAACTAAGTTTTTAAAGAGTTTTCAGTGTATTTAAGAAATTTTACTAATGTTAAATGACCAAAGACCTAATTTCCTTCATCATTGCCATCTTCTCCCCCCCCCCCCCCCTGTGACAGGGTTTCTCTGTGTAGACCAGGCTGGCCTCAAACTCAGAGATCCGCCTGCCTCTGCCTCCCAAGTGCTGGGATTAAAGGCATGCACTACTACCACCCGGCTTTATTTATTTATTTTTTAATTAAAAAATATGGAACATTTCATGTATTTGAGTGTCATTCTTGCGCAGGGGCCATGCTAATCTTCTCTGTATCATTTCAATTTTAGTATATGTACTGCTGAAGTGGGCACTCTGACATTTTATTTTTAAAGAGAAAGTTACACTGGTAAAAAGATAGAAAAAAAATCATCCAGTATTTTCTCGATTCCTTTTAGTCAAAGGAGCACAATTCTTCAATAAGTAAGATATATTTTCAGATAATTTAAAAATATATTTTCAGATAATTTAAATCTTAAGCTGCTCATATCATTTTTAAAAACTGAAGTTCAACTATGTTTCTGATCTCGGAGCTGAGGCTCCTTTAGTTAGCTTTACTCCTATGGATATAATTGTTTTAAGGAATTGTTTTAAAACTGAAAATTATGAAACTCTTTCTGAAATAAAGGCTGCATTACTGTGTTCCCTTTAAATGACAGATGTCTGTTCTTCCTGTTATCCACAGTGGGGATAACAGGCTTCCTGTAAAATTGCTTAGTGCACTAAAAAAGAGAGCAAAAACTGTCTCAGTTCTTAACATGATTATAATTCTATAAAAGATGTAGCCAATACAGTTTATTAAAGCACTATTCTAATGAATATAAAGGCAAAGAGAGCTATACTTCAACATATATGCATATATATATGTATACATATGTATATATGTATACATATATATATATGAGAAAATCACATTAAGGTATGAGGGCAGTAAGTAAACTAGCAAAAACAAAACAAAACAAACCCCAATTCCTTCCTTTTTCCATCCTGTAGAGTTTCAGATTTTTAAAATATTTACTCTTTATAAAAGCTTGAAGGGATTCCCAGGTATAATTCATACAACCGAAGGCTTTAGAACAATTGCCACTGATCAGAAAGATGTCTGACAAGGTTTCCTATTTATAGCAGCTTTAACAAACTCACTACAGAAAAGAATCCTCGGTTGCCACTGTCTCTGAACACTGCGCACATGTGGTAAGTCCAGAGCAAAAAGGAACAGACGCTCACAAACATGGAGTCAAGAGCCGAGGACTCCTGTGTGTGTGTGTGAGACAGGAGCTAGGAGGAGGTACATAAAATAAAACCAGAAGTCTGATTTGCCAAGCCTTCCTTCGAATGAACCATATGTATGAACATATGATTGCCATTTGTAGCTATAGGGACCAAAGTATAGATGCTGAAGGCAAGGGAGGTAGTGAAGGAAATGAATGCGGTCTAAGGAGGGATACAAGGAAAGATCCCCAGGGGAATGAAGTATAAAATATACACACAGATACATATATATCAGTAATCTAGATCTAGATACATATGCACACTAAGTAATGTGTGGATATTGAAAATACAGATTCCTTTACAAGAATAGATACACATTACTTTTTCTGCACATATAACTGAACAATCATTATTTGTTTAAGTATGTGTTTTTAAACCACCATTCACTTATTTTTTCTTTTTTTGCAGAGACAGTTGTGCTGCTAAGCAACTTGAGGTAAAGGCATTAAAAGGGTTAGACTGTAAGAAGTGAGAATAAACAACGGTGATGCTTCTTCTACAGGGAACTGCAAAAAAGCAGTGGGCTGGCTCCCTAGTGTGCAATGGTGCTGCGCTATTTGACAGAGTAAACAATTTTCCTTGGATCAACATAAGGACCAGACCTCTATATCGTATTGGCTTCTGTATGGCTGGAGGCCTCCCCAGCTAATTGACTCCACTGGAAACATACATTGTATGTTGATTCACCTTTCTTCTCTTCCTCTCGGAGAATAAACTTGGATTTGTTAAGCGAAGTACATTGTGCGTAAGGTATCTTGGTGAATCTGTACAGCCTTGGCAAGAGCTTGTGGGTCTCGTCCATTGCTCTGTCCTGAAACATGGCTTCCTTCAGCACTGTAAGAGATGGGTTAATGAACACAAACATTCTGCTCCAATGCAATAATACAGAAGAATATTACATGTAGGAAATTCCAAAAATACTAGAAAATAGAGATTTTGTGTAGTAAACTTTGTATTTATCATTTAGATTCAATATAGCCAATTTTATTTTGGCTCTTTCATCTTCTCAGGATTAATTAGAAACAGATCTCAGAGATCATATCATTTTGTCTAATATATAATATCTTCCTTGGGTAATTTGGGGAAGCAACTAAGTTACTAGATAACTCTGGTTTTGTTTGTTTTGATTTGGGGTTTTTTTTTTTTTTTTTTTTTGGAGACAGAGTTTCTCTGTGTAGTCCTGGCTGTCCTGGAGCTCACTCTGTAGACCAGACTGGCCTCGAACTCAGAAATCCGCCTGCCTCTGCCTCCCAGAGTGCTGGGATTATAGGCGTGCACCACCACCGCCTGGCCACTCTGGTGTTTTAAAGGATTCATTTAACTTTTTTATATGTATGAGTACTTTGCCTGCATGCACGTAAGCACCATGTGCATGCTCGGTGCCATGGATCCCCTGGGACTGGAGTAACAAGACAGTCGTGAGCCACTGTGCAGATGCTGGGTGTCAAACCCGGGTCCTCTAGAAAAGCAGCCAGAGCTCCCAACCATGGAGCCATTCATTTCCCCAGCCCCAGAACTTTCGATTACTAGTAAGTCCACACAGCATTTTTAGTAGAAAACCATATTTTGGGCCATTAACTGTCATCACTTTTGACACAATGTACTGGCTGTCTGACAGCCTGTGGAACTGTTTTTTTTTTAAATTAAATTATTTTATTTATTTACATTCCAAATGTTGTCCCCCTTCCTGGTCCCCCAAATAGAGTTACATATGCCCATTAAAAACCTGGTGGCACACGCCTTTAATCCTAGCACTTGGGAGGCAGAGGCAGGCGGATTTCTGAGTTTGAGGCTAGCCTGATCTACAGAGTATGTTCCAGGACAGCCAGGGCTACACAGAGAAACCCTGTCTGGAAAAACCAAAAACCAAACCAAATCAAACCAACCAACCAAACAAAAACCCACCACCACCAACAACAAAAATGGCCCAAAGAAACCATGCTCTATTTGGATTTGGTTTAAAAAAAAATCCCTACTTTTCATGGTTTTATATTACCTGTCATGTTCCTTGTCCACAAGATGATATCTGG
The DNA here is from genome assembly GCF_947179515.1 of Apodemus sylvaticus. Taxonomy (NCBI): domain Eukaryota; kingdom Metazoa; phylum Chordata; class Mammalia; order Rodentia; family Muridae; genus Apodemus; species Apodemus sylvaticus. The sequence continues at coordinate 140,030,243 of NC_067474.1, forward strand.
CTCTGAACGCCACCAGGTGAGCGTAATATGCTGGTGCAGGGATAGAAACAGATCTTGTACAGCGTACATAAGTGTGACAGAGCTGGTAAGTGAGCAGCTGAAGTTCATCTGCAGTGAAGAAGTTGTCATCCCATAAAACATGATAGTGTGAAGGACGGCTGGTCCCCTGTGCAGAGGAAATGATATAGTCTGTTGATTTCTAAACTTTTTCTTTTTAAGGTTTTTTTCATTGGTGAGCTGGCAAGATGGCTCACTGGTTACAGGTGTGTGCTACACAAGCCTGGTGAACTGAGTTTGATTCCTAAATCCCTTATAAAGGTGTACAGAGAGAACACTGACTTCCACATGTATGCAATGGCATGCTAGCATTCCCATACATAGCCCATTCACTGCTGTCTATTCACTGTGCACAGACCTTGGTTCATAAGAACATGTTCATGTAAGTATGGACCTTACTTTGAGCATCCTGCTTCTGTCCTTCCTTCCCTCCCCCACCTTTCCCTCCACCTATCTCCACTGTTCTCCCCCAATTTCACCTCTACTTTCACGCCACCTATATATTCATGATTTTACATATCCTCATAACCCTAAATGCCTTTTACCTATTGCTATCACTTTATGTGTGTGGGTGTTTTGCCTGCTTGAATGCCTGTGCACCATGTGCGCGCCCCATGCTCATGGAGGCCTGAAGAGAGCACTGGATCCCAGGAGCTTATGTTCCTACAGATAGGGGTTAGTCACCATGCGGGTACAGGGAATCAAACCTAGCTCCTCTGGAAGAACAGCCAGTGCTCTTAACCTCTGAGCCATCTCTCTGGCCACTCTCTACAAAATCTGGGACTCCTGATCCTCCTGTCTCCACCTCCTAAGTACTGAGAGTACAGGTTTGTGCTATCAGACCCAGTATATAAGCAAAGAGGCATCATGATGCTGAAAGTCCTTATGTTAAGCAAAATAAGCCAGATTAAAAAAGATAACACCAGTATTTTCTTTTATATGTGGAATCTATATTTAAGATTATGTATGTATGTATGTATGTATATATGTATGTATATGCATATATAAAAATGTGTATATTTATATATTTACATGTGTGTATAGATATAGGTCATAAATCTAAAAAGAAGGGAGGAAGAGGTCTTAGGGACAGCAAAGGGCAAGAGGCAGGAGGTTGCTGGGAAGGAGAAGGAATGGTAGCAAAGTACGTGACATACATGCATGAAAATGTGACAAGAAAACCTATTATTTTGCTGGGTATGGTGGCACACACCTTTAATCCCAGCACTGGGAGGCAGAGGCAGGTGGATCTCTGAGCTCCAAGCCAGCCAGGTCTACAGGCAGGACAGCCAAAGCTACACAGAGAAACCCTGTTTCAAAAAACAAAACAAAACAAAACAAAACCCAAGCAAAAAACAAAACAAAAAACATTTTGTATAGTAACATTAAAATTGATAGAAATAAGTAATTTTTAAAAAAGTTTTGCATTAAATTTAGGATTTTGTTTAGGAAGATTCATTCTATTAAGCTAATTTTTTAAAAAAGATTTATTTATTCATTTTAATGTATATGAGTACACTGTTGCTATCTTCTCCCCCCCTCCCCCCTTTGGTTTTTTGGATTTGTTTTTTTCGAGACAGGGTTTCTCTGTATAGCCCTGGCTGTCCTGGAACTCACTCTGTAGACCAGGCTGGCCTCGAACTCCGAAATCTGCCTCCTCTGCCTCCCAGAGTGCTGGGATTACAGGTATGCACCACCACAGCCCAGGCTGGTCTGTTGCTATCTTCAAAAAAACACCAGAAGAGAGCATCAGATCCCATTACAGATAGTTGTGAGCCACCATGTTGTTGCTGGGAGTTGAACTCAGGATCTCTGGAAGAGCAGTCAGTGCTCTTAACTGATGAGCCATCTCTCCAACCCCTTCCTTTTTTTTTTTTTTTGTTTGTTTTTTTTTTTTTGTTGTTGTTGTTGTTGAAACACTTTATTCAAAGGCTTGGGGAAAGGTTGTAGAAGTCCACGCTGACTGCTGTCCTGCACAGGGCAGACCTTAGAAATCTCCTTGTCGCTAAGAGCTTCTCCCCTTTCCCTCCCTTCCCTTTTGGATTTTCAAGACGGTATTTGTCTATATAGCCCTAGCTGTCCTGGAACTCACTCCATAGACCAGGCTGGCCTTAAACTCAGAGATCCGCCTGCCTCTGCTTCCTGAGTGCTGGAATTAAAAGTGTGTGCCACCATGCCCAGCTCACTAGTTCTGATGCTTTCATAAAAATATTTCCCTCTTATAGTAAGGAAAAGTAAGAAATTCATTTACTAAAACTTTTATGTGGAAATAACTAGGAACACAGAGAAAAGTATTATTTATCTTTTTGCTGAAAAAAATTGAGGTTCTGAGTAAAACCTACCCCCAGAGCAGGCTCACCTGTATTCCAGCATGGCTACAGAGATAAAAGTCGAATTCATACGGGTGAGTAATGTCAGTATCCACTGTGGTTCCAGCTGGGATGTTGCCGCTTCTTCCAACCTAGATTTTTTGGGGGGGGGAAGGGAATCAAATTTAAAATCAACAAGACAAAGAAAAAAATCAGAAAGGACATTAAAAAATGTTCAAAAACATAACCTGACCTCATATTTCATTACTTTTAGCTTGAAATATTACTTAAGTAGTTATTAAATACACCCCTTAGTTCCTAGTCTTTTAAAATTTATTCTTATTTTTATCATCACTACTATTTGATTTTCCAAGACAGGGTTTTACTGTTTAGCATTCGCTGTCCTAAAACTAGTTCTGTAGACCAGGCTAGACTTGAACTCACAGCCTCCTGAATGCTAGGATTAAATGTAGATTCTATTATGTCCAGTTTAATTATGCCTTCTCTTCAAAAAAAAATGCCTAGCCTAATAAATTGGCAACACATACCATATAGAAACTGTAACCTATTTAAAATGGAAACAGAAGGCCAGGATCTTTGTAACGGTTCTTGTTTCTAGATTTATGCTCTAGGGCAGTGGTTCTTAATTAACACTGCAACCCTTTAATAACATTCCTCATGTTGTGGTGACCCCCAACCCGAAAATTTTTTTTGTTGCTATTCACAAACAATTTTTCTAGTTATGAATTATAGTGTAAATATTTTTGGAGATAGAAATTTGCCAAAGTGGTTGCAGCCAACAGGTTGAGAGCTGCTGCTCTATCAAGGACAAGATATTGTACCTCTCTTTTCTCAACCATAAAAATCTTCCATCTTTTTTTTTTTTTTCATTTCTGGGAATTGAGCCCATGGTCTGAAATGTGCACTACACCTAAACACTGCACTGAGCTCCGCCGCGGCAGCCATTATTAGAATTGTGTAGAGCTATGAGTAGAAGCAAGCATGGATGAGCGGCATTACCAATCACATCTGCTCATCGGCATTCCACCTATATCAGGTTTTCTAGGTATAAAAATACATTAGTCATTTAGAATCAAAGGCCTTTAACAACTGGAAGGCTGTAATAACATTGCACCTATTAGGTGGTCTATTATGATGATTAAAACACTCTATAGTAGGGTTCGAGTAGTGGCTCAGAAGTGAAGAGCACTGGCTACTCTTCCGGAGGACATGGGTTCAATTTCTAGCACCCATGTGGCAGTTCACAACTGTCTGTAACTAGATATACATGCAAGCAACATACCAATGCACATAAAATAAAAAACAAATGAATTATAAATAAGAATGCTGTGTAGTACATAGCTTGGATTTGAGGACTCCTTCTATTAGTGTTTCCTCTGTAACCATCTTGAGAGATTACTTAAGGTTACAGTTTCTTCATTTTCATTTTCTTTCTTTTCTTCCTTTTTATTTATTTATTATTTATTTATTTATTATTTTTATTTGTTTATTTTTTTATTGAATATCATCTTCATTTACATTACATTGTCAATGGTAAAACTTTTTTTTTTAAGGTTTTCTGAGACTGGGTTTCTCTGTATAGCCTGACTGTCTGGAACTCACTCTGTAGACCAGGATGGCTTTGAACTCAGAAATCCGCCTGCCTCTGTCTCCCAAATGCTGGGATTAAAGGTATGCACCACCACTGCCCAGCTAGTTTCTTTATTTGCAAGACAGGGATGATAATATACATTATATATAATATATACTATTATATGTAATAACAGATGCATAATTTTTGGGAGGATTAAATCAGTTAAACTAAGAAAGCTCTTAGATTGGGTATGCAGCTCAGTATACACAGCCTAGCGTTTATGAGGTCCAAGGATGATTTCCAGCAACACAAAAAGAAAGGAAGGAAAGAGATAGGAAAGAAGGGAGAGGAGGAGAAAAAGGAAGGAAAGAAAGAAAGGGAAGGGAAGAGACAGACACCAGAAGCTTGATGGTAGGGAGGGAGCTTGGTTTAGAGCAGTATTACCAGACATAAAATTACCCTTTCTGTTCTATCAGCACAGAACAATCGTGTATGATGTCTCTTCTGAACAACAATGTAGGTTATTCCAGGTTGATAGTCTTTTTCTAAACTGATACAGGCTTCTCGAATTGCCAGTAGCTCATAATATAATACCTAGAAAAGATACAACACAAAGACTGAATACAGCCAGTTGCTTCTTTTATAAATTCCAAAGTAAGATAATGATTTAACTTCATGATTTTTTTTTTGTTTTTAAGGATCAATTTCATTTTAAGTTATGTATATATGTATGGATGTGAGTGTGTGCACGTGAATGCAGGTGCCCTGGATGCCAGAAGAAGACATCAGATCTCCTGGAGCTGCCACCTCCCCAACCCACCTCATGACTTAATATCACACACTGTATTGCTCAATATGCTTTTGTAGTTCATTTAGCCATGAGAAGAGCAATGAAGGCCCATGTATGCACAGGAAGATTTAAAAAGGAAAATACACTGAGGCATCAGTTCTGATTTGTCAAACTTTTTTTTTTTTTTTTTTTTTTTTTTTTTGGTGTTTCAAGACAGGGTTTCTCTGTGTAGCCCTAGCTGTCCTGGAACTCACTCTGTAGACCAGGCTGGCCTCGAACTCAGAAATCCACCTGTCTCTGCCTCCCAGAGTGCTGGGATTACAGGTGTGCGTCACCATCATCTGGCATTTGACAAGCTTTTAACTTCAGATGCTCACCTTCAGAACTAGATATTGCATCATAAACTTAGTATTTGGTACATTTATAGTCTAAATATATTCCAGGCAACCAACCTGTCTAAATTGTCCTTCTGAAACACCATCCCGATAAAAGATTATACGAGTAGGCTTGAATCGGGTTGACTTATAAAATTGGATGAGCAGTTCCCGGACCATGGAGGCCAAGTCATGGATGATTTCCTGCCGGGGTCTCTGAACTCTTACTGTGGCACAGTATCTGCTTGGATGGGCATCCATACTACCTACAACCTAGGTGGGAAAAAGTGAGAAAAAAATTAATCAAAACTAAACTCTCTTTATTTATATCCATATTTTACTGAAGCCTATTCATAATTATTTACTTTGAAAATAGCAAAAATTATACAATTCCTAGTAAAGAACAAAATAAAAGACCAGAATATTGTTAAAAACAATTAGGCAGTATTTTTCTATGTTCATGTGTATGTGGTATTCATGTTTGCATATCCATATTTTGTATGTATTTGGGACATGTATAATATTGTCCTTACATGTGAATGTGTATGCATGGAAAGGCCAGAGGTTGCACAGTTACAGAAAGAGAAAGGAGGAAAATTACAACAGTTATAGAAGATTTAAGGAATAAAGTTAACAGATTTATTATACCTATTTGTACCTCCAAACCAGAATGATCAACCTTGGCCAAAAACTCTCCAATCCAAAGAACAACAATTGAAGTTAGTTACAAGAAAATCATTAAAGAACTACAAAGATTAAAGACTATCACCTTCTAAAAACCAACCAACCAACCAACCAACCAACCAACCAACCAACCAACAAGCAAACAAACCAACAAGCAAACAAACCAGGGGCTAGAGAGACTGTTCAGCAGTTAAGAGCACTTGGCTGTTTATGCAGAGGACCCTAGTTCAGTTCCAAGCAACCACATGGTGACTCACAGCTCCAATCTCAAGGACCCAGTGACCTCTGGCCTCCATTGGAACTATACACATGTGGTGCAGATACATAGGCAGACTATATACATACATATCCATATATATATATATATATATATATATATATATATATATATATATGGATATTGCATATATTGTATGGATGCATAACCTGTCAATTTAAAAATCTAAGACTTATAGGAAAGGACAGAATAGTAGATGGGACATCTGGAAGGCAGAAAGAATTCTGGGATAGAGCCAGGCTTGGGAGATTCTCACCTAGGAAGATGTACATGGTACCTAACCATGGGTAACCAGCCACATGGCAAAATATAGATTAGATAAATGGGTTGGGAGCTGGAGAGATGGTCTAGCAGTTAGGAGTACTGACTGGTCTTCCAGAGGTTCTGAGTTCAAATCCCAGCAACCACATTGTGGCACACAACCACCTGTAATGGGATCCAATTCTGGTGTGTCTGAAGACAGCTACAGTATACTTACATACATAAAATAAACAAAATCTTAAAAACAAGAGTAAGTGGATTATCTTTTTTGGGGGGGGGTTGGATTTGGTTTTTTTGAGACTCGGTTTCTCTGTATAGCCCTGGCTGTCCTGGAACTCACTCTGTAGACCAGGCTGGCCTCGAACTCAGAAATCCACCTGCCTCTGCCTCCCAGAATGCTGGGATTATAGGTGTGTGCCACCACCGCCTGGCTAGTGAATTATCTTAATTTATGATTTTAATCAAAGAAGAGCCTAGCTATATAGGCAAGATATTTGTGAATGTATTTTGAGTCTGAGTCTTATTTCTGGGAGCATGGGACTAGGAGGAAGAACTAGGACAACCTTCTACATTCATAAAATAAAAATTAAATCTTAAAAAGAGAAAAACCAAATTATCCAATCAATAAATTGGCCAGTAACGTGAGCAGACAGTTCTGAAGAGGAGAGACAGAGACAGACAGAGAGAAAAAGAGAGAGACAGAGACAGAGACCGAGACAGACAGACAGACAGAGACAGAGACAAACACAGGGAGCAAATGCACCTGCAGCCAGGCTGACTGCCTGAGTTTGATCTCTGGGATCCACAGAGGAGAATGAGAATCAACTCCTGCAAGCTGTCCTCTCCACATGCGTGCTGTAGCTCTAATGTGTACCTCTCCCCAGCAATAAATGCAATAAGAAAGGAGAAATACAAATGGCCGACAAATACTTGACAAATGGTTCAACATCCTTAACCTTAAGGAAAATGAAAATAAAAGTCCCAGGGAAGTGGGAAGGGGTGGATGGGAGAACAGGGGGAGGGAAGGGAGCTTATGTGACTTTCGGGGAGTGGGGGGCCAGAAAAGGGGAAATCATTTGAAATGTAAATAAAAAAGATATCGAATTAAAAAAAAAAAGTCCTGTAATTCCATCTTTCCCAGGCAGAGTGACCACCACCGCAAATAAATGACAATACAGGCTACGGTGTACTGAAGGAGGAGCCTTATTCACTGTCAGTGGGAATGTGAGCTACTACAATTGAAAGCAGTAGACAGGTTTCTCAAAATATTGAAGATGGAGCTACCATATGACTTAGTTATACTATTCTTGGGTACATACCTGTAGAACCTATAGTCAACAGACCACAAAGATACCTGTGCTTATATGTTTATGGCTGCACTATTCACAATAGCTGGGAAACTGCTAGACATTCACTGGCAGACGAATGGATAAAGAAAATGTAGTGCAGGGGCCAGCAATCTGGGTTAGGGTCGGTTTCAGGGATGATCAGGCTTGGTGGAAGAAGAGAGCCAACTCCTGCAAGTTCTCCTCTTACATTACCCTCTCAATAAACAAACAAACAAACAAATGAACAAAGAAATGTGATACTTGTATACATAATAGAATTTTATGCAGATGTAAAGAAAAATTAAATCATGATGTTCAGAAAAATAGATACAAATGGAAATCATTATGTTAAGTAAAACAAAGCCAGTCTTAGACAAATATCATGTGTTCTCTCTCATATATAGAACCTAAATTTAAAACTATAATTTAAAACCAAAATTTAAAAATATAAAATATATGTATATGAATGAACTAACTGGGAGAATAGAGGCCCAGCTGGAAAAGGGAGGAGACTGTGCAGAGAGCAATGAAGGAGGAAATGACTGAGAGCAAGTGACGATGCCAGGATGATACTGGCATGTGTGACAATCCCAGGATGAAACTCAGTACTTGGTATGTTAACCCCAAAAAATTAATAAAGAAGAAAATACTAAATTTTGAAATGTGGAAACCACAATGTTTGTGTTAGTCTGGGTTTTTGAGAATATAGACTTGTCTGGAGGTACTCACAGCAGCAATGGAAGGCTTCTTCCCATCACCAGCAGGTGGGTGTGTGACATCTGCACCCAGGAAGATCACTGGTTGCTGGAACACAGAAGGTCTTAAACACATTTTTTTAAAGGGTTAGACAGTTCATTTGTTTCACCTGTTTTACATGATTGCAATATAACTGCATGCCTCTGACAGTACAAAGGAAGCCTGTGCAATTACCAGACAGCATCCCAGACCTGAACTGCTGACTACTGTGGTTTGTTTAGCTTTGTTTTGATTTCTACATAACCTTGGTGGTCCTGGGAATCACAACATAGACCAGGCTGCCCTCAAACTCACAGAGATCCCCTGCCTCTGCCTCCCAAGTTCTGGGATTTAAGGTGTGTGGCACCACACCTAGCCTGACTACCCTCTTAACTCATGAATCTCTCGTCAATGAAGTAAAAGCTGTTAGATCTCTCTGACAGCTTGTGAGATTTATCAGGTTTAAACAATGGTACTATGGTTGCAAAAGAAACTGTTATTATTCTCTGTAATGGGAAAAATCAACAGTTTTCTTCATAGTATCCCAATAATTTTTATGAATTTAAAAAAATTTACTTACATTTTTAAGTCTATGGGACTTAAGGACAAAAAGAATCAGCAAGCCTTTGACTTTCAGTTTTAATCTATTTTACATTTTCAGGCAGGGATTATTGGAGTCCACTATTCCCTGACCAAAGAATAAAATTTGAATATATATATTTAATAATCATGAAGTCTTAGCATTTTTTAAATTTCATTTTAAAACTTTATCCTTTTAGAATTGAAAGGGCTGGGGCTGAGAGCTGTCTCAGCAATTGTTTGCCCAGAGGACTCAGCACATACACAAAGGCTCACAGCTCTCTAACACCAGTCCTGGGATCCAATATCTTCTGGCCTCCACAGGTCCAGCACACACATGTGCATATGTATGATATGTATGTATGTATGTATGTATGTATGTATGTATGTATGTATGTGTGTGTGTGTGTATATATGAAATAAAGGTCAAGATATTTTTAAAAATATTGACTGTTTCTTAGTTCTTGAATGTATTAGTTAAATTCTCTGCCTCATTTATAAATCTCATCTCCTGTTTAACATGACAGGGTCGCACTGCATAGTTCTGGCTGGTTTGTAACTCACTTATGTATACCAGGCTGTCCTGGAACTCTTTATATAGACCAGGCTCGTCTCAAATGCATAGTGATCTACTTCTCTCTGCCTCCCAAGTGCTGGGATTAAAGGCATGCATTTAACCATTATGTCTCCAGCTCCAACAATCTCTTAATCTTGATAAAATTAGTTCACAGGCAAGAATCATTAAGGTTGTCTCTTAATATCTTTTAGTAGTTATTCAAGCTTATGGGGAAAAACAAAGGATGAAAAAGAAAAGCTTACCTTTGATGAGGTACAAGAATGTTATTGATTCCTCCAAGTTTAACATTGATCTTTAGGCACAAGTTTGAAAGAGTTTGAGGAGATGTTTTTATTACATTCTTAACTTGCACACACTGTGTGGCCATACCCAAAAGTGTATCTCCTACACGTTTCACCTCCGCTATGGAATAAACGCAAATGATTTAGTCAGAAAAGAGGACATGTAAAAAATGAATTCCCCTGATAGTAAAGCTATGAAGAATCCCTTGAAACGTATCACCATTTGGTAGGGCACCTGAAATTATACCAATATTAAAATAATAAATTAATTTTTTATTAAAAAATAAATAATTAAAATGCATGAAAAATTTAAGTACCAATTTAGAATTTATCTATTGGTTTCGTACAAGACATTTATTAAAAAAGAAAAATCTAGCTGGGTGGTGGTGGTGCATGCCTGTAATCCCAACACTCTGGGAGGCAGAGGCAGGCAGATCTCTGAGTTCGAGGCCAGCCTGGTCTACAGAGTGAGTTCCAGGACAGCCAGGGCTATAAAGAGAAACCCTCTCTTGAAAAAAAACCAATTCCAAAATACCAAAACCAAAACCAAAACAAAAACAAGACTCAAAAAAAACAAAACCCTAAACTTTTATTAGCCAGGCATGGTGGTGTACACCTTTAATCCCAGCACTCAGAGAAAGGTTCCAGGGATAAAACTCAGGCTGTCAGGCTTGCATGACAAATGCCTTTATTTGCTGAGCTATTCTGATAAGATCCCCCAAAAATATTTTTAAAACTAAAGGAAGAAAGAAAGGCCTCTATCAATTTTAAAGGATTTTAAGTTGAAGACAATTAAGATACAGAAGAAGGTAGATCCAGGAGGAGCAGAAATTCATTGTACACATGTATTAAATTATGAAAGAATAAATTAAAATATTAAAAAAGATGCAGAGATAAACTAATTAAAATCTAGTACTATTCAGCCAGGTGTGAGGTACACACCTTTAATTCCTGCACTTGGAAGGCAGAGGCAGGAAGATCTCCGTGTGTTTGAAGTTAGCCTGGTCCTAGAGTGAGTCTAGGACAGCAAGAGCTATTACACAAAGAAACCCGTCTTGAATAAACAAACGAACGAATGAACGAACCAACCAACCAACCAACCAACCAACCAACCAACCAACCAACCAACTAAAAGAGAATTAGTACTATTCTTGCAAACAATCAGAGTTTGGGTCCTACCATTTACCACAAGTGGCTCATAACACCTATAACTCCAGCTCCAGGAATTGTATACCTCTGGACTTGATGAACAGCTTACATTCATACATATACACAGACACAAACACAGATGCACACACAGACATACACAGACACACACACATGATTTAAAATGAAAAACTTTTGTTTTTAAATTAAGAAAAACTGTGTGTGAGTGTCTTGTCTGCATGTCTGTCCACATGTGTGTCTGGTGCTTGAGGAGGCCAGAGAGGTCATCCATTCAATAGAACTGGAATTACAAATGCTTGTGGGTTACATGTAGGTGCTGAAAGTTGAAACCAGGTCTTCTGGAAGAGAAGCCAGTGCTCTTGATCTCTGAGCCATCTCTCTAGGGATACCCATGACACATGCCTGGCCTTAGCAGCTTTCCTTAACTGTGCATAGAAGATTCTATAACCCTTTCTTTTCTTTCTTTTTTTTTTTTTTAAGATTTATTTATTTTATGTATATGCGTACACTGTAGTTATACAGATGGTTATGAGCCATCATGTGATGGCTGAGAATTGAACTCAGAACCTCTGCACACTTGAGCCCCAAGATTTATTTATTTATTATATGTAAGTACACTGTCCCTGCCTTCAGACATACCAGAAGAGGGCATCAGATCTCATTACAGATGGTGGTGAGGCACTATGTGGTTGCTGGGATTTGAACTCAGGACCTTTGGAAGAGCAGTCAGTTCTCTTAATTGCTGAGCCATCTCACCAGATCCTCCTCTCCCCCATAACCCTTTCTTGTATTATTGAGTCTAAAGCCAGAACCATGTGGCCAAACCTGCCAAGTTCTGCTGTTTACTGGAGTTGAACTTGGTTCCCTCATTCAAATATATTTTCATCAGCTTTCTAGTTTTTGGTGGTTTTCTTTGTTGTGTAAGGTTTTTTTTTTTTTTTTTTTTTGGTTTTTCGAGATAGGGTTTTTCTGTATAGTCCTGGAACTCACTCTGTAGACCAGGCTGTCCTCAAACTCAGAAATTCACCCGCCTCTGCCTCCCAAGTGCTGGGATTAAAGGCGTGTGCCACCACTGCTCGGCAGAAAGCTTTTCTTTAATTCCTTTTCACAAGTTGGAAATTTAGCTGGGTGGGGTCTTTCCCTGAGGTTACCATTCCCTTTATTCCATTTAGCATTAGGCTTTTCTTTAAACTTTTTATCTCCTCCTGTTAATGCCATTAATCCAAAACTCTTCATTTAGCCTCAGGCAGATTTTTTTTTTTTTTTTTTTTTTTTTTTTTGGCAAGGGCAAAATGCAACCACATTCTTTGCCAAAATACCACAAGAATGGTCTCTAGGTCACTTACTCGCCTCTGAAACCTCTTGAGCTGGGCCCCCACAATTCAAATCACCCTCAGCACTGTCATCCATGTTCCTACTTGCATGGCTTATGTCTCAATTAGGGTTTCATTGCTGTGAAGAAACACCATCACCAAGGCAACTCTTATAAAGACAATTAATTGAGGCTGGTTTAGTTTCAGAGGTTTAGTCTACTATCTTCATGCTGGGAAGCATGTAGCATGCAGGCAGACATGGTGCTAGCAGAGCCAGGAGTTCTACATCTTGATCCACAAGCAGCAGGAGACAGTGTGCCACACTGGGCATAGCTTAAGCAAAGATGATCTCAAATCTCACTCCTATAGTGACACTTCCTTTAATAATACTACACCTACTCCAATAAGGCCAGACCTCCTATAGTGCCACTACCTATGGGCCAAACATTCAAATACTTGAGTCTATGGAAGCCATATCCAATCAAACCACCACAGCTTATTAAGTTCCACTTAAAACATTCAACTGCTTTCCTAATCCAAAACCTGGAAGTCCACATTCCACCAATAAGCAGCACTGTTAAGACTGTCATAGTAGTACTCTCTCTGCTCCCTGGTACCAACTTCTGTCTTAGTGTTCTATTGCTGTGAAGAGACACCATGACCACAGCATCTTTTATAAAAGTAAATATTTAATTGGGGCTTGCTTACAGTTTCAGAGGTTTAGTCTACTGTTATCATAGTGAAGCACAAGGTGGCATGCAGCAGACATTACCTGAGTTTAACATTTAGATCCACAGGCAGCAGGAAGAAAAAAGATACTGGGCCTATCCTGAGCTTCTGAAACCTAAAGCCCACCCCCAGTGACGCACTTCCTCTAACTCTTAAGACACACTACTGTTGGGTGGTGGTGGCACACACCTGTAATCCCAGCACTCTGGGAGGCAGAGGCAGGCGGATTTCTGAGTTTGAGGCCAGCTTGGTCTCCAGAGTAAGTTCCAGGACAGCCAGGGCTATACAGAGAAACCCTGTCTTGAAAACAAACAAAATCCAACCCCTCCCCCAAAAGACACACTACTCCAATAAGACCACATTTCTAATCCTTCTCAAGTAGTGCCACTCCTTGATGACTGAACGTTTAATACGTGAGTGTATGGGGGCCATTTTTATTCAAATGACCACAGCTGGCTTCAGGTTTTTGTTAATGATTGAGACAAGATTTCTCTGGATAGTTCTGGCTGTACTAGAACTCACTTTGTAGACCAGGCTGGCCTCAAATTCAGAGATCCAGCTGGCTCTGCCTCCTGAGTGCTGGTATTAAAGCCATGCATCACCATACCCACTGTAGGTCTTTGATATTTCAAACAATGCTATGGATTAACCTTTATCATTTTATTTCATTTTATCTTCAGGGTTCATTTCTATAAGTGAAATCCAAGGTTCAGAAGGAGATTGTGGGGTATGTATGTGTGTGTATACATATAAAATCTTTATAGACAGTGACAGATAAAAATTCAAGAAGTACTATATTTATTAATTTGGTGTATGTATGCATATGTGTGTGTGTGTGTATGAATGTCATGTGAATGTGTGGCAGTCAGAGGACAACTTGCAGGAATCGGGTTTTACTTCTATCATTTGTGTTTCTAATATTGAACTCTGGCCATTAGGCTTGGTGGCAATACCTTTACCCATTGAGCCATCTCACTATACCACAACAAAAATGTCAATGAACAGCTAGAACCTAATACTAGCATTATAAAAAGCATGGTGTATTTGAGTCAACAGATACTGCTCCTGTTTGTTTAGTGTGTACTTGATAAAAGGCTCAAATTGAACAATACAGATGTGAAAGCAATATCAAAGAGAGTAATAAGGTTCTGTATAAGATACTAAGAAAAAAAACGTGATTTTTGTCAGGGAGATGAGATTAAAGCTTTTATTAAAATTCAAGTGAACAGTTTGCATTTCCTTTTGGTGAGGCATGGGAAGTAGAGTATGACAGGCAACACAGGTAGAAGGAAGAGAGTAAGTGGAGTCCCTGTGGGATCTGAAAATAAAGGGAGATTACAATGAAATCAACACTGCAGAGGTTCTCAAGATTGGGGCAGGGGGCTCACTGCTGAAGCAGAACCTAGGACTTCTGCTGACTTCTGACAAGGGATTTATGTCGGCTTCTCCTTTTGGTTACAGGCATCAGAATTACTTAAACAACCAGAAGGTTACATTCTACTCAGAGGCTCTAGATACATATAATGATGTCATCAGACTTGTACTAGGGACATTTCCATTCTTGCTTTTATATTCTTTCCTATTGGTCTAGAAACAAGCAAGGCATCTTTCAATTCGCAAATAAACAGTAGTATAATCATATCAGGAAATATTAATTCAAGAAATAAGTGAACTATCAGTTCTTAGGGAAAATGTGGAGGAACTTTGAATGTACATTGCTAAGTGAAAGAAGTCTATTAGAAAGGCCATGTAACAGGCAAACAGCCATACCTCATCAACATAGCTAGGCTGGAAGGGGTGGACCACACCTTTAATCCCAGCACACAGGAGGCAGAGAAAAGAGGATCTCGGAGTTTGAGGCTAGCCTGGTCTACAGAGCAACTTCCAGAACAGTCAGGGTTTTAAAGAGAAAACCTTGTCTCGAAAAACAAAACAAAACAAACAACTAAAAACGAAAAGAAGGAAGGAAGGAAGGAAGGAAGGAAGGAAGGAAGGAAGGAAGGAAGGAAGGAAGGAAGAAAGAAAGAAAGAAAGAAAGAAAGAAAGAAAGAAAGAAAGAAAGAAAGAAAAAGAAAGAAAGGCTACATTTAAAATGATTCTACTTTGTGACAATCTAGAAAAAGCAAAACTATAGCAATAGTAAAGAAATCAGAGGCTTCAAGGATTGAGGGAGGAAGGGGGAGATGATGAACAGAGGAATTTAAGAACAGTGAAACTATTCTATATGGTGCTGTATAGTGGATACATATTTGCCAGACCTACACTGTTCAACATAAACAGCGGACTTTGATGTAAACTGTGGGCAATCGTTAATAATTAATAATGTTTACAATATGAATGCTTTTGGTTCAGTAAATGGAACACATTAAGGAGAAAGGTTAGTCTGTGCAAAGGGCAGATGACATAGGAGAACTCCCTAGACTACCTGCTCAATTTTCTGTAAATCTAAAGCTATTCTAAGCAAGTATATTTACTTAATTTGTGCATGTTTATGTATTTACATGTTCTTGTGTGTGCAGGTGTGTGTGCACATGTGTGAGAAGGCCATAAGTCAACTTTCAGTGCTATTCATCAGAAGCTGTCTATCTTGTTTCTATTAGAAGCAAATGAATGAAAAATAGGCAAAAACAGTTTGGAGGCTATGAAAATATTTTGCTTCCCACCAACAGTATGTAAGAGTGCATGATTATTCAAATTTTTGTCAAGAATAGGTACTATTATTATTGATAAAAATTAACTTACTGTGGTTTGTATATGCTCAGCCTAGTGGTTGGCACTATTAGAAGGTATGGCCCTGTTGAAGTAGGCAGGATCTTTTTGGAATAGGTATAACATTGTGGGTGTGGGCTTTAAGACCCTCATCCTAGCTGTCTGGAAACCAGTATTCTGCTAGTAGCCTTCAGATGAGGATTTACAACTCTCAAGCTTTTCCTGCACCATGCCTGCCTGGTTACTGCCATGTTCCCGCCTTGGTGATAATGGACTAAACCTCTGAACCTATAAGCTAGCCCCTTTATAAGACTTGCCTTGGTCATGGTGTCTGTTCATAGCAGCAAAACTCTAACTAAGACACTTACTCTAGTTAAAATTTCTTTAATGAATACAATGCCACATAGCTTTTTGTTTTATCAGTGTTAGGGACTGGAGCTTGGGTCAGACACATACTAGGCAAGTGCTTCACCACTGAGCTATATCCAGAAGATAAATTAATTTCTTTGAATAGGTAGTTTGAATTTGAAATACTGAATTGCAGACCAAGAATACATGTTTAGGGGTTGGTGATATAGCTTTGTTAGTAAACTGCTTACCAAACATGCACGAAGCCCTGGCTTTGGTCCCCAGTATAACCTAACACCTGGTGTGCACCTCCTCTAATCCCAACACTCAGAAGAAAAGAGCAGTACGATCAGAAGCTCCAGCAACACAGCGAGTTTAAGGCCAGCCTGAGCGAGAAACCTTGTCTTTTTGTTTGTTTGTTTGGTTTTTGGAGACAGGGTTTCTCTGTGTAGCCCTGGATGTCCTGGAACTCACTCTGTAGACCAGGCTGGCCTCAAACTCAGAAATCTGACTGCCTGTGCCTCCCAAGTGCTGGGATTAAAGGTGTGCACCACCATTGCCTGGTGAAACCTTGTCTTTTAAAAAAGCTCATAAGTTAATTAATTAAAATAAAATAAAAGACTAGAAAACATATCCTTTTTTGAACCAATATGTTCATTTTTTTCTAATGATAAGCTAGTATTTACTGTTTCTGTTTGCTGTGTTCTGTTGATTTTAAATTTACTATATTAGTGATATACAAATTTTAATGTGGTTAAATGTAACAATTTTTTCCTTGTTATTTCTTCTATTTTTGTTTTTGTGATGGAAGGAACCATCTCATAATCAAGCATTTGCTTACTGAGCTTCAGACCCTTCTTTTTTTTTTTTTAAGTTATTTTTATTTTATATCAGTGAGCTCTTTAAGTGGCATGGATGTGTTTGCACCACATGCATGCTTGATGCTCATGGAGACTAGAAGAGGGCATTAGATCCTCAGGAACTGGAGTTACAGAGAGTCGTTAGTTGCCAAGTGGGTGCTAAGAATTGAAACTGGGTCCTCTGGAAGTGATCTTAACCACCAAGCCATCTGTCCAGCGCCCCCACCCACTTGCTACCCCTCTCAGTATGTAGAGGTGCTCAAGCATATATGCATTGAGTGTGGATGGCCCGAAGTGGATGTAAGTAAGGTGTCTTCTCCAATGGCTCTCCACTTTGTTTTATGAGGCAGTTTCTCATTGAATGCAGAGCTCACCACTGGATTGGCTGGCCAGCAAGTTCAGAAATGTCTCTTTGTGTCTCCAGTGCAGGGACTATAGGTGCATGCTGCAGAGTCTGGCTTTTTATATAGGTTCTTTGGGATCAAAATTAGGCAAGCACTTTACACTAATTGAACTATCTCCTTACCTTCACTGCTGTCATTTCTAATATGAAGTTATTTTACTACATTCAATGGTTTACAAGCTATTATTTTCCTAAATATTTTTTCATGACTCCAGGTATTAGATTTCTTTTATTAATCTCACAAAACTTTACTTTGTATACAATCATATACAATCATATAGGGTTAGGTATTAAAGTATCCCATCTCCACAGGTGAAGAAAGTAAAGCTGTGTGCAGTTACATAATGGGTTACATCACGCAGGCAGTATAACCTGCAGTATCTGAACACTTCACAATCTGTGCTGTAACCCACTACCTCATCTTGCTACACAAGTCATTCTGATGTAATTTCATTATATGATTCTTCTCTGAAGCACTGCTTGGGATGTCTCTTTTAGGTACTAAAAGTCATTTCTCAGAGTTTCCTTTTTACTATTTAGCTTATAGGCTTTGCCTTAAAGCAATACTATGTGAGGTTTTTTTGGTTGTTGTTTTTCTGATTTTTTGTTTGTTTGTTTTGACATGGTTTCTTTTTGTAATCTTGACTGTCCTGGAACTCATTCTGTACATCAGGTTAGCCTAGAACTCAAAAAGATCCTCCTGCTTCTGCACCCCAAGTGCTGGGATTAAAGGCATGTACCACCATTGCCCAGCTAACATGTGATTTGATACTATGGTACAAATATATTTTAGTATTTGAGAATTTTAGGTTGGGTTGGAGTGATGGCTCAGTGGTTAAGAGCACTGACTGCTCTTCCAGAGGTCCTGAGTTCAATTCCCAGCAACCACATGGCTCATTACCATCTGTAATGGGATCTGATCCCCTCTTCTAGTGTGTCTGAAGATAGCTACAGTGTACCCACATACATGAAATAAGTAATCTTTAAATAATCTTTAAAAAAAGAAAATGAAAAAAAAATTTTAGGTTTTCTAATTCTAAGAACAATGTTAAACAAGAGAAGGAAAATTGCAGTAAGTCTGTTGTTGCAGTGCTGGAGATCAAATCCAGGTCTGTGCACATCTTAGGCTAGTGCTCTAGCAATAAGCTAAACTGTCACTCCTGAAAAATGCAATTGTTTTTTTTTTTTTTTTTTTTTTTTTTTTTGGAGACAGGATTTCTATGTGTAGCCCTGGTTGTCCTGGAACTCACTCTGTAGACCAGGCTAGCCTTGAACTCAGAAATCTACCTGCCTTTGCCTCCCAAGTGCTGGGATTAAAGGTGTGCACCACCACTGCCCAGCCTGAAAAATGCATTTTTAAAATGTCCTTACCATACACAGGTGTCTTCCCTGGCAGGATGACGATAATGAGTTGTAGTCCAGAATACGTATTCTTGAGATGCCGGAACATGGGCTCCACACTGTCTGCCCCCTGCGCGTATTTGCAGAAGCATGGCTGGCCTTGGATGGGCATCCCTGCATCCTTAGAAATTTTTCGCAGCTGGTCTGTGAAACCTCTGAAGGTGAAACCAGAAAAAAGTGTTGTCTAGACATCAAAATGTACCAAATATTTTATCTTTTGTGTGTGTATGGTATTAAGGATTGAGCCTATGGCTTGTGAGTGTTCAGCAAGTATTCTATACAGAGCTATATCTCCAGCTCCAAGCCTACTAAACAGCAATGAAAAGGTTTTTTGTTTGTTTGTTTTTTGGCTTTTTGTTATTTTGCCTTTTTAAAATTTTTTCAGAACTGAGGACTGAAACCAGGGCCTAGTAAGTGCTCTACCACTGATCTAAACCCCCAATCCCATGAAAAGTTTAAGAAAGAAATTGAAGCTGGGAGCATGCCTTTAATCCCAGCACTCAGGAGGCAGAGGTAGGGGGATCTCTGAGTTTAAGGACAACCTAGTTTACAGACTGAGTTCCAGGACAGCCAGGGCTACACAGAGAAACCCTGTCTCAAAAAAAAATTAAGGAAAAAGAAGGAGGAGGAGGAGGAAAGAAGAGGAAGAGAAAGAAAAAGAAGAGGAAGAGGAGGGGGGAGAGGAGGGAGAAAAGGAGAAAGAAATAACAGATGAAGGAAAGATTTGTTTGTTTGCTTGATATAGAAAAGGTCACCAGATTATTAAAGTTAAAGGCAACAGACAGTACCAGTAACCTATAGTAGCCTTCCTTTGTCCTCTGTGAATATGTTCAAAGACTCCCTAGTGCAGTGGGGAGATGGCTTAGTTGGGAAAAGATTTGCTATGTATATCTATACTGTCAGCACTGAGGAGGTGGAGACTGGATCCCTGTTGTTGTTGGCCAGCCAATCTAACTGAATTAATGAATTCCAGATTCAGTAAGACACCCTGTCTCAAAACATAAGGTGGAAAGTGATTGAGGAAGATCCCTAAAATCAACTCTGGCCTCAACCTATCTGCACACGAACATAGACACACATGTATACATATATATTTATATATAAGACACCCATTGGATGTTTAAAAGTATGGATCTAGACTCTATAATGCCTTTTGATCTCAACCAATGGGTATAATTTTTGAAGTTCCAGGTCTAACAAGTAAATTTATACAAATTTCTTTTTCTTTCTTTCTTTCTTTCTTTCTTTCTTTCTTTCTTTCTTTCTTTCTTTCTTTCTTTCTTTCTTTCTTTCTTTCTTTCTTTCTTTCTTTCTTTCTTTCCCTCCCTCCCTCCCTCCCTCCCTCCCTCTCTCTCCCTCCCTCTCCTCCCTCTCCCTCTCTCCTTTCTTTTCCTTTTTTGGTTTTTCAGACAGAGCTTCTCTGTATAACCCTGGATGTCCTATATCTCACTCTGTAGACTAGGGACCAGGCTGGCCTTGAACTCAGTGATACCCTGGCCTCTGCCTCCTGAATGCTAGGATTAAAGGTGTGCGTCACAATTTTCACCTTTATAATTTCACAATAAAATACTCATGTTTAATGTACATCATTGAAATTTTAGCACACATTTTTTTCTTTTCTTATTAAGCGAAAACCTTTGTCTTTTCACTTAAATAAGTCAGCGGGTTCTAAGCCAATGAGGCCCTGGTGGATAATGCCTGATAACTGACGGTTTTGGCTGACTTCTGGCCTGTACATGCAGAAACATGCATACCCACACACCAAATATGTGGGCACACATGGA
The DNA here is from genome assembly GCF_947179515.1 of Apodemus sylvaticus. Classification (NCBI taxonomy): domain Eukaryota; kingdom Metazoa; phylum Chordata; class Mammalia; order Rodentia; family Muridae; genus Apodemus; species Apodemus sylvaticus. The sequence goes on from NC_067474.1 coordinate 140,050,803, forward strand.
CACACACACATTATTGTCAAGACTGGGTCTTGTTAATTTATGATTCTCCTGCCTCAGCCTCCCACGTAACTGGAATGATAGGTGATCCCACCTGAATGGAAGTTTTAAAGGTTCAATGGTTAAATATATTCCATATAGAGGCAACATCTGTTAGAACACGAGATGAATCATTTAAAACTGCAATACAGGGCTTGGGTATATAGTTCAGGAAGCAGCCCAAAGGATGTACAAGGTCCTGGGCTCACCTCTAGTGACATAAAAAAATTTCAAACACAAAGGTTCCCAGATCAAACAAACACCTTACTTCAGTATTTCTTCTCTGCACTGCCTCTGTGTGGCAAAGCAAGCAATAGCCCACATTTTGATTTCGACTCCTGTGTGGAACTGTTTTCCTCGCATGTCCCACACTCCATGGCTGGGTGTTGCTACTGTCCGGTTCTAGAAGAGAAATGACATGGCAAAAAACCAAAAAATTTCCCAAATAATGCATTTCAGGTGAGCTCAAGTAAGCACTTCAAGTTCTGAACTGATAAGTCCTTAGTACTCTATGTGGAGTTGACTGCTCTAAATCAGTATTATTTATACTATTAAAACCAGAGTCCAGTAAGAGGCCAGCAAGATGGTTCAGCAAGTCTTTACTTCACATGTGGCTCTTGTCCCCTTGCATGCTGACCTGAGTTTGATACCTCACCACACCCAAGAACTCATACAGTTGAAGGAAAGAACCCAACTCCCTCAAGTTACCCTTTGACTTTAACATGTGTATCCCCACAATAAATGTATAAGTAAATGTAAAAAAAAAAAAAAAAAGCTAAATTCAACTAAAGCAATTCACCTTGAAATAAAATACCCAATGTATTATTGGAATGATAAAATAATAAGTTCAAGACTTTTCTTTAAAGATTTATTTGTTATATATAAACACACTGTAGCTGTCTTCAGACACACTAGAAGAGGGCATCAGATCTCATTATAGATGGTTGTGAGCCATTATGTGGTTGCTGGGATTTGAACTCAGGACCTCTGGAAGAGCAGTCAGTGCTCTTAACCACTGAGCTATCTCTTCAGCCCCCATAAGTTCAAGACTTAAGAGTACCATTCTCTCCATAGTTAGCAAATTATTTTTTTATTTTATGTATGAGTGCTCTGATGCATGTATACCTGCATGCCAGAAGAGAGCATCTAATCTCTTTATAGATGGTTGTGAGACACCATGTGGGTGCTGGGAATTGAACTAAGGACTTCTAGAAAAGCAGTCAGTGCTCTTAACCCCTGAGTCATCTCTCCAGCCCCATACTTGGTATACTGTATGTGTATGATTAGAACGTTACTGATAGGCTTTACCCGTCCTCCGTACTGGAGCATAGGTGCTGGAAGTACTCGTCCAGTCACATGGGCCATTTCATCCCGCACTTTAAACTGAAACTCCTGAACGAATGGATCTGTTTCATAATTTGCACTTCTTACCTAACAACAGAAAAGACTTGTCATTATTCTCACACTTCTCTTAACCTGTCACTATACTCTGCTTTTCTTCTTCTATGCAACCATATGTTTTGTAATAAGAATGATTGCTGGGTGGTGGTGGCTGCGCACGCCTGTAATCCTAGCACTTGGGGAGGCAGAGGCAGGTGGATTTCTGAGTTCGAGGCCAGCCTGGTCTACAGAGTGAGTTCCAGGACAGCCAGGGCTATACAGAGAAACCCTGTCTCAAAAAAACCAAATCAAAAAAAAAAATGGTGCCCTGACTCTAAGGCAGAAAATATTGTCCTGTAGACTGTATGATATATATAAACACCTTGATAACTTACTCAGAGCTCAATGTAAGTATTAGGCTAATAATATACTTCAACTATTTGTGACCCATGAAAATAGTGATTTTAAATAATTAAGCAATTTCAGGAATGAGGATACCTATCTAAAATGGGATAAGAACTTCCAACTGACATGATGGTGCACACTTTAATCCCAGCACTCAGGAAGTAAGGCAGGCAGCTCTCTGAATTTGAGGTCAGCCTGGTCTACAGAGTGAGTTCCAGGACAGCCAGGGCTGTTATACATAGAAACCATGTCTTGAAAAATGAAAAACCAAACAAGCAAACAAAAAGAGCCTGAGACTGGACTCATTGCTTAGTGAAAACCAAAACAAAAAAACCCACAGATTATAAAGAACCTCGGAACATAATACTAAAATTTGTTTCATGTAAAATTTGACGTAAATATTAAAAACAAACTTTTTCTAACTACCTGCTTTATAAGTTATATAATTTTATTTCAGTATTTTAAGGTATATTACATCATATAAGTTTATTTAAAGAGAAATAGTACAGATTTAAAAATGCTAGCATGAGTTATAGATTATAAATATTCACACATAGAGTCAAAGAACTAATACATGGTTCTTCAGTACTGTATCTTACCCTAAGGTATGCTATTAGCTATTTTCTTTTCTTTTCCTTTCTTTTCCTTTCTTTTCCTTTCTTTTCCTTTCTTTTCCTTTCTTTTCCTTTCTTTTCCTTTCTTTTCCTTTCTTTTCCTTCCTTCCTTCCTTCCTTCCTTCCTTCCTTCCTTCCTTTCTTTCTTTCTTTCTTTTTTTTTTTTTTTTCAAGACAGGTTTCTCTGTGTATCCCTGGCTGTAGACCAGGGATGGCCTTGAACTCAGAGATTTGCTTCCCAAGTTTTAGGATTAAAAGTGTGAGCCACTATACCTGGTTCCATGATCTCTTTTAATTCTGACAGTTTATAAAATGGAAATGTAGCATTAGCTGGACATGTTTGTTTTCTTTTTCTTTCTTTTTTTAATTGGTTATTTTATTTATTTACATTTCAAATGTTCCTCTTCCTGGTCTCCCCTCCACAAACCCCCTCTCCCATCCCCCCTCTCCTTTGCCTCTAAGAGGGTGCTCCCCCACCCACCCACCCACTCCTACCTCACCCCTCTAGCATCCCCCTATACTGGGGCGATAAGTCTCTACAGGACCAAGGGCCTCTCAGTGATGTTAGATAAGGCAATCCCCTGCTACATGTGTAGCTGGAGCCATGGACCCATTCTTGGTTTCTCTTCAGATGGTATAAATCTTTTGCCTTTTTAAAAAACTTATTCACTTTACATCCTGACCACTGCCCCCGACTCCCAGTCCTCCCCTCCCACAATCCTACCCCCATCCCCTGATCTCTTCCCTTGAGTGGTTCACCCTAATGCACTTTGAATCACATTTTAGAGTTTTGTACTAACCAGTCTGCTAATTTCCTCTTGTCTATCTGGTGCAGATCTTGCTGTTGCCTTAATCATAGTAGAAGTCTGATTGTCTGTTAGTTTCTTGATACACCTTTGCCCAGCTACAATATTACAGACCTAGAAATAGAATAATTTATATAATGTACATATATTTTTAGAACTCACTTGCTTAATGCCAATCACATGTTAAATATAATTTTAAAGTCTACTTTATTAAATCACTTCTTTCTACTGTATGTTAAAGTAAAAAAAGTAGAGAACAAATTACACATGATCACATAATTATTAGACAGGTAAAAGGTACACAGGATAAAGACCAAAAGAAACACAGCAAAAATGCTAACCAATGGTAGAATTATGGGTGAACTTTTTCCTACCATGTTGGCTAGTTTTAGGTCAGTTTGACACAAGCTATTGTCATCTTCAGGTGAGAGAACCTCAATAAAGAAAATACTTCTGTAAGATCCTGCTGTAGGGCACTTTCTTAACGAGTGATTGATGGAGAAGGGCCAGCCCATGTGAATGGTTCCATTCCTATGCTGGTGTCCTAAGTTCTATAAGAAGGCAGGCTGAGCAAGCCATGGGGAGCAAGCCAGAAAGCAGTATCTCTCCATGGCCTCTGCATCAGTTCCTGCCTCCAGGTTCCTGGCTTGATTTAGTTCCTGTTCTGACTTCCTTTGATGATGAGCAGTGATTTGGAAGCATAAGTCAAATGAACCCTTGACTCCCCAAGTTGCTCTATGGCACTCTGACCAAGACACATACTATTTTATTTAATGAAATTTTAGAAAAAAAGTAGAATTTAATAAAAAAAGGTTTAAATTCCAAAACATATGTGAGACTCAGATAAGTCATAGGCCATGAAAGCCCCTAAAAGAATAATAAGGCCAGGGAGATGGCCCTGAGGGTGAAGAGCTTGCTGCATAAGGACCTGATTTCAGATCCCTACCAGTGTACAAAACTAGGCATAGTGGTATATGCCAGAACTCCAGTGGTGGGGAGGAGGAAGGGGAAAGGAAGGTGGAGAACAGGTCCAGTTGAAGTTCAGGTTCAATGAGAGACCTTGTCTCAAAAAACAGATGAATAGCAATATCAAAAGACTCTTGATGTCATCCTTTGGCCTACACAAACATGTGTGCATGGCACACACACACACACACACACACTCACATGTGCACATACACACACGTGCACACACATACAGAAAGATGAACAGAAGCTAAGCTAATCATAAGCAGTATAAAGACATTACTTCTAGTGGTAGGTATGTATGCTTCTGCTCTTGCCCCACTTGCAGACAGGGAAGGTGTGGGTACTTCAGCTGAAGTGTGTACTTTTCTCTGAAATACTGAGCTACAGTTCTCTCCACAGTTTGGCCATTTTCTAGCTGTAAAGGAAAGCTGGAAAAAAGAAGAGCTGACATGAAAACTCTTATCTCATTATGAGCTGGCCAGCTCCCCAGCCCTTACTCGGAGTGCACTGCCTCTCGTCACTGCTGTGGTGAATGGCAGATTTCCTTACGTTTGGTGGCTGGCAGGCCTTCTTGTTACATTACAAACACGGTATTTCCGTCTCATTGTTCCACAATGAGTCACTTCAACCTTCAGACCTGTTCCCAACAAGAAAAATGAAGGTTACAGAAATTCAATGAAAAATACCCAGTCTGTTCACTACTATAAAGCCTCTATTCTGAGCAGATACAAAGTCTGTGACACAAGCAATGTCATATCAGAAATTCTTACGTGACATTGCTAATAATTATAATTATGACAGACCTAATATCAAATATTTTTTACACTATCAAGCTCTATTTGTTAAGAAAGAAAATCCTGTAATTTGCTAAGTCTAAAGATCAAGGACAAAGTTCTCCACTGGGAAAAAATGTATTTATAATAAACTTAGGAATTTGTAAACTTGGGAATGAGAGCTTAAGTATTTGAATAGCCTCTCATCACAAAGTGACTGAAAATCAGGGTTCCAGAAAGTTGAAGAAGGAAGTACTTCTAAGATTTATGATGCAGGTAGAAAAAAAAGATCTGGTCTTTTGTTAGAACCAGAGTGACAATTTTATTAAGTATTTTTTCTTTATTAATTTTTTTCTCAAAAATAGTGATGACTAGAATGGAAGATAAATACTTCTTAATTAAAAAATTATTTTTTGTGTGTACTCATGTACACATGAATGTAGAGATAGAAAGACAATTTAAAGAAATTGGTTCTTTTCTTCCACCATGCGGATTCTGGGGAGCAAACTCAGGTTGTCAAGCTTGGGGGTAAGTGAATTTGCTCATTGTGCCATGCTATCAACCTTCCAAATAACCTTTTTTTTTTTTTTTTAAAGACAGGGTCTCTCTAGATAGCCCTGGCTGTACTGAAACTTGGTATGTAGATCAGGTTGGCCTTGAACTCACAAAGACCAGTCTATCTTTGCCTCCTGAGTGCTAGGATTTAAGGTGTGGGCCACCACTCTCTGGCTCCTTTAAATAATTCTTAAAGTGGGTGATCTCTACTTTCTCATAGATCATTGACCCATTTGAGAATCTGATGAAAGCAATAAACTCTCAGAAAAATATATACATAATACATATGTGTGTGTATAATGTAGCAAGTAATTTTAAATATTTCTAGCTCACTGTAGTGCATTTATGAACTTTAGTGATTCAAGGATTCCAGCTATTCTAGAAAGTACAGAAATGGGCTTTGACTCCTCAGCTGAAGAAAACCCCTGCTTTGCAGGTTCTCAGGGTCGTGTGCACACAGGCACATGTCCTACCACTGACCTCTAACCCCATCCTTTTTGCACTTTGTTTCAAGATGGTCTTTCTGAGTTGCTCAATGTATCCTTGAATTTATTTTCCTTCCTTAGCTTTCTGGGATTATGGGAGGTGTGCCTCCACGACTGGCATATCAAGGAACCAGGAAGGTTCTTAGTTTTGTTTTTGTTTTTTTGTTTTTTTTGAAGGTAGAGGATGATGACAGTCTCTCTCTTTCTCTATAGTCCTGACTAGAACTTGTTATATCAGCCAGGCTGCCCTTGAACTCACAGAGATCTCCCGCATCTGCCTCTCTAGTGCTGGGATTAAAGGTATGCACTACTATGCCCAGCAGGAATTTTCATAAGTACTGATGAGAAACAGGATTTCCTGAGATGATGTTTTACACTTGTGCTAATATGGTAATCATTAATAACACATTACTGAGTACAGGAAATGCAGCTAATATGCCTGATAATCTGAAAGTTTAAATTTAATTAAATTAAATAGATACACAAGCTCCTGGCTGCCATATTGGCCAAAGTAGTAACCCAGGAGTTAAGAAATGGACATATAATAGCTATTCTTTGCAGAAAAACAGACCTATTTTTAAAGTTTGACCTAGGCTCCAAAAAGTGAGTCTAGAAGGGTACAAATGGAGTTTTAGTTTCTGAACAGAATAATGGTTATTATACTTTAAGTAATTTTACTTTTATATTTATAATTCCTATAGGGCAGTAATTCTCATCTGGATGTGATTTTACCTGCCCTCACCCTGGAACATTACCTGTGCCTCTGTGCATATGCATGTGTTGCTGTGAGCAAATCTAAAGCACACATCAGGCAAGTGCTTTACTGGGAGTTACACTCCCAGTCCCCAAGAAGACTTCTGTGACAGTTACAACTGGGTGATATCAGATAGTAAGTAAAGGTTGGATACTTCCAAATATTCTAGAATGTACAGAATTGCACCCACCTACCAACTCAGCAAAGAATTACCCAGTACAAAATGTCAAGAGAAACTCTACCACAGTATAATTTGTTTTCTTATCTAATTATTAACTATATCAATCACAAAGTTCACTCATAGAAAAATGATATTTTGTTTTGACATGTCAATACAAATTAGGATAGTAAATGATTTTTCTTTAAAAGTATTTTTTTTTTTTTTTTTAGATTTGGTTTTTTTGAGACAGGGTTTCTCTATATACCCCTGGCTGTCCTGGAGCTCACTTTGTAGACCAGGCTGGCCTCGAACTCAGAAATCCGCCTGCCTCTGCCTCCCAGAGTGTTGGGATTACAAGCGTGAGCCACCACTGCCCGGCTTAGTCTTTAAAAGTATTTTTAATAAAACTTAAACCATTGAGAAGTAATTTTAATTATAAATATATTTCTAAAATTAAATTTCAAATATTTATTATGTCATTATACTATAAAGGAGGCCAGAAAATACAATGGAAGGCCTTATAAGAGGGAAACAGTGATACTATGGAGTAAGGAACATAAAAATATTATGTTTAGGGGAAAAACAAAATAAGTTTCTGTTGTTTGAAACATTTAACTATTTATTTTCAAGTTTTCCCCATGATTAAAAAGTATAGGTTTTAAAAATATAAATATAAAGTTCTATATAGCTTACATAACAAATATTAACTAAAAGTAAATTAGTGCTTTTTTATACATAACGTTATCATACTTTCCCCCAATATTTCTGCTGTGAAAGTACCATGAGTTATTGATTTAAAAGTTATTACTAACTAGTTGGAGGTAAGTTTAACTAGATTACAATCAATATACTAAAATTTTTATTCACTTTGGCATAATTTATAGCAGTATTTAGCAGCTATCATCAAATTCCTTACATAAGTTAAGTTAAAACTTTAACCCAAACATCACTGAACAGAAAACTCTATTTTTTGAGTTCCTGTGGTAGGATACATGGTGTACTTTAAAAAGTCCTCACTTTAAAAAAAAAAAAGTCTTCTTGACTTTGAATGGAGGAAAAAAAATACTAGTTTATTAATTAGATACAACCCAGACTTTCTACCCCAAATGTAAGATCATAGATCATAGCTAACAATTAGATCAAATCCAGGGGAATGCAAAAAGTCAAAATGATAAAGAATGGAATAGATAATTCTCTGCCCAGGCCCCTCCCCAAACCCTCCATCCAACCAAAAAGTTTGGCTTTAACAAATATTTAACCTATAAACTTGGCTTTACCTTCACTATAACATCAACTTTATAATTTCTAGTCAACTTTTCAGTCATTTCTTTGGGCCCCTGAGCAGTTGAAGTTAAGACCGAGTCCATGCTCTCCGGGCAGCAGCTGAATCCTTGTTCTGTACATCTTGTATTTTCTGTGATAGAGTGGTGATATGAGTTGATTGCATAGTTACCGCAAAGTAATGTATGTGACTGCATGATATCAGAGGTGGTAACTAAGCAGCAACTCGGCTAGAAACCATGGCATTGAGATGATCACATATATAATGGTAGGTAATGCACTAACCTGACAATGCTAACTGCAGTTAGAACAGATTATGAAAGGACAATGATATGGTTGCAAACAGTTATCTTTAACAGTTTCTTATTTTGGCACTTAATAACTCGCGATAGATGGATGCTTATTGACAAAACAGGAAGGGATTTCCTTTCATGTTTTATTTCAATGACTATCTCTTTTTTGTTGTTACTGAATGGCACAGAATGAATGATAACTGGAGCAAGCAGGATGTAGTCACCTACTCTAATTGGTTTGGGGACTGAAAGATGTTCAGTGAACAAACTCGAATGCTTCATTCAAACCACAAGCTGAAAATTATCTGCAACAAATAGGTAAAATCTTAAATAACAACATAATTATTTCTGTCTATTTAAGATGTAGCATTTAATATTAACAAAGTTTGTTACGCCTTACTAGATATCTGTTTTTCTTTCATGTCTATATACTACACTAAATACAGTGGAGTTACATCTTAAGTGAGGATTATATACTAAAGTCATAAATAAGGAAAGAAATTATATACCAGCAAATTAAAATTTAAGAATTTCTGAAGTTGCTGATAAAGCACAATTATGTGAGTTTTAACACAAAGCTATAAATGCACTTTAAAATGTACAGAAGGAGCAAATATGCACAGAATAAATAGAACAATATTAAAGTAATTTTAATTTGAAGGGCCACAGAGAATACCTTTTTAGTTTAATGACCATACACTGTAACACCACTGTAATAACTATCACAAAGTAAGACAGGCATCTTTATTATGTAAATTAAATAGCAAAGTACAATCTGGAATAACACATGAAACTGGTGAACTCCAATTTCTAAAATTCCAAAGAAATAAGATTTAAAAAAACTGTAATTTTAGAAAAATAACATTAATTAGAATATGTTCAAAGAGTGAGTCAAATTCTAATATCTTTAAGATAAGATTCTTACTTTAAAAAGATAGTACTAGAGAAACACTTTCCCAAGAGACACTTTCCTCTCTCTAGCTAGTATAGGACAGTATTTATAAAAACATAGCTGGATTACTTAGCATGTTCTTCACTCAACTACTACCTAAGTAGCTACAATAATGGATATGATATAACATTTTATAATTAATCTATATTCTATTGGTCATATTACACAATATGATTCTAATTATAAAAACACTTCAATAGAAAATTGTTTTATCCATGCATTTTATAGTGAAGCTGTTGTAAATACTAGTTGGTAACAAACCATACAAATGATATCTGAAAGTATAGTATTTTAAATGCTAATTAACTCACCTTTTATCTCCTTAGTGAATTTTACCCGATGAGAATCAGTCAGGGGTCTGGGTTGCTCATCAATGTTGTGAATGTCAAGAACTTCACACATGAACTGAATTACAGGCTGTGCTTTGTAAAAGGCAGTGGCAGAAACTAAGAAAAAACCCAAATAGTATAAATTTAATATTTAAAATCCAAGAAACTTCATTCCAGGTTTCCATAATTAACTGTGTACAGTTAAAAATGGTCTCTTATGTGTATGTATGTTTTCCAAAATGAAGTAATTTGATTTCTGAGGTACAAGAACAGGAAGGCCAAATACTATAGTTTTTAATCATCTAACTCACCATAGGTAACTATCTTCACAATGAAGTGTTCTATGAAATAAGAACTTGTGAAGCCAAAGAATGCCCAAGTTCTTTAGCAGAGAAGAGAGTGAGATTATTTCTTAAACAAGGCTTCTTGGGCTAGTGGTTAAGAGCACTGACTGCTCTTCCAGAGATCCTGAGTTCAATTACCAGCAACTACATGGTGGCTCACAACTATCCGTAATGGGATCTGATGCCCGCCTCTGGTGTGTCTGAAGACTGTGACAGTGTACTTATATAAATAATTTAAAAAACCAAAAACCAAAAACCAAAAACCAAGGCTTTGTATGCTCTTCTAGAGACAGCTTTCTTTATCTTCTAAGGGTTTGAGATAACAGTGGTATTAAACATAAGCCACAGGTTATACTAGGGGGTATCTGCCCAGGGGTCTGAGTCACAGGTGGCGATTTATTGACCACCTCTTTATTAATCAGCATGATTATTTTTAAAATAGTTTTTATTTCTAGGTTTTGGAACTATAAAATGTTTAGAAGACCACACATCTCTTTTTCTTCTTCCTCTTCTGCTTCTTCCTCCTCCTTTGAAACAGCCTTTCATTGTGTAACTCTGGCTGGTCTGGAACTCAATATGTAGCCCAGGTTAGCCTCAAACTTACAAAGACCTATCTCCCTCTGCCCCCTTAGTACTGGGATTAAAGGTATATACTACCATATTTAACCTTTTTTTTTTTTTTTTTTTTTGGTTTTTCGAGACAGGGTTTCTCTGTGGAGTCCTGGCTGTCCTGGAACTCACTCTGTAGACCAGGCTGGCCTTGAACTCAGAAATCCCCCTGCTTCTGCCTCCCAAGTGCTGGGATTACAGGCGTGCACCACCATGCCTGGCACCATATTTATTTAACCTTATATTCTTTTTTTAAGATTAAAAAATTATGAATGTATATGTGTCTATAGGAAAGTTTGTGCATGTGAGTGTGCAGTAACCTGAGAGGACAGAAGAGAGTTTGAGTGCCCTAGAGCTGGAGTCACAGGTGGTTATGAGCTGCCCAGTGTGGGTGCTGAAGACGGATTTCAGGCAGGAAGACTGCTCTTAAGTGTTGGACCGTCTCTCTCCAGTTGCACATTCCATTCTTTTACTGAAAAACTGTGGGAATGTTTTTGTGCATAAACACATGCCAGCAAAGAGCGAGGTGGTGGGTGACTCATGCCATTAATCCCAGCACTCACGAGGCAGAGGAAGGCAGGTCTCTACGGCCACATGGCCAGCCAGGACTACACAGTGAGCCTCATCTCAAACAAAACAAAACAAAACAAAACAAAACAAAACAAAACAAAACACAAACAACAAAGGCCTCAAACCAAAAGTGAAAACATGCCAGTACAGTATATACTGTATGCGTATTTTTCATATTGTTTGATTAGTTCAGCTCATGCTGACCTGGACTACTTTTTAGGAAGGAAATAGATAAGAGAAGTGTATTGTGAAAAACCTGTGCTTTTACCTTTCCTTTAATCCTACAGTAGATTTTCTTCACTAGATACTACATCACCCCTGTTGTTTCACAGGCCACAATTGGAACTGCCATACAAATGTACACAACGATTTCTTCTATTGTATTTTTTGTTACTCTTCTAATCACTCACTGTTACCATCTTCTAGACCACATCCAGTGACATGGGCATTTGAGATGAATAACTAAACCTTGTGATAGAAAGTTTTAAAAAGGATGGGTTGAAATCAATGAACACAGTTTAAATAAGGGTAACTTTTAGTGATTAGAGATCACTGGGGCCCTTTGTGGACCTTTCAAACTTTTGTTGTTGTTTCATTGTTTAAGACAGCATCTCATATAGCCCAGGCTAAGCCTCACTTAGTCATGACCTTGGACTTCTCTATTCATCTTATTTCTACTTCCCAGGTGCTTACTCTAAAACAAAGACTATACCTTCTTCTCAGCACCTCAAGGTACCTTCTCCAAAATTGATCATATAATTGGTCACAAAACAGCTCTCTACAGATCCAAGATTGAAATAATCCCATGCATCCTATCAGATCACCACAGACTAAGGCTGGCCTTCAGTAAAGGCAAAAACAACAGAAAATCCACATACCCATGGAAACTGAACAACCCTCTACTCAATGATAACTCATCAGGGAAGAAATAAAGAAATTAAAGGCTTAGTAGAATTCAATGAAAATGATGACACAGCATACCCAAGTTTATGGGACACAATGAAAGCAGTGCTAAGAGGAAAATTTATAGCACTAAGTGGGCTGGTAAAGAAACTGGAGAGATCCTACACAAGCAACTTAATAGCACACCTGAGAGCTCTAAAACAAAAAGAAGCAAACTCACCCAAGAGGAGTAGAAGGCAGGAAATTGTGAAACTCAGGGACAAAACCAACCAAATAGAAACAAAAACAATACAAAGAAAACCAAAAGCTGGTTCTTTGAGATAATCAACAAGATAGATAAACCCCTAGCCAAACTAACTAAAGGGCCCAGAAATAGTATCCAAGTTAACAAAATCAGAAATGAAAAGGAAGACATATTAGCAGAAACTGAGGAAATTCATCAAATCTTACAACAAAAGCATATACTCAACAAAACTGGAAAATCTAGAGGAAATGGATGATTTTCTAGACAAATACCATGTACCAAAGTTAAATTGAGCAGGTAAATTAAACAGGCCAATATCCCCTAAGGAAATAGAAGTCATTAAAAACCTCCCAACCAAAAAAAGCCTAGGACCAGATGGCTTTAATGCAGAATTCTAACAGACCTTAAAGAAAAGCTAATATCAATATTCTTCAAACTATTCCAAAATAATAGAAACAGAACATGAGCTACTTCATTCTATGAAGTCACAATTATTCTGATACCTAAACCACACAAGGACCCAACCAAAAAAAAAAAAAAAAACAAAACAAAACAAAAAAAAAAACAAAAAAAAACCTTCAGACCAATTTTGTTTATGAATATCAATGTAAAAATAGTCAATAAAATTCTTGCAAAAGGAATCCAAGAACACATCAAAACCATTATTCTCCATGATCAAGTAGGCTTCATCCCAGGGATGCAAGGTTGGTTCAATATATGAAAATCCATTAATGTAACCCACTATATAAACAAACTAAAAAAAAAATCATATGATCACCTCCTTAGATGCTGAAAAGGTGTTTGACAAAATACAACATCCCTTCATGTTAAAAGTCTTGAAGAGATTAGGAATTCAAGGCCCATATCTAAACATAATAAAAGCAATTTTCAGCAAACCAACAGCCAATATCAAATTAAATGGAGAGATACTTGAAGCAAACCCACTAAAATCAGGGACAAAACATGGATGCTCACTTTCCCCATATCTATTTAATATAATACTCGACGTTCTAGCTAGAACAAGACAACAAAAGGAGATCAAGGGCACACAAATTGGCAAAGAAAAATGTTCTAAATAAGAAATAAGAATTATGAGCCATAAAACTAATAAAAAGGCATTGTAAACAAACCTTACCCAGCTAAAGATTAGTAGAGACTGTGTACAAAATGTACAGGTAAATATATAGAATATATATTTGTTCCTAAATCCTAGATAAAAAAGTGGCAAAGGATATGAGAAGACATCTCATATCTCAAAATCTAAATGACAAACCACATAAAAATTTCATTAATAATCTTATTTATAATTAAAGAGATATATTTAAAAACAATTTTGAAGAATCAAGATGGGTACAACAGTTCAAGATTGGTTCCACAGATTGACAACAAGTCAAAATGAAAATGAAGGACTTAGATTATAGAATATAATCTAATAATTGTATCACTAAGGGAAAGATAATATGTAAAAATATGAAGACATACATAGTTCAACTCAATTTCACTATATTGGAATAGATAGACATTCTTAAAGAATTTTACAACTGTAAAATGATATGGAAATTAGAATTCTTAACATAGTATGATCTGAGAGAACAGCAAGAATGGAATATGGGCTATAAGAAGAGCTCAGTGGGCAAAGGTGCCATCTGAATGCCACCCCAGGACCCCAAGGTTGAAGGAGGGAACCGACTTCTCCTCTGACCACTGCACAAATGCCATCCCACAAGATAAATAAAAGTATAATTAAAAAGATAATGGGATCCACCTAAACATCAATAGAATGAAATAAATTACATGTAAATATATATATATATATATATATATATATATAGTAAAAATTAAAATAATTGAGAAGGCACCAAAATTCAGTTAAACTGAAAAATAAAGCAGTTAACGAAGTTTGGGTAAAATGAGAGATTACTGATTATTTAAGGCTGTATCTAGATAGACAACTGGAGAGGAAACTTATTAAACTAGGTAATGACATTATGAGTGAGTCCCTGTTTAATTTGTCAATGTGGTGAATTACTGAGTTTATTAAGGTTAATTTCATTAAACTTTAACAATATATCCTAAAATACACACATCTTTTACTAGGTTTACTCATCGATAGTGGTTAGAACAGTTTTGTTTGTTTGTTGCTGAGAACTGAACTTACAGCTTTTCCATGCAAGGTAAAGGCTTTACTACTGAGCTACATTCCTAACCCAATTCCTAAATTTTTGTTTCTGTTGGAAATGTATCCTTTACTTGTGTCACAATTTGTAATGTTTAATTAACTAATTCATTAGGTATTAACTGACTGTTCTAGAAATTAACCGAGGGCCTTAGGTATACTAACAAGTATGCTACAGAAACAATTTTTAAAAAGCTCAATTAAAGGGCTAGAAGGATGGTTCAGCAGTTAAGAACATTGACTGCTCTTCCACAGGTCCTGAGTTCAATTCTCAGCAACCACATGGTGGCTCACAACCATCTGTAATAGGATCTGATGCCCTCTTCTGGTGTGTCTGAAGACATTGACAGTATATTCATATATACAAAATAAATAAATCTCTTTAAAAAAGCTCAATTAAATATAAATAATTCTGTGAAATCAAGGAGCAGTGGATCTGGGGAAGAGGGAAGGTGGGAAACATGGGAGGCGTTGAGGGGAGGCTGCAGTTGGGATGTATTATATGAGAGAAGAATAAATAAAAAGAAAAAATCACTCTGACACTGAGAAACAACATAAAGAGAATAAAAAAGGGTTGGAAATCAAATAGACTCACTGGATCTTACTTCTAACCCAGTCCTCACTAGTTGTGACTTTTCTCAGTGTTATCAATATATTTATTTATTATGGTTCTTAGAACCGAGCCTATGGCCTCATGCATGCTAAGCAAGTGTTATACCACTGACCTTCATTTCCAGTCCTCTGAGCTTCTAATTATTCATCTGTTAAAAAAACAAACAAAAAAACAAACAAAAATTTCTGGAGTAGGAGAGATGACTCAATAGTTTTAAGAGTGTTTACAACTATTCCAGAGGACCTGAGTTTGGTACCCTAGAACTCATATCCAGCCATAACTCCAGCACCAAAGGATCTGACGCCCATTTCTAGTCTCTGTGGACACTTACAACAAATCATGGTGTATGTAAATACTGTGTGCATACACAGACACAAACACATACTCAGAAATAAAGATAGGATACTTCTCAGAGCACTGGAAATTACCAATGCAAGGTACTGACTTGTGCTTCAAACACGGGAGCAATTCAGAGCACCTATTTTCACTTCTGAATAATTTTCTACTGCTATTTTCTAATTGATCTATTGCTAGATCAATGAGTTATACTATCAACATACAATAATTATTTGTACAATAATTCTATGAAAAGATTACATGAAGTCTCGTGAAAATGAAGTTATGATTTCACTGTGTCCAAACTGAAACTGTATGAGGACACAGGAAGGTTGGGGGTATTGCTTGATGGTTAGAGGACTTGCCTAGTATCAAGACCCTGGATTTGATACCTAGTACTACAAAATAAAATGCAAGTATATAAATGAAATAAATTGACACAACAGAAAATTACAGATGAAAAAAGAGAAGTATTTGTAACATTTAAAATAACTAGGACATGTACCAAGAAAGACTGGATCAAAATTAATAGTCGAAAATATGGCAATATATGATGGATCTTGGCAAAAGAAACTTTTCACAACAGAAAAAATACTCAGACGCATAAAAAAAAGAACACCTAAAAAAATCATCTTGCTAGTACCCAAGAAGGTTCTTTCTCAAAATCTTTCCCAAACCTAACAGTGCTCTAAGAAAACCAAAATTCTTACTTCTGTATTACTGCCTTCTTTATGGATTTACAATATAAATACACATCACTAAATCTAAGTTAGATTTCCCAGTTATGGAAAATTATGTAACTGAAAACATAAACTATGTGATTATTTTTTCCAGATTTTAGCTGAAGCGTATTTCTAACTCAACCATATCAATTACATATAATTAATTTCTACATTTTTACTAATATGTGATTTTTTTTTTGAGAAATACACAACTAACTCGAATTGTTGTGGTACTTTTCCTTGGATACTAGAAATGCTATCATTGGTATCTTTCCTCTCCTTCTCTCCCTCTGTGTGTGTGTGTGTGTGCATGTGTCTGTCTCTTTGTTTCTTTCTTTGTTTCTTTCTTTCTCTCTCTTTCTTTCTCTCTCTCTCTTTCTCTCTTTCTTTCTCTCTCTTTCTCTTTCTTTCTCTCTCTCTCTTTCTTTCTTTCCTTTCTTTCTTTCTGTCTCTTTCTTTCTTTGTTTCTTTCTTTGTTTCTTTCTTTGTTTCTTTCTCTCTCTTTCTTTCTCTCTCTTTCTCTCTCTCTTTCTTTCTATCTCTTTCTTTCTTTCTCTCTTTCTTTCTTTCTTTGCTTTCTTTCCTTCCTTCCTTCCTTCCTTCCTTTCTTTCTTTCTTTCTTTCTTTCTTTCTTTCTTTCTTTCTTTCTTTCTTTCTTTCTTTCTTTCTTTCTTTCTTTCTTTCTTTCTTTCTTTCTTTCTTTCTTTCTTTCTTTCTTTCTTTCTTTCTTTCTTTCTTTCTTTCTTTCTAAAACACAGTCTTGCTATATAACTTAGGCTGGCCTGAACTTACTACATAGTCATGTCTGTACTTGTAATTCTCCTGCCTTACACTTGCTTGTTAGGAATGGACTACCATATGTGGCTTGATTTTTTTTTAATACCCTTTCCATCTTTTGAAATAAGGTGTTATAGCACAGACTAGTCTTAAAATTGCAGCTGTCCTACCTCAGCCTTCCAGGTATTGAGATTACAGATGTGAGCCATTGTGCATGTATTCATTCTCTCTCTCTCTCTCTCTCTCTCTCTCTCTCACACACACACACACACACACACACACTCACACACACACACACACACACACACACACACGTATTTGCACACTTCTAGAACAGACTATCTGAAATTATGAAATTGCTGGGTCGTGAGGGATATATATTCATTTCTTAGATACCTTATAACAGTTCTTTAAGTTATTTCAGTTTCTGACCTTTCACAAGCAATGCATGAGTCTCTGTGGTGTGGTAAGTGAGAAGGTTTAGCAAGTAATGACTTGCTGCCAACCCTGACCTCACAAGTTCCATCCCAGGAACCTACATGGTAGAAGGAGAACTGACTTCCACAACTTCTCTTCTGACTTCAACACATGCACCCTGGCATATGCCCTCATCGCACAATAAATAAATTTAATTATGATGCCCCAGGGAAGGAGGCTGTGAGGAGGTGAGGTGGGGGTGAGGGTGGGGGGTGGGTAGGGGAGCACCCTCTCAGAGGTAAAGGGGATAGGGGATGTGGTGAAGAACTCTTGGAGGGGGTTCTGAAAAGGAGGGCAACATTTGGAATGTAAATAAATAAAACAATTTAAAAAAATTAAAAACCAAAGTCATGCTGGGCACTATTCACAACTGTTAAATATTGTTAGACAAGATTAGTCACTCTGATAGGTATATGAGAGTGATTTAAAAAAAATTTAGGGGGCTAGTGAGATGGAACAATAGATAGATAGATAGACAGACAGACAGACAGACAGACAGACAGATAGGGAAGCAGTACGAAAACCCGGCTGAGTTCTAGGGTCCCAGTTTGGGTCTACATTGCTAAACAGCTGCCCTTGTGTTCTTATTAGAGTTTGACAGCTCATTCTCTGAGAAAGGTAAAACAAAATAAAAGCTCCCTGGAAGGAAGATGCCAGACATAGCTGAAGGCCCAGGAGTTGAAGGCACAGGATTGTACCACCAACAGGTGTCAAATGAGTGTAAACATTAAATGCTGACACAGAAATTCCTCTGGCTAGAATTCCAACTTGGCTTTCAGAATGCAGATGACCAGACTTAGCCTTTAGACAGGTGTATGAGAAGGCTAATCTTTGCTTAACCTTACTTGCTTTGAAGAGACCTAAAAATTACAATATCTCAACCTTGCTGGGCAGTGGTGGTGCACACCTCTAATCCCAACACTTAGGAGGCAGAGGCAGATGGATTTCTGAGTTCGAGGCCAGTCTGGTTTACAGAGTGAGTTCCAAGACAGCCAGGACTACACAGAGAAACCCTGTCTGGAAAAACAAAAACAAAACAAAAAACCCAAAACAAAACACCAATATTCCAACCTCAGGCACTAAATGAATTCACCCAATCATGAAGGTCCAGGTTGATGAGATGCCTTTGTGCATGAAGCACTTTCAGTTGGTGCCTTTAGACACTCCCACTAATCCCCTAGACATGTTCAGATGACAAAACAAGCAAACAAACAAAAAACCACAAACAAATGGGAATTTAAGGGAAATGTAAGTATATATAGGAAGAATCCAGAATAAGTCATCATGCCCAGAGAGCTAAAAGAGGCTAATATAATGCTATCTTAAGATGTAGTTATCTAGGAAGCAGAAAGGAGCTACCAATAAAATAGATATTAAAAAGCAAACAAAGGGTAGAAAAACTGAGGAAAACTTCTAGAAAGTAGCTCAAAACTGAGATTAAAAAGACAAACAGGGTTGGAGATATGGCTCATCTGTTAAGAGCACTGGTTGCTCTTCTAGAGGTCTTGAGTTCAATTCCCAACAACCACATGGTGGTCCACAACCACCTGTAATGGGAACTGATATTCTCTTCTGTCATGCAGGCATACACACAAATTGAGCACTCATATACATTTATAAAATCTTAAAAAAAATTAAAAAAGACAAGTGGGTGGATTTCATACTATATAAGTTGTGAAGATAGAACAGTGCTTATTAATATCCTAGGTTTAATCCAGAGCAGATTGAAAGAATAAAATTGCAGCATATATGGGTGCTTTTGAGGGTTGGTCTTTTTAAAGATTTAATTTAAACAATCTATGTGTGTGCACATGTGTTCAGGATACTCCCGAGTGCCCCTGGAGGCCAGAAGAGGGCAACGGATCCTCTGAATCTGGAGTTACAAGGAGTCTTGTACCCTGAACAGCAGCAAAGACTCTAACTGTAGAGTCACCTCTCCATCTCCTAGTCCAACTGTGGTGTCACTTACTATGGGAACAGCCTGCTCGCCAGTCATTGAAAGAAATACAATCAAGATCACAGGGATGGGAAAAAATTGCAAATGGAAGCATGTTTCCAAATTTCTGAAGGAGAAATCTTGACACAGAAGCTTTCTTTTTTCTTAAGATGGGGTCTTGCTATATTGCCCAGTCTTACTTCACTGAGCTCAAGAGATTCCATTGCTTTCCCCTCCTGCATACCTATCCTATATATGTATACCTACCTATACCTCCTGTATACCTTAAGTTTGTTAAGAAACCTAAAAAAGACACTTTTCAGTATGCGAGTAAGGTGTTTACACATGCCTCTCGCATACCCTTTTCTCTTAAGTGCCTTAACACATGAAAAGGAGGAACTGAGCCACAATCATAGTGCATGTTCATATTCCTTGACCTGTATTCAAGTCCTGGAGACCAAGAATATAGCTGGGAACAGCAGTTCCTCTGCCCTTGCTGGGAGGCTCCCAAGGTGTCATCTACAGACTCAACCTGAAGAGCAAGCTGAGACTAGGTTCTTATGGTGCAGGAATGGGGAGGGGACCAACACTCACCCACATCCTTGAGCAGCCTCCTAGATAACCAGTACAAGGCAAACTACTGTCACCATTCATGGCAAAGACCAGAGAGCCAGGCATCTCTCCACTGACCTCTTCAGATGATTTCTGAATCTTTGAGGTGTCCTGACTCCCTGTTTTGTAGGTGTGTGGTTGAAATTTTCTTTTTCCAGAGACGGCTCATGTACACAGGACTATTCAATTCAGTGCAGTTAAGAATGACCTCTAACTTTCACCTGCCTCAACCATGCGCATTTTTACATTTTGTATTATACATATTACATCTCTCTCTCTCTCTCTCTCTCTCTCTCTCTCTCTCTCTCTCTCTCTCTCTCTCTCTCTACTAGATTTCTGTTTCTGGCATGGGATTTGTTGGACTTTTTTTCATTTAACATTCATTTTATTTTACAGTGTCTTTAGTTATTTGTGTTTTGGAGTAATATCTCTCCCACAGCCCCCTGCTATTCTGCCTTCAAGGCGTTTCATGCACTACTTTGCCCTGATGTTAGCTTTTTGTTGTTTATGTTGTCCATTAATGCTTTTTGAATTGCTTGACAAAGGAATGCCCAAGACAACAATTAAAGTGTGATCTCAAAAGGATCAGTGTAAGCCAAACAGGAAAAGTGCACTCAAACAGAGTCAAACAGAAACGAGAAGAAACCAATCTGAAAGCTGTGCTGATTATGAGACATTGAGAGAGCCAGTCTTCTAATGCGAGGACAGACTGCCTGGGGAAGCCTGACTTCCATCACAGTAAATGGAGTCATGACTGAATATGGCAGCTGGGGGAAAAAAAACTGGCAACAGTAAAAAGCTTCTGGCTCAAGGAGTGGAGGCTATCACAAATGTAGTGAATCTGAGCTGTTTCCTGAAGCACTTGCCTGTGCTGCAGCCTTGGTTCTAAACATACAACGTGAGAACTCTGAACTATACTCTATACTATAACATCATGTTTTTTTAATGAGTGTTGCCCTAAACACCTTGGCTCATATCAGGGACTATGATATGCTATGAAGAACTGCAGTTATTTTCCTGTGCACCTAAAATTTTCTGCTTATTTAGAATGCTTTTAATATAGTTATATAAAAGAAACAATATTTCTGTCATTCCTTAGTATAAATCAAATTAGTGTACCTTACAATTTCACTATATTAGAATGTTTGATTTTTAAAGCTGGTGGTTGAGTAGCATGTGGTGTCCTATGCCTTTAATTCCAGCACTAGGGAGGCAGAGGCAGGCAGATCTTTATGAGTTCATGGACAGCCTGCTCTACTTAGTGAGTTCAGGACAGCAAAAGGCTAATGGAGAACTTGTCTCAAAAAGCAAACAAAGAATGCTGTTTAAATTGCTGGCTTGAGTTTAATAAAAAAAAAAATCATTAAAATAATGTTGGTTTGGGATTTGGACAGAATTTCCAAAATAACTCTTAAAAATACTTCAGTTATTTTGTATTATATATTTATACCAAGTATTCTTAGTATTGGTGATTATAAAATCAAAATAATGATCAATTATGAAAATGCTAACTATATTCTGTAATATCAAATACTCAGGCAAGACTTAATCCTCCCTCTAATCCCCCAAGTAGCACAGGCTGGTCAGGAACTTATAGCTAAGGATGACCTTGAACTTCTGATCCTCCTTCCAAGTCCTAAGATTACAGGTATGCATTACCATGCCGATAAGATATAAATCTTTATGTAAAATTAAGTGCATATATTATTATGCAATTTATTTTTAACAAAAGGGGATTAATAGTATAATTATTTAAAATTATTTTATTTATAATTTATAAGTGTTTCATTGATAGTTTTATTATAAAATTTTTATTCAAATTCTTTTAAAATAAATTTAAGATTTACTATTTATACATGTTTAATTTACATATCTATTTTATATATTCTGTATAAATGAGGCAACAAGAAAGTGCTACTCTACCTGGCTTGATAAAGATTGTTTTATAAAAAGCTACTTTTTATTGAAACGTTTTTTTTATTTTCGCTTATTTTTTATTAGATATTTGCTTTATTTACATTTTGAATGTTAACCCCTTTCCACGTTCCCCCACTGAAAAACCCAATCACATCCCCCTGCTCAAACCCTCCTCCCCCAATTTCCTGACTTGTATTCCCCTATTCTGGGGAATCTAGCCTTCACAAGACCAATGGCCTCTCCTCTCATTGATTTCTGAAATGGTCATTATCTGCTACATATGTAGCTGGAGCCATGGGACTCTCCAGGTGTATACTTTAGTTGGTGGTTTAGTCCCTGGGAGCTCTGGGGGGTACTGGTTGGTACATATTATTGTTCCTCCTGTGGAGCTGCAAACATCTTCAGCTCCTTGGGTCCTCTCTCTAGATGTTCCACTGGGGATCCTATGCTCATTCTATTGGCTGGCCGTGAGCCATGGATGTTTTGATCTACTTTCCAATAAGGATCAAAGTATCCACACTTTGGTCTTCCTTCATCTTGAGCTTCATGTGGTCTGTGAGTTGTATCTTGGATATTCCGAGCTTTTGGGCTAATAGCCACTTATCAGCGATTGAATACCTTGTGTGTTCTTTTGTGACTGGGTTACCTCACTCAGGATGATATTTTCTAGTTCTATCTATTTGCCTAAGAATTTCATGAATTCATTGTTTTTAATAGCTGAGTAGTACTCCATTGTGTAAATGTATCACATTTTCTGTATCCATTCCTCTGTTGAGGTACATCTGGGTTCTTTCCAGCTTCTGGCTATTATAAATAAGGCTGCTATGAACATAGTGGAACATGTGTCCTTACTACATGTTGGAGCATCTTCTGGGTATATGCCCAGGAGTGGGATAGCTGGGTCCTCAAGTAGTGCTATGTCCAGTTTTCTGAGGAACCACCAAACTGATTTCCATAGTGGTTTTACCAGCTTGGAAACTGATTTCCATAGTGGTTCCACCAGCAATGGAGGAGTTTTCCTCTTTTCTCCACATCCTCTCCAGCATTTGCTGTCCCGAGTTTTTGATCTTGGCCATCCTAACTGGTGTGAGGTGGAATCTCAGGGTTGTTTTGATTTGCATTTCCCTGATGATTAAGGATGTCGAACATTTCTTTAGGTGTTTCTCAGCCATTCGGCATTCCTCAGTTGAGAACTGTTTAGCTCTGTACTCCATGTTTTAATAGGGTTATTTGGTTCTCTGGAGTCTTACTTCTTGAGTTCTTTCTATATATTGGATATTTGCCATCTATCGGATGTAAGATTGGTAAAGATCTTTTCCCAATCTGTTGGTTGCCGTTTTGTCCTATTGACAGTGCCCTTTGCCTTACAGAAGCTTTGCCTTACAGAATGTGCAATTTTATGAGGTCCTATTAGTCAATTCTTTTTTTTTTTCTTTCGGTTTTTGGATTTTGTTTTTTTGAGACAGGGTTTCTCTGTGTAGCCCTGGCTGTCCTGGAACTCACTCTGTAGACCAGGCTGGCATTGAACTCAGAAATCTGCCTTCCTCTGCCTCCCAGAGTGCTGGGATTACAGGCGTGCGCCACCACTGCCCGGCTGTCAATTCTTGATCTTAGAGCATAAGTTATTGGTGTTCTATTCAAGAAATCTTCCCCTGTGCACATGTGCGCCAGGTTCTTCCCCAATTTCTCCTCTATTAGATTCAGTGTATGTGGTTTTATGTGGAGTTCCTTGATCCACTTGGACTTGAGCTTTGTACAGAGAGATAAGAATGGATCAATTTGCCTCCTTCTACGTGTTGACTGCCAGTTGACCCAGCACCATTTGTTGAAAATGTTTTTTTTTCCCCACTGAATGTTTTTAGATCCTTTGTTAAAGTTCAAGTGACCATAGGTGTGAGGGTTCATTTCTGGGTCTTCATTTCTATTCCATTGATCTACCTGCCTGATCCTGTACCAATACCATGCAGTTTTGGTTTTTTTTTTTTAAATCACTACTGCTCTGTAATAAAGTTTAAGGTTAGGGATGGTGATTCCCCCTGAACTTCTTTTATTGTTGAGAATAGTTTTTGCTATCCTGGGTTTTTTGTTATTCCAGATAAATTTGGAAATTGCTCTAACTCTATGAAGAACTGAGTTGGAATTTTGATGGGGATTGCATTGAATCTGTGGGTTGCTTTAGGCAAGATGGCCATTTTTACTATATTAGCCCTGACAATCCATGAGCATGGGAGATCTTTCCATCTTCTGAGATCTTCTTCAATTTCTTTCTTCAGAAACTTGAAGTTCTTGTCATATAGATCTTTCATTTGCTTGGTTAAAGTCACACCAAGGTATTTTATATTTGTGGCTATTGTGGAGGGTGTCATTTCCCTAATTTCTTTCTCAGACATTTTATCCTTTGAGTATAGAAGGCTACTCATTTGTTTGAGTTAATTTTATATCCAGCTACTTTGCTGAGATTGTTTATTAGGTTTAAAAGCTTTCTGGTGAAATTTTTGGGGTCATTTAAGTATACTACTATATCATCTGTGAATAGTGATACTTTGACTTCTTCCTTTCCAATTTGAATCCCTTTGACCTCCTTTTGTTGTCTAATTGCTCTGGCTTGGACTTTGAGAACTACATTGAATAGGTAGGGAGAGAGTGGATTCTTTTACAATAAATGTAAGATTTACTATTAATACATGTTTAATTTGCATATCTATTTTATATATTCTGAATAGATGAGGCAACAAGAAAGTGCTACTCTACCTGGCTTGATAAAGAATGTTTTATAAAAAGCTACTTTTTATTGAAAAGTCTTAATAAAGTTTCTTTTTTGATGGAACCCAGGAATTTATACCTCAGGCAAGTATCCTACATCACTGTGCTACTCTGCCCCTAAAACAGTGTTTTAATCCTAAGATATCTAAGGTCTAACACTTGCTTTTCAAGAATCTGGCTTCTTAAGAGATGCAGTATAAAGTTGTATCATAAACAGTAAAATCAGTTTGGGGTATATGCTATCTCATAACTGCATGGGGGTGTGTTTTGAGGTGGAGTCAGTCTCCCTATGTTACCCAGCCTCATTTTGAACTAGTGTGCTCAAATGCTCCCACCTCAGCCTCCCACATAGACCATAAGTGTGCACCATTGCTCTCAGTTCTATAGTAGAAATTTGTGTGAGATAATAATAATATTAAATGCTTAGGCAAAGGGTTTGAGATATAGCTCTGGTAGGGTGTGTGCTTAACACGCATTAATGCAGACTAATCCCCAATATCCCTGAGCACAAACAGAACTCTACCTTAAGAGATGTGATGCTTCTCACACATATGACTTCCAATAATAAATCCAAGTAGCAATGGGGTTGGCCTCAAAATGTGTTAATCACTGTGCATTCTCACTGAATGCTAAGGCTGAACGATGGCAATATGCCAAATAATGATAAAAAGAAACCAAACTGTGATGAATCTTTATTTCTAAGAGAGTTCCCAATCTCAAGAGGAGTTGAAATGTGGAAAAAAATTGTACTCTTAAGCATACATCATTATTCATGTGTGTGTGTGTGTATATATATATATATATTCACTGACTGTAGGTGTTAAGTGGTCATTTCAGAAGCCCACACACAAATATGACTGATACATAAAGTGTTGGTGATGCTGTATATAGTAATGATTCCACACAGAATATGTATTCATAAATATATTTTATACCTTAAACATACATGATTTTTGTCAAACACATCTCAATAAAGCTCAGGAGAGAACCATTTAATATTCTAGGCACTATGTTCATTTTAGTAAGATCCCATAATCCTTTTTGTTTTGTTTTGTTTTTCCAGACAGGACTTCTCTGTATAGCACTGGCTATCTGGGAACTTGCTCTATAGACCAAGTTGGCCATTAACTCAGAGAGATCCACCTACCTCTGCCCCCCAAGTGTTGGAATTAAAGGCACGAGCCACCACCATCCGTTAAGACTCCATAATCTTTTTAAAAAAAATATCAATTTTAACATTTTTCTGCTTTGCAATTCTGTTACAGTTTATTCACACAAACATATTAATATTATTCTTGAAACATGTAGGGATTTTTTGTCTTCTCTCCCTGTCCTAATCAGACTATTTTTTAAAGGATTTATTTCTTTATCTATTTCTTTATCTATTTCTTTATCTATTTATCTATTTATCTATTTATCTATTTATCTATCTATCTATCTATCTATCTATCTATCTATCTATCTATCTATCTATCTATCTATCTAATGTATATGTGTACACTACTGCTGTCCTCACACACACCAGAAGAGGGCATTGGATTTCATTACATATGGTTGTGAGCCACCATGTGGTTGCTAGGAATTGAACTCAGGACCTCTGGAAGAACAGTTTGTCTTACTGTATGCGTTTTTGAAGCAGGGTCTTACTTGATCTTAAGTAAGGTTAGCCTTGAACTTGAGATCTCTCTGATGGCCCAAGTGGTTATTGTGACCGATGCCTTTATAAGACTTAAAAAAATTGTACTTATATTCTATAAAACCATGTTCTATGAACTGTGAACATTCTATTACTTTAACTTTGTGGATTTATACAAACTATTGTTTTTAAATAGTTTTATTGTTTAATCTGTCTTTTTCTCCCTCTTAGGCATGTGTGTGCGTGCCTGTGTGCATGCACATGTGTGTATGTACTCACACACACATGGAAGGCAGAGGTAATGTCAGGTATCTTCCGCAATCACCTTTCATTTTAGTTTTCAGGCAGAATATCTCCTGGTGTCCAATGATTTAGTGAGAATGGCTGGCTAGCAAGCCCCAGGGATCTTCCACTCCCTGGCTCCCCAGCAATGGGATTACAAATGCTGGGCAGTGGTGGCACTCACCTCTATTCTCAGCAGAGGTGGCGGCAGAGGCAGAGGCAGAGGCAGAGGCAGAGGCAGAGGCAGAGGCAGAGGCAGAGGCAGAGGCAGAGGCAGAGGCAGAGGCAGAGGCAGAGGCAGAGGCAGAGGCAGAATTTCTGAGTTAGAGGCCAGCCTAGTCAACAAAGTGAATTTGACGATAGCCAGGGCTACAGAGAGACCTTGTCTTAAAAAACAAATCAACCAACCAACCAACCAACCAACCAACCAACCCACCCACCCACCCACCCACCCACCCACCCGTCCGTCCGTCCATCCATCCATCCATCCATCCATCCATCCATCCATCCATCCATCCATCCATCCATCCATCCAACCAACCAACCAACCAACCAAGCAACCAACCAACCAAGCAACCAACCACAATGGGATTCCAGGATACACCATACCTGGCTTTTTAAAATGTGGATGCTGGGGATCTAAACTCAGGTCCTCATGCTTGAGTGGGAGGTACTTTATTGGGTCTTCTCCTGTCTCTAGGATTTTCCTTTATAGTTTACATTTTGTATTTTGTTCAGATTTAGGACTCTTTTTGCTAACATAATTTCACATTTTGCTATTTAGGATTATAATTCACACAGATATAAATTTTGCAATATGTGAGATGAATCCAATTATTTTTTAAAATAATTACAACTATTTAAATACAACTTATTATTTTACTTCCTTTCCATTAGCTTGAAATGCCAACTCAGACGTTTACAAAATTTCCACAAATATTCAGTTGCTTTGTTTCTTGGTTCTCTCTTGACATATTAATCTGCCTGTCTCTACATTTGTAGCACTGTGGTAAAAATGTAACTGTTTCATAAGTAGGGCAATTCCTTTTTCTTTAAAATTGTATTGGTTTCTTAATTAGTTTCATGTATGTGGGTACACTGTTGATATCTTCAGACACACCAGAAGAGGACATTAGATGCCCATTACAGATGATTGTGAGCCACCATGCAGTTGCTGGGAATTGAACTCAGGACCTCTGGAAGAGCAGTCAGTGCTCTTAACCACTGAGACATCTCTCCAGCCTCTTGTATTGGTTTCTCATGGTCACATATCTTTCTACACAAATAGTGCAAAACCCTTTAATCCCGGCACTCGGAAAGCAGAGGCCACTCTAGCCTATGCAGAAAGTCTGGGACAGGCTGGGCTACATAATGAAAGCCTTTTCAAAAAACAAAAGACAGATCCAAACAGACTTATAAAGTATCGTAATATTTTCCATTTGGATTTTGTTTAGTATTGTACTTACTGGTTGGTTTTGGGATAACTGACATCTTAGGATTTCTAAATGAGTATATCATTAGTTTCTTTTTTGTTTTGAAGCTTTGCTTCATGTCTTTCAGTAAAATATTGTATTTTATAGACTTCAAAAAAATCTATTCCTGGGTATCTGCTTTTTAATCTAAAGTTTTGTTTATTCAGCTTGAATATCACTTAGTCCTATAAATATTTCTGGTTTTTCAAGCTCATTTGGATGTTTCTTCTCCACACTCTTAGATGTGTTCATTCTTTGCTTCATATGAGTTATGCTAGACATTGAGAGTACATTGGAGAATAACAGTACTCTGTATGTCCCTTTTATAGGAGACACAGAACAACAAACTGTTCTATCTTGGGCAGTGCATACCATTGTAGGGGAAGTGCAATGTGCTATGGGAATGAATATATAAGACAGATACCTAGACTTAACAGATAACTTAACCTGACAGATAACTCAGACTTGGGGAATGGCTGGATTGGGAGAGAAACACTGTTTCTTAAGGAAGTAACATGTAGATT
This sequence comes from Apodemus sylvaticus, assembly GCF_947179515.1. NCBI lineage: Eukaryota > Metazoa > Chordata > Mammalia > Rodentia > Muridae > Apodemus > Apodemus sylvaticus. The sequence goes on from NC_067474.1 coordinate 140,079,508, forward strand.
GAAACCTGTAAGAACAGAAGTTAGAAAACACACCCGTGACTTAACCCCATAGTACTGATATTCTTTCTTGTTCTTGATTTTACGGCAAAAGGTCTTATTTAATGGAAATCATCTAATGTTTGACTATACTTCTGTTGGCTTCAACTTTGACCTGTTTTTTACTTATATTTTTTTTTTGTTCCCATACTGCTTTTAACGATCAGTCTTGGCTTGTTTTCTTACTTCCTTAAATATTATAATTCCTCCTAATATTAATCCTTACTTTTCTGTTTTTATGTACAATATTACTCTTAAAAACTTAAATCCCACTGCTGGCTTGGAATTCATTATGTAGTCCAGCTGGCCTTGCGTTCTCCCTTCTTGCCTGGGTCTCCCAAGTGCTAGGATTATAAGCAAGCAACACCACACTAGTATTCGTTTGTTATAAAAGACAAGGTCTCATTATTTGGCTCAGGTTGACCTAAAACTCTCAGGAACTCCAGATCCTGTTCACTCCTGAGTCCTGGATTACAGGTGTGGTTCACTAGGCTTGACTTAGCTTTCTGACTTTCACCACTGTGATGTTTGTATATGCTTGTCCCAGGGAGTGGCACTATTAGAAGGTATGGCCTTGTTAGAGGAAGTGTGTCACTGTGGGGGTGGGTTTGGAGATCTTACTCCTAGCTGCCTGAGGATGCCCAGTCTGTTCCTGGCTTCCTTTGGATAAAGATGTAGATCCCTCAGCTCCTCCTGCACCATGCCTACCTGGATGCTGCCATGCTTCTGCCTTGATGACAATGGACTGAACCTTTGCACCTGTGCCAGCCCCAATTAAATATTGTATTTATAAGACCTGCCTTGGTCATGGTGTTTGTTCACAGCAGTAAAACCCTAAGACAACCATCCTCCATGACAGATTATTAGACAAAAAAAGTATACATTTTTAGACCAAAAAAAACCTACAGAATTTTAGAACAGCAATGACAGAAAAAAAAACAACTCCCCCCAAAACAGAAAAAAGCTACTTTAGAACATACCAGTCACTGTAACTAAAATTGTTTCAATGATTCAATTAATCATAAAAAAATAATTTCAAATAATCATAAAAAATTTAAGCCAACTATTGATATGTGTTTAAAAAAAAAAAAAAAAAGACAAGAGTCTTATTCTGCAGCCCAAGCTGTTCCCAAACTCACTGTGGCCCAGACTGGCCTTACAAGAACCATTTCTGCCTCAGCCTCGTAAGTACTAGGTTTACAGGTTTAAGTCCAACACACCCAGCTTATGTTTTTTATTTCGTGTATCACTTGGCGAGGCTAACAACCATTAGTTGTTCTATATTCATCCAAACACTAATGTAAGTGTTGCTGGTAAGCTATTTTTATAGTTGTAATAAAAGCTCATGAATCGGGTGACTGAACATAAGGAACATTATCTAGGATAATGTGGGTAAGCCCAATTCAATGGTTGGAAGGCCTAAAATTCAAGGCTGAGGCTTTCCCAAGGGAGAAAGAAAGAAAAAAATTCCATCTACAGCAACAGCTTAGATTATGTCCAAGACTTCTGTCCTTGTCACCTTCTCTAAGGATTTCAGATTAGCTTTACTATAATTGTAGAAACAAATTTATCTCCTACCAGTTCTGCTTCTATGGTTGAACTCAAATATATCTGATACACCAGGCCTATAGTTTATTTGCAAGTATAATTTCTTTAAAAACTTAGTAGTTTCTGATCTATTTATTTCTAATCCGGTCCACGTGCTGGTAACTATACCCGAAGTTTTTGCTTTTCCAGACACAGTTCTTAAGCCTGCTTTTTTTCCCCCAGCAAAAATCCCTGGAATCTGCTCCTTCCTCTCCATCCCACATTAGACCATCACCGTCTCTTACCTGAACTAGTGATTGAAAAGCCCTTACTGGCTTTTCAGATTAGCCTTTTTCCTCTATCTATTCTCCAAACTGCTGCCAGAGGTCTCTTTCTGGAAAACAAACATGATCATGTCACTACCTTTCTTAAGAACCCATGAAGTCTCCCTACTGACAGGTTTAAATTTCCTTTTCAGTTCATTAACTCCTGTTTCTATTTCTTATTTCCTTCTAGTCTCTTTTGTGTTTAATTTTCTAACATTTTTAGATAGATGCTCAGGTTACTGGTGCTTTTCTTCTGTTCTAGCAGGTTATTAAAGTTTTAATTTTTTTCTAAGCATTGCTAAAATCAATCATACCCATTTTGATATATATTATTAACTATCATTCTGTTCAAAATTCAAATTTCCGTTGTGATTTCTTTGGCCAGTGGGTTATTTAGAAATCCTTTATTAATTCTGAAAGCTAAACTTTTAAGTTTTAGTAGAAATATAACAGCAATTTAGCCCCAATTTCTTCATTTTTTCCAAGATACTATAAATATCAACAAAGAAAATGTTAAGAAAAGTAATAAGATTAAGTGATTAAAAAACCCCAGAAAATGCCACATTTTAAGAAAATATGGCCCTGAGTATTCAGGACTAGCAAAATATATACAAGAATCATATCTGAACATTGTAGAATGCAAGAAGTATAAGGATATCTATGGGGAAACAGTACATTTCATCTCCAGAAAGAAAGTGTCCTATCTTCAAAGTCATGTCTGGAACTGAAATGGACTGGGGGACTCTTAGGTAGAAAAAGAGAAAGGATGGCTAAAAACGTGTCATCAGAGTATATGGAAAGTAGTTTAAAATCGAGAGTCTCAGAAAAACTACCTTTCTAAAAACGAATCAGTTATGATTGTTTTGTAATTTCTTATTTTGAAATAATGTCAACTGTGTAGGAAAGTCATAAACTACTGGCAATGCAGAGGAACTCACAGCTGAGTGCAGCGCCTACATCACTGAACGTACTGGAAAGCAGGGAGACAGGAGTGAAGCTGTCCACTCTTTTGGATGGAGTCTTCAAGCAGAGAGAGCTGGAGATTTATCTTGCTACTAAGGTACAACTAATGTTCTTCCTACCATCATCTAACAGTGGTTTCAGAGAATACATCTGAGTTAAATATAAGCACCAATTCAAAGATAGTATATAAAAACTGTAAAGCTAGACATAGAGACACATCTTATAATCCCATCACTTGACACTTGAAAGGCTGAGGCAGGACAATGGAGAGTTTTCAAACAACTTGCGCCTATACAGTGAGACTTTGCCTTCAAACAAAAAATACCAAGAAATGGGCATTATACCTGACAAATGAATGGAACATATGACAAAGTCGGTGAAAATTACTTTAAAACATCAAAGTCCTTAGGGGTGAAAGTATATTAAATTTCTTTCTTTTTTTCCTTTCTTCTTGATGAATTTTTGTTGTTTTTCCTGGAGACAGGATCTCACCATGTAGCCTTGGCTGGTCTCAAACTTACTATGCAGATCTGCCTGTCCTGCCTCCATAGTGCATACTTAAGGCATGCACCACCATGAACCACTAAAAAGATCTTAATGAAATCATGGAAAGATCTAAGAGCAAATACTTTAGCACTCCAGGAAGAGGGCTGGTGAGATGGCACAGCAGGTAAAGGTGCTTACCATCAAGCCCAGTGACCTGAGTTCTATCTCCAGGACCCACATGGTAGAAGGAGAATGAGCTCCTACATGCTCTCCTCTGACTGTCACATGTGCCAGGGCATGGACTTATATAGACACATCTATCTAAACACAAGTAAGTAAATGTTTAAAACAATAACAAAACCTAAAGGCAGATCTAACCTGTCAATATAATAAACACATACCACAAAAGGTATGGTAAGAAATACAATAGTTATACATTAAAATTATTTTTCATTAAGTTTTTTGAGACAAGGGCTCACTAGGTAGTACAGGATGGTTAGAACTCATCCTGTAACTCAGGCAGCTCTATGCCCAGTATTCTGAATGCTAGAATTAAATCTGTGCAATTACAGTAATTTTGTTTCTGGACGAGCAGTCCCTTAGTAATAAAGCTATCTATAATATGCATGAACTCAAATCTCACTCAGATAAATCCTTGTAAAAGAAACAACTTGAAGGCTGGGCGGCAGTGGAGCACGTCTTTAATCCCAGCACTTGGGAGGCAGAGGCAGGTGGATTTCTGAGTTCGAGGCCAGCCTGGTCTACAGAGTGAGTTCCAGGACAGCCAGGCTATACAGAGAAACCCTGTCTCAAAAACAACAAACAAACAAACAAACAAACAAACAAAACAAAACAAAAAACTTCCTATATCTAAACAGAAAAAAACCAACAAAACATCAACAAAACAAGTACTACTAACCTATAGAGTAAAATCCATTCTATAACATATCAGGATGTATCTATGGGGCTGGAGAGATAGTCAAATAGATAGAAAACTGTTTTTGCAGAGGAGCCTGGTTCAATTTCCAGCACGGAAGTGGTGGCTAACAAAACCTACTGCCACGGAATCTGATGCCCTATTCTGGCCCTGTGTACCAGCCATGTACATTATACATAGACATCCATGGAGGTAAAACACTCATACTCATTAAAAAAAATTCTTCCTGTAACTGCTTTCTTGAATTGTAATCCTTTAATAAAAGAATATCAAACTTGCCCAAAAGATATAAAAAGAAACCCACATTAATCAATAGCATTTAGACAGCAGAAATTACTGGATATAAAAAGATAAAACACAGTGGATTCAAGATGGTACACACATTTAAATCCCAGTGCTCAGGAGGCAGAGTCAGGCATATCTCTGTGAGTTTAAGGCCAGTCTGGTCTACAAATTGAGTTCTGGGACAGACACAGAGAAACCTGTCTTGAAAAACCAAAACTCACCAACCAACTAACCAACTAACCAACCAAACAAACAAACAAACAAACACCACTGAGAACTGATTCTTAAAACTTCAGAACAACAAAAAAGACTTCCCACATTCTCTGATTAACAACTTATTGAAACTAGAAATTTATAGCAAAATGAAAAAAAAAGCAAAATGTATCTTAAAAATTAAGAAGACTCCTGAAGGAATACATACAAATATTAATAAAAAAATCTCTTTAACAATATGAATTAGAGGGGAAGGTACGGGAGTTTATGAGGGAGACTAGCTGAGATTCTTACCAGTAGAGGATTTAGAGACTGAAGTGTCCACCTCTGTTAGTCAGGCAGGACTTCCAGTGGAGAAAGGGGGACATTAGCCCACCACCCATAAAACCTTCAACCCAAAATTTTGTCCTGCCAACAAGATGCATAGGGATAAAGATGGAGTAGGGACTGAGGGAACAGTCAACCAATGACTGTCCAACTTGAGATCCATCCCATGTGAGAGAGCCAACCTCTGACACTATTAATGATACTTCTGTTATGCTCGCAGACAGGAGTCTAGTTAACTGTCTCTTGAGAGACTTCATCCAGGAGCAGAGGGAAACAGATGAGAGATGCACAGCCAAACGTGAGACAGAACTTGGGGAGTCTTGTGGAAGAGTAAGGGATAGAGAGCCAGAGGGGTCAAGAAGACCTACAGAGCCAACTAACTTGGGCCCAGTGGGGCTGACAGAGACTGAACCACCAACCAAAGAGCATGCAGAAGCTGGACCTAGGCCCCACACACACTTGTAGCAGATATGCAGCTTAGTCTTCATATGGGTCCCCTAACAATTGGAAGAGGGACTATCTCTGACTGTCTTACCTGCCATTGGATACTCTTTCCCTACCTGAACTGTCTGGTTGGGCCTCAACAAGAGAAGATGTGCCTAGTCTTGCTGTGACTAGATGTCCCAGTGGTACCTAAGGGGGGGGGGGTCTTCCCCTCCTCAGAGGAGAGGGGAGAGAATAACAGGGGAGGGATTTTTAAGAGCAGGACTAGGAGAAGAGGAAGGAAGGGCGCTGTGATCTGGTAAAGTGAAAAAAAAATTGTAAAAAATACGGAATAGAGGTGTAATACAAATGAAGGTTGCAGTTCCTAGAAAACTATGTAATGAAAAGACAACCCAGAGGCTGTGCAGTAAAGCTCAGTGATCAGAAGAAAATTCATAGTTTTTGAATATTTTTATTTTATTAATGAGAAAAAGTGGAAGTTACTAAGTAGTTTAAAAGGTAGGAAAACAACTTTAATTCAGTTAGCCAAAGAATAAAAACCTTATAAGATGACAGAAAAATGTCAGAAAGCAAAGCTAGAAGAACTAGAATAAATAAACAACTATTAGCTCTGCTGCTGGGAAAAAATATCAGGGGTTATGGAACGATGGCTCAGCGATGAAGAACACTGGAAGCTCTTGCAGAGGCCTCAGGTTTGAATTCTAGTTCCCACATGGAGGCTCATAAGCATCTGTCATTCCAGTACGAGGGGACTGGACACCATCTTCTGATCTCCAAGGACATCAACAAATACAAGTGGAGCATAAACATACATGCAGGTAAAAAAGTAATTTTTAAAAAATCAGCTGACTGCCGTGTGGTGGTGGCGCATGCCTGTAATCCCAACACTCTGGGAGGCAGAGACAGGCAGATTTGAGTTCGAGGCCAGCCTGGTCTACAGAGTGAGTTCCAGGACAGCCAGGGCTATACAGAGAAACCCTGTCTCGAAAAAACCAAATCCAACCCCCCCTCCAAAAAATTCAGCTGACTAAACTACTAGCCACTAATAAATAGAAAAAAAGAAAAAAGCACAAATAAACAAAGGTAAAAAATAGGGAAACCACATAAATAGACAAAGTTTGAAATAGAAAAAACTGTTTTATAAAATTCTATACATTAAACAAAACATGGGTAAAATAAAAATTTTTTAGTAAATAAATGTAACTTATGAAAGTAATCAGAGATAGCCGAGATACTTGATTTTTTAAATTAATTCATTAAATTAAAAAATGATTTATTTATTTTTATTTTATGTGCATTGGTGTTCTGTCTGCATGTGTGTCTGTGTGAGGAACTCCAGGAATACCAAGAGAGAGTAAGCTGTATGTGAGGAAAGCTTTAAGACTTTTCTGAAGCAACAAAATACAAGTATATAGTATTTTTTGGATCGAAGGCTAGATTCAACACCATATAGAAGTCAATTTGTTCTAATTTAATTGTTAAAATAATGAGATCTTTCTTCTTCTTTTTTTATTGGTTATTTTCTTTATTTACATTTCAAATATTATCCCCTTTCCCAGTTTCCCCATTAAACTAACCAGAGTGGGGAAAAAAAAAAAGAGATCTTAGTAAACATGACCTGTCTTCTTACATACTGGATATAGACACAGTATTTCTAAAGACTATATCATAAAACAAGTAAGAATGGTCTTGAAAGCATGAGAGTAGAGTTATCACGTAAGTCATTATGTATGCCAACAAGCAAACTTACATGTACGAAAACACAAATGAACAAGACAAAATAACCACCCCCTATTACAAAGATCAAAAGACGAATAGTTTAATTATAAGCCTTGATCAATAACGCTTTCTGCATTTGGCAGCAGCTAATGTAAGACTCATAACTGGTCCAAGTGCTCAGCACTGAAAGGGACCTCCATATAAACACAAATGAGAGGTGAATATCACAAAAGAGAGGTGGAGGGAATGCATGAGCTGGAGGAGGGGAGAGCTGTGAAATCAGACTTGTGGGTATAGCATGGCCATTCACTTAGAGCAACTGTGGTCACTTAGACAAGATCAAGTCAGTCACAAAACTTAGAAAGGCCTACACCTAGCTGAGGACTTCTGGCAGCTGAAGGCTGCTGGAAGAGAAAGAGTAGTTCTCACTGGGGGCATGCATGGCTCCAGTGGATGGCCCTTACCCTTGCATAGAGTGGCAGCACTAACTGAAAACAGCAAGGTATTAAAAAAGAGAGAGAGAGACATGTAGATGGGTGGGCGACAGAGTGTCAGGGGGAACTGGAGTTAGGAAGTAAAGAGCAGATAGAGTCAAAATACATTTTATACACTCATGAAATTCTCAAAATAAAATTTAAAAAGAAAAAAAAGAGCTGGGCGGTGGTGGCACACGCCTTTAATCCCAGCACCTTTAATCCCAGCACTTGGGAGGCAGAGGCAGGCAGATTTCTGAGTTCAAGTCCAGCCTGGTCTACAAAGTGAGTTCCAGGACAGCCAGGGCTACACAGAGAAACCCTGTCTCAAAAAAAAAAAATAAAAAAATAAAAAAAATAAAAAATAAAAAAAAATAAAAAGCAACCAATAGTTTATTACAGTGTATGGCTAGCCAAATCAAGGCCTTAGGCTCTACTCTTAGTACTTAAAAATATCAATAAATATAGAAGTAAAAAAGAATGAATCACAAATGGTCCTCATATTAGTAAAGAACTATTTGTTTTGTTTTGAGGCAAGTACAGTAAGAAACTCATGCCTGTAATCCTGTAGCTAGGAGGCTGAGCCTAGAGTACAAGGGCAGCTCTGACCATACAGGGAGTTTTAGGCTAGGCTGAGCCACACATAAGAACCTGCTTTGTTTTGTTTTGTTGTTTTGTTTTTTAACAAAACAGACTAATAAATCAACAACAACAAAAATCACTTAAAATAGCAAATTTAATTGGCAAAAACCTAAGAGTTTGATAGCACATATATAAAGAAACAACTCTTCTGACTAGTGGATGAAAAACAATTATAGCCTCTACGGTGAGGAATCTGGAAATTCTAATTCTGCTTTTTTTTTTTTTCAAGACAGGGTTTCTCTGCAGTAGCCTGGCTGTCCTGGAACTCACTTTGTAGACCAGGCTGGCCTTGAACTCCGAGATCCACTTGCCACTGCCTCTTGAGTGCTAATATTATAGGTGTGTGCCATCATTGCCCAGCTTCAAAATTATAAGTACATTTACTTTTGACTTATCAGTCTCATCTCCAGTAATTTATCCTACTCATTCGTTAAATATATGTAAACTAGTATTTGGAGATAGCACATAATTAAAAATGTCCTTAATACCACACATAAAATGAACTGGTTAAACAGTGTCTCTCATTATTTCCACAGTGGCAAAACTGCTAGGAAAAAATGAGGAAACTGTGTTGATCTAGAAATACCCATGGACCCATGGAGGGATGGCTAATTCCATATACTAAGCAAGAAACATGAAGAACCTCGAACATATTGCTGTGCTAGGAAGCAAGAGAAGTATCAGTGACTTATCAACTGGATACTGTGCCTTGGCATTCCACTAGCTCTAAAAAGAACAGAATGAGAAAATTCACCAGTTAGTAATCTCTAGTGAAATAAATGGTCTGGGAGCAATGATCAATGAATACATCAGTAACTGCCAAGTTTGAGTAGGGCTTATAAAATAGAGACCTCTGTACCCACTGACTGTTCTATGGATTCATCTTTGTACCACCATTTAGACCCCTAGTACCGCTTCCAAATAGAACATAATACAAAACACTTATATCTTCTACACAAAGTGAATTAAACTTTTAGGGATAACTTATTTTTCAGGAAATACAGAGGCTAGAGAAACCCAGTCTTAAGAAAACAAAGTCAGAAACAGATTTGGGGATTGTCTACAATACATTTTCAGAAAGAAGGTTCCTTAAGTAGTCAATGGAATTTAAAGAGAGGAAAAGACAAGGGCAGGGGAAGGAGAGTGAGGTGCAAATCTTGTTAATTCTGATTCAGATCAATTACATAGAAAAAGACATTTGGGACCATCAAGAAATTTGATTCTACTGGCTGCAGGGCTTCAGAAATATGAAACCTTGGGGGCTGGAGGCTGGAGAGTGGGGGAGCCTCTAGAAAGTACCAGAGACCTGGGTGGTGAAAGACTCTCAGGACTCAAAAGGAATGGACCTTAGATGAAATGCCCTACAGTGGGGAGATTCCATCTCCAGTAGAAAGACAGGGTATCAAGTTGAGGGATGAGGCTGCCATCCCACAGTCAAAAACTCTGACCCAGAATTGTTCCTTATAGACAGGTGTGCTTACAGACAGGGGCCTAGCATGGCTGTCCTCCGAGAGGCCCAACAAACAGCTGACTGAAACAGACTTAGATATTTACACTCAACCACTGGTCTGAAATCGGAATTCCTGTGGTTGTATCAGGGAAAGGCTGGAAGAAGCTGAGGAGGAGGGCCACCCCATAGGAAGGCCAGCAATCTCAACTAACCTGGACCCCTGAGATCTCTCAGACAAGGAGCCACCCCCCTCAACCTATACGGCAGAGAACGGCCTCAGTGGGAGATGATCCTAACCCTAGGGAATGGGGAGATCTGTCGGGGTTGGGGACACAACATCCTCTTGGAGATGGGGGGGAGTAGGGGTGGGGTGGAATGAGGAACTGTGAGAGGGTAGACCGGGAGGGGGAGTAATGACTGGACTGTAAAAAAATAAAAGTAATAAAAATTTTTTTCAAAAAGAAAACATTATAATTTTCAGTGGTGTATGTAGAATGTGACTTAAATTTTTGCAGAGAGGAAAAAAGGCAAGGTAGAAAATTTCTGACAAAATGAATAATGACTACATACATATGGCAGTTCACCATATTATTCTCTCTACTTTATATACAAGCTTGAAAATATTTGTAGGAAAGCACCTAAAAATAAGAATGCAATTAGTAACATATTAGTACAACAGTAATGCCTGGCTATGATTACTAAGACCAACATTCTTCTCTTAAGATATGAATTATAATGAAAGGCTGACATAAGAGTAAAGAGAACAAAAGTCAATTATTTGTAAGATAAAATTCTCAATTGATCACATCAGGGCTTTTACACATTTTCATGGACCTGATTTACGTTTAACAGCATTCTCACACAGGTTCTGTATTAAGGATTTATAAATGAACTATAACAAAAATATTAAGGTTTTATTAGGTTGTCATTCTCATATATATATGAATGAATATCCAAGTATTACTTTAAGACATATAACTGTATAAATAAAACCATATATACATGCCATATAGAAATCGAATACCCAATTCAGAATATGGTTTTAGTTCCCTTACCATCAATATTTAGCATCATTTTCCACATGGCAGGCCGAACAGACTGATGGAATCCAAACCATACTTCCCTGCCCCCTCCAAGAGGGTGGTCATATCCTTCTGGAGCTGAGAAAAAGGATCGCCCCACAGGCGTATATCTACAAAATTAAAATGGCATGTTCATTCCTTTCCTTCTAAGACTAATATATAAATCTTCAGGTCAGGGGACACTAAAGCAAAGGCAGTTTATTATAATGATATTTTTATATACATGAAAGCAAAAAGCTATTCTAAGTGAAGAAATTCATCAGCAGCCCTCTTTGAAATTGTCTATTTTTAGAATTAGTTTACACAGCAATATATTTTCCTTTTTTTTTTTTTTTTTAAAGACAAAGTCTCACTGTATAGCTCTTGGAAGCACAGAACTCACAATGTAAACCAGGCTGACCTCTAACTCACAGAGATCTGCCTGCTTCTGCTTACCAAGTGCTGGAATTGATGGTGTATGCTATCTCACTTGTCCCTTAAAATACTTTGCTAAAAATAAGAATATTGCAACTTTAAAATGTTAAAGAGTAAGTTATTTATACAACCATGTTTAAAGATATATATTTGACATATTTAAATCCAGAAATACAAAATGCTAGTGTGATTTTAAAAACTGTACCTTTTCCTCCTTTTTTCCCCATGCAGGAGTCCGAATGCAGGGCCTCAAGTATGCTGGGCCAATTTTCCACCCCTGTCCCCCATCACCAGCCCAACAGTAGCAATTTCAACACAATCTGACATTATTATATAATAATATAAAATCACTTTTAAAACAGGTGACTTAAGTTCATAGTATATCTGAAAATGTCAGTTATTCAAGACTTTAGGTCCCAAGAAAAAAATAATTCATTACATAGCTAAACTAATGATTGATATTTTTTTTGGATTTGGTCTTTTTGAGACAGGGTTTCTCTGTGTGGTCCTGGCTGTCCTGGAACTCACTCTGTAGACCAGGCTGGCCTCGAACTCAGAAATCCTCCTGCCTCTGCCTCCCAGAGTGCTGGGATTACAGGCGTGCGCCACCACCGCCCAGCTTAATGATTGATATTTTACATGATACTACTGTACAAATGAAATAATAAAAAACATACAGCATACAAAGAATAACCAAGAAGGCCTATACTACTCTCTTAGGAAAAAGTCCTTCATATTAAAGATCTAAAGAGGAAAAAGAGCCAGTACCACCTACTTCATAGATGGCAGATGTCGGAGCACCACATCAACAGCATGGACCGGGTTAGTGCTGATTGGCTTGTCTAATTCCAGTGGCTCAGGCAAAGTCCCTCCAGTCAGTACTTCATGTAGTAGGTGCCAACTGACTCGAGACACAAATTTGACTGACACCTTGAAAGGTCGATCTTTTCCACCTTCCCCAGGTAATGTAACATCTAAATCTACCTGTTAATGGTACAAGACCCAAGTGTAAAACGATGAAAGAGATAAATGTAATTATTTAAAATTTAACTTATAAAAACACCCCAGGATTTAAAAAATCTTAATGCCAAATTAACAGAATAAAATTGCCAAGGCTGGTTGATATCTATGGGAGGATTCCCCTTCCCTGAGGAGAAGCGGAGGGGTAAATGGGTAGGGAGGTGAGAGGAAGGGACTGAGGAGAGGAGGGAGAGGAAGCTGTGAGCAGGATGTAAATAAATAACTTAATATAAAAAATTATAAAAAAAACTTAAATACATAGTTTATTCATGGCAGTTACAGACATCATTCTAAATCACTGGAAACTACTTAAATATGCTAACATTTTGGCAGCTATAAAAAAAGAATAAAAATCTTTTGGAACTGTTATCTGATCATTTCTCAGCCATATTATTAAATGCACAACCCAAATATGAAAGACTATGAAGGACAAAAGCTGTTGTAGGAGAAAAAAAATGAGAAAATACTCATGAACTGCTTCCTTTTGTAAAAAAAAAAGAAACACAAGAAGGAAGCACAAACCAGACACAAAGAAACTGGTTCAGTTCCTCTAGGGAATGTATTGGAAGAGATAAAGGGAAGGCAATGCTAGTATATTTTAGGGGTGGAATCTTGAGATTTGGGAACATTCTAAAATTCTAAATACACAGGGTATCATCTTAGTTACTTGAGAGGCTGAAGCTGGAAAATCACTTGACTCATAAGTTCAAGATTGACAAGGATGAGCCAGATATGGTGATTCATGCTGGTAATCTCAGTATGAAGAAAACAGAGACAGCCAGGAGGTGGTGGCACACAGTTTTAATCTCAGGACTCAAGATGCAGAGGCAGGCCAATCTCTGTGAGTTCAAGGCCAGCCTAGTCTACAGAGTGAGTTCCAGGTCAGGCAGGGCTACACAGAGAAAGCCTGCCACAAAAAGAAAAGGAAAAGGAAAAAAAAAGCAAGCAAGCAAGTAGAGGCAGAAAGATCAGTGTAAATTCAAGGCTAGATTAGTCTACATAACAAATTCTAGATCAACCAGAAACAAACAAACAAACAAACAAACAAACCAAAACCAGAGGCAAGAAAAAACGTCTAACAATGAAGAAAAAACTCTAGCATAAACAGAATCAAATGAATACAAACATATTTCAAATAAATAGAGAAAACAAGAATCCTTTTAAATATAAATCACCAATTGCTAAAAAATATAAGAATACGATCCTTAAAGGCTATTTCTTATATAAAAACTAAAAACTCTGCATCTACATCAAAGCGTACAACTGACAGGGGGAAGACAGTCCATAAAATGTCAAAAAAACAAAACAAAACAAAACAAAACTTTGTAAAGTATATATGTGAAAAGGGATTAGCATCCAGAACATTAAAAAACAAACAAATACTCCTGTAACAATTAACTGCAAAACCAAAAAAGCCTAATTTAAAAACTGGACAAAATATTTGAATGGACATCTTAATAAAAGTAAAAATGACCAATGAATACATAAATAGCACTAATTTGGAGAGAATCCAAACCACAATGCAATTGGACCTGGCTGTACAGACTTATAATATCAGCTCCTTGGAAAGCAAAGGCAGGAGGACTTTAAGTTGACAGCCTTGTACTACAGAAAGGGTCAAAGGTCAGCTCTGCATTATACAATGTGATCTAAATGGTACCTATCAACAGAAAATTGATGAACAAAATGTGTTGTATAAATGTAATAGATTTATTACTCAGCTTTGAAGAAATTTTATAGTATGGATATAATTTGAAGATTTAATGCTAAATGAAATAAGCAAGCCATGAAAGGATAAATGCTTCATGATTCCATTTACTTGAAGTATCTTGTGGTGTCAAATTCAGACCCAGAAAGGAGAATGCTAGTTGCCAAGTGTTGATGGGAAAGGGCAATAAAGAATGTTTAGTGGTACAGAGTTTCAACAGGATAAAGACATTTCTGGATGGATAGTGTTAATAGTTATATAGCATTGTAAAGGTAGTTGACAGCAGTGAATTGTACTTGAAAAGTGACTAAGAAGTTATTTATACTTTGTAAGTAAAAACAAATAAAAACAAAAACAATACTTCCCCTTAAGATACTAAACACAAGGAGAAAAAAATATTTTGGTAGAAAAAAACGGGCAGAAATCAACTTAACCAAGTGTTAAAGTTAATATTACCATTAATGGAACAAATATATAGTGTGCACCACTAGGTACAACTGCAGTGATAAGAACATTCTTGGCAATATTATAGCCAAAAATACATAAATAAAACATAACCAGGGGAAGGAGATAACAAATACACTTCAGGGTCAGTCTGAAGAATATCTTGCCTATGATATCATGTTTATCATGTTTACATCATAAAAGAAAAGAAAAAGGCTAGAGAATTGTTCCATAATAAAGACTAAAGATGTGATGCGTGGTAGCATGATCCTGAAATGGAGTCTTTATCAGAGGAGGGAAGACACTAAATAACATAATTAGAACAATGGGCAATGCTAGAATATAGATTGTCAATTAGAAAAAAGTCTTATGTCAATATCAAATGTTTTTGTTTGTTTGTTTGTTTGTTTTGAGACAGGGTTTCTCTGTGTAGCCCAGGCTGTCCTGGAACTCACTCTGTAGACCAGGCTGGCCTCCAACTCAGAAATCCGCCTGTCTCTGCCTCCCATGTGCTGGGATTAAAGGCGTGCGCTACCACTACCCAGCTTAATATTAAACTTGCTTAAGTTGGTAAATATCGTTTTTATCCTTATTGTTAGAGAATAATATATATTAAAGTATTATTAATGAGTACAATGTATGCAACCCAAGTGTGAATGGATATGGGAAAGGTAAGTATATATGCATGTTTCTTTATATCAATATATCAAGCAATAATGAAAGCAAAAGAGAGTAAGAAAAAATGTTAAAATCAGTGCAACAAATGTTGAAGGCATTAGTGAGTCTGAATGAAGGGTATGTGAGTGTTCTGCATTGTTCTTGAAGCTTTTGCAATTAGATTAAAAATGATCATATTACAGAGGAATGGATATAGAATGTGGTACATTTACACAATGGAGTACTACTCAGCTATTAAAAACAGTGAATTTGTGAAATTCTTAGGCAAATGGATGGACCTAGAAAATATCATCCTGAGTAAGGTAACCCAATCACAAAAGAACATACATGGTATGCACTCACTGATAAGTGGATATTAGCCCAAAAGCTCCAAATACCCAAGATACAATTCACAGACTACATGAAGCTCAAGAAGAAGGAAGACCAAAATGTGAATGTTTCAGTCCTCCTTAGAAAGGGGAACAAAATAGTCACAGGAGCAAATATGGAGACAAAGTGCAGAGCAGAGACTGAAGGAAAGGCCATCCCAAGACTGTCCCACCTGGGTATTCTTCCCAGACATAGTCACCAAACTCTGACACTATTGTGAGTGCTAAAAAAGGCTTGCTGAAATGAGCCTGATATAAGCTGTTTCCTGAGAGGCCCTGCTAGAGCCTTACAAATACAGAGTCAGATGTTCGCAACCAACCACTGCACTGAGTGTGGAGTCCCCAATGGAGGAGTTACAGAAAGGTCTGAAGGAGCTGAAGGGGTTTACAACCCCATAGGAAAACAACAATATCAAACCCCCAGCGCTTCCAGGAACTAAGTCACCAACCAAGGAGTACACGTGGCTCCTGCTGTATATGCAGCAGAGGCCGGCCTTGTCAGGCATCAATGGGAGGAGAGGTCCTTGGTCCTATGAAGGTTCAATAGATGTCCCAGTGTAGGGGAATCAAGGGAGGGGAGGTGGGAGTGGGTGGTGGGTGGAGGGATACCCTCATAGAAGCAGGGGAAGAGGGGATGAGATAGGGGGTTTCTAGGAGAGGGGGAAATCGGGTAAGGGGATAACACTTGAAATGTAAATAAATTAAAATAAATAAATAAAAATGAAATGATAGCAGTTTAAAATGGTATAAAATAATTAAAGGGAAATACAGGGGCTAAGGAAATGACTCAGTGGAAGAGTGCCTGTTCTTGCAGAGGGCCTAGGCTTGGGTCCCAGCACTCACATGGCTGCACACAACTAGCTATAACTCCAATCACCAGGGAACAGATGTTCTTTTCTGGCCTCCTTGGGAACTGAAGAAACATGGTGCATAGACACAAATGCAGGCAAAATAAGAATAAGCAAATTACATAAAATAAGAATAAATAAATCTAAAATAAGAATAAAATAAAGGAGATACAGCACAAGTATAGCTTTACAATAAAGAAACACATCTTACCCCAGTGGTTGCCACAGGAAGTGGATTGGCTGTGTAAAGGCTTCTTTTTCCATCATAAACTGGTCTACGGTCTCCAAATATAGTCACTTTAAAATGCTGAACCATTGAATCAACTACTTCTCTAAAAAAGGGAAAAAAATACATTCACATAACCCTCTGCAAAATGAAACACAAAATTATCAACTGAAGTAGTTCCTGGAACTGTTTAATGACCTTAAAACAAGATTTGCTTTTATACCACAGCTTAAAATAGCAGAAAGACTGAGTGCTGGCAAAGGATGACACATATTTCTCAGACAAAAAAAAAAAAAAAAAAAAAAAAGAACGAATCTAACAAGCCAATCATTTGGGGATACTGTTGATCAGAAAACTACTATTAGAATTTGATTCAAAATCTCTTTCATCTTTTCTAAGAGCTCCCCAACTATTTACCTTTCTCTCTCTCTCAAAAAAAAAATGTTCTTTACACTGTGCTAAACTACATCTTGTTTGTATCTCTATTTAGAACAGTCAGTCTATCATGTCTTAATTATATTCTTCATTCCTACAGTGAGTTCTTTAGAGCAATGAAAACATCCTTATAGTCCCGACTCTTTCAATACCACCTAATCAGTGAGGTGCTGTGAAATGTCCAGCTGGGGGTGGTGCTCAGTGGTAGAAAACGTGCTAGCATATATAAGGCCCTATGCTCACTCCCCAATACCACAAAGAAAAAACTCTCGTTTTGTTCAGCAAACATTTTGATCCCAATGTATAGTAAAATGGAAAGGCATTAGAGACTTACATTAAAAAAAATTTGTCTATGGAGAATTATACCAAATACCAGCAAACCAATATGTTGTTTTACTCACAAATGCTTTAAGACAGTGAAAGATATCTAAAAGGATATATGCTAATTTATGTCTGGAGAGGAACTGTTTACACAATTGCAATATATCACAAGTAAGAGCACACTTGTACAGTACTGGTATGATTTAAAGTAGAATCAAAAGATTAAAATCTAGCTCAAACAAGTAGGGAGGAAAGGGAGAGAAGAAAATCAGAATTTTCCAGAACAAAAGAAGAAATCAAGTTGACTTAATTCCCAGGAAAATTTTCTACACAGAACAAAAAGAAAAAATTCTATTACCCACCCTGTTTTTAGGATTTTTGTGTTTTATTGAAAACTGTCTTAAAACAATATCATGTCTTTCATGTGTAATGTGATACCAAAGATTTGATTCATCTATCAACCTTGGAGTTCAACAAATTTCAAAGACTTTGCTATTTAAAGTTTCCTTTTGTGGCTATTACAAAGTCCAATTTTTAAAAAATGTATATGACTGCCAAATAAAATCATACAAATCTCATTCGTAGATTTTTTTTTAACTCAACAACTGTTTTTAAGATTACTAATTCCTGGAAGCTCAAACCACTATAAACATAAAAATGGTAGAGGATATTGAAACAGTAGGGCAAGAATATCTCAGAGATAAAAACATCCTGCTTTGATATATAGCACATAGTAGTTTCTTAATAAATTTCCTAGCAGTGGATAGTTGATCTATTTCAGTGACCTTCCAAAACTGAGAAGAAAACATCTAAAGCTGAATTAAACAACTTTTCTTCTAAGTGAAATCTGGTTTTATTTTGTTATTATTTCTATTTAATTAATGGTGCCTCTATATTCCTCCAATTTGAAACCTGGCTGATCTCTTTACCTGATGACTTGATGATTCCCATCTCTCCACAGCATTAGTAACTTTCCCATCTGAGTTACCATCACCTTAAATTAAGACTTTAGGCTGGGCGGTGCTGGCGCAAGCCTGTAATCCCAGCACTCTGGGAGCAGAGGCAGGTGGATTTCTGAGTTCGAGGCCAGCCTGGTCTACAGAGTGAATTCCAGGACAGTCAGGGCTATACAGAGAAACTCTGTCTCCAAAAAAACCAAACCAAACAAACAAAAAAGACTTCAGTTCTAGTAATTAGATTACTTTAAGTTTTTTTTTAAATGTCTTTTGATTTGTTTTTTTTTTCTCCAATCCTACTTAAAATGTATCACTGCTAAATAAATCCTTATGCTATGCTTTTATTCCTAGAGTACAAAAGCCTGTGTTAGGGTTGGATGTGTCGGCCCATATCTTAAATCCCAGCATCTGGGAAACAGCGGCAGGTGGATCTCTGTGAGTTCCAGGCCAGCCTGGTCCACAGAGAAAGAAAAACAAAAGACATCATCCTTGTCAGTTCTTGACACATAGACCCCTCTAACTGATGTCCTTCCTGCCAGCTCCATTTCCTATGCCCATTCTCCTAAGTTATCCCTTCTGATGTGTTTGATGAACCATGTACTCCTATGTGTTCTTACCGTTACCTTCTATATGTGATTTAAAAAAAAGCCTGATTCATACTGCTGTGGCAAGATCAGTTACTTTCTTAATAGTTATTTTTCAAAATTATTTTCAAAGGCTTCATCTGTGCAAAGCAGTTGTGATTTTAAACTCACTTGGTTCATTTCTGATATAACATTCTCTACATTATTTAGCCATTCTCCCACCAAGTAGACTTTATTTATCTAACTGACAGCTATAAAGGAAAGATAGCTGCAATGCACCATTTCCATACATGTATCCTTATGATTTGATGTAAGAATTAACCTCTGGTTATGTACCCAGAAAAAGGAGTGTAAGTCAAAGCGAATTTTATCAATGAACTACTATGAACAATGAACTACGGAATTGCTCTCCTAAATGGTTATAATAATCAACACCCTTTGATGCTCTATTTTATTATGTCTCAGTCAAGAGTTTACTTTCTAATATTTACTAGCCTGATGGGCATAACTTAAAATCTTTTTAAATTTAGCTCTCACTTATTACAAAGTAATTTGAACATCTGCGTATGTTTCTACTCTTCTGCAAATGCCCTATTTGTTTCCTTTGTACCCATTGGAATTTTACATTCTTCCTGTTGAAGCCATTTGCAGTCTAGATAATAATTCACAGTCAGGATTAGTCCCTATAACAATCTTTGCCCACAACTGTTTTAACATTGACTACGTACCTGCTTAACTGAACCCATAATTTTATATTACTAAATTAATCAATATTTTCACCTGTGACTTCATACTTTTGAGTTGCTGTTCAAGAAACATGACCTCAATACAGACTGCATATTCCTTATCTGAAATGCTTAGAACTAGAAGCATTTAAATGTTTTAAATCATTGCATATACACACATATGTGTATAAAAATGTTATTTCTCAGCCAGAAAGAAAAACAAAATCCCGTCAGCTGGAGGAAACATGACATAATGAGTCATATACTAAATGAATGAGCCAGAAACAGATGTACAAGAGTTATATGTTTTACTTTCATAATTGGAAGCTAGAATTAAAAAAGAAAAGTATACATCCTGATAGCCATTAGTAGGTCAGGGGATCGAACAACATAAAGAAAGAAAGCAACCAGTATAAGAAGCAAGTTTGAGGAATGCTATGACTATGTGCAAGATACCTGTGGAGCTGAAGATAGCTCAGATATCTATAAATATATATATGAAGCATTTGCTGTTCTTACAGAGATCCAGGGTTCAGTTTTTAGCATCCACATGGTAGCTCACAACTGTCTGTAGGCACACACATGGTACATAAACATTCATATAAAACACTCATAGACATAAAGACAAAAGATATACATATATGCAAAATCATTAATTGTGGTGGCTAGTTTTACCTTACCTTGACAAACTAAAATCATCTAAGAACAGGGAACCTCAATTAAGGAAATGCCTATATAAGTTCAGACTATAAGAAAGCCTGTAAGGCATTTTCTTAGTGATTGACGAGGAAGGACCCAGCCCGTTGTAGGTGGTGCCATCCCTGTGCTGGTGGTCCTGGGTTATGATCAGGGCTGAACAAGCCCTGAAGAGCAAGTAGCACTCCCCCATGGCCTCTGATTCAGCTCCTGCCTTTAGGTTCCTGCCCTGTTTGAATTTCTGCCCTGACTTCCTTTGATGATGAACAGTAAGATGAATGTATAAGCCAAATAAATCCTTTCCTCCATAACTTGTTTTTTTTTAAGGGTCATGGTGTTTCATCACAGCAACAGAAATCCTAAGACAATGAAATATTAAATTGTTAAAATTACAATTATGCAAAAGCAAAAATACAAAAGAAATCATGCTCATCAGTTAGAATTTATTTATATTATTTAAAGGAATAATTTGTATGTATGTGTATATGTGTGGGGGTATGCAAGTGTATATAGGTGTGTGTATGTGAACATGTATGTGCATGAGTGTGGATGAATGCCCTATGAGACTGAACTCAGGTCCTCATGCTTACAAAACAAATACTTTGAGCACTCTCATAGGCCCTCACAAATATTTTTGAAGTATAACAGAGGTTTTTCAAATAATAAATAGATATACCACAGTGCATTATCATCAAATATAATAAACTGTTTTTCTTTTATAAATAATAACAGGTTATCACTCTATAGCCTAAATTCATACCAAAACCAACTACTTCAGCCTTCCTCCTAAATGCTGGGTTTCAAGTGTAAGCCAACACATCTAACTTTCAAACATTCTAATACTAAGAATGAATTCTAGCAATTATCAGGAACTATTAACTGATTATACATACATATATATTTTTTTCAGTACAGTATAGTTATGGAATATCTGTCTTCTATTGTAACAACAGAAGCAGAGAAGGTGGGAATATAGTCATGATTTTTTTTTAGTTAAATGTAGAATTTCTAGCAGAACATTTGTGTGTATCATTAAAACAATTTCTTAGCTTTATAAGACATGAAACTAATATAATTAAAATACATAACTTTTTTGAAGTGGAAACTTATGGTTTCTTTGGAAAGTCAGTTTTATCAGATGGTGTTTTGGGGGGCAAACACGTGAAGGATTGTTTTCCTAAAGTGGACACAGGAGGAAGGATGTTCTGCTAAAGCAAGCATGTGAAGGACACATGATGAAGCATTCTTCACTAATAGCACACATGGAGTGGTTCTCCTTACACTGTGTGGCTGGGCTCTGTTTGTTGTAACTCCCTAGAGAGAAATGCACCAAAAACCTTCTGGTGGTGATTTGGTGGCAGCTTTTTGCCACTTCCTCAGACTCAGACTGATTGGCAGAGTGATGCTAGCTGATGAAGACTCCTGTGGAATTTTCCTAAGATAGACTCATAGGCTGAGGCAAGACCCATGGAGGACACATGATGTTTGAAGGGAGTATAAATAGGACCTAAGGGACAGTGAGAAGGCTTCTATAGCTAGCTTTACATAGCTAGCCTCAGCTTCATTGAGAGTCATAGCAAAGAACTTCTAGCCTAATCGCTCCTAAGGATTTGACTAAGGCCTTGGCGTTTCTGCTAAGTCGTATCACTGCTGATGATTTTTGTTTGCTATCCTGACACTACTGAACTGACCTGCTAATATATTCGTCAAGTATTTACAAGTGGATTGAACTGCCACTGCTGAATCCTGTGAACTGATCTGCTGATTTCCTTACAACACAGATTGGATTTGCTCCAAAGAACAATTTCTAAACAGGTTCACTTCCCCTAATAATCTTTCTTCTCCACTACCCCTGGTGGGTGGTGGGCTAGAAGATAGGTTAAAGCATTTAAGAACCATCATTAAAGTAGGGCTGAGAAAAATGTAAGCTTACACAGTTTAACTTAAAATTTTAAATTATATTATTTGTGAGTGTGTGTGTATGTGTGCGTGTGTATAGGTACATGTGACACAGCATGCATGTGGAAGCCAGAGAACAACTTGTAGAAACCAGTTCTCTCCTGCCATGTGGGTCTCAGGAAATCAGGTATGGCAACAGGGGCATTTACCCACTAAGCAATCTTGCCAGCATTCTGTCTGTTTGTTTTAGATGGGGTCTTACTGTGTAGCTTAGGCTGTACTGGAACTTGCTATGTAGACTAGATTGTCTGGAACTCAGACATCCACCTTCCTCTGCCTCGCTGCAAGGATTAAAGGCATATGCCACTATACTAGGAGAATCACCCCAATATTTTAACTTAAAAAGTATTTAAGAAAATAATTTTGGAAAGAAAATTTAATTAAATGGAGCTAAGTTTAATCTAACCTTCAGTGGCTTCCTTTCATTAACAAGCTTAGTCTGGGAAAGGGAGAATTCTTTGTTTATTTGGGTTTTGTTTTGTTTTTGAGATAGGGTTTCTCAGTGTAGTATTGGCTGTCCTGGAACTCACACTGTAGACCAGGCTGGCTGGCTTTGAACTCACTGAGATACTCCAGCCTCTGCCTCTCAAGTGCTGAGATGAAAAGCATGGGCCACCACTGTTTGGCTTAAAAACTTTTTTAAAAAAGATTTATTTATTGTTATATGTAAGTACACTGTAGCTGTCTTCAGACACACCAGAAGATGGCTTCAGATCTCATTACAGATTGTTGTGAGTCACCATGTGGTTGCTGGGATTTGAACTCTTCAGAAGAGCAGTCATTGCTTTTAACCGCTGAGCCATCTCTCCAGCCCTTGTTTTGCTTTTCGAGACAGAGTTTCTCTGTGTAGCCCTGGCTTTCCTGGAACTTACTCTGTAGAACAGGCTGATCTTGAACTCAGAAATCCCTCCGATTCTGCCTCCCAAGTGCTGGGATTAAAGTCATGTGCCATCACTACCCAGCAAGAATTCTTGTAGAAAATAATATTATTTTTTCTTCCCAGAACTTCAAAATACAGTTTAAAAATTTATCTGGCAATTATTCTGAGAATGGAACTTACCTGAGTATCCTGAGTTTTATGGAAGGCTGTAGTCTACCTTCCCACTCTTACCTCAACTAGCACTGTCTACATCTTAGTACTATCGTCCTGTGGTATACAGACTGTAAACTCTAATTTAATGAACAAGTATTTCATTTCCACATTTAAAGACATTGTGAAAATTTGTAACAGTCTATTCAGGTTCATACCCAGTCACATTTAGTTGGACAGAACTGGGGTCCTATTTCTAACATATATGAAGTTTAGTTGTTGTGACCACTCACCTCTTTAAAAATACATATTAAACCTGCTCTCTTACCAAATGGTCATTTCCTTTCTTTTTTATATATTTAAAAATGTATTTATGTGCATAAGTGTTTTGCCTGAATGCATGTCTGTGCATCATGTGTTGCCTGGTGCCCACAGAGGCCCAAAGAGAGTGTTGGATCCCCAGGAATAGAGTTACAGATTGTGAGCTACCTAAAGCAGCCATCTCTCCAGCCATATAATAGTCATTTTTAATCAAAATAAGCCAAACAAACAAAAAAGTAGATGAAGCTAACACATATACTCAAAAGCAGAAAGTGAGTGTGGAGAGCAAGGCCGCAAGAAGCTGACTCAGAGTGACTCACAGCATTTCCTGGGTAGCTCACCAAGAGAAAGCCTCTGACTACAGTGCAAACATTTTTGGCTAGGATACCTATTCTAGTATTGTTCTTAATGCCTTACTGTTACATATCTATACATGTGACATAAGAACAAGAAACACCTCATGCTCAAGAGTTATTGGAAAACCCCAGTCACTTAAAAAGATAATTCTGACATTATAGAAGGTAGCAACACAATCTTTACATTAGAAAGAAACAATTTGATGTAGCTTTATCGATTTTGAAAAGGTTAGCTAGAACTAACTGCTGCATTTTGACCCTTAACTATTTTGGTAATGCTCAGAAGGAATTGAAAAAAGGCTCATGGTAACCCATATCTGTAATGCCAGCACTGAGACTGAGGTAGAAGGAACTACCTAATAGCAACACAAAAGGCATGCTCAGAATGCTTGGCCAGATTTCAAACATGTAAACATGACTTGAACCTTTTTGTTTTGTTTTTGTTTGATGGTGCTTTCTATTTTATAAATGGATGTTCAAATATATATTGCACATACAAATAATCAATATATAATATGCCTAAAGAATCTATTACTCTTTCACAGAGGTCCAGAGTTCAATTCACAGCAACCACATGGTGGCTCATAACCATCTATAATGTGATCTGATCCTGTTTTCTAGCATGCAGGTGCACATGCAGATAGAGCACTCATACATAAAATGAATAAATTCTTTTAAAAAAGAATCTATTGCACATATAAATGTATGCATATATAATCATATATTACATATATACTCATATTACACATGTATGATATATAATACACATGTTATAATTTAATCAGATTTTTATGTCTTTTCCAAACATTTTTACTTTAGTCTTTCCTTGACTATATTCACAAGTCTTTGCTTGCTCTTACAATTCTTTTATTAATTCATGTTCCATCCTGATCACAGCCCACCTCTCTCTTCAAGACAGGGTTTCCCTGTGTAGTCCTGGCTATCTTGGACTCACTCTGTAGCCCTGGCTAGACTTGAACTCAGAGCTCCACCTGCCTCTGCCTTACAAATGGTGGCATACACTACCATGCCCATTGCTTAAACTTTATTTATTACCACACGAATAACATGTAAGCTCATAGATAGTGGGATAATATCAAGGACATTTGAAGTTTTTTTTTTTTATCATCTATTGAAGTACAAATTTCAAAACAAATTATATATTCCTGGTCAAAGTATTACAAGTTACTATTATTTAAACATGTAAGATAGTCATAACTAATTTACTACAGCAAATACAAATAGCAAATGTCAGCTAAACTCCATGGCTCTTACCTGTTCACTCTTCGAGGACACTTGTCTGGTTTGATGTCGACCTCATAGAGGTAGACATCGATCTTTGGAATTTCAACTTGAAAACAGTTAGCCAATAGTTTAATGGGTTTGCCCATAGTGCCATACCCAGGTCTTCTGGGCACTATGAATAGGGGCTGGGCCCCAATGGGTCCTGTCAGGGAGGAGAAAAAAGTTTCACACAGTTAAAAGCCATATTTATATAATCTTGCATGCCATGGTTGTCTCCAGAGGGGCCCTGCCAGAGCCTTATACATACAGAGGCAGCCAACCATTGGTCTAGGCATGGGGGTCCCCAATGGAGGAGCTGGAAGGTGGTCCGGAGGAGCTGAAGGGGTTTACAGC
Organism: Apodemus sylvaticus; assembly: GCF_947179515.1. Taxonomy (NCBI): domain Eukaryota; kingdom Metazoa; phylum Chordata; class Mammalia; order Rodentia; family Muridae; genus Apodemus; species Apodemus sylvaticus. The sequence goes on from NC_067474.1 coordinate 140,105,145, forward strand.
CCCATGGGAAGAACAACGATGTGGTCACCAAGACGCCCCAGGACTCCCAGGGACTAAACAATCAACCAAGGGGTACACATGGTTCTAGCCAAAAATGTGGCAGAGGACTGCCTTGTTGGGCATCAGTGGGAGGAGTGGTCCTTGGTCAGATGAAGGCTCAATAGATGCCCCAACAAAGGGAAATCGAGGTGTGAGGAGGTGGGAGTGGGTCGAGTGGAGGGTCATATACTTGGAGGCAGGGGGTGGGAGGAGGGGTTGGGGGGTTTCAGGGAAAATTGGGAAATGTTTTACCATTTGAAATGTAAATGAAGATTATATTTAAAAAAATCAAAACTATAGGTACAGCTGATAAATGTTTAAACTTGGTCCTGAAAGATGACATTATTCCTAACATTTCAGTTTCTTTCATCTCATCTCATTCTCTTCATTAAGTATAAGGTACAGAAGAGACTTAGGAAAAACATCCTGATATCAGCTATTGGCCTTTACACACACAAGTGTATTAACCTACACAAACACATATATACGTAACACTCGTACATTCTCCCTCCTTCGTTCTCTACCCCCCCTTCTCTCTCTCAAATGTAGACTATTTGGGGTGGTCTGAAATCCTAACACCTAGAAAGCAGAAACACAAGAATTAGGAATCTAAGGTCAGAATTGGCTACACAGTGAATTAAGAGGCCAGCTTGGTTTACCTAAGAACGTGTCTCAAAAACAAACAAAAATGACAGAAAAAGGAAGGAAATAATCTATAATAGTAATTAGATGACAAAATGATTAAAAAGGAATTATTTGAAAAATAAATGGCAAGTTTTAAAATTTATTTGATATATTTAGTATATATTAATTTGTATATAGTATGTATGTGTGTAAGTGTGTGTGTGGAGGGGTAAACATGTGGACATCAGTGGACAACTTGAAGGAGTCAGTTGTCTTCTTTCACCATATGGGTCCCAGGGATTAAACTGGGTCTGACTTATTACTCACTGAACCATTTTACTGGCAAATTGGAAGTTTCGAGCAATGATGATTTTATTTAAATGAAGAAAATGACTTAAGTAATCAATGCCAGATCTTTTTTTTTTTAAGGAATCACGAGATGACATTAAAAATATCATGACAATAAATCTGACAGTGATGAAGCAGGCAAATTAGCAAGAAAAGACAACTTACTGACACATAATAGTATCTGAAATCCCAATAGTTCTCTGCTGGTAGAAATAGAAAATGGCACACTATAGCCACTCTGGAAAATTGTACAGTGCTTTGTAAAATACAAGCAGAAAGAAGCTGGAGAGGTGGCTCAGTGGTTCAGAGCACTGACTGCTTTTCCAATGGACCAAGGTTTGATTCTCAGTACTCAAATGAGAGGATAACCTCATTATCCTCTCTCTATAACTCCTGTTCTAAAGGACCTGATACCCTCTTCTGGCCTCAACAGATGATGGGCACATACATGTTGCACAGATACAAAATGACCATACACAAATAGACAGATTATGTAGGTAGGTAAGTACATACATAAATACATACATAAAGTGGAAAAAATAGCAAAAGTATGGGCTGGAGAGATATCTAAGCTGTTAAGAACATAGACTGCTCTTGCAGAGGATTACAGTTCAGTTCCCAGCACACATATTAAGTTGCTCACAACTATCTATAATCCCAGCTCCAGAGATCTGATGCCTTCTTCTGACCTCCGTGGACACCTGTACTTATATGTGCACGTATTTATATACATGCTGCCACAGGACTCACACATACACATACACATAATTGAATCTTGAAAATAACAGAGTAGTATATGATACAGTAAGTTTTTACATTTTTGTTTTATTGAGCATCTTCTTCTATTATTTGTAGTTTGTCTGTGGAAAGGCATAAATATGCTTGCTATGGTACATGTGTGGAGGTCAGAGGACAACTTTCAAAAGTCACTTCTCTCCTTTCACCCTATGGGCCCCACGGATTGAACTCAGATCCTCAGACTTGGCAAATGTACTTAATCTCGTAGATTCTGACATAAGCACTTGCTACATCAATGTCAGGATTATATGATCCAGTAATTCTACTTTAGGGGAGGGGTTATATGAATGTGTGATTGAATGTGTGTGTTTTAAAAATTTAAAGGAAAAAAACTTGAACAGAGATAATTTAACAGACGTTTATTGCAGCATTATTTACAACAGCAAAAAGATAAAAAGCAACTTAAATGTTATATATATATGGATAGGTATGGACGATATACTCAATGGCAAAGTATTCAACCTTAGAAGAAATTCTTGGATACATACTACAATATAGACCAGCTTTAGGACATAATGTTAAATGAAATAGACAGTTACAAAAGGACAAGCACTGTGTTACCCCTTTATATGAGATATGTATAACTTCTATAAAAAAGTCAGAGAGAGGGCCAGCAAGATGGTTCAGTGGGTAAAGGTACTTGCTGCTGAAGCTGACAAGCTGAGTTTGATTCACCAAACCCACAGGATGGGAGAACAGAATCAACTCTTCAAGTTGCCTCTTATGGGTGGCATCCTCCCCAGACACAAAATAAGAAATAAATGGTCTTTTGCTTTGTTTTAAAGACAAGAAGAAGACTGGTGGTGCACACCTTTAACCCAGCACTCAGGAAACAGAAGCAGACAAATCTCTATGTTAGAGAGCAGTCAAATCTACAGAGTTCCAGAGCAGCCAGGGCTACACAGAGAAACCCTGGCACACAAACACAAAAAAACAAAAAACAAAAATAAAATCAAACAAACAAGACAGGAAGAAATGTAGTTGTTAGGGGCTATCGCGGGAGCCAAAGTGGAGTCAGTTTTAGTTTTCCAAGATGAAAAGAGTTCTAGTGACTACTTGCACAACAGTGTGAATGTACTTTATCATTAGTGAACTGTACACTTAGGTGTACAGAAGATAAATTTAATGGTATGTGTATTTTACCACAGTTGAAAAAAAAAAGTCTAGCTGAGGATGGTGATACAATCTGGAAAATTGTATCACATGCTTCTTAAATATTGGCTTTAATGTGTCTTCCATCACGTACAGTTCTAATTTCATTAAAAATTTTTTCTTTTTCTATTTTGATTGAGTATATTTTTATGTTTTAATAGTTCCTGTATTTATTTACTTATGTGCATATCATGGAACATTTATGGAGGTGAGAAAACAGCATGTGGGAGTCAATCCTCTCCTCCTATCCTGTGGAGTACTGGGGACTGACCTCTGACATCAGGCTTGGTGACAGGCACATTTACCAATGAGCCATCTCACTAGCTTACCTGTGTGTGTTTATTTATTTATTTGGTTTTTTTTTTTTTGAGACAGGGTTTCTCTGTATAGCCCTGGCTGTCCTGGAACTCACTCTGTAGACCAGGCTGGCCTCAGAAATCTGCCTGCCTCTGCCTCCCAAGTGCTGGGATTAAAGGCGTGTGTCTTAGGGTTGTTTTGATTTGCATTTCCCTAATGACTAATGAAGTTGAGCATTTTTTAAGATGCTTCTCCACCATCCGAAGTTCTTCAGGTGAGAATTCTTTGTTTAACTCTGTACCCCATTTTTTAATAGGGTTGTTCGGTTTTCTGGAGTCTAACTTCTTGAGTTCTTTATATATATTGGATATTAGCCCTCTATCTGATGTAGGATTGGTGAAGATCTTTTCCCAATCTGTTGGTTACCGATTTGTCCTCTTGATGGTGTCCTTTGCCTTACAGAAACTTTGTAATTTTATGAGGTCCCATTTGTCAATTCTTGCTCTTAGAGCATACGCTATTGGTGTTCTGTTCAGAAACTTTCTCCCTGTACCGATGTCCTTAAGGGTCTTCCCCAATTTCTTTTCTATTAGCTTCAGAGTGTCTGGCTTTAAGTGGAGGTCCTTGATCCATTTGGATTTGAGCTTAGTACAAGGAGACAAGGATGGATCAATTCGCATTCTTCTGCATGCTGACCTCCAGTTGAACCAGCACCATTTGTTGAAAAGGCTATCTTTTTTCCATTGGATGTTTTCAGCCTCTTTGTCGAGGATCAAGTGGCCATAGGTGTGTGGGTTCATTTCTGGATCTTCAATCCTGTTCCATTGATCCTCCTGCCTGTCACTGTACCAATACCATGCAGTTGCTAACACTATTGCTCTGTAGTATGGCTTGAGGTCAGGGATACTGATTCCCCCAGATTTTCTTTTGTTGCTGAGAATAGTTTTAACTATCCTGGGTTTTTTGTTGTTCCAGATGAATTTGATAATTGCTCTTTCTAACTCTGTGAAGAATTGAGTTGGGATTTTGATGGGTATTGCATTGAATCTGTATATTGCTTTTGGCAAAATGGCCATTTTAACTATATTGATTCTACCGATCCATGAGCATAGGAGGTTTTCCCATTTTTTGAGGTCTTCTTCCATTTCCTTCTTCAGAGTCTTGAAGTTCTTGTCATACAGATCTTTCACATGTTTGGTAAGAGTCACCCCAAGATACTTTATACTGTTTGTGGCTATTGTGAAGGGGGTCATTTCCCTAATTTCTTTCTCAGCCTGCTTATCCTTTGAGTATAGGAAGGCCACTGATTTGCTTGAGTTGATTTTATAACCTGCCACTTTGCTGAAGTTGTTTATCAGCTGTAGGAGCTCTCTAGTGGAGTTTTTTGGGTCACTTAGGTAGACTATCATGTCGTAAGCAAATAATGATAGTTTGACTTCTTCCTTTCCAATTTGTATCCCTTTGACTTCCTTATGTTGTCGAATTGCCCGAGCTAGTACCTCAAGTACAATATTGAAAAGATAAGGAGAAAGGGGGCAGCCCTGTCTGGTCCCAAAAATTCAGGAGACAGCAGGTGTTGGAGAGGGTGTGGAGAAAGAGAAACACTCCTCCACTGCTGGTGGGGTTGCAAATTGGTACAACCACTCTGGAAATCAGTCTGGCGGTTCCTCCGAAAGCTGGGCACCTCACTTCCAGAAGATCCTGCTATACCACTCCTGGGCATATACCCAGAGGATTCCCCACCATGTAATAAGGATACATGCTCTACTATGTTCATAGCAGCCCTATTTATAATTGCCAGATGCTGGAAAGAACCCAGGTATCCCTCAACAGAAGAGTGGATGCAAAAAATGTGGTATATCTACACAATGGAGTACTATTCAGCCATTAGAAACAATGAATTCATGAAATTCTTAGGCAAATGGATGGAGCTAGAGAACATCATACTAAGTGAGGTAACCCAGACTCAAAAGGTGAATCATGGTATGCACTCACTAATAAGTGGTTATTAAGCTAGAAAACTGGAATACCCAAAACATAATCCACACATCAAATGAGGTACAAGAAGAAAGGAGGAGTGGCCCCTGGTTCTGGAAAGACTCAGTGAAGCAGTATTCGGCAAAACCAGAACGGGGAAGTGGGAAGGGGTGGGTGGGAGGACAGGGGAAGAGAAGGGGGCCTACGGGACTTTCGGGGAGTAGGGGGCTAGAAAAGGGGAAATCATTTGAAATGTAAATAAATTATATCGAATAAAAAAAATTAAAAAAAAAGGCGTGTGTCACCACTGCCTGGCTACCTGTGTATTTTTTTTAATAATTTCATTTATATATTGAGACAGGGTTTCTCCACATGGGTACTGAAAATAAAATCCGGGTCCTCTAAAGAGCAGCCAGTGCTCTTATTCTCTGAGCCATCTCTCCAGCCCTCAAATTATGAAAGTTTTTGCTTTAATATTCATAGAATACCTACTCTACCAATCATATTTCTAGGAATTTTTTCAATAGGTAGCACTGAAATAGTATTCAAAGATCTGTGTACTATGTACTAAGATACTTACCAAAGTTTTATTCATAATGAAGAAAATTGGAAAAAATCAAAACTACTACCTATAAGACTGATTAACATATTAAAATTAAATGTATATACCCATAAAAGTTATCATTGCTGACACAGGTATAAATAATGACATGGTGGGAATATTCATAATACATCATTTAATAGGAAAGGTATAGGTAAAAACAACATGACAAACAGGAAAACTTTTTTCTCTTCTCACCGCCCCCAACACCACATGGTCTGTCTGTGTAGCTCTGGCTGTCTAAGAACTTGCTCTGTGGACTGGACTGGCCTCCAACTCACAGAATTCCTCCTGCTGCCACCACTGCCAGCAACATTCTTTCTTTAAGGTAAATCCTTCTATGCTTGCTTTGGGATTACAAGCAATCAGAGTGATAGTTTTATGTGAAGGTTAGGATATTATTATATAATGTTATTTTGCATTCCTTTATAGTTTTGCTTTTTAAAACAAGGAATATGTATTTATTGTTCTATAGTTAAAAATATGTTTCTGTTTCATAAAGTAAATGTATTAAGTTCATCTCCAAATTTAGCAGAATGAAATGCCTGTGATTTTATGCCTTTGAACTCATATTAGTACACGTTAGTATGGAACTTCTAGTAAGTGCCTATTTGCCAATTTCAAATTCCATTTATTTATTCATACATAAACTCATCAAGAAAGACAGTGGTGCCGGGCGGTGGTGGCGCACGCCTATAATCCCAGCATTCTGGAGGCAGAGGCAGGCGGATTTCTGAGTTCGAGGCCAGCCTGGTCTACAGAGTAAGTTCCAGGACAGCCAGGGCTACACAGAGAAACCCTGTCTCGGAAAAACCAAATCCAAAAAAAAAAAAAAAAAAAAAAAAAGAAAGACAGTGGTTGCAGTCATATTCACTATACCTAAAGAATCACTTAGACAATATTAAACCTGTTAAGGGTTAATTGCCTCAGATGTTACTATAGATAGAAATCTTTTAAAGAATTTTCTCCCTTAAAAATAAGAGTAGGGCTGGAGAGATAGCTCAGAGGTTAAGAGCACTGACTGACTGCTCTTCCAGAGGTCCTGAGTTCAATTCCCAGCAAACACATGGTGGCTCACAACCATCTGTAATGGGATCTGATGCCCTCTTCTGGTGTGTCTGAAGACAGTGACAGTATACTCATGTACATAAAATAAAGAATTCTTTAAAAAAAGAAGAGTAAATATTAATATTAATAGATTTCAATCTATTCATTAACTATTTTCAAAATTCAAATAAATATTATGCATAACTTATGTTACTAGAAGATTTATAAATCAAAGAGTAGCAAAGTAGTATTAAATAAAACTAAAACAGTACATAAATTTACTAATTGTGAAATTTTTTGCAAACTTCCTTCTAAATATGAAAAAAAAATCTAAAAATGTTTCATTTATTCATGCTTATATTGCATCAACAATTTCTGATTTCCCAAAAATTTGAAAATTATAAAAAGAATAAAATAAGTATATGATATAAAATGAATACTTCAGGTTACTTTATTAAGCAGATATTCTAGACAAATGTACGAACCAAACTACAAAATTAATATAAATATAAACTAATAGATTATATATAAAAATAAACTAAAATATTAATACCAACATATATAAAAAGAAACTAATATATACTAATACCATCATATTAAGCAAAATTTGACCAAATTAAGGGAAATAGCAACTATTTCTTTTTATTTATTTTAACTATTTGCTAATCAATGCACAGAAATACACACTTAGGATGTAAGAGAATGCATTAGTTGTTTGAATTTCAACAATCTTTCTTAAAGCATTGGCTAGTCATAGAAAGTCATTAATATTAAAACAGATAATGGCAGAAAACCACAGAAACTCCAAATACAGAAAGGCTGTTCATGCATCCTAACAGCATAATCATTATGGTAGAAAAACACACAATATTCTTTCTCACATCTGTTATGTTAATGAGCCAAGAACGAGGGTTTATGAGTATTTCAGACAAGTGAATTAGAAAATAGGAATGTCTGGTAAATGTTGTTCAACCTAGCCCTCTGAAACTAAAAAGGGCTAGAAACAAAATCAGTTGCAAATAAATTATCTTTTTAGTTTTACTTTCCTGAAAACAGATCTATAACTTTGGCCTTTTTTCTCATATATGTTAACTATTTAAAACAAATTACATTTTAAGGTTTAAGTGCTGTAAAAGGTTTTGTTAACAAAAAAAAAACAAACTGATTTCACTTTGTCTTTTCAGGTATAGTATTCTAAGAATTTAGAAACCAAATGAATCTAGATATCTATATTACAAAGTAAAATAATTTTCAGCTAGAATCCAATAGCTAAAGACAATTTGGCAAGGATTTCTCTCTCAGCTAGGGTTCTCCCATACACAAGAGAGCACTTGTCCAGGAACTCTCCCCTTTATAGGGCCCCAGGCTTCTTGGCATGCTGTTTGGCCAGGCTTACAAAATCAAACAAATACAGTATTCCCAATGAAAAATATAAACTAGCATAAATGGATACCAACTTATTAGGCAAAATTTACCCAGAGAATAAAGAAAATAGCATCTATTTATCTTGTCATTCATTTTAGCTGTTTTTCAAGGTAGCTTTGTTATGGTTGACTAGTTTCTAATTTGATTTTTAAAAGTAAAAATTGTGTCATAGTGACAGGCTAATAGGTATTTTTAAATATTTTATTTACAAGACTACACTTTAAGTTACATATGTTTTGTTTTGACCTCTTCTTTAAAGTCTAACATTTTTGAGACAGGGTCTCACTATATAGTCCTGACTGACTTGAAATTCACTATATAGACTGACTATTCAGTCATAAAATTCAGAGAACCTGCCTCCACCTTCCAAGTGCTGCTCACCACACGGGACCAAAAATCTTTATTTAATAGAAAAAAGTGGGTGATTATAGTCAAAGTACATCATATATATATATAAAATGTTATAATATAACCAACTATTTTACATATTACAAACAATTTCTTTAAAAGAAAAGAAAAATGACATTTATCTCCTTTTTAATATTCTCGCAGAGTACCTTATCATTGATAGAAAAATTAAATTCTAAAAAAATAATCAAAATAACCTTGTATGGTTTTTGTAATTCAAGCTGCCAGTATTAAATTTTAAATTCTAAAATGTTATAATGACCATTTCAGGACAGCAGCAACAAAACAAAATTTTAAGTGGTAATACAGTAGGAAAAATTTTTTTAGTACTTCCAAATTCACAACTACCACACAACGGGGCAATATGACATTGCTCTCAAAACAAGCAATAACTATACAATTTTTATAATAATGATTACGTCCCAAAGTAATGGGTTGTTTTAAATACTAACCTGAGAATTTGATGGCACTGTGTATGCCAGTTATTCTGAATCTCTAACTCTCAACCTCCTCTTCAAATCCCCCCCTTCTATTTTGAGATGGAGTCTCACTATGGAGCCCAGGATGGCTTCCACGTCACAGTTGTCTCTCAGGCTTTCGGAATGCCGAGGTGACAGGAGTACCCCATCATGCCAGACTCGAGTCTCAGTCTTGATTTACTTCCGGCTTCCTTGACATCCAGCTTTTGTTCTTCTGAAATCTGGTCCCAAATGAGCTTTGTTTCCCTCCCCACACTGTTTGTTTATCGTGTGTGGATGTCTGTGTGGATGGGACAACTTTTGGGAGTCAGTTCTCTTCTTGCATATATCGAGATCTGGATCAGGTTTGGTTGCAAGTGCCTTATTTTTACAAGTGCTTCTGACTGAAAACATTTTCATAAATAAAAGAAATACAGGGCTCTAAGAAAAAATTAAAAGTTTAACTTAAAAGGGCTGGCGAGATGGCTTAGCAGTTCAAGAACTTCCTGTTCTTCAAGATGATGAGGTTAGGTTCCCAGCACTCACAAATGGCTGCTCACTACACTCTAAGTTCAGTCCCAGGAGAAGTCAATGTCCTTTCCAGCCTCTGTGAGCACCAGGCACACACATGGAATAAGTGATACATACATGCAATCAAACACTCATACGGTAAAAGTAAATAAAACTTTTTTGCAAGACTGTATAAAACTATCAGCCATGACAACTCTACTTACATATTAGTAATTTATGATAAAAATAAATGGATTCCCTTCATGAGCCTTTTCACCTCCAGTGCAGGGGCTGGAATTTGGAGTATGCTAGAAAAGCAATCCATAACTGAAATGCCCATCTTCACAAAGATTTTCAGAGAATATTTACATTTAAGTATAATTCCTTTCTGAACAATAGCTGGGCTTTGCCTAAAAATATAAACTAGAGTACTAGGGTTCAAAAATAGGTAGCATTTAAATGAACATTACTTGATTTTCCTGTTCTCATTTCGTTTAGAAACAAAGCATAGCCCATATTTTTTAGCTCAATTGTAATTAGACCCAAAAAAGTTTTATCAGATGTATCCCTAAGGAATCATAGACATAAATGCCAAATTATTATTTAAAAAGAATTATTCCCTTTTTGGTTGTTAAATCAAAGTTCATGTGGTACTAATTAGTGGACTGTACAGGACAAATTGAGATATGCCTTACAGAGCTAGGCATGATGGCATACAACTTTAATCTACACAAGGAGACCTAGTTTTACAAATAACCCTTGTAATACTTCATGCAAGTAGAAAAGAAATAATAAATATTTTTGGTGAGGAATGCTCCATCATTAAATAATTACATGATATTTATATTTGATATCTTCTATTGCACTAAAAGGAAAACAGAATTTGAGAATCAAAAATTTCAGTACTATCCTAATAGACTGTTAGAAAGCATCTATATCCATTTTTTTTCAAATTTAAGATTTTTATATTGCTTTATGTGTATGAGTGTTTTACCAGCATGTATGTATGTGCACCATATGCATGCCTGATGCCCCTGGAGGTCAGGAGAGGGCATCAGATCCACTGGGACTGAAGTTATAGTTTTGAGCCATCTCGTGGTACTAGGAACCAAACCTGGGTCCTCTGCTGGAACAGCAAGTGCTCTTAATTGCTGAGCCATCTCACCAGTCCATATATCTAAAAAAATGTCAAACCAAAATACATATCTGTCAAATCTGAATTTAAAAGGCGGGCACGCCTTTAGTCCCAACACTTGGGAGGCAGAGGCAGGCGGATTTTTGAGGTGAAGGCCAGCCTGGTCTACAGAGTGAGTTCCAGGACAGCCAGGACTACACAGAGAAACCTTGTCTTGAAAAAAACAAAAAACAAAAACAAAAACCCTAGTTGTCTATTTTCCTAAGCATGCTTCAATTTCACATTCACTGTAACAATTACATAAAAGTTGTAAGAACACAAAAATCTCTCTCTCTCTTTCTCCCTCCCTCCCTCCTTTCTTTTCTTTCTTTCGAAAGGGTCTCACTATGTAGCTCTGGCTGGCCTGGAACTCAATATGTAGACTATACTGGGCTCAAACTCACAGAAATCCACCTGTCTCTGCTTTCCAGGTGTTGAGGTTAAAGGCAAGGGTCACCACACGCAGCCAAAAGAATCATTTTTGATAACAACCTTGAATCTGATATTAAACAACAGTCAGTCATACATAAACTTCACTGAAGAACAAATTTTCAGGATGGCCAAGCATAGCTGGTAAAAACTGTTTTGGTTGTTGGTTTTATTCAATTAACAATCTGCTTGCTTTGTTGTTGTTTGTTTTGTTTGTTTGTTTAGACAGGGTCTCACCAAGTAGCCCCAGCTGCCCTGGAATTCTCTATGTAGACCAGGCTGGCCTCCAACTCACAGAGATTGAACCATCTCTGCCTCCTGAATGCTGGGACGAGGTGGGAACCACCACTGCCAAGCTAGCTGATAAATCTTAACTATACTTACCCTGATGTGAAGATTGCTCTATATTTTTATCAAAACAACACCCTCAAAGAAAAGGTATATTTTTATTTTCTGAGTCAGGCTTAACTGACTGTATCAGCTAAGTAGTTGGCCTGATATCACAAATAACCAATACATGTCAATATTTTCACGTGAAAAATCCCAAATAGGGTAAATACTCAATTTGGGGGAAAGATCTTCAAAGGTTTTAAGTAGAAGATTAACACAACCTTAAATTTCACATTCAGCTTTCCAGGCTTGACAACAGAGTAGTGCTGTAAAAATCAGAGAGCTGGAAATAATCATATATCTTATAAAGTAACAGCAGTACAAATAGAATGTAAAATTTTAAAGCATGGAAAATATAGTCTGGAAATACACAAATTGATAAGAGTCTAAAATTTCACAGCCTAGACAAATTTCGCTGTTAAAATATGAGGGAAAAAAATGGAACATAGAAAAGGAAAAAAATGGTAGAAACTGAGTAGAAAGAAATTCCACATAATAAAGGAAATGCCTTTTAGAATCCCTTTGACATTATGTCCTGAACCTATTTGAAGGGGTTCTATGTTGCTAGTTTTAGTTTTGGGGTTTTTTTTCCCCTTATATTTATGGATCTTTCAAATTGGCAATATGAAATTCAGGGACTTGCTAGAACATAATTGGACAATCCCTCAAATATAATGAAAACGATACATTACTGATCTTGTGGATGACAAGAACTTTCAAATTAGAGAATAGGGTGACTGCTGGGAAAGGAGGCTGTTATGTAACACCGATTTGATGTTTCTCTATCAATGACTTTAGAATCGCTGACTACTTTTTCCTTTTTAAAGACAAGCACTATCCAGGCCGGCTTCATTTCTCAAGTCCTCTAATTTTTTTTTTTCCTCAAGAGACAAATCTTAAATTCCAGATTTCTAGGTATATGGCAACTGTTGTTGTAGGGAATAGAAAATAGGGGGAAATAGTGGCAGCATTCTGAAGATCTGCCTTCTACAGCTCCTCAGGAACTACTCATGCCACTGCCACAAACATTGAGAACCATGGGTGGAAGCAACGCTATCTTGCATCTGGCGTTGCCTGAGCACCAATTATAAACTTAATCATATCGGTTATCTGAGTATCCTCCAACTACATTAAGAGGTACATGCCTGATTTGTCCCTGCATCCATGGGATACACGACCTGGTTAAAGGACAAGCGCACCCTTTACATTTCCAACAAGAATTACAGAAGCAAGGGGGAAACTCCACTACATCCTCAGGGAAAATCCCTCTAGGGGGAATGTCATCATCTAGATAACCCCAAACTTAACCCCTCCTTGTAGCTTCGCCAACTCAAGGACCCCAAGAGAGTAGGTGCGGGGCTGTGGAGAGGCCACCCGCGTTGGGCCTGAAAACCAGCAACTCCCTCACTAAGCGCACTGACAGCACCTGAAGTGGAAGGAGCAAGGATGCTCAGGGAACAACCTCGGGGTAACGACCCCACCTGCCCTGTCCAGCAGCTCGACTCACCTGCGGAGCCGATTTCCATTCATGGAGCTGGGGGCAGGGCTTCACGAGAGAAAGGTGCCACCACAGAGGCGAGGAGCGAACGCCCTTCGAAAGCTCCGGGCAGAAGAGGCACTGTCGGGAGACAGCTCGCAGCTAGGTAAGAGCGGCGACAGTCCTGAGTGAGGACGCTGGAGGCAGGTCCGGAACTTGCGTCGCCTACAGCTGCTGACGCGTGCAGCCTCCCGCCCCGCCAGCAGCGCCGCTGCTGCTGCCGCCGCCGCCGCCGCTCGCTTTCCCGGTCGCCCCCGGAAGCCCGCTTGCGTCACTTCCGCTCCCCGGATCGCTCCCGGCTCTATCTCCGGGTCTGCAGCTAGCCTCCAGCCAGAGCCTTGCAGAAGCAAAGTCTGGGATCTGTGGGCGGTGATCCGGTGCCTGGTTGAGGCGGAGCCTCGGGTGGGCGGTCACCCTGCACCCGCTGTGCCTGATGGTGACAATCCCGAGCGAGAGGCCAGTTTTCCCCGTGCCAGCCACGAGGTGGGGACCGCTGCCTGAGACGATGTTGCTGCCAGCCCGCGGAGCTTACCTGAGGTACAGCCTACCTGAGAGTGGCCTGTGGCTAGTCAAGGGCGTCCTCCCTCCCAGCTCCATCTGCCACACCCGCATGGAACACGTGCAGTGACCCCAAGTTTAATATAGTTTTTAAACAGATGAATAAGAAACGGGACATTACCTGAATACCAGGTGGAATTATTTTTATGTTTTAAACAGTCTCCCAATACCCTTGAGGAACCTAAACTAGTTCTTGGTGTTAAAACACCTGCTAAGGGGCCCTAGTCTTTCTCTTCCTTGGGACGCAAGACTTTTTACAGCTAAATTGGTTAGCCTTCAGTTTTCCCCGATTCTGTCTGCTGCTTTTCCGCTGACTTGGAACCTTTAGGAGACTAGATCCAGCTCATTATCAGGCAGGTAGTCCATCTTTTAAAACTACTTGGCTTCGTGAAACCAGATACTACTTCATGCAAGCTTGGCAATGATGCAGTATTTTTCCCCGTGTCCCAATGAACCAGTAATGTTTTGACATATATTTCTGAAAATTGAGAAAGATTTTATTTTCACTATCTCTTCCCTCCCCATTATGTGTTTTTGGATTAGTCACTTTATCTTTGTACTTTAGTTTTCTCATCAGAAAAACTTAAAGGTCAACATGTACAATGCACAGAAGAAAAAAAAACCTCCCAAATGTTAGTAACAAAAATATTTACTATAGTTACAATGATGAAGCACTTAATAAATGTGCTGACTATAAACATTTAATAAATGGAAGTGACTCCAAGCCACATCTAACAAACCAATTCTGCCTCACTTTCTTCCTGTTGACTAAAAAGAAATACTCTTAAGACTTTTAAATCCCCAGATGAATTAGCACATCTTAAAAGTCATGTTCAAGCTTAGATTATATATAATCTATATCTTGATCTAAGCCCTAAGAATTAAATCTCAAACTTGTGCAAGGACCTATCATGCCCCCAATCTCTTGATTATGGAAGTGGTTCTTTGAATGAATGCAGTCTCTCAGCTAGCTTCCAAAAAACAGTGTGGTGACAAACAGCATGATTTTATTTGTTTTAAAATGTGTGTGGCGATGTCTGGTCTGTGCATGTGGGATTCTGGTATCCACGGAGGCCAGAAGAGGGTGGCAGATTCCTGGGACTAGAGTTAAGACAGTTGTGAGCAGTCATGGGTGCTGGGAATCACTTAGGTTCTCTGGAAGAGCAGCCAGTGCTCTTAACCACTGATCCATCTTTTTGAAGGTGCTGTCTTTTTTAACACTGTACGAAGATCTGGGCCCTTAGAGTCAGTAAAATCCAACAAATGTCTATGATGGGTTCCTATCTACTTTTGCTATCAGAACCATGCCGTTTTAGGGTAAGCCCACACAAAAAACTCATGAATTAAAATTTAAAGTAGGGAGGCAAAAAGGTCTAGGAGATTCTTACCGATGAAAAGTTGTATGAGGCTTTCCCCTGACCAAATACTGTTTGGGGGATAACCGATTTCCAAAAGAGTGTTATCTTTGGGACATAAAGTTTTGTGTATCTTGTTAACTGCTACACCTTCAGTACCTAGAGCAATGCTTGTTTCTATCCTATAAGAGCACATTAATTAACTTTGTTGGATGGATGGAGGGTTTTCAAGAAGTAAGATAAAACTCTGGGCTTATCCCTGACAGCATTGATTGTACTGTTTTATAGTTCTTCCTTCTGAGAACAAAGTCTCGGGTGCAGAGGAGTCAGTGCACATTGTGCACTGAGCAGCACCCCAGCAGCCACCTCAGTCAGACAATGCAAATTTTCTTTAAATACTATGGGAAAAAAAAGCATGAACTAGAAAAGTTAGAAAGACAATAAATTTAACTTTACATTAATAAATTGGACATAAAAATGGGAATTTTTCCTACTCAAAATGAAAGGCAAGCCATGGATTAAGAAAAATTACTACACACACACACACATATCTCCAACAAAGAAATTATTTCTTGACTTTTATATGCTTTTACAGCTCAATAAGACAAACCAAATTTTAAAATGAGTAAACTATTGAGCAACCTTATAAAAATATTGGAGTAGCAAATAGGTACATGATAATCACCAGAGCAAAGCATATTAAAATACCAAATACTCAGTGCATTTCAAGGATGGAATGCTAAGCTTCCTGTTTGAACCTGTGGTAAGACCTTGAGGCCTGCCAGTGAGATTCAGGGATTTAAGAGTGCTCAATTTCTTCTCAGTTGCCACTATTATTCTGTGGCTCTTTATGCTTCTGTAATCTACTTCCTGTGTTAGGTAAGACACATCACTAAAAAATGACACCCCCCACCAGTTGTTTCTAGAATGGTTTGTACTTGGATCACGTGCAACAAACACAACCTAAAGCATGGGCTATGAGGACTCACGGAGCTAAGACTGAAGGCTCTCTACTACTCACCATGAGCAGAGGTATCCACCCAACAGTCCTTACCTGCTTCTGTCTTATTAGACATAACCTTCCTAGTCTTTATGATTCAAAGGATAAGTCCCATTAATTTAAGTCTTATAAAGGATGACTTTGCTTTGCCAGTGGCATGAGAAAATGAGCCAATGAGACATGAAGCCTGAATTGCTAGGGCATCCAGAGGAAGATTTGTTTTAGAATGAAACACTGTAAGGGGGGAGGGGGGGACCGTCCTTCTAACTTCTGACATGGCTGCTTTAAGGAGTGCTTCTTTCATATTCTGTGTATCTTCCCAGGTGTGTAAGCCTTCCTCAGCCTATAGCCAAAACAATGTCTGGGAAATGAGACACAGTTTAGTATTCCAGTGCACCATTACTGAAGTGATACTGACAGCAGCCTGGTAAAGTATGGCCACGATTTAGAACTTCCAAGTACTATCTTTTACCATAATGTTAACTTCTAAACCCTAACTGCCATAAAGATTCTAGAATCTAAGGCAAGAGATAGCCACAACATCCTTCCTTACTTTGCCTCACAGTATATCATGTTTTACATTATATTTTTACTAATAAGGCAAGAGGGAAGATTGTTTAGCGAGTACTAAAAAGGGTATCAAAACATAAACAAAACTTGGGGCTCCAGGACCTTACAGTTAAGTCATGTTAGGTGTCTGTACTGGCTGGTTTTGTGTTGTCAACTTGACACAAGCTGGAGTTATCACAGAAAAAGGAGCCTCCCTTGAGGAAATACCTCCATGAGATCCAGCTGTAAGGCATTTTCTCAATTAGTGATGAAGGGTGGAAGGGCCTATTGTGGGTGGCACCATCCCTGGGCTGGGAGTACTGGGCTCTCTAAGAAAGTAAGCTGAGCAAGCCAGGGGAAGCAAGCCAGTAAGAAACATCCCTCCATGGCTTCTGCATCAGCTCCGGCTTCCTGACCTGCTTCAGTTCCAGTCCTGACTTTCTATGGTGATGAACAGCATAAGCTCAATAAACCAGTTCCTCCCCAACTTGCTTCTTGGTCATGATGTTTGTGCAGGAATAGAAACCCTAAGACAGTGTGTTAGAGATGCAATCATCTGCTAAGTCTTTTAAAATATAAAAGCAAAATAACAAAGAAACAAAAAGACCTTGTGTCACCAGGTGGTGGTGGTTCATACCTTTAATCCCAATGTAGAGTTCAAAGCTAAAAGTGGTCTATAAAGCGAGTCCAGGACAGTTTTGGATCTGGCACACAGAGAAACCCTTATCTTAAAAATAAAATAAATCTTATTTCAACCAGGAATATGGTTGTTCGAGTTCAACCAACTTCCTTTAAGCTTTGCAGCTGGAAGGATCCTTGTGTATAGGCAGCCATATCCCAGAGGAATTTGACAGGTGGTAACCAAAGGCTTAGTGTTATAATCTGCAAAGTCATAACACTTGGCCTCCAGAGGACTGCTAGACCTATTATATGTACAATGTCTACCAATGATAATTCTTCAGTGGGCTCTCTGCCAGAATCCTCTAAACCATCTTCCCCAGTGTTGAGAAATCAGTGTTCCAGTAGTACTAGGGACGATATCAGACCTTTCAAGCTGAACAACTATGCCACCATCTTAAGGTACAAACCCAAGAAACCCCTCACGTTGGGGGTAAAAGTATCTGAAAAGATAATTTGCTGACACCAAGAGATCTTTTCCTACTCTGTTTACCTGCAGATGCAGGAACATTACATTTTGGCTTAAAGTTCAGATTACAGATGCCATCCTGTGCATTTTTGTTTTGGTGGTGGGGATTGAGACACGGTTCCTCTGTATAGCCCTGGCTGTCCTGGAACTCACTCTGTAGACCAGGCTGGCCTTGAACGCGGAAATCCACCTGCCTCTGGCTCTCAAGTGCTGGGATTAAAGGTGTACACCACCACTGCTTTTTTTTTTTTTTTTTTTTTTTTTTTTTTGACATAAGGTCTTACTATGTTGTTCTGACTGACCTGGAACTCACCATATGCATCGGGCTGGCCTTGAATCGGAGATCACCAGTCTCTGCCTCCCAAATGCTGGGGTTAGAAGTGTATACCACCAAACCTGTTTCACTATCACTTCTTGATTTGCCCCCTCCATACTCATGATCTCCAGCTCATTTCGCTCATCCTCAAATGCATCTCTTGGTATCTGCTGTTGTCTTGAGATGACAGTATAGAATGTGATTTCTATTCCTAGGAATTCAGTCCCCGGAGAAGACAAGTTTTAGCAGTAAGTATTGCAGCAAGTTAGATTCTGTCTGGTGTACTAGCACACAATGCATAAAACTTGTTAAGAGACAAAATCAGGACTTTTTCTCCTAAGAACAAGAGAAATTTGAAAGTGGTGGTGTTATCTGATGGACAGTTTGGAAGTCCTAAATTCCTCTTCTGTTCTATTTTTTTCTCTACTTTACTTAAGCCAGCTCAAAATAAGTTACCAGTTTATCTAGTGGTGACTTGGCAGTTACCTAGCTTCTGTCTCCTCACCATCCACAAGGCTGGCTGTACAGTGTATTTCTTTCTGTAAGCAGTTTTCCTTGCACCTGAGGCCTTAGCTACCTTTTACCCAGTGTGAATCTGGTACTTCTACCAATAGTTTCCTATCTTGCCTAAGCACCAAGACTGTGTTTATTGGAAACTTAACTGTATTCCCCACTGGACTCTCAAGATTCTTAAGGCTGGCAGGTTATGGTAGCCTCCAATTCCAGTACATGGGAGGTAGAGCTCAGAAGATTGTGAATTTGAGGGTCACTGGGGATACGTAACAGAACCCTCAAAGAAAACTTTGTATCTGAGGCTAATTATCCTTTATCAGGAGATGTACTACAAGCCTTCTATAGCCTCACTCATCCCATCTTGATAAGAATGTCTTAGTATATTCATGTTCAAGTAGAGGCCTAAGCTCTACATTCTGCTACTCATGATGTCCTATTAACGTTCTATCCTGCTTCTCAAATGTTCTCTCTGTTCTGTCTCCACTGCTACAGCTTCAGCCCAGCCACTTGTTATCTTTTGTACTGGAAGACTCTGTGACCAATGATCTCCCCAAGAAACTTTAAAGACATCCTGTTTTTTTTTTCTCATTTTTGAATTGTACCTACTTTCTTCTCCCACAATACTCCCAGCATAGTGTTTTGCATGTTTGTGAAGAATATAGAGAGACCCTGTGCAGTGTGACTGCACGACAATCTTTTATTCCATCCTAAAACCTATCACAGACGTAATTAATACCAACTGTTTATTTTGTGGTAGGAAAAAAAAAAACAGAGACTGCACTTTAGAAATAAAAGCCACTGTTGTCTTTATAAAACACAGGATTGTGCTGCTGTTGCTTGCTTGAGAAGGGAACTGTACATTACAGCTGCTGGGATAATTTCACAATGGACGGGACAAGGTACAGCTCAAAGCAGGACACAAACACAAGTCTCAATGGGAAACAAATGCAAACAAGTACACAGCTGCGGGGCTCCAGGGACATTTCCCCATCCATGCTGGACTTGAGAGGAATAAAAAGTTTAGAAAATAAAGTGAAATCCGGAGTAGTCACACATGCCCACCACATGGCTGCTAAGTGCAACATCATACACCAGTCAGTTTGGACTGTGTGCACAGGAAGTCAATTCATTTTTCCTTATTGCTATGACACCAGAGGACTCAGTGCATTCAGACACATTGTCTTTACTTATACAATTCTTGGAGAGTTTCTGATTTCCCTTTTTAAGGAAGGAAATCGCCTTCCTTACATTATTGTTTTGAGCCCATTCATTCCATTCCCTTTCCTGGGCTATCGTACAGCAGCCAGAGGTTCTAAGTCAGTAGGAGCAGAATAAGGGGAGAGCACCAACCCAGCCTCTCTCGTGGCTCAGGGAGAAGGCAAGTCCTAGTAAGTGGGGAGAAAGAGAAAACCAGAGAATCCCCCTTTCCCAGTCTGCTGAGAAGGCCAAGTATTAGAGTGCCTTGCACATCCCTGCCATGATCCCTGCCCAAGGAAGGCATAATTAACTACCATCCTGGGTTATCTAAAGCCCAGTAAATTAAAACACAAAATGAAACCTTTCCTCTCGACATGAATTTCCAAAATTGCCTTTTGGGTAGGTAAGAGGTGACTCTTCTACCCTGAAAGGGAAGAAATTCCATCCTCCTCTGTGATGCTGGATGCCAGGCCTACAACACTGAGCAGCCTTGTAGACTTTCCCTGGGCCAGCTACGAAAACTGTGTCCCTGGTATCATTCATAGAATTCTGGTTAAAAAGAAAACTGTTCAAAAACATTGCTGTTCAGCCACAGAGAAGCTATGTTGCAGTTGAGAACTACATTTTAGATCAGTTTCATACTTATGTTCAACTTTAGTCATAGTCCAAGGATAAGTTCCCAGTAACAGTAGCTCCAGGCCGATCTCAACAGGCTGGCAAAAGCACCTCAATCAACAGGTCTCACTGGACGGAATCCAAAGCAGCACTCTCCTTCACTGCCTCTGCTCCAACCCCTCCACGGAATGGAGGTGTTGAAATTGCCAGAAACCCTACTGATTTTGTCAGTTAGACAGGCCTGCTACTCTGACCTAGTGTAAGCTTGAGGACAGTGTAACCCAGGGCGAACACCACTGGGCATGAGAAACAGGTTTTTGGTCTTCTATAGTCAATGAGCTAAGCCTGACCTTGCCAACTAACAGTGGGATCATTGCAGCCATGCAGAGAATTCATTATCACGCAGGCAGACAGGCAGGCAGGCCAGCCAGCAAGCAAGCTGAGGGAAAGGGGAGAAGAGGAAGCTGGGGGAGGAAGAGGAAAGGGAAAGCCGAACAGAGGAAGGTGGGGGCTGGGGGAGGGGAAGATCTGTCTAAGATGAGGTGTAATCCTCCCAGAGCTCGGTACAATGCACCACTTACACCAAGTCCAAACAAGCTGAAGCTTGGCAACACTGTTTTTAATGTGTGCATACCGCCTTTAAATGAGAAGAACTCACATGGTCAGCAGTTAAGTCTCAAAGAATTGTTTAACAGCACAGCAAGATGTGTCACCCAAGTCATTTTTCTCAATCTTTTTTATGGAGACATGGTCTTGCTACATAGTGCACACTGGCCTGAATTCACTGAGTGGCCCAGGTGGACCCTGAACTTGCTTCTGCTTGAGCCTTAGTGCTGAGATAACAGAAGTAGACATGGGCCATCATGCCCAGCATTCTCTTGCTTTTATTTCTTGGATGGCAAATAAATACCAAAGGACCGAAACTGCTTTTCATTCTAGTTTAAAACCCAACTGGAAAGAGTGAGGCAAAGAAAAAAGGAGAGAACAAAAACTTGTCGCTGGGAGTTGTGACAGCCACCTGTTCCCTATGGGCATCTGCAAATGCTGGTGAATGATTGGACCCTCATGGAGTAGAGCCCTTAATCCAAGCCCCCAAATGTACCCAAGTTGACAGTACACTGCCTGCGAAGAGCTCCCTCCCCAAAGGGTGACGGAACACAAAGTAGACTGTCTATGAAGGCGATGACGGGGCAGATGGAGTGTTGGCATCACTCTGTTTAGGCACTTGTGTAAGGAATGTAGGCTCTCCAGTGAGCTGCCTTCTCCCAGAGCCCTCCATTCTGTTCTCTGGCTAGGCCTGTGCCCATGGGGCACTGCATACTGTAGCCAGCAGAAAAGTACAGGAGGAACCACTGAACAGTCCTGGGCTTTGTCCATAAGGAACGTTTGTGCTACCTGTGGGGAAGTTACTGAACAATGTCGTCAGCCCCAACTGAACCTGGACTATTTGCATAGCAAATCTGGGTCTATACAAGGGCTCCTGGGGAAAGGTTTTGACTCCATAGGCCAGGGTTCAGACCTTCCTTTCTCCAGCTGGTCTCTAAGCCTGGGCTAGATCTAAAATATCATGGCTTCATCACCAGAGTAGGGCAGTCCTAAGCTCAGGCTCCTCAGAAGGGGAACCTGTACACGGAGGTTCAAATTCCCCATCCCAAACAATAATGCAGGAAGAAAAAAGAACAGTCAAGGAAAAGGAGGGCCTTGCTTCAAGGTCAGAGAGGACAAAGCTAGAACCCACTTCTTTTCCAGTCCTGCAAGACAGCTGAACCCCAGTATTTCAAGAGAGGGGTAGAAAAAGAAAAGCCCATGCTACCCACTCACATGCCCTAGTGGGAAACAGGAAAATTTCATTTGTGTAAACAGAAGCAAAAGGGAGCAGCAAAATTCTCCAGCCTGTCCAGAGGACATGCTAGACGCTAGACTCTCTGATAGTCAGGGAATCAAAGGGCGGTCCAGTCCAGAAAAGGGGAAGATGCACTTACAAGGGAGAGTTCAGGGCGGCGGGTAGAGGGAGGCTGTCTCGAGAACAAGGTTTTATCTGCACAGAGGGAGGACAGAGGCTGAGCCCCACCTTGGGGAGACAACCATCCCCTACTCAGCCAGGCCAGGACACAAGTCAGGTCCATAGTCCTTCTGATGGCTCCATGTTTCAGGGATGTAGACTCATCAGGTATGGAAGGGAATTTCCAGATTTTGGCAATAGACTCAAGTTATGGTATAAAAATAACATTTAGTTTTCTGTTTTCTTATTTTAGTCCTTACTCTCTTCTGCTGTAAGACACCCCAGTTAAGAAATATTGAAACAAGAGATTTCACCATCAGGGGGAAAAGAAGCCAAGAATGAGAAATATTATGACAATAACTCTAGACCTGGCAGGGTGAGGGTGGGACCAGGGAAGAGGAGGCTCAAGGGGAAAGGCTAAGGGCCAGTCATCTCAGCAGCTTGGAGACTTGTCATGTCTGAAAAGTGCAAATGTCAATGGATTTTAACCATCTTGAGGTTGTGATCTTTTTTTTTAAAAGCTCAATGATTATGGAAGTTAATTCCTTCAAATGAAAATTAGCTGGCATTCTGGCTGGAGGCTTGCTGGCATTGAGATATCTCTTCCCTCCCTCCCTACCTCCTCTCCCACCCACACCCCATCCCACAGAGAAAGGTACAAAAGGTTGCAGTTCTGCAGCATTACCATTACGGGAAGGCACTGGTTACCACCAGCAGGCGGAAGGAAGACAGGGTCATGTCACCTCAGAGCTAAGTGCCATAGTGCCGTAAGTATTCCCAGGGGCTGGATGTCTGTCAGGAAGGAGGCATATGGGGTAGAGAATGTGGAGAGGAAAATGGAAGGGGGTGGCAGCTGGGGAGGAGCAACCCAAACCATTAACATTAAAAATCTTCCTACAAAGTGGATTCTGAACCCATGAAAACATCTAGTATCCTAAAATATTGATCTGAGTCTGTTTTCATTTTTCTTAAACAAATCTAGACCTTTTCTGATTAAGGCTCCTAAAAATTCCTGCCCTCTTCCCACCCACTTTCTCATCTAGAATATTAAACCTAAACATACCAGCATTTGACCATAGGGCTGCAGAACTGACCCTAGCAAGCTGTCGAGCATGAGTCTTTAGCACTGTGAGTCACATGAGACAACTGTGTGTATGGTGGGCACTAGTGATGCCCCTTTTGGTCCGGGGGGTCGGATATGACAAGATGGGGAGATGGGTGGAGGACATGAGGTTGCTATCAGAGATTTCTGGCTGGTAGTCTGTCTTGCTGGTCCTCTTCCCACCCTTATACCCCCTCTGTGGATAGAAACAAGGCCTCCTATACTCTTTCCGACCCCGCCTCCCTCTGCCTTGCTTCCTCTGGATTTGGGTGGCACAGCTCCCAGGGCTTGGAAAGCTTTCTTCTATCCAGTGAGGTAACAGCGTTCTGCCTTCAAGCGAAGTACATGGTGCGTAGAGTATCCTGGTGAACCTGCACAGCTTTGGCCAGGGCCTGGGGGTCTCGCCCATTGCTCTGCCCCGATATGTGGCTCCCCTCTCCACTGAAAAGAAAACATATAAAAAAAAAAGTCCTTCCTGGTGAACTGACCTGCTGCTAATCCCTCACCCATGTCTACAGTGCCAATTCACAAACCAAATTAAGAGAAAACAGCAACTCAGGTTTAGGTAGAGAAGCCCAAGGGCCTCAAATTGAATAACATCCACTTCCTTATACCAACAAAAAGTCAAAGGGTTGGTCCAAAGGCTGAACAAAGGGCAAATAGCTCGTCTTTACCTGTCATGCTCTTTGTCCACCAGGTGGTATCGTGCCCGGAAAGCCACCAAGCGGGCATAGTAGGCAGGTGCTGGGATAGAGACAGAACGTGTGCATCGTACGTAAGTGTGGCACAGCTGGTATGTCAAGATCTGGAGTTCATCTGCTGTGAAACGGTTGTCATCCCAAAGGACATAATAATGGGATGGTCGGCTGGTACCCTAGGTTAAAAAAACGGTAAGTGGCTTGATTAACAGAGTGGATGCCTGCTGACAAAAAATAACAAAACAATAACAACAAAACCAAAAAAACAAATCAAAACAAACAAACAAAAAAAACCCCACAAAACACAACTAATTAAGAATATGTTTAGGCTGAATGAGTGTACCCCACCACTCATACAAGGCATAATACACAAAATCAAATATTATAAAGCAACCTACAAATATACTTGGGGCTAACTAACAGTCATTTTATATACTCAACTACAACAAACATATCCTAAATGTAGCAGGAATAACCAATTAATCCTTGGTCCAATAAAAACCCTAGGAGATGGTCCACCTACCTGGATGCCTGCATGGCTGCACAGATAGAAGTCGAACTCAAATGGGTGGGTGATGTTGGTGTCCACAGTGGTCCCCGCTGGGATGTTACCACTCTTCCCAATCTGGAGAGACAAATACAACCAAAAATCCCAGGACCTGCCCGGCCCTAACTAGCACCTTTACTGCATTCTACTCTTATTCTCTTGGAATTCCAAGAACAAGTTAAGTTTATTCTTAGAGGGAACTAAGTCTTGAAATAATGGGCTTCTAAAGTCAAGTGTTTAAATCCTGGTTATGTCAATTACTAGTTGTGTGATCCCAGAAAGCCATTTAACCTTCCTGAGGTTAAACAGAGAGATCACTGGTACCTACCTCACAGAGCTGCTGTGAGGAAGACTCCTTGCACAGTGCATGG
The DNA here is from genome assembly GCF_947179515.1 of Apodemus sylvaticus. NCBI lineage: Eukaryota > Metazoa > Chordata > Mammalia > Rodentia > Muridae > Apodemus > Apodemus sylvaticus. Next base: position 140,130,329 of record NC_067474.1, read on the forward strand.
CACATATGAGAAGTTCAATAGATGGTAGTTCCCTTTCCCTTCTCTGGGAGCTGATCTATATAAGGGGTCTAGGCCAGGGAACTAGGAGGAGAGGAAGTATGAGGGAAGGAGGAGAGAAAGAGGAGTGAGGGAGGAGTGGTGGAGGATGGGCCGCAGACCACGGGGAAACAGCCAGGGAGGACACACAGGAAAAAACTAAATTCCCAGACTGTATCTTAGGATTCTCTCTCAGGTGCAGGAGACAGGAAGAGGGCATAGGTGGCCTCAGCTTCCTCACTTACCCGCTCATTCTTGTCAGCACAAAAAAGGCGGGTGTGATGGCGCTTTTGCACCACAATATATGTGATCCCGGGCTGGTAGTCTTTCTCCAATTTGATGCATGCATCTCGAATGGCAAGCAGCTCATAGTGAAGGATCTAGGCACAGGGTGAAGGGGACAAAACGGCACATGGCCCTTTCTTAATTCAAAGGCCTTAGTGAATTAACAACATCCCAACTTGGTTTTTTGTTGTTGTTGTTGTTGTTGTTTTTTAGTCAGGGTTCTCTGTGTAACCCTGGCTGTCCTGGAACTCACTGTAGACCAGGCTGGCCTCGAACTCAGAAATCCACCTGCCTCTGCCTCCCAAGCGCTGGGATTACAGGCGTGCACCACCATGCTCAGCTAACATCCCAACTTGTATGTGGCTTTTTGCACTTAACATTTATAAACTGATGCTCAACAATTAAAAATGATGGGTCCTGATAGTGCATTTAAAAACCTTTGCTAGGAATCCTGGCTGCAGGAGGCCTATCTACTCCATGCAAAAAGAGACCTTACATTAAGACAAGGAACTAGAAAGGTGTAGTGGTGCACACCTTTAATCCCAATGCTCAGGAGAAAGGACAGGAAATCTCTGTTAAGTCAAGGCCAGCAGGATCTACATAGAGAGCTAGTTCCAAGCCGGGCAGAGCTACATAGTGAGAAAGGAAAGGAAAGGAACCACTAAATAGTCTCAGCACTACCTAGGAACACTGAGCACTGTGTGCTGAAAGCACTTGCTACCCTCCTTCTCAGCAGTGCTCTCTGGCCTTTCTCAGCACCAACAACGTTGAAAAAGTAATTCTCTGGCCTCAACAAGATAACGTGCCAGCCGCTGGGACCATACCTGGGGCAGCTGGCCCTCAGGAACCCCGTCTCGGTAGAAGATGATGCGGGTGGGCTTGAAGCGGGTGGACTTGTAGAACTGGATGAGCAGCTCACGCACCATATAGGACAGGTCTTCGATGATCTCCTGCCGTGGGCGCTGCACACGCACGGTGGCACAGTATCGGCTGGGGTGTGCATCCATACTGCCTACCACCTAACAGAGAGAAAGCATCAGCCTCCAGAATGTCACCTTCCTTTGCTCTGAAGTAATGGGCCTGAGGAGGGAATTCTGAGTAAGAATGCTCTCCAACTAACTGGATGAGCAGCAAGGCTGGATCGGATTCTAGGAACTCACTATGTTCCTAGTAAACTCTGACATCAGAAGACAGTACCTATATGGCTGCCATGCAAAAGGGATAATAGCATCCAATAAACACCAGCTTTGACCTGTTCTGCCTCGCAAACAGAATTTATTTAATATGTGATCAGAATGTTTGCTTTCCTTTTCCTTGCAGGAAAGCACTCATCCGTGGTCTATGGCCAGGGGAAGGACTTGAGCATCAAGAATGGTTTTGAATTCCTGATCTACGCTCCTGTAGCTTCATTTTGTATTGCTTTTCTTTCTTCATTTTTTTTTTCTGTCAAATTAAGTGCCCTAGGGACGAGACTTGAAAAACTTAAGTGCTCCAGATATCATAGGGACTGGAGAGACAGCTACTCTACTAGATGGACCATCGTTCAAAGAAAAGTAAAAGAAAGGCCAATCCTACAATCAGGTAATTCCCTTAAAAGATGTTTCAAAGAAGAGATACAAAGTCACCTCCTTACCACTCTTTAAATCTAGAGCAAAAAACTTAAAATGAACATAGAAAGAGTGACTGATAGACAGTTTCTGGCCACAGGCTGTGCTCTCATGTAGTTAGGTTTACAGGGAGTTTATGGAAAGAGCAGGGTTTAGGGACTGAATGCACATCACTCTTAAGGACTTAGAGTTAAGAGAAATCACTCACTGCGGTGATAGACGGTTTCTTCCCATCCCCAGCTGGGGGGTGAGTAACATCTGCTCCCAGGAAAATCACTGGCTGTTGAAAAACAGCAGAGCTGAGCAAGGAGAAAAAACAAAACGGTGAGGAATTGAGTGTTCTCCGGCTGGCGCCATCCAGTGCTCATTCTAGTCTTCTGTGTCTTGTGTCTGTCATTCTGCCTGGAAAGGGCTCTTGTCTTTTCACCTTTCCCCAGGAGGTCCCCTTGACAGAGCAAGTAAGAGTTCATACCGCTGGTGTGGGACTAGGATGTTGTTAATGCCACCGAGTTTGACATTGATCTTGAGGCAGAGGTTGGACAGAGTCTGAGGTGAGGTCTTGACCACATTCTTCACCTGCACACACTGTGTTGCCATTCCCAAGAGTGTATCTCCGACACGCTTCACTTCAGCTATGGGAAGAGAGAAAACCGATTGATTAGTGCATTTGGCACTTTGCTAAAAGTCTAGTATATGTCACACAGTATAAACAATGACAGAGATAAAACAGTTATGAGAATGTATAATATGGGGAATAACCTAATCAGGGGTGTATAATGATTGAAGTAAAAATCTGGGGAGGGGGAGAGGGAGAGGGAGAAAAAGGGAGAGAGGGAGAGAGAGGGAGAGCGAGAGAAAGAGAGAGAGAGAGAGAAAGAGAAAGAGAGAGAGAGAATTCCAAACAGAAGGAAACATGCAAAAACACAGCCTGAGCTGGATAGGATGGTTCACACCTAAGGCACCAGCAACTGGGAGAAGAAGCAGGAAGAACAGGACTTTAGTGGCAGCCTGAATTAAACCACGAGTCTCAAAACAAAGAGCAAGCAACATTCTACCTAAGGCATCTGAGTTGTCGACATGGAAACAGATGGGTTCAAGAGCCCGCTAAGGAACCTGCTATAGACTCTGTACCTAAGGGAAATGGGCTTTGATGGATTATTTTATTAATAATTTTTCATCTTGTACGGAGTAGTGCTTGCATTTGCACGCATACTCCTTGTTGATGGATTACTTCCAAGGCTTTAGTTTTCCTAACAGAAACAGATCCTACACTCTGAGTTTGAGTGTAGTAAGGGTTTCACTAGGCAAACGGGCATGGTAGTTAGAAGCTTTTTTTTTTTTTTTTTTGTCAAGTGCAAAATTTGTGCAATATTGAAGTACAAGTAGTAATTGAAGGCATGCTCTTGATGGGGTCATTAAGAAAGGGAGATAGTTGTAGCAACTCCTAGGATGAGGAGATGAAAAGCCCACAGCAAGGCTGGATCGGATTATAGAAGAAAATCCAACATTTGCAGAACAAGCTAAAGAAGTCTGCAAAGAAGAGAAGCTCAGCAGAACTAGAAAGAAGCCAAGACAGTGTACTATCATAAATACCAAAGGAAGAGAAGAACCAAGTAATTGACAAAGTCAAATACAGCTGAGAGATCAGGTAAACTGAGAACCATAAATATTCATTGTATTTAGTGATACTGAAAACCAAAAAGTTAGTGCGTAGAAATGCAAACTGTTTTAGCAATACCTAACACAAAGACAACAATGTAAGATCAAGGAAGAGTTTGGCATGTTTTCAATGGGAGCATATTTAAAAGGCTAAAGAAATCCTTTTAGCTTATAAAAGACTGAGAAGTTAGTTGTAAATCTGTTCTTTGGAAATCAACATTCAGAAAAGTCAAACAGAATCTTTGTGAAGACAGCAGACACATGCTAACCAAAACTCAGGGGACTGGAACATCAAAAAGGGAGGACATCCCACAGCCATGAGCTATCTGCTGTAGGTAACAGTCTCCATGTCCACTGGCTGGTTCCAGGAGTGTGCACAGGGCCGAGAGTCCAGCCTCTGAAATAGCTATGGGCAACTGCCAAGAACCAGCAAAGCAACAGGATGTTTGCTCCCTTTATAGATTGATTGCCAAATGTGAAACATGAAAAAAAAATTAAAGAATGCATTAAAATAGTATCTTCAAGATGGACTTGAAGATATGTGTGTGTGTGTGTGTGTGTGTTTGCATGTCACTTAGAAGGCTAAGATAAGTGAATTGCCCAGCAGAGGTCTCATAAAAACAAAAAAAAAGAAAGAGCAAGCCACAGAACAAAGATGGTGTGTGTGATACAGATGTATATTCAGTATAGAAATTATAAAGCATATCTATAAATTAGTAAGTAAAAGACAGCTAAGTAAATAAAAATTGCCATGAATAAACACTTTACAAACATGTAAATCAAGCATAAAGGACAGAAACAGCTAGAGCTACTGAACACTGGTGGTAAAGTCTGATACACTTAAAACCCACTCCTAGACCCAGCTCTACACAAGCAGGCACAAGTGCTCACAGGACACATACAACAGTATTCCTAACAGCTAGAAACTAGGAGCAAGCCAAATAACCTCAACTGTGGAATGAAACGAAGCTTAAAGTACATTGTAGTCACACAATGGAAACACAAGCAATTACAGCTATATACAATATGGAAAAATCTTACAGACAGAATGTTAAATAAAAGAAACCAGATACATTTAAAAAACACATACATTATAATTCCATTTGTATAAAGTAAAAAATAGGCAAAATTAATCTACAATGTTTGAGATGAGAACCACAGCCACCAACTGAAGGGTTGTAGTGAGGGACCCTAGGGATAGCAATGTTCTACTAGGTACACTTATTACAATGCTGTGATACTTGTGAGGAAAAACAATTAGGCTGAATGTTTAAGATTTATTTATAGGGCTGGAGAGATATCTGAGCAGTTAAAAGCACTATTTCTAATATTTTTAGCTCCCCTTTTTTCTATTAGATTGATACTATTAGCTTTAAAAAAACTATAAACTTACTAATCTTATTGCTATAAATCTTTTAAGAATTTTTAAGTCTTTAATTTTTTTTAAACGTAAATTTTATTCATGAGTGTTTTGCCTACATGCATTTCTGTATATTTCTATGTGCATGCCTGGTACTAAAGGAAGCCAGAACGAGATGTCAGATCTCCTAGAACTAGAGTTACAGATGGTTTTAAGCTGGCATGTGGGTGCTGGGAATCAAACTCCGGTCCTCTGGAAGAGCAATCTTATAGAGGAAAAAAAGCTAAAAATATTAGAAAGAGAACATGTGTAGGACTGACTCAAAGCAACACCCAATGTTTTCCCAAAACCCACAATGCCAACAAGATCTTGACATGAACACCATAGGGATAGTGTCATTTTTACCCACATCCCAGGAGGGAAGGTAAGAAAAACATCTTTTTCTTTCATCCAAGGGGGACATGAGTTATAACCAACTTCCCTCTGTAAGAAATTATTAAACTTATTGTCATCAGTGAAAAATTCTACTTTAGTTGTGTGGGTCAGAGAGGAGAGTTAGATCTACTTCATGCTCAAAATAAAATCAAGTGCTGGGTGGTGGCAGTATGGGCCTTAAATCCCAGCAATCAGTAGGCAGAAGGAGGCAGATAGGTAGATATCTGTAAGAGTTTGGCTTACAGGGTTCCAGACAACCAGGGCTACACAGAGAAACTCTGTTTAAAAAAAAAAAATCAATCAAGGTCACAAATGATCAAATTTCTAACAATCTAAAGGAATTAAAAAGAGTCACAGTAGAGCTAGAGAGGTGCCCCAGGGGTTAACAGTACCTGCTGCTCTTACAGAGGACCCAAGATTGTTACAGCGCCCTTGCTGGGCAGCTTGCAACAGTCTGTAACTGCAGTTCCAGTGGACCAGGCACACTTCTGTACCCACATGCTTTAAAATAAAATACATCTTTAAAAAAAGAAGCAAGGCATGATGGGACATGTCTTCAATCTCAGCACAGGCAGAGCCAGGCAAATCTTTGAATAAAAGGCCATATAGTGAGACGCTGTCTCAAGCAAGCAAACAAAAGGACATATTTCTCCTCTAGGGAAAAATGACAAAAATATAAACTAAGTATAACTTAAACTAGGTTTCAGGAGGCAGAGGGAACGCTATGGGGAAGAATGGCAAAAGGAGCGTTCGGATCTCCGAGCCAGGGGAAGCAACATGGGCAGAACACAGCCAGGGAGGAAAGCACAGGCAGGAGGAGCGTTCCAACTTTTCCTCTCTATCGAAGAATCTGTTAGATGCTGCTTGTTATATAATCAACTAATGAAGCTCAGAGTGTGGCAATTTGCCCACGTAGGTTGACCTGTGGAAGGACTAAGGTTGGGTTCTGTTTCAGGACAAGTAATTCTGTAGTAGGCTTATTAAGTGAACCATACAGGGACAGAGCTGAAAGGTTAAAAAGGCCTGAAAAGCCCTTTCATTCTGAATGAGACCAGTGAAGTTATGTCGCCTTAAAGTCTGACTTATTAACCTATTCACCAAAGATTTGCGACACTAGTGATGGATGGCTCAGGAGGGTGTATGGCGGAAGGTGCTCTTACAATGCCTGACAACTCAGTCCTATCCCCAGAACTCATTCATTGAATAACACAACCTATTCCTTGAGTTATCTTCCAATCACTACTCATATACTATGGCACAAGTGCATGTGCACACGTGCGCGCACACAAAGTAAGTAAGTAAATAAATAAATAAATGTTTTTAAAATTCCTTGAGAAGAAAGATTAGAAGAGATAATCAAGGCACCTGCAGAAGGGAGAGAGGACAAACGGGCACTGCACAGCCTTTGAGGACTGGGTTTCAGATTATAGAGCCATATCATAGTAACGGGCAATAGCCAAGGCAACCAGAATGAGTGAAAAATATCAACAGAAGACAGATAGACAGACAGACAGAGGGGACAGAAAACCTTAGACTACCAAGCATCCCTGGTAATGACAAACATAAAGTGAGAGGAGAAATGTGTCTGGAAGTCAAAGGAAGAAGAGAACAGAAGCAGGGCCTCTGTCTGAGAGCTGGTGGAGGAGAGAAGTAGACTAGACAGAGGAGACAGGCAACGGAGGAGGTGTGTTGCAGAACACGGTAACAGTGCTTTCAGAAGAAGAAGCACAAGAGGGACACTTAGGAGGCACTGCAAAATGGTCATTGCAATGGGCTTTAGAACAGTCCATCTGCAGATGCTTAAGGGCACCAGGACTGGATGGGAGCCAAGGCAGAGCAGGGAAGCAAAGGACCACAGTCTCTGAGGCAGGACGAGGAAGAGGACAACTAAGGAAGAACTCATTAAAAAAAAAAAAAAGGCTTGAGCTCCTAACGTCCTAATAACTAACACATCCCTAAATGACAGCCATCTGGTCTGACTCCTCTGTATCCAGCTACCTCAGCCTGTAGAAAGATGCTGTCCCAGGGGATCCTGGGAAATGTTATGTCGTGTGAACAGGTAAGCAAAGCTGAATGATTCAATAGCTCACTCACTCAGAATATTTCTCCAATTTAAGAATATAAACAACAAACCACTGACATTACTGACCATCTCTGGAGAAAGCCAGATTTCTCCACTGACTCCGCCCTAGCGGCCCCGAGGGCTACTGTGAACGGAGCCCCATCATTATTACACGGTCCCAGGAGAACTGTACCATACACTGGTGTCTTCCCGGGCAGGATGACGATAATGAGCTGCAGTCCTGAGTAGGTGTTCTTGAGATGTCGGAACATGGGCTCCACGCTGTCCGCTCCCTGTGCATATTTGCAGAAACACGGCTGACCCTGGATGGGCATCCCTGCATCCTTGGAAATCTTCCGAAGCTGGTCTGTGAAGTTCCTGTAGCACAAACATGGCCATGGCAGGATGTAATAAATCCCACTGAATCTGATGGACCTAATGCCTCCATCTTGAGTGTTCAGCACTGGGAGATTCTAACATGAGGGACCCAGCCACAGCTGATGTAAAAAGTACATTTATAGGAGAGTTAAAACAAGGCAATTTGTTCAACTAAAGAGACGAACACCAAGAGAACTGAGGAGTCTAGACATGGGGCTTGTGGGAATTCTCAGTGAAGAGAGAGCCTAGACCCTGCAAGCCCCTGTCTCGGCTGAGACTCCGTTACATGTCCACAGGGAAAAGACAGACAGGTGCCTAAGTGCACGGATTTTGTGCCCAAAGTAAATGAGGGTCACCGGTGGTGAAAGCAGAGGCGCTCAGGGAGAAGTCCAACTCCTCCTTCCCCACTGGCTTCCCTAAGGCAAAGAGCCAATTATTAAGCACGTTACTTTCCTCAGACTTTAGGTTTTATCCTGAGAAAAGCAACAGAGTGGTAAAGAGGGATGTAATACAAAAAAATAAAAAAATACAAATAATCAAGCTGCCGTAAATAAAACAAAAATAAGTGATGAACAATTTAATTTATAAAAATCTTATTACTTAAAGTAAAAGCAATCAACAACAGAGTGCAGGCCTAGAGTGGACAGGCCATGGATTCATGCTCAGCACTGATAAACTTAATTGATAAAAGCAGTGATTTGCAAAAAGAACAGAAATGAATGTTTCAGAAACATATACCACATATATATCAATGACAATTCAGGAAGTATTTTTCACATATTTAAAAATAGGTAAGGTGTATACAGTATATTTTATGCAAATTTAAAATCATATATACATCAATAAAAAAAGATCTAGATAAAAAGATTCATGCTAGCAACTGCGCCATGAGAAGAACAGAAGTAGAATGAATGCAGGCTATCAAATAATGTCAAACTTTTTGTTTGTTCTTTCTGTTTCAGTCCTGGCTGTCCTGTACTGGACTCAAACTCATAGAAATCCTCCTGCCTCTGCTTCCTGCACACTGGGATTAAAAGTGTGTCCCACCATGCCCAGTTAAACTTGTATTTTTAAAAATGAAGTAAGTATGATAAAAGTCTGAATGCTGACTGGATGTGGACTATATAATCTGTTGCCATTATTACTGCTATTGTTGCTGTGCTGGCTAACCTTTCATCAGCTTAACAAAAAGCTAGAGCCATTTAAGAGAAGGGATGTTCAACTGAGAAATGCCTCCTTAAGAGTTATCTGCAGCTGGGTAGTGGGGGCGCACGCCTTTAGTCCCAGCACTTGGGAGGCAGAGGCAGGCAGATTTCTGAATTCAAGGTCTACAGAGTGAGTTCCAGGACAGCCAGGGCTACACAGAGAAACCCTGTCTTGAAAAAACCAAAGGGAAAAAAAAGTCATCTGCAGAAAAGCCTATAAGGCATTTTCTCAGTCAGTGACTGATGCAGAGGACACAGCACAACTGGGTGATGCTACCCACCCTCAGGCGGTGCAAAAGAAGCAGGCTGAGCAAGCCAGAAAGCAGCACTCCTCCAAGGTTTCTACTTCAGTTGCAGCCTCCAGCCTCCTGCCTTGAATTCCTGCCCCTGCTTCAATCACTATAAGCAAATAAACCCTTTCCTTCCCTAGTTGTTTGTGGTCATGGTGTTTTATCACAGCAACAGAAATCTAAGACTATTATTTTGGCTTTTAGAGACACTATGTAGGCCTGGCTGGCCTAGAATTCACTGGATGCAGCCCCAGATGGCCTCAAAGAGGAGGCAATTTCTGCATTTTGAGTGCTGAGGTTTAAGATGTGAGGCATCATGTCAGTCTGGCTACATTATTAAAAATTTTTTTAAACAAACAAAACTAATAAATAGTAACATTTAAAAACTAGAACCTCGCAAAACCAGAATAGGGAAGTGGGAAGGGGTGGATGGGAGAAAAGGGGGGAGGGAAGAGGGCTTATGGGACTTTCGGGGAGTGGGGGGCCAGAAAAGGGGAAATCATTTGAAATGTAAATAAAAAATATATCGAATAAAAAAAACCTAAAACCACTAGGTCTCAAGGCATGCATGCTCTCATAAGCATTGAGAGACTGAGCCAGGACCGCCTCAAGTTCAAGGTTAGCCTGAAAGGCACAAGTTGACACTCCATCCCAACAATACTGTGTTAACACTCTCACTCAACAAATTAAATAAAAACAAACAAACAAGTGAATACTCACTACAAGCTAACAATTGCCGCCTATAAATAAGAGATGTGGCTTTGGGCTGCAAACGATATTTCTTCCTTTACTCTGGTTCATATACAAGTGTAGCTACCAAACATCAAGCAAATTTGGTTTTACTAGATTTCATTAATAATGGGTCTTTACTTCAAGAAATGGGTATTCCTCTCTTTCCTCCACTACCACACTATGATTGGAATACTATATCTGCTGCTAGGAACCAAGAAGTATTGAGATATCTAGAATGTGCAAGGCCGTATCCTAACAGACACACCTACAGTGATAAAGACAGACAAAAACATTAATAGGATTGAAATCGTTTATCATCACTGACAAATTTCACCAGCACCACAGAGGCCTTGTCTGGTCCTACGTTCTTTGTGATAAGGAGGCTCTTCTCTATGCTGAATCCTATGTCCTCCTCTATACTTAGTCTTTGCTTCATTTACTTTCCAACTTTTCTAAGTTCTGTTTCCAACTGCTACTTTCTAGGTACAGTTCCTACAAAGTCTCCTCTACAGCCAAGGCTGAAAACCCAGCAATCCTTATCTTTGATCCAGAACCATGAATTGAATTAGTTACCACTCTTACAGATATACGAGCCACTTTCTTTTAAAGTCCCCTATATGTAGTAGTCACTAAGAAAAAAAGGTGCCTGATGCATTGAACTCCTCCAAACCTGAGAGGATAGGTTTATCAGTTCCTGGTAACCTCCAAAGGCCAAAGCTATAGGTTATTCAAACAAAAACAAAGCCAGTACCAGCACCAACAACCCTCCTCTCCCAAAAGAACAAACAAAATAGACTCGGGCAGGACGAAGGAGGAGGAAAAGATCAGGCTATCAATGAGGTGATTGCATATTGATGGCCAAGAGCTGGGAGCCCCTCCAAGACTGTTAGGGACCATACAAACAAGGCCAAATCAGATACAAAACAGCCTGGCCTAAATCTAAAAAATCCAGGAAAGGAGACCGAAGAACAAACAAGGAAGCAAGAAATTACAGTTCTGATGGTGGTGGCTAACTACACAAACAAGGAAGGATGCGGGCCTGGAGGGCCTGGATGCAGTGGGATGCTGAGAGTGGCACATGTCCTTAATCCCAGCACTTGGCAAGGTAGAGGCAGGTAGATTTCTGAGTTCGAGGCCAGCCTGGTCTACAGAGTGAGTTCCAGGACAGCCAGGGCTACACAGAGGAAACCAAGTCTCGAAAAACAAAACAAAAAATGAAGACATCAAGGGCACACATCTCCATTACCTTTGTCAAAACCAAACCGGTCAGCTCCACTAACTTCATTACAGAATACAATAATGATCATAGCCACAGAACCCCCACTTAAAAAGACAGCAGAAGCCGGGTGTTGGTGGTGCACGCCTGTAATCACAGCACTCTGGGAGGCAAAGGCAGGCAGATTTCTGAGTTCGAGGCCAGCCTGGTCTACGGAGTGAGTTCCAGGACAGCTAGGGCTATACAGAGAAACCCTGTCTCGAAAAAACCAAATCCAAAAAACAAAAAAACAAAAACAACAACAAAAAAAAGACAGCAGAGACTGAACCATATCTGTTATCTGTGTCCACTTTTTGTTTTAAGATAAATCAATAAAACTTTAAAAGAATAAAGACTACAGGAAACGTGTCAAGTGACTTTTCTTTTATTTACTCACTCAGGCCATTACTTCTTTAATCTCTTTTATTAAGCACACTATCTTATGTGTCCCTGCTGCCACCTACTCCAGCCTCTCCACGTGCATCTACAGCAGCAATCTGCTCAAGGGACCAGCCGCTGGTGCTTTACACAAACACAAACTCACAATCTCTCTCTCTCTCTCTCTCACTCACTCACTAGAAATAAAAGTTTTGAGGCTCAGATCTGATTTGATCTTAACTCTGAACCTTTCTTGATCTGTAAACTTTGGACAAGTTATTTAACCTCTTTCAGCCTCAGTCTCCTAAAATATGACCAAATATGGCGGTCTGAATGAGAATGCCCCCCATAGGCTCATAGATTTGAATGCTTGATCTCCAGTTGGTAAAGCTATTTAGGAAGGAATAGGAGGGTAGCCTTGATGGATGAGGGGGTCTCTGGAGGTGGGCTCTGAGGTCTCTAAAGACCACGACATTCTCAGTGTCTGTCTCATGCTTGTGGACGAGACGTGACCTCGAAGCTACTGCTTCATGCTTACCTACTTGCTGCCCCACTGCGGTCATGATGGTCATGGACTCATCATCTGGAGCTCTAAAGCCCAATAAACCTTTTATTTTATTAGTTGCCTGGCTTGTGGTGTTTTATTACAGCTACAGAAAAGCAACTTAAACACCACCTCTCACTATCAAGATGAAAGAAAGTACATTAGTCACTTAAGTGTAATGTTAGCTTAAATATTATAGTTATTACCACTTCTATTTATTACCAATTATGATAATTAGAACAATAAAATGGCTCAGGCCTGCCTTAGAAGAGTCATACTCTAAAATTCATCTCTCAAATACCTATGGCTCCTGAACTCATCTGAGCACATATGGGCAGAAAAGAGCAGGCAGACAGGCAAGTCAGAAATGACAATGCACAAGCGTTAACAGTGGAAAGGCACATAGATCGCAGGTCAGTTCTGGCACCTAGAGGTTGCTCTGGGATCCTTCCCACTCACCCAACCCCAAACCCAACCCTCTGCCATCCTTACTTGAGCACCTCTTCTCGACACTGTTTCTGGGGTGCGAAGCAGGCGATGGCCCAGACTTTGATCTCAATCCCATTGTAGAACTGTTTCCCACGCATGTCCCAGACACCTTGATTGGGTGTAGCAATGGCCCGGTTCTAGGGATAGGCAGAGGGGGCGCCCAGGTGAGCCTCAGTAGAGCCATGTGAGCAGGGAACAAATGCCCCTGAGCTGTGCAGCCCAACTACCCCCACGTGCCCCAGAGACTATGTCTGGCCCTGACCCTGCTCACCCGGCCGCCATACTGCAAGATGGGCGCCGGCAGCACTCGTCCAGTCACCTCCGTCATGTCATCTTTCACTTTGATTCCAAATTCCTGGATGTAGGGATCCAGGTTGTAGCTGGCATTCTTCATCTGCAGGACAAAAGAAGGCCATCTCAGGAGAATGGCAGCCTGGCAATATTCTGGGTCTCAAGGAGAGCACCCAGAAGAGAAGCTGAGGCTGACAAAAAATAGCCCTAAAAAGGGAGTGAGAGAACTAGAAGATGAAGGGAGGGGAAGTGGAAATGGGAGTTGCTATAAAGGAGGGAAGAAGAGAAAGAAGCAGCTAAAGGCCCAAGAAGCAAGAATAGCTCTGCAAAATCCCAGACAATAAAACCAGACTTGGGTTTTTCTGAAGGAAGGTCTTCCTGGACTGAGCATTAAAGCATCTATGCTACCGAGGGCCCCAAAGGCTCAGTGAACAGCATGTCCCACTGACCAGGCGACTGATCTCCTCCTGTCTGTCTGGGGCCGACCTCGCTGTAGCCTTTATCATGGTTGACGTCTGGTTGTCAGTCAGCTTCTTAATGCACCGCTGCCCAGCCACAATGTTACAGACCTGAGGAAACAAGACAGACAAGTAGTTATGGCCTGAATACAGCCTATACCTCTAAAGCATTTTAGCCACCAACTATGGGAAAAGGATTACAGAACCCTCTCTGTAAAAAGTACATTGTGACCAAAGTTTGGAATCCAGGGTTGATCTATGATCAGGTCTCATTTGTTAAATGAGAATAATTACAAATCCTATAGGGTGCCTAGAGATTAAACGCAGCTGAGCACAGCTCTGGAACACGCACTCAGTAAATTATAGCATACATTATTGTTTACCCAAGGACTAAGTACAGTTCTTTTGAATATTCAAATTCGAATATACTATAAGCAAATCTGATTCCTATGGCAACTCTCCAGTGGAAGCAGGAAGCTAGTTGCTCCATCTGCAAACAACTGAGAGGAACAGAGATGGCTACAAACACTTGAGCCCCAAGGTATCAGAGAACACAAATCACTATTTCCTTTTGTCTTTTGTGTGTGTTGGGGAGGATGGGCACATACGGTAGTATGTACAGAAACTGAACTCAGGGCCTTATGTCTCTCCTAAGCAAGCAATCTACCAACGCAGCACTATCTCCAGTCACAGAATCACCATTTCTATCAGTTGGCAGTGTTCTTTGTTAGTATGATGAACACCCTGCTACTTGGCTCCTGTCCCGCACTCAAGATGAAGATCAAAAACAATGCCTGGTGACAACTTTAGCTTCTAATCAGGACACAGAGACAGGAGAGCTTAAAACAGAGGAGAAAGCCGATTGCTCTCAGAATGCTTAAGCATGAAGTGCAGTTTTGTAATTCTAAATGATGTTACCTAGGGCTAGTCTCTTTTGTGTTTTGTTTTGTTTTGTTACAGTTTCTCTGTGCAGCCCTGGCTACCCTAGAACTCACTCTGTAGACCAGGCTGGTCTTGAACTCACATAGATCTGCTGGGCTAGGCTATTACTACTTGAGATTCAACTTCTTTCACCTCAGCTACTATTAAAAACAAATAAGCATAATGCCTGAGGATGTCTCTGCTTCTTTGAGGCCAGTGCTCTGCTTTCACTGGCTTTAGTTTTAGCTCCCAGGGTTCACAGTGAACAATGGGAAGGAAAGCCAGGCCAAGGTCACCTGCTTTTAAATTCCACATTTCAAAGAATTCACATGTGTGCCCAGAACTGTTTAGATGCTTTACAGCACTCCATAGCTTAGCTTCAGAACTAGCACTGCCAGAAAGCTAAGAGGATGGAGGAGAACGTGGAACTCTGAGTATTGCTGCTGGGGAAAGTGGACTATGATTCCTTGCCACATCACATAGACAATCACCACGTGAGTTGGCAACTCCACGAGAACCTATGGAAGTAGTCAGTTCCTAAGAGGAGAAAGAACAGCAAGCCTAGAGGTGGGAGGTCGGCTTTAATGGGTGTGCTTCAGTTCCGGATGAGGAAAACTTTCTGGAGATAGGTGAGGCACGGTGAGGTTCACACAACAGTGTGAAAACACTTAATGTCACAGAACTCAACAATCAATGCTTACAATGGTAACTTTCATGTTATACACAGCTGACTACAAAGAAAAGATTAATGCAGGAATGAATTGACTTGAACATGAAGGATTTTGTTGAGTCTGTCCGTGGCCTGAATGACTATAAGAAATTCAAAAACCTAGATTGGTGGCACTGACTGTTTTTAGTTCCTAGCTGAGAAGCTTCAAATAATCCATATTCTCTTACTTAAACACAGATTCTCAGTATAATTAAGGTAAAATCCACCTGACTAGAAACCAGAACCGTCATTTACTGCTGACAGGACTGTAAAATGGGAGATGAGTCTGGGGGCACTTAGGGCATTAGTTACAGTTTTGTACGATGTCACTCTTATACATGTAAGCAAGAAAAATGAAACCATGTTCAGAGAAATGAGGAAATGAATGCTTACAGCAGTATTTTTTCTATCCGTCAAGAAGTATAACACAGACGCCCATCAATGTTGAAGACACAAAATGATGTAGCTACAGAAGAGGACAACACCCTCGGAGCAATAAAGATGAACCTTGGAACAATTATGCTAAGTGAAAGAGATCAGTCACAGACCGGCCTGGTGGGTCATGTCTTTAATCCCACCACTCCAGAGACAGAGGCAGTTTTCCATGAACTCAAGGCCAGCCTGGTCTACAAAGCGAACTCCTGGGCTGTTACAAAGAGAAACCCTGTCTCAAAAAGTCAAATGGAGGGGCTGGAGAGATGGCTCAGTGGTTAAGAGAACAGGCTTTTCTTCTAGAGGTCCAAGGTTCAATTCCCTGTATCCACGTGGCAACACTTAACTGTTTGTAATTATAGCTCTATTGTGACACCCTCATACCTATGTACACTAAATAAATTAAGAAGGAAAAGAGAAAAAGGCAGGAAGCCATTTATAAAATGCATGGTTTTGTTTACATAAGCAGGCAAATCCAGAACTAGAAAATAGCTTAATGTTCCTAGGGAAAGAAGTACAGGCTTTCTTCTGGAGGTTGATAAGACATCCTGAAATTAAACATTGGTGATATCTGCACAACTCTGTGAATAAACTAAGAACTACTGAATTATACATTATCATATTTTTATGTCAATTATATCTTGATAAAACCATTATTTTTTTTAAATTCTCCACACAAGATTCAATACAATCTGACCCTCCACCTTGTCCACCACTGTCACCTATTACTTATTCTCCCCTCATGGACTATAGCCCTCAGGCTGTCCCTCAAAAAGATCCAGACGGTCTTGCTTTAGAAGCTACTCCTCTTGCCAGGAAAGCTTGATCCTTATCCCTGTTGTTATTACAAGGATGGTGGCCATAATTTGGAACTCAGAGCAAATGTCTCCTAAAAGAGGCCACCATGACCCCACACCCTTACTTCTACCCCTTGACCTGTAAAAGTTCCATGAGAGAGGGAAGACCCTTTCTCCCCCACCCTCACCCCCCATTCTGTCCTGGGAGTATTACTATCTTCTTGCTGATGGCTGCATTTCAAAGGTCTGTGAAGCACAAAGGCATGAAAATCTGGAGATTTGCCAGACAGTGGTGCCGCACGCCTTTAATCCCAGCACTTGGGAGGCAGAGGCAGGCAGATTTCTGAGTTCAAGGCCAGCCTGGTCTACAGAGTGAGTTTCAGGTTAGCCAGGGCTACACAGAGAGAGATCCTGTCTTGAAAAACCAAAAAAGAAAAATCTGGAGATTCAAAACTTTCCCAGAAGACAGCATATTAACCACTGGGGCAACGGGATTTACATCACAGATTTTCTCCAGAATAAGATATAACTGTATTTCCAGGTCACTCATTACCCCGAACTGCAGACAGCAAGAAAGAGAAATTAAGAGATAACCTGTGTATGAATATCTGAAATCTCTGTCCTGACCAGTTGCAAAATAATAAATATAAGAAGGCTGGGGGTGTAGGTCAGCTGGCACAGATCTTGCCCAGCATGTGTCCCCAATACCCCATAAATGAGTGTGCTAGTGTATGCCTAGAATCTCAAACCCTGGAAGGAGAAAGGAAGATCACAAGTTCAATGTTGGGGGCTGGCGAGTTGGCTCAGCAGTTAAAAGCACTGGTTGCTCTTCCAGAGGTGCTGAGTTCAATTCCCAGCAACCACATGTTAGCTCACAACCATCTGTAATGGGATCAGATGCCCTTTTCTGGTGTGTCTAAAGATAGCTACAGTGTACTCACACATACATAAAATAAATATATCTTTAAAAAAAAAGAAGAAGTCCAGTGCTATCCCTATCTAAATGTGAGTTCAAGGCCAGCTTGGGCTGGAGACATGTCTCAACCAATCAACCAATCAACTAACCTGCCAGCCAGCCAGTCAAACAACCAATTAACAGCCAGCCAAACAAACAAACAAACAAACAAACAAACACGGCTTGTCCTTCTGCCTAGCAGTCCTAAAAATAGATGAAAATAAAGCCAGGAGTAAGAAAAGAATTTAGCAAGTAGAAAGTCTATACTTCACATCAAAACAACCTTAGACCTTCTTAGAACATCAACTTCTCAAACTTGAAAATAAGGAGAGGAGACTGTGACTGGCTCAACAGACCTGATGATCTCTGTCAGCCCAGCTACTCTCTAGTAGCCTTACCTCAAGGGGCAAATAGGTATGCTTCTGTTCTTGCCCAACTTGTAGGCAGGGCAGGTGGGGATACTTGAGCTGAAGATTATATTTCTGCTTGAAATACTGTGCCACAGTGCACTCCACAGTCTGTCCACTCTCCAGCTGCAAGGGAAACCTGTTTGGAGGAAGGGAAGGAAGTATCATAATTCAGCATCAACCCCACCTCTCTACAGCCACAACCAAGGACTGCCTCAGGCCTCGGTTCATCCTCTTTCATCTCCCCTGCTCAGCGGGCGGATACAGCATGGCTTCCACTAGAAAATCCAAAGATGAAGGAGACGTTCCAGAAAGGCCAGTAATCTCACTCATCTGTATTTCTAACTCCTGAGTAGGATAGCTACTAAAGGTAAGAGTCCAGCATTGCCTGGGATCAAGAAAGGGGATCATGATATTTCACATGCACAGATCCAACAGCAATTGGGAACCACTCACATTTTATAGTAAGGGTCCAAGGAAGAAGCCAAGAGATTAAGAAGGGAAAAGTATGGGCAGTGGTGGTGCACGCCTTTAATCCCAGCACTTGGGAGGCAGAGGCAGGCAGATTTCTGAGTTGGAGTCCAGCCTGGTCTATAGAGTGAGTACCAGGACAGCCAGGGCTACACAGAGAAACCCTGTCTGGGTGTGTGTGTGGGGGGGAGAGTAATGGAGAGAATCAAACAACCTGGGGAGGTCGGGAAGAAGATGCTTATCTTCAAAGACAGATTAGAAAAGTCTTCTGACAACAAAGAAGGGAGTGGGTTAGAGAGCTTAGCTTGGTGACCATGCTTAGCAATGCTGCCAACTTACGTCTGATGGCTAGCAGGGCGGCGGGTAACATTACACACGCGGTATTTCCTCTTCATCTGTCCACAGTGGGTCACTTCCACCTTCAGGCCTGAGATACACACTACTTGTTAAGGTTGAAACAGATTTATCATGTTCCCTCATTGGCTTTTCCCAGACGGATTTCCTCTTAGAGAAAGCAGTGCTTTCCCGTCCTCACCTTTTATCTCCTTGGTGAACCGAACACGCTGGGAATCCGTGAGGGGCTTGGGTTGCTCATCTATGTTCCTGATGTCCAGGACTTCACACATGAACTCAATCACTGGCTGTGCTTTGTAGAAGGCAGTGGCTGAGACTGTGGGGATAGAGGAGGGCTAGCTTGGCTCAGACTCTTTCAGAAAAAAATAAATGAAGGCATTACAATTTATACTTTCATCTTTGTAGGGCACCAGGATAGGAACAGGGCGTGCCAGGGCTACAGGAATTAGACGAGGAGTGTGGTTACAGAGCTGGGAGGGATGAGGCTGGGCGTGTGGCGGCTGGATTTAGGGTGCCCCTGGGTCCATAGCTCTCCCCACTCACCGTCAATGTTGAGCATCATCTTCCACATGGCAGGGCGCACAGACTGGTGAAAGCCGAACCAGACCTCGCGCCCACCCCCCAGCGGGTGGTAGTAGCCCTCAGGCGGTGAGAAGAAGGACCGGCCCACAGGGGTGTACCTGGCAGGGACAGGCAGAGAACTGGTCCCTCGGGCACAGGCCCCCACCCTGTGAGGCATCCTGGGCACGGAGGAGCCCTGGCCTGGAAGGCAGGACACCAGGGCTTTAATGCCAAGCTCTGTTCTTGGGCCAATAGTAAGACTGACCTTGTACAAGTTTCTACCTTTCTCTCTGCCCTGTAGGGATAGATGGAGTGAGGCCAAAATGGTATCTAAGAATGGGGCCAGGAATCTAAACGTGTGTGTGTGTGTGTGTGTGTGTGTGTGTGTGTGTGTGTATGCTTGCCTGACACATGCATGGTAGGCCTTCAGTTCTTTCTTCCCAATGACACACTGTGGGACCTTAATACACACTCCCTCCCTCCTCCCCCAACAGCAGTTTTACCAACACTTGTAGCTTAGATAATTACTATACTCAGTACCTCATAGATGCCAGGTGCCTCATGGCCACATCCAGGGCTTGCACGGACTCCAAGGGCACAGGGATCTGGCCACTGACCAAGGCTTCATGCAGCATGCGCCAGCTCACAATGGCTAGCCACTTGATGGAGACCTTAAAAATTCTGTCCTTCCCTTCCCCAGGGATTGTCACCTCAAAGTCAACCTTGAAGATAGGAAGAAGGAAAGGATTACTATCACATTGCCACAAACTAGTCTTCCCATCCTACTCACTGCCTCCTACTCCACAATCTGCCAAAACAGAGTCACCAGGTGTTCACACTAAAAACCCCAGAATAAAAACCCACACCCGATTTCCACGAATGATGCCTCGGTGCTTCTGGCATTCTTAATCTAGAAAGAAATCCTTTTGGTCTTTTTTTATTTTGAAGTCTAATCTAATCTCACTGTCTGGGAACAGGCAAACAGTACACTAAGCATCTACCCTGATTCATCATGCCCCCAAAAATACTTTTCAGCACAAAAGAAAAGGATCTCTGGGCCCCCCAGACTCCAGGTGAGCCTCCCTGGGCTCACAGGCCTCGCCTCATCCCTGGCCTTACCCTCTCGTTGCCAATGGGCAGTGCTGTGACTGTGTAAATGTTTTTCTTTCCATCGTACACAGGCTTGCGATCCCCAAAGATCTGCGGTTTGAAATGCTGGACCATGTATTCCACCACCTCCCTGTAAAAGACAGACGTGGCATGTGGAAGCTGAGAATATCACTTCAGGCTTTTGGAAACAGTTCCAAACTGAGGCAATACTACGCCCATGTACTACACTCAATCCTAACATCTACTCTGCAGCAGCACGCCTGCCTCAAGCTTCAACAGTCCTATGAATCGCCAGGTTTCATTAAAGTCATCTTCTGATTTGTAGTCTACAGTGTAGCTTAAAACCCACTCTTCTGACATCCTAGGGTGATGCTGTTGGTCCTCAGATCACCAGGACCCCCACAGACCTTCTGAGGGGAAAGGGCCTGTTCTCAGGTCTATCCTGAACTTCCCACAACCTCTAATTCCCAGTCTGTCAAGCAAAAAGAAAACGATCTGAGCTAGCCTAGAATTAATAAAATAAAGTGTGGAATGATTCCCCTCTCTGGCTCTCTGAACTTGTTTTGTCTCCATTATCTTTCCCTCATTCCCACTCCTAAGTTCTTCTGACACTGCCTCTAGGAATCGACAATGTCTCAATTTAAACTGCCTTGTGCCAGCAACTCCACTTCTAGAACTTCTATCTTACAGATACACTCACACATCAGTGAAAATATGTATCTTTATATAATACTTAACAGTTTCAATCTTGTTGCAAAGTTTAGACTCAACCTAATTATTCTCCACAATAGATCAAGCAAGTTATATGGCCATCCCAAGGACTACCTAGGGCACTATGTAAAAGAATAAGGCAGATCTATATATATTAATATATACTATTTTCCAAAACATGTGGCTAAACAGAAAAATGGACAATATTGAACAAAGTATATAAGATTGTACATTAATATTATATGCGTTCATACATTACATATTGTACTGGCTGGTTTTGTGTCAACTTGACACAAGCTAGAGAGAAAGGAGCCTCCCTTGAGGAAATGCCTCCATGAGATCCAGTTATAAGGCATTTTCTCAATTAATGATCAAGAGGAGAGGGCCCCTTGTGGGTGGTGCCATCCCTGGGCTTGGTAGTTCTATAAGAAAGCAGGCTGAGCAAGCCAGTAAGCTGCACCCCTCCATGGCCTCTGCATCAGCTCCTGCTTCCTAGCCTGCTTGAGTTCCAGTCCTGACTTCCTTTGGTGATGAACAGCAATGTGAAAGTGTAAACTAAACAAACCCCTTCCTCCCCAACTTGCTTCTTGGTCATGATGTTTGTATAGGAATAGAAACCCTAAGACACATATGTATACATAATATTAATGCACATATATTGTATTATATGTAATACTTGTACAAGATCAATATGTATCTGTATACATACATATATATTTATGTATACACGTATAAAATAATATCTAAAAATTATTGTATGTGTTCATTAATAATTAATTAATGATAATAGTAATTGGTGATATATTATAGAATGTATTATATATTGATGCATATAATATTAATGTACATATATTAATGTATACATGCACAGAAAAAAATCTGAAAATACACTCAAGGTTGTTGAAAAAAATGTTCTGAGAACAATAATTTTTCACTGCTAATTCCTAGTTTTTATTTGTGAATATGGTTTTCTGTAATAATAATCCAGTTGAATCTGCTTCTTCTACAACTAACCCCTCCAACTACGCATTCCACAACATCCCCTGCAAGCAAGAACAGCCATCCTGCTCTTATTCCTGCCATTTGACCCTGCCTTTTACCTCCCTCTCTCCCAGATCCTTCCCTAAGTCTCATTCTTAAGGTCTCTGTAGCCATCCATCTCAGCAACGCTGGCATATGCTTGGCGCTATACTCCGTTCTTACGGTGTTTCCAGCCGGCATCCTTCCTCGCTCCCTGTTTAATAAACTGTACCCGGTGCCACCCACGGGCATCGCTTACCGGTTGACTCTTCGAGGACACTTATCCGGTTTGATGTCCACCTCATAATGGTAAACGTCAATCTTAGGAATGTCCACCTCAAAATAATTGGCCAGAAGCTTGATTGGTTTGCCCACAGTGCCAATGCCAGGCCGGCGAGGTGCCTGGAACACCTGCTGCAGGGGAGGCAGGTAGGCACCTGCCGCTGTGAAGACAAAGAGGCCTGTGAGGACAGAGTCTGGCAATCTTCTAACTGCTGTGATCAGGAAGGCCTCTCAGACTCAGACCACTGGTCTCTTTCCTGGTTCCTAACCCAGCAGGAGGCTCCCACTAGCTCAGACACTCACTCCCGGGCTCACTGGTTTTCCCTACAGCTTTTATTTTTGTTTTAAACCTTTCTTCAGCTAGGAAATTGTGTATCTGAAACTTCATCAAGTAAATGTGTAATGAGTTCCTATTGCATCAAGAAAAGTAGCTAAGTCTGTTTCCTAGTTTACAAAATCTTTTCTTCCTTCTATACTAGATTGAGATACTTGTCTCTACCGGCTGGGTATTTGGCTTCTGTGCTGGAGAAGCTTATTTCACCCATTGCCATCCAGAGCACAGAATGGTACCAGAACTTTGTGATTACATCCTCTGTTAATGTGGACAGGAGAATGACCCCAAGAAAGCTAGGCTGGGAAGGGGAAAGCCACTGCCTGAGAGAGGATTAAGACATGGAATGGCTGGCTCTGGAGAGACATGGTGAGAAGGGTTGAAGGAAGCATCTGCAATCTAAAAGGAGGCTGCCAGGGTGGGAGAGAAGGTCGGATCTGGAGGACACAAGACAAAACAGTAAAAGGGAGGAAAGAGTGCAGGTAAGGCGAGGTAAATTGGGTTGAGGTATAGGGGAAAACCTATCAAGATGCAGAATGAAGAAACAGAAGAAAATAAAAGCTCCCATGAAGAAGAAAGCCAGAGGCTCTGGAAGGAAGAAGAGCAGAAAGAGGGGAGACACCAGGTCAGAAGGGGACTAGAAGGCACTTTCCATTCCTCACAAATCTTTCTACAGCAGAAAGGATCAATTCAGAACAGAAAGGGCCTCTTGGGAAAGGTTAGGATAGGCCAGCATGTCGGCTACTCAGTCTTATTTTCCTAGCGCTCATTCTCTCGCGCTGTGTGTGTGTGTGTGTGTGTGTGTGTGTGTGTGTGTGTGTGTGTGTGTTGGTTGACTAAGTGGAGCCTTTGTCCTCAGCTATTGTTCTTGCCTGCCGAGAACCAGCCCAGGTGGAAGAGGGATAAACCCAGAACCTCCCTTTACCAGAGCTCTGCTTTTATAGACAGAGAGGACTGGGGGATGGGGAAGGGGTGGGAGGGGATAGAGCATATCTTAGGCAGGGAGGTCAGGAAGAGCGCCATTTGTGGGAAGTGCACACTTTCCAAAGCTGAAGGACTCAACTCCCTCTAACTACCTGTCAAATCAGCCCCAGCCCCTTTCTGCAGAGGAAAATGCAAGTTCAACCCAAAAAACCTCAGCTCCAAGGGAACTAGTCACACCTATCCCAGAAAGAGCTGAACAGACACTGCATACAAGCCCACTAACAAAACAGCCCTCTCACATACTAGCTCTTTAAAGTTACTGTTCCACACACAGTCCTCTCCATCCTCAAGTTGGGGCTTCAAAAACGGGACCATACTTGACTTCGTCACAGCTCACGCTATTGCCAGCCATAAAGACAGGTACTTAGTATACTCATATCAAATAAATGAACAAGCGTACCCATGGGCACAGCACAAGAGTACACAACCACACAACCATGTGTGCAACTCTCCGGAACAATCATAAACTCTGTATAGGAGAAGCATTTGTCCCCTTTCCCAAATTCTAGGATTCCATTCACCTTTTACCACCTAGACTGAATAATCAGTTGAAATCCTGGGAGAAAGACATCCCTCTAGAACCAAAGCAGAAATTACAGGGGGTGAGGTGAGACAGACTCTCCCTCTGAGCTCTCCACCCCAGAAAAGGACAGCACACCAGCGCCCGAGAGCACTCTCCTGTCCAGGATTCAGGGAAAATGGAGAACATTATCTCCACTTCATCCCTAAACTAGGAAAGAAGGCAGGAGGAACCAACTACCTCTCTGCCTTTCTGTCTCCAGGAAAGCTCCACAGCTGTACAGTCTCTACACTCTAACCTCGCCCTGCCCCCAGCTTTTAGTCTGAGAAAGGAAGACACTTCCCCACAGACCCAGACAGGGACAGACGGCCACTTTGTGATGCAGATGAGGGCCCCAGCACAGAGGACAAAGCTCCAGCCTAGGGGGAAAGGGGCGGGGCCCTTCCCTGCAGACAAAAGCAAGAAGGGAGGGGCCCTGAAAATGACACTCCCCCTCCCCCAACCCCTACCAGCAATGAGAAGGAAAAGTAACAGAGCTCAAGGCCCAGGCTCAGAATTCCTCCCAAGCAACTCCGAGGTTCATGCCTCTTCTAAAGAAGCCAACAGACTACTCAGAGGGTGTGTACCCTTGGTAAGTCAGGTGGTGAGCAAGAAAGACTAAGAGACCAATCTCTCCAAAAATATTTGTCCACAAACATTAAACACCCACATGCATAGAAACAAATGACAGAATATGCACATGAGTTTAACCATATGCTCACACTTGAATGGTCTGAGTCAACAAATAAACATGTATTCTGTGTCAGGGCCTCCAGACTCCAGGCAATGCTGCTGCCACAGACAAGTCGAATAGCACCTCTACCCTCAAGGCGCTCCCAGGCCAGTCCACATGCCTGGACACACCAGCACACTGAAGGCACATCTGGATATGAGCAACAGTGTTTTGAGTCCTCTCAGAACAATACTCCAAGCATCTTCCAAGAGAACAACAGCCTAGGCCCAGAAGGAAGTAGTTGCGGGGGTCTCTCCATCGGAGTTCCCAGCCTGAATTTTAATTATGTCTTTTGATGAGGCAAACCCCACGCCACTAGCATTTCCCCAATAGTACAGCTGACTCCAGCCCTTTACCTAGAAGCTTCTTTCGTGTAACAAGCCCCTTTCTTCACCATCCCAGAACCCATTAGACACTCATCAGGATAAAATCATTAGCAATTCAGGACAATGAGCCTTCCTCAGTCTGTCTGGACCTAGGTCCTAGTCTAGTCCCCAGGTTTGTTGATAGCAGGTTCCAACCTAGAAAACTAGGATTTACACTCTACCTAACAAAGCTAACAAGGGGAAATACAATCAGTACACATCACAGATCATTCAGACATAGACTTGGGAGAGTTTTAAGATCAATTCCAGGAGCCTGAAAAACAAAGATGCTTCCCAAAATCTTTGGAAAGTGAACAAGAGTCCTGTTACCATCCCCACACCAAATGGAAGGAAGTAATGAGAGATAACAGAAAGGATTCTGGGTTCAGATTGTCTTTTCTACCACAGGGTATAAGCTATAAACGCTATAACACAAAAGTATCCTAAGTCTACAGCATATCCTGAGGACTTCAGTTGCCTTGGGGAAGCCCTGCCTCAGTTTCTCCTCTCAAATATATATTCATCCAATTAGGAAAAATAAGTTAAAGCTATTATATTATCAGGTCAATGTTGCCCCATCCCCAACATCTTGTTTCTTGTTTCTTTTTTCTTCTCTTTTCTCTCCTCTCTATTTCTCCTGTCTGTCTGTCTCTCTCTCTCTCCCTCCCTCTCTCTCCTGCCCCTTTGGTTTTCTTTTGTTTTTTTTATATGGGGTTAGCTCTGACTGTCCTGAAACTCACTCTGTAGACAAGGCTGACCTTGAATTCATTCACCTGCCTGCCTCTGTCTCCCTAGTGCTGGGATTAAAGGCATGTGTCCCCAATGTCTGCCTAACAACTTGTTTCTATAAGACTGACAAGCTTGGCAGCTTTGAGTCTAATGACATGCTCCTGACATAGGAAAAGATCCACTAGGAAACAGGATCTACAGGTATATAGAGAGATTATACTGTAACATAAAGAGTCAATTCAAGGAAAAGCACCCATCTCTTTTCAGTAGTGGTCTAGAAACTTGAAAACCATGTGGGCCTGGTTTCTCAGTGACCAACACTTTCCTAAGGCCTATCTTCAGGGAAAAGTAGCTTGCAAAGCAAGGTTTTGGCCCGTCTCTCCTCATGCAGCAGAAAAAGGCACTCTGGCAGTTTACCTCGACCCATTCTTTGGCAAACTGCTACTCCGGGGTTTAAGGACCAAGTGTTAGAGACATCCCCCCCCCCCAAAAAAAAAAAAAAAAACAGAAGGCAATTTCCATTTGTACTCTGCCAACAGAATCTGAGCGACTGCACCCCTCAGTGCACTCAACCTAAGCCTAGGGGCACAGGAGGGGCACTCAAACAGCCACGCCCCCACCACATAGGGCAGCCCTTCAGGCTGGTACCTCCGCGCATGCTCCCGCGCCACCACTCAAGTCCCCAGCCTAAGGGGGAAATCCCAGGGCTAAATCCCCACCCACCGCCCCCTGACCCTTACCCCCGCTTCAGGCCCAGCTAGGCGGAGCTCAGAGGCCAGCCTGGGCGCCTACTCCCCAGCGACATTAGCTTAGCCCAGCCCAGCACGGCCGAGCCCCCGCCCCCCGACAGGCGGTAGTTCCAGGCCCATCTGTGTCGCCCCCCTCCTCTCTTGGACACCTGGAGCCCGCCCCCCTGCCACCTGCCGGGCCTCCCCGTAGGCCTCCCCAGACCTCACGGAAGGACTCCGTGCATTCAGGCCCTTCTCCCAGGTTACTTCCCACCCTCAGGACAGTACAGTGCTTCCTAGGACAAACAGCCCGGGGCTCATATCTTCACATGGTTCTCAGCCGGAACTGCACACAACCCCCTTCAAAATGGGGCCCACATCCCCCAAGAGCCCCTTTCCTCACTCTGGAACCATGCTCTATCCCGCGAGAGCCCATAGGGCTTTGGAACACACACTGCTCCCCGTCCCCGAGGGCCCTTACCTGCTCCCGAGGGTCCCGCTTCCATCCCATATACCCGTGCGGAGGACAGGCGGCCGGGAGACTGAGGAGTCCAGCGTGAGGGGCCTAGGTACCTCGCACTTGCGCTGCTCGGGCTCCCGGGCCGGGCTCGGCTCCCCCCCGAAGCCCGGCCGTTCGCGCTGTCGCCCCCGCAGCCTCCGTTGCCGCCGCCGCGGAGCCTGCAGCAGCTCCCCCTGCTAGCGCCCGAGTAGCGCCAGTGCGCAGGCGCGACCGATGGGCCCAGGGGGCGGACGGGAACGAGTCAAGCGGGGCGCTCGACGGCAACAAAGGCCAATGGAGAGGGGCGGGGGCGCGGGGACCATGCAGCGGCCCCTGGCGGCCACTCGTGGCCGTGCAGCCTGGCGGGAGGGCTCCAGTGGCGGAACCGCGCAGTGGCGTAAGAGGGGAGGGGCTGGGCGACACCCCTTCCCCCGCCTGCAGCCTGGGCCCAGTCTTTTCCCTAAACAGATCCCTGGAAACCTACCCACAAACCCCGCCATCAACACAGCCTAGATCCCACTCATTCCCCGACCCTCTTCCCCTCCAACACCCAATCACCCAAGAGCCCTGCCTCCCACCTCCCCCACTCACCCTCATCCTTAAATCTTGGCTGCCTCTGCTAAGTCAGTCTTTCTGTGTCCCTAGTCGCTGATCTCATTAATGCCATCCTCCCTTCCAGGCTGCCTGCGTGCCTGGAGCTGAGACCACAAATGTGTTAGAAACCTTGCCTATTCTGTCCGGTGTAACAGTTTCACAAGTGTGAAGACAGAGTTCTCTATCTACAGGAAGCACCTGCCTCCACTTTTTCATCTGCAGAACTCCGCTGATTTTCTTTTGCTCTTACCAATCTCTTCATGACATTTTGTGTCAAAACCCAAAGGCTAATTTCCTACTATTTCTCTGCAGCATCTGATACTATGCCTCTTCTTTTTTTAAAAAGACTTTTCTTAGCTTTGACATTTTCTGAAGTCTCCTAATGTCTGTCCTGTTCAGCTTTCTTCAGTAGCGCCTCTTGTTTTGTTCACTGTAGTTCTAACCTAAATTTTATATTGTATTCTCCCCTCTATTCTTCACAGCTGCATTCACTCTAAGAGCCCAAATATCTGTAGGTAACCATGTTGCAGCTTCGTATTTCCTACTGTCTGCTGGACAGCTCCAGCTGGAGTTAACAATTCCAATTTAAGTCCAAACCTAACCCTTTCTTTTGCCTACAAAATACATATATTTGTCCTGTCTCAATGAACTGCATCTCCACATCAAAAATGTCAGTTCCTGTCTCCCTTGTCCATTTGCTATATTCAATTACGTCTTGGCATGCTTACCTTATGAAGCACTCTCAAAATCATTCCCTGTCATTTTCATAGTTCCTTGTGTGGGTACCCTCTTCAAACCTTGCCAGAAGCATCACAGCTACTTCCTTCAGAGTCTCACATAACCTTCCCATTTGGTCTGTTGCACTGACAGGGTAATTACAGCGAGATCCAGCTCAAACTTCACTTACACACGCACACACACACACACACTTTTTTGAGACAGGGTCTCACTATGTGCTCTTGGCTGGCCTGAGACTTGTTATATAGACCAGGTTAGCCTTCAAATCACAGTATCCTGTTTCTTCTGCCTCCCTGCTGGGATGAAAGCTGCCTGCCACCGTTCCCAGCTCCTATGTATTTTCAATGTTCACCCTACATCAGATGCTATGCAAAGGACTAGGAGTTTAGAAGATGGACGAGGTTCACACCTTACCAGTGAGATGAACTTAAAAGACACTCATTTTAGCACGCCTAGCTTCCCTTCAGCTTTTGAGTTTTTCAAAGAGCAACCATCACAGTTACCTGGAGGGCTTGTTAAAACACTGACTACTAAGGCCTGCCTTCGGAGTGAGTGATAGGCCTTATGCTGAATAAAAGGATGTATGTCAAGGGGGCGGGGGGGGGGGCATCGGTGGCACAGGCCTTTAACCCAGCACTCGGGAGGCAGAGGCACGCAGATCTTTGTGAGTTCAAGGCCAGTCTGGTATGCTTGGTGTGAGTTCTGGACTGCATAGTGAGACCCTGTCTCAAACAAACAAACCAACAAACATGTGTGTGTGTGTGTGTGTGTAATAACTTTTCAGATGTGGCTAAGCTCATGCCACAGTAAGGACTAGTGCTCTCCAGAGGTTAAGAAGAAAGCTCTAGAGCTAGCTTGTCTTGGCTTCAATCCTTACCCTGCCATTCACTAGCTATGTAACATTAGACAAACCATTTCGCTTTTCTGTTTCTCATTTTTCTCTTGTGTAAATGGTAGTGCTATAGTAGTTACATCATTGACTGTTATGAACATTAAAAGAATTAATAAGACTTTAGAACAGAGCCCCAAGGGATGGGAGTACAGGAGCAGCTGCTATCAGTCACTATCTGCCTTCTACACAATAAGTTCCTAAAAGATGGAGCCTATGAGATATATTTCTGCCTCATTCGCTGTTAAGCTGTTAAGCAAATATGTGCCTATGATAATTAGTAAAGTTGGGTTTAGCTAAATTAAATAGAGCATAGAGAAAACAAAGCAACAACAACAACAAAAAAAACAAAAAACAACTTTTAGAAATAGCCAGCCCTTTTCCCGGATTAAGACCTTTGCCTGGGTTGAGTGAGTGGGAAGGACAGCATCCTCTAGGAGCCTGAGTCTCCTCCTGTTAAGACTCAGCCTTACGTTTATGCTAAAGAGAGGAACTGGTAACTCCTTTGACTGATTTCCAAAGTGTACAGTGACGTCACACTCTGGCCCAGTTGTCAGTTTCTCTGCAGGCTGCCCCCATCATTAGGATGCCCCCAACTCAGCTAAGAAAAGGGGTAAAAGGAAATTCAGATAGCATTTTGTTTTTCAGGCTGACACACTCAGGGCCTCTGGCTTTTAATTATTAAATTATATTTTGTTTTGTGTGTGTAGCACATAGTGGCAGTCAGAGGACACAGTTAAACGTCTCAGGTCATGAAGCTCAGCGGTGGGTGCCTTTGCCACACTGGGCCATCTCGCTGGCCACTCAGTAACTCTTAATACCCATCCCTGGAAATCTACTGGCTCCCTCTCTTCCCCGTCCAACCCTTTCACTGTCATCCACTGCTAACACACCATCATCTGTGTGTGGTCTACTCACCTTTCCTCTCACAACGTCTTAGAACTGAAACAGGAAGAATGACAAAAAAAGGAAGAAAAGAAGCAAATGAAAAACCGTATCCTCATCTGTGCTCTCCTCTTCTAAACATTAAAAGCATTGTAGAATACAGACACAGTGATACATGCCCATATGGCTTGTGAGGCCAAGGGGATGAGAATCTGTTGAGCCCAGGAGTTTGCTACTAACCTGGGCAACACAGTGTGAGACCCCTGGGCTGGGCAGAGGGTGGGGGAGAGAAAAGGGGACAGGGAAACAAACAGAAGGAGAGAGAGAAAGAAGAGAATGAGAACAAAGAAACCATTGTAAGTAAGTGGAAAAATTCAAGGAAATAAGTAGTAATTGACTAGTAATAAATACTTTGGAACAATGAACTCTCCAGTTTGATCAGGAAATAAACAGGGAGATGTTTGTGATCTGTGCATCTGATCTAATAAGAAGCCATATTCAAAAAAAAAAAAAAAAAACCTGAGTAAAGACAATGCACACACAAACTAAAGCAGTGGTGACGACCAGGCGGCCAGGCTTGGTACCTGCAGCCAGGCTTAAGCATCAGCCTCCCCTGGCCCCCAGATCTTTATACTCCAGATGAATAAAGATACAGACGAACAAAGATGCAAGGATAGATTTGAGCTAACTCCACAATCCGGAAAAACAACACAGATGGTAATTTCAATGAAGCCTTCAGTATAATGACAGCAACACATGGGTGTGCCGTAAGAAATGTAAGGAGATGAGTCTGATCTAGCCTAGGATAGTCAGGGTAAGTTTCCTAGAGGCATGGGAGAAATGAGCAGAAATTAACCAGGCAAAGGAGGGATAAGAGAAAGGTGTTCGCAGAAAGTGCGAAGGTCAGAATCAGCACACACGATTGGAACCATCAGTATTCCTGATGATCTAACATAAAGACATAAGCAAAGCCTTGAGAAATAGCCCCCGCCCCCTAGCCCGGGCCAGGGGAGGGGCTGCGAAGGACACAGGAGCTGTCCCTGGTTCTGACACTCAGGCTGGAAATCAAATGACTCACAACAAAACTTATGGCTTCTGCCATACCTGTCCCTTAACCCTGAACTCAGCATGGCAGGATAGGAGAATCTAGACGCTTTGGAAAGGCCACCTGTGGAAAGAATGGTTAAGTCCAGGAACATGTTAGTTTAAGAACGATAACTCCGCTAATGAAATTTAGGATCATTCTTCACATTTGACTTCTCCGTAACAGCACTGGATATCTCTGAAGGCCCCAGGGCTCAGCATCCCCAGCTCTGAAATGCTCCAATCTGAGGAGACTCACAGCACAGATCAGAATATGTTCAGTATATGGTGTTTAATATATGAAAACCACAGCCGGGCGGTGGTGGCACACGCCTGTAATCCCAGCACTCTGGGAGGCAGAGGCAGGTGGATTTCTGAGTTCGAGGCCAGCCTGGTCTACAGAATGAGTTCTAGGACAGCCAGGGCTATACAGAGAAACCCTGTCTCGAAAAAAAACCAAATCCAAAAAAAAAAAAAAAAAAAAAAAAAAAAAAAAAAAAAAAAACAAAACAAAACAAAACAAAACAAAAAACCCAAAAAATATATGAAAACCACAAGTTTGTTATGTCAGATACCAGCGCAAACAATTAGTTAACATACTAAAGAATGGGCTTAGGCAAAAAAGAAAAAAGAAAAAATTCAGAGGAAATCATCTACCCTACAAGAGATGCAGATGCATAGCTGTATTATATCAAATGAATCCCAAACATGGCACCTAACAACAGGCTATCTTAACCACTCAGAAAATGTGAACTAACAATTTAGCTTCCTTTTCTGTTGTTCTCTTCCCCCTCTTCTATCTTCCCTGCCCCATCTCCTCCTCCACTTTTGGTACCAGGGACTGAATCCAAAAGGCTTCCTACTCACAAGCACTATAACACTGGTCTATGTTCCTGTCCTATAACAACCCAGCTCTCAACCCAGAGTCTACCTGAGTGTTATCACGCAGTTGATTGGTAGGAAGGTTAAATGCAAAATGAATTCCTATTATGGTCCATTAATACTTGAAAGAAGCTCAGTGCGAAAATATTGACAATAACTATGGCCTCTGCATACAATGGGCCAAGGAAAAGCGCAGTCTACATAAACAGAATCATATAATTATCAATGACACATAAGAAAGTCAGTATGGAATAAGAGCTATATATTCAATTATTTAAAATACATTGGCATCAATATCAGCATAATGTTGCAGAAAGCAATTTGATACCATTCATCAAGAGGCAAACAATTTTTCTACTCCTTGACTTAAAAGCCCATCTACTGCATACTGAGACACAAATATAAGTGTACATAAAAGTAAATATAGGTAAAATCCCAAATCTACTTCATACACAGACATGGGGCCCTGGGGAAAATGGTTCCTATATTTATAGAGTTGATGCAAAATACTGCATTTATTAAATAAGACTCCAAGAATGGGAAGGAGTTTTAAAGAGAACTGAATAAGCAAAAGATTTGTAGAGAGGCATCCACTAGATTCCATCTGACCAACAAAGATCCACATCAGGAGAGAAGGGTGGCGGGCAAGAAGAAATAACAGCAAAAGGTCTTTCTCAGATTTTTTTTTCTTTTTCCGAGGTTGAGCTTCTCTGTGTAACAGAGCCCTGGCTGTCCTGGACTCACTTTGTAAACCAGGTTGGCCTTGAACTTACAGAGAAAGGCTGACTTTGCCTCTCGAATGCTGGGATTAAAGGCGAGCATTACCATGCCCAGCTTTCTCAGATGTTTCCAATGAAGAAACATTCTGCACTCTGAATATTGAGAAGAAAGCATGGAGGCTGAAGAGATGGCTCAGCAATTAAGAGCACTGACTGCTCTTCCAAAGGTCCTGAGTTCAAATCCCAGCAAACACATGGTGGCTCACAACCATCCGTAACAAGATCTGACGCCCTCTTCTGGAGTGTCTGAAGACAGATACAGTGTACTTACATATAAATAAATAAAGTTAAAAAATAAAAATAAAAAAAAAGAAGAAAGCACGGGTCAAAGAGAAGGTAGAACCAACATAGACCAGTCCTCTACCCCGGGATCTTTCCCACCCTCAGGAGCCCACTTTCCAACTGAACAGTTTAAGTCACTTGCCTGACTGTGTCCTTGAGTGGATGGCTTGAAAGAAAGAGCCTCTCTGAATTCTGAGGGTAGAGAGAACTCTTTCCACACCATGTGCCTTCACCCACCGCCCCCACATTCCCGACCAGGCACGTGATTGGTGAGCTGGGAGGTGGGAGTGGGGAAATGAGCATGTGCCATCTAGCCCCGCCCTTCACACCCTGTATGAAAGCCAGTGTTCCTAACAGCAAATTCTCTTCGGGCTTGGAAAATGGCTAAGTTGTTTGTTGAATGAGCATGGAGACCTGAATTTCATCCACATTACCCACAAGGACACTGGTTTCTTCTTAATCACAGCTGATTCCTCTGACTCAGCTAACCAACATCCCTTGTCCCAATAAAACGAAGGTTTCACTTCAAAGGTGCTGGCCCACTGTTAATCACAGGTGATGCTTTAGCCTCAGCTGATTAGAAACCAGCTTTTAGCATAAAATACCATAGAAGCAAGCTGAGGGAGTATTTCTTCCCTCTGAAACTTCACAAGCCAGGCCTCTGTCACCTGCATTCCTCTCAGCATTCTGATCTTTGAAGCTCTCACAGAGCAGCCCACTAAGCATCCAATAACTTTTTCAGCCCAAAGTTTCCCTTCCAAAAATTCCCCCACCCCTCAAAAAACATGGTCTGTCACAGCAATATCCTCTGATCCTGGTACCAATTTCCATCCTGATTTGCTTCCCATTGCTGTGATAAAGACCTGGACAAAAAGCAACTGGGGAAAGCACCAGCTCACAGTCCATCCTCGAGAAGGGCAAGGCGAGAACTCAAGGGTGCAGGGCAGGAGCCCGGAGGCAGGACTGAAGCGCAAACCATGGAGAAACACTGCTTAGTGACTCGCTCTCAAGGCTTGCTCAGTTTGCTTTCTTAAACAAACCAGGACTCACAGTTGGCTAGGCCCTCTCCCACCAATCATAAATCAAGAAAAGGGCCCACAAACATGTACAAGGTCAATCTGATGGAGGAATTTCTCAATTGCAGTTCCCTCTTCCCAGACAACTCTAGCTTGTGTCTAACTAACCAGCACAATGGCATTATACACAATAACTATAAAGTAAAACTAAGTTATTAAAATCTTGTTAGTGCAATATTGTATATGGTATAGCACACTGTAATAAAAATGAGCACATTTCAGTTATGTGTGACAACATGGTCAAACATCATAAACATAACACTAAGGGAATGAGCCAAAACTGATAGTCTCCGTTTATATATATATTTTAAAACAAACAAAATTCCTATGAGTGTCACCAGGTCAAGATCACTTGACTACTGGGGGCTGGAGAGATGGCTTAGCAGTTAAGAGTGCTTATTGAGCTGGGCGGTGGTGGCGCACGCCTGTAATCCCAGCACTCTGGGAGGCAGAGGCAGGTGGATTTCTGAGTTTGCGGCCAGCCTGGTCTACAGAGTGAGTTTCAGGACAGCCAGGGCTATACAGAGAAACCCTGTCTCAAAAAAAACAAATCCAAATAAATAAATAAATAAATAAATAAATAAATAAATAAATAAAGAGTGCTTAGTGCTCTCACACAGAGACCAGGTTCTGTTCCAAGCACCTACACAGTGGATCATAACCGCTGTAACTCCAGTCTCAAGAAGGATCTGATGCCCTCTTCTGACCTTCGCAGGCACTTGCATGCGCATGATACACATAAACTCAGGCAGGTACACAAACACAAATTCATTTATTAAATAGTTTTTAGGAGAGTGGCCATTGTGTTTGTTTACAGCTTAGGCTGGCCTTAAAACTCAGCATGTGTGCCACCGTGCAAGCTTACGTGTGTGGGTGCTCACATATAAATGAATATATGTAATGATTTTTTAAGATTTAGGAGCTAGAGTGTGGTTCAGTCACAGAGCACTTGCCTACCACGTGTAAAGCCGGCCATGGGTTCAAACCCCTGTACTGTGAAGAAATAAACACAAAATCTGAAAAAGGCCATTGGAATTTGCAGTAAGTGAGTTAGAAGTAATTGTGATGAAAGTAAAATTTGAAGCTGGAGGGAGCAGATCATGACTGAAGAGATCTAAAGAGGGGTCTCTGGGACAGAACTAGCTAGAGAATCAGATATAAAGGGAAATGATGGAACCTGATTCGGATGAAGTGGAAAGTGGTTCTTGTCTGCAGAGTGGGAGAGGTCTGAGCACCTGTGTGCACTGGAGAAGCAGAGTAGAGAGAAGGAACAGTGGGAAATACTGCCCAGAAATGAAGTATGTGATAGAGGGAGACAGTAAAGGAAGTGGAGGGAAAGACCCCGCATGTAAGCAAAACAGCTGAGAAACAAGATACGCTTATAGCTCTAACTTAATTCCTTTTTACATCTGTCTACGTGTGTGTGTGTGTGTGTGTGTGTGTGTGTGTGTGTGTAGGCAGAAGTTAGAAGACAATTTACAAGTTACAGGAACTGACTGGTCGTTTCCTTCCACTATTCAGGTTCCTGGGCTGGAACATAGACCAGGCTGGCCTTAAACTTGTGGTGAGCTTTCTGCTGCTGCTTCCTGAGTGCTTGGACTTTGAGTGTGCATCATACCTAGCAAGAAATCCTTTTTTCTCTCGTTTTTTAGGGCAACCGGTTCTATCTCTGTCTCTCCCTTACTCTTCCTTTGTCTGCTTTAAACATCCGTGTTCCCCAGGATTCCGAGCGTTTCGCCTCACCTGCATGGACTTTGAATGGTTTCAATCAGCACTGACACGCTGAGGTGTCCAGTCACTTTTTCCTGTTCAAATGACTGGCCCTCAAGTTCAACTAAACTAATCCTCCTCTTCCTTCCCATAACTCCTCTGTTTCCCTCTGACCTTCCTCTTAGTGGCACCATTGTATACCCACCTACCCAGAGCAGAGGCTGGGATCCTCCTAATGAGCCTACCCACCTCCCTTCCCTTCTTACATCTGCTCTGCTACCAAGGTCGTTTCTGTTTTCTCTCTCATCTCTATTCCTTCTAACTGCATCGCACACTGCTCAAGTCCGATTTTGCTTGCAAAAATTACAAAAAAACCTTGAACTTCTCTTAGCAGAATTTCAGCTTCCAGATGACACAATATTCTTGCCAGCAAAACTAGCACAGAGAGCAGAATGTGTGCGTGTAAGGCCATTTCTAAACTCCTTGAAATACCATTCAAGTCATGTCCTGAAAAGAACTGATACCTGACCCTTGTCCAATCTTATCACCTCCAGCCCTTAAGATCTAAGAATACGGAAAAAAATATCAGACTTTTGTAATTTGTGAATGCTGATCTTCGTCAAAAGATTCATTCTCTGGATCAGAGTCCGTGGTGTCAGAATATCTGTAATGATCAGGTTCGTTGTCACTAACATCTGGAGTCACAGAAGTTGAACCGCTAGCCTCTTGATTTGATGGTTCCTCTACTGTTTTTGTAAAGTATAATTTCACCTTAAAATATGGAGAGAAGTATCGGTTGGCCTCGTCTTTGTTTGCTTTGTCAAGATCATTTTTTGGTAGGGTGAGTACAAGATACTCCTTCTCATTATACTGCGAATGCTATCAATTTCCTGATCACAAAGACTTCCATTTCCCACTTTTTCTGAAGTTTCCTCATTCTTCCTGGTATGAAGAACATATTTACCCAAAAGTGAAACAGTTTGTCCTGTTTGAGCATCTTGTTCTGTTTGTGGAAGAACTCTGCTTTGATGTCACCACACACAGGCAATGTCGGATTGCAGTTATAGGAACAATTCTCTTCTCCTGACCAATCTTGTTCCACCATATACATTCACAGGGTTTTGACACTTGTTGTCCAGTTAAAAAAGGATTGTGTAGCTGTGTCGTGTATATATCTTTTTGTGTCAAAAGGACATTTAAAATTCAATTAGGATAAATAAAAGATGGCACTTTCAAATTTTTTAAAAAAAAGATGTAAGAATACTGGGCTGAGGTCATAGCTAGGTGGTGCAGTGCTTGGAGAGTGTGAGGAGGTCATGTGTTCAAT
This sequence comes from Apodemus sylvaticus, assembly GCF_947179515.1. Lineage (NCBI taxonomy): Eukaryota > Metazoa > Chordata > Mammalia > Rodentia > Muridae > Apodemus > Apodemus sylvaticus. The sequence continues at coordinate 140,167,696 of NC_067474.1, forward strand.
CACTTGCTCTATAGTTTTAAAAAATATAATGGTGGGGAAGTACGGGTGGAGAGACGGTTCAGCCGTTAAGCTCTTACCGAGAATCTGAGTTCCATTCCCAAGCACCCACCTTAGGCATCTTAGAACCAACCCTCCTGTAACTGCAGCTCCAAGGGATTTTGGAGTCCTCTTTTGGCTTTCAACATCTTTGTGGTAAGAATGCTTAAAGGTTGGCTTTTTTTTTTTTTTTTCAAAACGGGGTTTCTCTGCATAGCCCTGGCTGTCCTGGAACTCATTCTGTAGACCAGGCTGGCCTCAAACTCAGAAATCTGCCTGCCTCTGCCTCCTAAGTGCTGGGATTAAAGGCGTGCGCCACCACTGCCCAGCCTAAAGTTTGACTTTCGAGGAGAAATAAGCCAATACCCACCATGCTGTGCAATAGAGTTCCTGTGCTAACTCCAGGCACCTGAAACTCTGTACCTGGTGATAGCCCCTAACCTGCTTCTAGTAGCCCCCATGAAACGCTACGACCAGCTATTTTACATTCTGCACACAGGTGAAGCTATGCAGTGCTTGCTTTCTATGTCCAGCTTGTTTAACGTATCGACAGCTGTTCCCATCCACATTGTCAACAAGACAGGATTTCACCCATTTAAAAAAATGTGTATGTCTATGTGTATGTCTGTGTACTGAGTATATGTGTATCTCTGCACGTAGGTCTGGTGCCCATACTAGCCAGAGAGGAGCAAAGGATCCCCTGGAACGAGAGTTACAGGTGACTGTGATCCACTTTGTGGTTGCTGGGGATTGAAGCTGGATTTTTCTGGACAGTCGGTGCTCTTAATCACTGAGCCATCTCTCCAGCCTTCAGCCATTCTTTCCATGGCTGAACAGTTTAACATCACTGTATTTTTATAAAGGTTCTCATGTGACAGCTTAGGCTGGACTTGTTATGTAGACCAGGTAAGGCTTAAAACTCATAGCAATCCCTCTGCCTCACAAACTCATCAGTTCTTCTAAGATGCATTCGTCAGGCCAGTGAGATGACACAGTGAGTGACAGTGTTTGCTGCCAAGGCTGATGACTTGAGGCCAACTCCCAGAAATCATATTGATCGAAGGAGAGAACCAACATCTGTAAGTTGTCCTCAGATTCACAGAGATCTTACTACTGACTGCCTCTGCTTACTAAGTGCTGGAACTAAAGTCCTATGCCACCATGCCCAACTCTTCTGGAAATGTTTCTGAAACAATTCTAATCATTTCTTCTTTTGCTTGGTAAATTTACTTTTTGGTAAAACTCTTTTTTTTCTTTGTAAAAATACCTCTAATTTGATTCCCTCTTCTCTCTAAGAACTTGCCATTGGTTTATGGAGAACATCAGCACAGGGGAAATCAGAGCCAACAAAAGAGGAAAAGACAGCAGAGGCTCGTGCCCTACAGTGGTGCTGCTCGATCTGTCTCTCCCCTGTTTGCTGGCCACACAGAAAGGACTGGAGTCATTGCTGGCAGTGGTAAGGCCTGCTCCCTCCAACCCTTGTAAATCAGAGGAGGATGTTAGCATGATATACAGATGGTATGGAAGGGAAGCCACTCTTCTGAATCACACAAAATAACGAGATTTCCATATAAACAAAAGATTCTGTCTTCCAAAAGAGGAGTGAATACACACACACACACACACACACACACACACACACACACACACACCTAGCTAGGCTTTAATCCCAGTACTTGGGAAGCAGAGGCTGGCAGATCTCTGAATTCTAGTCAAGCCTGGTCTACTGAGGGACTTCTAGGAAAGCAAGGGCTACAAAGAGAAACCCTGTCTTAAAAAAACCAAACCAAACAAACATTCCAGACAATTGTAGCTACTCTGATCTGCTATGAGGAAGTACTGTGCCTAGAGCCATGACCTATCCCACAGTTGCTAACACTGTAAAGCCTTTCTTGACCCCCATAGCAAAGCTTCCTTCTGTTCATCTGTTCATCACTCTGTCATCTTATGTTCAACAGTAGGTGCAATGCAGTTAAGCAAGCATGTCTTCAAATTATAGCTTTGCCACTCAGTGATTGCATATTAACCTCTTGGAAGCTGACTGTCTGGCTTTATTTTCGCCGTGCTAGAGACTGGACACATGGTCATATACACATACTACACAAATTAACTCTGTCCCCAATCCAGTAGTTTTTTTTCTTGAAAATGATGATTCCACTATCAACCTCAAAGAGTTGTTGCTAAGATTAAAGATGTTCCTGCTAAGTATCTAACAATCAGGCACTCATGTTAGCTGTGCTGCCTCTTCCTCTATCCTATGTCTTGTTAGGATGAACTCTTTTAATCAATCAATTATGCATTTGTCTGTGATGTGTCTATGCAGTTCACATATGTATAGGTGCACATATGTGCAGATATGTGCACTTGTATGTGCATGTGGAGGCCTGAGGCTAACATTGGGAGTTACTCTCCACATTATTCACTGAGGCAGGGTCTCAGTGTGACTCACCCAGTGAACCAGTTTCCATTCCCATTTGGCCTTCACGTGGGTTCTGAGGATCTGAACTCTGGTCCTCATGCTTGTATGGTAGACATTTTATGCCCTGAGCATACTTTACAGATCCTAGAATAAACTGTTTGAGGAAATTCTAACTCTCTGTGTCATATTTAGGTGGAGACTGTACTCATTTGTGATGTATGTTTGATACCTGACATATAAGGAAGAGAAATTGTGTTGATGGAAAACCAAAACCAAAACCTTCCTTCTCAGGAGTAGGTTGCATGCAGGGCTTTCTCTCCTGATAAAGTGAATTCCCTGAGAATAAAGTTCAGATTGGGCAAATCTTTGCATTATTGTTATAATTCTTGATTGTGAAGACCATTGGAAATCATGAGTTTGGAGGGCATGGTGGTTCATGTTAGTAATCTTGGTGTTCTGGTGACTGAAGAAGTATGAGTTCACGATCAGCCTGACCTACACAGGGCGACCTTGCCCCCAAAGCCAAGAAGTCAAGAGACTGGAGACTCTCTGTTTTGGGTGAATTTAGGACATTCTCTAGAGATTTAGTCATAAATTGAAGCATCTGGCCACAGTGTCTTCTTGAGACTTTTGTTTTTGCTTGCTTGTCTTTGAGACTAGTTTTTTGACTGAGACATGTCCCCTACAGGTTCAGGCATCTGGATGATTGGCTCCAAGATGGTGGCAATGTTTAGGGAGGCTTTGGAAAGGTGCAGCCTTGTTGGAGGAAATTCATCACTGGAAGCAGGCCTTAAGAGTTTACAGCCTTGCCTCATTTCCAGATCACTTTCTGCTTCATGCTTGTGGTTAAAGATGTGGTTTCTCGGGCTGCAGAGATGGCTCAGTGATTAAGAGCACTGGCTGCTCTTCCAAAGATCCTGAGTTCAATTCCCAGCAACCACATGGTGGCTCACAACCATCAGTAATGGGATCTGATGCCCTTTCTGGTGTTTCTCAAGAAAGCAATGGTGTACTCATAGACATAAAATAAATAAATAAATCTTTAAAAAGATGTGGTTTCTCAGCTTCCAACTGAAGCTGCCTGCTGCCATGCAGACCACTGTGGACTCTCCTTTGAGAACCATGTGCAAAGAAAAAAACAAAACAATTCTCCCATAGGCCATTGCTGGTCCTGTTTTGGTTTGTCCTATCAAAGAGAAGAGTAGCTAATACATAGGATCCCACTTGAAGGCCCAGGCTAGACTCAGAATCAAAATAATCTTCCTGCTTTGGTCTCCTAAATTCTGGGATTACCTCAATGTTTCTTTAAGATATTAACCAGAGCTAACCATTAAGAGCAGTACCTAGAACCTTGATGAATATTGTCAAAGTTTCTGTATGTGTTCTTGGAATCCTTCAAAAATTCCCAAATGCAATTACTAAATATAGGGGGACCCAGAAATTAAGCACACTTACTTTTTTTGTCCAATTTCTCAAATAGATGATACTGTTTAAAGTAGCTATGTATGATGCCATTACAGTGTGTTCCATATTTACTATACAACTGATAAAAAAAAAAAACAACTTTTAGCACAAGAATGCCAATTTATTCCCCTCCCCGCTTTTTGGACACATGAACACAAAATATCCCTGCAGGCCAAAAAAAAAAAAAAAAAAAAAAAAAAAAACCAAACCAAAACCAGTAACAATAACAAAACCTTTGCAAAATTTAAACAACTGTTATCTTATCTCACGTAGGGTTACAAACCCTTCCTTAATAGCTTAGAAGTACCCCATATTGCTGGAGACAAACATCCAGTCCAACGTAATAAAATACATTTTAAAACATTACAAGTCTAACCATACAAAAAACATACCATTAGTCAGATGAACAAACACAAAACATTTTCAGCCAGTAGACACAGAAAGAATATCAATATGTCAGTAGGAAGGAATAAGAAAATGGTTGAGCAATAAAGATCTTTCCTTTAATTCTTGGAGTTGAAGCAGTCTTAGTATGATGCCCTTAACCTCCGCGTTCTTAAAATGAAAGCAGAGCAGCCACCTTGCTACGGAGCAAGAGACTGTTAGAGCATATCCGTGGAGGGTAACCACGATGGCGTAGCGAGGGCAAGCCTGGTTATAACAGTGCATTGCCTTTTTCCATGGGAAGGAAAAGGTAGCTGAGCCAGGTGGGTAGGCTTTGATCTAGGATGTGGACTGGACCCCAGATCCTAAGGTACAGACCATTTAGAACATGCCTGCTTGTACGTCATCATCTTTGATGCGTACATATAGAACTTATAGTAGAGCGGCATATAGAACTTACAGTAAGAGCAAATGTGGTTCGCCTGCCCAGAACGCTGGCTCATCAGCTCAGGATTCAACCACTGACAACAACAAAACATAATTGGTTCAGCATTTGGGTCTTGCCCATTCTTAACGTCCCATGCTCCCTAGCCCCAAACTGTCATTCTTTAGAGTCACTACACCAAAATCTTCCACACTACATGACAGTACCTAAATAGGCTGTGTGTAAAAGAACCAAACAGCCTAACACTACTCCTAGATAATGCACACCTCCCATTGATTGACACATGCATAACAATTCAGTCGGTTTTTGGGAGAAGGGCGGGAGGGTACTTATTTGAATTGCCAACCCTAGTTAAATTAAAACTATGCATTCAGATTTGCTTGTGATGGTATTACTGCAGTTTCGATTCTACAGTGATCACCTCCTGACTGTTCAACCCTTAGCAAGTTTTCCCCCAGTGATCCTAACTCTTCCATATTTCTTTCCACTTGCCCAGAACAACAGCATCATATGCTTATTGGCACTGTTTTCCTGCAAATGCTGGTCTCCTGGCTTTTCCTCCAGCTCCACACTGATTCACCCCAGCATACTAGGACTGACAGTGATGTTTCAGGAATATTGTTCCTGGGCAAACTTAGAACCCAGTTGCAGCAGTGTGGATGGAGCTTCAGGGCACACAGCTTGCTCACTGCTCCATCATGTGGGAAGATGGCAAGAGTTTCTTCTGTGCATTGTCAACAAGCGAGCCCTAGGCACGCCAGGGCAGGTATGGTGTTTCTGTTGAGCTGCCAGCCACCAAGAGTTCTTCACATCACAGACTCCAGGCAAGTTTTCCTTTTCCTAAAAATGCTTCCTTTCCCCCCCTTCCTCTTGGATCCAGAGTGGCTGTGCTGCAGAATATTTTCTGTGCTTTCCCTGAACAGGTGTGAATGAAAGCGGCAGTCAGCCATTCATCAACATGTCCTGATTTGTATTGTCCAAGTGAGGTATTTGCAAAAAAGGAAAATCTTAGGGAACGGACATCTGCTGTCTCTTCACTCCTATGTTGTACTTCAGCCACAGGACTTGCTTTTCCCCACTGTCTGCAGAGATTAAGATATCTGTACCCATCCTTGTGTCCTCTAAGATTAGATGGACATTATAAACTCTCTCAGAGACCAGTCTCAGCAAACACTGGTGGCACTGCTGAGCGACAGCACACAGAAATGTAAACATTAATGTATTTCACCCTTGTTGAAACAACTGAAGGGAAACAGTGCTTTATATTGCTTGGATTATGAGAGGGCTCATTTAACAGATTTGAACCTTGGATCAACCACTGACTTCAAGCAAACACCCTTTACATCTGATCCAGTGTTTCCCACCAATGGTTTCTACATAGAGATTGCAAAATTGACTTTAGCATATTGTGTCCATCTCTTCCCCAGCACCCTCCTCAGCGATGAGGAGTGTGGCTCTACATAGAGCCTCTTACCTTTCACTCCTTGCCCTTCCAGGTTAGAGTAAAATGTGGACTGGAAACCATGGGTGGAACTACCTTAACTATGTAACGCTTGTCCTTTACAAAGTATTATCTACACTAAATACAGAATATATTTTCCCTATGTTCTAACTGATACTTGCTTTACATCAATTCCCTTTGTTTGGACAAGAAAAGGAATCTTGTCTTCCTGTGAGGGAATCTAGAATCGATTACAGAAAAAGAAAAAACAATCAACTTCTTCTACAGAGTTTCATTTGAAAAAGAGAAAGGCAAAGCCACCAAGCACATTTCGGGCTGTCCTGTAAGCAGCTGTGTGTGCAGCCTTGATTCCAAGGGAAACTAGTTTTTTACTGGATGGTATGTTCTTTTCAAGAGCAGTACTGCTCAATGCGCCTTATACACAGCAAAGCCTGACCAATCAAAACGCATCCTGGCTCCAGCTTTTTTTTTTTTAAAGTGACAGGACACTGACTATAAAATAGGTTTTGTTTATTGTTTTTTTGTTGTTGTTGTTTTAAAAAACAATTATTTAAAGTGATATTGAAATCTGTGTCTTTATAAACTGGTTTCAGAATATCCAAGTTATGATATATAAGAAATAGTTGATAAAATCATACTGAAATTTCATCTAGAAAACTACATTAGGAAGAGAAAGGACAGGGACTTTAAAAATGCTTATTGCCAACGTTAACTTTCTATGAGAGAAGTTTAAAGATCGTTTAGATCTAGCACACCACACAGCAGCATAAAAACGGGCACTTTTGAAGACGTGGAAAAATACTAAAAGCTAATTTTCTTTTTCCAAATATGGAGAACATGGGTACTTTTTACCATGGCAGTGTTATCTGTCCCCGTGACACGCATCACATCTGCTTCTGTCACAGATTCACAAAAGTCAGCCAAGTAAGGGAACTGCTTGTTCGAATCTGCAGCCAAATATAGTGCAATTGCCGGGCAGCCTGTATTCCACAGCTCAGGCCCGAAGAGATCAGTAAGATAAAGCAGTGAAGGTAACAGAGTTCTGTAAAACTTTCAAAAACTAATGCTCCTTAGAGGCATTTACAGTGTCAGTCGGAAGTCTCTAACAGGGAGCCTAGGGACCCGCCCAGTTAAACGGCTACATGAAAATAACACAGGCCATTTGGTTTCCCTCTCCGACATAAGCACAATAAACACAGAGAAAAGCAAACACTCCTCTTAGAAGACTAGATGCGGTGAATACCACAGCTAGCAAAGTATCCCATAGAAACCCTTATTGGAAAGTCCTTTAGAAAGTCAAGGCTGATCAGCCTTCTCATGTTGAGGTAAAAATTCTGCCCAGTGCATCAGAAAACATAATCTATGAGTATCTATTTCATTTAAAAAAAATGGCTCAATTTTGTTGATGCATCAGACAGGGCTGCAGAGTACAGATTCAGTGCAACTATTCTGAGCTGCTGGCAGGGACCACCTGAAATCACTGTGGCACTAAGAGAGGCAGTAGGCATCTGAAACATCTTGAGGATGTGTGGGATGCCAAATTGGTTGAGTTCTTTTCCAAGACTCTCAGGCAAAATACATAGTGTGCTGGGTATCGTGGTGGATCTGCACAGCCTTCGCCAAGGCTTGAGGATCCCGGCCATTGCTCTGTCCTGACACGTGACTGCCTTCCGCACTATAATGAGAACAAAATAAGAAACCAGGCATTAGCAGAAGACTACTTGAAACCTCCATGTTTCAAAAGCACAAACAGTCTCGTATTCAAGAACATCTTGGCTCAAACCTGAGCTACTCAAACAATCTATGTTTCCTTAGACACTTTCGTTCAACTGAAAAATACAGTACAACTTATTTAATGGATGGCTGCAATAATTAACTAATGTTCATGAAAACCAAGTGTTCGAAAACCAAGTGTTCGATAGCATGTACGTAAGGACTTCACTGCCCTCTGTCTGTTTGGTCTCTACTCGTTCTTCAAGCTTCAATTACAAGTCATGCCTCTCTTAGAAACTTCTCTAATGTCAAACTCCAGGCCAGGGTCACCTAGAATATGTTTTCACAGAATACTGTGCTTTTCTTTTACAGTATTAGACACAATGGAAATGGAATTGTTAGTTGGGAAATTTCTAGATATTCCCAGGTATTCTTTACTGGGATGAAGTCTTCAAGAAAAAGTATTCTTCTCTCCCCTCCCCTCCTCTTTTGAGACAGGATCTCACTATGTAACTTCGCTGGCCTCACGCTCACCGAGATCCCTGGCCTTTGAGGTGAGGACCTCCTTGTTCCCACTTTCTAACACTGTTCCCTACATTAATGAGCCTTTGGGCCTAGCAGAGTGATCACAGGTTCTATGCATTCATCGTGGGGTACCCTGGACCCTGGGGTCTAACAAACCATGCCCTTTTGGGTGTTGAGGATTCGATCTGGGGCTTCACGTGCGCTGAGCGCTGTGCTCACCATAGAGCCACCCCCGTGGCCCCCAACCTTTCTCTTTGAATGCTGAGGTTAGCCCAGCCATCTCTGACCCCACCCTCTGCTCCTGTACTCACAGCGCTCCAGCCCAGGGACAGCTTTTGCATTTAGCAAACACAATCTTGCTCCAACACAGTTTTCCACTCCAAGCCCTGCTATTCCCTTTTAACATGCTCCAGCCAAAGAAAACTAATGACTATCCAAAAATGTCACTTGCTCTCTCTCTCCTTTATTTCTACTATTCCCCCAGCCTGGAAAATGCTTTTTCCTTTGTAAAGCTAAGCCCTGTCCACCCAGCTATAAAGTCTCTAGTAACCTTTCTTCTGATTTCCCACTGCATGGCTATCTACAATGAGTTAGACCACTTGTCAGTTTTATATTCACCTTTATTACCTCCATACTGAAACAAAATCCCCACAGGCAAGAAACATGGCTTACTAATCTCATCATTTTCTAGTATCTAGCACAGTACTAGGCATATAGTATGGAATAAATGTATTGCATGACTGCACATATATTAAAGAATGCAAAGTGTGAAGCCACAGCTGGGTGCTTTCTGTAATAGTGTATTTTTTACTCTCTTACAGAAATAGACTTGCAGTGGAATGTCTACTATTTAGCAACTGAATTGAGACTTGGGGAAGAGCCCAGAAACTGCTACACTTCACAAACGGCCATTTGGGAAAGAAAGTTAATGCAAAGAGCTTGTTTAGCCATTTATTAGTACCTCAGTAACAAGTCAAAATGTCTGAGTCAAAAAAAAAAATGTCTGAGTCTCTTGAGATGCCTATCTGGGAATGAACATAATCACCTCTTCTGTTTCCCAATAAGTCCTGACTTACTCTGATCAACTCTGAATTGTACTGGAAGCAAAATGAGCTAGGTAGGACTGCTTCATGCAGGAAGAAGAATGCATAGTCTGTGACTACTCTGACTAGAGCCAGGGTGCTCTGCCCACCACGTTTTGAGGCTGCCTGGGACCTCAGCAGAACTGAAATGCAGTTAGTTCTATGTGAAAAACACAGGCAGCTCCAAATGAGACTCCGTTAGAGACACAAGTTTAAACAAGCTTGAGTACTTCTTGGACCAAAAGTCACTTTAAAAGTTCTCAAAGCCTCGTGCAGTTTTAATTGTTCCTTGAAGGCTAAACCTTAAAAGGACGTTTAAATCTTAAAAACATGCTTCTACAACAGGAAGAGATTTTTATTGAGGAACTTGCCTGTCATGATCTTTATCCACCAAATGATACCTTGCCCGGAATGCTACAAGCCGGGCATAATATGCAGGGGCAGGAATGGAGACTGAGCGTGTGCACCTCACGTAGGTGTGACAGAGCTGGTAAGTCAGGAGCTGTAGTTCATCTGCAGTGAAGCAGTTGTCATCCCACAAGACCTGGTAATGGGAAGGACGGCTGGTCCCCTGGGGGGAGAGGGTTAGGATGAATACCTTTCTAGCAGGACTGGGCTTCCTAAGAGACAAGAGGAGCTGAAATCCAGTTATGAAGCTCGACAGTGTTTCCGCCTCACCCTACACTGACACGTAAATCCCTGCATAGCAGTCCTGAAACAAGGCAGTTAACAAAGCAGGGCACAGCATTTAACGACAAGTCTACTCAGGCTAGCTGCTGAGCTGGCAGATACTTTCTTATCAGGTCAAAGATCTGGACTAGCTTCCAAATTACCTGAATTCCTGCGTGACTACAGAGGTAAAAGTCAAACTCAGATGGATGTGTGATGGTGCTATCCACCGTAGTGCCTGCTGGGACATTGCCACTTTTCCCTACCTGTTAAAAAAAAAAACACAATTTTTAAAAATAGAATTAACCATCTGAGTAGCAAGCTGGTTTAAGACCACTTCTTTCCTTTAACACATTAGTTGGTAATAAGTTAGTAGATTGCTGTTATGTGAAGTCTCAAAACTAGATTAATTCAAAATGTTAAGCCAGACGTGGTGATTCATACCTATAACCTCAGCATTTGGAAAGCAGAGGCAGGAGGATTGTTCTGAGTTCAAGGTCAGCAAGGTCAGCTTGGACTACAGTGTGAGAGCCTGTCTCTAACTAAAATAAAAAAAAAAAAAGTTGGGTCTCTTTGTAACTTTTCCTTAGCCCAGCCTTTTATCCTAAAAGCATATCTCAAACAAGTCTCCAGAGCCTTTTTGGGGAATCCAAATAATAGCTTTATCTATAGTTGTGTGCATTAATATTGCCACATGTTTATAGATGACCCTCTGTATGCAGAGAAGGGGGAAACAGCTTTAAGGAGTAGAAATGTAGCTCATATAGAGTGCTTGCTTAGCATGAGCGTGAGGAAGACCCTGGTTCAATCTGCAGCACTGCAACAAAGAAAAAAGACAAACGTTCCCAGAAAAAAATTATCTCCATTGCTCACCTGAGAGAAAAGGACCCCTGACACACACACACAGCCTTCAGTAAAAGATAAGATGAAAGTCTTCAAACTGGTTCACCAGGTTCAACAAAACTAATGTTTATAGGCTCAGTCCTGTGTACATGCATGTGCATGTGTATGTGTATATGTATATGTATATATATATATGTGTGTGTGTGTGTGTGTGTGTGTATATATATATATATATATATATATATATATATATATATATATATATAGAGAGAGAGAGAGAGAGAGAGAGAGAGAGAAGTTCTAGCACATGATTGTCAGAAGCCTCTGTTGACATGGAGATTGAGAAGATGTTCAGAGCCAGGCCAGTACTCAGAGCCTTGAACAAAACAGAACATCTTTGTGCCTCAATCTAATCATCTATAAAAAATCAGGACATGACCTCTCACATTTCTAAAACCCCATGGTTCTAGAAAGGGGAGTGGGACACTCCAGAAATGCACTGAACAGGAACGAATCAAATTTTGTTTCTGTCTGCTTTACTATGAGAAAGTTTAATAGTACAGAGGCATGTGTTTCCACAGGGCTCATTTGATTTCTTTCCAACTACTCCTCCTTCCTTCAGCTGTGAATCACACAACAATGCGTATAAGAACTTGGAATACAGAGCAGGCTTCCTTCAAATTCATATCAAACTTGGGCATCTAGCTGAACCAGAGAAAGTAAACCTGAGTTACAGTAATTCCTGCTTATTTCAAGTTATGGCTTCAGCTACTTGTGGTCAGCCAATGCTCAAAATATTAGCACAGTGCAATGGGAAATGGAGATGTTTTGAGAGAGACAATGACACATGTTGCTTTTGTTACCTCTGCATTTGTTTTTTGAGACAATATTTGTGGTATCCTTAGGATGGCCTGCCATTTAGTAGTATGGATGGTCTTAAACTCACAGTCTTTTATCTCAGTCTCCTGAGTGCTAAGATTACAGGTTTGAGACACCATGTTTGATTCACATAACTTTATTACAGTTTATAGCTTTCTTTTATTATTATTGATCTTTACTATGCCTAATTTATAATTTCAATGCTACAACAGGTATGAATGTTTAGAAAAAAGTGTATGTGTGTGTATATTGTATATGTGTATGTTGTGTGTGGTGTGTGTTTGTTGTATATATATGTTGTATATACATATACATATATGTTGCATGTATGTATGTGATGTGTATGTGTTGTATGTTTATGCATGTGGGGTATGTGTATATATGTTGTGTGTGAATATGTGTTGTGTACAGTGTATATGTGTATATGTGTGTTTGTGGTGTATGTGTGTTTCAGGCATCCACTATGGAGTCTTATATCCCCTGTGAATAAGAGAAACAAGTACATACTGGGTCTAGCCTCTTCCCTGAAAGTGTGTTCTGTAGGAATATTAGTTTTTACAGTGTGCTTAAGTTGTTTTTTGTCAAATTTGAGGATTTTTTTCATTAAGGAACAGTTTATAAGGCTTTTTTAGAGAGAGAAATATAGTTCAGAGGATAGCACATGCCTGCAACATGTGAGGCTGTGGCTTCAGAGTCTAATCACACACACACACACACACACACACACACACACAGGCTTTTTTAATGTGTAATTTCCCAAAACCACTGTTTAATTGGGTATGATATTTAAGAAGACAAGAGAATAGATGGTGTTTCCAAACGTATTTAACCACAGAACCTCTTTTTAAAAAATCTCTAGGGATGTCGAGTGGTAGTGACACATGGCTTCAATGCCAGCACTCAGGAGGCAGGGGCAGAGAGATCTTTGATTTTGAGGCTAGCTTGGTCTTCAGAGTGAGTTGCAGGCTAGCAAGGGATACACAGTGAAACCCTATCTTGAAAAAACAAAATAAAACAAAAAATCCAAAAACAAAACAACAAAAATAAACTCTGGGGTTCTACAGATGAAAACCTAAAGCTCTATCTGTCTGATATAGGAATGGAAACCAGGCACACTGCACTCAACAATTATCGCTTGAGCACCCAAGCTAGGCTTTGCAAATGTTGAGTCCAAGAGGCAAAGGCAGGATGGATGAAAGAATGGACTTCCACGACACAGCACTTTGGTATAAAGTGATACAGGTAAAGGTACTAGAATTGCTGGTAGGGAGGGTGCAGTCACACTACATCTTATAGTTTAAGGAGGAGTTGAAAAGGGAGGGGAGCCTGGTATGGTAGCACACACCAGAACTCTCAGCACTCAGGAGGCTAAGGCATGAAGGTTGCAAGTTGGAGGCCATCTTGGGTACACAGCAAGACACTGCCTGTGATGGTTTGTATATGATTGGCCCTATTAGGAGGTGTGGCCTTGTTGGAGTAGGTGTGTCACTGTGGGTGTGGGCTTAAGACCCTCACCCTAGTTGCCTGGAAGTCAGTCTTCCACTAGCAGCCTTCAGATGAAGATGTAGAACACTCAGCTCCTCCTGTACCATATCTGCCTGAATGCTGCCATGTTTCTGCCTTGATGACAATGGACTGAACCTCTGAGCCTGTAAGCCAGCCCCAATTAAATGTTGTCTTTTATAAAACTTGCATTGGTCATGGTGTCTTTTCACAGTAGTAAAACCCTAAGACACTGTCTCTTAATAAAAGAATAAATAAAATGGGATAAAGTCTGAAAATGCTAGATGCACCCTGAACCCAGGGACACATGGATAAACTGTAGCTCGCCCAATTGTCATGTCTGAACACAGCAAAGGGTAACACTTCAATATACTATACTAAATAAGAAAAGCCAAACTCAAAAGCTACACATTTCTACTCATATTTCTATGGTACCCTGGAAGAGGCAAAATTATAAGCAAGAAATTCCTGTCATTGTTGCTTAACCAAAAGTTAAGGTCAGAAAAAGGTTGAGAACAGAAGACTTTTCTGGTGACACCAACCTGTGAGCCTGGCCACTCAGGAAATGGAAGCAGGAGGCTCTCAAAGTTAAGGATTGCTCAAGCTACAGAGTGACTTCAAGATCAACCTAGGTAAATTAGTGAGACCCTGTTTCAAAATAAAAGGCAAAAGGGGCCTGGGGATAGATTCAATGTCCAACACCATTAAAAAAAAAAAAGATTCGGTGTAAACAGAACTACATTGATTAGTCTGAATCATAAAGTCCAACTATAATCTAAAACAGGCACTTACAGTATAACTTAACATTAACAACAAAAAGGACTGGGATGGATGTGCTCATTCCAGAAAAAGGAATGCAGTGGAAATGGGAGACACAATGAGGACACAGCAGAAGAAGAAATGAGTGTGTGTTTTGGCTCCCCAGGGAAAACATGAAGGAGCAAAGGAAGGTGTCTTCATCAGTGGAGAACACTCAGAGCAGCGCAGCGGGTGGGCTTTAGAGCCCAACCCCAGAGCAGGATGGAGGCGGAAAGGAAAGGCGACAGACTGCCACAAGTCTCCGCCTAGGGAAGTGGTGAAAACACTTGAGGAGAGAGAGATTTGGGGTCAGGACACAGGAGACTATTCGGCAAACTGGACACGGCAGGGACAATAAGGCAGGAGAAGAATTTAAAATGACTCTCTAGTTTGGCTAACATAAAACACAGTGATGCCAAGCAACTGAATCTAAGGAGAAGTAGGAGAGGTTTTGGATGGGGATTAAGCAGTAAGTGGGAGGTTTAGACGTATTTTACTTGACATGCCTATAGTAGACTGTACCACTGCTGCCAAATATTTCTGTGCCCCTCCCTGGGGAAGATTATAAAGTTCCACCAAGCTACCACAGGAGTGGCCGTGTCAATTGCTTTGAGAACAAAACGTGGCCCAAAATGTGTGACTTCTGGGCAGAAGCCTTAAGAGTCAGCACTCGGCTTGTCTCTTCTTTTTTCCCTTCTGCTACACTGACTGGCAAGGCCCCAGATAGGCTCTGTCAGCCTAGGTCCCAAAAGGAGGACAACAGGGTCACCGCTGCAGCACAGCCATGGTGAATGTGCAATATGAGCAAGAAATGAATAGCTGTAAGCCACAAAGATGGGTTGTTGTTATCACTACTACACAGCAGGGTCTGTGGAGACTGATATAATGCTCACAGAGCACCTAAGGGAAAATATCTGGTAGATAATTCAAAGTACAAATCGGGAGTCAGACAGAGCAGTATAAGGTAGGAATGTGGATTTGGTGTTGATAAGCAAGAGAACCTAGAAAAGTGGATGAATTCAAGCTGAGAACAGGAAGGAGTCAGGGAGGGGCTAGAGGGATGGCTGGATTCCTAGAATTCACACTCTTCACAAACATCTGTAACCCCTGGCCCCATGGATCTGGCTCCCAAGCTCCTCTGACCCCTGCAGGTATCAGGCACGGATGTGCTGCAGATACATACATGAAGCAAAACACTCATACACACACAATAAGATAAACAAGTCTAATTTTTTTAAGTAAAGGGAATCTGACTGCAGATGCAGGTGGGAAGCCTGGTAATTCATATTGCTAAAGCCAGAGAAGGCTGTGCTGTCTGAGGTGTGGCTAAGAGATCATTGTGGGAATCTGACCTGGTCGGAGAGGAACAAGGCACGGAGGCATGATTTTAGCTCTCTTCAACTTCCTACTTCCTGAAAATCCCAGTATGAAGTCTGATGTGAGGGAACAGACAGCATGTCAAGTGATTGTTTTTCTAAAAGGGAATTTATAAAAGGAAAAAAGGAACAGGTAGCCAGTGAGAGGGAGAGCAGTTACCAAATGTTGATTGGAAGAATTGAGGAAGAACTGAACAACTTCTGGAACACAAGAAGAAAAGGCCATGGAATAAGGAAGAAGGCCTGTGAGCTGGCTCAGCGGCTGAGGACCTGCGTTCCGTCTCTGGAATCTAGATATAAGTTGTCCTTTGACCTACTCACACACATATGTACACAGGAAATCAATTAACTAGTGAGGCAGAAAGAGCTGAGTCAAAGGCACAGATGGGGAGAGGAGCCTGAGATGTGAGGGAGGAGATAAGGAAGCACAAGATCTCAGTTGAAAGTAGAGGGTAGGTAGGCAACTAACACAACCCATGCCTTCCAGGTCCCAACATCTCGGACAGTAGAGGTAGGATTTGGAAGGCAGCTATGCCCACCACTACACTGCAGAAGGTAGGTCTTCGTTATCATTAAGAAATCATGGATAGGCCTGGCGGTGGTGGCACACACCTGTAATCCCAGCACTCTAGGAGGCAGAGGCAGGTGGATTTCTGAGTTCAAGGCCAGCCTGGTCTACAGAGTGAGTTCCAGGACAGCCAGGGCTATAACAGAGAACCCCTGTCTTGGGGGGGAAAAAAAGAAATCATGGATAGGACTTTTAAAAAATGAGACAATCACTTAATGGGAAATAGAACAATGGAAAAAAATTGCAACATTTAAGGTCTAAGATTTGCTCTCATGTGTTTATAACATGGTTTGTGGCTGAATAAATTATTTGTTCAGCCAGCAACTCCCATCAGCCAGAGAGTCAAAGCAAAGCAAATGAGCAAGTAGGTGTATTTTGGAGTTTGGGGCAAGCAAGAAAACTGGAGATATTGGTCAGGGTATAAAGCAAATTGAAGAACTGGAACACTGATCCTGAATGATGGTAAAGAACAGAGTTGTAGGATAGAAAGCTGTTGTCAGGGTCTGGCAACAGCTCAGTGGTAAACTGCTTCCTACTCTTTTTGAAGCCCTGTGTTCTATTCCCAGCACTGAGTGTAGGGGTAAAATAATCCAGGTTCTGGATTTCCTCTCTACTCCACAGTAAGCGCATAGACAGCAAGTTTACACTGGACAGAGGAAACCATGGCAATACAGGATGGGTGGCAGGGTATTTTCTGCTTCAATTTCAAGCAAGCATTCAGATGATCTACATTAGCAAAGTCTAAGAATTCACTGAGTCAGAGCTAGAGCAGTTGGAGGACACAGATGTAATGTAAACTGTCTCACAGACCTGGGAATGAGGGGGAAAAGAACTCCAGTCTCCTGCAACTCAGAAACCAAAACCAAACATCTTGTTCCTGGAAGAGAAACAACTTTTGTCCTGGAAAACAATGGGAGAAGCCAGCAAGCTTGCTGATCCAGCAGCAGAACAGATGTGGTCCTTCCTAGGCCTGAAGGAGAGCAGGACTGCACAGATAAAATAGTATCATAAAAAAAGTATCCAGAAAGCAACCAGCCAGTACTGTACACGTGGAACTTACCCGCTTTAAACATGAATAGTAAATCATAAATAAAATAAATAGAAATATTTTTATCAAGGGCTGGTAATTATATCCCAAATTAACACTCATTTATTATTTTAATCTTTGCCATACCTCTTGAAATAGATTCTATTCCATTTCTGTTGAGTTTTGTTTTTTCGACAGGGCCTCACGCGGCCTAAGCAAGCCTTGGATATGCTGTGTCACTGAAGAGATGTACTAAGGCACTGAAGGCAGGGCTTTTGTGTATGCTGGCTGCATCTCCTTCACTTGCTCTTTCTTTGGAGACAGGATAACTCAGGCTAGCCTGAAACTCATGATCTTGCTTTACCCTCCCAACTGCTGGAACTACCATGCTTAGATGGTGTTCATCCACTATCACATTTCACAGGTAAGAATACAAATGTTGTTCGGTTTATGAAGGGATTATATCCAATAAGCTCATTATAAATGAAGATTTCACCTAAATTATCTAAGCTTTTTTGTTTGTTTGTTTTTGTTTTGAGACAGGGTTTCTCTATGTAGTCCTGGCTGTCCTGAAACTCACTCTGTTCACCAGGCTGGCCTCGAACTAAGAAATCCGCCTGCCTCTGCCTCCCAAGTGCTGGGATTACAGGTGTGTGCCACCACCTCCTGGCTCTATCTAACCTTCTAAGTATCACAGCTTAGCAGTAGAGCACACTGTAGACTACCTACTGTTTACTCATGTAACAGTGGCTACACTATAAGAGAGCATCCTTAAAGCACAGTTACTACAGAATGCAGATTGCTTTCACAGTAACATAAAACTGACAATTCCAAAATCTGGAGCTGGAGAGATGGTTCAGTAGTACAGGCTTCATAATCCTGAGGGCTGGTGTCCAGTAAATGCCTGTAACACTAGGTCTGAAGTGGGACCAAGACAAGAAAAACTGGCTTCCATCCTAGCCAAGAAAATGCAAGCCCCAGGATCAGGGAAGAGCCTGACTCAAGTGAATAAGCAGAGAACAGCAGACGGGGACACGTAGTGCCCCCTATTGACCTCTGTATGCATGTACAGATTCATGCACCTATACACATTCACATGTGTACACACACACACACACAAATAGGTAAGTAAATACATGCATATATACATACACACATATGCACGCATACATACACACATGTACATACATACATACACACATACACATGCATAAATGAAAAATCTTAAATCAAATTATCATAAATTTTCATTGTGGCTTAGAGAAGTAAAGCCTTTGATCAAATAAGTATGACATCATAATTCTTCCAAGTAGATACCCCAATAATTCCCTAAACTGATATAAAATCACTGAGGTGACTCTGCTTTATACCCTAAAACTATCACTTATGCATCAGCAGTAAAAAGCAACAAAAACCACATGTGAAACTCTGGGTTTGATCTCCATCAAAACACACACATGCATGCACACACACACATACACCATCATCATCATCATCACCTCACTTTGAAGTTGCCTGTTAGACTATAATGTACCTGACACATTTCTAACCAGCACCCATCAAAACGATACAAACCAACTTGTGATGGTTACTACTGACTGCCGACCTGACAGGATCCAGAATCATTTGTCTAAGAGACAAATCTCTCGACATGAACATGGGGAGTTTCTAGATTAGGTTAACTTTTGGTTTTGTTTTTTTGAGACAGGGTCTTTTTCTATAGTCTTGGCTGCCCTGGAACTCCCTACATAGATCAGAATATGCCTGAACTCATAGAGAACCACCTGCTTCTACCTCCCAAGACTGATTAAAGGCATGCACCACCATACTCAACTTCTAGATTAACTGGTGTGGGAAGATCCACTCTAACTGTAACACCAGTCATGTGGTCCCAGACAGACTAAAACAAAGTGAGTTGAACATGTATTGACTGTTGACTGTGACGTGATATAACCAGCCGCCTGGAGCTCCTGACATCATGACTTCCTAGTCATGACAGACTATACCTCCAAACTATGAACCAAAGTAAAGGTTTTGTCAGGTGTTTTGTTACAGTGATAACAAAAGTAACTAATCTACAATTCTCCAATGCCCTCTCCAAAACTCTAGAAGCCATCTAAATTCATCTAAATTCAACTGCAGTTAATATATTTATTAAATTATTATTAGACACAGGCATTTTAGAGGATACTGTAAACATCTACTCAAAACCACATTTACTTGCCCCACAGTCAGATGAGGAAACTTACAGCACATCTCCTTACCCTTTCCATTTTATCTGCACAGAAGAGTCGTGTGTGATGCCTCTTTTGTACCACAATGTAGGTTATTCCCGGCCGATAGTCTTCCTCCAAGCTTATACATGCCTTTCGAATTGCTATTAGCTCCGGCCAAGCTACCTAGGAGACAGAAGGGGAATTTTGTTTCATGGAGAACTTGCCTAGGATCCCTCGGGTCTCAGGTCTCTAGTGGCAGGAAGGAGGGCGCTCTGCCAGTGCTGGTAGGATGGCACTGGGCTGATGGGAGCACCTGCTTCATCTGTCCCTCGGATACCCCTCCGCGGTAGTAGATGATGCGCGTGGGCTTGAAGCGAGTGGACTTATAGAACTGGATCAGCAGCTCCCGAGCCATGCTTGTCAGGTCCTGCACCACCTCCTGACTATAGAGCAGCTCCTGGGCAATCTCCTGTCGAGACGTCTGTACCCGGACAGTGGCACAGTACCGGCTGGGATGGCCATCCATGCTGCCCACCACGGCTGCAATAGAAGGCTTCTTCCCATCCCCAGCAGGTGGATGAGTGACATCTGCTCCCAGGAAGATGACAGGCTGCTGGAACACTGAGGGCCTGTCCGAATTTAAGAAGACAGTGGCACTCAATGAATCTATAAAAATGTATCAGCAGAAATAACTGCAGGTATAATCTTAGAAACAAGGACTCTCTGCCCATTAGAACACTAACCTTCCAAGTCAGGTAGGCGGTGGTGGCACACGCCTATAATTCCAGCACTCTAGGAGGCAGAGGTAGACGGAATTCTGAGTTCGAGGCCAGCATGGTCTACAGAGTGAGTTCCAGGATAGCCAGGGCTATACAGAGAAACCCTGTCTGGAAAAAACTAAATAAAAACAAAAACAAAAAAAAAAGAACACTAACCTTCCAAAAACCAATTCTCTTTAAGTTGTGGAATTTAGAGAAGGGAATCAAATCCATTCTTATCTGTTTCATACAGACTTATGCTATATTAATTTATAATATATTATATATTCTTAAATTTTATACATTATATATATTTATATATATATTGGTTTTTTGAGGCAGGGTTTCTCTGTGTAGTCCTGGCTGTCCTGGAACTCACTCTGTAGATCAGGCTGGCCTCCAACTCAGAAATCTGCCTGCCTCTGCCTCCCAGAGTGCAGGAATTACAGGCGTGCGCCACCACCACCCGGCTTAAAACCATATATTTTATTAAATTTTATTTGCATACACACCTACACAAATATAATCTCTACAAGAATTTTGGGGCTGGAGAGATGGCTGTTCTTCCAGAGGTCCTGAGTTCAATTCCCAACAACTACATGGTGACTCACAACCATCTATAATGGGATCTGATGCCCTCTTCTGGCCTGCAGGTACACATGCAGATAGAGCACTCATACATAAAATAAGTAAAAAAAAATCTTAAAAAAGAAAAAAAAAAGAGTAGGAATTTTGTTACGTCTTGGTCATTAGTAGTACCTAGAACATTGATTAGCTCATACTTGGCATTTGATAAATATTTGTTGAAAATACAAATTCATTCAGTGTCCCAGTTCTTTTATCTAAGGACAAAGATCAGCTTCACCTTCTGCCAATATAGCAATGGCCAAGACTACAGACGACAGCTCTTAGTGAAACTTCTCACATCTAAGAGCTCATATAAAAATGGTCTTTTGGAGTAGAAAGGCGGATGTTATTATCTTCATAGACAAGGAACTGAGGACCAGATATCTTAAAAATTCATATAGACAGCAATCCCCAAATCTCTTAATCCATGCCAGTGCTCTCTTGACCCCAACACCATCTTGCCTTGGTGTTTGGTTACCCCATAACGAATCTGACAAGTTGAAACTTAAACAAAAGCCTATCACTTGGAGTGGAGAGAACTCGATCTCACTAGGAATCTCTGAGGCCGGGGATTGGCTCAGTGTGGAGGGCTGATGCAGTCTGACATCCAACAGCAGCACAACAAAGTGTTCCTTTAAAGTCACTATTTAGAGCTGGACATGGTGATAAGCACTCCAGAAGCAGAGGCAGGGGGATTACTATAAGTTTGAGGCTAGCCTGAAGTCAATGTAGCGAATTTCAGACCAGCAGGGGCTTTATATGAGACCCTGTCTTTAAAACTCCCTCAAAATTAAATAACAACAATAACAAATTAAATAACAAAAATAAATTTGTTTATCAGCATATGATACAAAACACAGCACACATAACATAGCTGCAAAACCTATATGTTATCAAAGACTTACAACCAGAACTACATAAAACTGTGACTTCAAATCAATAAAATTATCTCATAACTCAATATAAAATCAGGCAAAGAAGCCATGTGGAGTGGCATCTGTAGTTCCAGCTGCTCAGGAGGTTAAAACTGCTTTAGCCAGAAGTTCAGGATCAGCCTAGGCAATGGACAGAAATTCCTCCTTCCAGGCCCTCCTTCCCTCTCTTCCCTCCCTTCCCTTATCTTTCTTTTCCTGGTGGCGGTGTGGAGTATGTGCTTGTGCAATGCTAGGCAAGTGCTTGTCACCAAGCTACAGTCTCAGCCCTACAAAATCTGTGTCTTTATCCCCAACCCCATTCAGATGTAGATGTAGCAGCACAAGCCTGTAATCTCAGCTATTTGTGAAACAGAATCACTTAAGCAGGGTCTATTATGTAATCCTGGCTATCCTGGAACTCACTATGTAGACCAGGCTGCCTCCCAACTCCAAATTCGCCTGACTCTAGCCCAACTCACAACAAAAGTATGCAGTGGGTTAGAGAGATGGCTCAGTGGCTAAGAGCACTGACTGTTCTTCCAGAGGTCCTGAGTTCAATTCCCAGAAACTGCATGGTGGCTCACGAGCATCTGTAATGGGATCTGATGCCTTCTTCTGGTGTGTCTGAAGACAGCTACAGTGTGCTTATATATAATAAATAAATCTTTAAATAAATCTTTAAATAAATAAATACAAGTGTGCACTACCAAGCCTGGAAAGATTCATCTTTTAATTGCATGTATGTGCCCATGTAAGTTTATGTACACTACATGTATAGATGTCCTCGGAGGTTTCAGATTCCCTGGAACTAGAGTTACAGATAGTTGTGAGCTACCTGATGTGGGTGCCTGGAACTGAGCTTGGATCTTTGCAAGAACAGTAAGAGATCTTAACTGTTGAGCCATCTCTCCAACCAAGCCTTCCACTTTAAGACGAACCTGGACAGTACAGATTCTGTCTCAAATAAATATATAAACAAACTAGTATTAAATCAGAAGGCAGGTGTTCAAGATCATCTTCAGTTAATTATCTCTAGACCATTTTAGGCTACTTGAAACTCTGATATCCTATCCTAAAACACACAAAAAAATAGCCAGCCAGCCAGACAAAAGAACTGAACTGGTTCCTGACAAAAGATGGCCAAAATTAACCTTAAACATGCTTATCATCATCTATCAGGGTAAAGCAAATTAAAATAATAAGATATGATTTCTTTTAATAAAAATGGCTAAAATCTAAAGCACTGATACTACCAAGTATTGATAATGGTATAGAA
The DNA here is from genome assembly GCF_947179515.1 of Apodemus sylvaticus. NCBI lineage: Eukaryota > Metazoa > Chordata > Mammalia > Rodentia > Muridae > Apodemus > Apodemus sylvaticus. Next base: position 140,190,680 of record NC_067474.1, read on the forward strand.
GGACTAGAACTCCCAGTGGAAGTATAAATTGGGATAGACAGGTTGGAAAATGCCTGACTGCATCTGTTAAGGCTAAATCTTTGTATTCTCTGTAACTCTATTCTCTGTAATTCAACAATACCACACCTGGAGTCCCACACCAGAGAAACAATGCTTACATCTATCAATACTGTAGAACTGTACAATGAATATATTATATTGATCAAAGAACAGACAAAATTATGTGATTTTTATCTACATAATAAAATAATTCATAACAATGAAAATTATTTAAATGCAACAATGTTAAGTGAACTACACACATATAATGTTAAGAAAAGTAAGATAAGCTGGACAGAATGCTATGCTCCTTTAGTCCCAGCACTCTGAAGGCAGAGGCAGTCAGATCTCTGTGAGTTTGAGGCCAGCCTGGTCTACATAGTGAGTTCCAGGACAGCTAAAGCTACACTGTGACACCCTGTTTTGAAAAAAAGGAAAAAAAGAGAAGAAAAGGAAAAGGAAAAAGAAGACAAAGAGAGCATATTGCCCCAGTGACTCCACTTACAAGAAGGCAACTGGTGAACAAATCTATACGACAGACAGGTCAGAGGGACAGTTCCTTTTGGGGTTACCTGTTTGGGTAGGTAACTCAAGGTTTCACATAAGTAAGCACTAGACCAGTAAGCTACAGCCCTGGCCCTGGGAGTGAGCTTTGGAGTGAGTGACAAGAGAGAACTTGGTAGAGTCTGGAAATATTCTAAATCTTACTGGCAGTGGGTACATGTGTTTACATACATTACATAAGAAATAGCCACTGAGATGCATGTTTGAGATGTTTTGTCTATTTGTTTTTTTGTTTTGTTTGGTTTTTTGGTTTTTTGGATTTGGTTTTTCTGAGACAGGGTTTCTCTGTGTAGCCCTGGCTGTCCTGGAACTCACTCTGTAGACCAGGCTGGCCTCGAACTCAGAGATCCACCTGCCTCTGCCTCCCAGAGTGCTGGAATTACAGGCATGCGCCACCACCGCCCAGCTTTGTTTATTTGTTTTGTACTGGTGGGAATAGAACCCAGGGCTTTACACACACTAGGCAAGTATTCTACCACTGAGCTACATCTCAAACCTTGGTTTTTATTTTGTTTTGTTTCCTTTTTGAGACACAGGGTCTCACTGTGTAGCTTTGGCTAGCCTGGAGCTCACTATGTAGACAAGGCTGGCCTAGAACTGAAACTTCCACCTGCCTTGGACTCCTGGATTAAAATAAGTGCTATCACACCTGGCTAAGAAACCCTCGGGGGTTTTGTTTGTTTCTATTTTAATTTCCTTTCATTTTGTTTTTTGAGAGAAGGCCTTGACATGTAGCCTGGTATGAAACTCATGATCCTATGATCCTCCTGCCTTATTTTCTCCAAGGAAGGTGGTGTGTACCATCATATCTGGCTGGCGAGTGTAGTGTGTTCTTTATCACAAATCACATAATTTAGATTTTAAACAATAGTAGGAAAAGGAAGTCATGCTCTCACCTTTGGTGAGGCACAAGAACATTGTTAATCCCTCCGAGCTTTGCGTTGATCTTCAGGCAAAGGTTGGAAAGGGTTTGGGGCGAGGTCTTCACAACATTTTTGACCTGGACACACTGTGTGGCCATACCTAGAAGGGTATCTCCAACACGTTTCACCTCCGCTATAAAAAATAAGCCAATAAATTAGCTCCCTTTAAAATGCCTAGTCACCTGATTACTATGAGTAAAGGGGAAAGTCCTGGACATTTCACATTTATGGCCTGCGCACAGGGCTACATGGAGCACCAGGTGCCAGCACTTTTTCTGCTAAACCCTCAGAGCAGCCTCTCCCTTCTCCTGGGCTGCAGCTCTGAAAGCCAGCCCAAGTCCTTTATCCTTCTGGAGCTGCCTGCCACCACTTGCTAGGTCCCTTAACGCTCCTTATCCCTCAGAACTGGTCTGGTGAAGGGATTAGTCTGCTAGCTCTGCCCTCCTCAGGGCACACACCGCCCTCAGTTTTACTTTGTTTATACACACCTCTCAGTTTTACTTTGTTCCCCTACATTAGAGATAAAGAGAAAGTAACAGAAGAAGCAGACAGAGAGGACTGGAGTTGTGCGATGACACTTAAGGGCTTGGTGACACAGACGGTCACCAAGAGAAGAGACTGTGTCACTCATCTCGCAGCAGATACAAACTTAGCATACCATCTTCTAGAGGCAGCAGCCCCCTCACCCCCAACTCCAGTCTACTGCCCCATTCTGATACTAAGTGCTTTTCACTGGAATAATCTGTGCCTTCCAGCTCCCTGGACTATGGATGGCCTACACAGTAGTTCCCATCAGGTTGGGTAAGGCTGGTTATATCCAGATGTGGAGAGAAAAACATGGTGGCCAGCAACCTTCTAAACAATGTCTGCTCTACTAAGTTGGGTCTTAGAGTGAGAAGGGTGTGGTTACATGGAACAGAGGCCACTCACTGTCCATTGAGAATAGACAGAAAATAAGAAACAAATTTTGGCCTGGATGTGGCTCACTTGAAACAGGAGGATTCACTGTTCAAGGCTATTCTCTATCACAGAAAGAGTTCAAGGTCAGCCTACATAAGATCTTGTCTCAACAAGGAAAGGGCAAGGGGTCGGGGGAGAAGAGGGGAAGGAAAAGAAGAAGAGTATCGTCGTGCCCCAACCCCACCATTTTCCAATGTTGCAGGGAGCTTGCTAAGCAAAGTATTCTGCCACTGAACTATACACCTATACGCACACCTGAGTCACTGTGGCTTAGACCACTAACAATGTGCAGCTGGGACTGTGCAGTCACCCAGCTTATTCTGTCAAATCTAGCTAGGACTTGAAATCATCTCTCATTCAACATTAAGTGTTTATATTCTTATACTAAAGACACATGCTTTTAATCCTAGCACAAAGGCATATGGACCTCTGTGAATTCGAGGCCAGCCTGGTCTATGAAGTGAATTTCAGGACAGCCAGGGCTACACAGAGAAACACTGTCTCAAAAAAAACCGCAAGTGTTCATACCATATACTGGTGTCTTCCCAGGCAAAATCACCACTATTAGCTGCAGGCCCACATATGTCATTTTCAGATGTTTAAACATGGGCTCCACGCTGTCTGCACCTTGAGCATACTTGCAGAAACATGGCTGACCCTGGATGGGCATCCCTGCATCCTTGGAGATTTTACGAAGTTGGTCAGTGAAACTCCTGTTAAGATAAAACCAGTGGTACACTGCGCTTTCATTTTTACATGTAAACAAACACAAGTCTACACAGCTGCCAAAAATAGACTGGCAGCTAGTTGTACCTCTGCAGTTAAAACAGAACAATTGGTATTAGTAAGCTAACAGAAAATCAGTCTGAATTTTTATTACTATTTTTTGTGGTACTGGAAGTTAAACCCAGAGCCTTAAGTATGCTAAGCAAGCATTCTACCACTGAGCTATACCTTCAAACCCTATTTTTAATTTCTAAAAAATTATAGTTCAGCTGAGCTTTAGGGACTAGAATAGCATTTATATTTTAAAAATTTTTTTAAAATAATAAAATCAGTAATTCAGAGCTAAAAAAAAAAAAGGGTCCTAGTTTCAGGTAAGACTATTTTTTGGGTTTTTTGTTTGTTTGTTTGTTTGTTTTTTGGATTTGTTTTTTTCGAGACAGGGTTTCTCTGTATAGCCCTGACTGTTCTGGAACTCACTCTGTAGACCAGGATGTCCTCGAACTCAGAAATCCACCTGCCTCTGCCTCCCAGAGTGCTAGGATTACAGGCGTGCTCCACCACCGCCCAGCAAGACATATTTTGATAAGGCTGATAAAGGCAGAGTAGGTGAGCTTGTGTTCAACCCAGAACATGTAAACATGATTTCATATTCAAGTCTGGAAGTTTAGAATTAGAAACAAACTTGTAACAGATTTGGTTTAAGAAACCAACATTATCTTTTTTTTCATTTTGAAGTTTAAATTTTGGATTTAAGAAATTACTAAAATCTATGCATAGGTCAGGTTCTCACTACTTAGCCTTAGCTGGCCTGAACTTTGCTATGTAGACCAGGCTGCCTTAAACTTGCAGAGTCCCACCTGCCTCTGCCTCCCTAGTGCTGGGACTAAAGGTGTGACCCACCAGAGTATCAAAGTAACTGATTTTGTATATTTGCCAATGTCTTGTAGGGTTCCTTTATTTCACCCCAGTTCTGTTTCTTGGTTACCATTCTCATAGACTTCCTTACACAGAGGGTGTATCTGTAAGAGGTGACAAAACTCTGAGGCAGTTTTCCTTCAGCAAAACAAGCTCACCTAGTGAGTTATAGTTGCCAAAAATATGCTAGTTTTCATTTTTACTGGAAAAGGTGCAATGCCCATAGGAAGGCTCTCCTAAGAATTGGAGAGTTTTCCAAATAGCATTGCTCCTACTCTGTCTACTTCACAGCTTCTGGTGAATGTCTTCACAAGTTCCTACTTGAAATATGCAGAAGCTGAGTCAGACTCTCAAAGAATTCTCAGTTTACAATACAGTGCAGGGTCTTTCCTGTAAAGCCAGAAGGCATCACTGTGGGCATCAGGGGTTCAGTGCCAGTGTACCCAGCACAGACACAGAAAGATGATATTTTGTATCTAGAAGGGGTATTACTGAGCTGAAAATGGGATACTCACTTTAGCAAATCTTCCCTACATTGTTTCTGAGGCGCAAAACAAGCCACTGCCCATACTTTAATTTCAATGCCAGCATAAAACTGCTTTCCTCGCATGTCCCAGACACCCTGGCTGGGTGTGGCTACTGTTTTATTCTTTAAAAACAGAAAACAAAAAAGAAACAAAAGAAAAGAGAAAAGATATTACAATCTAAGACCATTTTTATGTTGAAGGGGGAACAAACAAAACTTTACTTGGTACAGTCAGAAGTCAGAAGCAACAGTGAGCACAGATGCAGGTGAATTCAAACAGTGAGCACAGCAGCAGGTGAATTCAAACACTGAGCACAGCTGCAGGTGAATTCAAACAGTGAGCACAGCAGCAGGTGAATTCAAACACTGAGCACAGCTGCAGGTGAATTCAAACACTGAGCACAGCTGCAGGTGAATTCAAACAGTGAGCACAGCTGCAGGTGAATTCAAACACTGAGCACAGCTGCAGGTGAATTCAAACAGTGAGCACAGCTGCAGGTGAATTCAAACAGTGAGCACAGCTGCAGGTGAATTCAAACACTGAGCACAGCTGCAGGTGAATTCAAACACTGAGCACAGCTGCAGGTGAATTCAAACACTGAGCACAGCTGCAGGTGAATTCAAACACTGAGCACAGCTGCAGGTGAATTCAAACACTGAGCACAGCTGCAGGTGAATTCAAAGGTGCGTCTTTTTTTGACGGGTGTGGAGCAGCTTACCCGGCCTCCATACTGCAGCATTGGAGCTGGAAGCACCCTGCCTGTGAGCTCCGTCATTTCACTGTGCACAACAATCCCAAATTCCTTCAGGTATGGGTCAGGTCCACCCACCACGCAGTTGCTCTTCACCTAAGGAACGGGAAAGCCTGTATATATAAGAGCAAACAGGAACTATGTCCCCTCAGGAACTGTTTATTCTTTCTTGGTTTTTGTTTTTTGGGTTTGTTTTTTTTTCCAGCTCACAGCTGGCTAATCTTGAAGACACGCCTTACTGACCAGTCTACTGATTTCCTCCTGTCTGTCAGGAGCAGATCTTGCTGTGGCTTTGATCATGGTGGATGTCTGATTGTCTGTGAGCTTCTTTATGCATCTCTGTCCTGCCACTATATTACAGACCTGCAAAGAGACAAAGAGAAGCTGGGTTTCATAGAAATGGGCTTCTATACATTAAGTCTTTGTCTATTTCCAGGAACGAATAGTTATATATGCACAAGATACTTCAAAAAGACTAAACTCTGCCACAGTTTTATAACACCTTGTTTATCTGATCTGGCTGCTTCTGCCTCCTGAGTGCTGGGATTAATTAAAAGCATGCAACCGAATTTGAGGCTAACCTGGTCTACAGAGTGAGTTTCAGGTCAGCCAGGGCTATACAGAGAAACCTTGTCTTGAAAAGCCAAAAAAAAAAAAAAAAAACCAAACCAAAACAAAACAAAAAAAACAAAAAAACAAACCAAAGAAAAACAAACAAAACAAAACAAAACAAAACAAAAAGCATGCAACCAGATCCACCCAGTTTGAATGCTTCTTTTTTTAAGAGGAAAAAATAATTCAAGAGGTTAGCAAAAGAAATGTCACTTGGCTTACCTCAAGCGGCAGGTAGGTATGCTTTTGCTCTTGTCCCACTTGAAGGCAGGGAAGATGGGGGTATTTCAGCTGCAGACTATACTTCTGCTTAAAATACTGAGCTACTGTACATTCCATAGCTTGACCATTTTCTAGCTGCAAAGGGAAGCTAGAAGAAAGAACGTCTATTTAAGACATTTACCTCTTTAACATGTAAACAAAACCTAACATTTTTCATGTTGGTTAGTCACTTAAGAATCGAAGGCCAAGGGCTGAGGATGTGGCTCAGTGGGTAGGAAGCTTGTGGAACATACACAGAGCCGTGGGTTTGATCCCCAGAACTCCATAAGCCACTTACTTAAACATAGTACTGCATGCCTGTAGTTCCAGACCTTGGGATATGTAGGCAGAAGAATCAGGAGTTCAGTGTCATCCTCACACAGTAAGTTTTAGGCCAGCCTAGACTACATAAGACTCTCAAAAAGGGGTTGGGAGAGGCAGCAAGATAGCTCATTGGGTGAAGGTGCTTGCTATCAAGACTAACGTGTTTGTGTGTGTGTGTGTGTGTGTGTGTGAGAGAGAGAAAGAGAGAGAGAGAGAGAGAGAGAGAGAGAGAGAGAGAGAGAGAGATGGGGAGGGGAAGAGAGGGGAGAGAGAGAGAAAGAGAATGCAAGCAAACAAATAGTGAAAAAAATGGACAAGTGTGAGGGCTGGGGTAGAGCACAGTAGCAGGGTGTATACAGAATACATAAGCCTTTTGCTCAGTCCCAGAACCACCACTTAAAAAGAGCCTGAGTAGTTTCAGTGATGTTATTTTAGTATTATACCAGAAAAATTCCAATGAAATTCCAATTTTTGTTGAAACTGAGAAAAAAACCTTTTAATTCAAAATTTATTTTTTTCTACAAAAGATCTAGGTCTGGTGGCTCACCCCTGAAGCCCTAGTACTCAGCTGGGCAGAGGCAGGTGAATTTCTGAGTTCCAGGCCAGCCTGGTCTACAGAGTGAGTTCTGGGACAGCTGGGGCTACACAGAGAAACCCTGTCTCAGAAAACAAACAACAACAACAACAACAACAACAAAAACAAAAAACAAAAAAATAAAACCTCTAGTCCTCAAGAAAATGAGGCAAGGGAACCACTTCATGTTTGAGGCCAGACCGGATGTGTTTACATCCACCATGTGCATCGCTGGTGGCCTCAGAGTTCAGGAGAGGCCCACTGATCCCTTGGGACTTGAGTTATGGACAGCTGTGAGCTGCCCTGTGGGTGCTAGTAATTGTACCCTGATTTTCCACAAGAATAACAAGTTCTTCTAACCACTGGGCCCTCTCTATAACCTATCTTGCTGGCTACCGAGATGTACACTTGGAGTCAAAACATAATTTTATTTGCTCAAGATAAACTTTTTCTAAATGAATGACTATAGTTATTGAGGCCACATTTTTAGATCTCCAAGATTTGAGATTCCTAGCCAAGGCAAATTATGTAGTTTGGAGGCAACAAGACTAAATACACAGGTTAGGGAGATAGATTAGGAGGTATAAAATAAAATAAAATCCCTCACTATACAAGCCCGATATCTGAGTTCAATCCTGAATCATACAATAGAAAGAGAACACCAACTCCCAAAAGTTGTCCTCTGACTTCCACATATATGCTATGGCATACTAATACACACAGTGGGGGGGGGGGGAGAGGGAGAAGGAGAGGGAGAGAGAGAGACATGGACACAAAGTTATAACAAGAAAAGAATTCCTGAATAACCCAAATCATGCAAGATTTATTTATTTCAGAGAGCCAAGAGCCAATCTTTTGAGTCAGGCAAAAGGTTAGTGACCCTGATGACAAGAATGAATCTACTACAGCAGAAAGTGCACAGGCACTTCCATACATATTCTCACTTAAGCACAGTACTTGAACACAACTGATTAGAAAAGCAAGATTGAGTAAGAGGAAAAGAACACGCTACTGGAGACAGACACTAATAGCTGAGAGTAACACTGAGCTATACAGGAACGGAGAGACAACTACACAAACAGGCAAAGCAGTATCTGTCTTCCCATGGCGGCCTGTATGATGACTAGACCCTAGGAGAGTCATCCTGTACTGAGAATTATAACACTATAGTAATTGATTACAGTTACTGTATTCCTTTTTAAAAGTCTTAGTTGTGTCTGTATGTACATGTATGTACCATATGTGTGCATTTTTGTGTGTGCATGTGTGTTGCATATGGAGGCCAGAGGTCAACATGCAACATCCTCTATCAGTCTGCAACTTACTTTTCGAGGCAGAGGCTCTCGCTGAAGCTAAAGAGCACCCAGTGACTGGGCTGACTGCCCAGCAAGCTCAGGGATCTTCCCATTTCTGCCCTGCCAGCGCTGGGATAACAGATGCTCCCCAGCAGGCCTAGCTTCCATGTGGGCAATGGGGATCCAAACTCAGGTGCTCATGCTATAGAGTAGGTGCTGTATGGACTGGTCATCTCTCCAGGCCCTGATGGTTACATTCTTAAATAGAAGTTGACCTATGTATAGTATACTTGGTTCAAAAGGTAAACTGAATCACAAACCCCTAAAGCATCTTCTAAAGCTTTGATGCTAAGTGAAGATTCCTGTGACCCTGAAAACCACACTACTGTGTACCATTTTCTCCAACGATGTTCAATAGCTTCCTCTGTTATCAAATTGATAGCAAATTTTACTGTTAATTTCGGTTTCCTTTCATTGTCTTTTTCTTTCGTTTTGTGGTTTTTCATTTTTTAAGACAGGGTCTCTTGGGATAACTCAGGTTGGACTCAAACTCACAGCAATCCTCTAGCCTTAGTTTCATGTAAGAGATTATAGGACTCAACTGTCATATATGGCTCCCATAATATTTTACATGTGATCCACATACGTTTGATGACTGGCTGGTCGTCTTGTCACATTACAAACTCTATATTTTCGTTTCATCTGTCCACAGTGAGTTACCTCAACCTTAAGACCTGAAGAGTTAAGAGAGAGAGAGAGAGAGAGAACCTAAAATACCAATTTTAATTAAAGTCATAATTATAAAACTAGATTCAAATGTTGTCTTTAAAAAGTCAAGGCGTGGCAGGGCATAGTGGGACACATCTTTAATCCCAGCACTCAGGAGGCAGAGGAAAGTGGATCTTTGTAAGTTAGAAGCCAGCCTGGTCTATAAAGAGAATTCTACAATAGCCAGAGGTATGAAGTTAGACTCTGTTTAAAAAAAAAAAAGTCAATGAGTGCATTACTCTGGAAAGAATTCTCATGCAGATAATAGAGATTTCTTCAGGGCTGGAGAGATGGCTCAGAGGTTAAGAGTATTGACTGCTCTTCCGAAGGTCCTGAGTTCAAATCCCAGCAACCACACAGTGGCTCTATCCATTCGTAAAGAGATCTGATGCCCTCTTCTGGTGTGTCTGAAGACAGCTACATTGTACTTAGATATAATAAATAAATCTTTAGGCTGGAGTGAACAGGGTCAACTAGAGCAAGTCCTGAATTCAAATTCCCAGCAACCACATAATGGCTCACAGCCATCAGTACAGCTATAGTATAGTCATTTATTTCATATACATAAAATAAATAGATAAATGAATGTTTTTTTAAAAAATAGAGATTTCTCCACATACACAAAAAGTAAAAAACTTAATCAAGAATAAGAGTTACAAGAATATGGCAACAATTTCATCATAAAAATCCCAGCTAAGTAAGATAAATTAGGTCCCAGATGATCTAAGATGTTTGACCAAAAAAAAAAAATTTTTTTTTGAGACACAGTCTCTCTACATAGCACAGATTAACCTCAATATTGCAATCTTCTGGCCACAGTCTCCTGATTGCTGAGATTCCAGGCATGCAATCCATGCCTGGCTACATAACTGACATTATTATTAGTTCATTCAATAAGTTCGTGTATCAATATGTTCTGGTGTGTTTTTTCAGGTCTAAGTGTACACTGACTCTATGGCCAACACAGCTAAAGAACTTATCCAAAGTCCCACTGCTAGGACTATCTAAGCTAGGAAGGAAACCCAGGTCTGTGTTAGACTTGGGCCATGATGACCTTAGCATGGATACCTACCCCTAATTTCTTTGGTAAACTTGACACGCTGGGAGTCTGTTAGAGGTTTCGTTTGTTCATTGATGTTCTGAATGTCTAACACCTCACACATGAACTCAATGATAGGTTGAGCCCGGTAGAAAGCAGTTGCAGATACTAACAAACAGAGAAAGGACACTTAAGCATCAAGGCAGAGTGAAGGGCCCAAACTAAACAAATGAAAACCAAGTTAGCAGATGGCGTTCCAACCCACCGTCAATGTTGAGCATCATGTTCCACATGGCGGGTCTCACAGACTGATGGAAGCCGAACCAGACTTCCCTGCCCCCTCCCAGAGGGTGGTAATAACCTTCAGGAGGCGAGAAAAAAGACCGGCCTACCGGAGTGTACCTGAAGAGACAAAGTATTGCTTGAATACTTCATGCAAAACATTTTGGAGTCAGTTTGTGAACTGAAATCAAGTTTGAATGGGGATTTACATTGGAACCTTTGCATGGCTAAGAACAGTTTGTCAAAAAGGCTGACATTTGTGGTAAGGTATCCAAAGTAAGGTACTGACCTCATAGAGGGGAGATGCCTCGTAATCACGTCAAGTGCCTGTACTGAGTCATCTGGGACTTCATTCAGGTGTCCTGCTAAAGCTTCTAAAAGCAGCTGAAGGCTTACAACTGACACCCATTGCACAGACACTTTGAAAGTTTGGTCTTTACCCTCACCGGGGAGGGTCACCTCCATATCAACCTAGGGAAAAATACATGGGTAAAAATGGGTTTGTAATGGTTATAGGAAAGACCCCAAGAATATTCCGTATGGCAAATACATGATAGACATTTATCTTAACACTTTTTATAAATGCAGACCATTGGAAATGCAATTTTCCATAAGTAAAGAAATAATTTAATAGAAAATATTATATGATAATTAAAAATAAGGGGCCAGTGGTATGGAATAGTAGGTAAATGCTATAACCACCAAGTCTAATGACCTGAGCTTGATCCTGGGCACCGCAACGTGGGAGAGAACAAACTCCCACAAGTTGTCCTCTAACTTCATATGCACACCATGGCAGGTATGACACCTTCATATATACACACATACATATGCAAAGGTAAATAAATAAAAATTTTAAAATAAATAAATAAGGAAGACACTACATTTCAGAGGAACTTTATAACCATTGTGCTAAGTGAAATAAACCTGACATGGAAAGACAAATATTGATGACTCTACTTAGACAAGACCCTCAGAATGGACAGATTCGTAGAAACAGAAGGTAGAATGGTGGGTGCCAGAGCAGGCGGCAGGGAGGCATGGGGACTGCCACTGAGTGGGTAGAGAATCTCTGTTTAAGATAACAGAAAAATTCTCCAGTAGACGGTGGTTACAAGTACCTAATAATGTGAATGCTCTTAAAAATGAGTGGCTGGGTCTGGAGAGATGGCTCAGTGGTTAAGAGCACTGACTGTTCTTCTAGAGGTCCTAAGTTCAATTCTTAGTAACCACAATGTGGCTCACAACCATCTGTAATGGGATCCAATGCCCTCTTCTGGTGTGTCTGAAGATAGTGTATTAACATACATAAAATAAATAAATAATTCTTTAAAAAATAGTTGTGATATCAAAAGAAAATCTTCATACCAAGATAAATTAAAAACAACAACAACAACAAAAACCCAACAACAGACTGGCTGTCTGTGTCTATAATCCCAGCAAACAGGAGGTTGATGCAGGAAGACCATGAATTCAAGGCCAAACTGAGACATATTTCAAAAAAAAATCTGTCTTGGATTAGAAAATACAGTAAGGCATGGGCCGTGGGCATTTACATGATCTCCAGTGTCAGCACGTGCCACCGACCTCAGCCTGGTCCTCCTGTAGTCACACAGACCACAGACATCGACATGGCCCTCTGCCACAACATGGGCATCAGAAACTGTCATAGCCCTCTTTCATAGCACAGGCAAAGGGCAACATGACCTCCAAGTCAACATGGGCCAGGGACAGCAAGCACTATGGTCCCCAGCATTAGCCTGACCCAGGGACATCAGCATGGCTTCAGGTTGCAGCACTGGCCACGAACATCTGCATGGCTTTTGGTGGTAACATGGGCCACTGACACCAACATGACCCCTGAGTGCTGCAGGAACATGGACCAAACATGACCCATGGTGTCAGCAAGAAACACAGACATCAACACGGCCGCCAGCAACAGTATTCTGTTTTTTGTTATAAAGTGCAACATTATGAAATCGATTAGTTGGATGTATACATTTATTTTTTTATTAGCTTTCTAATTCTTCAAATAAGTAAAAGATAGTATTTGTGGCTAGAAGAGAGGTGTAAACAGAGCTGAAGGGAGCACCAGCTTCATGATTGGTTTTAACCTTTACATCTTGACATCTTCCTTGCCAATATGTGTGGGCTTGTCCCGTTTGTCTTAAAGTTCCACAGGATGAATCTATCATAACTATTTAGGCACAGACATTGAACTACATTTGTTTTTAAACGTTATTTTAACAAATACATTTCTGTTGAATAAATGCCCTCAAGTTCATCTTCTAAAAAAAAGAAAAAGAAAATACAGTAAGGGGTATCTAATTGTATATAAATGAAAACACCTAGATACACTGTTTAATGAAAAAAATCACAGAATGATATGCAAAAAGATAATCACTTAAATAAACATACATGTAAAAAGATAACACATAAAATATCTAATAACAAGTAATGAACTAATGTGGGATGCCCCTTTAACAAGGAGAATGGAATTTACATGTAGGAAAGTCAAAAAGCCACAGTTTTTGTGAATTGCCTAATAAGTTTTAAAGGAACATATATTCACATGCTACTTATAATTTTAAAGATTTATTTGTTTATTTTATGTACATGAGTACACTCTATCTCTCTTTAGACACCCCAGAAGAGGGCATCAGATCCTATTACAGATGATTGTGAGCCACCATGTGGTTGCTGGGAATTTAACTCAGGACCTCTGGAAGAGCAGTCAGTGCTCTTAACCACTGAGCCATCTCTCCCACCCTATAAATTTAAAATCAATAAAAAAAATTTTTTTTTGTGGTTCTAAGAATTAAATTCAGAGCCCTGTGGATACTCGGCAAGTATTATACCAGTGAGTTATCTTTTCAAGTTTTCAAGTTGTAGGTGTTTCATCTGTGTATATTTACATGTCCATGTGCATGCCTGGTATCCTAGGAAGTAGAAAGAGGGTGTTGGATCACCTGGATCTGGAGTTACAGATGGCTATGAGCCACCACATGGGTGCTTAGGATTGGATCTGAGTCCTCTGCAAGAACAATGGTTCTCAACCACTGAGCCAGCTCTCCAACACTACCTTTTTAAATTTACAACTACTTTAAAAAGCCAATTTTTAGAATATTTTCTACCTTATCTAATTTTGTGTATGAGTGCAGGTTCCCATGGAAGCTAGGAGAGAGAGATGGACTTCCTGGAGCTGAAGTTACAGGCAGCTGTGCTGCCTGATGAGTCCTGGGAACCAACCTCAGTCCTTGGAAACAGCAGCAAGCGCTCTTACCTGCTGAGCCATCTCTTCAGTACCCTCTTGAAATGTTTATTACATCTGTTTATTTATTCATTCCTTTATGTGTGTTATGGTTTGTATATGCTCTGCCCAGGGAATGGCACTATTAAGAGGTATGGCATTGTTGGAGTAGGTGTGTCACTGTGGGTGTGGCATTAAGGCCCTCATCCTAGCTGCCTGGAAGCCAGTGTTCTGCTAGCAGCCATCAGATGAAGATGTAGAACTCTTAGCTCCTCCTGCACCATGCCAGTCTGGATGCTGCCATGCTCCTGCCTTGATGATAATGGACTGAACCTCTGAACCTGTAAGCCAGCCCCAATTAAATGCTGTCCTTCTAAGAGTTGCCTTGGTCACAGTGTCTGTTCACAGCAGCAAAACCCTAACTAAGACAACGTGTCTACATGTACATGTTTGCAGGTGAGTGTGTGATACTGCACATGTGTGGACGTCAGAGGACAACCTGTGGAATCCTCCCACCATGTAGGTGCCTAGGGACTGGATCCAGATTTTCTGGCTTGGCTTACACTACACCCACCCAGCCACTTCAGCATCCCTAATTTTAAAATATTACTGGCTTATAACCAAGATTTTTTTTTTTCGTTTTTTCAAGACAGGGTTTCTCTGTGTAGTCCTGGCTGTCCTGGAACTCACTTTGTAGACCAGGCTGGCCTCGAACTCAGAAATCCGCCTGCCTCTGCCTCCCAAGTGCTGGGATTACAGGCGTGCGCCACCACCGCCCGGCTATTACTGGCTTATAATACCCTGTAACTCCAGCCCCAGAAAATTTGATGCCCTCTTCTGACCTCCGTGGGGACCATATGTATGATGTATGTGTACTCACACATGGTCATTTGCATAAATATTAAAAGATTATAAATTTTTTTTTTGGTTTTTTGGATTTGGTTTTTTTGAGACAGGGTTTCTCTGTATAGCCCTGGCTGTCCTGGAACTCACTCACCAGGCTGGCCTCGAACTCAGAAATCCACCTGCCTCTGCCTCCCAGAGTGCTGGAGGGATTACAGGCTTGCGCCACCACCGCCCAGCTTTGTTGTTGTTGTTGTTAGGTTTTTTATTTTTTATTTTTTTTCCAAGACAGGATTTCTCTGTGTAGCCCTGGCTGTCCTGGAACTCACTCTGTAGACCAGGCTGGCCTCAAACTCAGAAATCCGCCTGCCTCTGCCTCCCAAGTATTGGGATTAAAGGCAAGATTATAATTTTTCAGAATAATTTTTTACTCTTTGGGTGTTTTGGTTTTTTTGGTTTTTGTTTGTTTGTTTGTTTGTTTGTTTGACTCAGAGTCTCACTATGTAACCCTGGCTGGTCTGGAATTTCCTAGGTAGAGCACACTGGCTTAGAACTCACAGAGATACACCTGCCTCTGTCTCATAAATGCTGGTATTAAAGATGTGTACCACCATGCTTGGCACTTTGGGAAGGGGGTTTGGGGGCTTGAGACAGTTTTGACACAGGGTTTCTCTGTATAGCCCTGGCTGTCCTAGAACTCACTCTGTAGACCAGGCTGGCCTCGTCACCACTGCCCTGCAGCACTTTTTTTACTATTAAAATAAACGTTAAAGAGTGTGCTGTGGTATTGTTTTCATAAGTGAAGCTATGAAAACCCTGTTGATACATTTAGGCAGTACTATGTTCAGTTTACTGTGAATGTGAAAAATGTGGAATACAGGCAAAGATAAAGGAATCAATATAAGTCCAGCGCTCCTTGCATCTGTGATTACCAGTGAGGACACAGTGACTGTGGAAAGTGTAACCACCCTATCACCACAGTTCCAACAACTGAAGTGAAGGAGGCCGTGAGTGTCTCAAGGGTTGGGCTCTCACCCACCATGTGTGTAGCCCTGAGCAAGGCCCCATGGGAGGGGGGGCAGGCGAGAAGAGGAAGAGCAGCGGGAAGAGGAGGGAGCTTGCCAAACGCTCCAGAAATGCTGTGAACAAGCTTGGGGACAGAGAGAACCAACTCACCCAACTCACGGGCACAGTGGCATGTGACATCACCCCGCAGTAAGTAGCCAAATGGCTAAAGGGACTGAAGGGTGACCCAGAAGGAAAGCCTCTGCTGCCTGCAGTCGCTGCTGAGTAACCTGGAGCCCCGGCTGCTGGCGCTTACCCTATCGCGGCCAATTGGTAGCGGACGTGCTGTGTACATGTTCCGTTTGCCGTCATAGCCAGGCTGCCGATCTCCAAATATCTGCATCTTGAAGTGCCGCACCATAGTGTCTACTACCTCCCTTGAGGGTAATGGAGACAGTGACAGTTAGCTTTGAGGAATGATCAACAGATAGTGGAGCCACACTTTCATCTAAACTCTGTGTGGTGCCACTAGAAAAAAGCCAAAGTCACAAAGATGACTCAAGTAATGAAAAAAAAAAAAATAACTTAAGGAAGGTAACAACAAATGGGTACAAACGAGCACATAGAACACACCTGTAACCCAGCACTGGGATGGTGGACGCAGGAAGATCAGGGGTGCAAAATCACCCTTGGCTAACTAAATACTGAGCTTGAGACAAGCTTGGACTACATGAGTCCCAGTCTCAAAAAAAAGCCAATGAGATGGCTCAGCAGACAAAGCAAACCCCAGAACTCTCAGGTAGAAGAAGAAAACCAATTCTCTCCAGTCGTTCTCTGACCTACACACATATGCCACAGCACATGTGTACTCATGTACACACACACATACACACACACACACATACACACACACACATTTAAGGCATCTAAGCTTTGTGTGAATGTTTATCACTAAATGATTCTTATAAAATCAGAATCCTTATCAAGAACATTGGCCTTGGGGCTGGAGAGATGGCTCCATGGTTAAAAGCACTGACTGCTCTTCCAGAGGTCCTGAGTTCAAATCCCAGCACCCACATGGTGGCTCAAAACCATCTGTGATGGGATCTGATGCCCTCTTCTGGTGTGTCTGAAGATAAAACAGTGTACATTAAGTAAATAAATAATTTTTCAAAAAAAAATCTTAGAAGGTCTTAGAAAAAATAAAACTCAGAAACTTGTAAATCAATATATCCAAGACGCATGGTATTCCAATGAGTAGGTCAGTTTTCTAATGCTAATGATTTACTATTCTGCATACTGCCTGGTTTTATTCCAAAAAGTTCTTAGGTAGTATAAACAATGCTATTAAATAGTCTCACTCCAAAAGACATTACTGATCTAGTTTCTGTTAGACAGAAATCTCCATTAGTCACGCCTGGCTCTGCTTTTGTCTTGCACACAGTGTTTACTCTGTGCATCTCCTAAAGTGAATGCAATGGCCTGGAAACCAGAATACATAACAAAAGACACAGGAGGATATGAGACCACAATGCTATCAGTCTTAAAGTCAGTGAACACTTGGGTGCTGTGTGTGTGTGTGTGTGTGTGTGTGTGTGTGTGTGTGTGTACTCTAAGGAGGCCAGAAGAGGGTACTGGATCCCCTGGGGCTGTAAGATACCCAATGTGGGTCCTAGGAACCAAGCTCCAGTCTTCTCCAAATGTAAAAAGCATTCTTGACTCTCTCTAGCCCCTACCTTACCAACCTTACTAAGCTCCATGTTTGTGAACTATATCCTAACTCATATCACAGGCATCAAAATTACAAGTGAAATCAGTAAGAAAGTCACACTTATTAACGAATCATGAGAAAGAATGGTAGACAGAGAAATGTAGTGTATGTAGTGTAATAGTCTCACTTTTAAAAAAAAAGCTAACTTAAGA
The DNA here is from genome assembly GCF_947179515.1 of Apodemus sylvaticus. Classification (NCBI taxonomy): domain Eukaryota; kingdom Metazoa; phylum Chordata; class Mammalia; order Rodentia; family Muridae; genus Apodemus; species Apodemus sylvaticus. Next base: position 140,208,261 of record NC_067474.1, read on the forward strand.
ACAATGCATTCTTTCCTTTTTTTTTTTTTTTTTTTTTTTTTTTTTGAGACAGGGTCTCATGCAGCCAAGGCTGACCTCATAGTGTGGAGATGACGCCTGGTTTATGGAGATTAAATCCAGGGCTTTGTGAACAGTGACAGGCATTCTAGTACTGAGCTATAATTCTGGCCCCCATCCCTGCTTTATTTTTCACTATATGTTTTATTTGTTGATTTATCAAGTTTTAACCATCTGAACTTCTCAAAGCCACAAACATCGCCCCTCCCCCAGGCCTAGAAGGTCGTTTCCCTATGCCTCTGCACCTGTTTCGTTAGGAATTCTCCAGGACAGGCTCCGGCAGCTCACCCCTGTGCACCTCTGTGTGGTGCTGGCCTGTCAGCCGAACACAAGTGCTTTCTCTCCTTCTTTTTCTAATCATATTCTTTCAGGGTTTTCAGACGCTAGCTCATCTCTTCAGAGATCGTAATGTGCTCAGTATGCCCATCTTCTTGGCAAGATTCTTGCCCTTCACTTCTCTGCTTACAGCAATGCCAAGAGCATGCTGGGTAACAGTGGAAACTTTTCCGACTTGCATGGATGGTAGCACCTGTAGGGGTTCTGTTTTGAACAGCAGCCATTCCCCAGATGCCTACAATTTCATCTCTCCCAGGTATTCATTCACATGTGGCCAAAGGAACACTCCATGTTTTCTAAAAAGCCTGGCTTGCACACACGCCATGCTGTGCCTCAGCCTTCTTTTACTAAAAGGTTGTAATGTCAGTGGAAAGGCAAGAAATCTCTGGTGCAGATCAACACCTGCTATGCTGCAAATGCTCAACCCAGGTTGTACTGAGCCAGGAATGGAGGCCTACACCCACAACCCCAGTCCTCAGGGCTGTTTGGAGTCTTATTTTCTGTAACCATGTTCACTTCCTACATGGATCTTTACCAACAATATACTCATGACTCTCAAATGCCTATTTTCAGTACATAGCTTCCCTACATCAAATTTTACACATTCTGTAATCTAATAGACACCATGACCTTAGCATGTCTAGCATATCCTGGGGCTGAAGAGGTAACTTAGCAGTGAAGAGTAGTTAAGATCTGGTTCCCAGTACAGAGTTGGGCAGTTCACAACTGCCTGTAACTCCAGCTCCAAGGGAATCTGACAACCTTTTCTGGTCTCCAGGGGCGGGGACAGACACACACACACACACACACACACACACAAATAAATATTTAAAATACATGTCCTCATTCAGAAGGCTAAAGCTGGAAAATCTTCACTTACTGTCATAAATTTCTGGTACCTTTGATTGATGATGACTAATGACATGGTCACTTAATGAAAAAGTATGTATTTATTGATAGTTTAATGCTATATCCAGCAGAGCTGCTGGACCAAAGAGAATCACATCCTACACTTGCTGCTAGGATTAACAATGCCTATCTGCTGAGAAACTTCAGAAGACAGTATCATACATAATAAAACTGCCTGAACTGTGTGTACTTAAAAGTCTGCTCTTCCTGATTCTTACCTGTTAACTCTACGAGGCCGTTTTTCCGGTTTAATATCCACATCATAGTGATACACATCTATTTTAGGGATCTGAACCTGAAAATGATTGGCTAACAGTCGAATTGGTTTCCCCACAGTTCCAAGGCCAGGACGCCGAGGTGGCTGGAAGAGGCTGGCTGGCGGTCCTAAAGAGATTGAAGATATACGTTGTGCTATTTGGTAATAAGGAAAATAATGACAGTTAAAATTATTGAGATCTTATTTATCATTGAACATGTTCGGATATATAAAAAAAAAAAAAATCTTGGATCTCTGAGGCTGGTGAGAGGGCTCACTGGTTGCTTTTCCAGAGGACTCAGGTATTCTTCCCAGCATCTATATGACAGCTTACAAGTTTATAACTCCAGTTCTAGGGGATCCAATGCCTCTCTTCCTACCTTCATAGGCACCAGGCAGACATGGATACAAACCTGCAGGTAAAACACTCACACATACATTTTTTTAAAAAAATATGACTTTTAAAATTTTTTTATGCATATTGGTGTTTTGACTGCATGTAAGGGTATCAGATATCCTAGAACTGGAGATACAGACAGTTGTGAGTTGCCATGTGGGTGCTGGGAATTGAATTCCTGTCCTATGGAAGAACAATCAGTCAGTGCTCCTAACCACTAAGCCATCTCTCCAGCCCCATATTTTTTTTTAATTGAGATGTTGAATATACTAATCTTATCTAGATTTCTAGGTAGTTAGCAATGTTGCTATTATTTTCAATATAAGGAGCATCAAAGTTAGACAGAGTATGATGAATTTATCTCATACACAAGTTTATAAAATCATATACATTTAAAAATAACATGTAGTCAAGTATAGTAACATAGAGGTACACACCTGGGATGCTAAGGGAAGAAAAATAAGAGCTCAAAACATATCCCTGTCTTAAAGAATAGCAATAGGGGCTGCTGGTAAAATGGCTAAGTAAATAAAGACTTTCCTGACAAGTTTGACAACCTTATTTTGATATCCAGGCTACACACACACACACACACACTGAATGCATTAAAATAAAGGGGTTCGGAGAGATAGCTTAGCCCTTAAGAACACTGTCTGCTTTTCTAAAGGACTCAGATTTGATTCCCAGAACTCACATTACAGCTCACAACTATCTGTAACTCTGATGCAAGGTGATCTGATGCCCTCTTCTGGCTTCTGTGGGTGGGCACCAGGCATGCACAGGATACACAGACATACATGAAGGCAAGACACTCATACAGATAAAATACAATTAATAAAATTTTAAAAATAACTATAATAAAAAATTAAAGAAATGCATCATCTCACCATGAGCCAGGTGAGATGATGCATTTCTTTAATTCTGGCACCTAGAAGGCAGAAGCAGACCAGCCAGAGCTACAAAGTGAGACTCTGTCTCAAAGACTAACTAAATAAAACAAAAATAAAAATAGTGAAAATCATTATGTAGCTCAATGGTTGAGCACTTATCTAGTCCCGGGCTTAAACAAAACAAAGAAGCAAATGAAAAGCTAGAGATGTAACTTAGTGGTAATGAGATGTAACTTAGTGATGATGAGATGAAACTTAGTGATGATGAGATGAAACTTAGTGGTAATGAGATGTAACTTAGTGGTGATGAGATGTAACTTAGTGATGATGAGATGAAACTTAGTGAGATGAGATGTAACTTAGTGATGATGAGATGTAACTTAGTGATGAGTATTTGGTTGTTTTGTACAAAGCTCAGGTTCAATCACTACCACCACATAAAATAAATAAAAAAAAATAACAATCTTTAAACTTGAGGGGCCATCAAGAGCCCTTGTAGTTGGAAAAGGATCATTATTGCCCCACAAATAGATTTGCATTATTACATTCTGCACAAACATCAGGAGATTAAACAGCAGCTGTATCAATCAGTTCACTTTTTTATATCAAACTGAAACAATACCAACCATAATATACATTCTAATCTGTAATCTGCTATTATTAGAACTGTGACAGCCTAGCCAGGTGGGAGGCACACACCTGTAATTCCAACATCTAAGAGGCAGGAGGATTGCCATAAATTCAAGGCTAGCATGAGCTACAAAGTGAGCCATGCCTGGGCTCAAGAGTGGCCTCCCAAAATAAAAAATTAAAGACAAAAACAAGATGGCTCAGTGGTTTAGAGCACTGGCTGCTCTTCCAGAAGACCTGGGTTCATTTCCCAACACCTACCAGGCAGCTCGCAACTATCTGTAACTCCAGTTCCAGGGCATCTGACACCCTCACACATACATGCAAACAAAACACCAATGCATATAAAATAATAAATAAATAACTCAAAATGTTTTAAAAGGATTTAAAAACAAAAAATAAGCAAACAAGCAAATAAATGAACAAACAAAAAAACTAGAACCTGATTCACAGATGGGCAATGGTGGTGCAAGCAAGCCTTTAATCTCCGCAATCTTACTATCTGTAAGCCTGAGGTCAGCCTGGTCTACAGAGTGAGTCCAAGAAAGCCAGGGCCACATGGAGAAACTTTGTCTCAAAAAGCAAAAACAGAACAAACAAACCAACAATACTGACTCATTTGTTATGTACCTAATCTACATTGTGTACTTTATATCAAAGCCCAGGCCTTCAAAGTCAGTAGTTTAAGTCAGTGGTTCTTGACCTGAATTAGGCAAATATCTAGAGACACATTGTAATCTGTCAGAATTGGGAATGCTCCTAACATCTATGAGCAGGACTCATCCAGTTCAAAAGACCAGTGCCCAGGATGAGAGGCCTTCCAATTATGACTCACAAGGTTATGTGCTTGTAACCCCAGTACTCAGGAGGAAGAGGCAGGAAGGTTGAAATTGGAGGCCAGCCTATGCTACATAGGAGACCCTATCTCAAAAAGAAAAGACTTTCATATATTGAAGATATCATATCTTCATATGCATATGCATAGTCTCTCTTTTCCTAATATATATTACATATGTGTTATATAGTGTGTGTACATGTACATGTGTGTATATGCATGTATGTTATGTTATATGCCCATGTATGCATTTGTGAAGGCCAGAGGACAATATCAGGTATTCTCTCAATCTATCAATCTCCTCCTCACTTTTTTTAGATTTGTTTATTTTACTTTTTGTGTGTATGAGTGTTTTGCCTGCAGGTATATATGTGTACCGCATGCCTGCCTGGTGCTGTGAACATCAGGAAAGGGCATCAGATCCGCTGGAACTGGAGTGAACCACCATGTGGGTACTAGAAACCAAGCCTGAGTCGTCTATGAAAGCAACAAGTACTCATAACCACGGAGCCATCTCTTAAGCTCCCTCCACCTTACTTTCTGAGACAAGCTCTCCCACTGAACCTAAAGCTCACTGATTGAGCTGGACTGGACAGCCAACCAGAGCTCCCGAGTTTTGCCTGATTAAGCACTGGCCCTTCAACTTCTGCTGTGTGCTTTTTACATAGGTGCTGGAAATCCAAATCAGGTGCTTATACTTGCACTGCCCACTAAGCCATCTTCAAAGGCTCACAAAACACTGTATCATGTCTAAAAAGAGAAATAATCCGGGCGGTGGTGGCCTTTAATCCCAGCACTTGGGAGGCAGAGGCAGGTAGATTTCTGAGTTTGAGGCCAGCCTGGTTTACAGAGTGAGTTCCAGGATAGCCAGGGCTACACAGAGAAACCCTGTCTCGAAAAAATGCAAAACAATAAATAAATAAATAAATAAATAAATAAATAAGAGAAATGTTATGCAATGAATAATCAAAATAACTCATCGTTTACTAGACTCATTTCACCACTGCTTTCTCTCCTTTCCCTTGCCTCTTTCCCTTTCTTCCTGCTGACCTACTCTCCCTCTCAAAACTGAACCTCTATTAACCTTCTTTGGGTAAGGATTTTGTAGACACATCTTGCAGGTACTCATCTAACCAATCTCCATTTAATGAGAATATCAAGTGGACACTGGCCTAAAAAATAAGCATCTTCTCTATTATGAATAGGCACTGAGCAAAGCAGGTTGTGGTTACAATGGAAAGTTACAAGTTCTCTTACTAAAGTGACATTTTACTGACTGAGAATGAAAAGAAGCCACTAAAAAGGGAAAGCTTTGAAATAGTTATCTGCTCTGGTCCAATATTACTTAAGGACACTACAGCAAATATCTTAATGGAATTTGTATTGACAAATCACCATATACCAATAGTTAAAGTATCAAAAATCTCTTTATGTATTCAACTTATTGTTCATTTCATCCTAAAGTCAAAACTGCAGAATATAGTTCAGATGCAATTTTCTAAGACAAGAAAATTGCACAAGACCCTGTATATACAAGACCTTGTGTGTAGGGTAGGCCTTAGTTCAAGTGTAAGAAATCACTTGTAGAACAACAAGATGGCTCAGAAGGTAAAGGTACTTTGCTGCCAAACTTGAGTCTGAGCCCTGTGTCCACATAGTGAAAGCAGTGAACTGATCACACACACACACACACACTCACACACACATACATACTCACACTCACACACTCACACACACACACACAAACCCATAATTTTTAAAAGGATTAAGTTGTTAAATTATACTGTCTTCTGTACTATACTTACAAATTCTTAGAAGAACCAGAATTTCAATTCTGGTTCCCACAATACCTAATCCATCACCCAGAAAGCTGTACGAATTCCATACATGTAGAAGAACAACCTTAGTGCCAAGTGCTAGGTAGAAACAAATCAGAAACCTCAACCCTAACATGCAAAATGTGACAATTATTCTTCAACAAAGCAAAAGCACATAGCATATGAAAAGCATCACTGTGATGCACAGTGAGTGTGATAATCAACTCGATTAAACCATACAGATAAATCAGCCTTGCACAAAATACATGTAACCAACCTTTAGAACACAGAATTACAAAGAATCCAGCTTTAAAAGAGAAATTTGGAAGCAGAAACTTGGATCAAAGGAATTCCCTAGGAAACTCATTTATAACAGTTGCTAGACTAAGGCCTCCCATTTCTTCCCCAGATTTCACAGGTCTTTGATTATCTATACTTCTCTAAAGCAAAGGGATTGAAATAAAAGCAGTTAAATATAAGGTTGGGAGTATAGTTCATTGGTAAAGGATGCCCCTATAGATACAAGATGAGACAGACCCTAGGCTGATCCTTAGCACCATGGTGGGGGGTGGGGGGGTGGGGCAGGGGGCGGGCTGGAGAGATAGTTCAGCAGTTAAGAGCACTGACTACTTTTCCAGAGGTCCTGAGTTTAATTCCTAGCAACCACATGGTGGCTCACAACCATCTGTAATGGGATCCAATGCCCTCTTATGGTGTGTCTGAAGACAGGGACAGTATACTCATATAAATTAAATAATAAATAAGTAAATCTTTTTTAAAAATGTAGAGTGAAATGTTTTGTGTCGTTTTCTTGACACAAGAAAAGTCAGGTGTTCTAAAATTTTCACTCCAAAAGCCAATTTCTTCCAGTTAGGCAAATTATCTACTTAATAAAACAATCAGAGCGGACTAAGCCTCAGGAAGCAATCATCTGGATTCGAGTTTGATTCTGGTATTAGCATTTCCTAACTGTTTAGCATCAGGCTATTAGCTTCCCTACAACTCAGCTTCCTCTTCTATAGTGATGAAACCAGGAGATGATGCCTACAAAAGGCTTAACAGTGCTTTGTAAGAGTTATTCATTCAATTAGTGTGAGCTATTACAACGACACCCACACAAAGGCCAGAGATCTGTATAATGCTCACAGATATTCGAGTTTTATATTGGGGCATCCATAGGACTTTGGACAGTCAAAGAAATTACATTTTCTGAAAACAAGATGTTTACACTCAGAATGAATGAGATCAGACTTGGATAAAGGTGTTGGAGCAAAAATAAGATGCCCCACACTTTGGTCCTCATTTTTCCACAGAGTTATGAGTCTTGATGAAGTCATTTATACCCTTTGAATCTCAGTTTTTCATCTGTAAAATGAAAATAGACATCTGCTTTGTCTGCTTTCCAAAGGATCAAATGGGTTAATAGGCTTTGCTGGCTTGCTTGGCTAAATGGTTTGTTAAATGGTTGGACAGTGAAGTTTATTGTTGCTGTTTGTTTTGATAGGTTCTTACTCAGTGACCCAGGCTTTGGACTCACAGTAATCCCTCAGCTTCAGCCTTCCAAGTGCTGAGATTAAGTTATAAGCCACCTAGTACAGCTCAAATGAGCTCATAATTATTAAACTATTTTCTAAAAAAATACTTATTTTTATGTGGGTGCGTATTTTTCTTGCATGTATGTCCATGTACCACATACATGCAGTGCCCACAGAGGCCAGAAAAGGGTGTTGGATCCCCTGGGACTGGAGTTACAGGCAGTTGTGAGGCACTATGTGGGTGCTGGGAATCCAACCCAGGTTCTCTGGAAGAACAGCCAGTACTCTTAACCACTGAGTCATTTCTCCAGTCCACATAAAAGTATTTCACAAGTTATAAAGTACTATGAAGGGCTGGAGGACTGCCGCTCAGTGGTAGGACATTTGCCTATTATTTGTGGGGCCCTGGGCTCCATCCCAAGCACTGAAAAAACAAACATAAATAAGCAAGCCAACAACTACATAAAAGCATGCCAAAATTAAGGTTATACTCACTATAACCAAAATGAATGATGAAGGTCATCTAATTTTAAGTTACTGGGAGAAGATGAACCTGGGTCATGACAGGAGTGAGCAGGATTAAGAGGCCTCCCAGGGATTGCTGAAGTGCAGAGGGCCCAACACATTAGAGCTAGGCATTCTCTAGTGGAAGGAAAAGTGCTTCTTAAGTTCTAAAACAGTCTAGAAGCAACATCCCACCAAACCCAGGGGCTCCCCTTGTTCCCATTCAATGTTCAACAAGCAACTGTTACTACTTGTTATTAACTGGGTTTCTAGGGTAGCTGGATACCAAAACCAGAGGCTGCTATAGGGCACACAGGAAAATATTACTCAACAAAGAAGATCTATGTAAAATTTTGGTTTAACCATTGATGCCTTTTAACTAGGATGAATGAATGTATTTTCTACAAATACAGCATTTCTAAGTAAACTTCCAAGTCCTCAAAACTGCAAAAAATAAAACCAAACCAAAGAGAGTGGGCAACTGGTTTCCTGGGCAGCTCCTTACATCACCATATTGATTCTTTTCATGAAACTCGGCTGTACACATAGTTACGAAATCTTTTTCCATATCAGCTACTAACTGCAACAGTTGTTTCAATTTTAAGTTACTAATGGGAGGAAGAAAAGAAACATCTGTTGAACATCTGTACTAGGCTTGACAGGTCTTCTCACAAATGCCAGCTTTCATTCTCACATTGTCAGTCTTAGAGCACATTAGCCTTGTTTTAGAGAAGAGGAAACTGAAGTTCAACGTAAGTAAGTTGTGGGGAAGTGGTGGTAGGGATTGGGGGTAATACAAGTATGAAATTACTATATTAGTTTTGAATAGAAATTTGGCATAGTCCTAAAGCCATAAGCATCCCTTTATCTATAGGACGTATCTGAAATAACAACATAATATGTTACAAACCAATGTGTATTTTTTTTCTTTTGGACAGAGTCTATGTAGCACAAGCTACCTTCAAACTCTTGCTCTTCCTTCCAAATGCTGACATTATAAGTATGCACCACTACAGCAGGCTTAAACCTGTTTGTTTATAATAAGGGTCTCAAGTAGCCCAGGCCAACCTCAAACTCACTCTGTAACTGAGACTGGCCTTGAACTCTGGATCTTCCTGCCTCTACCCTCTAACTTTGTTTTTTAAAGGTCTATGAAATTTGATTATGCAGGCTTTTAAAAAAATCTTTAAGCAGCAAATAAGGATAGGATTTAATCATCCAGTTATGTAAATATGTTGCAAGTTAACAAACCTGCAAAGTTTCTAAATGCAAACAACAAACCTAATTTTCTAGGAATTAAAAAAAATACAACTAAGTCTACTACATAGACAAGGTGTGAATATGAAAACTAATTCCATCACTGCTCCTAAACCTTGCCCTACTTAGCAACCTGTTGTGGGGCTTGAAGAAGGAGCACAAGGCTCCAAAGAAGAACATTCATGAGAGTTTCAAAAACACTTCTTCCGTTTGATCTTCACCGGCACTGATAACCCAATTAAAAGGGAACGCAGGACATTGATGCCCGTGCTGGAGAGTATTGACTTGTCATTGACTTGTCATTCCACAGCACTCTGGGACTGACAAACTGACAGATACCAAACTTTAGGGCTTTGAAAAAAGAACGGACAGTCCCCCCTTTGGCTTTCAGGGATGGGGGTGAGTGGGTCTCTCTTCCTCATCTGAGGAACCAGATGCCAGTGCAAAAGAAAACAGGGATTCTGCCCCACACCAAAAAAACCTTTGACAGAAGGTGGAAGGCCTTCCAGGTTAGGGCCAGGCCTCCGCGTGGACTAGACACACGGTCCCGTTTGAGATCCCAGCTAGCCTAGCAGCGACCGTGGACAGAGATCTAAGGTCCGGACAGGTCTGCCCTACCCCGGAGGACTCGGGTCACCTCTTGAGCCTCCCTCCCTTAGACCTCCTCGTGACAGGTCCCGAACAGACCCAGAGTCTTCATCTGGGGCGTGGTCCCCGACCCCCGAGGAACGAGGGCCTGGGGGGCCCCTTCCTTCCCGGGGCCTCGCAGCCGGCAGCCGGATCGGCGCGAGCCGCGGCGGGGCAGCGCCAGTCCCTTCCGCCGGTCCGTCCGCCCTCCCGAGCCCCGGGTCCGACCCTGGCCCGAGCGCGCTCCTCACCGGGTCCCAGCGCCTCCATGGCGGCGGCGGGGGCTGCCTCGCCCCGGTCCCCCGCGCCTCCCGCTCCGGGCCCCGCCGCCGCCACGTAACGCTTGCTCTCCGGAATATTGGCGCTGAAGCGGCGCCGCGAAGATGCGGGCACTGGGCAGGGGGCGGCGGCGGCGGTGCCGGGTCCGGGGACAGGGACCCGGCTCTCTCAAGGCTCTTCCGGCTTCGGCGACAACAAAAACAATCCCGGCCGCCGCGGCCGCCGCCAGCTGGAGAGGGAGCGGGAGGCGGCGCGTGCCCGCCGGGCGGGGAGGGGGCGCCAGGCGCGTGCGGTCCGGGTCCCGGCTGGCGAAGGGGGCGTGCGCGGCCTCGCACGCGCCGGGTCCAGCTGGCCGGTCCGAGGCAGGGGGCGGGGTGCGGCAGGGACGGGCGCGCGCCCTGGGGAGCGAGCCCAGAGGACGCGTCAGGCGCGCGCCCGCCCGCCCGCCGCTCCGCCTGCCGCTCCGCCGATCCTCCTCCGGCAACCTTCCTCTAGGTCACCATCCCGTCTTTGATGACCCACAGGCAGCAGCCCTCCACTTCGTCCTGAGACTGACCTCAGGAGCCTATCCCGCCTTCCCCCACCTCAGATGGCCTTTTCTCTCTCACCCCAGGACACCTCAGGCACAGCCAGTCCTTTATTCATTCCTCTCCCCAACACCACACATCCAGTCACCTTCTTTCCCCGTGCAGGGGAAAGCAGGTTCTGTTTTGGGTCCCAAGACTAGTCACCAAAGCAGCACGTATCCCAGTGAGTCCAGTATCCTTAAAGTTTCCAGTCAGGACTTCCAGTTAAGACACGACCATAGGCTGTCTAGTCAACTAAATGGGGCAGCGGTGGTCTACTGGTTAAAATGTTGTCACCCTCGTTCTAGTTTGCTAGGGCCGCCGTTGGGTACTACCGACTACACAGTCGGTACAACAGAAGTGCATTTTCTCTCAGTTGTGCACACTGAAGGCAAATTGGGGTGGGGGTGGGCTGAGATTTTTCTCCTTCGGTTGTAGATGTCTGTCTTCCTGTGTTATCACGTGGTCTTCAATTGCTATCTTCTATCCAAACTGCTCCTTTTTGCTTTTTTAAATAATTAATATATGAGTGTTTTTTGCCTGCATGTATGTGTTTGTGTCTGGTGTCCCCGGAGGCCAGAAGACCAAATGGAATCCCCTAGAATAGGGTTTACGGATAGTGTAAGCTGTGTAGGGGCTGGGAATCAATCTTGAGTCCTGTGCAAGAGTAACAAGTGCCCTTAACCACTAAGCCATCTCTACAGCCTCCAACTTCTTTTTCTTATAAGGAAGTGACTCAGTGGGAAAGGTACTTCATACATTGACAACCTGAGTTCCATCCCCAAGGCAGAAATGACGGAAAGCAATAACTGATTCCTGAAAGTTGTTTTCTGACCTCCACATGAGTGTCCTGAATACTGTCAAATAAATAAATAAACAAATAAATAAATAAACCCTTTAAAATATTTTAAGAAACAAAACCAAACCCTGGGTAGTGGAGCACTTGGGAGAAGGAGGTAGGAAGTTGGAGAGTTCGAGACCAGCCTTTGCTACCAAAGAGTTTAAAGCAATCCGTGTTTTCAAACACTCCAGCCTGCTGGAGCCATTAATCTTAGCACTAGGGAGGCAGAGGCAGTTTCAGAGCCAATCTGATTTACATAGTGACTTCTAGGATAGCCAGGGGGCACACACACACACACACACACACACACAGAGAGAGAGAGAGAGAGAGAGAGAGAGAGAGAGAGAGAGAGAGACTTTCTCCCAAAATCAAACAAACAAAAAGCAAATCAGATATTAACTTAAGTAACAGCGGCTAGTGGGGGAGGGGCAGAAAATGCTCAAAACTGAGGGTAGGCTGGGGAGATAGAGCATGAGGACCCAAGTTCGTCAAAGTTTAAAGAAGCAACTGTAGTAGGCATGATGGCCCACACTTGTAATCCCAGGAGGCAAAGACAGGCAGATCACTGAAGCTCGCTGTACCGTGAAAGACGTTTTCCTAAACAACAACAACAAAAAACTACACATACCACATACACATACATATATACAAACACACACAGCACATATACACACATACATACGTACACACACATACATACACATACACACACAAAGAAAGAAAGATAAGAAGAACTGGTGTGCAACTAAAAGGAAAAGAAAAACCACCATCTAGAAGCTGAAGGTGTTTTTCTGGTTTGAATTTTGTTATCATTGTTTTGAGATCAGGTCTCATGTGTCCCGGGCTGGTCTAGAACTTGCTGTGTGACTAAGGATGACTTCCAATTCCTGATTCTTCTGCCTCCGGTTCTCAAAGGCCAAGTTACAGACATGCATCACCACGACCAGCAAGACGCTCACGTTTTGTTGTTATTTTAAAAGTTTTTTTTTTTTTTTTTTAACTATGGGGATTTGTATGGGTTGAGTGTAGGTTTGTGTGTGTGACTGTAGTTAGTACACATGGAGGCCAGAAGAGCGCCCCTGGTCCTCTGGGCTAGAGTTAAGGTGCTTATGAACTGCTGAATAGAGGTGCTGGGACTTGCACCTTGGTCTCCTGCAAGAGGAGCACACACTCTTAATGGTTGAGTCATCTCTCAACCATTTAAAAACCAGAGCTTACCAGGCAGTGGTGGTATACACCTTTAATCCCAGCACTTGGGAGGCAGAGGCAGGTGGATTTCTGAGTTCGAGGCCAGCCTGGCCTACAAAGTGTGTTCCAGAACAGCCAGGGCTACACAGAGAAACTCTGCCTTGAAAAAACCAAAAACCAAACCAAAACAAAACAAACAAAAAAAATAAATAAAAACCAGAGCTCAAGATTTTAAACCTGGTAGCCAACCTTCCTTCTCCACAGCATTTCCTTATACAATTTAAGCAATGCCAGTGGAGCTGGGGATTTATCTTAGTTAGTAGAGGCCTTGTCTCATGTACAGGAAGCCCTGGGTTCAATAAAACTTGACATGGTGGCCTATTCCTGAAATCCTAGCACTTAGGAAGTAGAGACAGGAGGATTAGAAGTTCAAAGTCATCCTCACCTACGTAGTGAATTAAAGGCTTCATGAGCTTCGTGAGACCCTGTCTCAGAACAAAACTAATTAAGCAATGCCGGTGGCTGAAATGGCCTGGTTTGAGGCAGACTCTCTCAGTCTTAATTCCTAACAAAATTTCCTCTTATTCTTCTTTAGGCACCTTGACTATAGCTTGTTTTCTACATAATAATAAATAGTGTTAGCATTAACGTAGAGTCTGGAGCATGAAATGAACGGTTCCAGCAAGGACCCCTCAAATATCCCAACCTGAGTGGTTATCTCCATTCCATTCTCAAGCTCACCCCCTCTGAAGCACCCTTGACCCCCTTCCTAGTAACCCTTCCTACTGAAGTTCCGTAGTTAATAAATTGCCCCTGGGTCTCAGTTCAGGAAACCCTGCCTCTCTGCTTCCTGCAGTGGCTAAGAAGCCATGCCTCAATACCACTTCCCCTTCAGAGCCCTCTACCAGTGGCTGCTAACCCCACTATACCTCACACACTTCCAGGAGGGAAAAGGGTAGAGAATTTGCCTCTATTATCAATACTTGAATTATTATTTTTTCCTATTAAATCCTCTTGTCCCTTGGCGGCCACCACTGTAATGATACAATCGCCTCATCTCCTTATTACCTCATCTCCTTGTTTATATATCAGTCCGAGCCTGGCTCCCCACTGCTCTATAAACTCTTGAGGGCAGGCCTTTCTTAGGCTTTTATTCAGATATGTGTCTCTGTTTCCTAACAATGTACCCAGGATCAAATGCCGCTGGGGACAGAGCCTAGGAAATTAGCCAGTGAGACAACGTGTCACTGGAACGTGCTGGAAGCTAGAAACGGTATGGGGTTGGAGTCAGAGCCTTGATGAGACAGACTCTCTGGGTAAAGTGCCAGCTTCTTTGGGTGCAGATTTTTTTTTTCTTTTAAATCAGATGGGTCTGAGCTTCAGTTCCCATTCTATAACTTACTAACTCTAAGTACCTTGGGCATGTAGCCTCGCCTGCTCAAAGGTTATCTCAAGAGGGAGGCTGCTCCCTCTGTGTCCGGTGTGTGCGCTTGTGTGCCCGGCATGAGCCCTCGCTGCTTGTTCTGCTTGCCCCTCCCCGTTTCCCAACTGTATCTCTCTGTTGCCCTGCTGGGTTGGTCCCTTGAGAGACAGTGAGCTCCAGACCTCAGCTCAGTGCAAGTGTGGAGAACAAAGCCCTCAGGGACTAAACGTGTTTACACGTTCTGTGCCTGAGTCACTCAGGGAGGTGCTTGACGCACTCATCTGCAGGAGAGCGCTGAGCGCACCGACATGCAGGCTAAGCCAAGGGCTCCTCACCAGGGCTTACACGTCCAGTTACCCAGTTATGGTTGACGAGTAAAACCCAACTACCTGAACCTGTCAGTGCTATTCCTGAGGCAGGCTAAGCCAAGGGCTCCTCACCAAGGGAGGCTGAGCTCAAGTCTCCAGCCACCAGTCTACTTGGTGACACTTGTCTGTGCTTCTGATTGGCCGTACTCTACCTTCCTATGGCTCTTCTGAGAGCCCATTGCTTCCACGTTGAGAAAGGATTTCTTTGCAGTTGAACAACGGTAGTAGGTAGTCTGATCTTTTAGCTGGGGAACCTCTCAATTCTAACAATTTATTTTATTTTATTTTATTTTATTTTATTTTATTTTATTTTATTTTATTTTATTTTGAGACCCCAGCCTCTCTCTATTGCCTGGGCTGCACTATCCTCTGCTTCCAGGGTGCTAGAATTACAGACACGTACCATCATGTCCAGCTTTCAAACAGACAACTTAAGTAGACATTAAAGTGGATCCATTCCAACTGACGGGAGCAGGTACTCACCCGCGTTGTGCTGATTAGTTCTGTCAATTGGATGCATAGTCATCTGGGAAGAGGGAACCTCAATTGAGAAAATGCCTCTATCAGAACGGCCTGTGGGAGTGTCGGTAGGACATGTTGTTGATTAATGATTGATGTGGAAGGGCCTAGCCAAAGTGGGCAGTGCTGCCGACAGTCCTGGGCTGTATTCAGCAGCCCAAGGAGACAGGCAGAGTCCAAGCCAGTAGGCAGCTTTCCTTCCTGGTGCCTGCTTCTGTCTGTTCCTGCTTGAACTCCTGCCCAACTTCCCCAGTGACCAACTGCGGTCAGGATGTGTGAGCCTAATAACCCCACCAAGGTGTTCTTGGCACAATTTTTATCACAGCAACAGGAAATCAAAGTGGGACAAGCTCTGAACGTGACAGCAGCTCTGGATGGGGCGCTGGACCACACACTCCCAATCCACAGCAGCTTTGCTCTTTCCCCAAGTCTTAAGTTAGAGATAATTTCTTTTAACATCTGCATTTGTTTATTTATGAATGTGTGTATGTGTTTATGTGAGTACACGTGTGCGGTGCTCAAGCATGGAGGTCAGACCTTGGGGACTCGGGTGCCACCCTTTCATTCTGCGCCTTTCAGAGATCCAACTCAAACCATTAGGTTCGATGCAAGCTTTAGCTATCTCTCCGCCCCCGAGATAAAATTCTTCTGCTGTAAAATTTACCTTCCTTTTGTTGCTTGCTTGTTTGTTTCTGTCTTGAGACAGAGTCTTACTATGTGGCTCTGACTATCCTGGAAGTCACTATATAGCCCAGGCTGGGCTGGATCTCAGAGAGATGTGCCTCTGCCTCTGGGATTAAAGGCATGCGTGACCATCCCTGGCTAAAACTTACCATCTTGAAAGTTACAATTCAAAGGCTTTTTGTATACTCATGAGACATAATCATCTCTACTGTAGAATTCCAGGGTGTTTTCATCACCCCAAAAGGAAGCTTCACGGGTTCTCACTGTACACTCCTCCACACAACCCTGGAAACCATGACACTACCTTCTGTCTCCACGGGTTTTCATATTCTGTAGATTTCATATAAGTGAAATCAAAGAATATGTGGCCTTTTATATCTGATTTCTTCCACTCAGCATATTTTTAAAGCTTATCTATGCAGTAACAAGTATCAATACTTCAGTTTTTTTTTAGCTATGGATATGGGTATACCACATTTAAAACTTTATTACAGCAGCTGCAGAGACGGTTCAACAATTAAGAGTACTTGCTGCTCTTCCAGAGGGCCAGACTTCAGTTCCCAGCATCCATGTGGGCTGGTTCACAATTGCCTATAACTCCAGCTCCAAGGAATCCAGCATCCTCTCTGGTCCCCTGTGGATGCCCACATGCATGTGGCACAGGCAGACATAGGCACAGGCACAGGCACAGGCACAGACACACAAATAAAACAGAAGTTTTCTGTTCACAGCAGTAACACTCTAACTAAGACAGTGAGTTTGAAGTCAGTTCAGGCTACATAAGACCTTGTCTTAAAGGCTGGGCAGTGGTGGCTCATGCCTTTAATCCCAGCACTTGGGAGGCAGAGGCAGGTGGATTTCTGAGTTTGAGGCCAGCCTGGTCTGCAGAGTGAGTTCCAGGACAGCCAGGGCTACACAGAGAAACCCTGTCTCCTACAAACAAACAAACAAACAAAAGCAAAAAAAAAAAAAAAAAAAAAAAAAAACCCTTGTCTTTAAAAAAAAAAAAGAAGGGGCTGGAGATAAACATTCTTTAATTGGGGTGAGTTGTGTGTGCACATATGCTACAGCACGCATAAGCAGATCAAAGGACAGGGAACTGGAACCAGATAGGTTCCAGGGATCCGGATCCAACTCAGATGACCAACTCTGCTGGAAGGTAGCTTAAACCACCGACCAATCTTGCTAGCTTATACTACCACATTTTATTTACCCACTGGCTATAATACAGTGGTGAACATTCATGCACAAGTTTGTGTGTGTGTGTGTGTGTGTGTGTGATCATAAATGTTCAGTTCTTTTTGGATGTATAGCTAGCAGTGAAATTGCTTATATGATCATTCTATGTTAAATTTGTTGACAGTGTTACTTGGTGGCCACTGGCAATTTATAAAGGTGCTAGTTCTTTTATTTCTTTTTCTCTTATGGTTTGTGTGTCCATGTGTGCCTATGTGTGCATACATGTACGGGTTGATATGTGTGTGTGTGTGTGTGTGTGTGTGTGTGTGTGTGTGAGAGAGTGAAGTCAGAAAATAACTTCAGGTGTCATTCCTCTGATGCCATTCACCAGTATTTCAAGAGGGTCTTTTGCTGGTTTAGAATTTGCCAAGTAAGCTAGGCTGGTTGGCAAACCCCATGGACTGATTGGCTCTTGGTGCCTTCCCAGGACTGGAATTACAAGTATGTGCTACCATGCAATTTTTTCTGCAGACGCTATTAGACCTGTGTCCTTGTGCTTCATACTTTCCTGATGGAGCTGTCTCTGACTCCTTCTTTTCTTTTTTTTAAGACAAGGTCTTATGTAGCCTGAACTGGCTTCAAACTCACTGTCTTAGTTAAGAGTTTTTACTGCTGTGAACAGACACCATGACCAAGACAACTCTTTTTTTGTTTTGTTTTGTTTTGTTTTTTTGAGGCAGGGTTTCTCTGTATAGCCCTGGCTGTCCTGGAACTCACTCTGTAGACCAGGCTGGCCTCAAACTCAGAAATCCGCCTGCCTCTGCCTCCCAGAGTGCTGGGATTACAGGCATGTGCCACCACCGCCTGGCCCAAGACAACTCCTATAAAGGACAACATTTAACTAGGGTTGGCTTACAGGTCCTGTAAGCCCATTATCATCAAGGCAGGAGCATGGCAGTGTGCAGGCAGGCATGATGCAGGAGAGCTGAGAGTTCTACATCTTCTTCCGAAGGCAGCTAGCAGAAGACTGACTTCCAGGCAGCTAGGACGAGGGTATTAAAGCCCACATCCACAGTGACACACCTATTCCAACAAGGCTACACCTCCTAATAGTGCCACCCCCAGGACCAAGCAGATAGAAACCATCATGCTTACTGTGTAGCCTATGGTGACTACATCCAGTAGGAAAAAGGGAAAAGTTAGCCCAGCCTGAGCTGAGTTTGACCTCAAGTAAACTTTTAGGGAGAATCCCCTATTTAGCACTTTACGCCTATACATAGCTAAGCATGCATACGATTAAAATAAAATGCATTGTGGGAGGGGACAGGTGCAGCAGAAAATGATTATATAACCGAATCTATTAACCAAAACAGAGAACTACTCACCATGCTCCTTAGTAACCAACTTCCTCCTTCTCTTAAGCTCTTACGTCCTATAAAAGGAAGCCCCGAATCAGGGCTTTGAATCTTTACTCGTGTGACCCATTGCTCCCTTGAAGCATATTCTGATTCTGATCTTTTCTGTTCTCTCTCTCTCTCTCTCTCTCTCTCTCTCTCTCTCTGAGACAGGATGTCATCACATAGCTGGTCTCTCACAGAGATCTGCCTGCCATTGACTCTCAAGTGACAGGATTAAAGTCACATGCCACCAAGCCCAGATACCTTACTTTAAATAATGTTTCCTTCTGAGCATTGCAAATTTATGTGAGTTTATTTCAGCTCCTCAAATAAGAGACCAAGAACCAGGAAACTCCTGACCCTGACTCCAGCTATTGGAAATATATTGAGGTAAAATTCCATTTAACAGAAAAATTAGCCATTTTCATTATCATTTAGTTAACTCTTTATAATACCTTTTTTCCATTCATCAAACATATCAGAGAAATGATTTTTTTTTTTCTTTCGTAACACCTGTCTCAGAAGACTATCTTTTCTGTCACTACGTCTTTTACTCCTTGGGCTGGCAAGGTGACTCAGAGGTTAAAGGGGCTTGCTGCCAAGCCTTGCAACTGGAGTTTGACCCCCAAAATGCACTCAACAGAAGTGAATGGACTTCTTCACGTTGTCCTTTGGCTTCCACATGAGCACTGTGGTACCCTCAGGCAGGTACACGATGAGTGGGGTCTTGTTTAGAAATTAAGACAAAGCTCTTGAGACTACAGGACTCCAGAATTAGAGGGCTTGGGTTTTTGTTTTGTTTGCTATTGCTGATGTTTGACAGGAGGACCAGTCCTTGGGAAGCCAGCCCACAGGTGCCAGCATCAGGGCCAGTTGAACAGTCCAAAGTACATCTGCTAGGTCAAAACTAAAAGCATTTTTAAAAGAACGAAAATCTATGGCAAGAAAACATAAACTCTATATAGCTTCTACATTGTTGTATTAGAGAGGTGAGGTCACACTAAGCAGGGGACAGCATGGGACAGGAGTGCAGTTCACCAGAAGCAACTGTTGTTTCTGGATTGGTTGAGTTGTGACCTGGGTGTGATGTACCAAGGAGATCAATGTGGGATTTCAGTTCAGATTTTGACACACATTCAAGAATATGAAATCTTTAATATTTTTCAAGATTTACTTATTTTATGTACATGCCTGCTTTGCTCACATATGTCTGACGCATGCACCTGTCTGGTGCCTACAGAGGTCAGTTGAGGGCATCAGCTCCCCTGGACAGGAAATATATATGGATGTAAGCCATCATGCAGGTACTGGGAATTGAACCCAGGTCCTCAGAAAGAGCAGCAGTGTTCTTAACTGAGCCATCTCTCCCAAGATGTGTGTTTGTTCTCCACCTTACAGACGCCAGCTTGTGAGCCTTTGCCGCCTTCCCTCCTCTTCATCCTCCAGCCCTGGTAATTAAAGTTAGGATGTCTCAGAATCTTTGTTCCAGGATTTTTATTTTATTCTCATGCTTGATCAAAAGTTATTTGGGTATAGAATTCTGGATTAACATAGGTCTTCTTAAGAATACTGTTCCTTTATGGCCTAGGTTATCTGCAGAGAAAACTAAATCCACTCTGGTTCTTGATGCTTTCTATGCGACCTATTTTTCTCTCTGGAACTTTTTATAGAAGCTTCTCTTTATATCTGGTTATGCTGGAATGTCAAAATAATAAACCTGTCCGTAGAGTTCTTTTTTAGTCATCATGCATTTGGTGAACTCTTTCATGGTAAAAAAAGAAATCTTAAGTCCTGTGGGTTTTTTAAATTTTTTCATTCATTTATTTTTTATTTGCTTTTATTTTCGAGGCAGGGTCTCATGTAATACAGGGTGGTTTGGAACTCACTATGTGGCTAAGGATGGTCTTACATTTTTAACCCTCTTGTCTCTGCTTCTACACTGCTGGTCCATTATAACGACATACCACTGCCACACCTGATTTATTCCATGCTGGAGATCAAACCTGGGCACTGTGCATGCTAGGCAAGAACACTACCAACTGAGCTACACTTGCGGGCTTTCTCTTGGGTTAGTTAAGTTCCCTGAGGATTATCTTCAAATCTCCAAAATGGAACATATGATCTTGGCTGCTCACGGATGCGGAAAAGGAGGGAACAGAGCTGAGAGCGTCCTCTCTGAATGCACACACTCGCTCCTCTGAGAGCATCACCACGGGGCTGCAGGAGCAACAAAGCTGTGGACTGAGCCTGGCTGAGCGAGGAGAGCGAGGGACAAAGTCAGAAAAGAAATGATAGACAGGCGGACAATAGGGGGGTTGCAGACCAATCTAGGACTTTAGATTTTTCCTCTGTCTCATTGGGACTATTTAAACAGAAAAACAAAACAAAACAAGACAAAATACCACTTGCTCTTGAAAGGATCAAAATAGGGGCTGGGGGTGTGTCCAGCTGGTAGAGGGTTTGCTTAGCATGCTCAAAGCTCTGGGTTTGACTTCCAGAACTGCCCGAACTGGGTATGCTGGGGTGCATGCCCACAATCTCAGCACTTGGGAGGCAGAGGCAGGAAGATCTGAAGTTCAAGGTCACTGAGTACACAGTCAGTTGAAATACTGAACTACACGAAACCTTTCTCAAAACAAACAAACAAACAAACAAAACAGTATGAAGGGTTGGCGAGATGACTCTTCAGTTAAGAGAGCTAACTGCTCTTGCAGAAAATCTGGGCTTGGGCCCCAGCACCCAAATCAGGTGACTCACAACTGCTTGTAACTTCAGGCAGAAGATCTGATGCCCTCTGATTTCCAGGGGAGCTAACATACATGTGGAAAGGCAGGAAAGAAAGAAAGAAAGAAAGAAAGAAAGAAAGAAAGAAAGAAAGAAAGAAAGAAAGAAAGAAAGAAAGAAAGGAAGGAAGGAAGGAAGGAAGGAAGGAAGGAAGGAAGGAAGGAAGGAAGGAAGGAAGGAAGGAAGGAAGAAAGAAAGAAAGAAGGAAGGGAGGGAAGGAGGGAAGGAAGGAAAGAAAGGCAGGAAAGAAAAGAAGAAAGAGAGAAAGAATAGACTTTGGAAATGGGCAGGAATGCAATGGATTAGCTAGTATTCCTTATTAAAAAAAAATTAACCTCCTACGCCCTAGAAGCACTAAATAGAAATTTATCTGGAAATAGTTTTTGCAGAGATAAACAATTAGAACACAGCATCATTAGATGAGTCCTAATCCAGCATGACTGACATCCTTATAAAAGAAGAAAAATTTCCAGGTGTGGTGGCATACACTTTTAATCCTGGCATTTAGAATGCAGGGGCAGGTAGATATCTGAGAGTTTTGAGGATAGCCTGGTCTACATAGTGAATTCAGGGACAGCCAGAGCTGCATGAGCTATACAGTGAGACCCTGTCTCAAAACAAACAAAACAAATCAAAATAAATAAGTAGGGGCTGGAGAGATGGCTCAGTGGTTAAGAGCACTGACTGCTCTTCCAAAGGTCCTGAGTTCAAATCCCAGCAACCACATGGTGGCTCACAACCATCCATAACAAGATCTGATTCCCTCTTCTGGAGTGTCTGAAGACAGTTACAGCGTACTTACATATAATAAATAAATAAATCTTAAAAAAATATGTAAATAAAAAGGAAGAGAAGAAGACTACGATGACAACGCTGGAAACAAACTACACAGGTGAGCCCACTAACTATGTAGACGTACAAGAGGCTGGTTCCCCAGTTCTCTAAGGGAGCGTGGCCTGGCTTGATCTCAGACCTCTAGCTTCCAGCACTGTGAGGTAGTACACTTCTGCTGCTTGCACCATCTTGTTTCGGCTCTAGTAAACCAATATGGTGAGCAGGAGCAAAACCAGGAAGCTGAAGAAGCGGGTCACACGATGACCCGGGAGAATGATCCCAGCAAGGGCAATAGCTATGATCCCGGCTGTGTTTTGCAAACAGAGCTGAAGGGATTTGCTGATGAGCTGAATTTGGCATATGAAAAGAGGAGAGGTATTAAGAATGATTTCAATTTTTCTGAGCTGTCAGTGCTCCAGGGATCAGCCTCTCTGTGCCTGAGGACTTTCCCAGAAGGATAAAGAGAAGCCATTCCAACAGTTCCAACCTTAGAGCTGAAGGACCATAGATTAAAGTGATAGATTAAAGTGTATAGAAAAAAAAAACTCTCTGGAGTCTGTGTATAAATAGCCCACCTCCTTCTTCCTTCATGTCAGACAGCGATGTGCAATAGAGTCCGGGACTGCCTCAAAAGCGGCTCTCCCTCCCCAGGGCTGCAATTACAGTTGTGCATAGCCAAGCCTGAAACTTCAACTCCAGGGGAAATCTGATGCCATCTTCTGGCCTCTTTGGGTATTGCAGACATGTGCGCAAACACACCTAGACACATGCATATCCATAATTAAAAATAAAAAATAAAAGTTGACTGGAAACTAGCCTGGAGACACAGGCCTGATCTTTCAGCATTTTCAAGGCTGAGAGAGAAGATGGCAAATTCAAGGCCAGCTTGTAATTCATGGTAAGATACTATCTCAAAATGGGAGCCAGGCGTGTGGGTGTGGGGGGGTCGGGGTGGGGTGGGGTGGGGAGTTGATGGGAATCTTCTATCCGTTTTTATATATTGCCAGTTGATGGTCTTTCATAAGAAGAGCTTTATTGCGCTAAGAATGTTCAGTTTTGGTATTTGACCTGAGCTGTAGTTCTGGGACAGGGGGAGGCTTGCCTGCCGCCAGCATCATCTCTGCTCGCTTGCCTTACAGCTTTCTGAGCCCGGCTTCTCACCGCCCCTCTGATGCTCCTCTCCCACTCGCCATCCTCATGGATTTATTCCGGTGTTATTTGCCTGCTCTCGCTTTTTTGAAGCTCTAGGAAGAAAAGGAGATAAGCGCCTATGATCAAAGCCACCACTTCCCTCCTTATTCAGCATATGGTTGCCACTTAGCAAATATATCAGCTCTGGGAACAGAATTTCAGGGGAAATAGTCTTCTCTGTAAACCCCTTGGAGATCCTGGTATGCCTGGAGTTCCTCTCCCCCACCCAAATGCCGGAAGTGAGCAGAAGAATTTTTGCATAGGACATATGCTCTTTCCCAGCTATCTGACTATACAGGCATCTTCTTTCCAAGGAGACAATTCAAGCCAACTCCATGCTGACACGCCTATGTGTGTCACATAGGACTTAATGTGGAACAATATGCACAACTATATTAACTCCTCACAAATCAGGATGCACTTTGGACTGAGTGCATGCTTGTGGCTTGGGTAAGGGTGATTTTGGTCACAAATTTATATGAGTTTCTCTTTTAGTCTCTTTCTCTCTCTGTGTATGTGTGCGTGTGTGTGCGCATGTTCATGTGTGTGTGTGTGTGTGTGTCCCTTCTTCCCTCCTTCTCTAAAGGACAAGCAAGCAAGATTTTACTGAGCAGAGTAGGGTCCCCAGAATGTGCCACCCAATCCTAGTGTTTCTTACAGAGCTGGTGCTAAGAATAACTGAGAACACTTTCGTTGTAAAACAGTATGTGTGTATGTGTGTGCATGCTCCCCCTTGTATAATCACATGCACATGCATGTGCATATGGAGGCCAGAGAGCAACCTCTGGTGTTGCTTCTCAGGACACGTCCATCTTGCTTTTGAAGAGTCTTTTGCTGGTCTGGACTTACCTGTCTCTGTCTCCCACTCCCCAGCCCTGCAGTCCTGGAATCACACATGTTGCCCCCTCCCTTTTTTCCACATGGGTTCTGAAGATTGGCCTCAGGCCCACTTTCCTAAGCTATCTCCCAGCTGGTTTTCCTTCTGTCCCTCCTCTTCCATTGCACCAGTGTTGGGAACTGGCGAGCCTCGGTTAATACGCATGCTCAGTGGCTCACCCCACCAGGCCTTTTCATATTTTTGTTTTTTAAAGCTGTACTGAGGTTTTGAACGTGGTATTTTGTGTATGCCACTCTACCAACTGAGCTACATCCCCAGTCAGTCCCACTGGTTTTTGTTTTCTTAGAACAGCGTTTCACGTAGCCTAGGATGGCTTCCCATAGCCTAGGATGGCTTCAAAGCGGATAGGAAGCTGAGCATGACCTTAAACTCCAGATTCTCCTGTGTCCATCTCCTGAGTGCTCAGATCACAGTGCACAGACCAGCCTGGTCTACAGAGTGAGTTCCAGGACAGCCAGGGCTACACAAAGAAACCCTGTCTCGGAAAACAGGGTGGAAAAAAAGAAAAAGAAAAGAAATGGTAACACTTTCATTGGAGTTCTGTTATGTGATGATGAGACAGACAAGCTGATTTTTTCTTTCCTTCTTCCTTCCTTTCTTCCTTTCTCTCTCTCGTCGTCGTTGTTTTGTTTTGTTTTGTTCATTCATCTGGAGGCTCCCTGAGTCTGGATGGTCCGAAAGCACCAACCTTGGCCTTGGCCATCCAGTGCTCCATAATCCACAACTTCAGGTGCATATCTCATCTGCAAAGGAAGATGACTTGGTTCTAGCAGACACTCAGGCTCCAATAGCCCTGTAGAGTGCTAATGAGTTGGATTTAACCTTTCTGTCTCACTCACTGTCTTCTTCCCCATCATACTCACCCACTCTTCCCACAGTCATTCCTTGAATAGTTCCTTATGCCTCTGGGTCCTTCCTACCTCCACACCTTTGTTCATTCTACTTTCCCAGCCTAAATTATTCCTCTCCTCTTCCTCTTTGCCTATTTGAATGTTTCTCCCTGACATTTAACAAAGTTGGCCTCCCCCACCAAATGCCAACCATGTCTGCATCATGATGACAGCCATGAAAAAATCTCTGGATTTACTAGTTGACACTCTAGTAAAACCATCCTTTGGGCTGATGGTGGGCACAGCTTTAGTCTGTCCAGTACTATCTATCTATCCCTTGCTAGCTGTAACTTTCCAGATAGACTTTAGCTGTCTCACATATCTGAAAGGGCTCAGGCATTCATCAACCTATAAAGTAGGTGCTAAAATTGAACAGGATGTAGAAATGGACCAGCACCCCCTCTTCCTTCTGTGGTAAAACCATTTTTCTCACTGGGCAGTGGCACACACCTTTAATCCCAGCACTTGGGAGGCAGAGGCAAACAGATTTCTGAGTTTAAGGCCAGCCTGGTCAGAGTGAGTTCCAGGACAGCCAGGGCTACACAGAGAAACCCTGTCTTGAAAAACCAAAAAAAGAAAAAAAAAAACACCTTTTCCTCAAGCCTATATACCTAGATAAGTCTCCCTACATTGGCACAGGCTTTTATGATCAAGGTATACATATAATGATTAGCTATTATATACATAATATATATGAATATGTATAGAATATGTGACCTACATACATTAAATATTTACATTTAAAATCTGTAGTTTGGCTGGGCAGTGGTGGCACATACCTTTAATCCCAGCACTTGGGAGGCAGAGGCAGGCAGATTTCTGAGTTCGAGGCCAGCCTGGTCTACAGAGTGAGTTCCAGGACAGCCAGGGCTGCACAGAGAAACCCTGTCTCGAAAAAAAAAAAACAACAACAACAACAACAAAAAAAAAAAGAGCAGCGAGTGCTCTTGACTGCTAAGCCCTCTCTCTCAAGCCTAGACTGATGTCTATTGGTAGATCAAGTGCTAGGGATACTAATGTCTCAATAAATCTCCCCCCCCCCCTGCCCCAGGACAGGGTTTCTCTGTATAGCCCTGGCTGTCCTAGAACTCACTCTGTGACCAGGCTGGCCTCGAACTCAGAAATCTGCCTGCCTCTGCCTCCCAGAGTGCTGGGATTACAGGCGTGTGCCACCACTACCCGGCAAATCTTTGTACTGATATAAAAACACCAGAGAAAACTAAATCCATCCAGGCAGAGGAATTTCCGTTATATGTATTCGTGGGTAGGGAACCAGGGAAGAAATGGAGTACTGAGTGAATGGAAGAATGTGAGTAGGACACAAAAAGCTGCTGAGTTAAGGCTCTCCTTGGTGCTAGGAAAACAGATGTGCGCATCATCCCGATGCTGTGGCCTTGGGTGTGCTCTGCAAGCATTCTAGCACTCAAGCTGCATTTCAAGTCCTCCTTTACTTTCTCTATCCTTCTGTCCCTGTTCTCCCTCTCCCCCTGGCCTCAGACCTACAACCTCCCTTCCATAGATTTCCTGAGTGATGTTGAATTTTTTTTAAAGATTTATTTATTATTATATGTAAGTATACTGTAACTGTCTTTAGACACACCAGAAGAGGGTGTCAGATCTCATTATGGATGGTTGTGAGCCACCATATGGTTGCTGGGATTTGAACTCAGGACCTTCAAAAGAGCAGTCAGTGCTCTTACCCGCTGAGCCATCTTACCAGCCAGAGCTATTTATTTATTTGTTTATTTATTTATTTATTTATTTATTTATTTATTGGTTTTTTGAGACAGGGTGTCTCTGTATGGCCATGGCTGTCCTGGAACTCACTCTGTAGACCAGGCTGGCCTCAAACTCAGAGATCCACCTACCTCTGGCTTCCAAGTGCTGGGATTAAAGGCATGTGCCACTATTGCCTGTACCGGAACGAATTTTTAAAAAAGATTTATTTATTTTATGTATATGAGTACACTGTAGCTGTTTTCAGACATACCAGAAGAAGGCATTGGATCCACCACAGGTGGGATGGTTGTAAGCTACCACGCCGTTGCTGGGAATGGAACTCTGGACCTCTGGACAAGCAGCCGGTGCTATTAACTGCTGAGACATCTCTCTAGCCCCCATGAGTAGATTTTTACTTAGTGACATGCATCCTCAGTTTTGAGGGTAGTATCATGGTCCGTTACTGGAGTTACCTCGACTCTCACCCCTCAACGTTAACCATCCAACAAGCACTAATTCTGCCTCTTTTTTTCCAGCCAATCTCTTCTCCATTGTTGCTATCATTGACCTAGTTCAAGTTCCCGTAATCTCCCAGAGACAACTGGTCTCTCTGCCTCCAGTCTAATCCCCTTTCAATCCACCTTCCACATGCTGCTAGAGTAATCTTTCTCAGTCATATACATCTGATTATATCACTTTCCTTAGCCATTTCTACCCCCACTCCTCAACTGCCCCATTTATTCTGTTTAAATTCTGAGTAGGACATTCCAGACATTTTGTTCCTCCTATAACTAGCAGCCTTCATTTTGGCCCCCTCCTCCAACCCCACACCCACACCCTGTGCTCGAGCCATAGTGACCTACTTTTAGTTCCCCAAACACAACATGCTTTATCAAGCCCCTGCACATACATGGAAGATTTTCTGTGCCAGCCAGAGGCGCTAATTCATCTTTGAAATTCAGCGAGTGAGTCATTTCCCTGACTTGCCCCAGCCACAGTCTGTCGCCAGCTACCCTTGCTTCTCCCTCCAGCTCTCCACAATTTCTTGCACACATTTACATATTGCACACGCTTGCTCTCCTGTCTCCAACTGGCAGTGGGAGGCTCTCTGAGAACAAACTGATTCTTAGGTGTCTTCGCACGCTTCGTGTCTATCGTAGGCTTAAAATAGGTGCTATTGAATGAGCAGGTGACTCTTTTATAAGTACTTTAGGTTGGACAAAGTTGTGGCATAGGAGCCTCTCTGCACAGAAAATAGCCGGTTTGGATGCTGACTTACCTGGGAGAAGGGCCCTGGTCATTCTTTGCTTTTTGTATGATATTTTGTTCACTCATTCAACAATTAAGCACCTACTCTGTGTTTCAGGTCTTGCATGACTTTTTTTTTTTTTAAGATTTATTTATTTTAGGTATATGAGTGCATGGTTGCTGTCTTCAGACACACCAGAAGAGGGCATTGGATCCCATTACAGATGGTTGTGAGCCACCATGTGATTGCTGGGAATTGAACTCAGAACCTCTGGAAGAACAGCCAGTGCTCTTAACCACTGAGCCATCTCTCTTTTTTTCTTTCTTTTACCTTTTCTCTTTTCTTTTCTTTCTTTCTTTCCTTCTTCCTTCCTTCCTTCCTTCTTTCCTTCCTTCCTTCCTTCCTTCCTTCCTTCCTTCCTTCCTTCCTTTCTTTTTAAAGAATTAGGAGGTATTGTGTTAAGCAAGAAAGCCAGATGTGGCCTCAAAGAAGGATATTCCGTAAAAGCTTTAAAGCTGTTTGAAATTAAATTATGAAAAATAAATCTGAAGTTCCATGCTTGGTGATATAAATATTCCACTCTACCAAAGACAAGTTTGAATAACTCTTTGAACGATCTTACAGCGACTATCCTACTCAAGCACGTCCCAAGCCAGTGCAGTAGCACGTGGCTTCAGATAAGTTGGGAAACTGGAAAGATGCTGAAAAGAGGCGTAGAGGCGAAGAGCACTTGCTGCTCTCACATATGCCTGGGGGTCTACAGTCACTCTTAACTCCTGCTTCAGAAGGTTCGAGTCCCAGACTCCACGTGCTAGAAGGAGAGTACCGATCCCTACAGGTTGTCATCAGTCCCCCACATGGGCCAGGGCATGTCCTCCCCTCCACCAGTAAAAAAATAAGTGTGTGTGTGTGTTTGTGTGTGTGTGTGTGTGTGTGTGTGTGTGTGTTCGCGCACGCGCGCGAGGGTTGGAGAGATTGGGGGGGTTACTTCAAAAAAAAAAAAGTAGAATAACATTACTGAAACCTACCACTGGGTGGCAGTGATTCTCCATAAATGAGGTGTCACAGGCCTAGGCCTTTAGATTAAATCAGTTCATAAATTCTGCAGAATTGTAATAACACTGAAACATGATAGGCTCTCTTTCGTGAAAAGAAGAAAATAAATCTAGAGACATATCATGGAGGGAGAGCATTTATTTAGCATAGATGAGGCCTGGCTTTGATTCTCAGCATGGTAGCCACAAAAACAAAAGAGTCAAAAATAGAAGTTAGGCATCTCTTCAAGCTTTTCTTAATCTTTAGCATCTGTTTTTGTTTATTCCCATGGAACAAATCATAACAGAACATTTGAGAATGGCATTAACGTGTTAAGTTCCATTTTTCTCATGTACTTGTAATCGTAGAATATTTATTTATTTATTTGTGTGTGTGTGTCTGATGTATGCTAGTGCTGAATATGATATACGTGTGGAAGTCAGAGGATAACTCTGAAGAGTCACTTCTTTCCTTCCACTGTGGGATCTAGGGAGAGAACTGACGTAGGCTCTGAGGTAGTCGAGACCTCTGCAGCAAGCCCCTTCACCTGCTGATCCATCTTGCTGGCCTAGAACTGATTTGTAAATATTGATTCTGTGTGCTATGTCAAGATCCAGAGTGCCTAATTTTAGAATTATAGACTAACAGATGAAACTGATTTTTATTTATTTTGGTGTATATGGGTGTTTTGCTTGAATGTATGTCTGTTGCCCATGGAGACCAAAACAGGGTATCAGATCCCCTGGAACTGGAGTTACAAATAGTTGTGAGCTGCCATGTTTGTGATAGGAATTGAACCAGGGTCCTCTGGAAAAGCAGCCCGTGATCTTAACCTCTGAGCTCTTATTCCAGCCCTTGGAAATCATTTTTTTTTTTTAAAGGCAGAAGTGTAATTGGGGTAACAGAACAGGAGAAGGGGGACTTTGGAGGATGATCTCTGTGAGCCCAAAGAGAGCAGGTGACAATGGGCTCCGCAGTTCCTAGCTTTTTAAAAGTCTGTTTATCTCATTTGCTAAAATGGAGATGATCGTATTACTTCCCTTACAGGCTTACTCCAAAGATTAAGGAAATGATGATTATAAAATTCTGCCCATTCCTTCTGTCACAAACTGCATGGCCAATCTGGAGTCAGTCCTCCAGATGCCGGGGGAGGGGGGGGAGTGCTACAGACAGATGCTTGTTCAGCAATCATTGATGTATATGGTCATAGTAAAATCGGTTTTAAAAAAAAGGTAAAACAAGAGGATGGGACTCTTTTTGTATTTTTTGGAAGCCTGGAGATTACTACCAAGGAGGGCCTCACCCAAGCTAAGCAAGAGCTCTACTACTGAGTTACACCTCCAGCTCAAGACTCTTAGTGGTGTACAAGTGGGCTGAGATGTGAAGAAATGGAGTTGCTTTTTATCTAAATGTGCATTCAGATAAGGTTGGAAACTTTAAAGGGGAGGCCAGTGTCAGAGGTGACCGTCATCCCCAATGTCCTCTGAGGAGGTTCTAGGGATGTGAGACTTTCTGTGCTAAACCCGAGAAAGTCCTAAGCAAACTGGACAGAGCTGGTCACCATACCAGAATAGGCGAAGGGTGGGAGGTTGGGTGGGGGGGGGGTAGGATAATACTCAGATCTTTCTTTGCCTGTGCCAACTGATCTCTTTACAATAACTTTGTAAGGAGTTTTACCACTGCCTTGACCATACAGAAGACGAAAGGTAAGTCACTTGGGACAACACAGTCCAGAGAGGTCCGTCTTGTCTGCCTAGAACCCGGGAAAGAAAAGAAAAGACAGAGAATCGACCCAAAGAGGTAAAAACATTAACTCTATAGGTTAGAATTGCTCTAGGAATGAACTGATGGAGAAAAATCTCCAATGGGGTCGCAGACTCCCTCGGCAAAAATTCAGGTGTGGGATCCGCCTAGGAACTTCTTCCCAGTTCACTTCCTGCATTGAAATCTCTCTCCTCTAATTGCATACGGCACGACCCATCGAACTAGGACAAAGGTCAAAAGTCCAAGAACACCATTCGCAAGATACCTTCTTTCCAAGCCATAGCGCCGGACCTCTTCACACCCGAGAACCCCCAGCCACCCCAAAGCCACTCCTAGATCTGCTTGACAAGAGCAGCCGCAACCCGCCAAACCAACGCAAATTACATTTGCCGGGCCCGCAGGAGGCGCTTCCTGATTGGCAGGGCGATAGGGGTGGGGCCTCGGAGGGAAATCCTCCCTGGGATTGGTTCAAACCATTGAGGTTGAGCTCTGTACTGCGTCTGGGCGCGAAAGCTCGAACTTCGCTGCCAAGCTGGAGACGGCGGGAGCTGTCGCCGGCAAGTTGAAGATACTGGGGACACGTTCTCCTAGAGCCGCGTGGTAGGGAGGCCGGAATCATGACCGGCGAGGCGGGTTCTGAGGTGAGTTTAAACTCTGGTCCGGGCTGTGGAAGCCCCTCGCTGAGGGCTGGGTGGGACAGGCGACCCAGCAGGGCCGGAGCACCGAGCCGGGAGGACTACAATTCCCGGCGTGCACCGCTCTGAGACCTGGGGACTAGGTCCCGGTGCCTCTCGAGGGTCTCCATCTGGCTTCCCGCGCACGGTCCCCACAGCTTCTGGTTTGGAGGCGCGCGCTACTGTCCGCCCAGCCGGGTCCTCGGCTTGTCACTGCAGCCCGCCTTGCTCTTTGGCGCGTTTCCTGCCGCGCAAGCTCCTTTTACAGCGTCCCCAGCAGAAAAAAGAGGCCTTGGCCAGCCTGGCTTGGAGGTTGAGGGGTAGGATTCTTTGTAAGCACAGGGTGAGGGTTGTACGCAGTTGGAACTCTGGTTCTGGAAGGGACTTCTGAGGGTGTCGCGCGTGGGCCCACTGTCTTTGCCTACAGTGCTTTATTGGTCCGGCTCGCGGCGTCCTTCTAGTAGATGACGACTCACTAGGGAATTCTGCCATAGAAAACTTTTTCCCGGAAGTGTGTTCTTTTCTGGAGCCAGGACCAAATAGTTGCCTTGGGAACAGATTTAATGGGGTACCAGAAAACCTAATCACCAAACGAAAGTCTTATTTTGACATGAAGTTTTCACGATTAGATATTGAACAAAGTATCAGACTTAAAAATCAAGATCTCATTGTACACCAACCTGACTTCTCACCTCACTTGGATTAAAAAAAAAAGCCTTAATTTCAATAACATTATTTACAAAAGGTGGCTGGTTTCATACGCCACACTTTTGCTGAAAGAAAGACAGAGAGAGAAGAGAGACAGGGAGGTAAAGTTGGAAGAATGGTATGTGATCACACTTACTGCATGTGTAACTACCACAACGGAACCTGAGGGATGGCTCATAAATAAAGACACCTGACAGCCTGACTTCTATCCCCAGGACCCACCTGGTAGGAGAGATTAGACCTCTGCAGGTTGACCTCTGCCTTCCATCCATGCTTGTCGCACACCACGCCTCTCCAAATGTGCCCCCTTCCCCGAAATAAATGAAAATGCAATTTTTAAAAATCAAAAAAGGGGCTAGAATGATGGCTCATCAGATAAGAGCACTTGCTGCTCCTCTAGAGGACCTGCATTTGGTTCCTCACCCACATGGTGACTCGCAGCCATCTCATTCCAATTCCAGGGAACCCACTGCCCTCTTCTGACCTTCATGGGTATCAGATATACACACAGTGCCCTTCCATACACACAGGAAAAACACTCAGACACACAAACAAAGTAAATCTTTTTAAAAATTTTAAAAGGGGCTAAAGAGATGGAACAGTGGTTCAGAGTCCTTGCCGTTGTGGAGAACCCTCATTCAGTTCCCAGCATCCATATCATGACTGTCTCTAACTACAGCTTTAGGGGGGTCTCATGCCCCTTTTCACTTCTACAGGCACTTCATGAATATGGTGCACAGACATATATGCAGATGAAACACCTATACACATAAAATAAATAAATCTTTTCAATTGAAAAAACAAAAAGCCAAGTGAATCTGGTTTGTACAATTAATGTGTCTAATCAAAGTAAATGGCACTGTTCCGTTAGCACCCTGTAGCAGTTCGTCTCTGTTTGTTTGGTTTGGGTTTTGGCCTGTGATTCTGAATGTCCTCCCTTCACCTTATAGTCCCTTTGGTTCTTTCCAGTTGCAGCTGGATGAACCCATGCTTTGTGGACCCATATGTACTTAGCTCCGTCTCCTCTTTGTTAATGCTAAGTTTATTCTCATTTTCTAGGTTAGCTTGCAAGTCAATGATCTAAAACTCCTTTCACAAGAAGAAGTAGACAGTCCTGTAGACAGTGGACAGGGAAGCTTTGAAGCACTCGAGCCCTTGAGTGAAAGAGGTTTGTAATATACGTTGTACTAATTTTAGGAACAGACAGGTCCTGGGTTGTGAGTGATTTTAGTTAATCTCATTATTTTCTTGACTTATCAAATTAAATTGTTAGTACTCCAACTTTATTATTTACTTTATAAAAAATAAAAAAATAACCGGGCAGTGATGGTGCACGCCTTTAATTCCAGCATCTGGGAGGCAGAGGCAGGCGGATTTCTGAGGCCAACCTGGTCTACAGAGTGAGTTCCAAGACAGCCAGGGCTACATAGAGAAACCCTGTCTCGAAAAAACCAAAATAAATAAATGAATAACAGTGCTTACATATATTTTTAAAGAACATCCATTTTGTTATATAACAGGAATAAATAATATGTTATTTTTTTAGATAAAAATAGATAAAATGTCTAATAGTTACTTCATTGCCTGGTTAAAGACATTCATTTTAGAACAGAATTTCTAACACCTGCCAGGATGATTAGACTAACTTTATACATTATAAATATATATAATTACATTTCTTAGCAAGAGAGGTTTTGCCACAGAAATTTTTTCAAAATATATTTTTAGATATGCTTTGCTACAGTGAGTTAATGGTAGTTGTGTAATCCCACAAGGTGATATATCACATGTGTAATTAAATATATTTTTAAGTAGCTAAGAAGAAGGGCAAAGGATTGGGTAATTGGGTGCCTTCTGTAAAAAAAAAAAAAATAACACCATTTCCTCCAGATTCTGACGAAGAGATATTTGTGAGTAAGAAACCGAAGAGCAGAAAAGTGTTACAAGATAGCGATTCTGAGGCTGAGGACAGAGATGACACCCTGGAGAGACCCACCTACACCAGCGCAGAGGAGAACAAGGAAAACTTACACTCAGGGAAGAGTCAGAAGATCAGAAGTATCTCCAAAGCTCTGGCTGACAGTGACGAGAGTAACATGGAGGGAACTCTGTGTCAGGAGGGTCTTGAGACCCAAGAGACTCCTTCCTTGGAGCCGAGCCACCAGACAGGAAGCTCTGTGGACTTTACCACCAACAGGAAGCTCTCCAAAACACTGTACAGAGAAGAAGCTGAAGGAAAAGCGAAGTCGAAGAGAAGACTGGAGAAAGAAGAGCGAACAATGGAGAAAATCAGGAGACTGAAAAAGAAGGAAACAAGATGTGAGGTATGCTGTAATTTTCTGACCTTTGTAACTATTGTTTTTAGTCAGGGTCTCACCAAATAGCCTTCGCTGTCCTGGAACTCACTCTGTAGACCAGGCTGACCTCAAACTCAAAGATCTGCCTGCCTCTGCCTCCCGAGTGCTGTGATTAAAGGCATTGTGCCACTACTGTCCAACTATTTCTTTTCTTGTTTTTTTAAGATTTATTTTATTTATGTATATGAGTACACTGTAGCTGTACTGACGATGGTGAACCATCATGTGGTTTTTGAGAATCCGTCTTAAAGATTCATTTATTGTTATATATAAGTACACTGTAGCTGTCTTCAGATGCACCAGAAGAGGGCATCAGATTTCATTACCGATGGTTGTGAGCCACCATGTGGTTGCTGGGATTTGAACTCAGGACCTCTGGAAAACTAGTCAGTGCTCTTAACCACTGAGCCATCTCTCCAGCCCATCCTCAAATTTTATAAAGCAATTGCTCCATACTGTTTGCTAAGTAAATATTGGGTAGTTATATAAAAATCACAGCTTGGGTTTCAAAAGATAAGTGTAGGTTAGGAGCCAGTGAGATTGTTCTAGATGCATGGCAGTTGCGTGTTAATGAAAGGTGGGCTTTTTGTTCTCTTTCAAATTACCATACGCTATCGTGAGATGCTAGGCTTCAAAATGATTTGATTGTGTATTTTCTTTATTGTCTAGGAAAGTGATGCAGACCGGCCGCTTAATGACAGTGGCTGTCTCCTTGAAGATAGTGATCTTTTTGAAACAGGTTTGGAGGAAGGAAATGACTCTCCACTGGAAGATGAAGAGTCCTTAGAGTCAATAAGGGCGGCTGTGAAAAACAAGGTGAAGAATCGCAAGGCAAGTCCAGAGCCAGCCCTGCTTCAGTCTTTGTTTCATTGTTGCATTTATTGTTGGAGCTTACAGGTTTTAAACTTAATCTTTAAAATACTTACTTTTATGTATGTGGGTGTTTTGCTTGCATGTATGTCTGTGTACCACATGTGCATACAGTGCCCACAGAGGCCAGGAGAGGGCGTTGGGTTCCTTGGAACAGGAGTTACTGATGGTTGTGAGCTGTCTGTGGGTGCTGGGAATGAACCTTGGTACTTTGTACTTGGTTCTGTGGGTAAGATGGTTTGCTGTGCAAGCCTGAGGACTGAGGTTCAAATCTTCAGAGCCCAGATCACAAAGCCATATGTGGTCATGAGCTAAAGTCCAGGACTGGGTTGCTGGGACTTGGTGAAGAGGCCCTGTCTAAAGGGAGTTGGGGAGTGGAGAGGGGTAAGAGAGCAGGACACCTGATAGTCTCCTCTGGCCTCCATGTTTACACCAGTGCACAAATAAACAAATACAGCAAACATGCGTGCATACACATACACACAATAAAACCTGAACAAAAAAGGGGAATATTTTAGTTAGGTTTCTAATGCTGTGGTAAACACCATGGCCAGAAGCAAGCTGGGGAGGAAAGGGTTTGTTTTAGCTTATAGTTGTGGTCTAACATGAACAGAAGTCAGGGCAGGAACTGAAGCAGAAGCCATGGAGGAGTGCTGCTTATGAATTTACTTTCCAGATCTTGCTCAGCCTGCCTTTTTTTCTTTTCTTCCATTTATTTATTTATTTATTTACTTACTTACTTACTTACTTACTTACTACTTTACATTCCAATGGCTGTCCCCTCATCCCCTCCACCACAGTTCTTCCTCCATCTCTTGCTTCTCTCTGAGGGTAGAGCCATCCACTGCCTCACCCCCATATCTCCCCCATCAAGTTTCTGCAGGTTAGGAGCATCTTCTCCCAGTAAGGCCAGACAAGGCAGCCCAGCTAGGGGAATGGATTTCATAGACTGGCAACAGTTTTAGGGACAGCTCCCACTCCAGTTGTTGGGGGACTCCATGAAGACGGAGCTACACATCTGTTACATATGTGTGGCGTGGAGGGCTAGATTCAACCTGTGTATGCTCTTTGGTTAGTGGTTCAGTCTTTGGGAGCCCCCAGAATCTAGGTTAGTTGACTGTTAGTCTTCCTGTGGAGTTCTATCTCCTTCTCCCAACTCTTCCATGAGCGCCTGCCTGCCTTTTTATACCAGGTTTTTTTTTTTTGTTTTTGTTTTTTGTTTTTTGTTTTTTGTTTTTTTTTTCGAGACAGGGTTTCTCTGTGTAGCCCTGGATGTCCTGGAACTCACTTTGTAGACCATGCTGGCCTCGAACTCAGAAATCCACCTGCCCCTGCCTCCCAAGTGCTAGGATCAAAGGCGTGCGCCACCACTGCCGGGCAGACCAGTCTTACAAAAGCATTTTCTCAAATAAGGTCCCCTCTTCCCCAGTATGTCTAAATTCATGTCAAGTTGACAAAAATCAACCAGCAGAAGGGATTTTCTCTCTGTGTTTGTTTCTTTCTCTTTTTCTTTTTTTCATTATATTTTCTTTGTATGAGTGTATACTCTGAATGTGTATATATACCCCATATGCATTCTGTGCCTGTGGAAGCACTGGATTCCCTGCAACTTGAGTTATAAACTTCGGTGAACTATGATGCTAGGTTCTCTGCAAAAACAAGGACTCTTATAATCTGAGTTAACATTTCCAGCCCCCATAAAAGAGGGTTTTTTTTTTGTTTTGTTTTGTTTTTTTTTTTTTTAGTTCTCTAGACCCACCAGTCTGGAAGCTCTGTGGACTTCACCGCCAACAAAAAGCTCTTTAAAACACTCCACAGAGAAGGAGCTGAAGGAAAAGCAAGGTCCAAAGACGTTCCCTAGAAGCCATTTTCCTTCATAGGAAATACATAAACAGGAAAATTAGGGTTATAAGTCCATTTGTATCTAACCTTTTTTTTTTAAGCACAGTAGGAAAGCTTTTTATCTGGTAATTATTAATTGAAGAGAAAAGTAGTCTGAAATATTAAGAAACATCGTTTTACCAACCCTGGTGGTTATGCTATCCAAGATACTTGGGAGGCAGGAGAATTGCACGTTCAACGGCAGCCTGGGAAACTTAGTGAGATCCTGTCTCCAAGTGAAATTTGAGGCCTGGGGATTTATCTCAGTGGTAGCATGTACTAGGCCCTGAGTTCTACTCCTTACACCAACGAGAGAAAAACATGTTTTTATCCTAGTTTAGTTTTGTCTTTAATCGATTTGTAATCTTTTAGAAAAAGGAACCATCTCTGGAGAGTGAGACCTTTTCATTACAAGAAGAAAGTGAATTATCCAAAGGCAGTGCGAGGAAGGTAAGGCACACCCTCCCCACTATTTGTATGATCTCTTTCCACAGGGGAGTGTGTGTTTCTCAAGATAGATACTGTATCTTACATGATTTCCTTGGTAACCAAGGTCTTTCCTCTTTCTCTTCTTTCTTTTTTAAAGATTTGCTTTATGTGTGTGTGTGTGTGTGTGTCTGTCTGTCTGTCTGTCGGTCTATGGGCCACGCATTTATTTTATGTGTATGTGTTTTGCCTGCATGCATGTGTATCACATGTATTTTGCCTGTATGCGTCTGTGCAACACATGTTTCTCTTCATGTGTATTTTGCCTGTATGCATGTCTGTGTACCACAAAGTGGCCAGAAAAAGGCATCAAAGCCCCTGGACCTGGAGTTATGGACAGTTGTGAGTCACCACATAGGTGTTGGGAACTAAGCCTGGGTTCTCTGCGAGAGAAGCAGGTGCTCTTAACCACTGAGCCATCTCTCTGTCATCCAAGGGGTTTCTTTGTACACAGTAGGAACAAAAATATCATTCCTTAGGATAAATTTGTTTTCTAAGACTTGTTAATAAATATATTCCTTGTGCTTGGATTGAGTGTTTAGTGCCTATTTCTTCTCTTTGTTTTCTTGGAGACAAAACCTCTTCAGGAATAAATATCTTCCTGGAAAACACCATTAATGTAGTTTCACTTTGTTTTGTTTTTAAGGAAAGAAAGGCAGCGAGGTTAAGTAAGGAAGCATTAAAAAAACTACACAGTGAGACTCAGCGTCTGGTCCGAGGTAAAGCAAACTGCAAGAGGCATCATGATGGTTTGTTTTGGTTTGTGGCGGGTTTTTTTTTTTTGTCAGCTCATCTTGGATGTTGGGAAGTTGGTTTGCTAACACTCATAATGTGACTTCATATCACATGAGTGTGATATGAAATTTAGAGTTAAACGTGATAAATGTCCCTTGCTCCCAAGCCTTGGATCATTAATATATACAGAAAATTTGCACAACTGTGGTAGAGCTAAAGGGAGGACTGTTTTTAAAATATTTTAAATTACATGTTTATGTATGTATGCGTGGGGGAGTGGTATATATGTGAGTGTAATTGCCCAAAGAGACCAGAAGAAGTCAGATCCCCTGGAGCTCAAGCGTACAGGCAGTTGTAAGCTGCTGGTCTGATGGGTTCTGGGAACTGAACATGAGTGCTCTAGTCCCTAGAGAGGAAACTGTTGTCTATGGACTGACCACATCCAGATCCCTGTAGGAAGTTTTGTAATACATGAAATTATTTGAGATACATAAAAGATTCTGTTTGAAATGGGATACAAGAACATATGCTTGTTAAAAGCATTCTGATTTGTTTTGCCTGGTATATGGCCCAAGACCTTTATGGTGTTAGAAGCTGGGAGGATTAAAGGTTTGAGGTCAACATGGATGATACAGCAAGTTCCAGGCCAGCCTGTGTCACCTACCGTGGACTTGTTTCATAGCAGAAGAAATACAAGAGCCAGTTATCTTTAAGGAGCTTGCTGGTGTTTGGCTCTTGTCCTTGGTAAACTGAGGACTGTTTTCTGTCTCATGGTAGCTTGGTTTTATATTATTTGGTTAACTGAATATGAAGTGACATTTCAGAATATGCACATGAGTATTTCCTTGTTTTGTTCCATTTTTTTAGAATCTGCACTTAATCTTCCATATCATATGCCTGAGAGTAAAACTATTCACGATTTCTTCAAACGTAAACCCCGGCCCACTTGCCAGGGCAGTGCCATGGCCCTGCTGAAGTAAGAACCTACTTTCCTTGTGGTTACAGTCTTAGTGAATGTTCAGTTTTGTAGCATCTGGTGTAAAGTTTAGACACCTTAGTCCCTTAAAACTGATTTAAACCATTCATTCTATGTTGAGAGATGAGAGTACTTCACAACGAGAATTTTCAATCCCAGCTCATGTCCCTTCTTCTAGGTCATGTAAGTATCAGTCAAGCCATTACAAGGAAACCATAAACACGGCAGATGCAGCTGGAATGAATGTGGATGAACCCAGCAAAGGTTCTGAGCAGAGGACAGGGGCAGGAATTGCAACGGAAACTAGTGTTCTCCCTGAGGTCTCAGAAGAAGCCCGGATCACTGCTGGATCAGATGAGGCTTGTGGGAAGGATCCGGTAAGACCAGGAGAGCTGGAAATTGAGGAGATTGAGAAGCACAGTGATGACAGACCTTCTTCTCCTGGGGACAAATCCATGTCACATCAGGAACCCTCCATCTCCAGGATCAAAGACAATGAGGGACATCAGGCTGGAGAACTCACTGAATCTGACCCTCCTGCCCTGGAGGGAGAAGAACTGAAGACAGCAGAAGAAACAGACGCAAAAGAGAGAGCATCTGAGCAGAAAACCGAGTCAGCAGCAGCTGCACCTCCTGGAAAGGGGAGACGCTTCACTGTGGACCGACTCAGACAGCTGGGAGTGGACGTTTCCACTCAACCTCGGCTGGGCGCTGATGAAGACTCCTTTGTGACACTTGATGAACCTGAAACCAACAGAGGTAACCCTTGAAACAGGGAAGATTCTCTGGGGTGGTTCCTACCTGCAACTTTTGCGACTGTGGAAGATGGGGAGCGTGGGAGAAGCCAGTGATTGCACATGATCTTCTAGCTGCACTCGAAGTAGGCAGAATCCTCTTCAGATGAGGTTGGCAGAATGTCAGGGCGATCTTTTATGTCTTTTTTCAAATGGAAACCTGGTGATAATTAACATACCGAGGAGGCATACTGCTTTGGGTTATGGTATTTAGGAATTTATTTCTGCCTTTTCAACTTAACCACCTAAATTGTTCTATGACTCTGTCAAATCTTATTAAATCATTCATAAAAACATTCTGGTTTTTGACAGGCAGAGAGAAACACTTTGGTCCACTTAAATTTTCTGCAAAACTGAATTTCTTCCTCCACCCGCATACTCAACAGATACTAAACCATCTGCTTCATTTATAAAATGCTCTACTCCTTTCTGGGCTGACAGAGCAAGGTCACCTGAGACCTTATAAGAACGCTGTTTACAATTGAGGCAGTCTATCACACACCGAGATGAATCCCAAACCTGGCCTTCATTAATGGTACTTTCACTGTAGGACCTGGGAAGATAGCTCATTGGTTAAGAGCACTTGTTGCCCTATTAAAGAACCAGAGGGAGTTTGAGTCCCAGCATCCATGTCTGATGGCTCATAACTACCTATAACCACAGCTCCATGGACTCTGGCATTCTTGTGTTTCTCTGGCTAGTCTCAAGCTCACTGTGTAGCCATGGAGGACCTTGACCTGGGTACTGGGATTAGACACAGCTGGGTAATGGATGCGGGGATTAAACCTAGGACTTTGTGCATGCTAAGTGAGCACTCTGCCGAGTGAGTCACATCCCTTCCCTAGGAAATAGTACAAAATGTTTAGCTGAGTATAGGGTATTTAGTTGTTGAAACAGGATCTGTCTGTGTAGTTCAGGCTAGCCTTAAACTCCCAGTCCTCTGGCCTTTACATCATAATGTTAGGATTTGGTATGTGCCAGCACTCAAGCCTGGGTTCTCCAACCCTTTTTAGAAAGAAAAAAGACACACTGTATGATTTAGGAGCTATACGGAAGGCATATTGAAATAATACATTTAAATAAATAGAATAAAGAAGCATTCACATGGTGGTAACTGAAGTCATTTACATTAAGACTGTTCCAATCAAGAGCTGTTGGCAAGTGCTATGACAGCCATGGAGTCTGGTGTGGAGAATACGCTTGCTGGCTTTGTTGAATAGATGGACTTTGAGGACTTGTAGGGGTGAGAGGAGGATATTTTAGGGATTTATTTATCTTTTTAACTTTCTTTTTTCTTTTCTTTCAAGTCAGGGTCTCACTACGTAACCTTGACTGTCCTAGGACTCTCTAGGGCTGCAGCCCTCCCCCACCCCTGCCTCCCGAGTCCTGGAGCACAGCTGTGCACTCGGAGCAAGCCCGGGAAGGACATTTTTAGAAAGGACAGAAGCTCTGCACAGTACATATTGGGAGAAGATGAGGGTTTGATTGGAACTAGATGTCCAGTTTAGGGTTATGTAACACAATTAGCATAAATGCATCAGCAGAGGACAAGAAGGAACTGCTGCCCACAGCACTGAGGAAACCTGTTGCTAAATGACTAGGAATTATCCCAGGAATTTTCTAAGTAGTCTTGGGTTGAGGTACAGGAGGAAAACATTTTGAGAATCTACTATATTAAATAGTGGTAGACTCTTTATTATCTTCCTTGATTCTTATAGGCCTGGGAGATTACTTTGCAAATTGAAACTGAGGTTGGGGAGTTGGGTCATTTTTCTAGCATG
The DNA here is from genome assembly GCF_947179515.1 of Apodemus sylvaticus. Lineage (NCBI taxonomy): Eukaryota > Metazoa > Chordata > Mammalia > Rodentia > Muridae > Apodemus > Apodemus sylvaticus. The sequence goes on from NC_067474.1 coordinate 140,250,381, forward strand.
ATACTTAGCTTATATAGAACTTAGTGATACCTGTCACATGGTACACACTTTCTTTTAACTCAGCATGCTTTCCAACTGGCTGTGATAACTCACTCCTTTAATCCGAGCATTTGGGAGGTAGAGGCAGGCTGATCTCTGGGAGATCTCAGTGCTAGCTTGGTCTACATCATAGAGTTCCAGGCCAACTAGGGATAGAGTTGAGGCCCTGACTCAAAAAAAAAAAAAAAAAGAAAGAAAGAAAGAAAGAAAGAAAGAAAGAAAGAAAGAAAGAAAGAAAGAAAGAAAGAAAGCTTTTTTCCTTTAAATATGATTCACATGAAAGTTCGGTTTCCAGACCAGTCTTTTTCATTGTCTTCTATACACAACCTTGGAGTCTATTCATGCAGCAAACTTAGATATAGCATTTGGTTGGATGCTATGTGTACACGTAAGGGACAATCCCTATTCTTAAGGAACTGAAAATAGAGATAGGCAAGCAGACCATTATGGGACTGGGTGGTAAGGAAAGTGGTCAGTTTATGTCACTGGAGAAGGCGCGGAGGAGCCCTAGAACACATGCCACTTACTTGGATTGGAGATTCAGGGAAGTTTGGGAGAGGGGTGAGAAAGAGGAAAAAAAGAGTTGTAATGAGGATTTGGGTTTTTTTGTTTTTGTGTTTTTGAGACAGGGTTTCTCTGTATCGCCTTGGCTGTCCTGGAACTCACTCTGTAGACCAGGTTGGCCTTGAACTCAGAAATCCGCCTGCCTCTGCCTCCCGGGTGCTGAGATTAAAGGCATGTGCTACCATTGCCCGGCTTGTAATGAGGATTTTGGTTTCTTTAAAAACACAGAAATAGTATAAGAATGTGTTTTCATTTTAACCCAGGTGTGAGACATGGGACTGCTGCAGACTGCCCACGGCAGCTGACTGTGACTGGTCTCATGCTCTAGCAGGGATGTGACTTTGCCAGCTGCAGATAGTGTCTGCGATTGCATTATGTTTGGATTTTTGGGGCTTCTTCAACAGGTATATAAATACTAGGGCCCCAAGAGGAGGTGGGTCGCTGTTGCTCACAGTTTGTTGAAGAAGAAACAAGAAGAAGAAATTAGATGGTATCCTGATGGTAGAGAAGATCAGACTTACTCCAAGGAACTGACACCCCTCGATCAGCAGGAAGCAGCACAATGTCGCCCCGTTCCCCCACCCCCACCCCCTACAACCCCCCCATCCCATCCCCCACCACCCCCATCCTTTATTCTCTCTTACCAAGTGTTAGGGGGTTGAAAGGATAGAAGAAGAGGGGTGGAGAAAGGTGGAAGCAAAGGAACCCACAAAGTAACAGAAGTCTGGCTACAGAATCCTGAAATCTGAGGTGGAGATGCCAAAGCAGGGAGGGAGAGACAGCTGCAAAAGACACAGATAATGGGAATCACAGAGTGCTGGCTGGTGGACGCCAAGGTTGTAGGGGCATTGATGATGATCCAGAAGGACTTTGGGGGCATGTTAGAGTAGTAGAGCTTCAATTGAGCCTTTTGTAGCAAAGGACCTTTGAAAAATGTTGTTTTAAGCAGGGAAATGGCTCACTCACTAATTTTAGAAAGTTCAAGCTGAAAACTAGCACAGTTGATGCCTTGTAAGGATTTAAGATTAAAATTAGAGAGCTGGGCATGATACCATTCATGTGCCTGTAATTCTAGCATTAGAAGGCTGGAAAAAGAGGATTATTAAAAGTTCAAGGCTACCCTGGGCTATGCAGCAAGTACTAGACTAGCCAAGGCTACATGGCCAAGACCCTGTTTCAAAAACAGAAGAAACAGAAAAAGGGGTTGAAGAGCTGGCTCAGGAATCCAGAGCATATGCTGCTCTGACAGGGGATCCAAGTGCAGCTCCATCACTCGCGTCTGGCAGCTCCTGCAACTCAGCACTCGGGGATCTGGTGCCTTTGGGGCCTCTGGGGCACCCGTAGTCATGTGCACATACACAGGCACACATACACACATGAGCGTAATTAAAACTTAAGCAAATTTCAAAAAGTATAAACTAGAAAGAAAACAATGATATATCTCAGTTCCTTTACCTCATAGAGTAAATATCCATGAGAGAATTAATGTGGATTTAAATTGAAATATATTATTCCTGATCTTCTTGAGGGCACAGAACCTAGTGGGAATAAGAACAGTGGTCTGAAGCTGTGCAATAGACTTGAGGTGGGGCAGAGCTTTTCACTTGAGAAGATAAGAGATGCTAGGAAGACGGGAGGAGAGTAAAGGGTGGGTGTGTCCAGTAATGAAGGCAAAGAGAGTGGCTGCCTCACCTGACTCCAGGGTGGGAGCTGCAGTGGAGGCACATTCTCTAATTGTGAATGAAGATGCTTCCTTGGTGTTATTTTAGGGCCTCGGTGAAATCTTCCTACTCCACTGTTTTATTTTATTAGCATCAATAGGGATCTGCCTATTTCTGTTCCCTTTCTGCTGGTACCACCTGTTGCTTCCAACTTTACCGAGTCACTATTAATAGGAGGCAGACTCAGGCTTTCTCTCACTGTTCTTTTGTCTGTAAGTAGATATAGTACTATCTTTGAGAGTTGGGTTTTTACCGCTAGTAATTGTTAGAGGCACAATAAAAAGATTTTGTTTCCTTCTCTAGGGAAAGTAAAGGATACATGTAGACGATAGCCATTCTGCCGGTGACATGGAACTGAGTGCATGTTTGTATGAAATGAGCCATCGGCTGGGTGTGATGGTGTACACTTAGAGTCTCAGCTCGTAGATGGTGGATGCAGGAAGATCAATACTTCAAGAATAGCTTGGGCAAGCCGGGCGGTGGTAGCACACACCTGTAATCCCAGCACTCTGGGAGGCAGAGGCAGGCGGATTTCTGAGTTCGAGGCCAGCCTGGTCTGCAGAGTGAGTTCCAGGACAGCCAGGGCTATACAGAGAAACCCTGTCTCAAAAAAACCAAATCCAAAAAACAACAAAAAACAAAAAACAAATCCAAAAAACCAAAAAAAAAAAAAAAAAAAAAACCAAAAACCAAACGAAGAATAGCTTGGGCAACCTAAGACCCTGTCTCGAAAAATAAACAAAATTATAAGATCCAGCAAGAAATAAATTTTTTATTTTATATTTTTAAACTACTCTTGCCTCTTTTAAAAAAGTTATTATTTGTTTCATTTTGTGTGTATGGGCCTGAATGTATGAATGCACCATGTGTGTATAGGAGGCCCTGGAGGTCAAAAGAAAGCATTGCATCTCCTGGAATGTGACAGGTAGTGTTAGCTACAGTGGGTACTGGGAACTGAAGCAAACCCAAACCCAGGTCCTCTGCAAGAGCAGCCAGCGCCCCTAACCACTTAGCCGCCTCTTCCAGCCCCGCGGTGTACTTGTTTTTCAAGACAGTGTCTCACCCTGTAGCACTGGCTGACTTGGAACTTGCTGTGTAGACCAAGATGGCCTTGAACTCACCTGTCTCTTTAATCCCAAATGCTGGGATCAGAGGTATGCACCACCACACCTGGATCCAGCTAACCTTTTTAATAGCTGAAATGAAGGCAGTTTTTGTTTCCTAATGATTTGATACTAAAAAAGAAACTGAGGGCTGCAGAGGCCTCAGAGAATAAGAGCACTTGCCACCTATTGGCCGGTGATCCCTGCACCCAGAGGATGAAAAGAAAGGACTAAAGCTTGTCTCCTGACATCCACCCAGGGCCACGGCGTGCATTCCTACACATACTCAATAAAAAGTAATAAAAAGTTGCTTTTAAAAGTCTGGTTTTGGGGCTGGAGAGATGGCTCAGTGGCTAAGAGCACCGACTGTTCTTCCAATAGGTCATGAGTTCAAATCCAAGCACCCACATGGTGGCTCACAACCATCCAAAAAGAGAAAAGACATCTGATGCTTTCTTCTGGTGTCTGAAGACAGTTACAGTGTACTCACATATAATAAATAAATCTTTAAAAAAAATAGGTTTTAAAAATAAAATAAAATAAAAAATAAATAAATAAAAAAGTCTGGTTTTTAAACCAGAGAGAGAACAGTTATAGATTACAGTGTATGAATTTTGGGTAGATCTTAGTAGCAAGGGGATTTGGTTTCTCTGATAGTTTCCTCACTGCTGTTAAGCTGGAAAACTTATTCTTAACTGGAATCTTCGCATGAGCATGGCAGGCTGACACATTGGTTCACATTTGCGTTTAGAATTGGAAGCTTTGAAGCAGCGTTTCTGGAGGCATGCTAATCCAGCAGCCAGTCCCAGGGCTGGTCAGACGGTAAATGTGAACATCATCGTGAAGGACTTGGGCACCGACGGGAAGGAGGAGCTGAAGGCAGAGGTGGTGCCTGTCACTTTGGCAGCTGAGAAGCTGGAAGGAGCAAGCCACACAAAGCCAGGTATTTGTCTTTACTCTGAAAAGCCTATGATTCAGGACCTTTTCTCCTTGGAGACTTTAGAGATTGGAACATGCTTCAGGATGATTTGAAGGTGGCATGGAGAGAGGTGGGGGTGGGCAAGATAGCTTTATTTTTTAAAATAGTACTTGCCTAATTATAGACAGGAATAAATAGTCACTGTAGGGAAATATAGAGAAAAGCCAGGCATGGTGGTGCACATAACTGCACATCCCAGTATTTGGGAGACTGAGGCAGAAGACATCACTTTAGCCATGTTACTTTTTAACTGTTTTGTCTTTATGTAAGTAAGTGTATCACTGTTTACCTCATGACTTCTGAGCCAGAGATTTTTCCAGTGCTGAGACTCAGAGCCAGGGCCCCTTGAATGCTAACCACGAGTTTTCCTACTGAGCTACATCCTTATCCCTTTGAGCTAGAGACTTCTGAAGCCTCGTTCCCTTCCTTCCTTTTAACAGTTACTTATACTCTCCTGGGTACAGACATTCTCTTTTATACTATTCCATATTGAAATAAGTAAAAGCCTACAGTACTAAGGTCTTTTGGTTTTCCTTTTGGGTGTTCAGAATACAAGTAGAGTTTGTATTAAATTGCTTACATTTGAATTAAGTTGCTTAAATTGCATGGTTTGTTCTTTCTTTTTTTTTTTCTTTTTTGTTTTTGTTTTTTTGTTTTTGTTTTTGTTGTTGTTTTTGTTTTTTGAGACAGGGTTTCTCTGTGTAGCCCTGGCTATCCTGGAACTCACTCTGTAGACCAGGCTGGACTCAACTCAGAAATCTGCCAGCCTCTGCCTCCCAAGTGCTGGGATTAAAGGCATGCGCCACCACTGCCGGGCTGCATGGTTATTTCTTGTGCCTTGTAGTCTGTCACATTCAAAGCATGCCACTATTTGTTTTGTTTAGGTGAAAAACTGCAGATGTTGAAAGCTAAGTTGCAGGAGGCAATGAAACTCCGAAGGCTTGAGGAGCGACAGAAGCGCCAAGCACTATTTAAATTAGATAATGAAGATGGATTTGAAGAGGAGGAGGAAGAGGAAGAAATGACAGATGAGTCTGAGGAAGATGGAGAAGAGGAGGTGGAGGAAGTGGAAGAGGAGGAGGAGGATCAAGACATTCAGGAGGTTTGGGGCAATTATATAATTTTGTTTTTTGGCTATGATGAATATGAGGAAGATAAGAGATAAGATTTACTCTTTATGTGTATGGGTGGTTTACCTACAGTGCCCCTGGAGGCCAGAAAAGGGTACTGTGTCCCCTGGAACTGTAGTCACAGGCAATTGTTAGCTAGGTCCTAGAAACTGAAGCAGAGTTCTCTGGAAGAGCAGAAAGTGCTTTTAAGTGCTGCATCATCTCTCCATCATATATATATATGTGTGTGTGTGAATGTGTATGTATATGTATGTATATGCATGTTTTACCTGTTTGTATGTATGTATACTGTGTGTGTGCCTGGTGGATGGATGAAATTAGCTATCTCTGTATGTGCTCTAAGCTCAGCACATACAGTTCTGTTGGCAATATTGAGTACCTGCAGTTCACAGCTGTGTGTGTAATGTTTCTACCTATTAGTTTATGCATTTTAATATAGTGCTATATTGAAAATAACTGTACTAATAAGGACTTTTCTGTCTGTCATTGATTGAGATTGAAAAGCAATTGTTCTTATTTAGGCTGAGATCTGGAATAAGTTCTCAAGCAAGAGGTCTTTCTAAATACATCTCATTCTTACTTAAGGAGGGCCTTTATGGAAGAACCTCTGGCTCTATCCCATAGTAGTTTTACAGCCCAGGGAAAGCGGGTATTCATCATATGGCTGTTTGGTATGAAAAGTGCTTTCTTTTCAGTTGAAAGACATGGTCAGTCCTTAACCCTGAGTGAAGAAAGAGGAGAGAGTGTCTGAGCTGGGCAGCACATTACATAGTCTGTGATTGACCGTGATGCGCAGTCATCCTTCCTCTAGGCTGACTACTCTCTTACTGCCTCTATAGTGTGCCTATCTAATCTTCCTTCATAATCTTGTATCGATGTGAAGAGTGTGGAAAGCTCTAGAAGCTAGCATTCAGGAGGCAGGTGCATGTGGGTCTTTGTGAATTCAAGGCTAGCCTGGTCTACAGAGTGAGTTCAGACTAGTCAGGGTCCCAGGCTCACATAGTGAGGTACTGTATGAAAAAAACACTTTATCAGGGGAGTGACATTGCTAATAGTGCTTGGACTTAGTTTGTTTCAGGTTCACCATTTCATGCTTGAGATGTAACCTATAACCAAGAATCCGTATTTCAGGCTGAGTGGATTTACTTTTAACATTTTTTTTACTTGTATTATTATTATTATTTTGGCATAGACTACAGAATATCTTCTTGGTAGTGAAGATATGGAAACCAAAGATGAAAAAGAAACAGATAAAGAAAATACAGACACCAGTAGTGACATTGGCAAGTCTGTTGCCCTCGGTGTCCCCAAGCCCCTCTCCTCAGACTCCACCTTACTTCTGTTTAAGGACAGCTCTTCCAAGTTGAGGTAAGTCCTTCTAAAGAAATAGAAAATTCTCTTGGATTTCTGAAGACTTGTGTGTGTATGCGTGCGTGTGTGTGTGTGTGTGTGTGTGTGTGTGTGTGTGTGTGTGTGTGTGAATGCAGGTGCCTGAGGAGGCCAGAAGAGGGAGCTGGATCCCCTGAAGCTGGGAACCAGTCTTGGGACCTCTAGAAGAGCAATGTGCAGTCTTAACTATGGGGCCCTTTCTCCAGCTCATCCTTGAATTTCTTACAAAAGAATAGGAAGCAAGAACAGATACTCTTAGCAGTTCACAATTTTATTTTGTAGTTACTTTCCTACTGAAGAAAAATCAGAAACAGATGAACACTTGGGCAAGCAGTCTGACAAACTGGGTAAGTAGTGATCCTTACATAGAACATTTCTTTAGGTCTGATATCTAAAGGCCATAGTCTCAAAAGTTTCTTCCTCCTTTTTTATTCTATTGACAGCACATTCATACATGTAGCTGTGACAGGGATTTATGGATTGAAATAGTTTTCCTGGCCCATTTTTTTTAGCTACTGTTAGTTAGTTAGTTAGTTAATTTTTTTATTCAATATATTCTTTATTTACATTTCAAATGATATCCCTTTTCCTGTATCCCCCCTCCCCTCCCATAAACCCTCTTCCCTTCCCCTCTTCCCCAATCATCCCCTTCCCGTTTCCCTGTCCTGGTATTCCCCTACACTGCTGCACTGAGCCTTTCCAGGACCAGGGGCCTCTCCTTCCTTCTTCTTGGGCATCATTTGATATGTGAATTGTTTCTTAGGTATTCCGAGCTTCTGGGCTAATATCTGCTTATCAGTGAGTGCATTCCATGTGTGAATTGGGTCGCCTCACTCAGGATGACATTCTTCAGTTCCACCCACTTGCCTAAGATTTTCATGAATTCATTGTTTTTAATAGCTGAGTAGTATTCCATAGTGAAAATATACCACATTTTCTGTATCCATTCCTCCATTGAGGGACATCTGGGTTCTTTCCAGCTTCTGTCTATTATAAATAGGGCTGCTATGAACATAGTAGAGCATGTGTTCTTATTACATGCTGGGGGATCCTCTGGGTATATGCCCAGGAGTGGTATAGCGGGGCCCTTATTTATTGTTTTAGCATTCACTTTTTTTTAAAGATTTATTTATTTATTATATATATTATATCTATTATTATAAGTACACTGTAGCTGTTTTCAGACACCAGAAGAGGGCATCAGATCTCTTTAGGGATGGTTGTGAGCCACCATGTGGGTGCTGGGATCCGAACTTATGACCTTTGGAAGAGCAGTCGGTGCTCCTACCTGCTGAGCCATCTCTCCAGCCCTAGCATTCACTTTTATTTTTACTCTGTGAGCATGAGTGTTGCACCTGCACGAATGTATGTGCCTGGTGCTCGCAGAGGTCGGAGAGGGTCCTGGATCCCATGGACCTGGACTTACAGATGTTTTTGAGCTGTCATGTGGGTGCTGAGAATTGAACCTGGGTCATCTGCAAGAGCAGAAAGGGTTCTTAACTGCTGAGCCTTTGGGTTACATTTTTATAGTTGACCATGGACATATTACGGTATGATTTGCTGATTGAGTGAAATATGAAATATTTCTATGCAAAGATCAAAGAAAGCTATGTACTTAGAAGAGAAGGAAGAGAGCTTCCACGTGTTCTTGTTCAGAGTAATGAGCCCTAAGTATACAATGCTTTTGTCATAAATTAATTTACCTTTAACAGAATGACTTGGAGCCTAGAACTTAAGTGATTTGCCACTGAATTTTACCTGTTCTTTTTTCCTAAACAAATGCGCCTCATTTCTGTATTTAGAATGGTATTTCTCTCCTCTCTTTAGATGAAGATGACTCGAGTTCACTGCTAACGAAGGAGAGCAGCCACAATAGCAGCTTTGAGCTGATTGGCTCCACAATTCCATCCTATCAGCCTTGCAACAGACAGACAGGCCGTGGGACGAGTTTTCTCCCTACAGCAGGATTCAGATCCCCGTCCCCTGGGCTGTTCCGAAGCAGTTTGATCAGCTCGGCTTCTAAGGTAAGGCGGGGAGAGTTGTTCTCATCTCCTCTTTTCACTTCCCACATTGCTAAATAGAGTGTGTCCCAGCCAACCAACTCCCACCGCCGTGGTGTTCAGCTTTAAAATTCCACTGGCTTTGTGTATTAGCAGGCGTGCCTCTTGCTTACAGGTAGTTTTCCTTAGGCTCTGCTGACTGTGCATTGCCCTCCTCAACTGCGCTTGCCTGAGAGCAGATGACAGGCAAGTAGCAACTTCTGTTGTTGTCGTGACACTGGATGGCATTTGTGAAATGTTTTGCTTTTGTTTTTGTTTTGGTGCCAGAGTTCAGGAAAACTGTCTGAGCCTTCACTTCCCATAGAGGATTCCCAGGATCTGTACACCGCCTCCCCAGAGCCTAAGACACTTTTCCTAGGAGCAGGAGACTTCCAGTTCTGTTTGGAAGATGACACTCAGAGCCAACTGTTGGACGCAGATGGGTAGGTAGTTTTGTGTTTCTGTGGGTGGGAATAAGGCTGGGTGCTGCTTAATTTTGTTTAAAAATAAAATGAGCTTCTGCCACTCCATCTGCGCTTTCTCTTCTGAGAAAGAGAAGGTGTCCTGACCATTAGTCTTATATTCCACGAATTTGAACGAAGTCTCCAGAAAATAAAATGTAAATACCCCTTACTGACACTCCTATTCTCTGATCTTATTTCAAATACACAGACCTTGTATTGTAAGGGCTTTCTCTGTCCATCCCCTTGTGTTCTGATTGTTGGGTAAGACTGAGATGTAGCACCCATCCCTGATGTACCATTAGAAGCCACCTTTACACCCTAGAAGTTAGCCTTTATACCCCACCTTTTGACAAACCTGGCCCATCCTCCCTGTCTCGGTTAGCATGAGGCTAAACCTTAGATATTATTGCCTGATTGAGGTCCAGTGTTAGTTACTGGTCTTGTGGCTCTGACAAAATACCTGAGAAAGCCCCTAAAGAAGGAAGTTTACTTTGAGTTCCAGTTCCAGTGGATACTGTGTGTCACAGCGGGACAGTCATGGCAGCAGGGACACAGGCATAGGGCTCATTACCTCCATAGTCAGGAAGAAGAAGGAGATGAATGGAGTTCACCTCCTTTTCTCCTTGTGAGTCAGTCCTGGACCCAGGCCCATAGTCAGGGTGGATCTTCCTGCCTCTTTTAACCTAATCTAGCTAATTCCTTGAAGATACACCCAAAGATGTGTTTCCATGGTGATTCTAAATCCCAGCACCTTGAAATTCACAATCCCCATCACATTTAGCTTCTTCTTGTTTTTCTTTTTATAATTTTTCAAAATTACATTTTGTTTATCTTGTGTGTATACATGTGTGAGCACAGATGTGCCACAGTACACATGAGAAGGTCATGGGACAGTTAGTTCCCTCCACCATGTGGATCCTGGGGATGGAACTCAGCCCATCAGGCTATGCAGCAGGCGCCTTACCCACTCAGCCACCTGGCTGGCTGTGGTCAGCTTCTAACCCTGGTGTTGGAAGTCAGAAGGCTTTTGCCTGTGGTTTTGTCTCTTTTCTGGGTAACTTCTGACACTTCACTGTACTTGTAGATTTTTAAACATTAGAAATCACCGGAATCGATACCAGGCTTTGAAGCCCCAGTTGCCCCTGGCCAGTATGGACGAGAACGCCATGGATGCCAACATGGACGAGCTGCTGGATCTGTGCACTGGACAGTTTACATCTCAGTCTGAGGAGAAATGTCAACCTAGGAAGAATGACAAGAAAGAAAACATGGAGGAACTTCTGAATCTCTGCTCTGGCAAATTTCCTTCTCAAGGTAAATATTCAGCAAGAGTGCCCAGTTTACCGCAGCTAGACTTCAGTCAGCTCATGTCACCATCCCTGAAAAGAAGCTCTTGCCCCTCTCTGTAAGTGTACAGAAAACAGGGATGTGATGGAATTCCCTCACTCCTCACCTTTACAACTCATGCGTTTTTAGAATGACAGCACTGCTTTAGCTTCAGCATCATAATACATAACTTAATCTATATACAGAGGTTAGAAGAACTTAATCTGTATACAGAGGTCAGAACAGTGTCTGGTGTATAGTAAATGTTGCGTGCTCGCAGGAACAGGAAGTAGGCTTTATGAGGTACTTGGGTGTGCGATTTGTTCATGACTATCTTCCTGGAGCTTGGCACACAGTATGAGTAAGGATTTGTTGAAAGAATGGATGGTGAACTTTTCCACATCCTACCTAAGAACTGAATTGAGCTGGTAGGTATTTAAATGGCCAGGGAGAGCAAAGTCATCACTTCCTTCCTTCTTGATCTTTCCTTGCTGAGGTAGATGCCTCCCCGGACACTCCCCTGGGGCTGGGGAAGCAGGAGAAGGAGCACAGCACCGAAGAAGATCCGATGGAAGAGGCGCTCGCCCTTTGCTCCGGCTCTTTCCCGACAGACAGGTGAGCATCAAAGGTTGGTGGGAACTTGCCTGGCGGCACACTCCTTTAATCCCAGTACTTGTGAGGCAGAGGCAGGTGGATCTCCGAATTCCAGGACAGCCAGGGATTCAGAGAGAAAACAAAACCAAAAAAAAACAAAAAAAAAAAACAAAAAAAACAACCAACCAACCAATCCTAGGATACGGTTCTCTGTGTTTAGCAATAAACTAAATAACTTTGGGAAAGGCAAATCTGAAATACTATTTCACATCCTTTAAGGTGACTATAGTTTTATATAAACTAATATTGGCAAAAATAAGGGAAACCTTTGCTTATTCTTGGTGAGCTGCTAGGAAAAACAGTGCAGTGGTTTCTCAGAGTTGATTATAGAGTTACCATCTGATCCAGCAGCTCCACTTTGGCTCTAAGAAGTCTGAGTGGTGGCACATGCCTGTGACCTCAGCACTGGCAAGGGTACAGCAAAAGGGTCATGGACTCCAGGCCAGCCTAGTCTACACACTGAAATCCTGTCTCACACAGACTTAAAAAGGAAAATGCAAGTAGGCAGGTGTAGTGGTACGAACCTATAACCCTAGAGAGCTTAGGTGGTGAAGGGAGAAGAGTCAGGGGTTCAAGGTCATCTCCGGCTGTTTAGTGAGCTCCTGACCAAGTGAATGACATGGAAAAGACTTGCCTCAAAGGAAAAAAAAAGCCTAGTGTGGTGCTGCTTGGAATCCAATAGTCCAGAAACAGGCAAGAAAATCAGAAGTTCAGGGCCAGGTGAGCGGCTCACTGGGTAAGGGTACTTAGGGTACTTGCCACCCAGCCTGAAGACCTGAGTGTCTAACATGGCAGGACAGAGCTGACTCATTCCCACAGTGGTCCTCTGGCCTCTTTATGTAGGCAACGGCATATGCGTAGTTATAGATGCACATGCCTCTACATGTACAAACATTAAATAAATGTATAAACAAATAAAGGCATGGAAGATAAGTTCAGCTACATGAACTCCTTTCTTTTTTTTTTTTAAAGATTTATTTATTTATTTTATGTATTATAAGTACACTGTAGCTGTCTTCAGACACTCCAGAAGAGGGTGTCAGATCTCATTACGGATGGTTGTAAGGCACCATGTGGTTGCTGGGATTTGAACCCAGGACCTCCGGAAGAGCAGTCAGTGCTCTTAACTGCTGAGCCATCTCTGTAGCCCCCATGAACCCCTTTCTTATACGTAAATGAATAAAACAGGGTTTTATAATTTGTGTTTAACATTATTTGATAATACCCAAACTGAAGAGGGAATGGTAATGGACTGCTGTCTTGGTTAAGGTTATTGTTGTTGTTGTTGTTGTTGTTTTTCAAGACAGGGTATCTCTGTTTAGCCCTGGCTGTCCTGGAACTTGCTCTGTAGACCAGGCTGGCCTTGAACTCAGAAATCCTCCTGCCTCTGCCTCCCAAGTGCTGGGACTAAAGGTGTGTGCCACCACTGCCCGGCTTGGTTAAGGTTACTATTGCTGTGACAAAACACTATGACAGAAAACACACTGGGGAGGAAAGGGTTTATTTAACTTATTCTTCCTTATCACTATTCATCATCAAAAGAAGTCAGAACAGATGTTTAAGCAGGGCAGGAATCTGGAGATAGGAACTGATACAGAGGCCATGGAGGAGTGCTGCGTACTGACTAGCTCAACCTGCTTTCTTGTAGAACCCAGGACCACCAGTCCTGGGGTGACCACAGTGGGCTGGGCCCACCCCCATCAATCATTCATTAAGAAAATGCACTACAGGGGCTGGAGAGATTCAGTGGTTAAGAGCACTGGCTGCTCTTCCAAACAGCCTGGGTTCGATTCCCAGCAACCACATGGCAGCTCACAAGTATCTATAACTCGAATTCTAGGATCTGACATTTTCATACAGACATATGCAGGCAAAACACCAATGAACATGAAAAACAAAATGAAAAGAAAAAGAAAATGTCCTATACGCTTGCACACCACTCTCTTATGGAGGCATTTTCTCAACTGAGGCTCCCTCCTCCGTGATTATAGCTTGTGTCAAGCTGACATAAAACTAGCCAGCACATCTGCTAAATAAAATTTATATGCATTAAATGGCTTTAAAAGGAAGGAAATTTGGTTTTGTTGTTTGAGACCAGGTCTTCCTATGCAGCCCATACTGGCCTGGAATTCACTCTTAGTTCAGGCTGACCTCAGACTAATAATCCTTCTGCTTCATCCACTAAGTGTGTACTATTACACCCAGCCCAACAGGAGGGAAATTATGACACATGCTTCAACATGGAGGAACCATGAGATATGCTAGGAACAAGGAATCTTTGTCATTGAGGGACAAATACTGTATAAGTCTACATATATAGTAGAGTAAGCAGTTTTACAGAGAGTGAAATTAGATGGTGGCTGGAGAGAGGGGGGAAGATTTAATAATTTTTTTCTGTTTTGTTTTGAGACTAGGTCTCATTCTGTAACCCTGGCTGGCCTGGAACTCACTCTGTAGACCAGGCTAGCCTCAAACTCACAGAGATCCACCTGCTTCTGTCTCCTAAGTGCTAGAATTAAAAGCCTGGATCACTATACACAGGGATGACTAGCCTTTCTAGTCAGTCCCCCTAAGCATCCCCATCTCTGCCTTTTAAGGCCGAGATTACAGGTGGGCCACTGCCAACCTGGCATTGATGCGGATCTGGATTCAAAACTCCAGTTTTCACAGTTGCAGAGTGACTGCTTTAGCCTGCAAGCTCACAACACCTTCTTAAAAAGACAAAACACCACACTTCCTGCTTCTTAACAGAAATGACTGTGCTGGTGTCTTACGTCCTTAGCTTGGCCGGCTGCTTGTGGTGTGCTTTCAGTAACACGGTGTTTTGTCTTCTAGGGAGGAAGAGGGTGAAGAGGAGGAATTTGGAGACTTTCAGCTTGTTTCAAAGGAGAACGGATTTGCTAGTGATGAGGTAAGTGCAGAGAGAGTACAACCAAGCTCCACACAGGTACTCCCCTGCATCAGTTCTTGAGAATGCTGAGCTTAGCTTCTTACTAGAAGCAATGTCCTGTAATGACACGTGGGGACAGAACTTCATAAACCCTCTTGTTGCTTTCTGGTCTTGTCTCATGGTGCTGGAGCTCAAACCCAGGACCATGTGCCGGTAATCCCAGTACTTAGATGTCTGAGGTAGGTTTATGAGTTCAAGACCAGCCTGTACCACACAGCAAGACTGTCTACAAAGTAGAGTTTATGAACAGGGCAAAAGCACAGAGCTCTTGGTTATGTGCTCAGGGCAGGGCATCCCTCCCTCCCTCCCTCCCTGTGACCTGTCGTCAGTGTGTAATGAATGTCAGTGTGTGCTCTGACGCTGCAGGGTGGACACAGTGACTCTAGTGATGAAGAGCTGGCCCTGGACCTGGAGGACGATGAAGAGGAGCTCCTGAAGCAGTCTGAGAAGATGAAACGCCAAATGTAAGTGTTCTGTCCGTGCCTTCAGTTCTCCTGAGGTGTAGCTTCTTACCTTTTTACACAAATTTACTGGTTTGGTTTCTGCTTTTCATGATTAACATTTAAACAAATCCTTCATGTCCTTGAGGCAAATGAGAGGACTCAGCTGGTAAAAGTGCTTCCTGGGCAACCCTGACTGCCAGTCTCTCTAGATCCCTGATGGAAGCAGAAAGCCAGTTCCCAAAAGTTGTCCTCTGATCTCCGCACCTGTGCCATGGCACACACATGCACACAAATGAATACGTTTTTAAAAATCCTTCTTGTGGCCACTTCTTGAGTACTCAAGGATGGTTGTTTTCCTTAAGTGACATCAATACTAAATATCTCTCCATTCCTCCCAGACCCAATGACATCCTCAGTAGCGTTGTTTTCTACTTTCATCGTGTCCTGGAATAGTCTCTCTCTGCTCAGGTGTGCTCTGGCTTTTGCTAGCCAGGCGTTAGTCACATGACCCAAAATCAGAACTGAGTTGATCCCTGTGCCCAAAGGCTGTTGCCAATAACTTTGCTCCTGTGAAGTCTGTCATTCCTGGTTTTCTTGATTCTCATCTCGGGCAAATGGCCTGCTTAATCTTTTTATATTTAAAATATTTGTCACTCTGGTCATGAAAGTAAAACATTTATTTTAAAGTATTCCAAAGAATGCATGAGCTGGGGGTACAGGTCATTTGGTAGAGGGCTTGCCTTGTATGAGTGAGGCTCTGGGCTTAATCTCTACCACATACCACTAAAGACACAGGTAGGTAGGTGGGTGGTGGGTAGGACTGGAGGGATGGACAGATGGACAGAGGATGAAGTGGAGCTCAATAGTAAAGCACTGCATAGTATGCATAAGGTCCTGGGTTTGCCCCCAGCACCACAAACACAAAGGGAAGGATGGGGGAGGGGGAAGGAGAGCAGGGAGGGGGCTGTCCATATCGATTGGCCAGTTTGTATGTGAAAATATTGATAATAGATTTCCTCATATCTTTTTTATATAATATTCTTATACATCTGAGATTTAAATAATTTTCCTATGTGTTTAATTTTGCATCCTGACTTTTCCTCATAGCATATCCATTGTATTGTAATATTAAAGAAGTTTCACAAACATAACTTAATAAAGATTCAGTAACATGTCCCGGATGTCATATTGATCTCTATTAGATTTATATTGTTGCTTTTGGCCTGGCATTTCATCCTCTTAGGATCCAGCTGGGGTTCTCATTTGTCACCTGTCACTTTAACTTTTTTGTATTACTTTAGGATATAATCAGATCTTTTCCCCCCAGAGGTAATATTTGTTAAACTTTATTTAGCTGCAGAGGTCTTCAAATCAGCCCTTAAAGAATGGTAACCAAAGATGACCTGCTCAGCGGCATTACTGAGAAGCCTGGAGCTAATGGCCCTTGAAGGGGCTCGGCAGGAAGCCTAGGATTTAGAGGGAAATACAATATAAGTCTTTGATTAAGAGGTCATCTTACAAGCTAGGCATGGTGGCCTTGCATTTAATCCCAGCACTGGTCTATATAGTGAACTCCAGGACAGCCAGGGTTATGTAAGGAGAATATGTCTCAAAAAGAAAAGAGTCATCTATCAGACCCATCAAATTTCTGCTTCTTGTGACCATAGAGAAGAGGACTTTGAAGGCTGCCTTCCTAAGGAGAATAAAGTTGGAAAAATTAACAGACCTGCTGGTGGTGAGGCCTGTGACGACCTACTTGGATGCTCATCTGGGACAATGATAAGCCAAGGTCACCCTGGCCTACAGAGTTTTAGCTTGCCTAGGCAACTTACTAAGAAGTATCTCAACATGTAAGAGTAGAGCTGAACTTTGGAGGGGCTTAGAGAACAGCCTAGCATGTTCAAGGCTATAGACTCAGTCTCCAGGACCTCACCAGAAAAGGAAATAGAAAAGACAAACTGTAATGGTGTCGAGCAACAGGGAGTCTTTCTGTATCAGATTGTTCTCTAAGCACTGATGGGCTTAAGTACAAACCAAACTAGTTTGAACCTTCTAGCAGGTACTCCTAAATATGTAGTAAATATTAAGAGATTTCTGGGACCAGGTGATGGCTCTGGGTGAAGCTGGTAGCTATGCAAGCCTGATGACCTGAGTTCAATCTCCAGAACCCACATATTGGAAGGAAGGAAGGAAGGAAGGAAGGAAGGAAGGAAGGAAGGAAGGAAGGAAGGAAGGAAGGAAGGAAGGAAAGAAGAAAGGAAAGAAGAAAGGAAAGAAGAAAGAAAGGAAGGAAGGCAGCTGGGTGTGTTGATGTGCATTTATAATTCCCAGAACCTTAAGATATTGGAGAATGGGGGACTAGAGAGATGGCTCAGCGGTTAAGAGTACTGGTACTGTACTTCCAGAGGACCCAGGTTCAGTTCTTGGCACCCACATGGTGGCTCTCAACCATCTATAACCTAGTTACATGGGATCTGACATCCCCTCTTATCTTCTGTAGGCACTGCAAGCATGTGGTGCACAGACATATACTCAGGCAAAACACTCATAAATTAATCAAGTAATTTTAAATGTTTTTTTTTTGGTTGGTTGGTTTGGGGTTTGATTGGTTGGTTGATTGATTGATTGACTGATTGATTGATTGATTGATTCTTAAACAGAGCTTGTAGGCCAGCTAGCCTGGACTATACAGTGAAGCAGCTGAAACAGATATCCCATAACAGTGGAAGCCTTGAGCCACCATCCACAAGGTGTCCCCAGACCTGCATGCAGGCACTTACACACAAAATACATTTTTAAAGTTTTTTGCCTGTATGATTGCCCAAGCTAGGTTGAGTCCACATCTCCTATGTAGTTGGTCTCTCTGAGCCTCCTTACACGATTTCTATACGAACATCTCTACTTTCTTCCAGAATGAGTAGCATTTTAGGGTTATAGCTTCTAGACTCCTCACATCTTAGGCATTCTCTTTAACTATCAAATGTCAAAAGGTAATAGGCTGATGGTACCACCTGTAAAGTACAGCAACTGCACATGGCCTGGGTTATGTCCAGTGTTTAAATATCAAAAGAGTACTTGATATTATCAAAGTGTTATTACAAACTGAAGCCTACTGTTAATGGCTCTACATTCTGCCTTCCTTTTTTATTAACCCTTCGGCTACCTCACATGTACATAATGCATTCTGCTCACATTCTCTGCCCTCTCTTTCTCCCCAGTCCTGACAGCCAGCACCCCTCATCTCGCTAACCCCATCCTACTTTCAGCTGTGTTTTTGCTCTGACTTCCTGGGTTTGATGAGGGCCATCATGTGGGAGTATCTACCCACTGGGACAGGGATAACCACAGTGGCTTTCTGCTTTTCTCACTATTTCCATATTCTGTGTATGCATCCACTGTCTAGTCTCTAATCTTTCCAATTGCTTTCTAGGAGACTGAAGAAATACTTGGAAGATGAGGCAGAGGTGTCAGGCAGTGACGTGGGAAGTGAAGACGAGTATGATGGCGAAGACATTGATGAATACGAAGAGGATGTCATTGATGAGGTGCTTCCATCTGATGAGGAGCTGGAGAGTCAGGTCAAGAAAATACACATGTTAGTATTCTAAGGAGCCCCTCTAAGCAATAAGATGCCCAAGGCAGCCATGTCACCAAGCAGATGGTCCTGGTGTCCAACTCCTTGTTGTTTCTGTTGTAGGAAAACCATGTTGGATGACGATAAGCGGCGACTGCGGCTGTATCAAGAACGGTACCTTGCTGACGGGGATCTGCACAGCGATGGGCCTGGACGAACAAGAAAATTCCGATGGAAACACATAGGTATCTTGGTCCTTTAGAAAGAAATGGTTCCAATATACATATTTGTCCACTTTAAGATGGTAGATAGCAATCAGAAGTAAACCAGGAGGCTGGAGATAGAGCTTAGTGGGTAGAATGCTTACCTAGTATACAGATGCTCTGAGTTCTATGCCCAGTAACACATTAGAAAACAACTGGGCATGGCCGTATGCCAAGGACTTATCTCAGCGTAGAGAGGGGTTCTTACAAAGGGGGTATCTGAGAGCAGTGTCAAATCTTGGGTCCAAGCTGACAGCCTATGTTCTGCTCGAGACAGCTTTCCAGAATGATCTCTTCCTATGTTCTGCTCTCGAGACAGTTCTCTTGCTGTTCTAAAAACTCTCTGGGTAGTTCATCTCTTGCAGATAAAAGGCCCAGTTTCTTATTTTACATATTAATTCAGTCATAACCCCATTTTGATTATCCCATGACTCAGCCCCTTGATTCTTACAGACAACAAACACTAACACAAACAATAAGATAGCTGGATGGGACTTTACCTTGAAATTACCACTCTGACCATGCCTGGACCTAAATTATCTCTGTCCCTGGAAAACCTCTAACTCAGGAATCACCTGCCTTTGTAAATATAAACAAAAAACTTAGCTGGTTAGGATCTTGCCTTACAATCACCGCTCCCTAATTTTCTTAATCTCTTTCCTTAGTATCTTTCTGACAAGCTGGCTCATAGTGCAGCTGCCTCTGTTCTTTAGATCTGTGAAGCTCCTTATACAATTCATATTGCATCCTTATATTTTGCATAGTTGAGAAATTATATAGTTTTGAACTCGTGTTTTCAGCGTTCTGTCCCATAGCCTTAAGGACTGTCCTGACAGTCACAGCATTCCACCATTTTGCTAGACATGTCCTTGCCTCCCAGACTAATGCTGTCTCTGATTATCATGGAATCATTAACCTTGGCAGAGGACATTCCTTAGAGGAGAAACGTGAAAATATGCACACTATTATACAAACAAGCCTTTCACCCACAGGAAGTGTTGACACTTGAGGCTCACACCCTGCTGGCTCTGTTCAGGGGCAGGAAACCATGTCATACTGTCCCTTACATGGCCGAGCTGGACTCGGCAGTGGTGCATGCCTATAATCCTTAGATTTGGGAGGTAGAGGAAGGACAACCAGGAGGTAATATCATCCTTAGCTCCATAGCAGGTTCAGTGCCAACCTGGCTACCTGTGACCCTTTCTGGGGAAAAAAGCACAAACAGAAAGCTACCTGCACACCAGGACATGCGGTAGATGTAGCTGTATCCATCGATTTCATTTTGTGGCTAGGAAAGGTTTATGTCAAAATGTTCAGCAGATATGGGTTTGTTTTGTGTCTGTCTGACCACTCCCTCTGTGAGGATTCCCAAATGCTAAAGGCCTTACCTCTTTCCTTCAGACGATACCTCCCAGATGGATCTGTTTCACAGAGACTCCGATGATGATCAGGTTGAAGAACAGCTTGACGAGACCGAAGCCAAGTGGAGGAAGGAGCGAATTGAACGAGAGCAGTGGCTTCGGGAACAGGTAGAAAGAGTCTAAGAAAATTGCCTGTTCTGACCAAGTTTGGGGTGGGAAAGATTCAGCCACTTCACCAGCCATATAAACTTAGCAACAACATGTTTACTCCTTTAAATTTTTAAATTCTGGGGTTTGCTTCCTCCTCATACACACACACACACACACACACACACACTGAAAAGGTCACCATAAGTAACTCTGGTTAACTGTCCAATGTTAAAAAAAATATGTATTTTAGTGATGGGAGTTGTGCCACATGCCTTTAATCCCAGTATTTGGATGGCAGAGACAAGTAGATCTCAGCTAGCCCAAACGACATAATGAGACCTTGTCTCAAAATTATGAAATACGTGATTTTTTTTAAGTATGTGCATTTGAGTACAGTGCCTGTGGGGGCCAGAAGAGGGCATCAGGTCCCTTGGAGCTAGAGGTCCAGGCAATTGTGAGCTGCCTACATGCATGCTGGGAACCAAACTTGGGTCCTGTAGAGGAGCAGCACGTGTTTCTTACCACTCAGCCACCTCTCCAGCCCTTTTGTGTTTTTGGCTAAGGCAGTGAAGCTTGTATAAAGGAGAACAAATGGTAGTAGCCGATCTTTACAACCCGGCCCATCTTTTCTTTGTATATATTGTATTTTTTGTATATCTTCTTTTTGTATATTTTACTATTTTTTTGTTTATTTTGTTTTTTCTGAGACAGCATTTTACTATGTATTTCTCCTGTCCTGGAACTCACGCTGTAGGCCAGGCAGCCTCAAACTCATAGACATCCACCTGCCTCTGCCTCTGGAGTGCGAGGATTAATGGCCCAGCCTTTAATTTTATTGTGTATATCTGGGTGTTTTGCCTACATATATGTCTGTGTACCACATGTGTGCCTGGTGCCAGCAGAGCCCAGAAGAGGTTCCCTGCAAATGGAGCTACAGACAGTTGTGAGCTGCCATATGGGTTCTAGGAGTTGAACCCAGATCCTTTGGAAGAGCAGCCAGTGCTCTTAACTACTGAGCCGTCTCTCCAGCTCCTTCTACTGACTGTTTAGGAAAGCTGACAGTAATCTAATGATGCATGAGCTTGTTTTGTTTATGTTAGAGACAGAGGCTGGTCTGTCATGTATTCCAGACTGGCCTTGAAACCTGCCTCAGAACTCCAAGTACTGGGATTACAGGCATGTATCACCATACCTGGCTAATACTGTATGATCTTCATGTTCAGGCTCAACAGGGGAAGATTGCTGCTGAAGAAGAGGACATTGGGGAAGACAGTCAGTTTATGATGCTAGCCAAGAAAGTCACAGCCAAAGCGCTGCAGAAGAATGGTGAGCTCTTCCTTCTTTTTCTGTCTGGCAGCTTGGATCATGAGTGCTGGTGCCTTGGAGGGGACTCTAACCTTCAGGGACTGTGGCAGCTAACATAAGCTGTTCTGTAATACTGTCTTAAAGGAGCCATCGAGGTGAGGAGAGGCAGGAGTTGTCTTAAACTATTGGTCTCTTAAGCTATTGGTCAGTAGAAATTGTATTTGGGTTTATGGAGTTGCTTTGCTTCAAGTTTTGAGGCTTGGCTGGTGAATTATGGCTTCTCTCTGATTTGCCCAGGATTTGTCCACTCAGTTATTAGGGCTGGCATTTGAACACTGGTGCATCGAACTCCAGAACTTTAGAACATTCATAGACCACAGCACCAACTACTGTTTTCTCTTACATTAGTTTTTGTTAATGATTAATTAACAAGCTCAACTTCATTGTTTCCTTAGTGACACTTGCTATAGTTTTAAAGTCATGAGTATAAAATAAACAGAGTTCTTATTACGTCAGCTTTTAAGGCTTCTTAGCTTGTTTAAATATAGAAGGAGTTGTACCCAGCTTTGACCAGAACACTTCTTTCTGTGTTTTCATTCCAGCCAGTCGTGCTGTGGTTGTTCAGGAACCAAAGTCTATGCTCAGTAACCCTTTTGAATCCATCACACCAGGAGGCGCTCACCAGGTTAGTTGGGACCATGTTAATTTGACATCGTGGTCTGTAGATCAGTCTGTCATCCAGGGAGGGAGGTGGACACAGGCCATGGGAAGTTCTTGCATAAGGTAGCAATGCATCCCCTCAGTACCAGGGTAGGCAGACAGGGTAGACATCCTCCTTCTTTTTGGCATGTGTGGTTTGATATCAGGTAACTCTTCTTTCCCTAGCTGAAGACAGGCTCCCTGCTAAACCAGCCCAAAGCTGTGCTTCAGAAACTCGCTGCCCTGTCTGACCTCAACCCCAGCGCTCCCCGAAACTCAAGAAACTTTGTCTTTCATACGCTTTCTCCCACCAAGACAGAGACAGCAAAGGACTCATCTAAGCCTCAGGTAGGGATGGATATGTGGAACTTCCCAAATAGCGTTTACTTGTGGGGATTTGTTTTTTAAAGATTAGTTTGTGCCGGGCGTGGTGGCACACGCCTGTAATCCCAGCACTTGGGAGGCAGAGGCAGGTGGATTTCTGAGTTCGAGGCCAGCCTGGTCTACAGAGTGAGTTCCAGGACAGCCAGGGCTGCACAGAGAAACCCTGTCTCGGAAAAAAAAAAAATTAGTTTGTATTTTACCTGCATGTATGTACATGTGTGTGTCTGGTACCTGCGGAGGCCAGAAAAGGGGTGCCAGAAAGATCTCCTGGGACTGGGGTTACAGACAGCTGTTAAACTGTGGGTGCTGGGAAGAGAATCTGGTCCTCTGCAAGAAAAGCAGAGCCATCTCTCTTAACCACTGAGCCATCTCTCCAGTCCCAGAGTTAATTTTTATTCTTTAAAAAATTGTGTGTGTGTGTGTGTGTGAGAGAGAGAGAGAGAGAGAGAGAAGTGGGTAAGGGAACTTACTGTGCAAGCATGAGGATCTGAGTCTGAATCTTAGCACATATAGTTGGCAGGCACAGAGAAAGGCTGCTGGCCACCTATCCTAGCCGAAGTGTCAAACTTTGTGTTCCGAGACAGACTGTCTAAAAGCAGCACATCACAGAGCAATGGAAGAAGATTCCAGCATCCTCCTGCATCCATGCATGCACATGGTGTGCACCATGCACCACATGCATACATCACACACACACCCAAAAAAGTAAAATAAAATGAAATAAAAATTCTTATCTAACAGCTGTTATAGTGTTAGAATGTTTTACATCTCAAGAATTTATAGGGGAGCTGCTACTCCAATGGACTTTTAAATTTGTCTTCAAACTTTGTGTTTTGTCTGTTAATGATCTGTGCTTTAACTGAGTCACTGAAGAACTCACTGAAGGAAAGCATTTGTTTGTCTTGAGCTGGCCCCCACTCCTGTGTTCTCTCTAGGTGAAAAGAAGGGGATTATCGTCAATGATGTCACCGTCTCCTAAGCGGCTAAAGACAAGCGGTAGCAGCCCAGGACCAAAGCGAAGCATCTTCAGATACTTGGAAAGCTAACACCATCCAGGATGCCAGAGGTACTCACAGGAGCCCTGGCACGGAGGGGCGGGCCTGCTGCTTCCCTCAGAATCAGCGCACTGTGAGCAGAGCTTCCCTTCTCCCCAGCACACAGCTCTCCACGGCAGTTTTCTTTCCTAGTGTTATTTTTCAGTTTGGCCACCAATCCTAGCAGTGCAGAGTTCCCAGCATCGACTTACAGAATAATTGAAGTCTCACTTCTTCCGTTAAGCACTTGACATTTTTTTCCTAGCAGTTTCCTGGGTTGACACCACTTTCGAATAGAGGTGTTCGGAGAAGGAAGAAAGTGTGGCATTATAGAAAATTACAGAAAGCACTGAAAGCCAGCCCTGGGATGAAGCCTCCACAGCCACACAACCCTTAACACGGTAACAGGCCAAGAATCATGAACCTGGCTGTTGCACCGCCCTGTTCCTTCTTGTGTCGTGTAAGCTTCTAGCCTTGATCTCTGATTAACCTTTATCGCCTTTGAGATAAGGACTCAAGCTGGTACCTAGTTCAGAAAGAGCTTATCCCTCACTTTCTGCAGTGTGGGAGGAAGATAAAGGGTTATACCCAGGGTCCACCCACACTGGATAATCTATGGAGAACAGACCTTCGCTGGGACTAGAGTCTCAACTTAAAGCATTTGTTCGAGAGCCTCCCTCCCTTCTGCAGAAACCCGACCACTATTTATTGCTGCTCTCGGGCTGAGTTTTTTGCCGTGGCCATCAGAGGACATTTTAATATTTCATCACTAATGTTGAGAGCAGACCGGTAGACTTTAATGAGAACCTTGAAGGGAACTGCCATTAGTGGCTTTCTTCGACCGGCCACTGGGCTTTCAGAAACAGCAGTTCTCCCTTCAGAGGCGGATTCAGCCTTGCAGGTGAATGCTGGGCTTCAGCGTCGACAGCTGAGCGTGGGAAGCTGGATGAGGTTGTGTCCATCTTTTATTGAGAGACATAAAGCAGCCTATTCAACTGATGGAATTAAGATGTAGGTTTTCTGTTAGGTGCTGGGGCTTTTTGGTTTTGTTTTTTTTCTAATACTCAGGATGCTGACTCGGACAGAACATACATTTGTATATTTGTAATCTTGTAACGGGAGAAATGTGTATAAAGCTGTTTTAATATGTATGTAGGTTTTCAATAAATCTCATTGCCTTGAGGGCAGGGTTTGCTGTCCAGCTTCAGTGTTCATTCATCAGTCAGTGCCTAAGTTGAGAGAGGTTTCACTTTTAAGACGTTCCCTCCCAGGGACTCAGCGTCCAGCATAAAGGGTGCTGCAGCTGCCCTTCACCGTCTTCTCCACCCCCAGGAAGTGGTCAGAGAAACCACTCAGTGGTCTGAATTCAGAGATGCTCAGGAGAGGCTTCGTACATTATACCTCCTCTGAGACACTGCTTCTTGGCCGGCCTCCATGTACTTCAGCGTTACTCTGGATCCAAGGTGATGTTATTGCTGCTAAGTGTTATGAAAAGCGTCTAATGTAGGCACCCCTCACCCCCTGAGCCGCAAAGCCGAGAAGTGAGGCTACAGACCCCCCTTTCTCCATACGCCTGTGAGTGTTAAGTTACCTGGGAGCTAACTGAGGGCCTTGCCTAGGCTCCAGCCTCCCCACACACTCTCCTTGGGAGAAATGAAAAAAAAAAAAAAAAAGAACTGACCACTAACTAGAAGAAAAGCAGGGGCTGGAGAGGTGCCTCAGTGGTTAAGAGCACTGACTGCTCTTCCAGAGGTCCTGAGTTCAAATCCCAGCAACCACATGGTGGCTCACAACCATCTGCAGTGGAGATCCAATGCCCTCTTCTGGTGTGTCATTCATAAATAAATAAATAAATAAATAAATAAATAAATAAATAAATAAATAAATCGTTTGAAAAAGAAAAGAAAATCAGTACCTGAGAAATCTGGGAAATAAAATGCTTTTCTTTTGAGTCTCTGGGTAAATGCATTCTTTTTTCTTTCCCTTGCTACATTTCATTTCATTTATGCTTGTGTGTATGTGTGGACACACATGTAGGAATAAGAGGATGATTTGCAAAAGTTGGTGTTCTCCTTCCAGCATCTAAGCCTTGGGGGCTGAACCTCTCAGGTTTGGCAGCACGGGCCTTTGCCTGCTGAGCCGTTTTGCTGGCCCCCAGGAACATACTCTTTAGCTTGCGATGACAAGCTGTTCTGTTCTGTCTATTTGTTTCCCAGAAGAATGCCTCAGAGACTCTTTATGTTTGAATAAATGCCTAGGCCATAAGCTTGGGTTTGTTCCTCGACTTACCTAACCCTTTATTCTAGTCTGTGTCTGCCACATAGTTACCTCTCCTCAGTTTCAGGAGTCCGTCTCCTCCAGAGGCCCCATGCCTGACTCTATCCCAGAGTTCCTTTCTCTCTCCTATTTTTCTGCCTCAGCTAGTAGGCCATCAGTCTTTTACTGGCCAGTGGTGCTTCCATACAGTGCACAAGAAGTTCTCGCTACACTTCAGAGAAGAAAAGATGTTGTCTTTAACTATAGGTTACTTTTCATTATGAAAACATACCTGCCAGAAGTCTTTCTCAGCTTCCACCTTTTTAACGCAATTGAAGATGCCATTTGTCCAGGGTACTGAGCCACCAGCATCCCGTTCTGACTCCTAGTCGGACTCAGCTCCACCATCTTAGAAACTGCCTGTTAGGAGGAATCAGAGCCTAAGTCTGGGGGATACTATGTCAGTGTCAGCCCTTTGTCTCTTCCTTGTTGTATACATAAGCAGGGGCAGGCAGTACTGAAGTCATTTAAACCAGTCTCTATCTTATCTAACCACACTGTGTAGTCTCTTCCTATAAAGTATCAAATTATATTCCTCAAATCTGTGGAGGCCAAGCCTCTCAGATCTCCATAGGATCCCTTGTCATCCCCACTTCTCTGTAAACTTTCTGGTTTGAGTTTTTTTTTTTTTTTCTTTGTTGTTGCTGGGTGTTTTTGTTTTGATTTGAGACAAGATTTCTTTATGTAGCCCTGGCTAGCCTGGAACTTGGCTCTGTAGTCTAGACTGGCCTCAAACTCATCCTAAATACTGGGACTAAAGCTGGGATTAAAGGCGCGTGCCACCACACCGGCTTAAAAGTTGTTTTGTTTGGTTTGGTTTGGTTTGTTTTTTTGGGTTTGTTTTTTTTTTTTGGGGGGGGGGGGGGTTGAGACAGGGTTTCTCTATGTAGCCCTGGCTGTCCTGGAACTCACTCTGTAGACCAGGCTGGCCTCGAACTCAGAAATCCACCTGCCTCTGCCTCCTAAGTGCTGGAATTAAAGGTGTCTGCCACCACTGCCCAGCTAAAAGTTCATTTCTAATGGCTTAGAGGCTGCTCTTCCAGAGGACTTGAGTTCAGATCCCAGTAGCCATGTCATATGACTCACAGTTGCCTGTAACTCCAGCTCCAGGGGAACCCAATGCCTCTCACCTCCCCCAGGCACGTGCACTCTCACACACAAACTCACCCTAACACGTCATTTTAAAATAATATAAATCTTGAAAAAAGTAAGTTATCACTGTTCCCCAAGAAGAGTGTTCTCGTCCGTTTCCAGGCCTTTCTCTAGGTTCTTATAACTTGTATCTGGAATCAGCTCGCTTATTCCGGCTCTGCAGCCAGTGCTATGCTCTGAATTTCAGCTTCTTCCCAGGTGACGCAGTAGTCTCCTGATGTCCCCACTTCTGCTTTTGCTTCTCTTGCATCCAATCTACACAGCAACCAGAAGGTGACCTTTACACATGCGTAATGTGTGGAGGATGCACTGTCTCACTTAAACCTCTCTCCAGGGAAGGGTTGGTGTTCACTAGCAGGGTATTTGCTTAGCAGGCATAAGGCTTGGGTTGCAATCCCTAACAACAAAAACCAATTTTTCACAGTTGGGTGTGGTAATGAATGCCTATAATCCTAGCACTCAATAGGATTGCAGAGGCAGGAGGATACCTTAGGTTAGAGGTAAGCCTGAGGTTGTGGTTCAAGCCTGCAGGGCGCTGTAATAGTGAAACCCTGTGTAACAGAGGCTGAAGAAGGGGCTGGAGAAATGGCTCAGCGGTTAAGAGCATTGGCTGCTCACCTAGGGATCCTGAGTTCAATTCCCAGCAACCACATGGTAGCTCTCAACCATCTATGAGATCTGATGCCTTCTTCTGTCTGAGTCTGAATCTCTCCTCTGTCATACAGGAATACATGCAGATAGAATGCTCATATACGTACATAAGTAAATCTTAAAAAAAAAAAAAAAAAAAAAAAAAGAAAGAAAGAAAAGAAAGAAAAACAAAAACAACTAGGGGCCAGAGAGATGGCTCAGCAGGTAAGAACACTTCATGGGTTTAGTTCCCAGCACCCACATGGTGGCTTCGAGCTACCTAAACCATCTGTCCTATTTTTGTATTTTTGAGGAAAGAATTTACAGTATAGCGGGACAATGGTGGCGCACGCCTTTAATCCCAGCACTTGGAAGGCAGAGGCAGGTGGATTTCTGAGTTCGAGGCCAGCCTGGTCTACAGAGCGAGTTTTAGGACAGCCAGGGCTACACAGAGAAATCCTGTCTCAAAAAAACTAAGAAAAAAAAAAAAGAAAGAAAGAAAAAGAAAAAGAAAGAAAGCAAAAGCTTTCCAGTGTAGGATGTAGTAGTAGAAATGACCGTGAGACTCTGTATGTGGCGTGACCTTAGATAAATCATTCTCTAGTCTTTACCCTTCAAATGGAGGATGCGTGTGGACACTACCTTTATGCAGCTCACTGGGTTATGGCTGGTCTAAAGGTACGGTGGAATGTGGCATGATTATCCATATCTCGCAGGCTGCTCAAGAAGGGGTGGGGCAGATGCCTGGGTGCACTGTGCTTAGGGGAAGCCACACCTCAGCAAAGCTCTGCCATCTCCCAGGCCATGGGGCTGATCCAGCAGCCAATGGCAGTCAGTGCTATTGTGAGACATTGACAGTTATAGGAATGGAGGCCCATGGGTATTGCCAGGACTCTCAAAGTGACCTAGGGAAATAGTGTGTAGTTGGCATCAGCCTCATAACCTTTTGAGAACAAGGCAGCAGATCTCTCTGTCCCTTAGGTGTAGCATCTTAGTTTTATCTGTGGCCTGCCAGTCCCCTCTTTCTGTCCCATCTTCTCTCACCTTAAAGGTTTTTCATTTTCAGTGTATTGATTTCGTCCTTCCCTGCAGTGGGGTACATAATGAGAAGAGGGAGTTTGAAGCAGCCACAGCCTAAGGGAGATTGGAGGAAGCTTTGGGGTCGAACACTTGGGTTCTTCGCTAATGTTCAGATGAAACTCTGCATGTGGTGTTTTTATGCCTGGTAGGCAGGTGGGCCAGCACTGGGGCGACAGAGCAGCGCCTGGCTCCAGGCTGGGGAAGCACTGGGCCCAGTCCAGGGGGGTGAAAGTGCTGGGGCCCGGTTAGGAGTGGACTGTGCTTTGGGCTTTTCAGCCCCCTCTTTCTCAGAGGCTGAGAGAAGGGGGGAGCTGATTGTTCTCCCCTTTCTTTGTTTGTCTTGTCTAATTTAACTTACGTTATTTATCAAAAAGACAGGTTATTTGGAAAGCCAGATGGACCCAGGCAAAAATCATCTGGGTTTTCTAAACGTGAAAAATTAGGTTCTGGGAGCCCAGGAGGGAAGACAGGGTGTGTGTGTGTATGTGTGTGTGTGTGTGTGTGTGCGCGCGCGCGCGCACGCGAGTGTGTAGTTGGGAGGAGAGAAATATTGAGTAAATGTCTCCAGTCATTCTCAGAAATTATAATATCCAAGGACCCCTCTCCCTCTTAATTCAAACTAAAATGAGAAAACTACTTTGTGTTGATGCCTGGAGTGCTGAAAGGTTCTGGTTTTGTTTTCTGAGACAGTCTCACTGTGTAGCCCAGGCTAGCCTCAAACTCACACACCTGCCTCTGCTTCCCAAGTTGTGGGTTTACAGAGGCATACTACAAGGATTGGAAAGGCTTAATTGATGGAGAATGAAAACAAGTCAGGGCTGTAACAGCAGTAGCTGACGGCTTTCTTTTCCTCAGTCTTTGTCTTCTTCTACAGAACAGGTAGATCCATGAGAAATACAGGGGGCTGAGGGCTTTCTGGAACACAGCTCCTTGCGTCCGCTTGGCCGTTGGTGGCTCTTACCTCTGGGAAGCAGGAACGAGCTGAAGCTGGGGCCTGTGGAACCGAACTCTCGGCTACAGCTGAGGCTATGCTCTGACTGCAAACCTCAGAGCACACACAGGCAGAACAGGGCCAAGGCCTTTTGTGGCCTGAAGAATCTTTGACAGCAGAAATAACACTTGTCCCATTGTGAGTATCATTTTTTAAAGTGTCATTGGACTGTGAAAGCCACTTAATAACTTGATCTCATCTGAATAATCTGACTTACTGCTTGCTCCACAGTTGGGAGGATTAAATAGGAAAAATGGAAATTGTCTGCCTCCAGGCCTGGCCCAGGAAGTCTCAGTGAATGACAGCTGGGTGAATGAGTCCACAATCTAAGTATTACGCTCGCCTGAGCATCCCAAGGCTCCAAGCATAGCAGGCCAGGAACTGGGACTAAGACACTGTCCTACTGAGCCCGGAGCCCAGAGCTTGTAGCCCAAGCTGAACCCGTGGTCCATTTAACATGTTTGGCGAACATCTCTGGTGTGTGGGGTGAACCCATCACGGAAGGCTTTACTGCTGGGAACACGATGAGGACAGCTTCCTGTGTTCTGTCCTTTGAGCCTAGCCTCAGCCACAGGGCACCCTGCAAGGCCCGGGCTCTTTCCAGCACAGCTCCCTTGCAGTGGTGACAGGTGTATAAAGACATGGTCCGCTCAGATCAGGTACGGATGACTCAGGACAGGCATTCTAAGCTCTGAGCTCCCGTGGGGACCTGAGACTGCCACAGGCTTATGTTGCCACTCAGTTTTCTTCACCTGATCCCGTTTCTTTCCTGTTTTTGTGGATAATGAGCCCAAAGACACTGGGGTTGTTCATTTGCTTGCATGATAGGGGTCTCATGTTACCCAGGCTGGCTTGGAACTTACTATAAACTTTTGGTCCTCTTGCCTCTTCTCTCTTGAGTGCTGGGATTACATCTTTGCCCCATGCACTGTTATGCATACCTAAGGCATTGCTGTGGTCCACTCCCAGCCAAAGAGCATGAGCACTTTTTTTTTCTTTTTGAGACAGAGCTTCCCTATGTAGACCACATATTCTTAGAGATCCCCCCTGGCTCTACCTCCTGAGTTCTATCTAGGATTAAAGGTTGGTGCCACCATGCCATGCAAAAAGAACTTCTTAGTTAACTTTCTGAGTGAACGCTCCGCTCAGCTCCGTATCACCTTCGTTCCTGAGGAATTCAACCTGTGAGCCCCTGAGGATGTGAGACTTGGAGGTCACCTGAAAAGATGGGATTTCAGCGTTGGCGGCGTTGATGGTTCTCTTTATGTCCACCAGAGGGCAGCAACCTCTTAGTAATCACCCCATTGAGGCTTCCAGGAAGGGGCTTGAGCCCTTCTCTTTTGGCCCCTTCTAGTCTCTGTATCCTCTCCCCTGATGTGTCTGTCTGCCCTTCTGAAGGAAGAAAACTCTCTGAACTCTCTAGGCTTTCGTCTGTCGGTTTCCAGCTCTCTTACCTCCAGCACTGAATATCAATCAGTCTTCCTACTGTTCCCTCCCCGTCCCAACCGGGCAACTTCCTTGCCTGGGATCTCCCACCGCTCCCTGGGAAGGCTCACAGTAGATTTGTTTTCTGTGTGACAAGGTAATTACAAGCTTGAAGCTTGGAGGCCCAGGGGCCAGTCTGAGGATGGTCACATCAACCTGACACTCCTGTTCTGCTAACATTATTGATTTTTTTTCAGTTTTATTTATTATGATTGTTTTTAAAAATGTCTGGCCTTGGTGACAGGAGCTATGAAGGTGGGAAGGCAAGTTTGCTTGTCATAGTTTTGTTCTTGAAGCTACTGGCCTTGGGGCTAGAGAGGTGGCTCAGTGGTTGACAGCATTAGATGTTCTAAGGGAGGACCCAGGTTCGATTCTCAGCATCCACGGAAGCAGCTCAGCACCATCCATAACTCCAGTACAAG
Source organism: Apodemus sylvaticus (assembly GCF_947179515.1). Classification (NCBI taxonomy): domain Eukaryota; kingdom Metazoa; phylum Chordata; class Mammalia; order Rodentia; family Muridae; genus Apodemus; species Apodemus sylvaticus. The sequence goes on from NC_067474.1 coordinate 140,282,028, forward strand.
GGGATTGTCATAGTCAGGGTTTCTATTCATGTACAAACATCATAACCAAGAAGCAAGGTGGGGAGGAAAGGGTTTATTGAGCTTACACTTCCACATTGCTGTTCATCACTAAAGGAAGTCAGGACTGGAACTCAAGCAGGTCAGGAAGCAGGAGCTGATGCAGAGGCCATGGAGGGATGTTTCTTACTGGCTTGCTTCCCCTGGCTTGCTCAGCCTGCTCTCTTATAGAACCCAAGAGCACCAGCCCAAAGGTGGTACCATCCACAAGGGGCCCTCCCCACTTGATCACCAATTGAGAAAATGCCCCACAGCTGGATCTCATGGAGGCACTTCCCCAACTAAAGTTCCTTTCTCTGTGATAATGCCAGCCTGTGTCAAGTTGACACACAAAACTAGCCAGTACAGGGATCTAACACCCTCCTCTGACCCACACCCAAAGGGCACTTGAGTTTATGAGATAGGGTTTCAACTATATAGCTGGACATCAGCACTGGCATGGGGCACAGGGATACATGCAGGCAAAATAAAAAAAAAAAAAAGTTAAAGAAAGAAACTACTTGTCTGACACTTGACATTCTTTGGGGAGGGAGGGGGCAGGGGATAGGTTCTTTCCTTTCCGTGGAGCCCAGGCTGTCCTCAAACTTACAATCCTCCTGCCTCAGTCTGCCAAATGCTAGGATTACTGGGTATGCACCACCGTGCCTACCTAGAGCTTACCTATTTGTATTCTGGTTCTCAGTCCCCAAGGTTCCCAGAGACTCCGCTACAGGAGTGTGGCTTGGCAGAAGAGTGGGGACAGCAAGAGCCTTGCCTTTGGCTGTCTGCGCTTTGTCTAGCATCCCTTCGTGGCTTTCCTACTGCCTATTAGTTTATTAATAAGCCGCTCAACACCCTGCTTCTTCCTTTGACCTACCCGTGCAGGCAGTTCTAAACCAAGCCACCCTATGTGCCCTGCAGTTGTATTTCTTTACTTCAGGGAGGGGTGTATACATGGGCCTCTATAGACCAACCGTGAGATGGGCACCAGGAGGAACTTGAGGAGACCCAGATTGGGTACAATGCCTGCCTGACCCCACCTAGGGCTTCCAAAAGCCTCCCTAACAGGGAAGAGGAACTTCACTCACGCTTTAGGCGATAAATGATGGGGGTGGGGAGTGAAGTCTCTGAACTTCAGTTGATGATGGTGGGAATTATCTGAGGCCCAGGGCGATTTGTGGGGCCACGTTCCCTGGAGCCTGTTTTCTCAGAGCGTGCCAAGAGAATGAATAAATCATTGTTCAGGGGCGGGATGCAGCTGCCGGGCTCCTCCCCTCGGCACATGCCTGACTTCAGCTCCTCCATTGAGGGCTGCTGGAGCAGAGCGCTTTATACACCCAGCTCCCCAAATCCTATTGAGACCTCCCCCTCCGCACGAGCCACTGGCTTCAAGCCCATTCAGCGTGGCCTTTTGTGCTAGGGGTTAAGTGGTTACATGTGGGGGACACCCAGAAAGGATCTGTCAGGCCCTGAAATGCTGCACTAATATGGTGCCCTCCTACTGATGAATGGGATGGGTGGAGGAGAGGTGGGCGGCCGGCGGGTGGGGAGGTGAGGGAAGAGGATTACGGAGCCCACAGAAGCAGCTGCTAAGAAGGGGTGTGCTCAGGAAAATGAGCAGGCACCCCCTTCCCTCACTGCCCTCTGTCTGCTTCTCTCTGGTCACTCTCACTGTGGGCTTGAAGCCAGTGCTGGGCTGTTCCACAACCTCAGCCTGTGGATTTGACTTCTCTGATCTCTTGGAAGGTGTTGGGAGAAGATATTCACTACCTGAAGGTGTTACAGAGTTTCCATGGTTTCAGTCAACCTTGTTCCTTTTCTCTTGGAGTAGGGGTAGAAAGAGTATCCATTTTCTGGGTTCTCTGCTGCAGAGGGTTTGACATTGCCCCACTGAACTTTAAAAGCCTTCCTTAGGCTTTGGATCCGGGACAGCCAAAGCTACCCAGAGAAACTCTGTCTCGGAAAAACAAAAACAAAAACCTTCCTTGGGGCTGGAGAGATGGAATAATAGTTAAAAAATCTTGCTGAGCAATACTGGGGTCCTAAGTCCAATCCCCAGAATCCATGGATCAGGCTTCTGCAAGTTGTCCTCTGAGTCCCACACGCATGTGTGCCTCACTCCCCTCCCCACAAGAATGAATGAATGAGTGAGTGAATACATGATACCTTCTCTTAGTATGATGTATAGCTTAGCTATCCCCCAGTTTAAACCTCAGCACAACAAATGAAAACAAACCCACACTTGCTGGGCGGTGGTGGTGTATGCCTCTAATCCCAGCACTCTGGGAGGCAGAGGCAGGCAGATTTCTGAGTTCGAAGCCAGCCTGGTCTACAGAGTGAGTTCCAGGACAGCCAGGGCTACACAGAGAAACCCTGTCTCCAAAATACCAAATCCAAAAAAACAAAAACAAAAGAAAAAAGAAAAAGAAAAAAAAGAAACAAACCCACAAAATACAAAAATAAAAGTTTCCTCAGTGTCCTCTCATGAGCTGTTTAGGGTAGAGAAATCAAGAGAAAAATCAAGATCTCAAACAAGCTATGTGTGATGGTGTTTGGCCTTTAATCTAGCAGGGAATCTCTGTGAGTGCAAGGCCAGCCTGATCTATGTGGTGAGTTTGAGGCCATCCTGGTCTACATAGTGAGACCCTGCCAAAAAAAAAAATAAAAAACAAAAGAATTTTTTTTTTTTTTAGAGACAGGGTTTCTCTGTGTAACCCTGGCTGTCCTGGAACTCACTCTGTAGACCAGGCTGGCCTCAAACTCAGAAATCCGCCTGCCTCTGCCTCCCGGAGTGCTGGGATTATAGGCTTGTGCCACCACCGCCTGGCCTAAAAGAAAAATTTATCTTTGTGTATTTATTTACTTACTTTTTTGAGACGAGCTTTCTCTGTGTTGACCTGGATCCTGGAACTCCCTCTTTAGACCAGGCTCACCTCGAACTCAGATCCACCTACCTCTGCCTCCTGAGCTCTGTGATCAAAGGCATCTGCTACCACCCCCAGCTAGAAATAAAATTTTTGTTCACAGAAAATAGAGAGAGTGATTCCCAGGCAGCACAGTGGCTCACTGAAGCCTGCAGCAGCAGGGGCAGGACCCCAGCTCCGTGGCAGAGTTCCAGCCTAGCGTGTGAGAGGCCCTGGGTCTTTGATTGGGACCCTAGCCTTTCATGGCTCCAGCTCTGAGAGAGGCCCCAAGTTAAGTTCCCAAGTTTTAAGAAAACCTTTTTTCTGCCCTTAAGACAACAAACAAACAAACAAATAAACAAACAAGTGTAAAGCTTCTGGTTTGGAAGTAGGTCACCCTTATTTTTCTATCTGAGAAAACAGCCAACCTTTTAGCCCAAGTCACACAGTCCCTATGAGACAGTCTAAGGTGGCCTTTACCTTTAAGAGGTGGAGGAAAGGGGGGGGACAAAACTAGGCCACAGGCTCCCTGGACCTTCCTTTCCCAGGAACAGCCAATTCTGGGGTGCAACCTTCCTTAATCTGCCCTAGGGCTTTCCGGCTTATGTCAAAGGCCCTTCTGTATTGTGCCTATGTTTTGAAGCACAAGTGACAAAGTTCACAAATAACTTACCTCCAACTATTCCAAAGGCACATTAGCCTTACTTACTGTAAAAAAGTTGAAATGATTTGTCCAAGTTCCCAAAGCTGCCTGCGAGTGGACAGGTGATATCAGGAGAAGAGAAGAGCGGAAGCAGTACACCCTTCCTGACTAGAATGTTCCGAAGTGGATCTTCCCGGTTACCACCCTGCAGTCACACACTGAATCCTGTACTGAGTTTTCTCAGAGAAGCTGCCTCTGCTTCGCCCCCAAGTTCCAGCCACTCTCGCATTCTCCATTTTCTTATTGCTCTCGGACCGTGACGACCCCAAGGCCCACTGTGTGTTGGTGCCCAGTCTCTGGAAGCTTTTCCTCCTCTCCTGTGCTCATCTGTCCCGCCGCATGGCGTCTACTCTCCTGCTTCCTTTTTTTTTTTGTTTCTTTCTTTTCTTTTTTGTTTTTTTTTTTTTTTGTTTGTTTGTTTGTTTGTTTGTTTTTTGTTTTTTTGGGGGTTTTTTTGGGTTTTTTTGTTTTTTTTTTTTTGTTTTTTTTTGGATTTGGTTTTTTTGAGACAGGGTTTCTCTGTATAGCCCTGGAGCTCACTCTGTAGACCAGGCTGGCCTCGAACTCAGAAATCCGCCTGCCTCTGCCACCCAGAGTGCTGGGATTACAGGCGTGTTCCACCACCGCCCAGCTCTGTTTCCCTTTCTAAACTGGGAGCTCATCCAGACGGTGCTTGATTCTGTCCTGAATTCCTGCCGTAGTACGAAGCAGAGCACTTTGTGGCTTGGGCACTGCTTGTGAGCAGATACATGGGGAGCGACAAGGTCGCTGAAGCCCAGAGACTTAGATCCCATCCACCCCTCTCGTCCTGGGCAAATGGACACTGAGAAGTCACCTGCCCATTAGGAGCCCTCATCTTTGTCCTTGCTGCCTGGGTAATTTCCTCTCCTCTTTGTTCCTTGTCTGATACCCCTGACCTTGGGGCCTGAACCTGGCTACTCACTCACTGCTGGCCTCTCTTGACTGTCATTTGTCCTTTGCTAATGTGTGTGTGTGTGTGTGTGTGTGTGTGTGTGTGGTGTGCCCATGTGGGTGTTCATCTCTGTATACACACATGGAGACCAGAGATTGACTTTGAGTCTTCCTATATTCCTCTGTACCTTATCATGGTATTTTTTTTTTTTTTTAGATTTCTTTTATGTGTATGAGTGTTTTGCTTGTAAGTATGCTTACGCATTGAATGTATACCGAGTGCCTGGGGTGATTAGAAGGCATTGGATCCCCTGGAATTGGAGGTACATATGGTTGTGAGCCAGCATGTGGGTTCTGGGAACTAAACCACAGTCCTCTGCAAGAGCAACAAGTGCTCTTACCTGCTGAGATGGCTCAGTGGTTAAGAGCACCGACTGCTCTTCCGAAGGTCCTGAGTTCAAATTCCAACAACCACATGGTAGCTCACAACCATCTGTAATGAGATCTGACTCCCTCTTCTGGGGTGTCTGAAGACAGCTACAGTGTACTTACATTAAATAAATAAATAAATAAATAAATAAATAAATAAATAAATAAATAAATAAATAGAACCTGGACTTAGTTGATATCAGCCACACTGACTAGGCAGTGAGCTCCAGGATTACCTCCGCCTCCTCTGTGGTTACAGGTGCATGATGCCATTGCCTGACTTTTAAGTGGGTGCTGGGGACCCTAGATCCTCAAACTTGTGCAGTAAGCAAACACTATGCGCTGAGCCGGGTCCCCATCTTTTTTTAAGATTTATTTATTATATGTAAGTACACTGCAGCTGTCTTCACTTTTTCTTCTCGCTCTGGCCCAAAGATTTATTTATTATTATATGTAAGTGCACTGTAGCTGTCTTCAGACACCCCAGAAGAGGCTCTCTCTGGTCCCCATATTTGCCAATATATGCTGTTCACTTCTAGGTCTTCATGATGGCTTGCCCTGCAGCTGAGCCCTGGTTAGCTTGAGATTTCTGTGTCTCTGGCATATACGGGGAAAGGGGTGAACACAGTCAAAGATACTTCTATATTTGGGGAGATTGATCCCCCAAGTGTCCTGACTGAAGAAGCTGCTGGTGATTGAATAACAGTTTTCTTCTCTATCTCCAGACATAGCTAGCCATAGCTTCCTGAGCCTTTCTGTCTCCACAATCTCATGTTTCTGAGAATTATGGAACAGCCAGAATTGCTGTATGCATTATTTATACAATGCTGGAGTATCTCCTGCTAACATCGCCCTTGACCAAGAGGCCACTGTCTGGTGCTCTTGGAATCCACTTGGCTTATGTGTTACTATGTCATTTGGAAGCAACTGGCAGGGTTTTTTTTTGGGGGGGGTGTTTTTTATTTGGTTTGGTTTTGTTGGGAGGGGGTGCTTCTTTTTTTGAGATTGAGTCTTACTGTGTAGTCCTGGATGGCCTGGAACTTGCTCTGTGGACCAGGTTGGCCTTGAACTCACAGAGATCCATCTCCATCTCCGCCTCCAAAGTGCTGGGATTAAGGTTATATAACATCAAGCTCAGTCCAACTACATTTATAGGATGATAGAAGCCAGGCCTGGTGACACAGATCTGTCATGCTAACTACTCCAGAGCTGTAGCAGAATTTCAAATTTAAGGTCAGCTTGGTCTACAAAGAACAATGGAATTATTGAGTGAGCAGTACCAGGTTAGGGTGTTATGATGCAAAATATAATAGTCTTCAAGTCAACAATCATAATTGATACACAATTTTAAATTTTATTTCGTGAGTATGAGTGTTTGCCTGTATGTAAGCATGTATTCCAACATATGTGCTTGATGCCGGTGGAGACCAGAAGAGAGTGTCAGAGCCCCTAAACCAGGAATTATGGATATCACAAGCCCCAATGTGGATGCTGGGAAATGAACCCAGGTTCTTTGTAAGATCAACAAGTACTCTTACTTTTACTCTTTCTATTGAGCTAACTCTCCAGCCCCTATCTATAATCTTTTAAAAAAAAGATATATTTACTTTTGTTTTATGTGTATGACTCATTGCTTGCCTGGTATACATGTAGAGGCCAGAAGAAGAGGTCTGATCCTCTGGAACTGGAATTACAGTTGTGTGCTGTCACATGGGTACTTGGAACAAACAATTGTCCTCTTGCAGGAACAGCAAGTGCTCTTGGCCTGTCTGGCCTTGATATAAATCTGTCATTTTATTTATATAATTACCATGTTGCCCAGGCTGGTCTCTGAGATTCTAGGTTCTGCAGGTCAGGAAGTTTGGGCATCTAGGGAAGAACGTATTTAGCCAGGAACACAGAGATGGTTTCTTTATGCTTCAGACCCTTTCAGTTTCTACATGATGGTGGATCACAGGACCTATCGTCCTGATGGTGACTATCAAGGGCAAATATACTGCTATGCTTACCGAGGGCTAGGCAGTGAACAGACATGAACAGACGCCACTCCCACTAGAGAGGGCAGTGATGTCAGACTGAAGGAACAGTCCCATCAAAGTCTAGCTTGGTGAACCGATGAGTTGACCAGGGTTGCTTATGGCTTGGGGCTCACTCACAGGGCCATCGATAACTCAAAGGCAGCTAGGTCACTGAAAACCTGAATCTGCATCCCTGGAGCCTCCAGCACAACTGGCAGGTAGCTCCACTCAAGAGTCAAGAGGGCCCTCGGGAACCCCTCTCTCTAATGCTTCAGTTCAGAGTAAACAGCTACATAATAGCAGTGAATGACCAGAATCTAGGGGTACCTCACTGTGCTAGTGTATTAATTCAAGAATCTTTTGATTGCCAGGCAGTGGTGGCACATGCCTTTAATTCCAGGACCTGGGAGGTAGAGGCAGGTGAATTTCTGAGTTCAAGGACAGCCTGGACTATAGAGTGAGTTCCAGGACAGCCAGAGCTATACGGAGAAACCCTGTCTCAAAAAACCAAATAAATAAATAAATCTATCTTCTGATTACCAGTGAGATAAATTACACTTAGGTTGGGTATGGCAAGATATGAACTTCATGGGAAGGCATCAAAAGTAGAAACTCAGGAAGTAGAGACTGGGGCATTAGCCAGCCATGAGTCCTTGTCTGAGTTCCTGTGTGTCAGTATCATTTTCTCCTTGTACATAGACTGGCTTCTTCCATTTGACAGGAAATATGATTGCTGTAGCCATAGTCTGAAATCTTCACTATTTTGTCTTTTAATTTCATGTCTAAAGGAAGAACTGTGACTTACCTAGAGTAAGGTTTCATTCTTAGTGACATACACAGACACAAACACATATATATAAATAAAAAATAAAATCCTAAAGAAAACTGTCTGGCAGTGATGGAACATGCCTTTAATCCCAGCACTTAGGAGGCAGAAGCAGGCAGATCTTACTGTGCATTGGAAGCTAGCCTGGTCTACATAATGTTTTTCAGGGCAGCCTTGGCTACATAATGAGACTCTGTCTCAAAACAACAAAACAAAATCTGCAGAGCTGTCACTAAGTACAGTTAATCAAATAGGTACAGTACAGTGAAGGGATCTTTTAAAAACCAGGTCTAGGAGTCAGAAAGGTGCTCAAAGATCCTAAAATAGAGTAAGTGAGGGTGAACTGAAAATTCTCAGCAGAATAGGTGCGGAGCTGGAACACGGAAAGGATCGCAGCGGGTGCTGCAGCAGGACCAGACCCGCACCATGGCCCCTGGGAAACCCCGCGGAGGCATTTCATCCCCACGTCTGCAGCAAGAATGATGGATTCGTGGCGCCTGGCCAGGGTTGTTAGGAGATGACACCGGACCTAGAAGGCTCTCGGGTCAAGCCGCGGGAGGAGGCAGTTCCTGCGCGGAGAACCGAACCGGCCCACGTGGGTCAGGCCGCTCCGCCCAGCTGCGCAGACGCCGCTGGACTCCGCGGACCGGGCAGGGGCTGGGGGCGCTGTGCCGGGACCGGGCAGCCGCGCCACCACGCATGCACGCGCAGGTCCAGGACTCCCCACCCTGCAGCGAGCAGGCCCCGAGGAACCGTAGCAAGCCCCGCAGGAGCGGGCGCCTCTAGGCCGTGAGTCCGGGCCCTGATGGAGGGCCTAGGGCCCAGCCGCCGGAAAGCGGGTTGGGGAGTTGCCTCTGCAGAGATTAGGGTCACAGTGCTCTGTCCCCTGCGAGCCTGCCAATCCCCGGATTACAGCCTCCCCCTTCCCACTACACTGTGGATTAGCTTGGGGGGGGGGGGGGAAATCCTGATCTTTGGATGGCTGGACTCATCTCTCTGGCTTTTCGAATCTGGATCCTTAGCCACACTTCCACCCCACCCCAGCTTTCTTTGTGAGCCTGGCTAGATTTAGGAAAAAACTTAAAACAGAGCATGGGGGGGGGGGGGGGGAGGAGGGAGTTTCAGGCCTTTTCTCACAAGCCAAAGGGATGAAACATCTGTCCCAACCTCAGTCCCCCTCCATGACTTCTGCCCATTGCTGGGTGTGGGGAGAGTCCCTGGCACTCATAGGGAACCTTCCTAGTGGCTATTTGATTGACTTAGTAGTATTTCTCAATCATGAGGCCTCAGTCATAGAAATGTGGTTAGTAGAACCTCTTGTCAGTTCAAACTCAAAAGCGATTATTAGGGAAGAAAGGGGGGGCAGTATGGAGCAAAGTATGTGATCAGGTGCCAGGAGCACTGGTGGGCTTATAAGAGAGGCTTGTCATTGTGGGTTCAGGAGACAGCAGTCCCATAGTGTGGAGAAGGAGAAAGAGACCAGCTCTTCAAGCCCTGGGCCCTCTGCAGTAGCCGCCTTCTGTACTCTCACCATGTCTTCCCATGAACAGGAATCCCACCGCAGTCCCTCCTGTTCATGCTCTGCAGGAAATTGCTGACACCTGCTCTTGCTGGACACGCACCACAGCAGTGCTTCTCAACCTTTCCTCATGTTGTGCTGACCCCCAACCAGAAAATTAGTATTGTTGCTTCTTTTTTGTTTGATTGTTTTTGTTTTCCCAGACGGGGTTTCTCTGTGTAGCCCTGGCTGTCCTGGAACTTGCTCTGTAGACCAGACTGGTCTTAAACTCATGAGATCCACTGGCCTCTGCTTCCCAATCGCTGGGACTAAAGGAGATCGATCATCGCCACCACTCAGCTTTTGTTCCTACTTCATAACTGTAATTATGTCGGGCGGTAGTAGCGCACGCCTGTAATCCCAGCACTCTGGGAGGCAGGGACAGTCAGATTTCTGAGTCTGATCTACAGAGTGAGTTCCAGGACAGCCAGAGCTATACAGAGAAACCCTGTCTCGAAAAACCAAAAAAAAAAAAAAACAAAAAACAAAAAACAAAACACAAAAAACCCAAACAAACAAACAAAAACTGTAATTATGCTATTGTTATGAGTTGTCATGGAAATGTTTGTGGTTTTCTGTGTCTTATGAAATGTATCTGTCTATATCTATACAGCTATGTAGATGTAGACATATGTTCCTTTTAAAAATATTATTTGTTATTTAACTGGACATCTTTTTTAAAACAATTATTAGCATATCCATGTGTGTGCCTGTGTATGTATGTATGCACACATGCATACGGGTGAACAGAGAGGCCAGAGGAGGGGGTTGATATGAATCTGGCAATGCAGGCAGTTGAAGACCACCTGACTTGGGCGCAGGCAGTGGAACATGGGTCCTCTGGAAGAGCAACCAGGGCTCTTAACTGCTGAGCCCTCTCTCCAGCCCCTAAATTTATATTTTTAATTGGAGGAGGGTCAGCGGAAAGGCTGTGGCAATCATCTAGGTCAAAATGACTGGAGCCAAAGGAGAGTTTGTCAGAATGTGGACAGTGAGATGGGCGTGGGAGGAGGGCCAGTAGTCCAGGGTGCTCCTAGGCATGGCTAGACAGACTTAATATCCGGCAGAGCTGCCCAGCCCAAGGACTCTGAAAGGAGAGCTGTTTGGATGCTTAGAATCTGAAGAACTGGTGGTACGTCACAGGGTTGGGTAGGGGTTGAATCTGGGTGGGACACAGATCTGAGAGTTGCCTACACACAATGGTTCCTGAAGCTATAACAGGAAGTGATGGAGACAGACCTCACAATCAGAGAGAAGGGAGGGACGCCAGGACAAGGTTCCTGGGCTCAAGGTTGCCATTCCATCCTGTCCTGCTGTGACTAATTCTGCTTCTCTTCACAGTCCAGATGTTCGCTGCCATCCAACCAGGACTAGCAGAGGAGGCCCAGTACCTGGGGAGCCTGCCTCCTGGAGTATGTCAACCGGACCTCCAACCAGACAATAATTCCAATTTCGTGGAGAGTGCTAAGGATGCCAATAAGAACTGGCATGGGGTGCCAGGCAAAGTGGATCCCATTCTGAGAAGGAGCTCCTCTGAGTCTCCCTCTGATAACCAGGTCTTCCAAGCCACTGGGCTCCTTGAGGCCGGAGTCCGCAGTCCCCCGGAGGGTGCGGAGATCCCTGGAGCTGAGCCAGAGAAGCTGAGCGGTGCCAGCAGTGTCTGCTCTCCTCTGGAGGACATTGGCTATGCCAGCAGTCCCCTGAGCATCGACAGCTTTAGCAGCAGTCCAGAGCCTGTCTGTGGCACCCCTCAAGATCCGAGCCCTTTGGATCCCCTTCTGCCCTCTGTAGCCCAGGCTGTGCAGCAGCTGCAGGCTCAGGAGCGCTACAAAGAACAGGAGAAGGAGAAACACCATGTGCATTTGGTGATGTACCGTCGCTTGGCACTGCTCCAGTGGATCCGGGCGCTGCAGCACCAGTTGGTTGACCAGCAGGCCCGACTGCAAGAGAGCTTTGATACCATCCTAGACAACCGGAAGGAACTTATCCGCTGTCTGCAACAGAGGGAAACACCTTGCAGGCACCAGGACCAGGGCTAAGGGTGTGCGTGCATAAGTGTGTATATTTGCAGGCTTATATGTGGTTATGCACAAGGAAGTATGTATTAGTTGGCATGTATGCGAGTAAGCATAAGTGAATATGTATGTGCTAACATGTTAGCAGGTATGTAAGGCATGGGTGAATGAACATGTATGTGTTATATGTCGCATGTGTGTTTATGTATGCATGTGTGGCTAGGTACCCAGGAATGTGTATATATATTCCCAGATGTAGAAGCAAAAGATAGGTATGCATGCGTATCAGTTTAAATGTACAAGCTTGTATTGGGTGTGAGTGAACCTGTGTGTGTTGAGACTTACATGTTCCAGTGCTGGCATAAGAAGCATGTGCTAGGAACATGTGCATTTGCAGAGACTTAAGAGCAGGTGTATGTAAATATATGTTCAATTGTACCTGCAGGGCATCCACCCATCCCCTGTGTTCCCAAAGTCTACCCCAGCTTTATCCTCTACTGAGTCTCACAGCCTCCTGGAGAAAGAAGCCTCTTTCGCTGTCATATATCTGAGGACCATGGCTCATCTGTCCTCCTGGAGTTTCTCAGGCTACCTTTCCTATCCCTTCCCTTCCCCTCCGACCTTGCTCTAAGACCACTGTCCCTAATGTCCCTAATTGGCTTTTTCTTAAGAGTTGTTTTTTTTTTTGTTTTTTTTTTTTTTAAATCTGGGATGGTTGCTTTTTGTTCGCTTTGCTTATTATACTATAAGGGATTGAGCCCAGAGCCTTGTGCACGCTAGGCAAATGTCCTCCACTGAGCTGCATACCCACCCCTGGTTCAGAGATTTCTTGGCTGCGCTGGCCTTCCTGTGTACAGGACAGTTTGTGGAGAATTGGTATCAAGGGAGGGAACTGGCATGGGAGTGGATGCAGTGGTAGGGGTGGGAGTGGAGATAAAGAGAACACTAAGACTGTCCTCCCAGCCGGGCTCTGGTGGTGCATGCCTTTAATCCCAGTACTCTCAAAGCAAAGGTCACTGGATCTCTGAGTTCCAGAACAGCCTGGTCTACAAAGTTAGTTCAAGGACAGCCAGGCTATACATAGAAACTGAAAGAAAGAAAGAAAAGAAAAGAAAAGAAAAGAAAAGAAAAGAAAAGAAAGAAAGAAAAGAGAAAGAAAAAGTAAGAAGGAAGGAAGGAAGGAAGGAAGGAAGGAAGGAAGGAAGGAAGGAAGGAAGCTGTTGTTTTGAACCCTCTTTGGCTCCATGGGAGGTGGAGGTGGAAGAGAATGACTGTGGTAGAACCCTGTGAAGAAGAGGAGAATTCCAAAACCCACCGTCCTGTTCCACTGTGAGGAGAGGCTGAAAGCCAGACTGAGTCATGTCTATTGAATGGGACTGTGTGTATAAGCATGCAGGTCATAGACCAAAAGCACCAAGGCCTCAGGGAGTTGGGGGACCTCCCTTCTCCTCCCCTCTCCCTTGCTCTATCTGGCTTTAGCAACAGTGAATGTCCAATTGGTTTATTTCATTTGTCTGAATCAGACTGTCTGGAGGAGCCAGAGCTCAGCTTTCTAATCAGTGAGAGGACAGGGTCAGTCCAGCCTCCTGAAACTGGCTCCTTGGAACGGGGATCGGAAGGCCCTAGGGAAAGCTTCACGCAGTGGAGATGAATGCACATTGGGTGGATCAGTAGTTAAGGTCATGGAGCTGCTTGTTTTGTTTCTGGGTGCCAAGGTAATGCAGGATCCCGGTGGGTGAAGCAATGATTCACAGGAGGAGTGGCAGCAGGTCACAGAGACAGCACTGATGCTGGGTCTGGACCTCAGTCTCCCCATCTGTAAAGTGGGGACTCTTCCGCACCATCTCCAACCTTTTCCATCCTTGATGGGAGGGTAGGTGACATGTGGGCCCCAGGGACTTTTATAGTGCTTGCATGTTGAATATGAACCTGGCCTCTGGACCAATCCAGCATAAATAAACTAAGGCAGCAAGTTAAATCGTTCCAGGATGTGTTTTTGTTCTGTCTGTTGCCTGTGGTCTCTTTCACACCGAGTTCCACTTTTAAGCTGGGGCCAAGTGCTGGGAACCTGGGAGATACTGGGGACAAAAAAAAAATCCCAATTTGCTTAGCAGTGTCAGGGTCTCCCAGGTTGACCATGGAGATTTGGCCTCTGCTGTAATTGCACCACAGGGGACTGCCCTTGTCCTGAGTCACAGTTGTATTTGAACAGATTCTGAGGGTACATGCCATACACCCCTGCTCTGAAGGGTGCCCTGGCTGCAAAAGGCCAACGGACACACCCGGTGTGGTGGCACAAGCCTTTAATCTCAGTGCTTGGCAGGCGGAAGCAGCCTGATCTCTCAAGTTTAGTCCAGCCTGGTCTACAGCAAATACAAGGACAGTCAGGGCTACACAGAGAAACTCTGGGCTCTGGAAAAATGGCTCCAAGTTCAAGAGCATGATTTTTCTTCCAGAGGACCCTGGTTCAATTCTAAGTACCCACAAGGCAGCACACAACTGTCTGTAACCCCAGTTCCAGAAGACCCGACACCCTCATATAGACATGCATGCAAGCAAAATACCATTGCGGGGGTAGGGGAGAGATTGTCTCAAAAACAAAACAAAAGCACAGGGTCTTTACATGGCTCTGACACAGATGTAGCTTTATTTCATCTTATTGTAGTACTACAGATTGAACCTAGAACCTGCATATTTGAGATAAGCACTGCACCCAATGAGCTATGCCCCAGCTGTAATATTTAATACCATGCCTGATTGAGATATCAGCTGATAGCAATCTAGATGATTGTCTTCTACTGTGGTTTATATGATTATTTCTTAATTATTCAAAAGTTCAGGCACTAAACTTGTAGCTATAAAGTACGTATTTAGCATGTGCACGGCCCCCAGGTTCAGTCTCCAACACTTAAAAAAATTAAAATAAAATTCAGGCTAGGGAGTAAATATCTAACAATGCTAGCACTTGGGAGATGGAGGCAGGAAGGTCAGGAGTTCAGGGCCACCCTGGGCTCCACAGCACCTGCACCTGCTGAGCCACCTCATCAGCCCTAAACCTGACTTTTTCTACCAAAAAGCAATTGTGTTTTCAGTAAGGAAATTGGATCTAAAAATTGGAAGATCTTTTTCTTTTAAAATGGGGGAGGTCTACAAAAAAGCAAAGTTGTTCAATGTGCACCCCAGCATGTCTTTAATCCCAGCACTGGAGAAAAGAGACCTGGGAGCTCTGCTAGAAGAGCACAGCCTGGACTACACAACAAGTTCCACGACAGCCAGGGTTTCCCAAGTGAGACCCTTACCAGAAACACACACACACACACACAACAAGTTCCACGACAGTCAGGGTTTCCCAAGTGAGACCCTTACCAGAAACACACACACACACAACTTGCCGTTGGAACATCGCAGCTTGGGAGCTTCTAATCTCAATTTGGGAGATTGGGGCAAGAGTATCAGAAGTCTACATAACGCCTGGCGCCGTGGCGCACGCTGTAATCCCAGCACTCTGGGAGGCAGAGGCAGGCGGATTTCTGAGTTCGAGGCCAGCCTGGTCTACAGAGTGAGTTCCAGGACAGCCAGGGCTATACAGAGAAACCCTGTTTCGAAAAAACCAAAAGAAAAAGAAAAACAAACAAACGTAATATTCCTTTCCAGGAAGAGTTCTCTGGGGCTGTGAGACGCCTCAGTGTAGGCGGGAAGGACCTCTTGGAGCCAAGCCTGATGACGTGTTGGTTCCCCAGGCCCTACGTGGTGGAACAAGAAAACCTAACTCCCACTCTGGTCTCTACAGGTGGCACACGTACCCACGACTCATGCACATACATCAACAAACAACTGTAAAAACCATAAAAACTTAGACTGTTCTTTGAAGGCTGCGGGGTGCTTAGCATGAGAGAGAGGCTGCGTTTGAGCCCCAGTTCAGGATAGGGAGGGCATAAAGTGGGAGCTAGGGGCCGGCTTAGGGTTTTGTTGCTGTGAAGAGACACCATGACCAAGGCAACTCTTATAAATGCAAACATTTAACTGGGGTTGGCTTACAGTTTCAGAGGTTTAGTCCTTTGTCATCATAGCAGCAAGCATGGCCTTGTGCAGGCAGACATGGTGCTGAAGAGGAGCTGAGAGTCCTACATCGTGATCTGGAGGAGCCAGGAGACTCTCCTTCCACAGCGGGTGGAGCCTGAGCATACCTATCAAACCTCAAAACCCCGCCTCCACACTGATACACTTCCTCTAACAAGGCCACGCCTCCTCCCATAAGGCCATACTTCCTAAGTGCCACTTCCTGTCAACCAACCATACTCAGAACAGCACGGTTGGGCTGAGCAAAAGGTGAGAACCAGGCTGAAGAAAACAGTGGGGTCCAGGCCTTTCCTGGTCGTTCTGGGCCTCAAGATATGCCCGGTTATTAGGGTGGAGATAGGTTTGAAACCACTGAAGCCGAATTAGGGGCCAGGAGGCAGGACCCCAATGGCTGAGCTAACCAATTCCAGGACTGTAATTTCCCATCAGGTGGGAGGGGCTGAGGCTACTTCTGGGTAGTAGCCAGGGCTACTCCATACCTCATATTGAGCAAACCTGGGGTAGACTTAATTTCCTCTCCTGTGGCAGTTATAAAGATTGACCAGATGGAGCTTATGATGTTCTGTAGGCATTAAGATTAAATCCCTACTCTGCACAGGACCCCTCCAGGGTCCCACCCTGCCCCTGACCTTGCACAGCTCTGGCCTGCAAAGATGAATGAGACGGGCTGAAGAGATAGCTTATCGGTTAAGAGAACTGACTCTTCTGGAGGTCCTGAGTTCAAATCCCAGCAACCACATGGTGGCTCACAACCATCTGTAATGAGATCAGATGCCCTCTTCTGGTGTGTCTGAAGACAGCTACAGTGTACTTACATATAATAAATAATTATAAAAAAAAAAGATGGCGGTGGTGATGCACGTCTGTAATCCCAGCACTCTGGGAGGCAGAGACGGGTGGATTTCTGAGTTCAAGGCCAGCCTGGTCTACAGAATGAGTTCCAGGACAGCCAGGGCTACACAGAGAAACCCTGTCTCGAAAATAAATAAATAAATAAATAAATAAAGATGAGTGAGACCTGTGTTCAGAAGGCTAATGTAGAGGCCACTCCAAGTCTGGGAAGGGGACATCAGTACTCCGAAGTCTCAGCTTGAGATTTCTTACTCTGGAAGCATGTTTTAATTGTTGAGAGGATTCTTTTAGTCCCTGGGGATGGAAGAGAATAAGGAGGGGCTCATGTACTTGGAAAGGTTCAGGCAGAGGTTCAGCCATTGCCACCTTCTCCCCCTCCTGAAGTACAACATTCTATGACCACAGCAAGGATATCCAACCCAGGTTTTAGATGCTCTGTGAAGAGTCTTGCTTAAGGAGTTACATGGGATGATATTGACCTAAAGAGTCTTGCTTAGGACTAACATTGAGTGATATTGACCCCAATAGCAGGCTACAGGCCTGGACCTGAAGCATCAAGGGACTGCCATGGAGTAGGTAGCCCTACTAAGGATAGAGAGAGAGGGGAGAGGGTTCCATTCATTCAAACCTTTCTCACCAGGGTCTCGGTCTTAGGGTTTCTACCACTGTGGTAAAACACCATGACTAAAAGCATATTGGACAGGAAAGGGATTATTTGGTGTATGTGTCATGACCACAATCCATCATCCAGGAAGTCTCGGTAGGAACTCAAACAGGGCAGGCAGCTGGAGGCAGGAGCTGATTAGAGTCCATGGAGGGATGCTGCTCACTGGCTTGCTCCCCACAGCTTGCTCAGACTGCCTCCTTATACCCTCTAGGACCAAAAATGAGCTGCGCCACTCCCACACAAATCATTAATCAAAACAACACTCCCCACAGATTGGTCTACAGGCCTTTTCCTTCCCAGATATGTCTAGGTTCGTGTAGGTTCACAAAAGAAAACACAAAACAAAACCCCAACTAACCAGGACAGACCCCCAACTGGGTCAGCTACCCACAGAATGATCAGCGGGGATGTGGTTAAAAACTGGGGTGCAAGAAATGATCTGGGAACTAAGGAAGAAGACAGAGCTAGGAGGGTCGGAAGGCTCCTAAGTATGTTAAGTGGCCTCAACAGCCTAGGGCCTGGAACCTATAGAACACGGTATAGCGGCTACCTCTAAGGAGAGTGACTGACCCCTGGTGGCAGTCTGTGACCTGCCCCCTAGACCCCAGTGTCAGCGCCTCATTTAGAGTAAGGGAATAGATACAGGGAGGAGCAGTACCTGCTACTGCTGCTCCTCCTCTTCCTCTTCATCCTCCTCCTCTCCTCCTCTCCTTCTTCCTCCTCCTCCTTTTCCTCCTCTTCCTCTGAAGGCTATCAGAAGCAGGGGTTGTAGCAGTTGTACTGTGTATTAAAAAGAATTGCTAGGGAGGAAGAAATGGCTCAGCAGTTAAGAGCACTTGTAGCTCTCGTAGAGGACCAGGGTTTGGTTCCCAGTACTCCCTTGGCAACTCACGACTTTCTTTCTTTCTTTTTTTAAGATTTATTTATTTATTATATATGAGTACACTGTAGCTGTCTACAGACACACCAGAAGAGGGCATCAGATCTCATTACAGATAGTTGTAAGCCACCATGTGGTTGCTGGGATTTGAACTCAGGACCTCTTGAAGGGCAGTCAGTGCTCTTAACCCCTGAGCCATCTCTCCAGCCCTCTACTCACAACTTTCTGTAATTACAGTTGTGTGTGTGTGTATGTGTGTGTGTAACACCCTCTTCTGCCCTCCACAAGTACTAGCACATATAAGCAGGCAAAACACTCATACAGATGAAATAAAATTAATTTGGGTAGGGGGAGCACTGCTGGGCTGAGACTGTAGCTCGGTTGGTTGGTAGAGTACTTGACTAGCTTACAGGGAGTCTAGGTTTGATCCTGAACACCTCATAAAAGCAGGTGTAGTGGGAGGAAATGCCTGTAATCCTACTCAGGAGGTAAGGGCAGGAGGATTAGAAATTCTAAAGTTATGCTCAATTACATAGCAAGTACCAGGCTAGCCTAGGACAAATGAGATCTTGTCTTTAAAAACAAAACAAACAACAACAACAAACCAACCTGCGTTGCTGTGGGTTCTCAATACCAGCCCAGCGGGTCTAATGGATGCTTCTGGTCAGAAAGGACAGAACATTGGAGGTGCTCTGGGCTCTGAGCCAGACCTCATGCTGGTATACATCTCCATTCCCACGGGTGCTGGCAGAGAAGCACCCCCGCAACCCCCGTCTGTGTATGAACACTCCTGTACCATGGCACACTCCGGACCCAGATCTCTCTGCATGACCTACCAACCCTTCAGAAATAAGATTGCAGTTTGCTCTAGGCCTGAAGGTTTCTCCAACTAAACTTTGACCTATCCCACCCAGAACTTCCCAGATCCTCCCATCTCCCCCATTCTACTCCTTCCCACCAAGCCCTTACTTAGCCGTAGAGCTAGTTCATCTCCTAATCTGTGTGTTACATCACCCAGAAATGTGAGGAAAGATTCCTTGGGTTGAGCAACTGGCAGGCGAATGGGACCAAAGTGGCGCAGGAGTGTTCATTGTTTTGAGGTCTGGCATGTTAGAGTCTGGGAAAGGGCTGAATCCTTGGGGACCCGTCCAGTCATTAAGGACCAGCGAAGGCGTGGTGGGGGTACGTTCAGCTGACGTGTAGGAGTCCCCCGGCGGGACTCAGACAAAGGGGTGGCCTCCCAGAGTGGGCGACCCTCGCACAAAGCCAGGGGTGGTGGCGCCGGCCGCCCCACGCGTCGGGCTGCACCGGGCTCCTGATCATCTCGGTCCCCAGCGCCTTTCCCTGCGCCTAATCCCAACAAGCATGAAAACGGCTCGGCTTGGCCGCCAGCAGGCCCTTTGTCTCGGCCCCTGGCGGGACAGCTGCAGCCAGAGCCCCCTCCCCTCTTTGTGCCTGGTCCCCGCCGCCCCCGTCACCCTCCTCACCTCAGCTGTCCCCTGGCCCTCGCCTCCAGCGCCTGGGCGCACAAAGCAGGGCGACACCCCTGCTCTGGGGGTGGGGGAGGGAAGAATTAACCCCAGGGTCTGCCGGAAGGTGGAGCGTGAGAGAGGGCTGCGGGGTGCATCCTTCGCTGCTGTGAAGGGATGCGATGCGTGGGACAAAAGCCCCCAAGCAGAAACACAGGTGGCACTGGATTCATCAGTGTGAGTTAACCGGATGAGTGGGAACCTAGCATTTTCGTTAAACAGCTAGGGCTAGGAACTCCCTCTAGATCTTGTGTTCCCTTAGGCTGTCCCCAAAACTCTTAACAATCTGAGGAGCTGTGTACTCACCTATCCTCAGGATCCCCAAACCTCTGCCGCCCTCAGACCACTCCCATCCCATTTGAGTATCAGTCTGCCCTCTGAGCTCTTCACCCAGCTGACCCCAGCACTTCCTGGTTCTGGAGGCACAAGTGGAGCTCTTTGGTTTTTTTCTTCCTTATACAGAAGCTTATTCTACAAAGTCATAGTGGAGTGAGGTGAGTGGGGTGGGCTCTTCAAGCCTTTCTTCCTTCCTCTCCAAACCAATAGTTTCACTTGGATGACCGGGATCCAGGTACGGTAATTCCACACCTGAAGAACTAACACCCCACCCAGCCCACCCACCTACCCGGCACAGCCTAACCCTAGCAGGGGCTTCTATAGGACAGACATGGCTACAGCTTCCCTTGCTTGGATTTAGGATCGCGCTTTCATTCTCCTCCAGCAGTTTCAGTTACTTAGTGTGCTGACCAGGCCTTATAAGTCCCTTCACACCATCGACATAATTTCCTCAGGGTCTGATGTTCCCACTGGTCCAGGAAACCTTTCTCAACAGCCTTCAGGGATGCTGGAGACATAGCTTATACCACAAAAACGAGGCCCTGGGTTCAAGTCCCTGAACTGCATAAAACAATATTGTGTTGTGCTATGTGCTGTAATCCCAGTACTAGGAGATGGAGGCAGGAAAGTCAGAGGTTCGAGATTATCCTAAGCTACACAGCAACTTCTGACCTAGCCTGAACTACGTGAACACCCTATCCACAAACAGTAACAAAAGCACCTTCCCGAGACTTCTGTAGAGGGAGTGGAATAGTGCAGGCTAGCCTTATTTTTCACAGAACTGTCTCTCATAGCCCCAAGTTCCAGACAATTAGAGTACAGAGGATGATTCCTCTGAAGTTGTGTGCTGGCCCAGCCTTGCTGAAGTGAGCCTGCGACACAGGACACTGTATCTCTTAGGCTAAAGCGATTCTGTTTTTTTCTCAGCTCCCATCCCTTAGCTATTGGACCCACAGAGGCTACTCAGTCAGGCTTGAATGCCCACAGATGCTGGGAACCTCATTGTCCTAGATTCCTAAGGATATATCACATTTGCAGAGGGTCCAGATGCCTTCTGCAAGCAGATGTGTGTTCTTGTGTTCTCACCATTTACTGTGATCAGGCACCTTCTTCATGGTACTGCCGGGAGCCTGCCCTGGGGTATTCACTGAATCCTTGTTTTTGTTACAGATGGGGAAATTCTCTACTTAGACAAGCATCTGTAGCAACTATGCGCCAGACTCCAGGCTAGGCACTGGGGACCAGATCATTCAGATACAGTTCCAGCCCTCAGGGACTTCATAGTCTAGCAGGAGACTCAGACAAGGGGACCAGCAGTGGCAATAACATGACAGTGTTAATAGAAGTCTGCACCAGTAGGTGTTCAGGAAAACGTTCTGTAATTTCAAGGGCTGTGGGAAACACTAGGGTTAAAGATGCTGACTAGGCATTTTCCCTGCAGACCCTCTCAGGACCTTTATTGTGCCACATGCAAGTGTCCTCATGACAGGGTAGAATACAAAGAGGACTTGTTCGTGAATCATCTTGTAGATTCAGTGTTACAGATACTAGAGTTGAGAAACACAAAGGCATGAGATACCTAGACAATGGAAAAATTAAGTTTGGGCCTGGGGTAGGGAAAGGGATAGGGGACTAAAAGGCTGGCAGGGAATTGTTTATCGGATGCTAAACACAACCTGGAGGATGGCGACACTTGACAGGGAAAGAGGTGTTCTAGGAAACAGGAAGACACTTGTCCTAGGGAGGTAGGGGCTCGGGTGGGTCACTGAAAGCTTCAGAACCCAGGGACCATCCCAGAGGCAAGAGAATTCCCCTCCTTCAGATCATCCAGTCACTTGGGTAAGCTTTGAGTGCTCTACCACTGAGCTACACCCCCAGCCCAGAGGATTCTTTTTGAGCCAGCGTGAAATGGGGCTGGATCTATCTGGGCAGCTGGTTAGGGTGCTCTTTCTTATGACCTAGACCGACCTGTGTCTTACTTAGGGTCTCTATTGCTGCTATAAAACCTTGACCAGAATCAACTTCAGGAAGAAAGGATTTATTTCCTTACGCTGCCAGCTAACAACCATCCATCACTGCGGGAAGTCAAGGCAGGGACACAAGGCAGGAGCTGAAGCTGGAGCCATGAAGGGACACTCCCCAGTTACTGGTTTGGTTCTCCTGCCTTGCTCAGTTTGCTTTCTTTCTTTCTTTTTTTGGTTTTTTTCGAGACAGGATTTCTCTGTGTAGTCCTGGCTGTCCTGGAACTCACTCTGTAGACCAGGCTGGCCTCGAACTCAGAAATCTGCCTGCCTCTGCCTCCCAAGTGCTAGGATTAAAGGCATGCGCCACCAGTGCCCAGCCTCAGTTTGATTTCTTACACACCCTAGGCCAGGGTTCCCAACCTTCCTAATACTGCGACCCTTTTTGACAGTTCATCATGTTGTGGTGACCCCCCCAACCATAAAATTAATTTTCATTGGTACTTCATAAGTATATGAAGTATATTATGAATCATAATGTAAGTATCTGGGCTTTGGGATGATCTTGGGCAACCCCTGCGAAGGGGCCATTTGACTCCCAAAGGGAGTCAGTTAAGAACCACTGCCCTAGACCATCTGCCCAAGGTGGCCATCAGGATTCTCTCAAAAGAACCTGAATAGGGACTGGGGGGGGGAGGGGACGGGACTCAGAACATTTGCTGTGTGAGCCTGAGGTCCTGGGTACAAGTCACTAGCCCCAGGTGAGAATCCAGTCATGGCCACACATGCTTATAACTTTGACACTGCAGGGGACAAAGACAGGAGGCTCTCAGGGCTTGCAGCTGCCAACCTAGTTCCGGGTTCAGTAAGAGACCCTGTCTCGGGGACTAGGATGGAGAATGACAGAAGGCACATCTAGCGCTCTCTGCAGATGCCCACGCGAATGCTCACTCCCCACATGCACATGTACCACACACAAAGAAAAACAAGCAAAGGAAAAGGACCCTGCATGGTATCTACTGAATTTAGTTCTATGGGATCCTGTACCCCAACAACATAGTCCAAGGTTCACATCATGCAAGTGGGGGCCAGTCCAGATCCTGCAGGGTTTGGGGTCCATAAAATTGGCAAAGAATGTTATGGAAAACCTTTGGAAATATCCCGATGGTTCATGTACTGGAATTATGGTCTAACCTGAGATTTAAAAAAAAAAAAAAAAAAAAAACCTTTGGGACTAGAAAATGGTTTAACTATTAAAAGTATCAGTTGGTCTTGCAGAGGACCCAGGGTTTGTTGTTTGTTTGTTTGTTTGTGACAGGATTTTTTTTAATATAGCTCTGACTGTCCTGCAACTCGATCTATAGACCAGGCTGGCCTCAAACTCAGAGATCTGCCTGCCTCTGCCTCCCTAATGCTGGGATTAAAGTTGTGTGCCATCCCTACATGGCAGGACTCCGGTTCTATTCCTAGCACCCACTCAGTGCCTCACAACTATCTGTAATTCCCAGACAGTCACATGGCACATATTCATACAAATAAAGTAAATCTGAAAAAAATTTAAAATTATCCTAAGGAACCTGGGTGGATCTCTGGGCTCCTCCCCTCACTCTTCGACTCCCCAGCGTCTAATCTCGCCGTTGTCTCTCTTCTAATACCATCCTTCCCTTGGTTCCTCCTGCCTTACCATCAATCCTCCACGTTTTTAAGACCATTTAAATGTGAACACTCCCTTCCCCATGCCATCTCAACCCTATGCAGCCCCATCCAGACCTCTCAGCACTGTCTTTCTGAAGGGAATTCTCAGGCCCTGCTCAGTACCATGATCCTGACTTCCCATTCCTTTTCCTATCCTCACCCCTGCCTTTTCCCTGTGCTCACAGCCAGCTCTGGCTCATACCAGTTCTCAGCACCATCTTTTCTGGCTCCTTCTCTGTTGTGGCCGCAGATCATCCCCACAACAAATGAAACAGAGACTAAGGGGGCAGAGCCCAGGGCATAGGCATAAAGCCCTGTGCCAGGACAGTACTGCTCTTAGAGGCTTCTGGGTCTTTACACGTGTATCCTCCTAACATGCTACAAGGTCGATGCTATTCTCATCCCCATTTATGGATTCAAATATACAAATGAACAAGTAGGGGCGTTGGGCAACTCACACAGTTGGTAGAAGAAGGAAGAGGCAAGACTCAAACCCAGGTCATTTGGACATTTGGATGTACAAGCCGTGCTTTCACCATCTCAAACTCCATAGTCCTCACATCTACCCTCCGAGCCCCTTTATAACCACCTGCCTTTCCTCCTATCCAGAGACCATGCTGATCTTAACCTGTTGCTCCCAGTCAGCTTCCCCCAGACCCAGGCCACTCTCCTTTGCCCTCTGTGCCTCTGTCCACACTTTGACTCTAGTGTTCCTGGTCCCTACAATGTATTCCCTTCCTTTTCTGTGTATCCCTAAGAAAACTACCCCTAGAGTAAATTCATCTGGTGTTTCAGAACCCCAGGCTTCTTACCTATTAATGGGACATGAAAAAGAAAATACTACTTGGTTTCGCATACCTTTAATGCCAGCACTAGGAAGACAGAAGCATGTAGATCTCTGAGTTTGAGGCCAGCCTAGTCTACAGAGAGAGTTCCAGGCCAACCAGGGCTACACAAAGAAACCCTGTCTCAAAGAACCAAAACTGAAATCAAAACAAACAAATAATAACAAAAAATATTATGAAATTAACTAGGTCAGTCTCTTAAATTTTTTATAACTTGTTTCATAGTAGTGTGTGTGTGTGTGTGTGTGTGAGTGTATGGAATTGAACTCTACCATTAAGCAATGTTCTCAGCCTCTGAAATGGTAATTTTTATTTTTTAGATTATTAATAATTTAAGGCAAATAAAAGTTGCTTGAATTAACAAGAGTGTGACAATATTATTCCCTAATTTATTCCCAAGGGGCATCTTTGTTATTCCCCAAAGTGGGATGGCTGTGAATAGAAGTGCTCTCAGGACAGGAGAGAGAGAGAGAGAGAGAGAGAGAGAGATGGAAAAGATGGGAGGAGACAGCCAGCATCTCATCCTCACTCTACCCCATGGGCAAGTTTCCCTATGCCCTATCTCATAGTAAGTACGTGGAAATGTCTCTGAGAGGGCAAGGCGGCACATTCACAGACGTCTTTCTCATTCCTCCCTTACCAAGAAGTCAAGGCCATGAACCTCTTGCCTGAGAAACAGGCCCATCCAAACTCAGAAAGCAACCCCTAACTTCAAGATCATCTTCCTGGAGTATGGGAACTTAGGAAGAAGAGGAGGCAGGACGTGACAGCAGGGGTCTGCTTCCTCCTGCTCCACCCACAGCTTTCTTCCTCCTATGGGGAAGATGCTGTATGGTGCTTCTTCCTGTGCCTGGGATATGTCAAGTCCTCATTCAGCCTTCCAGGACCACACACCATCCTACCCTCGAACCCATCCACGTTCAGACTCACCCAGACAAAGTCGACTTCTTGGTATTGCCACACCTCAGGCACAATCACCACACCGAACTCAGTGATAGAACTTCTTTAGTATGGGACACTTGGATTCTCCCTTAATTCCTAGTGAGGTCTTCCAGCTGGTATGTATGTATGTGTGTGCATTCTGGTTCACGTGTGCATTTTTCAAGGGGGATGTCAGAATAGCTGTGCATCTGACACATGAAAAGACAGAGATAGCTAGAAGGAAAACTTTTAAGGCTATTCAGAGAAGAACAAATTGTCCTAGGGGATCTTCTACTTAGTACCTTGCCTTTTCGTAATATAGCTGAGGATGATTTTGAACTTTTTTTTTTGTTGTTTTTTGTTTTTGTTTTTTTGTTTTTTTGAGACAGGGTTTCTCTGTATAGCTCTGGCTGTCCTGGAACTCACTCTGTAGACCAGGCTGGCCTCGAACTCAGAAATCCACCTGCCTCTGCCTCCCAAGTGCTGGGATTACAGGCTTGCGCCACCATCGCCTGGCGATTTTGAACTTTTTTGTGTGTGTATGGTTTCTCAAGACAGGGTTTCTTTGTGTAGCTCTGGCTGTCCTGGATCTCACTCTCTAGACTAGGCGAGCCTCGAACTCAGATCTGCCTGCCTCTGCCTCCCAAGTGCTGGGATTAGAGGCATGCGTCACCACTGCTGAGCAACATCCCCCAGTACCCAGTAACCCCCGTATCTGCCATTTTTTAAAATGGTATTTCCACTTCTGGTATTTGGCTGTGAAATAACTGGGCCTCCACCTTTCAGTGAAAAAGCTACAGCTGAGGCCTAGAGGCATGGACTGAGGAGGCTGGGCTCTGAAGGAGTCCGTCATCCAGCGGGATGGTAAGGGGTGGTGAGGGATTCCACGGCCTTGGTACCGCCCCCAGGGAAGGAAAGCTATCCTTGGGCATCTATTATTGTAGCAGCCCAGAGTTCTGCTCTCCATTCTAATAATAGCCCAGCCATCAAAAGATGGCTCCATGGGTAAAGAAAGATGCCGGCTGACAAGCCTAATACCATGAGTTCAATCCTTGGGCCCCACGTGGTGGAGGAGGTAAAGCAGTTCCTACAAGTTATCTCCTGACTTCCACATGAGTGCTGTGGTATTTGAGTTTCCACATACATGCGTGCGAGTGCACTTGAGAAAGAACACACGCACGCGCGCGCGGACACACACACACAGAGAAAGAAAATTAAAATTGAATAATATCGGGGCTGGAGAGATGGCTCAGCTGGTAAGAGCACCGACTGCTCTTCCAAAGGTCATGAGTTCAAATCCCAGCATCCACATGGTGGCTCACACCCATCCGTAAAGAGATCTGATACCCTCTTCTGGCTGTCTGAAGACAGCTACAGTGTACTTACATATAATAAATAAATAAATATTAAAAAAATTGAATAATATCCATCTATGCACTCAGAGTTTAACATTCCCTCTCTGATAATCCCAGTGCTTTGTTGTTTATTTGTTTGAGACAGAGCCACACTACATAGCCCTGGCTGCCCTGGAACTCATTTTTACCCACTTCCTAAAGGAGAACTAAACATCTCCTTTTGTTTTGTTTTATTTGTTTTGTTTTGCTTTTGAGACAAGTTACTTCTATGTAGTCTCAGCAGTCGGGAACTCACTCTGTAGACCAGGCTGGTCTCAAACTCACTGAGATTTGCCTACATCTGCATCCCAAGTGCTGGGATTAATGGTGTGCGCCACCATACCCCGCCACCATACCCAGCTTTAACATATCGCGTTTTTTTTTTTTTTTGATTCTCTGGGCAGCAGTCCTAGATGTCCTGGAACTTGCTTTGTAACCATGCTGGCCTTGAATTTACAGAGATCCTGCCTCTGCCCCACAGGGCGGCAGCTTAAGTTTTTGAAAGCCCCGTCCCCATTGAGAGTACTTTACTCCTCTTGAGCACCGGAGCAGGAACCTCTGTTTGGGACCTTGTCCTTTCCCATTGTCCTACTCTTTCCATTCTTCTTCCCATTCTGAGCACTCCTCATTTTGGTCTTTCTCAAAAAGAGAGAGAGAGAGAGAGAGAGAGAGAGAGAGAGAGAGAGAGAGAGAGAGAGAGAGACAAATTCCTAAAGCTTCTTGAGCTCGTCTGCTTCAGCACCTTAAGGAGGCTGGTTCTCAGGACGTCGGTGGAAATGAGACCGGTCGTCAGTGGAAGGCAGGGAGGAAAGGACCCCACCCCCTGCCCCCTGCAGGCCTCACCTAATCGCCACACTCTGCATTATTACCCGCCAAACGCGGCATGCTTTTAAATAAAATATGCAAAGATTTTCCTCTCAAATTATCTCCCCAGGCGAGTGAGCTCAACTCCAGCTTGTTAATGGAAAAAATGCAAATAGGGCCTCCCACTCCTCTCCCCAGCCCCTGGGCTCTGGACAGCTAAGGCGCTTTGCCGGCCTTCCTTCTGGGATGGCTGTTTCCTTTGAAACCGTGGTGGGGGCGGCGAGCTCCATCAGAAGAGAGTCTCAGAAAGGAAGGAACGTCCCAGGCAGGACAAGCTTGGATGACTGCCCACCACCGTCCCAAGCTTGTTCCCTTCTGAGATCTCAATTAGTTCCTCCTGAGCTGGATGGAGGAAAGGCCCGCTTAGGTGGCTGTACTTCTCCAGCTTAAAGCTGTTATGAATGCCTAGGGAAATAGAGAGATGGAGAAAACAGATCTGATCCCTCTCTTCATCCATTTCACACACACTTAAGGGACTGGATTAAGGCCTTAATCCAATATCAAAATCTGTTGTCTTTATGAGACAAATGGGTATCGTTCTTGCCAAAGATGCTGAGCCTGAGGGATGTGGTGCCAAGAGGAGACCAAGTAAACCCACATTTATGATCCGGCTGGGAAGGAAGCACCTGGTGGATTCTCTTCAGAAATACTGGTACCGAGCCAGCAGGCGCTACACAGAGAAAAAACACCCTGTCTCAAAACAGAGAGAGAGAGAGAGACAGAGACAGAAACAGAGACAGAGAGAGAATGGGAGATGGAGAGAGTGAATAAGATAACTAGTGGTCTTATCCGCATGGCTCCTGGCTTGTACCTGGCCAGTGGAGATGTAGCTGTTGCTAGGTAGCTGTTGGGTGGAGCCTAGGAGAATTGCCAACAGTTCAGCAAACAAATGTGGCAAAATGCTAACAACTACTGAGTGAATTAGGTAGGAAGTCGGGGTCAACTTATTTGTAAGCTTACAACTTTTCAATGTAAAAACGTAAAAAAAAGAAAACAATTATAAACTAGGAGGTGGTGGAGCACTCCTTTAGTCCTAGCACTCTGGAAGCAGAGGCAGGCTGATCTTTGTTGAGTTCGAGGCCAGTCTGGTCTGGAGTGATTTTCAGGATTGCTAAGATTACACAACAAAAACCATGTCTTGAAACAATCCCCCCCCCCACCCCACCCCACCCCAAAAGAAAAGAAAGCAATTATAATTAACCTTTTAAAAAATAATTACTGAGCAGGGTATGATGGTTCACACCTGCAATCCCAGCATTCTGGAGATAAAGGAAGGAGGTGGGAAGGTCAAGCCCAGCCTCTGCTACAGAGAGTTGAGGAGCAGCCTGGGTTACATTAGTTACCACCATCACCACAAACACAAAACAAAACAACAAAAGGATAATGATATTTTTTTAAAGAAGCAAACAGCACACAATTTTTTTAAAAAGAGTTATTTATTTATTATATGTAAGTACACTGTAGCTGTCTTCAGACACTCCATAAGAGGGCATCAGATCTCATTACAGATGGCTGTGAGCCACCATGTGATTGCTGGGATTTGAACTCAGGACCTTCGGAAGAGCAGTCAGTGTTCTTAACTGCTGAGCCATCTCATCAGCCTGGATAATGATTTTTTTTTTTTTTTTTTAGAGACAGGGTTTCTCTGTGTAGCCCTGGAACTCACTCTGTAGGCCTGGCTGGCCTCGAACTCAGAAATCCTCCAGCCTCTGCCTCCCAAGTGCTCGGATTAAAGGCAGGCACTACCACTGCCCAGCCGATAATGGTATTTTAACTATGATTTTTAAAGATGTCCTCCTTTGGGCAGAGTAGGAGTTGAGATAGTATCTCACACAGTCCAGGTTTGCCTTGAACTCACTATGTAGCCAAGGATGACCATGAACTCCTAATTCTCCTGCCTCCACTCCCTGAGTGCTGGGATTAAAATGAGCTACCATACCCACCCTAAAATCCTTATAACTTTTAGAGATGCTTTGTGAGTGAAACATTTGCAAATGAAATAAAAAGATTATTTGCTTAAAAATAATATAAGAGGAGGAAAAGTAATTGGGGACTTAGGAAACCAGATTGGCTGTGGGCTGATAATTGTTGAAGCTGGGTGATGAAAATACTCTTTGAATTTTTCCATAATAAGGAACTTTTCATTTTCTTTTTTTCCTTTAAATGTCATGTTTAAAAGGTTTATTTATTTTTATTTATGTGTGTGTGTCTCTCTGTGTGTGTCTGTATGTGTCTCTGTGTATGTCTCTGTATGTGTCTATGTATGCAGGTGACCAGGGAGACCAGAGAAGCATTAGATCTGGGGAGCTGGAGTTATGAGCTGCCCAGCCTGGTGCTGGGAACTGAATTCCTGTCCTTTGGAAGAGCAGCAAGTTCTTTTTAAAAATATTTTTTTTAATGTGCACATATGTTTTGCCTGCAAGCGTGTATGCATGCATCACATGCATACCTGGTACTCCTGAAGCCAGAGCCAGAAAAGGGTGTTGATCACCTGTAATAGAGTTAAGGACCATTGTGTGCTACAATTGGGTGTTAAGGAAGTAACTCTCTCTCCAGCACCCATCATCTTTTTCTTTTCTTTTGTTTCTTCCTCTTTTTTTTTTAATTTGACACAGGAGCTCACCATGTAGCTCCTGCTGTCCTGGAACTCATTGTGTAGATCAGGCTGGTCTCAAACTCACAGAAATCCTTCTGCCTCTGACTATGCCTGGTCATCCCCCATCATTTTTGTTTGTTTGTTTTGTTTTTTGGATTTGGTTTTTTCGAGACAGGGTTTCTCTGTGTAGCCCTGGCTGTCCTAAAGCTCACTCTGTAGACCAGGCTGGCCTCGAACTCAGAAATCCACCTGCCTCTGCCTCCCAGAATGCTGGGATTACAGGCATGTGGCACCACCGCCCGGCATCATTTTTAAATATAGAATATTTGTATTCATCCTTTGAGAATTTCACACATGAATACAATATATCTTAGTCAGGGTCACTATTGCTGTGATGAAACACCACAACTGAAAGCGACCTGGGGAGGAAAGGGTTAATCCGGCTTCTAGCTCACTGCTCACCTTTGGAGGAAGTCAGGACAGGAACTCAAACAGGATGGGAACCTGGAGGCAGGAGCAGATGCAGAGGCCGTGAAGGAGTGCAGCTTCCCCATGGTTACTCAGCTGCTTTCTTAAAACCCAGGACCTCCGGGCTCAGGGATGGCACCACGCACAGTGGCTGGGCCTTCCCCATTGATTACTCATTGAGAAAAAGCTAACAGACTTATCTACCGCAGATCTTACAGAGACCTATTTTTCCCAACAAAGGTTCCATTCTCTCAGATGACTATAGCTCCCATCAAGTTGACATTAAACTAGACAGCATGCAATGTTTTTCAATCATCTTCTCTTTTCTTTTTTCAAAAAGAACAATTATAAGAAAAACAACACATGTCAGAGAAGTATGTGTGTAGTGGGCAACAGAGTTTAGCTGAGGGCCTGGGGCAGATTTCCTAGAAGACAATGGTGTGTAAGCAGAGACTTCAAGTGAGCAGGGAAGAGGACAGACAGGTGGAAAGATACAGGAGGGAGGCAGCATGGCCAGCTATGCCTTTAGAGTAAGACTCAGCATAAGTTACTAATTAAGTAAGCAAGGAGAGTATAGACTCCAGAGCAGACTACCTGAATCCAAATTCTGCCACTGCCCCTTAAAAAAAATTTCTCTGCCTCACCTTTCTCAACTATAAAATAGGGAATAGCATCACAGACCTCACAGGGAAGCTAGAAGGATTAAGTAAATGCTTTGGCATGTGTCCAGTGCTTAGCACAGTGCTCACCCCATAACAAGAGTTGAAGTTTACTGTGTTCTCAGCACTGTCCTTGGACGATGCTGTCTCCTGCCTTAACCTCCCAAGGGCTGGGATTATAGGCATAGGCAAGCATGCGTGCCCAGCTCAGAATCTGAAAGCTGAACCAGTGCTGCCCGTCTTCTGGTGACAGGGCTGTGTAGCTGGCTTGTATCTTGTTCCAATCCCGCACATAAGCCTCCTCCATTATTTGAGAATGGGGAGCAGTGCTGGGGGGGGGAGGGCCCGTAAAGCTGGAGAAGTGCTTGAGAGCCACTTTTTCCATTAGAAAAATCTGTATTGTTTTTACATTTTTATTTACTGTTATTGCTTGTGCATAT
Source organism: Apodemus sylvaticus (assembly GCF_947179515.1). NCBI lineage: Eukaryota > Metazoa > Chordata > Mammalia > Rodentia > Muridae > Apodemus > Apodemus sylvaticus. Next base: position 140,313,615 of record NC_067474.1, read on the forward strand.
AGATGTGTGCATGCCACATCAGGTGTCTGGAGGTCCAAGAACAGCACTGTGGAGTCAGCTCTCCCCCCTCATCCTTAGCTTGGTTCTGGGATTGAACCCACGTCATCAGACTTGGTCTGCAGATGCTCTCTCCTGAGCGTTAGCCCCAGCCCTTGTTTATTTTTATTATTATTTTGTTGTTTTTGGTTTTTGTTTTGTTCTTTTGTTTTGGTTTTGGCTTTTGAGGCAGGGTTTCTTTGTGTAGCATTGGCTGTCTTGCAACTTGCTTTGTAGATTAGGCTGGCCTTGAACTCACAGAGATCCATCTGCCTCTGCCTCTCTGACTCAGCCTCTGCCTTTCTGCCTCTGCTTCTGCCTCTCTGCCTCTCTGCCTCTCTGCTTCTCTGCTTCTCTGCCTCTCTGCCTCTACCTAGTGCTGGATTAAAGGCATGAGCCACCATGGCCTTCCCTTTTATTATGCTTTAATTGACATGTAATAACTGTGCAGATTTATGGAATAGAAGACAAGTTCTATGTCCTCAAAGATCTTAACCTGACTAGGCAGGACTAAGGAGTGACATCAAACCACTGCAATTTTATTATTTGTGTTTTTTGTTTGTTTGAGAAAGAGTCTCATGGAGGTTGGCCTCAAATTCGTTATAGCTCAGCCTGCTCTTGGACTCCTGAACCACAGCCCTCTTCCTGGTTTATGTACACCCCCACACCTGGTTCTTATTGCATTATTTATCACATTAAATATAGCTAAGACCAGCCACAATCAGTCAATGGCAGAGTGGTTAAAAAATTGTCCCATCCTGTAATGTTTAAATTCCCATTTCGAAGTGGGGGGAAAAAGTAAATTCACAAATGTTGCATAACTTGAACTCAGCCTAGAAAGGGCAGAAAAGAATTCAAGGAAACATGGAAGTGTTTACAGTGTTACCTCTAGATGGTGCTGTTTGGGGTGATTTAAATTTTAAATACTTAAAAAAAAAATCTCAATACACATGAATAATTTTGTTAGTTTGTCTTAGTTTGGTTTTCAAGACAGGATTTCTCTGTGTAGCCCTGGCTGTCATGGAACTCACTTTGTAGACCAGGATGGTTTTGAACTCAGGGAGATCCACCTGCCTCTGCCTCTCGAGTGCTGGGATCAAAGGCATATGCCACCACCTAGTAACACATGGATAATTTTTATAATGAGAATTTCAACTTTATGTTGTTTAAAAATTGGTTTTTTTTTTTTTTAGAAATGAGTATGAAGGGTGTGGTGGTGCACACCTTTAATCCCAGCATTTGAGAGACAGAGACACAAAGTTTGTGGCTAGCCTGGTCTACAATTTATAGAATCCTATCTTATATTTTTGGTTGTGAGCCTAGCCTTTAATGGCTGAGAAATCTCTCCAGCCCAAGTGACCCTATCTTAAAACACACACACACACACACACACACACACACACACCTACACATAAACACACACCAAAAAACTAACAACAACAATAAAAAAAAAAAAAGACCAAAAGAATAATGGTGAAAATCACCAGCCACCAGAAAACCACAATTAAACCATGAGAGTTACCACTGCACACTGATGAGTGTCTATGCTCAAAAATGAAAGGGGAGTGTTATCTTGCATATGAAGAAGCTGGGCCCTCATAACTACCTGGATAGAAATGGCGACTGTGAGGCTGGAGAGATGGCTCAGTGGTTAAGAACACTGGCTGTTCTTCTAGAGGACCAGGGTTCAATTTCCGGAACACACATAGCAACTTGCAAGTGTCTGTAATTCTAGTTCCAGCAGATCCAACACCCTCACACAGACATGCAGACAGGCAAAGCACTAGTGCACAGAAAGAAAGAAAACAGACTGTGGCTTTGAAGGAAATAAGACAAAACCAGCCAGGGTAGGGTTTTCTGTTGTTGTTGTTGTTTTGGGTCTTTATTTTTGTTTTGTTTTTTGGCATTAAAGTCTTGTTATATATCCAGGATGGCCTTGAACTCATGGCCAGTCTTCTGCCTCAATCTCTTGAGTGTTGGAAGTACATGTGCACTAATATGCCCATCTAATTGTTTTCCATAGTGAATACAACAAACATCTTTTCCCTCATATTTCAAACTCTTTGTAACAGATTTCCAGACTCAGAGTTCCTGAATCAAAAGATTGTTATGGCCCTTGAGAACACCTGTTAAACCGTTTTGTACAATACACCTGGAAATCTGATAAACAGAAAATTAATTGCTAGACATAACTATGGAAGTATTATAATTCAAATAAATATATATTAAAATTAACATATTTTATTATTGTAGTTAGTAAGGTCAATTACTAAAATGATTGACGCCTCATTCTTTTTTTTTCTTTTTTTTTCCTTTTTGTTTTTGGTTTTTGTTTTGTTTTGTTTTGTTTTTTGTTTTTTGTTTTTTCAAGACAGGGTTTCTCTGTGTAGCTCTGGCTGTCCTGGAACTCACTCTGTAGACCAGGCTGGCCTCGAACTCAGAAATCTGCTTGCCTCTGCCTCCCAGAGTGTTGGGATTACAGGCGTGCGCCACCACTGCCCGGCCGTCTCATTCTTAATCAGATTGGGTGTTTTTTGTTCTTCTTTTTCATGTGGCATACATGTGTGCATGTATTGGTGTGTGGAGGACAAATGTCAACACAACATGGGTGCCTTCCTTGTTCACTTCCTACTTTAGTTTTGGAGACAGGGTCTCTTACTGAACCTGGGGCTCACTGAGCTCACTGACTGGGCTGGGTGAGCTGCCCAGCTACCTTTGGGGAATCCTCCTCCGAGTCCTTCAGCACTGGAGTTCCAGGAGTTACTGTGGTGTTTCACCTGGCTTTTACATGGGATCTGGGGACCTGAACTCAGATCCTCGTGTTTGTGCAGCAAGCGCTTTAGCTACCGAACTATCTTGCCAGCCCCATAAGTCTTCCATGCAGTATCTTTCTGGGCTACATGGTTCTTCTCACTGAAACTACTGGAAGGTCCCTGAGCCATAACGGTGTAATGAAGTTGGGAGACTTGAACCAGGCCAGGAGTACTCAGGAAGAAAGAGATAGGAATATGCTCAAGTGATCTTAGACAATGTAATATCATCATCCAAATGCCCATCAGCAAGCAAATGGATGAACAAATAGACAACAATATAATGGAGTAGTATTTGGCTCTAAAAGGAAAAGATTCTGGATCACTGAATTATGATTGAACCTTGAAGAAAGTGTGTTGTATGAAATCAAGTAGTGACAAAATGATAAATAACGTTGCAATATCTCTACATGAGATGCTTTGGTAGTCAAATTTGAACACAGAAAGCACAATGGGATTGCCAAAGACTGAGGAGGAGGAGGAGGAGGAGGAGGAGGAGGAGGAGGAGGAGGAGGAGGAGGAGGAAGGGGAGGGGGAGGAGGAGGAGGAGGAGGAAGGGGAGGGGGAGGAGGAGGAGGAGGAAGAAGAGGAGGAGGAGGAGGAGGAGGAGGAGGAGGAGGAGGAGGAAGAGGAGAAATTATCCAGGGATGGGCAGAGTATCAACTGTGGTAGGTGAGAAAGTTCTAGAATGGAGAGTAGAGATGGTTGCACAATACTGTATGTATTTAATGCCACTGAGTTACGCCTTTAATGATGGTTCCCAGTGCTTGCTGTGTAAAAGGGAGGACCTGAGTTAGAATCACCAGCACATCTGAAAAGCTGGGCATGTTCTTGTAATCTCAGTGCTGGGGAGGCAGAGACAGAAGGAGGCCCAGAACTCACTGGCCAGGCAGTCCCGCAGAATCAGCAATCTGCAGGTTCAGTAAAAGACCCAGTCTCAAAGAATAATGAGGTGACAGCTAAAGAAAGACACCAAACATTGGGACCTACCACATGCACGCACAGACATCACTGTCTGCAGATGGACCGATCAGACTTAATGACTCTATACGAGTCAAGTTCAGAGGCATCATCTGCAGGGTAAGTATCTCACAGAGATGACTGCAGCAGCCGTAGTGCTCAGGGATAAATTAATGCTGTCGGAGATATAGTCTTGTGGAAATCATAGTTTAAACATCTAATTGCTGTCATTGACAAAATCTCGTCACATTCACTCCAGAAACAGAAATTCAAAAATTTACAGATAAAAAGGATGGAAGCCTAAATTGGGTGCTGCACATGACTCTTTAATTTAGGTCACCAGTACTTTTTGGAAATGAAGACTCAGAACTTAAACTAATGATCTTGATGACTAATGGTGACTGGCTCATGGCAGGACTTTGTAATCAGCACCCTAGAAGTCCAGGACCTGCACGGCCACCCCGAGCACCTTGAGTAGCAGTTAGGGATCCAAGGACCAGGAGAATATCTCCTAGAATCCTCAGAAAGAAGCAAGAGATGCCTGGGCTTCTGTGTTCACCCGGGATAGATACTGAACTTACTGCATCATTTGAATCCAGCCTCGAAGGTTCCTGCAGTCTTGTACAAGAATCTCAGGTGATATGTGGATGGGTGTGAACAGCGGGTGAAACTGAAGGACAGGTTTTCCTCCCCTGCACACAAGCTCCCCTGTTCTCCCAAACTGATGAGAAGAGAGAGCTGGTGTCAGGTTCTAAAATGTTCCTAGACACCCAGTCTCTCCCTGACCCAGTGGTTCAAGTCAGCCTGACCCTCTGTTACTTCTGTTTCAGCATTGGGGCTACAGTTGTCTGCGCAGGAGCTGGGCTTGGTGAGTTGTTCTCTATCCATCTTCCCCTTCATACTGGAGATGGAGCCCAGGGCCTCACTTGCTGCACAAACTCTCTGCCAGGGACCCTTACTCCTCTCTTGTTCGCTGCCAAGTTGGCCAGCAGGACTGAGACTCTCCATCTTGCTTTCTTAACCTCTGGAATAGCTGGGGTTATAGGTGTGTGCTACCATGCCTAGGCTAAGCAGGTGGTTTGTCTCTTTAAATTCTTATGGGTGCTAGAAGCAGGATACTGATGATTCTTCCCAGGCCATAGTCAGGTCTGTTTCCGAGGAGCTAAGATAGGATGCCAGAGGCTTAGGGTTCTGGCTAAGTACCTGCTGGAGGGTAGGGAAGCTTTCCAGCCCTTCTTCTCCATTTTGGTTTTCAGGTTCCCTTCACTTCCACCCCCACATCCTGGCCAGCAAGGCTGGCTTTGCCCATCCCTCCCCCCAGGCTATCCTGCAGACAGTGGCAAAACCCAGGGGAGTTTTGCCCTCCCCTCTCTGCCTCTTTATAACCTCTCTCCCACGGGTCCTCTGTAGAAGAGGAAAGCCTGTGTGTGTGTGTGTGTGTGTAGATGTGTATTGAAAAATGATTGTGTCCCTTTTCCAATTTCTCTGCAGCAGCTCCCCCTCCCAGCCTGCTCATCTGTGCAGGTAGACCCCCAGGCTTGTCATTAAGTCACTATCTCTGACACCTCTGCAGCTTCCATGCCCTGGGGGGGTGGGGATGAGAGAGGCTCTGTCTCTACCTTCCCCTCCCCCACAAGCTTCAGCTGCATGTGTCACCCAATATCCCAGCAGCCACTTGCTCCCACCCCAGAACCAGCTCTCCAAATCTGTGCTTGTGGTTAGGTGGGGGGAAAGGGGGAGCTGCTTTACAAATGACCCTCCCCATCCAACTGGAGTGCCCAGATTGCAGTAGGAGGGGGACAGAGGAAGGAAAGAATTGAGGGTGCAGGGCCTAGAATTCAGTTCTAGGAGGGCGTCAGTCTGTCTAGCTGTTTGTGTCTACCTTTCTGATCTACTCTGCTGGGGAAGAACTCTGGGTTTGTCCCTCTGGCCACACTGTGTGTCAAGGCCCAGGGAGACTGGCAGATGTGGAGACAGAGGCAGAGCCCCACTCTCTTGCCTCCCTCACCTTTACAGACCTTTTTTTCTCTTTGATGGACGTCGGACCTTAGGAATCCTAGGCCAGTGTTCTACCACTGAGCCATGCTGGCAGCCAGAGATGCCTCTTAAATGATATTCCAGTACCACCATTAAGCGTGATAGAACTATGGGCCTTTCACACATAAACTTCATTATGCTGAGGTCATTTCCTTCCATTTCTAGTTTGCTGAGAGTTTCTATGATGAAAAGGTGTTGAATTAAAATATATATATATATATATATATATATATATATATTTAGGACATCTGTTCTTATTTAATTTCTGTTGCCGTGATAAAAAACACCCTGACAGAAAACAACTTTGGGAGGAGAGAGTTTATTTCAGCTCACAATTCCAGATCACAGACCATCACTGATGGTCCTGCCAAGGCAGGAACTTGAAGGCAGGACAGCTTGCTACTGCACACAGAATAACTGGGAACCCAGGGACTCACTCTGCAGTCAAGAAGTGCAGCAGAAACCACAAAGAGGATGCCTGCTCACCAGGCAGCTTATGCTGAGCTGTCATCTTTACACAGGTCAGAGCCATCTACCTAGGGACATTACAGTGAGCGGGACCTTCAGATATCATTGCAAGGATTCAGAGCAGCTGACTAAGTGAGCGACAGATGCTGTTGGAATCGTCTGCTGCTGAGGGCAGTTCTTCCTGAATGACCCTCCTGGCTTTGGGAAGCAGATATTGGCCAAGGTACCAATGCAGGGAAAGGGTCTGTTGAAGGAGCCACATTATGAGTACTCACAGTTTGGATGGAGAAGAGGGAAACCAGAACTCATGAGGGTTGGGGGAGGTGTTTCCTAGATCAAAAATCAAATATACAGTGATGGGACATTTATGTAACTGAAAGAGAAAACACTTGCCAAGCACACACGAGCCCTGGGTTTGATGCTTGGAGCTGCCACAAATGTAAATGCACAACATTAAATTCATGTGTGTGTGTGTGTGTGTGTGTGTGTGTGTAGATAGAATCTCTCTCTGTAGCCTTGGGAAGCAGAGCCTCGTGAATTATTATAATTCAAGAATGTGAGACTAAGCCGGGTGGTGGTGGCGCACACCTGTAATCCCAGGACTTGGAAGGCAGAGGCAGGTGGATTTCTCAGTTTGAGTCCAGCCTGGTCTACAGAGTGAGTTCCAGGACAGCCAGGGCTACACAGAGAAACCCTGTCTCAAAAAAAAAAAAAAAAAAAAACAAATCCAATCCCCCCCCCCCAAAAAAAAAGTGAGGCAAGCCTGGGAAGCACACTAAGACATCTCCAAAGGGAGAAAAAAGAAATGAGAAACAAACAAGATATTGATACGGACAGCTGAAATCCTAGCTGAAGCACGGCCTCTGGAGAAAGAAGGAGGAGCTTGCTTTGTCCTCGGCAAGCCGCTTCGAGGCTCAGAACTTCAGTGGATTCATTTGCAAAATGGAGAACTTTCTTTCTCATTGCACTGCTGGGGTTATGGTAATAACGAAATAGAAGAAAGGACAAGAAAGAAATGAGAACCCCTAGTAGGTGGGTCCAGGACCAGGATGAAGGTCCGGAAAGGGAGGCAGATGGAAGTCCTCGGCAGACGCTGCTCTTGGGCCACATTCATTTCATGCTGGTGTGCTGGATACCGAAACAGGTTGATTTGAGATCTTGTCCTGAGACATGCGCAACACCTTTTGACAGATAGGCAGCCTATAGGGTAGAGGTAGCTGGGAACATTTACTTCGTATTCCCAAGCTCTGTGTCCCGGATGCATTAGCGCCAGCTTGTCTTACCAGATATCCCCCAAGCAAGATGGACAGTTCAAAGAGCCTGGGGGAACCAGAGGAGTGATCCAGGATCTGGCCCACAGGACACCTTGTCCTTTCATCCATGAGGTCATCAGACAGCAGTGGCTTGTGGCTAGAGGGACAGAGCAGTCGCTGTGGGCTGGGTTCTGGCAGGTAGCTGGTGAGCATTCTGACCGCCTGGGCCCTCTTCTGCATTAATTACCCAACAACATGGTTCAGGCTGTTCTCCCTTTGTGCTACTTTAATTAACGGAGATCTCCTTCAAGCAAACCAGCTGCCGTGTAAGTTGTCAAACTGTCAGCACACACAGGATGGGTGCCATGGAGACATTAAGTGTGGGAACTACGCATGGGCTCCCTGGCTCCTCCGCTCAGTAAGCTCTATCCCTCCAGTCCATCCCAGTAGCAAAGATGGGCACAGGAACATCAAGATCAAGAGAGGGCTTTGGGTTCAGAGTTGGGTCTGACCTTTGCCTGTCAGTCATTTGCTGGGAGAGTTCAGGTAAACCACTCAACGTTTCTCAACTTGCCTCATCTGCAAAGTGGGGATGTGACCACTTGAGCCAGGACTGTGGTCAGGAACGTATAACACACTTTACCTGGGGTCTGTGGTGCCCGTGAGTATGACTGTGATTCAGGCAGTTAGTTATTCTGGTCATTCCGGCTTTCCAACCAACCTCTTTACATGTCTTCATTGTTTTATATTTTGTTTTGTTAGTTTTACTTTTTGAGACAGGGTTTCTCTGTGTATCCCTGACTGTCCTGGAACTCACTCTGTAGACCAGGCTGGCCTTGAACTCAGAGATCTGCCTGCCTCTGCCTCCCTAGTGCTGGGATTAAAGGAATGTGCCACCCCCAACTGGCACTTTACAAGCTCTTTATGGCCTGTGAGAAGCTTTAGTTGAAGCACAAGAGAGGAGCGAGACAGAGATGTAGCACAGTTGGTAGATCATTTGCCTCATATGTTCACGGCCCTGTGCTCAGCTCTCAGTACTGCAAAACCAAAATGCTGCAAACAAACAAGATACTTGTGGGAGGGCCAGGGACACAGCTCAGTTGGTAGAGTGTTTCCCTAGCATGCGTCAAAGCCTAGGTTTGACCTTCAGCACTTCAGGAATCAGGCATGGGAGAGCACTGCCTTAATCCCAATTCACAGACCCTAGAAGCAGGAGACTCAAGAGTTCAGCTACATGAGAAGCTTCTTCATTGCCTCATAACCGCCACCACACACACACACAGAGGGGGGGAGAGGGGGGAGAGAGAGAGAGAGAGAGAGAGAGAGAGAGAGAGAGAGAGAGAGAGAGAGAGAGAGAGAGAACTTCCCATAGCTCTTACTAATAACCTGCTTTTCTTTCTATTATGTCTTTGTTTATGTGTATGTGTAGGCATGCTATGCTCATGTGGAGATCAGAAGACAATTTCAGGAGTTAGTCCTCTCCTTACCCTGTGTGGGTCCCTGGGATGAATCTCAAGCTGTCAGCCTGCAGCAAACACCTTTACTCACTGAGCCCCTGACTTATTTTTTCAGGACTCCATTGTGTTCTGTGCACCCTGGCTCTTTCAGTAGCTTTGCCTTTGAGCATCGAACCTTTAAACCACAAGGACCACACAGACTCCTTCCTCTAGTTTTCCCTTCTCTAGGAAGCACACGGGTGAGAGGAGCATTGTCTTTGAAGCTCTGGAAGTCACATTCAGTTTCACTCACTAAGTATACAAACCAATGGGGTGATGGTTGGTAGAAAGGTGGTGGGTGGTAGAGGGGAAATGGGTGATGGGGGTGATGGGTGATAGATGGGGGTAGTGGGTGATAGGTGGTAGATGGGGTGATGGGTGATGGGTGGTAGAGGGATGATGGGTGGTAGATGGGGTGATGGCTTTAAGGAGGAAAAGGCTGAGTTCAGACCTGAAGGACAAGAACAGGAAATAAGGGTAGAGGAGGGTGTCTTAGCAGATAGTATCAGGTTCAAATGCTCAGGGTAGCCTAGACTGTCTCAAATTTGCTTTGTAACCCAAACTAGTCTTAGAATTCCTGTTTCCATCTTGTGCCACCATGCTGGCCATATTTGTATTTTGAAAAGACTATTTACATGAGATGTGTATAGTGAGTTGGAAAAGAGTGGGTACAAGGTCAGGTAGAGGGAGTTGTCTTTTATTTATATAGTTAGTTAATTTGTTTGTTTTTCGAGACATGGTTTTTCTATGTAGCCCTGGCTATCTCAGTACTCACCTATAGATTTGCCTGGCCTCTAACTCAGAGATCTGCCTACCTCTGCCTCCCAAGTGCTGGGATTAAAGGCATGTGCCACCACTGTCTGACTGCAAGTTGTTTAAATTCAGATCAAAGCTGAGATTTCTCAGTTGTAAAGAAGAGAAAGAGGGCTCTCTTTATTTTGAGAACATTAAGAATTAGAAGTTCCATAATTAATATTGATTAGGCATGAGAACCCCAAGAACAGAACAAAAGAGGCCATTAAGAAGAAGGACCTGGAGAAGAAGAAGAAGAAGGAGGAGGAGGAGGAGGAGGAGGGGGGGGGAGGGGAGGGGGAGGGAAGGGGGAGGGGAGGGGAGGGGAGGGGAGGGGAGGGGGAGGGACCCGAACACTTGCTCAGTGGGTAAGGGGACTTGCTGACAAGCCTGACAACTTGAGCTCGATACCCAGGACCCACACAATGGAAGGAGAAACCTGATTCCTGAATGTTGTCCTCTGAGCTCCCCATGCAATAATAAAAAGAGAGGTGGGGAGAAGGTTGGGTACATGATAAGGTGCCTGCCTAGCATATCCCAGGCCCTGCCTCAGTCCCCAGTCCTCACCCCTTAGGTGACCAGAAAGGCAAAAAGAGTCAATATTTGTCAAGAGAGAAGATAATGGAGTCCACTTGGCAGAGTTTCAAGAAGGGAACCTTTAGCAGCAGCCGATACTGCTGGGCATATCTCTGCAGGACTAATTGGTCTGCTCCAAAATAAAAGGCTGGCATCCTTGATGAGTTGTTGTGAGTGTCCTGGGGTGGCAAGGGACAGATTGCAGTGATTTAGGGAATAGAAGGAGAGAGATAGAGACAGAGACAGAGAGACAGAGAGACAGAGAGACAGAGAATAGTGGAAGGCAACATTACCCCAAAGATTCAACATTTTAAGGTGGAAGAGATTTGACCATATTTGCATGCGTGGGGTTGGGGATGTGTTCTAGTAGAGAACAAGAATCTAAAAACCGCAGGCAGGGGAGAGGTGGGGGAGGAAGGATAGTTGACAAAGCAGGTTTCCAGAAGAGCTGGGAGCTGTAGGCTGTGAGCACCAGAGAGCAATTAGCTGGGAACACTTGAGAGATGAAATGGGAGGTGGAGGGGGGGGGATGAGCAGACTCCTGGTGGTGGTGGTGGTGGTGATGGTGGTGGTGGTGGTAGTGGTTCAGGGAATTGAAAGGCTCTGCCTGTGATGGGTTTAACCCTTGCTGTAGAGAAGGAGGCATGTGGAGATGGAGAGATGGTCCAGTGCTTAAGAACACTTACTGCTCTTTTTGTTTTGTTTGTTTTGTTTTTGTTTTTTGAGACAGAGTTTCTCTGTGTAACCCTGTTTCTGAATTCACTCTGTAGACCAGGTTGGCCTTGAACTCAGAGATCCATCTGCCTCTGCCCTCTGGAATTCTGAGATCAAAGGTGTGTGCCACCACCGCCCAGCGGTGTGCTTGCTGCACTTGCAGAGGACCTGGGTTCAGTTGTCTGCACTGTGTGAACAGGGCATGATGACACATACCTGCTATGTTATCATCAGCAATACAGAGGCCAGAGGGTTGAAGTTTAAGGTCATCCTCAGCTACATAGAGAGTTTGAGGCCAGCCTGGGAGATAGGAAATCCTGTTTCAGAAAGGCTGGGCATAAAGGTTCTTTTTTGTCAACACAGATGGAGATTTAGTAGGAAGGCAGGCAATAGGCAGGCAAGCAGGCAGGCAAGCAATGCTAGTGCCCAGCCTACATTCCCCTTTACTCCAACTCTTCTCAAGTGTCTGATAGTAGCAGGGAAACTAACAGACAAAATCTTCATTTAAGCTGGTGGTACATGTCTTTGATCTCAGCACTTGGGAGACAGAGGCAGGAGAGCTCTATGAGTTCAAGGCCGGCCTGGTCTACAGAGTGAATTCTAAGCCAGTCAGGCTTCTATAGTGAGATTCTTCCTAATCAAACAAATAAGCACACAAACAAATACAATTTAAAATCCTCATCCAGTCCCCGTGTCTAACACTGCCTCACAGCTGGGCAACTTCCTCTATGCCAGTCCCTGTTCCCACACGCCGTGGCACTTTTTCCTGTCACCATGAGGGCTGTGTTATTCCTCTGCCCATGAGAAAACAGGCCTTGAGAAGTTTGGAGACCCGGACAGCCAGTTAACAGTGCAGCCAAGTGCAGCTCTCTTGACTCGGGCAGATCAGAGCCATCTTTTAGAAAGTGAAGCCTGCACTCTGGGAGGCAGAAGCAGGCAGATTTCTGAGTTCGAGTTCGAGGCCAGCCTGGTCTACAGAGTGAGTTCCAGGACAGCCAGGGCTATACAGAGAAACCCTGTCTGGAAAAAAACCAAGTCCAAAAAAAACAAAAGAAAAAAGAAAAAGAAAAAAAAAAAAAAGAAAGTGAAGCCGGAGGCCCACAGTTCCTGGAAATTACTTTTAAATGTGATAAACAAGGAAGGGGAGGATCATGTTATGGTGGGAGATCCCCAGAGCCCAGAGTAAAAGCATTTGTATTGATATCATGTTCGTTTAGAACTATCTTGTTTATAGCTGAATTTGGGTATTCACTTATTGGCCTTAGGGATCGATCCCAGGACTTCAGGAATGCTTCAGACTTTATTATTAAACTCTACCTCAGTCTCTAGTGTTTAATTTTACATTGCAGTCTTTATGTATACATGTATGTATGTGTTTAATTCATTTTTTGGTGGGCCCAGGCTGACCTCATTATGTACCCCAGTCTGACCTTGTATTTTCTGCCATCTTAAGCACTGGGATTACAGCACGCACCACCATACTCTTGAGACAGGGCTGGGTTTTGAACTCAGGGCTGTCTATGCTAGAAGAACACTCTAACAACTGAGGTTTATCTCCCTCCTACTCTATAGTTTTATAAAGTAGAAATTACACTTTATTCCTCAGGCAAGGAAGTTGGACCTAGACGGAAAGTAACTTTCATTAAAGGCAGAACTGGGGCCAGACCCAGGTCCTGTTTTGTTTTCCATCACTCTATGTCACTATGAGGCCATCCAGACACAAACCCATACTGCTCTCTGACTGGCCCATGCCCTTCATCACACAGGATCATTAGTTATAGGAGACCAAGACTAAGAGGAAGTTTGTGCTCCACATAGATACCCTCCCTACGCCCCAAGAACTGACAGTGTGAGCTAGTGTCTGTAGAGGAGGATGCTGATCTTTAGGCAGGGCTTTTGAACTCTGGCAGATCTGGCTCTGAGCTGAGGGACAGGGTTCTTAGATGAGGTAGAGAGGGAGATGTATGGTGGGTGTGTGTGTGTGTGGGGGGGTGGTTAACAGGGAACATCCAAGGTCCTAGATAAGGAGGTTTTGTAGAATTCAGGCAGGAGGCTTTCTGTGTCTTTTTCAGAGAGACAAGCATGGTGGTCACTCAAGGCGACCAGGAGTGGCTGTAAGAAAGAGAAGCACAATCAGAGTGGCTTGCTGGGCCTGGCACAAGGCCAAGTCCTGCCCAGTTAGGGACAGGCGCACATGGCAGTGAACTCACACATAAACCGTGTGTTAGGGAGTATGGTGTCAGGAGCAGGCTGAAGTCCCAGGTTCAGAGAATGGGAGGGGATTCCCCACCTTTGGCTCTGTGGAGGGACCCATCCAAAAGACAGACCACAACACGTCAAGACCTGGCATGACCTAGCTCCTGCTACCCTTCAGCTGTCTTGCCCTGGTGCCAGCCATGCTAGCAGCCCCTGGCTATTTAATGCCTCCTTAATGACATCGCTCATTAAGTTGATTTTTCTCATCTCCTTAGTCTCCCTGTTCTGAGTTGTCACCTCTGTCACTCCCAGCCTGGGGCTGGCTTAACCCTCGGTAGCTCCCACACCAAAGATCCTGCAGAGGCTGCTGTCAATGCTGTGACACAGATTCCACAGAACCAACCTGAACTCCCTTTAGGGGATGGAGCTGGCTTCTTAATGCTTGTGCCCCACAAACTGAGGGCTGAAGGGACAAGAATTTGTTCTGTCATGTTTTTGTGTGTGAAGAGGTCCTTCAGAGGGCTTCCTATGGTTTTGTGCCTTTCCTGGGGCCTCTGGTGGCTTGTTGGTAATCTATAGTGTTGGGTTTATAGATGTATAGACTCATTTCTGTCTTCATCTTTGCCTGGTGTTCTCTTGTCTGTCTGTCTCTCTCTCTATCTCCGTCTCTGTTTCTCTTTCTCAATCCATGGGGGGGGCGGGGACTGTGTTCAAAGTTCACCTTTTTTGTAAGGACATCAATCATATTGGATTAAGTCCCACCCAAATGGCCATATTTTAACTTGGTTGCCTCTGTGATGAGCCTATCTCTAGGTAAGGTAACATCGTGAGGTCATAGGGGTTAGGAATCTTGTCCTCTTCCTTCTGTTCTTGTTAGGTGAACATGAATGCACGTGTGCATGTGTGTGCATGTGTGTGCATGTGTGTGCATGTGTATGTGCATGTGTGTGCATGTGTATATGCATGTGTGTATATGTGTGTGCATATGCACATGTGTACAGATAAGTATGTGGAAATGAAAAGATGTCTTTCAGAGTTGCTTCTCCCCTTCTGCTGAGGGTTTCAGGGATATAATTCAGGCAGTTAGGCCTGTGTGGCAAACACTTTGCCAGCTGATCCATCTTGCCAGGCCCCAGCGCATCTTCTCTGAGGGACACAGGACTGTCTGGTTCTGACTTTAACTTTTGTTAAAGTCTTTGTTTTTGTCTTTGTTTTTCATAGTCATAATAAGTGGGCAGAGAAATTTGGTTTTGTTGTTGTTGTTCGGTTGTTTGTTTGGTTTTGTTTCTGCTTTTCAAAACAGTTTCTCTATATAGCCCTGGCTGTCCTGGAACTCACTTTGTAGACCAGGCTGGCCTTGACCTCAGAGATCTGCCTGCTTCTGCCTTCCCAGTGCTGGGATTAAAAGCTTGTGCCACCAATACCTGTTCTTTTTTCTTTTTTTAAGTTCTTAAAAATTGTGTGTCTTTGTGTGAGTATGTGCATTTGATTGCAGCTGCTAGAGAGGGCCAGAGGCATCACATCCCCTGAAACTGCAGTTATAGGCAATTGTCAGCACTCTGTGTGGGTGCTGGGCATGGAACTTGGGTCTTCTGCAAGAGCAGTTAATACTCCTAAGGAGCCATCTCTCCAGAGTCCTTATTTGAAACTTCAAACACTTCAGCAGTAGCCACCACACTAGCAATATAAAAAAATGGAAAAACATCCTTAAAAAAAAAAAGCCAGGCAGTGGTGGCGCATGCCTTTAATCCCAGCACTTGGGAGGCAGAGGCAGGAGGATCTCTGAGTGTGAGGCTAGCCTGGTCTACAGAGTGAGTTCCAAGACAACTAGAGCTACACAGAAAAACCCTGTCTCAAAAACAAAACTAAAGTAAACTGAAAAGGAAAGCCAATTCTATTCCACAGGAGATCTTTCACAGCTCTCTTGCGAGCACTGTGTGTCTATAAGAAAAACAACATCCGGAATGGCAGGGTCTCAGGAATGAGTTTTAGAAGATCAGAGGGTGTGTCATATCAAAGACCGGAGATAGGGAGAAGATAGGGTGTAAAAGAAGCAGGAAATTAAAACAAAATAAATTTCAGGGCAGTGTTTATAAAAGAGGAGCTGGACCCAGCACAGCGGTAGTACAGGAGCCCTGCTCCAACATTCTCTGGTTGGGATAGACCCTTTCCTCCTTCCCTCCCTGCCCAACTCTTCCCAGTTATAGGTGGTCACGAAAGGAGTAGAAATTGCAAGAGGTGGAAGGCTAACTGGGGGACCACCTATAAAGGAAACTCTGTGAGTCTTCCCCAGTGCTAAACTAGGCTTTGATGGTGCAGATGAGCTATGTCCTCTAGGTTCTGTAAACTCGCTGGCTCAGCAAGGTGGATTGGGACAGACTTGTTTCTTTGGCCTGTTCTATGTGGGGTGAACAGAAAGAGGCTCCCCAGGAAACGTCATGCACCAATTGGCCAGAGGATGTTGATTCGCTGCATTAGAGGGTGTTTTTGCTCATAGACTAAAGGTTGGAGAAAAGACGCCATTCCATGGGATTCAATGTGAAAAGTGAAGACCCAGTCAGTCCACAGTGAAAGGAGTCAGCTGTGGCTATTTCAGGGAGACACTGATTGGTTTGTACATTTTTAAGTGCTCCAGAGCATATATATTTGTGTAGACCTATCTACAACAATTTTCAGATATTTGAACTTAAGAGAACCTCAATTATAATATCAAAATTATATCCTGAGGGCTGGGGATGTAGCTCTGAGTTTCACCTCCAGCACCACACAGCCATCCTAGCACACAGCAGACGGAGGCAGGAAGATCAGAAGGTCAGGGTCTTCCTTGGCTGTGTATCTAGTTTGGAGTCGCCTGGGTTACACGGGGTCTTGTTTGTTGGGTTTTTGGTTTGTTGTTTTGTTTTGAGACAGGGTTTCTCTGAATAACCGTGACTGGCCTTGAACTCAAAGATCCTCCTGCCTCTGCCTGCCAAGTGCTTGGCACTAAAGGCTTGTGCCACCAAGCCCAGCAAGAGCCTGTTTTGTTTTTAATGATAAACACATAATAAAAGCGAGAGAGAGAGAGAGAGAGAGAGAGAGAGTTTCTTCAATGATTAGCCACTGTTCAGATGTCTACGCTTTTGAAGGCGGTCTAAGAAAACTCATTGGATCATTTAAAAAAAAAAAAAGGAAAAAAGAAAGCAGACATGAAGGTTGAAGGGAGAGGAGCAGAGCCAGTGGGAGGGGACACAGGATGGTAATGGTGGGCGAGGCTGATCAAATACAGCATGCACACATATAAAAACACAATAATAGGATCATTATTATATGAAATTAACCTATGGTGATAAAACATTTGAAGATAAGTTACATCATGAAAATAAATAAAATGAACCCTTCCTTGCCTCTCCACAGGGATGGCTGTAAGACGCTTGGTCCAGTTGTCAGGAGCTTTGACATTCTTTCACTCACCAATGTGAACACTGCTCATAACAAACACACACCATGCAGTCCAGCATGTAATAAGCAGTCCCAAGATACAAATCCCCATCCCATGCCCACACACATCTTGTTCTGGGGATTCGGGAACGAGAAGAGAGGTGGTTTGAGTGCTTCCTGTCTCCCCACTCTGGAACAGGGAGCCAGACGCAGGGAGTCGGAGGGTGTTCAGGCTTTGGTGGAATGGTACAAAATGCTGTTCCCTCTCCCCAGGAACATAACACAGCCCAGGCGAAACCCCAAATCATAATTAAAAGATACCCTGCAACTCCCTTGGCAGCATAAATTTTGAAGATGAAAGTAAATGATTAAAATAATTAAACACTTCAAGCTGACAAGCCGGAGCGGAATCTTGCCAGCGGACGTTTGTCAGTAATTAGGTAATTAATCCTGGTGCAGATTATACACTATAACAAACCAGTCAGGCTGAACGGAGCCGGCTGCTCAGAATTAGACTTTTAAAAAAGAAGAGAAGGATGAAAGGGCAGATAAGAAGAGAGAAGCTAAAATCAGAGAAAGACGCAGCTCACAGTTCAGCTCTTGTGGCCACCTGGCCATTCTCCACCAGACAGCATTCATTGGGTGTGCACTGAGACCACACTGGGCCTCCTGGAGAGTTCTGGGCTTGAGTCTAGACTTGAAAGCAGTTGCCTGCTGGGACTTCAGTGGGATTTCAAGCTGGGGAGGGGGAAGTACCTCTGTTCCTCCCAAATCAGAAAAAGGGGTGGAAAGGAGCCCAGAGAAGAACTGACAGCTTATGGGCTGGCTATATTACACCCATTCACTGGTCCATTCTGCGAGGGTCCTCAGTACTGAAGAGAAAGAGGCTCAGGCCTGTGGAAAAGAATGTCAAAACTGTTGGGGGGGGATCAGAGCCCAACCCAAGCACTGTTAGATCAAGGCAGGTTCTGGCAGAAACAAAAGAATCTGTATTATAAGTGTAACTAAAGTATGTAGAAATAGGAAATGATTTGAGCAATATAATTTTATTATTTTTTAAAATTTGTGTGTGTGTGTGTGTGTGTGTGTGTGTGTAAACTGGAGTCGGTTGGAAACTGTGTAACATGAGAACTAGACAAGTGAATTTTGGGTCCTTGGCAAGAGTAGGCAGTGCTCTTAACTACTGGACCATCTCTCCAGTCCCCAGAAAAGCCACATTGCAATAGTGTGCATCTGCAATCCAAGTGTCCCTAAGGAGAGCTTTGGAAGCTTACAGGACACCAGGCTTTGCATACTCAACAGGAAGTAACAGAAAAGAGACACTGATCTCAAATGAGGTAAAGGCAAGGAGAAATGTTCAAGGCTGTCTTCTGACCTTCACGACATGCCCAGCAAGAGTGCCCTTCAACTCACACACACACAACCACATGAACACGTGTGCATGCATGTGTACACACACACACTTATGCACACAATCACAGGCATACACACAATCACACACATGCATACACATACAATCACATGCATGCACACACACACACACACACACACCATATACACAAAAATAAAAAAAATAAATTAATTCAGGGCCCATCTAGATATCATTAACATGGAGAACTCTGTGTTCTGTGCTATGTGACCAGTAGTCATGTTCTTATGTGGGGAGTTGTGGTCATGTGTTCCATGCCAGGAATCTGGTCTCAAGTAGATGAAACACTTACCATCATCAGGTATGAGGTTTCTGAACCTACTCAACCTTACCAAGTTTCCTGGCATGGTCCACTGCCCCACACCTATTTGTATTATATGTACAAAATTCTTTTAAATGTCTGAATAAAATCATTATAGTAATTACCAGTTCTTTAATTCTACTGGGCTTTTTGGCAATAGTATTGATTTATAATTTTTGTAATTTTTTACATATTCTACCATAATTGCTGCTATAACACTGTACTAAATAAAAATAAAAACCATTCAATTTCTTATAGAAAATACAATTGCATAATAAACAATTAAACAAAAAAAAATAAATTAATGATAATAGTAAAGGGTGAAGCTCCGAGCATTAACACAGGTGCTGATGGAGCCATGACCACTTGCCCCGCCTTGCAGCAGAGAGGCCTGGGAGAGACGATGCAGGAGGGAAAAGCAGGCTCTGTCCCAGGGCCACAGCCATGGCTTAGACAGGGCTCCAGAGACCACACTATGTTTTAAACTCACCTCCAAAGTGAGTATAGTGGTACATGCCTTTAATTCCAGCACTTGGAATTGCAAAAGAAGGCAATTCTCTGTGAGTTCAAGGCCAGCCTGGTCTACAGAGTGAGTTGTAGGACAGCCAGAGAGCTATACAGTGACACTCTGTCTTGAAAAAAAAAAAAACAGAACAAAACATAAATAAATACATACCTTCTTGCTTGGTGTGGTGATGTATGGTTTTATTGCCAGCACTCAGAAGGCAGAAGCAAACGAATCGCAGTAAATTCAAGGCCTGCCTGTTTTACATAGCTAGTTCTAGGCCAGCCAAGGCTACACAGTGAGACCCTGTCTCAACACCGCCCCCAAACAAACAAACAAACAAACAAACAAAGAAAAATCAAGCTGAGTAGTGGTGGTGCATGCCTTTAATCCCAGCACTTGGGAGGCAGAGGCAGGAGGATTTCTGAGTTCAAGGCCAGCCTGGTCTACAGAGTGAGTTCCAGGATAGCCAGGGCTATACAGAGAAACCCTGACTTGAAAAAGTCAAAACCAACCAACCAACCAAACAAACAAACAAACAAACAAACAAAACAAACCTCACTGCTGCTCCTAAACCTTATTTTTGTTTAGATAAGTTCATGTGTCCTGTAGGAAGGAGAAGGAAAGATTGTGTATGTGTGTGTGTGTGTCTGTGTATATGTGTCTATGTGTTTGTATCTCTGTGTATGTGTGTATCTGTGTATATGTGTGTCCATGTCTGTGTGTCTGTGTATGTATGTGTGTGTATCTGGGTCTATGTGTGTGTATCTCTGTGTATGTGTGTCTGGGTCTATGTGTGTGTGTCTGTGTGTATATCTGTGTCTGTGTGTCTGTGTGTCTGTGTGTATGTGAGTTTGTCTGTGTGTATATTTAACTGTGTGTGGTATCTCTGTGTCTGTGTGTGTGTCTCTGTGTGTGTCTGTATGTGTGTGTGTCTATGAATGTGTGTGTCTGTGTGTATGAATTTCAACTTTGTAACCACAGTAGAAGAAAACAGCACTTTACAAGACTAAGGAAAGGGCAATGAAAATCTTCAGTAGCCCTGAGCTCAGAGACATTCCTGTGTGCTGGACATCAAAGAAGGCTCAGACTTTCCTGTGCTGGGCCTTGGAAATGGAAGAGATCAGAGAACAGAGGAGAGGAAGGGTGGAGTTTGGTCCTTGTCATATGAAGTACTGCTTTCTTCTACTGTGGTCACTAAGCTGAAATTCACACACAGAGACACAGAAACACACACACATACACACAGGCACAGATGCACACACAGACACATACACAGACGCACAGACATAGAGATACACACAGTTATATACACACACATAGTGAGTTAATATATATGTACATATATGTGTGTATGTATATATATATAATGGAATATATTCACATGTGTAATAACCTTTCATACTCATTGGACTGAAGGAACCTTGAAGTTCTGTCTCATTTGATAGGCAATATAGTGGAGTAATTAATAGTATGTTTTAAATTTTTTATTGTTAACTAAATAGCAGGTGGGGGTAGAGAGGTAGCTCAGCAGTTAAGAGCAGTTAAGACTGCTCTTCCAGAGGTCCTGAGTTCTGGTCCTCATCTGGTGTGTCTGAAGACAGCTACAGTGTACTTATATATAATAAATAAATCTTAAAAAACTATATAGCAGGTGGAATAAACACATGTATGTCTGCTCTCTCAACGTACCTTACATGATCATCACTACCACCACCACCATCATCATTATCATATTTCTTTCTCAAAGATGCCAAGTGGATGTAGGAGTTGAGAAAATGGAGATAGTTGTGTACCAAGGATGTCAAATTGAGAGCAGCCAACTGGGGGCACAGGACTAGGGAGAGATCAGACATGGTAAACACACACTCACTCGCACCACAGAGGGTGAGAGTGAAGTTTGAGTTAAAAATCACTGGAATGGCCAGGCATGGTGGAGCAACCTTTAACCCCGGCACTCAGAAGGCAGAGGCAGGTGGATCTTTGTGAGTTGGAGGCTAGCCCGAGCTATATAGACAACAGACAGAAGTTGGAGAGATATCCTGGCAGTTAAAAACATTTGTTGTTCTTGCAGAGGATCGGGGTTCAATTCCCAGCACCCACATGATAGGTCTAATTCCAGGGGGATCCAATGCCTTCTATGGACCTCTGAGAACATTGGCACACACATGTATGCACAGGCATACATTTGAAAACATACTGTATGCATAAAATTAAATAAATCTAAAAAATAACAAACGACCACTAACCACTGTGGGAATGGCTTGGAAGTCTCCCTGAGTCTCAGATCTCTTCTCTGTCATAACACCAATGGTTGACTATGTCATCCGTCCACACACACAGAATGAGTTTGAGCTGCGCATGGCATCTCTGTAATCCTCCTGAGGTTAGGACAGGAGGATTGTCATAAGTTCAAGGCCAGCCTGGACTATAATACAAAACCAAAAAAGCCCCAAAGGCTAAGTGTGGTGGCCATACCTTTAATCCCAGTACTTGGGAGGCAGAGGCAGGTGGATCTCTATATACTGGAAGTCAGCCTGGTGTACAGAGCAAGTTCCAGGACAGGCAGGGTTGCATAGAGAAACCCTTTCTCAAAAGCAAAAACAAAAACAAAACAAAAAATCAAAACCCCAACCCCTCAAAAAAAAAAAAAAAAAACAAACCCCAAACAACAATAACGACAGCCAGCCAAACAAACAAACAAACAAACAGCCTGATGAGGTAGTGTGGTGGATAAGAGTGTTTGTTGTACAAGCATGAGGAACTGAGTTCTAATCCTCTGAGCTCACATAAAAAGCCATGTGTGGTTGTGCATGCCCATAACCCCATCACTATGGGGTGCAGAGGCAGGGAGATCTCTGAGGGTTGCTGGCTGGCAGCCTAGCTCCAAGTTCAGTGAGAGACCCTATCTCAAAAGAATAAGATGAAGAGTCACAGAACAGGACACCCAACATCCTTCCCTGGACTCCTCAGATACACAAAAGTGTGCACATATAACACACACACACACACACACAGGCAGAGAGAGAGAGAGAGAGAGAGAGAGAGAGAGAGAGAGAGAGAGAGAGAGAGAGTAACAAAAGATTCTGCATTCTCAACCTTTTATATTATCAGACATCCTGCATATTAGGCATTTATATTATGATCCATAGCAGTGGAAAAATTATAGTTATGAAGTAGCAACAAAAGAATCTATATGGGGGGGGGGTTACCGCTATGTGAGAAACTGTTTATCACATTTTGCAGCTCAAATACTGAGCTTATACAGTCCACAAGTTATCATCTGTCTTCTCTCTGAGGATTTCTGCTGCTGTGCTAAAACACGATCACCTGAAGCAATGTAGGTAAAAAATGGTTTATTTCAGTTTACAGTTGTAGTTCAACATGAAGGAAGCTCAGGGCAGGAATTGTGATGTAGGAACCAAAGCCGAATCCACGGAGGAGTGCTGCTTCCTGGCTGGATCTCATGGCCTGCCTTCCTTCCTTCCTTCCTTCCTTCCTTCCTTCCTTCCTTCCTTCCTTCCTTCCTTCCTTCTTCCCTGCCTCCCTCCATCCCACTCTCCCTCCATCCATCCCTTTCTCCCTCCCTCCTTCTCTCTCTTTCTTTCTCTGTCTGTCTCTGTCTCTCTCTCTCCTTCCCTCCTTTCCTTTCCTTTCCTTTCCTTCCCTTCCCTTCCCTTCCCTTCCCTTCCCTTCCCTTCCCTTCCCTTCCCTTCCCTTTCCTTTCCTTTCCTTTCCTTTCTTTTCTTCCTTTCAAGACAGATTTTGTCTGTGTAACAGTCCTGGCTGTCTGGAACTCATTCTGTAATCGAGACTGGCCTCAAACTCAAGAGATCTACCTGCCTCTGCCTGCTGAGTGCTGGGATTAAAGACATATGCCATCAACCAGCCTCAACCTGATTTCTTATGTCATCAGAACGACCTGCCCAGAGACAACACCACCCCCAGTGATCTGGGCCTATCCACATCAATCATTAATCAAGAGAATGCACTAAAGACTTACCTATAGGCAAATCTATGGAAGTGTTTTTTCTCAATTGAGAGTCCGCCTCCCCAACGATTCTAGCTTGTGTCAATTGACCTAAGATAAGCAGAGATACTGTCCAAGCGTGACCACAGTCTCCAAATCAGGTATCCTTACTTCATCAGAGTTGGAGCTTTAGAAGCGTGGAGTTAAAAGTAACCCTTTGGGTTTGATGCAACTGAAGAGTGGACCCGAGGAGATGAAATGAGGTGAGTTCGTGCAGGGGAGGACTGGGCAATCACTGTGGAGCCATGGCCGCTTGTCAGATGGTGGGGTGGGCATTAAAGGAAAACGGCGGGGGCTGGAAATTATTCAGAAGAAATAGGGAGCCACTAAAAGTCCCTTTTTATCCTCTTCCTTTGGCAGCGATGTGCAGAATGTACTGAAGTGGGAACACAGAGCCTGGTGCCTGTTGGGAAGTTTGCCACAGAGAAACTACAATGTTCTATGCTGGAAGGTGGAGGCAGTAGTAAGAAAAACATGCACAGTTTAATTAAATTTACTTCTGATCAGGCTGGTGCGAGTTACCAAAATTAATATCGGGAAGCAGAGAAGGGCTGTCGATATAAAAGAGGCTGAGAGAAATGGAAAGGAAAAGAGAGCTGGGGTAGAGCTCAGCTGATAGAGTACATGCATAACATACATGAAGCCTAGCACTTCATAAACTAGGCATAATAGTATATGCCTGCAACTCCTCACCAGGGAGGGAGAAGCAGGAGGGCCAGACTTTCAAAGCTATCCTTGGCTACATAACAAGTTCCAGTCGGGCTCCGTGAGACTCTGTCTCAAGAACGAATAATTGAAAGAACACACTGTGAAGAAGCTTGTGTCAATGTATTGGAAAACTTGAATGAGAAGAACTTTCTTGGACCACTCAAGCTCGCTCAAGAAGAAATAGATGACTCGTAGCCTCGTTTCTGTTTTTCTAAAGTAAAGGAGATCTGGGTGTGGTGGCACATCCTTTAACCCCAGCACTGGGGAGGGAAAGTCAGGCAGATCTCTGTGAGTTCAAGGCCAGCCTGATCTACATAGTGAGTCCCAGGCCAGCTAGAGCTGGGGGGCGAGGGGAGGTCATGAAATGAAATAAAATAAAATAAAATAAAATAAAATAAAATAAAGTAAAATAAAATAAAATAAAGGATGCTGTGCCTTTAACTTTGCTCTGCTCAATGGAACAAATTGTGACTTTCAGTGCCACCCCAGGCTCATGCAAAGACTACCTTACACTAGTTTCAACTAGATTTCCACCTCTTTTTGTTTCTTTAAGTTTTATTTCATTCAGTAGCATGCCTATGCACATACATGTGTGACGTGTGTGTGCATGTGGAGGTCAGAGGACATCTTTTGAAAGTCACCTCTCTGTGGTCACATGTGTGTCTGCATGAGACAGAGTCTCTCCTGGCCATGCCAAGCTCTGTACTTGAGGCTAGCTGCCCCGAGAGGCTCCGAGTGAGCCTGCTGTCTCTATTTCCCGTTCTCATAGGACTGCTGGGATTAGAGCTGTGTGTCACTGCATGCCTTTCTTACCTGGGTTCCCAGGAGCAAGCTCAGGTCACCAGACTTGCACTTCCAAGTGCTCGGACATGCTGAGCCAACTCACCAGCCAATTTTCACTTATAATAATAATAATGATAATAATAGTAATAACAATAATTGATCTTTATTTTTGAGACAGGGTCTTACTTCAGTACACATTGTAGCCTTGGCTGACCTGGAATTTACTATATAGAGCAGACTGGCCTTGAACTCACAGAGATCTACTTGCCCCAGCCTCTCAAGTGCTGGGATTAAAATCGAGTACCACCCTTTCTTTTTCTTTTCTTTTCTTTTCTGTTTGTTTTTTGGATTTGGTTTTTCTGAGACAGGGTTTCTCTGTATAGCCCTGGCTGTCCTGGAACTCACTCTGAAGGCCAGGCTGGTCTTGAACCCAGAAATCTGCCTGCCTCTGCCTCCCAAGTGCTACGATTAAAGTTGTTTACCACTACTGCCTGGCAGAGTACCACCCTGTCTTACTAAAATTTTTAAAAGATATACATATACACATATACATATATACATATATATTGTATGTTTATGAATGTGTGTTGAATGTATGCATGCATGTGTGCATGTGTACTTATTTTTAAATTTTAAATTTATATTTTATATTTATTTGTATTTTGTGTACATTGGTGCTCTGCCTTCATGAACATGTCAGACCCCTGAAACTGGAGTTACAGACAGTTATGATCTGCCATGTGGGTACTGGGAATTGAACCCATGGCTTCTGGAACAGTAGCCAGTGCTCTTAACCTCTGAGCCATCTCTATAGCCTTATTTTATTTTATTTATTTATTTATTTATTTTTAAGACAGGTCTCACTATGTAGCCCTGGCTGTCCTGGAACCCACCGTGTAGACCATACTGGCTTCTAAACTCAGAGATTCATCTTCCTCTGCCTCCCAAGTGTGTACAGTTTTGCATGCGTGTACAGTTTTGCATGCACAGGATTTCATTTAATTCCTTTTTTTTTTTTTTTTTTTTTTTTTTTTTTTGGTTTTTCAAGACAGGGTTTCTCTGTGTAGTCCTGGCTGTCCTGGAACTCACTCTGTACACCAGGCTGGCCTTGAACTCAGAAATCCGCCTGACTCTGCCTCCCAGCCTGGCTCAGAATTTCATTTCTTATATTCAAAGTAAGTTTAACATATCACACTCCTCCAGGACGGCTCTTCCAGGCTAAGGCAGCCGGCGGTGTCTGTCCATGGTGCTGCTCATGATATGATCCTGTTTGTGCTCTCGCCAAGTTAGGAAGACCCCACACATCCTGGAACCTTAGCATCTGTCCATGGTCCTGAGTACGATTCTTGGTCGCCATCGCAGCGCACGCTTTCCCTCTTGCTGTGACGTCAGGGACTTTAATGGTTCAAAACAGCCTTACTCAGGCAAGACTAAGGTCACGTTCTTGTAACAGATGGTATGAGGAATGTGGGGCAGAGAGCTAACCATCTGTAGACAAGTCTAGTAGGTCCCAGAGGAGAAGTCTATCGCTATCAGGGCAAAGGGGCAGGGCTACTGTGAGCCTGGCAGAGCTCCCGCCTTGGGAGGACAGGAAAGAAGCCAGAAAGAACATATCCCTGCCACATGGATTTGCTAAAATTGGGGATAATGAAAGAGGCTACAGCCTCTGGCCACTGGCTCCCTCCTGGCCCCAGCCTGGCAGGCATAAAAATGCCTAAAACACCCTCTTCTAGATAGCACATGTCAACCTTTGGATGCAACCTCCGGGCTCAAGGAACTCTTAGGGCATGAGAAGCCGAGTCTGCCTTGTTTCTTTGACAGCTTAATGGCCCCAAAGAAAACCCAGTATTATGGGTTGAAGTTCCTTGAAGGCAGAACTGCTCCAGGTCTGGCCAAATGTGAAGGCAATTACTATCTGTCACTTGTGTGTGGCATTCAAATGAAGAGAATAGAGGCAGAAGCAGGGTCAACTAGAGAGGGTTTCCCACAGTGACCGCATTGTCAGGAGAGCTGCAGATTCAATTTCTATCTGACATGTTAGGCCATATGTGCTAGAGGCTGCAGAGGACTTTCTTATAATACTCCCTTATCAAACACAGACAATCTGGGGAGGAAATTATTATTATTATTATTATTATTTTGGTTTTTTGGATTTTTTTTTTGAGACAGGGTTTCTCTGTGTAGCCCTGGCTGTCCTGGAACTCGCTCTGTAGACCAGGCTGGCCCTGAACTCAGAAATCCACCTGCCTCTGCCCCCCAGAGTGCTGGGATCACAGGCGTGCACCACCACCACCCAGCAGCAGCAGCATCATCATTTGCATGCTGAGGAGCTGATGCTTGCAAAACGAATGATTTACCCGAGGTGACCTGATATAAATGTTTGCAGAGCCCTTGCCTTTCCCTTTGTGTGGTTTTTCCATCACATAAGGCGATGTATCCATCCATTCCCATTGGCTCTTTTAAGGGCTGAACCTGGCGTGTCTGAATGAGATTCGTGCCAGCCATGTGTCCCTCCTTAGACAGCAGCATCTCCAGGAGCCATGACTCCCATTAGGTCTGGGGGGGGGGGTTGGAAGAATCTGGAGACCTCCAGGGGCAGGGATGTAGTGAGAGGAAGGAAGATGCCTCTGTGGAGGGGGTGAACTGGCCGGATTGGGAACAGAGGGGACTGACTCCCTGCTGGTCCCAGAACGATTCTCACCTGCCAGTCGATAGCTGGAGTCTCACGCAAGTGCTAATCAGATCCATTGACACACTCAGGCTGGGGCTACAATCCATTCTCACATGGAAGGGTGGATCGATTCCTCATTCTCTCAAGTCCCCAATCAGCCTCATCAGGCCATCTCTCCTCCAGGGACTGAGAAGCTGGTTAACTCTGCACCTCTAGGTACCTGCAAGTTCTGCCCGCCCCTGGATTCTCTGCTAGACACAATCTCACTCCCAGAGATTTGCTTGGTAGAGCAATACAGGGGAGCTCGGGAGCAGGAGCGGGGGAAGTGCAACAGGCCTAAGTCCCACTCTTTGATCAGCACCTAATTGTGTGACATGTGTTGCCTTTTTTTCTATGTCACTTCTAGCCTCAATTTTCACCTTTTCTAACCTCCATTTTCTCATCTGAGTAAGGGGGATAAAGATGTCCGCTCCGTGGGGTTTCTACAAGTCTCAGCTGTATGCAGTGATTGCAAGGCTAGACAAATTCTACAAACTGTGGCTAATATAAATCTAAAGTGCAGATGTCCGCTGCCAGGACCAGAGGTTCTTCCCTCTCCAAGCCCAGCCCTTCCTCTCACCTCAGCCCCATCTTTAAGGGGGCTGATGTGCAAGGTGGGCAGCTCTCCTGACATAGACTTGGAAGAAATTTCTCTTTCCTTGGGTTGTATCACACACACACACACACACACACACACACACACACACATGGACACACACATGCAAATGCACAGGCACCCACGGGCATGCCTGCACTTGATCCCTTGACATGGTCAGATTGCCTGGTAGTAGCCTCAGAAACTTAGCATAGAGGCAGCAGAATCTAAGGTGTTCAAGTGGAGCACCTGAAGAAAGGGTGTTTCTAAGCCTCTGGGCAAACATCTGTGCCCTCCTAACCCAGCAGTGACGCTGCCTATAATGCTATCACTTGGGAGGCTGAAGCAGGAGGATCGCAAATTCAAGGTTATCCCGGACTACACAGGGAGTTTGGGGATGGCCTGGGCTGCATTGTGAGTCCCTGTCTCAAACAAAGAAGCAAACAAACCTGCTGTCACATGTTGACAGATATTTTTGACAAGGCTCATCAGTTTAACCTAACCTCAGGAAGGAGCTCTGGTGACAGGAAGAAAGATCATGCTGTAGAAATGCCACTCATTTTCTTATGCCCCTGGCCATTGGTGACTCAGTGGACTAGGGGATTCTTGGCCAAGACTGGCTACAGCTTCCTCTCAGCTCCTTGCTCTGGACGTGCTCTGAGACGGGGGAGGGGGGTAGACATTTGTAGGGCCATCCACATTAGCTTATGCAAAAACAAAGGAAACTGGTTTGCTGGAGGAAACTGGAACTGAGGCACAGAAATACGGAGAGGCAAGAAGTCCCAAGAAGCCAGGCAGTGGCTTTCAACTGGGATCTCCATATTTGAGAGCCTGAGGGAGGAAGTTTTTTGTGGGTCTGAGGCCATCATGGGTCGCCAAGATGGACCCTGTCCTCCCACAATCAAAATAAAAGTCTGTAGTTTTCCTTTCAAATCATAAAATGGAGGGTGGGAATGTGTGAATATAGCTTATAGGTTATGGCCTAGCTTAGCGCACACAAGGCCTGTGGTTCCATCCTTTCCAGAAGAGAGAGAGAGAGAGAGAGAGAGAGAGAGAGAGAGAGAGAGAGACCCTAGGAGGGAATGAAGAACCACAGGGGAAATGACATGGATGGTTTTCCAGATGCTGGGCAAATCAGTTGTGCTTGTATATGTCAGGGTTCAGCCAGCTTCCCCCATCCTACTGCACAGCCTTCTGTAAGGTAGGCTTTCAGACACTGCTGTCCCTAACCATCTATATAGAGCCATCTCTATAGAACAGACTCTAGGGCCTATAACTGGTACTTTTGGTTTTGTTTGCCTGTTTGCTATATAGTGTTTGACTACAAAGGGCTACTTACTACTGACACACTGAGAAGGATCAATGATGAAACACTGAACAGGACGCTGTTTGGCTGGATTTGACCCCCACTTTGTAAACCTGATTTGAAAGCATACATCTGTAATCCCAGCACCTGGGAGGAAGAGACAGGAAAAGTGGAAATCAAAGTCATCCAACATAGTCAGAAAGAGGTCAGTCTTGGATATATGAGACCGTCTCAAAAAAGCCGTGTTGAATTAACTATTCCAGCTACCATACTAGGTTAATACCTACCTAGGTTAATATGGTATATCTAATCATATACTGAGGGCAATACCAAATATCTGTATGTTATCTATTGAGATTATTTTCTCAGATATATAAACTGGGAACCACAGTAGTGTTAAATAATCAAAGCAAATCTAAGTAAACTCATGAAATTATTTAAACACAATAGGATTTAACAATGTCTTTGGGACTGTGATAATTCACTTTGTATGTTAACAAACAGATTGAATCTAAATCCCCTTTGCAAGGCCAGTGCTACTATGAGCTCTCTCCTTTTTTATAGATTAGGAAACTGAGGCATAGAAAAGTTAAGATGTCTGTCCAAGGTTACATAGCCATTAAATGGCAGCGCTGAGATTCTAAACCAGTCTATCTGATACCTCCATGCAGACTATCCATGAGGCTTCTCAGTACAAAGGTGTAACGCCTCAAGGCTTAGAATGACTGTTTAATCTCGGTCCATATTCCCAGATGCGGGCCAGGCAGCTGATAGTATCTAGCCAGTCACTAAGAGTAATTGGAGGTAGGTAATGTACAGAACACAGGTTTGTGGCACTGAAGAGAAACTTGCCCATTGCCCGTCCCATTCCAAGCTTGCCAGTCTCCTTAACTATTCAGAGAAGTTCTTGTTCACAGAAATGTCTGGTCATTCCCACGGAGAGATGATCAGCTGCTGTCTCCAACAGAGGCCTGCCCCTGACGCTACTCTTGATCCTTTCTCTTCCATATTGGTTCAAGAGTTTTCACACACTTATGCCATCCTATCTACCTCGAGTCTGGACTGTATCCTTCATGTTGCCCACCGGGATGATGCTGACACCCCCTCTTCCTGGTTCATGTGTGGTTCGTTCCCCCTCCCCTCCTCTTCCTCCTGTTTTTCCTCCTCTGTGACCGCTACAGCAAGCTTTCTAGTTCATGTCCGATTACGTCTCACTTTGAACACAGTGGCCCCTTTAAGATATTACCATTTGGTGAAACTTGTAAAGGGTGTACCAGAACACTCAGCACGTTGCGACTTTTGGTAAATCTGAAATGATTCACAAATAAAAAGCTGGCCTTAAAAAAAAAACAAAAAAACAAAACAAACAAACAAACAAACAAAAAAAAACCCACCATGCACCACCACTTACCCTAACAAATCCTTCTCTTGTGCTGTTTCCCAGATTCCTGAGGAAGCCATTCTGCTGAAATGTCAGTACATCATTGGGAAAGCACTCCTCCTCGTGCCTTTAGCTTTCCAACCTGTTAGTCCTAGGCTCTCCTAGGCAGTCACATTCATCTGTTGGACATTTATGTGATACTTGGCTTTATAGCAAAAACTTTACTAATGTTTCCTTTATAACATCAAAAGGAAGTTACAGTTGTTAACTCATTATATACATGGGGACCAAGGCCTCATGGGGACCAGGGTCTGGAACACAGAGGTTCAGCAATGTTCCCTCAAGCACGGGTGATGTACCGGCCCAAGTGTCCAGGTCCAGGCCACACTGGATGCTGCCTTTTCAGCCTTCAGAGTTTAGACTCAGGTGTGCTGGCATGCGTCGATAAATCCCAGCACATGCAAAGTGGAGGCAGGAGGAACTGGAGTTCAAGATCATCTTCAGTACATTGTGGACCACATGAGAGCATTTCTTCAAAAATGAAAGACGGGAAGGAGGGCAGAAGGTAAGGAAAGGAAAGAAAAAGAACTCATTACCTCCCTAGAAGCCTTCCTGGTTCATTTAATAAGCTATTGTGTTCCCTGTCTCAGGTCCTAAGCCTTTTGTATAATCATTCATTCTTCTGTATTAATTCCACTGAATCCAAACTTAGTCATTGAGCACTCACTGTGTACCCCTGTTTTTTCTAATCACTGTGAAGCTGCCCATTTATAACTGTCTGTATAATATGTGTTGATCCCCTGCCTCGTCCACACACTCATCCCCCTCCTCTCCCTCCTCTTCCTCCTCCTCCTCTTTAATTCCCTCTCCCTTTCCTCTCTTCCTTTTGGTGCTATGGATAGAACCAGGGGTTTGTGCATGACTGAGAAATACATTGCCACTGAACTATATCCCTAACACCTTAAACTATTTATTGAACACATGTTTTAAATATGTAACTCCTTTATAACCTTGATGGAAACTGATATTCATTTTGTCCTCGGTAAATGTGCTTTGTAAGAATAAACTAAGAGTTATTCACAATTGCCACAACAAGAATGATAACGTCAACCATTCAGAGTAAACCAGTGTGTGACTGTGACAGTGTGTACTGTGGGCCAAGGGCCAAGTACATCATCAGCATGAAGCCTGGGGCTGGGAGGCTCCCAAGGAGATGACAAGTGCCTTCTGCATGTACACCAAGCCGTCTTCGTTGTCACTGTGATTATTTTTGCCATTAGTATTGGTGTTATGCTACAATGTGGCAGGTGCCAGCAGCAAGATGGCTTGCCACGCTTCCTCAGAGTAGAGGCATCAGGGAAGCCAAGGGAAGCAAATGCTCTTGAAAGATGAGCTACGAGGAGGCCCAGATTCAGGCTGGGCGTTCTGCCCAGTCTCACAATCCAAACATCAGTTCTTGGCCACCAGGTCCAGGACACATTGGCATCTTTCTCTTGTTGTCACAATCTAAAGCCCTTCATATTATCAAGTGGAAGGCATAAGGAAGCGGGGTGCCATAGGGCCCTGAGCAAGAAGGGTCACTGGTTTCCATTCGCTCAGAGCCCGAGTGGGTGGCGGAGGGCACGGACTGGGTCCCAGGTTGAAGGAGAAGGTTAAATGAGAATGGAAAAAGACAGAAATAAGGCAGGGATTAGGAGAGGCCTGAGATCCTTGGGCGTCTCAAATCGTAGAAACACATCAGGTTTCGTGGTACTCTCTCATCTCCTTGGAGGGACCAGAAGGCAGATGGCACAAGTGTCACTTTCAATGTTTATATAAAAGTCTCCTAAGTCCCCCGTGACTTTTCTTGAAAATCCCAGCATCACGACATTGACTTATTACAGACTTCCGAGGTGAATGGAATTCTCTGAAAGTCATTAGACCCATTCCCCTGCCTCTGGGCAGGAGTTTGAAACAATTACAGATGATAAATAACAATTGTTTGCTGGCAATGTGTTTGCACAGCCAGTTTCAGATAGCATAAGACACAGGATTCATCATAGACCAGTTCAGCTCTATGGAAGAAGCTGTGTTCCTATGGGGCCTTCAAGGAGAGTATTGTGTTGTTGGCTATCAGCAGACTTGACTGCCCTGGCCCCTGAGGAGAATATAAGAAACAAGAAGGCATCATCTGTTTGGAAGCCCTTGGGATACCAGAAACTTCTGAAAAGACACTAGTTACCCCTGGTGTTTGTACTCTAAGCCTATCCTATATCCCAGAGGTGATGGGGGCAGGAGGTGGGCAAAGAGCCAGTTTTCTAACAAGGGGCCCTCTTCTCCAAGCAGAGAAGCTAATGCCTGGAGTATAAGACTCAATTTCAAAGTTTTGGGGGTTTTTTTTTTGTTTTATCTTTGAGATAGTGTCTCACTCTGTAGTCTAGGAAGACCCGGAACTCCTGAGTGATCCTTCAGTCTCAGCCTCTGGAGTTCTGGGACTACAAGTAGACATCATCATACCCCAACTCCTCAGTTATAACGTGTATGCAGTCTTTGTGTCTGTGATTTTCAGTGTGACATTTTCTCCATGAACAGCTTCATACCAAAGCTTTCTAACCAAAAGCAAGCCACTGATGAGGGAGTCTGAAATCAAAGGGCTTTCTCTGTTCTGGCGCTGCCTTCTAAGATTGCCTTTTATTACCTAGACATACAACGGACCAGAAGGGCCCAATCCATGTGCTTCACTCTTCTGTGCTTTAATCCACAATTACCCCAAACATGTCTGTACCCACCTCCAGTCTTCTCCCTCGTCCTGCTGCTCCAGTAGAGGCAGCTTTGAGAACTTAACTTTCCTTTTCTGTACTTTGGTTTAGCACCCTTCCATCCCTATGGTCTGACCTACTTCTGGGTCAACCTATTCTGTAATTGACAATATTCTGACACATTCCCTAGAATCTTCCACACTGATAGATGGCACTGATGGAGAGTTCGTCTTAGGGCACCTCTTCCATAACTGTAGGATGACCCTGGAAATTCAACAATGACCTTTGCAGATAGTGAATGCTACTGATAAGATTAAGACATGTATTGAATAATTACAACATGCCAAGCAATGAGCTAAGTGTGTTGTTATGTGTAACTTCATCTTCACTAACTCTCTGAGAGCTTAAGTAGTGTCAGGATCACACTCCAATTTTAGAGAAAATGAAACTGAGACTGGAAAGAGTGGAGTATCTTGCTCAGTTCTTCCAGCTACTATATAGTTGGGCTAGGAATCAGACACAGGCTTGTTTGATTTGCTAATATTACATATGCCATGTCTTTCACTGTCTATTCAGCTTGGAGGCATTGAGCTTTTTGGGACATGATGAGAATCCCTGACAAACACAGAGGTCATTATGTAATCATCAGAAGGCCTGCATTTGGAAGGATTTCTGTCCTGGTTCAGATGATGCTGAATAAATAGGAGGGGAGGATGCCAGGAGGTGGTGGTGTACGCCTTCAGTCCCAGAACCCAAGAGGCAAAGGCAGGCAAAACTTGATGAGTTTGAGTCCATCAGACTGGTCTACAGATCGAGATCCAGAACAGCCAGGGATGCACAGGGAAACCCTGTTTCAAAACACAAAACAAAACAGAAAAAGAGGTGAAGAGGAAAGGTGACTATCTACACTAGATAAAAATGCAAAAGCAAAGACCAGGGATATGAAAAAGGGATGCTCTATAGGAAAGGAGGAGGATGCTGGTGGGAATTCCTGTACAAAAGTACAGGAGGGGGTGGGGAGATGGTGGGGCAGTTAGCAGCACTTACTGCTTTTGCAGAGAGAGAAGCAGGGTTCAATTCTCAGCACCCATGTGGTAGATTCCAACTGCCTGTTACTCCAGTTTCAAGGGATCTGATGCCCCCTTCTAGTTTCCACAGCCACTGCGTGCAAGTAGTACACTTATGTACAGGCAAACAAAACACTCAACACATCGAATTTTAGAAATAATTTTAAGATGGGCATAGTGGTGCACTCCTTTAATCCCAGCATGCAGAGGCAGAGGCAGAGGAGGCAGAGGCAGAAGCAGAGGTAAAGGCAGAGGCAGAGGAGGCAGAGGCAGAGGCAGAGACAGAGGAGGCAGAGGCAGAGGAGGCAGAGGCAGAGACAGAGGAGACAGAGAAGGCAGAGGAGGCAGAGGAGGCAGAGGAGGCAGAGGAGGCAGAGACAGTGGAGACAGAGGCAGAGGCAGAGGCAGAGTCAGAGGCAGAGGAAGCAGAGGCAGAGGAGGCAGAGACAGAGGAGGCAGAGGAGGCAGAGACAGAGGAGGCAGAGGCAGAGGCAGAGGAGGCAGAGGCAGAGGGAGAGGCAGAGACAGAGGAGGCAGAAGAGGCAGAGGCAGTGGAGGCAGAGGCAGATGCAGAGGCAGAGGAGGCAGAGGAGGCAGAGGCAGAGGCAGAGGCAGAGGAGGCAGAGGAGGCAAAGGAGGCAGAGACAGAGGCAGAGGCAGAGGCAGGTGGATCTTTATGAGTTCCAGGACAGCCAAAGCCACATACTAAGAACTTGTTGAAGTGGGACTTTCTGGTTTCATTTCACAGTTGTGTCCTGTGATTTTTTTTTTTTTTTTTTTTAGAAATTGTCATATGAGAGGATGTTTTGCTGAAGCAGACATGTGAGAGGGTGTTTTGCTGAGAACAGACACACGGTGCTTTTTCTAGAAGTCACCTGGTGAAAGGACACGTGATGTTTTGCTGATGTGGACACTTGAGAGAACACATGATATTTGGAAAGAGTATAAGTATAACCCAACAAACAGTGGACAACACTCCTGCATTGGTTCACTTTGCAGCTCTTTGCTGGTCTTCATTGAACTTTGCTGACACCTGTCTTGATTGACAACACTCTTACATTGGTTTGCCTTGCTCTCTTCACTGATCTCCACTGGCCATAACTTCATAGAGAGAAGCTTGCTTCTGGTGGTATTCTGGCTGCTTCTTGCCAGACTCATGCTGATTGGCAGAGCCTCACAGTTTCTTCTGGATCGAGCCACTTCTACTGATTTGTGAATGACTGGACTGACTGCTGACCAAGAAAACTGAAATTGCCTCCAAAAAACTATTTCTAAACAGATCCATAATCCCCCTTTCCTACTGACCTTTATTTTCCCCTACTTTTGGTGGGTGGTGGGTTCAAAAGGAGGTTGAAGCATTGAAGAACCATAATTAAGGTGAGTTTTGAAAAAATCTAAGCCTTCAACTTATCCTTTAAAAAAAAGAAGAAGAAGAAGAAAAGAGCCAGGCAGTGGTGGTGCACACCTTTAATCCCAGCACTTGGGAGGCAGAGGCAGGTGGATTTCTGAGTTCGAGGCCAGCCTGGTCTACAGAGTGAGTTCCAGGACAGCCAGGGCTATACAGAGAAACCCTGTCTCGGAAAAAAACAAAAAGAAGGAGAAGAAGAAAGGTTAAAAATGATTTTTATAATTTTAGATACCTAATCACAAATAGACTGTGGATGATAAAAAGTGGCCTTGGAATATTGACTCAGTTGGACAGCCTCAGTGGTGCCATTGAGATAAAGCAAAATAGCATGAGTAGCTTGAGTATGAAGTAAGTGTTTATACTCAGTGATCTAATAAGAACCAACATCCGTGAGAGCACAACACTAGAGACTAGAGGAGCAGGTGGCTAATGTTAGAGGCTGTAAAAGATATGAAGGCAAGAGTCTGGGAGGTGGGCAGCTCCAGGGTAGAATATCTGTGTAGCATGACCAAGGTCCTAAGTTTGATCTCTAGCACTAAGAAAAGGAAAAGAAAGGGGCTGGAGAGATGGCTCAGGGGTTAAGAGCACTGACTGCCCTTCCGAAGGTCCTGAGTTCAAATCCCAGCAACCACATGGTGGCTCACAACCATGAGATCTAATGCCCTCTTCTGGAGTGTCTGAAGGCAGCTACAGCGTGCTTACATATAATAAACAAACTAACAAACAAACAAACAAATAAATAAAATCTAAAAAAAAAGGAAAGGGAAAAAGATAGAGATAAGGGTAATATTCAAGCCAAGTATAGTTATTAAATACTGGTGGTTGCTCCTGGGCATATACCCAGAGGATTCCCCACCATGTAATAAGGATACATGCTCTACTATGTTCATAGCAGCCCTATTTATAATTGCCAGATGCTGGAAAGAACCCAGGTATCCCTCAACAGAAGAGTGGATGCAAAAAATGTGGTATATCTACACAATGGAGTACTATTCAGCCATTAGAAACAATGAATTCATGAAATTCTTAGGCAAATGGATGGAGCTAGAGAACATCATACTAAGTGAGGTAACCCAGACTCAAAAGGTGAGTCATGGTATGCACTCACTAATAAGTGGTTATTAACCTAGAAAACTGGAATACCCAAAACATAATCCACACATCAAATGAGGTACAAGAAGAAAGGAGGAGTGGCCCCTGGTTCTGGAAAGACTCAGTGAAACGGTATTCGGCAAAATCAGAACGGGGAAGTGGGAAGGGGTGGGTGGGAGGACAGGGGAAGAGAAGGGGCTTACGGGACTTTCTGGGAGTGGGGGGACTAGAAAAGGGGAAATCATTTGAAATGTAAATAAATTATATCGAATAAAAAAATTAAAAAAAAAAAATACTGGTGGTTGAACATCAAGGACCAACCGAGGAAGCAAGGGCAGGGGAAACAGTGATATTGGCTTCACTGAGGGTCAATCAGAAGATCCCAAACTTACAAGTAGATGAGGGAAGAGAAAACAAGTCTATGACATTTAGTCAAGCCCAGTTCTGGCAAATGACTGCTTCCTGTGAAGCTGTGAACTGCCCTAGAAGAGTTGTATTGTATCTAGAAGTGGAAAGACAGTTCTCAAAATGCCTAGGCAGTGTGTAGAACCCTATAAAAACAAAGCACTCACCTGGGGGGGTTTGCTCTACAGTTTTCACATATAAGAAGCACCACATGTTCTGTGTGACACAAACATCTGTCAAGTTAAGTCCTCCTGTTAACAAGAGATTCAATTTCAGAAAAAAAAATTGTGGGGTACCCCTCTATCTAGTATTATAAAAGTATTTGAACAGCATGTATTATCTTGGGTTGGGTTTCCTAAAAGTAGAATTAGAGACTGGGTTCTTAATGAGATAAATATTTTTTTAGTCTTTATTTTTGTTTTTCCAGACAGGGTCTCTCTGAGTGGTTCTGGTTGCCTTGGAACTCGCTCTGCAGACCAGGCCTGCCTCTGCCTCCCAAGTACTGGGACTAGAGGTGTGCACTTCTATCACCTGGGTGAATGCATTTTTTTAAAATTTGGTTTGTTTATTTTATTTTATGTGTTTTGCACACACACACATTATATATATATGTATATATATAAATGGATATATATATATAAATGGATATATATATATATAAATGGATCTATATCTATAGCTATATCTATATATCCTTGTATTTGCCCTGCATATGTTTCTGGTGTCCTTGAAGATCAGAAGAAGCATCAAATCCCCTGGGACCAGAGTTACAGATGGCTGTGAATCACCATGTGGGTGCTGGAAATCAAACTCCAGTCTTGAGGGGGCGTATTGATGGAGTAATTTTTAGAAGAAAGAAGACAAGCAGGATAGGACAGGAAATAAAAAGATGGAAAGAATTTAATCTTATATGATTTTATAGGAGAGATTTTTAAAATAAAAATGGAGCCACAGAATTAGTTTCACACATGAACAAGATGGTCTTCTGTATTTTTTTTTCCTTTTATGTGTACTGGTGTTTTGTCTGCATGTGTGTCTGTGCACCATGTGCATGAAGTGCCTAGGCCAGCAGAGGGCATCAGATTCCTTGAGACGAGTTGTAGATGGTTGTGAGACACCCTATGGGTCCTGGGAATTGAGCCTGGGTACTCTGGAAGAGCAGTCAGGATTCTTAACCTCTGAGCCATCTCTCCAGCCCCAATCATTTGCATTCTTCTGTCAATTAGCTATCAACCAAAGTGGAAATAAAGCCTTCTAGTTTAGGATAACAGTTATCCAGAAGGGAGCATGAAAATGTCCCAGAGCCTTTTCTTGCTCTATGTACACTCACAACTGAAAAATCTTTCCTGTGTCAGTGAATGAGACCATCACTCAATACCTAAACAGGAAACTATGAAGTTGCCTGCTTACACACACACACACACAACACACACACACACACATATATATATACTGGTTGGTGACACCTTCCACCAAGAAAGGCTTATCATTGATCATAGAATTTGGGAATAACATGGGCTTCAGGTATCAGTAAGTTTTCACAGGTATGAGAGGGCTGACAATATCCAAAAGTGGGATCACTTAAAGTGAGACTTGGTTGGCATTCAGAAATGTATCCATTGAAATGTGATCTGATTGGATGACAAAGAGTTGTGACTAAATGGCTGGTGTGTTTGCACATGTGTAATGTTGACCAACCAACACAAAATTTTTAAAGATTGTTCTTGTCATTAATTGTTAGCAAGGCTATAGAACTTGCATTGGTCAAATAGGCAGGCAGAGAAGAAACTATAGACTTATACCATGACCTCCAACAACAGCTTTCTCTAAATATGTGGGGAATTTCAATTTCCTGGTTCTCTTTGGTTTTCAATCAGCCAATGCCAGTGGAAAAGATAAACAAGAATTAGCTACATCTTTTCCATTATTATTTATTTGCCTTGAAGCTGGGGTTTCATTTGGAAAGACTGAACTTAAGTCTCAAATAACATAACTTTACCCAGTCTTTGAGATGCATATTGACTCATCTGTCCAGGTAGCTGTGTAAATGTGGAGGAGACCCCACACCAGGTACCAAGCAACTGTGAGAAAAAAATTAGTGTAATTAGAAATGTAAGAAGGTTTTGAAAAGCATGCTGGATATATATTTTTTTAGGCCTGACTAATATTTCAAACATCTTTTTAAATCTACCTTGGATAGACTGAATTCTTTTTAGCTCAAATGTAAATTGTTCCATTTCACCTGTGGTGTCAATTTAGATACAAAAATGAGGTAATATTTTGTACACCTATGTAGGATTATGTTTTTCAAAAACCTATTTTAATAAGTGTATTTAAATGCTTTGTTCTCCCTTCTAGCCCACCACCCACCAGAGGGAGTGGATGGGAACAGTCAGCAGGGCAAAGAAGACTGTGGACCTGCTTAGAAATAGTTCTTTGGGGCAAATCCAACCTGCATTGTCAGGATATCAGCAGTTCAATTCACACAAATCAGCAAGGTAGCTGATCAACTTGCAAACACCATTCACGAATCGGCAATGGCAGTTCAATCCAGAAGAAATCATGAGGCTCTGACAATGAGCAGAAGTCTGGAAGTGGCAAGAAAACACCAGAACACCACTAGAAGTGTTTTGATGTGTTTCTTTCTGTGAAATCGTGACAAACGATGATCAGCAATGAGTGGCAAGGTGAACTAATACCACACAGGGTCATCCACTGTCTGTTGGGTTATATTTATACTGTTTCCAAACATTATATGTTCTCTCAAGAATTCACTCTAGCAAAACATCACTTGCCCTTTTCCCAAGCAGCTTCCAGAAAAACACATGGGTGGATGTGAAGTGGAATCTTTAAGGGTTCTTTGGAGAGTCGGTTGTATTGGAAGGTATTTTGCTGGGGCACACAACTGAAGGAGTGTTTTCCTGAAGTGGACACAGGTGACTCAAGACAGAACATTTCACTGAAGCATACACAGGAGAGAGGATGTTCTGCTAAAGCAAACACGTGAAAGGACACACAAAGGATTTTTTGCTAACAACACGCATGTATTGGTCCACCTTACATTTTGTAGTTGAGCTCCATTTGTCAAGACTCCTCAGACTCAGGCTGATTGGATGCATGTACTGGGGCAAGACATGTGGAAGACACGTGATGTTTGGAGGGTATAAATAGGACTCTTGACAGAGAGAGCTTGACATGCTGTTACAGCTAGCTGTGCAGCGCTTGTGGGTCTCACATCTTCTTCACTGATCTTCACTTCCCTGAGAGAGGCACAGTCAAGAACTTCTGGCATTCCTGCTGGCCCCTCCTGCTGACTCAAGCTGAGGTTGAGGCCTAGCTGTCACTGCTGTTGCTAGCCTGACTCTGCTGAACTGGATTGCTGGTGTGTCCGTGAAGTGTTTGTGAGTGGATCGAGTTGTCGATGCTAACCTATGAACTGAACTGCCAATTTCCAGACAACACAGATGGGAATTGCTCCAAAGACATAGCCTAACTTCCCTCGTATCCTTTCTTTTCCACCACCTCTGGTAGGCAGTGGGCTACAATACCACATAGTGTCATCCACTGTCTTGTGGGCTACAAGAGAGGTTAAAGCGTTTAAGAACCATCATTAAAAATAAGGTTTGAAAAAAATTAGAGATACAAGAATGTTTTGTTCTCATCATGTCTGCTTCAGCAAAATCCTCCTCTCACAAGACGGTTTCCAGGGGGTTGGAGAGATGGCTTAGTGGTTAAGAGCACTGAGTGTTCTTCCAAAGATCCTGAGTTCAATTCCCAGCAACGACAAGGTAGTTCAATTCTCACAACCATCTGTAATGGGATCCAATGACCTCTTTTGGTGTGTCTGAAGAGAGATAAAGTGTGCTCATATATATAAAATAAACAAATCTTTTTAAAAATCTGTAATATTTTTTAAAAAATGACAGTTTTCAGAAAAACATCACAAGACACATCTGAAGAAACCATACCTTTCCACTTCATGCCTATGATATGATCTTCAAAGTACCTGTGTAAGGTAAACCAGGCATGGTGGCATATGCCTTTAATCTCAGTACTCAGAAATTAGAGACAGGTGTATCACTGTGAGTTCAAGGCCAGTCTGGTCTACAGTGCAAGTTACAGGACAGCCAGGGCTACACAGAGAAACCCTGTCTTGAAAAAACAAACATTTTTTTGTAAGGTATAGAGATTTTTACCAGGGTATTTTAGTCTCAAGCCTGCTGGCATTCAGATCTGCTAAGTAATTTCCTTTAGCTTCTATGGGTTCTCTTTTACTATAGGTCTTTACTCTTACTGCCAGCTATTTCAGGAGCAGCAGCAGGTCATTTAAGCACACAAGTGGTTATATTTACTCTTATTTTTAGCAACTTGGCATGCCTTGAAAAGGTCATACTTTGGTTATTTAAATTGATTTGGTTTCTGGTTAAGGTACCAGCTTCTGTAAGAGACTAGACCAATTTTTGTAGTAGAATTAATATGGCAACAAGGCAGCACTGTCACGCGCTCCATTTGACTGCAAACTGTCTTTAAACGACATGGAAGTCAATGTGTTTCTCCATCGGTGCTCCAAATGCTGCACCAAAGACTGTGTGCTCTTCTGCTCCAACACAGAGAGATGCAACTGTGGCCATTACGTAGCTGTTTGCAGTAGTCTGCTGTCTTCTGTATTAATCTGTTTTATTTTATTTTATCTGTTTTATTAATATGTTTTTATGCACCATAGCATTTAGCTAAATGGAGTGCTAGTAGCACTCATCATTGTACCCTTTAATATTTGAAAATGGTATCAATTTGTTATTAATTACAACAGAGCTTCTATCTCCACTCATCTGAGAGTTTCAATTATCTTATAACAGGATGTGCGATTTTGATGCACATCTGAAACTTGCTGGTGTTTTTTAGCCTTTGGCTCTTTATGTTTGATTCCTTTCTCTGCTGGTGTTTTTTATATATTACACTGATTATAAGTGAGGCTTCCACTTGCCCTCTCCTGCTACACTACTTTTATTCCAGAGGACACGGACTTCCTGTGAAAGTTCAGTCAACACCAGGCAGTGGTGATGTGCACTTTTAATCTCAGGAGTCAGGAGTCAGAAGCAGAAGGGTCTCTGTGAGTTCAAGACCAGCCTGGTCTACAGAGCAAGTTCCAAGGCAGCCAGGGCAATACAGAGAAAGACTGTCTCAAAAAAAAGTCTCACCAACTGTTAGTCATGTCCATGTCTGAAATACACATGTCAGAACCCAGTACTTGGGGAGTCTGAGGCCATTCTGGGCTACATAGCAAGGCTTTGCTTCAAAAGTGGACATCTAGGCTGGGAATGCAGTTCAGTGAGCATTGAGGACACTGTCTAAAACAAAACAATGCAATAACAGCAAAGAACCCTAAGAAAGTAAATCTAAGGTGACTCTCCAGACAAAGTAGACCTACTAGATCCTGGATCAGGACTCCATTTATATTTCTGATTTTATATACCCTAGCCCAAGTAGGCCCTCTCTCTCTCTCTCTCTCTCTCTCTCTCTCTCTCTCTCTCTCTCTCTCTTTGGATTTGGTTTTATCAAGACAGGGTTTCTCTTTGTAGCTCTGGCTGTCCTGGAACTCACTCTGTAGACCAGGCTGGCCTCGAACTCAAAAATCTGCCTGCCTCTGCCTCCTAGAGTGCAGGAATTACAGGCGTGCGCCACCACCGCCCAGCTGGCTCTACCTCTCTTAAAAGAGTGTGGCTTTCTGAGTTTTCTTTCTTTTTGTTTTCCTTTTCTCCCTAATTTTTTATTTTATTTTTGGGTTTTGAGAAAGAATCCCATACAGCCCAGGCTGGCTTCTAACTCACTAGGTAGCTAAGGATGACTTTGAACTCCCAGTTCTTCTGCCTCAGCCTCCCAGGCATGTGCAACAGTGTCTAACCTTTCCTATCCATCCGAACCTTTAAAAAATGAAACCAGCTGCTATGAAGTTTTGTCGTAAAGAATTGGTAGCTATTTAGAAGAACCAAAACATTGGGGTCTGCTTCAGAAATGATCACATCTAGGTCAGGGGTTCAACCTTGGCCAAGAATGTACATCAGACCAATGAAGTAGCTACTTCTAAGATAATTGTGCTGTTTTTAAGGTGTGTATAAATGTTTTGTCTGCATGAAGTATACAAATCACAAGCTGTAATTATAGATGGTTGGGACACACCAAGTTAATACTGGGAATGGAGGCCCAGACTTCATCAAAAGCAGGCTCTTGACCACTGAACTATCTCTCCATCCCGGCATTTTCTTCTGTAGGTCTCCAGATGATGCTAAAGTTCTCCAAACACCTGACTACCATAAAACTAGAAACCCAAAGATATTTCAGAAGCATGGCGAGTCCTGGCCCACAGGACAGCCAGATAACTTGTCTACATTATCTGGCCTGAAATATTGGTGTACAAAACCTGAGCAGACTCACAGGGAAGTCATATAGTGTTTCTGGAACACTACATGTGGGCAGTTGTACAATCTCAATCAGCTTTTATAGTCTGTATTCCTAGCACTTTAGAGACGGAGACAGGAGGATTAAGAGTTCAAGGCCAGTCTTAACTACATAAGATGTTGTCTTAAAAAAACCTTTAAACAAGAGCAAAAAAACCTACCTCCCCTCCAAACAAAACAAAGACAAACAAAAAAATCCTCATATCACCAGTGACTACCACTATAGCTCAGTGGAATACTGGAAGCCCAGACTCTAACTACAGTTTGACCTGTCTTCTGAGCCTGTTCCATGCTATGGTTTAAGATCAAACACTATGTAGCTACAGCTATTGATCCTTACAATTTTTCTCAAGAGCCCCAGCACTGATGTATTTCCTTTAACTGAAAGGGTATTTGTTGCTTTTTGTGGTGTGGTGTGGTTTGGTGGTGGTGGTGGTGGTGGTGGTGGTGGTGGTGGTGGTGGTGTGTGTGTTGGCCTATGAAAGCCAACATGTATGTCAGCTCAACAATGCTCTAACATCTATCAGCAAGGTGTGGAAAAGAGGTCTCTGCCATGATCTTAGAAGATGTTGAAGACCTGTGGCTTCAACACAAGATAGAAAAACAAGGAAATGCTATTATCCCCTACACTGGGGAGGGCCAATCAAGGAGGTGACATTAAGACAAACTGTGTAAACCAGAGTTGCCACCTGAGCAATTCCTTTCTACAAATGGTACCATGCTTTGCCCAACGCCCCAACCATGGGAACAACTTACACTAAGGGCCAGGGCAGGACTACCAAATCCTATTGGCTACTCAGCCTTTTTTTCTCACCACCTAAAGATCCTGTGACAACAGCTATACCTCTAACAAGCAGCATAGTGTCTCTGTCAGGTTTTGAGTCACAGCTTTCTAGAAACAAGTCTGTCACACTCCCCAAGTGCCAAGAACATGCATAGGACCCTAGTCGTGTAGGCATGGCTGCCCAGCCTCTCAAACTCCTTCTCCTTAGAGGTTCTCTTGGGGCCTGCTAACACAATCACACGGCCGGATAACTCAATTAACATGAGCATTAAATAAAGCACACAATACATTGCACAGTCAGGCAGTGATGGCACAGGCCTTTAATCCCAGCACCCGGGAGGCAGAAGCAGGAAGATCTCAGTGAGTTTGAGGTCTACAGAGTGAGTTCCAGGGTACCCAGGGCTACACAGAGAGACCTAGTCTTGAAGATAACACACAGCACGAAACATGGGGGAATGCTCACTTCATTTCTTCTTACTTCTCAACATCTTCAAAACACCTTCACTGCCGAGCAGGTAGTGTGACAGAGCTATAA
Source organism: Apodemus sylvaticus (assembly GCF_947179515.1). Classification (NCBI taxonomy): domain Eukaryota; kingdom Metazoa; phylum Chordata; class Mammalia; order Rodentia; family Muridae; genus Apodemus; species Apodemus sylvaticus. The sequence continues at coordinate 140,358,602 of NC_067474.1, forward strand.
AAAAATAAGCCAGGGTGGCAGGATAGTGGGGTGAGATCCACCCATCTCTGCACCCCCCAGTGCTAGGATAACAAGCACACCACTACACCCAGACTTTTTACATGGATTCTGGGGGTTGAAATCAGGTATTCATTCTTTCAACACAAGCACATTATTGACTGAGCCATCATCTCTCCTGCCACCATAATTTAGGTCTTTAAAAGCTCCACCTTTTTTCTAAACTAACAAGAAAGTAAGACATCTTAGGGACTGAAATCTAGAAGGCATTTCAAAAGTCTTGGAGAAGATAGAAGTGTCCACTAAGCAGGGCAGTGGTGGTATGTGCCTTTAATCCCTGCACTTGGGAAGCAGAGGCAGGTGATTTCTGAGTTTGAGGCCAGCCTGGTCTACAGAGTGAGTGCCAGGACAGCCAGGGCTACACAGAGAAACCCTGTCTTGAAAAAACAAAACAAAAAAAAGTGTCCACTAAAGAGATTGTTTCATATGTATTTATATATGTACATATGCTTCACATATACATGCATATATAACATATATACACATATACATACATGTATATGTTGTACGTGCATGTTATCAGATTTCCTGTTCAAAGTTCTGCATCTTCTGCAAAAGAACCAATTCGTATTGGCTTGTACAAAGGAAAAATATGACAGATACAAGCAGTTGATGGGTGGTTACCTTTGGTAAAAGAAGAGATATTGATTGATTTACTTTGCATTATTTGTGTGCAGGTTGTATATAGCATAGCCCTGTAATTTTAGCATTTAAAGAACGCAATTGTAAGCATTTGTCCCAGAAGGAGGAGGGGGTTTCAGTGGGGCTTTCTCTGCTGATGCTTAAGAAAAGAATTCTTTGAGAATGATGGATGCAGTTGTGTTCATAGAGATAGCTGGCTTAATGACCTCGCTTGCCCCCGGCATGGATCCCGTGATAGATTGGTTGCTCCAATCTCCTCAGGCTCCAGGTCCCCCTTATAGGCAGAGACCTGGAAGAAACATTCAGACTGAAGTAATTACTAGAATTCCTGCAGAGACAAGGGGATCCTGTAGTTGTCTTTGGAGACAGAATTGCAACTTATTTTCCATTTCCCATTAAGTGGCATGAGGACTCAGTTGTAAGAGCCAGAACCTAGGCATGAGGTAGTTCCTCTTTTTCAGAATTGTTGCAAGGCTTATAGACCTTAGTGGTGGCTGGTTTCTTTTTAATTAAATCCTGGGGTGGCAGCATTTGCCCACAATCCCAGCACTTGTGTGGTAGAGAGGTAGGAGGCTCAGGAGGGCTCAAAAAAACTTTCAGCTGCATAATGAGTTCAAAGCTATCATGAGCTACACGAGACCCTGTCTCACAAAATTACTTGTAAATAATTAGCTCAGTGGTAAATAAATAACTCAGTGGTAAAGTGTGTGCTTAACATAATAAGGAATGCCCTGGTCTTAATCCCTAGCATACACGACATCTGAAAACATGCAGAGATCTAAGTGTCACTTGAGAATAGTAAAACATTTAAATAAAACAGAAACAGTAGAAAGTGATCTGGGTATAGTGGATTGTGCCTGTCATCCCAGAATTCAGAATGGAGAAGCAGAAGGAATCTGTCAAATTCAGGGTAAAACACTGCCTTTTTTTTTTGTTTCTTTTGTTTTTTGTTTTTTTGTTTTTTTGTTTTGTTGTTGTTGTTTGAGACAAGGTTTCCCTGTATAGCCCTGGCAGTCTTAGAACTCACTCTGTAGAGCAAGCTGGCCTCAAACTTAAGAGACCAGCCTGCCTCTGCCTCCCAAGTGATGGGATTAAAGGTGTGTGCCACTGCAGACTGGTGGAAAATCACCCTGTTAAATCACACACACTAAATAATAACTGCATATAACTTATCTTGAAATATTACTAAATATTTTCCATTCACAGACGAATATTCACTGTTTTAATAAAATGGCATTTTTCATTTTCAGTTCAGTGAAATATATCTTGAGCTAAAGGGCAATTCATTTCATTCTTTTTTACTGTGTGTGTGTCCTTAGGCACTTCCACTTTTTCTTTTGTTTTGCAGTGGGCTTTCTCCAGGTCTTGAACTTCACCAATCATGCCAGATTGGCTGGCCCACAGCTCCCAGGGACCCCCTGTCCACACCTCTCATTTCCCCCTCACTGTGTGAGGCCTGTGGGTTCCGTAGCTTTGAGCTGAGGTCCTCAGGCTTGTGAAGCAAACACTTTACCAACTGAGCCATCACCTCAGCCCCATTTCATTCTTCGGAACCGATGACTAGTTTGTCACTGTGTGCAAATAGCAGCATATGTAAACCATCTCTACTTAAACTTGGAAGTTGGTCCTCGTCTCATCGTTGGCAACTTGGTCAACACAACATATTTCGGTGCACAAATGTCTGGGTTATTCTGCAGACATTTCTTTGGATACATTTGAAAAATAATATATATTTAATAAACTCTTTTGTTTTTTGAGACAGGGTTTTTCTGTGTAGCCCTGACTGTCCTGGAACTTCCTCTGTAGGCCAGGCTGGCGTTGAATTCAAGAAATCTGTCTGCCCCTGCCTTCGATTGTTGGAATTAAAGAGGAGCACCAAACTGACTGGCAAAAAGTCTTTATTATTAAAGTACGGTCTTAGTTATGGGTTTTATTGTTGTGATGAAATATCATGACCAAAAGGCAAGTAGAGGAGGAACCAGCTTACACTTCCACCGCACTGTTTATCACTGAAGGAAGTCAGGAGAGATCAGGGGAGGGGGCTGCTTTCTGGCTTGCTTCTTGCTCAGCCTGTTTTCTTATAGAACCCAGGACCAACTCAGGGACTGCACCACCCATACTGGGTTGGGCTCTCCCTCGTTGATCACTAATTAAGAAAAGCCTTATAACTGGATCTTATGGAGGCATTTTCTCAATTAAGGGTTCCCGCATTTCACATAGCTCTAGTCTGTGTGTCAAGTTGATAGAAGACTAACCAGCACAAGTATGTTAATTGTACAAAGTCTCAAGTTTCATTAAGACATTTCTATATGTAGTTTAATTGTAGTCTCTCCTCTATTACCCTTTCTATTGTTAAAAGAATTGTTTGGTTTTGTTTTTTTGTTTTACTTGTTTGTTTGTTTGAATTTTGGTTTTTTCGAGATAGGGTTTCTCTCTATAGCCCTGGTTGTCCTGGAACTCACTCTGTAGACCAGGCTGACCTTGAACTTAGAAATCCACCTGCCTCTGCCTCCCAGAGTGCTGGGATTACAGGCGTGCGCCACCACCGCCCGGCTAAGAATTGTTTTGACATTATGTGTTATGGGGGTTTTGCCTGAATGTATTTGTGTGCATCAAGTGTGTGAAGTGTCTTCAGAGGACAGAGATATTTCAGAGTTCCTGATAGCCAGCTGCAAGTTGACTTGTGGGTGCTGGAAATTGAACCCAGATCTTTTGGAAACACAGGCAATGTTGTTAAGCACGGATCCATCTCCCCAGCCCATTCCTAATTTCCTGCTTTACTCTTTCCAAAGTATTTCATGTCAGGCATGGTGGTCCAGGATTTTAATTCTAGCACTGATGGGTCAGAGGTAGGCAGATCTCTGTGAATTTGAGGTCACTCTGGTCAATACAGTTAAATTAGTTCCAGGGCAACCAAGGCTACATACACCCCATCCCCACCCCTTAAAAAAAAAAGCCGGGTGGTGGTGTCACATGACATTAATCCCAGCACTCAGAAGGCAGAGGCAGGTAGATTTTTGAGTTCGAGATCTGCTTAGTCTACGAGAGTTTCAAAGCAGCTAAGGCTACACAGAGAAAGCCTTTCTGAACAAACACTCCCCCCCCCCCAAAAAAAAAAGAGAACATTTAAAAATGTATTTGTTAGGATGAGGTACTGTGGGTGGGGGGCAATGGCTGGAATGCAAATAAATAAATTTTTAAAATATTTTAATAATATTATTATTGTTGTTGTTGTTGTTTTCGAGACAGGGTTTTCCTGTGTAGCCCTGGCTGTCCTGGAACTCACTCTGTAAACCAGGCTGGCCTCGAACTCAGAAATCCGCCTGTCTCTGCCTCCCAAGTGCTGGGATTACAGGTATGCGCCACCACCGCCTGGCTTAAAAATATTTTAAATGTAATGAAGCAGAAGTATAATAAAATGTTTAAATCTAAAAAAAAAATTTTTTTTATTTGTAAGGGGGATGCTCGCGCTAGTGTGAAGGTCAGAGGAAAACTTTGGGGAGTCTGTTCTTTCTTTCTACCGTCGTTTCGGAGGATTGAACTTTGGTAGTCAGGCTCGACTGACACGCTTTCTGCCTCAGCCTACCCAGTACTAGGATTTCAAGAGTAAACCACCGGCAAGTAGTTTTTATTTTGCTTTTGAGATTTGTTTTCCTATGTTGCGCCCCTGGTCCTTAACTCTATGGCGAAGGATGATTGTTCTTCAATCTGGCTTGCAGGGAAAATTTTCCGTTTGTTTAACGAGCAAGGAAATGCAAACCAGAAACCTGAAGACCTTCTCTTCTGTAGCACCCACATGTGCTGGCACTTCTCACACAGGGTGCGCTTTTATCTATCTACAAACTCGGAAATCGAACGATGCATAACCCAGGGCTACGTTTTGAAAGGACACCTCTAGACCAGCCTACTCCGCAATCACAGCGCGAAAGGCACCCAAGCTCACACCCGCTCTCTCGCGAGAGTTGGCGTCATTGGGCCGCGCCAATGACCGGGCGGTCGCGCGTCTTGCGTCACACCCAGCTTAGTTCGGGTGTGCTGTCTCACTGGTGAGGCCGTGTAACCGGGAAGTCCCTCTGTCTGTGGACCCTGCAGCCTTCCGCTTCCCGGCACCATGGAGTACCTAATTGGCATCCAGGGCCCAGACTATGTCCTGGTCGCTTCTGACCGGGTGGCCGCCAGCAATATTGTCCAGATGAAGGACGGTGAGAGGAAGCAGGGGGAGGCCCGGCGGGCCTGGGTGTAGGGGCAGTCCGCGGGTGTTGAAGGGTACAGTGGGCCTCCCTCTGGGCAGCTTGGAAGATGGAGCTCAGCGTGCTCTGCCCTTCCGGCACTGCAGGATTTTGAAGCTGGGAAGCTGGCAGACAAGCTTAAGACCCTAGCTTTGGATTCTAGGTCAGGACTGTGCTCTGGCCATGGCCGCATGAGGCTAGGTGAGAGTTGCTCAGGGTGGAGAATTCAGTTTATAAGAGCTCAAGTGTGTGCTCGGCGCTAAGCGCCTCAGATCTCTGAATTCCTGGTAAAAATCGGTCTTCACAGATAGAGGTTAATTTGTGGGCGCCCTAAGGTGGGATCTTGGGGAGAGTGAGACTACCCAGAGTTTGGCATTTCCACTCTGCTTCCGCCTGTCTTCAGTTGCTCAGCTCAGAGCCTCGTCCGGCTTGCACTGGCTGCTAGGTTTTCCTTGTAGTTAAATAGTTTAGTGCAACAGAGATGGCGTCTCTTTATTCGCTTTATGATTTTTGTACGTTACTTTTTAGTGCGCAGATTTTCTTATCTCTTAGATTACTAATACCCAACTCAAAACTTGAGAGAATTGAGTGAACGAGTTAGCATTGGACAAATACTTAACAAACCGAAGCATATATGTATCAGGTGTGTTCAGCGTTAATATCTTAATTTGTTAAAAGATTGGCTCTACTATGTGCCTTTTTGCAGATAGTTGGAGACAGAATATGTATAACTAAGATATATATTACTTATATTAATTTATATATTACATACAACACACATATATGATACATATAAAACTTTCTCAAGGAGATGGTGAAATAACTCAGTAGTAAGGATGCTTTTGGCTAGACTTGACAACCAGAGTTTGACCCCAGAACCCAGATGTCAGAGGAAGAGACCCCACCCCAACCTCCTGGAGGTTGTCCTGACCTGTACACCTCTTCTGTGGCACGTGAGCACCTGTGCAGAACAAGAGAGCCCCTAAATAAATACAATTTCTTAAGATTATCAAAGAAAAAGTTTCTAAGCTTACAGGTGGTAGAACCTAGGTTCAAATCTGTGTAATTTGGGACTGAGTATACAGTTCAGTGGCAAGGTATTTTTCCACTATGTACAAGGCCCCAGGTTCCAGTTTCAGCACTCCAAGAACAAGTTATTAGACACTGCAAAATGATCTCTTTCTTTTTTAACCGTTAGCAACTACACTGCTTCTTTTATAGCAACAGTTGACCTATAGAGTCTGAGTGTTTTCATGATTGATCATAGGCATGCCACTGTTTGAAAGGAATTTAGCATTTGTTCAGTGAATTAAAAGTTCATTTGACAAGTTTCATGCCTCTCCATGTACTTAACAGTGCTCAGTACTGAACAGAGAAAGAAAAAAAAAAAAAGACTACTATGTAGTTGGGAGGATGGCTGAGTAGATTGGTGTGTGCGTTATGCAAGCATGAAGAATTTAAATGCCAAGCACTCACTTTAAAAAATAAAAACAAACAGGCATGGCTGTGTGCCTGTAACCCTACTGGGAACAGCAAACACAGATCCTGGGAGCTCACTCACCAGCCAGTCAAACCCAAAGGGTGAGCTGCTTCATGAGAGTAAGGTGGAGGATGGCCCTTCTCTGTCCCGGCTAAGATAGGTACACCCATACACTCGTGTGTAACACACACACAAACCAGAAAGTGATTGCTGGGTCGAGACAAGAGGAGCCAAGCTTTGGGTTAATAAGAAGAGGAGACTGTTTTTAGGAAGCAATGGTGAGGGAGAGATTCTGGTTGTAGAGATTAGGGGAAGCCTTGAAGGCGAAAAGCAAGCAGCTAGTCCGAGATTCCAGGAAGGAAAATCATTAGATCTGGAGTTTCCCGAAGTGTATTGTCAGAGCTGGAAAAGAACAATTGCCACCACTGATTTCGCAAAGAAAAGGCACCTCTCTGGTGTGAGCCTGGAGCTCCCATCTGGAGAATTAGAGAGAATGCTGTGAATTTTGCTTGCATTCTCTTCTTTCTGAAGAACTTGAAATCAAACATCTATGGTATTGTTTCTCAAGAGACTTTATGAAATTTTATGCTTAGTTTGTAGAAGTTATGTTTGTAAGCCAGTCTCCAAAGGATTAAGTTTATTTTGAGAGTAAGTTTGTCCATTGCTCTAAATAGCAAGGTCTTTGACAGCAAGTGATGTTAGCATGAAGAGTGCAGATGGAGCGGCCGCCAGGTTAATGGGCCTTCTGTTTCATCACAGTGAATGTGTGAATGATTTTGAAAAGGAGAATGTGCTCTGTGCCTTATCCATTCTGGATGTTACATGGGATAACAGCCTTCAAGACCTGGACTAGGCATGCAGCACCACACTGGTTCACACTGCCTGCTGTCATTTTTTCATCATGCTACTTGGGAAAATATGTCCATACTAGGAAAAAAACATTTTCCAAAAACTACCTGCTTATACAGCTAACTGGTACAGCTCTCAATTTGGTTGTAAATGTGCTACATTTCATGCCTTTTTTCTCTTGGCCTAAAGAGAATGACTTTCCCCTCTGAGACAGGGTTTCTTTGTGTAGCCTTGACTGTCTGAGAACTCACTCTGTAAACCAGGCTGGCTGGCCTCAAACTCACAGAGCTCTTCCTGCCTCATCCTCCCTAGTGCTGGTACTAAAGGTGTTCACCACCACTGCCTGCCCAGCAACAGAATGCCTTTTAAGTTGCTCTGATGTCTCCAGAAACTTGCTATTCTGAATTCCTACAATATATGTGATAGAGACTGCATTGTCTAACAATGAGTATAACAGTTTTCCTTGCATGTGAGTTAGACATTGGTAAGTGATAGGATCACTATTTTACATAGTTGATAACCAGAATTTAGACAGGCAAATAAATCATTTGCCCACTGTGTATCTGTGCAGAATGTATGTCTGATGGGTTCTGGTCAGTTTGACTGCATGGCATTACATGTTGATACTCATTTGGCTGTGTGTGTTTGTGGGTCTTGTTAGTTTATTGACAAGCGTAAAAACTTCCTCGAGCTGTACAGACAGTTTCTTGTACAACTCAGGGCCATAAATCTCCATCAGTTCTGTTTTGAGGCATTATCTTTTGCTATTCACTGAGTATGTTCACCGTTTAAAATAAGGATTGATTTACATTGATTTAATAATTAATAGTTTGCTGCCTTGACTCTTAGCCTTTTTTAATGAAGTGTGACATAAAACTTATTCTCCCTAAAAGATTTCTTTTGCTCTAATATTTAGTGTGTATGTGCACACAAACCTGTTGCAGCACATATGTGGCACTCAGGGGACAACTTGGAGGAGTCATTTCTGTCCATTCACTGTGGGGGATTGAGTTAGGGGATGGGGCAAGGCCTTTATCTGCTGAGCCATATTGCCTATCTGCTTTTTTCCCTTAAAAACAGTGCACACTTAATAAGTAATTTTTCTTACAAAAATGAAACTTGTTAACTATAGAGATTTAGAAAATACTGATAAGCGAAAGGAAGGAAATAAAAATCATTCAGATTCTTGCCACTGTCAAAAGTTTAGAATATATATACCCTTCTGGTCTTTTTCTGTGCAATGTCTAAATGAATCAATCTTCTTTTTAGAACAGCTTTGCAAACTCACAGTCTTTGAATGTGTAACAAATGAAAATTTGTTTACTTGGGAATTTTAAAGCAATTCAACTTTATCTCTAGGCATATTTTATATGGGAGCCCACCACTACTCCAAATATCCATATTATTACTGTCTACAACTTTCCAACACTTGTGAAGTATTTGATAGTTGTATTTGTTCCTTAAATCCTATTAAGAGATTTTGACATTTCAAAAGCTTTCATACAGGAAAACATGTCTCCCAGGGGAGATTATTCAGCACTATTAGAAAAATGAAAAGTGAAAGTCTGGGTAAGATGGGAGGAGGGAAGCTTTTCTCTGAAGCTGCAGACTAAATACTGCGCTTCCTTCCCTAGGCAACAATTGCAACCTGAGTATTTATCTGTTTAATCTGAATAAATCTGGTTTAGCTAGATAAGGCTAAAGTATTATGGTTTTCATTAATTATTTAGATAGCTCACTGTTAGCACATTCCTTGAACTGTCTGCTTTGGCAACCAGTTTGTTTTGTTTTGATATGCAGCTGGTTTACTTTATAAGTAATTTGGATTTTCAGCTGATTTTTTTCTTCTTTTTTGAGAAGGTTTAAACTGTAGAATCCATTCCTTTCACTATTTTTATGTTTATATAACATTTGTATTAGTAGTAATGTTTCAGAACTTTGTACCTAACTCTTGTGGCTCAAGATAATCACCATAGTCCAGATTCCTTCAGCTTCCCTCACCTTCCCATTCCCTGTATTTTAAATGATCTTAAATTGGTTTTGTTACTTGTTTGTTTTTGTCTTTTGAAATAGTCTCACTCTGTAGCTCTGGCTGCCCTGTAGCATACTATGTAGAGTAAGCTGGCCTCAACGTATAGGGATCAGCCTGTCTTTGCTTCCAGAGTGTAAAAGTATCTTTTATTCTTCAGCAATAATTGTCAACTCCGAGGCTTACTGCCTCTGTCTGCTAACTAACCTAGGCCTAATCCTAGGATCTTCTATCCTCTGTACAATCTAATCTAATCTGTAATCTGTATCAATCTTCTGGCTCCTTCTCCTCTGGCCTGTTCTGTCTTGTGTCTAGTTTGCTCTCTCTTCAACCTATCTCTGTATAACTGTCCCTGTAAAATTGCCCCCGACCCCGCCCCACCCCATCTGTACTGCTCTCTTAAGTAGTTTCTCTTTCCTCTTCCTTCTCCTGAGAGTTCAGAGTATCCTAGTCTGTCAAGTCTTTCTCTAGTTTGTCTGCCACTCAATTAGACATCAATTTCAAACAGGGTGCTTTCTTCTACAAACTTATTTTACCTTCATTGTTTGGAATTAAAGGCGTGTGCTGAGGGTGTGTCTGTATTCCAGCCAGAGGGATTAAATGTATTTTCCATGCCAAGCTTAAATTTTATTTTTTAAATTAATTAATCAGTTAAGTAGTAGATTGAACTCTGAGCTTCACACACACTCAACATATGCTATATCACTGAGCTACATCTATAGCCCAAAATTGTAATTTAAAAAATGTAATTTATTTTTATGTGTGTAGGTGCGTGTATGTCTGTATACAACATGTATGCAATACTCTAGAGGTCAGAAAAGGGTATGGGATTCCCTGGAACTGTAGTTGCAGATGATTGTAACCTAATGTCAGTGCTGGGAATCACCTGGGTTCTCTGCAAGAGCACCAGTGCTCTTAACTGCTTAACCATCTCTTTTCCTGCAATTGTATCTTTAATAGTCTGCTTTCATATATAATTTCCAATATAAATTAACATTAATATAATATGTAGTTAACCTGTTGGCTTGTGAAAATATTAAAGTCTTATAATAACAGTGACTGGTAAAATTCTTCAAGTATAGTACTTAAGAGACCTGTTTATAGTTGCATATATAAATAACCTTTAGTTTCTGTGGTTGCAGTTTCTAATATGAATTTCTTTTCCTTTGAGCAGATCATGACAAGATGTTTAAGATGAGTGAAAAAATCTTACTCCTATGTGTTGGAGAGGCTGGAGACACTGTACAGTTTGCAGAATATATCCAGAAAAACGTGCAGCTTTATAAAATGCGGAATGGTGGGTAAGACTTAAAGGGTTGCTTTGGCTGGTCCATTAGTTTTCTAGGGTCACCATACAAGGTACCACAGCCTGGGCAGTTTAAACAACAGAACTTTCATAGCTCTAACAACTACAGTTGTGAGGTCAAGAAGTTAGCAGAGTTGAATTTTTCTGAGGCTTTTTCCTTGGCTTGTACATGGCCATCTTCCCCCATGACTTTTCCTCTCTATTCTTTATCCAAATCTCTTCTTATAGGGACATTGGATTGAAGCTTATCCTCATAACCACATTTTTGACTTAATTGTCTCTTTGTATACTATCTCTAGATACAGCCAGAGTTTGAAGATCTGATTAGGGCTTTATCATATGAATTATTTGAGGATAGTATTCTGTCTGTAACCATTGGTTTATGTTTAATTTTGAACTGAAGATGGGTGTTCTTTACTGACAGTCTTATTCACTGTTGGACTGATAGGACCACAGTTTTTCATTTAAATCTTCCTACTAAAAGAAAAAAATTAGAGACAGATATATGACCTCTGAATTTTAGACCAGATTGGTCTACAATTTAGTTTTCAAAATAGCCAGGGCTACACAGAGAAACTCTGTCTCAGAAAAACAAAACAAAACAAAAATCTAGACCCTAAATTCTAACTGTTTTGTTCTTAAAGATTTTTCTACAAATACTCTATTGTAACACTACTTTATTGGTGATAGAATGCTAGAAATCAGATTTTTTTTTTTTAAGTTTCTTTGTTTTATTTTATGTGTGTAGGTGTTTCCCTTGCATACATGTTGATGTACCACATGGTGGCCATATTGGCCAGAAGATCCTCTGGAACTGGAAATCAGAGGGTTCTGGGAATTAAACCTAGACCATCTGGAAGGGCGGGTCCTGCTCTTAACTGCTGAGTCATCTCTTTAGCTCCATGGCTTTACAGTATCATATATAACAAGCCAGTTATTTGTCCTCTCTGGGACTTTATTTTCTTTATCTAAAATGGGATTATTTTTATATTAATGAAGATGTTTTGATGAGGAGTGGTGGTGCATGCCTGTAATCCTAGCACTTGGAAGATGGGGGCAGGAAGATCAGAAGTTAAAGGTCAAATTCAGCAGTTCATCTACAGAGGGAGTGTGAGACCCTGGTTCAAGAAAAGACAAAACTGCCAGACAGTGATGGCATAAACCTTTAATCCCAGCACTTGAAAGGCAGAGGCAGGCTAATCTCTGTGAATTTAAGGCCAGCCTGGTCTACAGAGTGAGTTTCAGGATGGCCAAAGCTACACAGAGAAACCCTGTCTTTAAAAAAGGGGGGTGGGGAGAGAAAGAAAAGGTTTTGACTGGCTTGGGGATATAGCTCTTTCCAGAGTACTGGCTGAGCATTGGGGAAGCCCTAGGTATAATGTTAGCACTGAACAAAAGAGGAAAATGCTTTGTGAACTTCAAGTTCTTTATAATTATCAGACACTGTACTTTAAAGCATTCTTTTAGGGCTGGACAGATGGCTTGAGCTGCTCTTGCAGAGGCCCCGAGATTGGTTCCAGTACCCACATAATGCTTTATTAGCACCTAACTCCACTCCAAGGATCTAACACCCCCTTTGGCACCAGGTACACATGTGGTACAGGTACATTCAGGCAAACCACTCACACATGAAATGAAAATAAATCTTAAAACAAAACAAAGCCTTTGACTCAGGTGTGATGGCACACACCTTTAGTCCTAGCACTTAGGAGGCAGAGGCAGGCAGATCTCTGAGTTAGAGACCAATTGGGTCTATAGTTCCAGTTCTAAGAGAGCCCTGGTTAGCGGAGAAACCCTATCTTGAAAAACAAAGACTTAGAATAGCTTTGGTTTAAGTTTTACTTATGTAAAATGACTAAATTAGCATCCATTCATACATATTTTTTAGGCAGCATATTTAGCATTATTCTCCCAATTGCCTAAATGTTTTTGAAGGTCTTTCTTATCAATATTAAGCACTGTATTTAGTACTGCAGAAAATTAATGGGTGATCAAGACTTAGACTCTGCCATTCAGGAACTTGAAAGTATCTTACTAGGGACTACACATACTTAGGGTGAAGAGTCTGCTAATGCTTCTGAGGTATGGTGCGTGTCATTGGTTGTCTTGAGAGAAGGCAGAGTGACTAAGAAGAATAAGAAGAGTCGCTTATTACATGTGTTTTAGGTGCTGAAAGTCAGTGCCTAAAAGAAAAAGTGTGTTTGCTTAAACTAACCCTTAAAGACTCTTAAGTTAGTTACTTTTATTAAGTACAGTTTGGAAGATGGAGGTAGAAGGATCAGGAGTTCAAGACTCTCCTCAGTTGTGGGCTGGAGAGATGGGTTAGCAGTTAAGAGCACTGACTGCTCTTATAGAGGTCCTGAGTTCAAATCCCAGCAACCTCATGGTGGCTCACAACCATCTGTAATGGGATCCGATGCCCTCTTTTGGTGTGTCTGAGGACAGCGACAGTGTACTTATATACAATGAGTAAATCTTTAAAAACAAAACAAAACAAAAAAACAAAAAAACAATGTGCTAAAAGACTATCCTCAGTTGTATAATGAATTTGAGGCCAGCCTAATAACTGGAGACCCCATTTACATGAGATCATATTTCAAAAACCATAAGTAAATATAAATGGCTTTTAACAACAATCATAGTTATAGTTAGGGTAGGTGTGGTTGTGATGGCAGCACTTAGAAGGCAGAAGCAGAGGATCTCAAGTTTAAGGCCTGTCTCTAAAAGAACAGATACAGAGAAGTGATGTGGGTGAACACTGTTATTTTCTTCTGCTTCACTCCAGATGTGATTCTTTATGTCTTGTTCCAGGGTATGAATTGTCCCCCACAGCTGCAGCTAATTTCACACGCCGAAACCTGGCTGACTGTCTTCGGAGTCGGGTAAGCAGCTAGCGACCTTCAGCAACAGCAGAGAGCTGCGCTTTCACATTTCTCTATGACATGAACAGTATTTTTGCCATTTTTTATTTTCCTCAACTCTTCCCATTGCTACTCATTCCTTTTTAGTCCCCTTGGGTTTGTTTTCTCTTTTGTTATTGTTGCTTTTTACAACCTAATTCTGTTGCTTGGGAGGCTAATGAAGGCTAATGAACTCCAGGCTAGCCTAGGCAGGCTATGGAACTAGTTCTAGGCTAGCCCAGGCTATTCAGTGAAAATGTTTTTTTTTTTTTTTTAAAGAATTTTATTTATCTTATGTATGTGAGTACACAGTCTCTGACCTCAGACACACCAGAAGAGGGCATTTGATCCCATTACAGATGGTTGTGAGCCACATGTGGTTGCTGGGAATTGAACTCAGGACTTCTGGAAGAGCAGTTGGTGCTCTTAATCAGTGCTCTTAACTGCTGAGCCATCTCTCCAACCCAGATATGCCTTATTTTAAAAGCAAAATTAAAAGTGTTTTAACATTTATTTTGCATGTGGTGTGGGATGGGTGTGGAGGTAGGAGGGCAAGTTGCAGGAGCTGCTTCTCGCCCTCTATTACCTTGGCTGCAGGGACCAAGCTCAGGTTGGGAGGCTTGCTGGTAGTTGCCTTTACTTACTGAATCATCTCTCTGGCCCAAAAGAAAGGTTTTTTTTTTTTAATTTTGTTTGTTGTGGTGTATTAACATGAAGGACTGTGATAAACTAACACCCTTCTGTAGACTTTAATTTTTTTTCAAAGCAATTTTAGGTTCACAGCAAATTAAGAGAAAAATACAAATATTTTCCCCACATAAACCCAGCCCAGAACACATATATAGATAGCATCCTGTATTATCTGCATCTACCAGAGGGGTGTATTTCTATAACTAATGAACCTATACTGACAGCGTGGGTTCATAGTTTATATTAGGATATACTCAGGAGGCTTGCATTCTGTGAGTTTAGATAAATGTATAAGGGCCTAAATACATCAGTATCATGTAGAGTATTTTCACTGCCTAGAATGTCCTCTGTGCCCCACCCATTCTCTTCATCTCCTGAGCCCCTGATAGCATCTAATCCTCTTACTGTTTGCATAGTTTCCCTTTTCAGACTGTCATAGCATAGAGTTGGAATCAACCATAGTTAGGTTTTCAAATTGGCTTCTTGATGACATGATTTAAAGTCCCTTCGCACAGGGCTGGAGAAGTGGCTCTGGTTAATTAAGTACATTTGCTGCATTCCAGAGGACTACAGGTGCAGGGGATGCAGTGCCACTGGCCTCTTCAGGACCTGTACACATACATCAGATATATACACAAATAATTAAAAATAGTGAAAAATAATAAAGTTCTTCCATGTCTTTTCATGGCTTGATAGTTTCTGTTTTTGTTTTGTTTTTTCAAGACAGAGTTTCTTCATGTAACCCTGGCTGTCCTGGAACTCTCTCTGTAGACCAGGCTAGTCTTTTTTTTTTTTTTTAAGATTTATTTATTACTATATGTAAGTACACTGTAGCTGTCCTCAGACACACCAGAAGAGGTCGTCAGATCTCATTACAGATGGTTGTGAGCCACCATGTGGTTGCTGGGATTTGAACTCAGGACCTTTGGAAGAGCAGTCGGTGCTCTTAACCGCTGAGCCACCTCTCCAGCCCCTGACCAGGCTAGTCTTGAACTGATAGAGATCTGCCTATCTCTGCCTCCCTAGTGCTAGAATTAAAGGCAAATGCCACCAGTACCCAGCTAGGTTATTTCTTTTTAGTACTAAGTTATATTCCTTTGTCTAAGTGTACTGCAGTTTATTTATTCTTTTCCTACTGAAGGATATCTTAATTGCTTCCAGTTTGAGGCAGTTTGTATCTGGGATTTCTTTAGATGTATTTGCAGTTTTTTGGGTAAATTCTAAGGCATATGATTGCTGGTTTGTATGGTAAAAATATGTTAAAATTTGAAGACAGTACCAAACATTTTTGAAGTTTTTTTTATTTTTGTTGAACTATAGCTGAGGGTCCCTACACAGTAATGGATATATTATCTGTGACTGTTTAGCCAGAGCATGGAGAGTTATCTTTATTTATTCTAGTCTTATATATTGTAGCATTCTCTATCCTATGTAAAAGGAGGCATCGTTTATTTAAAGATTGAAAGCTTAAAGATTGTGTAGGATGTGCCAAGAAAGTTCACGTGATTATCGAGGGTGTCTCTTCCCCCGTGGGAATTAAGTAAATAGAGCCTCTCCACATGACCTTACCCCCTGTGCCTATTTATTCATCTGTGATAACCAGATAACTTCCTAACCCCACAGGAGTGCCAGGAAAATGAATGTTTGTAAATCATAATATTTAACATTCATATGACTTTTGCCCAAAGCATTTTGCTTAATAATTTACTCTATGCACTATTCCACTGGGACAAATTGTAGTCAATTCTCTTGCTGATTCAGTGAAAAGCATAAAGTGACAGAGGGACTAGCTCAGGGCACTTGGCAGGTCAGACAAAGCGATGATAATTGAACATAATTTGACTGTTTGCCTTCAGGTGGACTCTTTGATTCTTCAGTGGCAGTTTAGAAAATTAGTGCTCTTGACGATTGGGGTTTCATCTGCCTTTTTAAACTCAGTCATGTGTCTTCAAAACAAGTATGGGTATTAAGTGTTTTATAAACCTGCTTGCTATCAATTGTTTAGAAGATTTAGTTTTAAAGCTGTGTTTGTGTATCTGTATGAATGTGCAAATGAATGCGTGTGCCTGAGGAGTCCAGTGACATTGGATCACTCCAGAGCTGGAGCTATAAATGTCAGGTTGTGAGACATATTTATAAATATCAGCCATGTGTGACATGGATGTTGGGAGCAGCATGAACTCTTAGCCTATGAGCCACCTCTCCAGACCTACTGTAGATCTTTAAAGCACTTATTTCCCAGTGCCTAATAATAAGCATCTCACTAAATAGAATCTGTCCCAGTGCTAGCTTTAATCAAGTGCTTTGCAGTCTTGGTGATCTTTAAACAATTTTTTAGTGTGTGTGTTTTGCCTGCATGTATGTCTGTGCACTATGTTCACGCAAGTGATCATTATATTTGAGATGAAATCAGAGACATAATGGATTGCAAGAGATTTACATACATTATTTTGATCTGGGTGAAAAATCTTTTATTTAATCTTTAAGGGAGAATTGTGGGTCACATACTTGATTTCCTACCACCCAGAAGTGCCTGAATTATTGAAGGAGTGTGCATGTCATGGCTCCCCGTGTAGAATGTTCCTCTTATTTACCAAGCAGAACTGGAATAAGAATTCTAGCGTTGGGCATAATAAAAGCTTTACCGTTAAATGCTGCAGACATTAAGTGAGTTAAGCTCCTTTTAGAATTGAGGTAAGAGTGGAAATTTATTTCATGCAAATGCAGTGAATCCATCTAATCTTCTCCACTAGCAGAGATGTTTGATGTTTTGAACAAGTAAATGTCCCTTGTAGACAATGATAAGGAACTCTTAAGTGTTGACTACTTCTGCCTTCTTTGTTCTTCTAGTTTCTTATCAGAGTAGATTGTAAGATAAGAATGTGTACTTTAGTTACTAAGAGTTTTAGTTTTATGTGTATGTGCCTGTGTGGGTGCACATGCTTCCACATGTGTGTAGGTACCTAAGGAAGCAAGAAGAGGGCGTTGGATTCCCTGGGGTTAGAGTTACAGGTGCTCATGAGCTGGATAATGTGGGTGCTCAGAAGAGAACTCAGGTCCTCGGAAAGAGCAGCAAATGCTCTTAACTGCTGAGCCATCCCTCTAGCCCCAGTACTTTATTTTATTCTAGGCAGAGAAATGATAATAGTTTTATATATTCCTAATATAAGTCCCTATGTTTGGTATATTTACATGGCAACATTGGTTGACACGTGATACATATTTTGGGCTAATCAGATTTTATGTATATGAAATTTCATATAGCTGTCTATAGCATTTGACTTTCATTTACACTCTGTGTGTATATGTGAGCGCTATCAAGTTGGTATCAGGTTGTATTTATCTACAGAGTGATGATAATCAATATTATGTAAAATGCAGGCAATTTGGAATGGAGTTGAATAATCTTTGGACAATTGCTAGCTATATGTCTTTGAACAAAATTCTAAGTTCAACTTTCCTATTTATAAAATAATAGTACTTTATAGGCTTATTGTAAGGTTTAAACATAATCATATAAAGCTCTTTGTACATTATATAAAACCTTACATTATAAATTGTACATTATATAAAATTATATAAAATGATTGATTTTTTTTGTTTTTATGATGCTACTATTGTTTGGTTTAAGTAACTTAATGACTATATTACCTTTTTAGGGAAATAATTGTTGAATTATTTCAATTGAACTGATGAGATACTAAAGTGGGGGCTATAGGAATTTACTAGTATTAATGGACAATGACGAAATTAACATTGAACATCTGTTACATGTTAAGATTTGTTCTAGATTTACCCAGTATGTGTGAACACCACTAACTATAAAGGATTATTTAAATTCCAATTAATTAACCCCTGCCTCCCATGCCATCTGCCACCATTATTGAACCTAGGATCTAATCAAATATTTCAATGCATTTTATTAAATAAGAAAATCCAGGAAGGTGTCTTCTGGGTTTTTCTTGAGTAAGAAAGTTGTGTTTCTTAGTTTTGGGGTTTAATTAGTGATAGACCTGCTAACTACATACTCTGTCACTAAGCCACCACACTCCAAGCACTGGCATTGGTGTGTGGGCACATGTGCACATACATGCCATGACATAGCTGTGAAGCTCAGAGGAAACTTCTGGGAATTGGTTTTTTCATCATTTGGGTCAGGGATTGAACTCAGACTATTAAACTTGGCAGCAAACTACTTTAATCCCATTGAGTCATTCTGCCTTCTGGCCCTACTGTGGCATGATTTATATGATTATATTATCTGATTCCCTTCAAATTCACTGTTCCATACACTGTCTCCTTGGCAGTGCTGTGAGACTGATTTGGGAACCAGCCTCTCTAGTGTCCTTGGGGAACATGGGAGTTTTGTGTTGAAGCCTCAGCAGAATGGTGGCCTCCATAGTGTGTCGTCTACTAGGCTTTTACTACTGCTACTGAGTGGTCAGTGTTTTCACAGAACTATTTCTGACATATTTCATAAGCCTTTGGGCTCTCTCTCTCTCTCTCTCTCTCTCTCTCTCTCTCTCTCTCTCTCTCTCTCTCTCTCTCTCTCTCTCTCGAATGCTTAGCAAATAAACAGTAGAAATAATGAAAAGGGCCGGGCAGTGGTGGCACACGCCTTTAATCCCAGCACTTGAGAGGCAGAGGCAGGTAGATTTCTGAATTCAAGGCCAGCCTGGTCTACAGAGTGAGTTCCAGGACAGCCAGGGCTACATAGAGAAACCCTGTCTCAAAAAAAAAACAAAAACACACACACACCCCAAAAAAAAGAAAAGAAAGAAAGAAAAGTCTCAAACTTGGCCTACTGGTTTTCAGCTCTAGTTCCATAAATTGCCATTGAACACTTAGCAGGAAAGCCTTGTGTGATAAATCCTCAGCTCGTTCACTCGTATCAACTCTCCTTTCATCTTTCATGTGCAGGAATTATGTGTAAAATTTTAATCTAAAAAATGGCTTCACCATTCTTTTTCCCAGTAGTTTAAGATCTGATAGTTAAAAACAAACCTGCCATGGGAGGTTTGGCACCTACTCTGTCTACTATGAGCTAGCTGCAAGTGTTGAGAGAGCTGCCGCTGATTGGGTCAGATAGCAGATCTGAAGTCTAGTGGTGGAGCGGTTGCTCAGCAATAGAGCATGAACTTACTTAGCTAAGTCCTGGGTTTCATCCTGGTTCCAAGAAAATAAAAATAAAGACTTGATGTCAACACTTGAATATAGTGTTTTCAGTGAAAGGAAAAGAAATGTAGGAAAGAAAATTAGTCACTTTAGAAGTGATCACTACTTATCTCTGCTCTGAATATGAGTGTCTTTGTTTTGGGTATTGGGGGCAGGGAGCAGATACAGTGATTTCCTATTCTAAAAGAATCCTGTTGCTGTGAGACTTCTGCACTGAAGTTATTCTCTTCCGTGCTTTGTGTGGCTGGCACAGAGACCATCCCGTTTATTGGTATCCTTGGGTCATGTGACCCAGTGAACAACTGGACCAGGTGAAACGTTGACTTTGCAAGTCTTATCCCCTAAATGCAACAAAGCATTTGTTACATGTGATTAAAATATCACAAACAAGGGTAATTTCCCGTGCTTTTTGGCAAATGTGTTTAGCAGGATGTGACATGTGAAGCACTGCCATTTCCTCTCCGTGCCATCTCCCTTGAGGCCTCATCTCCCCGCTCGCCCCGTCCTGCTGTGCCCAGGCTTGCCTTCCAGCTCACCTGCTCCAGATGGGTGGCACAGTGGGAGGACACTGGCAAAGGCAGATGTGTTTATTTTCTGGAGTCAAAATGTTGTGCTGTTGCAGATGGCAGTGCCTTGGAGCAAGTGGCAGCCTTTGACACCACTGCCACACAGCCTGGGCATCTTGACAGACAGAGCTGGCTTACTCTTGGTGATGGGGAAACTGGAGAGAAAAACAAAATTGAAGATGTTAATCAATTCCTGGACTTTTGGTGCAGCAGTTTTCTGCTGAAGTAGTTTTCTCCCCCCACAGTTGCCTCAGTCAGCTAGTCAGCTAACTGGACTTTCATTGTGGGTCAGGAGTTAAGTTTGTTTGTGACATCAGTAGGACAGACTAAAAGCTGGGAACAGGGCTCCATTTAGATAGGTATTCATTTGTACTGCAAAACATATGTATATCCCAGGTCACAGCAGTCTCCTAGGATTGGGAATGACTCCTGTCTGCCCCATTAGAGATACTACTGTTCTATTTTTAGTGGTCATTTTGATTATCCAAAGGCCCAGGGGCAGGTGTGCCTTGAAGTTGAGGTACCTTAATTAATATGATAACACTATGTTTATAATGTTTTTTTACCAGAGTGAAAATTCTGACAGCTGTCCTTTTAAGTAGTTTGCTTATTTAGTCATTAGGGCTTGACTAAGTCCATTAAGAACACAAAGAGTGGTTGTTGAATCATTATGCCTATTGGCTCCTAAGGAAAAGAAAATGGCTTCAGAAGATTCTTCTTTGAAGCTACTGGCTTTATTTGAAACCCCCCCCCACCTTCTTAAAAAAAATTATGTGGTGTTTTTCCCAGCCCCAGTGCTGATAGAGTTAGGAGTTTGCAGGTGTAAAGTCCTCCCCCTCCCTTCCCCATCTCTCTCCAGGGGGTTGTATGTGAGAAGGTGTTGCTTTCTCACTCAGAGAGCATATATGTGCTACCCTGCTGGATGCCTGCTGTGAGCAGAGAGAACCCCTGTTCTGGCTGAAAGGAGTAAGCCTATTGGATGGCTGGAATGGTACAATCTCATAATGCCAACTTTTCACCTAAAATGTCTTTCCTAAGCACAATGGAGGTGAAATATAAGTAATTGGTTTGAGTTTATATTGTTTTTAAACTTGTCTTTAAAAATAAAGTGGTTTCCTATGAAGGTTTGATTTAAGGCTAGAGCAGCAGAATGCTGTCTGCTTAGTAAGAATGCTTTAGTTTTCAAGTGTTTACCATTAGAAATACCAATTTATTCCTACCTTTTAAGATTACATTAAACCAGTGCCCTAGTCAGGGTAGGCACTGTAGTGGGCAAACTGTAACACTCAGACAGAAACACAATAAGCTCTGGCTTCTTGGTGGCTCTTTTTATCTTTGCAGCAGTACATAGTGTTATGAATGTAAGGACTGCTCCTAAAACCCTTTTTATTGTCTGCCCCAAAAATGCATGTAAACAGTGAAAAAAGGCTTCAAGGTAGAGGAAGAGTTGACTTTATTTCTTTTTTTTTTTTTTTCTGTAAAAGCACTTATACCCAATATTTTTATTCAGAAAAAAAAAAAAGAAAGGAAGGAAGAAAGAAAGAAAGAAAAAACAAAAACAAAGGAACACAACGTCCATGTCACTTGCAGTCAACTTTCAATTTGACTCTCCTGTCCAGAAGTGTCTCATGCAAAAATCCATCTTTCTGAGCCTTTTTAAGAATTTTACTATCTTCTTTGCTTATTTTGAGTTTGTGGTCTTGGACGCTCTGAAATTTCTTTACATAGTTGATCTCACACTGCTTCGTACTTTCCTTGTCTTCTGGGATGTCATCCTTTTCCTTGGTTTCTCTTTCCACACAGGATCTGATCTTTATCATTTCTTCTCTGCTGTTTTATTCTTTGCTTCTATATCGCCTGCTTCATTACATCCAGTAAAGCATCTGTTTGAGGCCAGTAAAGCCATCTTCCCATCTTGAAACACTGGCTCTGATTGTTCTCTGGGCCCAATTGCATCCAAATGCCCAACAAGAAGTCCATCTAAATTTATACCAGATATTTTCCATAGCCAGACTTCAGAGCAATTCTGGAATCAGACAGTTTGATAGCAGTAAACTGCCCTGGAGGACTGGGGCCTTCATCAACTTCTCTGTGTGGCGCTCTCAGTGTAAAAGTCCATTGCCCAGTGCATGATATAGGCTCCTTTATCTATTTCAGTGGCTATAGTTCCTGAAATCTCCCAAAGCTGGATACTGTCCACCAGATCCCCACAATATCAAGTTGGGTTTCCTCATCTTCTCGTTTTCTCTTCTCATCTTTGCTCTTTTTCTTTTTACTCTTGGCTTTAGTCCCCTTGAGCACGAGTTTGGTGGACTTTACATAGGAGTATTCAGTCATGGTTTGGCATGCTGAAGCAGCAGCCACTGGCAGAACTGAGGGAACCCCTCATGAATCCTCCGCCTTCTTCAAACCAAGGCTACGATTCTCCTATTTCCTCGACTTTTTTATTCCTTAACCTGGGAAGTAGTTACATGTATATCTATTGCATTTATTAAACTATGCATGTATGTTTTACGTGTTTACATGTTATTCATAAAAGGATCATTTCTGGCCAGTCGGTGGTGGCGTACGCCTTTAATCCCAGCATTTGGGAGGCAGAGGCAGGCGGATTTCTGAGTTGGAGACCAGCCTGGTCTACAGAGTGAGTTCCAGGACAGCTACACATAGAAACCCTGCCTTGAAAAAAACCAAAAAAAAAAAAAAAAAAAAAAGGATAATTTGTGAAAAGACTAAAGAAGGGCTAAACAAGGAAGCATGGTTAAAAATGAGAAGTTAACACTCTAGTGAATGTAAATGTAAATAACAGACCAGAAAGAAGAGAAGAGACAGGTTATAATTCCTATGTGCTAATTGTGTGTGCGCGCGCATGTGTGTGTGTGTGTGTGTGTGTGTTTGCTAGGCAAAAGCTTACCACTGAGTTAAATCCCAACCCCAATATAGTAATCTCTGAATAACTGAAATGTTGTACTAGAATCTCATACTTTCCTTTCTGGTTTACTTTGAATAGGGGTGGTTTTAGAGCCAAGATGCTGTTTTTGTTTTTGTTTGGATTTGGTTTTTTCGAGACAGGGTTTCTCTGTATAGCTCTGGCTGTCATGGAACTCACTTGGTAGACCAGGCTGGCCTCAAACTCAGAAATCCGCCTGCCTCTGCCTCCCAGAGTGCTGGGATTACAGGCGTGTGCTACCACCGTCAAGATGCTGTTTAATCGCTGGTAGCCATTCGTACAGCAGATCTCCAGCCTACACTGTGTTTGTGCTGAGGAAACAGGTACAAAGTTCAGTATGTGCCTTCAGGTGGGGAAATGAAGTATAAAAGTCACTTGTACTGCAGAATGAAAGTGCTGGAATATATGTGTACACGGGGTGTTCTGGGAACAGAGTTAACCTGTGCTTTGAAAGACAAAAGGGGAAAGTGGAAGCACAGAGCAGGGCGTGTGAGAGCTTGTTAGGGTTGGCTGGTGCCTGGGCAACAACAGATACTTCTCTGATCACTTACTCGTGATTCTGTTTTAAGTACGAGGTACAGTGTACAAATTAGGGTATTACTGATTTTTTTTTTAACGTAAGTAGATGACACATTCTCTTAGTACATAAAACCTGTAGTTTGGTGAGTCAGGCTGAGTGGTTAAGGAGGACCCAGGTTTCAGCATCTGTATCACAGCTCTAAACCATCTGTAACTCCAGTTCCAGTGGGTCTAATTCCCTTTGCTGGCCTCCTTGGGCACCAGGCATACATCCAATATACATAAATACACGACACAGACACAAACACATACACACAAAGTAAGAATATAAATAAATCTAAAAGCACAAAGCAAAACAACAGAGGGCCTTTCTGAAAAGCTGTTGGTTAGATTATTGGCTGCTCTTAGGACCGTTTGAGGAAAGAATTGAGGTAAGAGGGAAATTATGAGCCCACATATCCACTGTGGCTGCAGCATAACTTACATTGGATGTGAGATGTTGATAGGGAACACTGGTCTCACAGAATGGTTCCTAAATAGTCTATTTTCCTCAGGAATTCATTTACTTTCATTTACACCGTTGACATCTGAAAACATCGACAACCATATATATTCTAAGTATTCGTTCCCAGGAGACCATAATGTCTGCTAACTCAGATGAATCTGTTGTGCACTCAGCGCTCCTAGGTATCCTGCACATGCTCAGTGTAGATATCAAATATGTACCTGGTGGTGTGTGTCTGTAGCAAAGCATGGCGTCTGCACTTGACTTCTAGGAACCACTGGAGTGTATGTGGAACCCTGCATTTGTCCCAGAGACTACTGGTTCCTGAGAAAGGATCCAGGCGGCCTCGCTGCAGACGTTTGGTGGTTTTGCCATTGCAGGGTCAGCAATTTTATTTTGATGTTATTTGGGGGAAAGCAGTATTTTTGATTAGCAAGTAAAATTAATGTAGAAAACAAATACTGTGTTAACTAGTTGGTATAATAAGGCATCTGTGCCATGTTGCATTTCAACTCATTAAATTTCTCAACTTCTAATTACAGTAAGGTTACAGCTTTTAATAGAATCAACCAAACTTGAGCTTAGCAATGGCTTTAGAGAAATAAAATTGATAGCATTTTGTAGAGTAGACTTTAAAGTCTAATTTCCTTAAACATTGAAATTACATGGTACTTAAATTTTTTTCTTTTTCTTTCTCATACAATTCAGATTTATTTAGTACTTACTGTTCACTTCTAGGAACTTTTAATACAGGCATGCACTGTGGTTCCTCATGACATGATTATGTCATTTGAAGTGTATTGCTTCCTTTGTTCTCAGTGTAGCATAAACATTTATAGATATTGAGTTAACTAGAGGTTAAACCTTTTACATGCTAGGGAAAATTTGAACTACTGAGCTATATCTGGAATGGTTTATGTCTTGGTTTGAGGCTGTTGTTTCTTTCAAGACAGGGTTTTTCTGTATAGCCCTGGCTATCCTGGAACTTGCTGTGTAGACTAGGCAGACCTCAAACTCAGAGATTTACCTGCCTCTGCTACCACTACCCAGCTGCTTTTAGTTTTTAAGATTTTTTTTTTTTTTTTACAAAAGTTTTTTTTGGGAGGGCAGGGTTGGTTTTTTGGAGACAGGGTTTCTCTGTATAGCCCTGGCTGTCCTGGAACTTACTCTGTAGACCAGGCTGGCCTCGAACTCAGAAACCCGTTTGCCTCTGCCTCCCAGAGTGCTGGGATTACAGGCGTGTGCCACCAGCGCCTGGCTACAAATTTGTTTTTTGTTGTTTTGTTTTGTTTTGTTTTGTTTTTTTGGATTTGGTTTTTTCAAGACAGGGTTTCTCTGTATAGCCCTGACTGTCCTGGAACTCACTCAGTAGACCAGGCTGTCCTCAAACTCAGAAATCCGCCTGCCTCTGCCTCCCAGAGTGCTGGGATTACAGGCGTGCGCCACCACCACCCGGCTATACAAATTTGTTTTATGTGACTAGTTGATTTTTATGTATTATGTATGTGTGCCACGTATATACCTGGTCCCCGTGGAGGTCAGCAGATTCTATGTAATAGGAATTACAAATGATGGGAACAGCTGTGTGGCTGCAATAAACTAAAACTGGATCTTTTGCTAGAACAAGTCTTTTAACCACTGAGGCATCTCTCCAGCCCCAGATTTATTTTAAATGTTACTTATTTAACGTATATGAGTATTTCACGTGCTTGTGTATCTGTGTACCACATGTGTGCCTGGTTCCTGAAGAGATCAGAAGAGGGCATTGGATCCCATAGAACTGAGCCACCATGTGGGTGCTGGGATCAAACCTAGACCCTCTGCAAGAGCAACAGATGTTCTTAACCACTGAGCCACTTCCTGAGCCAAAATTTATATATTTTTAATTATATGTATGTGGGGGTAGGTACAGGGGAGCCTACGTAGCCTTGGAGGCCACAGATGCTGGATCCCCTGGAGCTGGAGTTACGAGCAGTTGTAAGTGGTCACGGGTGCTGGGAATTGACCTCATATCTTCTGAATTCATCTGTCTCTCTCCTCCCCTCTCTCCTCTCTATTTAAAGAAAGGGTCCCTCTACAGTCCTAGTTGGAACTCACATTTTGTATAGACCAGGCTTGCCTCCAACTCACATAGGTCCACCTTCATCTGCCTCCTGGGCACTGGGGTTGAAGGTCATATTCTAAAACACCTAATACAGTATGCACTCTTAACCACTGAGCCATGAATCCAGACCTGTGTTTTGTTTTTTGTTTTCTTTTCTCTTCTCTTCTCCCTCCCTCCCCTCCCCTCTCCCTCCTCTCTTCTCTTCCTCTGTCTCTTCTTCCTTTCTTCCCCCAAACAAGGTTTCTCTGTGTAGTTCTGACTGTCCAGGCTGGACTCAAACTCACAGAGATCCCCTTGCCTCTGCTTCCAAGTGCTGGGATTAAGAACCTGTGCCACCATCACCCATAATTTATGTGTGTGTGATCATGTGAGTAGAGGCCAAAAGACATCGGATGTCTTCCTCAGTGCTGTATGTCCTGTTTTTGTTTGCTTGCTTGCCTCCTTTGTTTTAAAGGTAAAATCTTTCTCACTTGGAACTTAGCAGAGTCAGATAAACTAGCTGGCCATTGAGGATCCTCTGTCTCTGCCTCCCTGGCACCAGGATGGCAGATGCACACTGATATGCCTGCCTTTTTACATGGGTACTGGAGACCGAACCTGACTGAGCCATCTCCCCAGTGGTTAGTTTCAGTTTTTGAAACAAAGTATAGCCAAGTGGACTTGGTGTCCTCCTGCAGAGGCCTCTTTAGTGCTATGGTTACAGACAGTTTTTAGTGCTACAGTGGATACACTGAGGTTACATACTATTGATATTTCGTTTTTGTTTTGTTTTTTTAAGATTTATTTTTTTTATTTATAAGTACACTGTTGCTCTCTTCAGACACACCAGAAGAGGGCATCAGATCTCATTACAGATGGTTGTGAGCCACCATGTGGTTACTGGACTCAGGACTGCTGGTAGAGCAGTCAGTACTCTTAACCGCCAAGTTAAGCAACTTAGGCAGGCCTTAAATTAATGTTTATGAAGGTAATGGAATTTTTAGGACCCCTGCTTCCACTTCCCAGATGCTGGGATTACAGGGTCGTGCACCACTCCTGGTTCATCCTGAGCTAGGGATCAAGTGAGACTGGCTGGATATCTTGTTTCCTGTCTTGTAACTCCAGGGAACTTTTATGGGATTTGATTAAAGATTTTATGAACTGTTTAATACTTAAAGTTAGACGAGATTGACTGGACATGTGGTCTTGCCTGTAATCTCAGCGCTTGGGTGGGCTGAGACAGAACTGCTACAAGTTCAAGGCAAACATGGGCTATTGAGACTCCTGTCATATGAACATGATTTTTAGGAGTAGAGGCCATAATATTTTAGATTAAGTAAAACTATTTAATCACAATAATTAGAAGTCGTTAAATTTTAAAACCTTTGGAGTGAATTTTATTTTAAATCCGAAAATCTGTAAGTAGGGCTAGCATGATAGCACAGCAGGTAAAGATTCTTGCCGTTGTGCCTGGGTGTGATTTCTGGAACTTAAATGGTACTAAGACATAACTAGACTCCCACAAGTATCCGTGTATACTGTGTGGCACTCATGCACAGACAAGTATTTTTAATCTGCTATTAAAATGGCAGAATTAGAATTTTTAAATTATGCTCTGAAACTACCCAAAGGTAGTAAATTCTGTTGGTTATTGAAAACAAGCTCCTGATTCAAAGTCCTGATTCAGAACACTGGTGTAGAAAAAATAATAGATTCAATTTGCTTAGTATTGAAGGTAAAAATAGATATTGACAAAGCAATTGGTATCACAAGTATTTATTGAATAGATCCTACAGATGCTTGGAAGCTTTTAGAAGAATTACTGCTTTGACATTAAACCTGCTCTCTTAAGACATAAGATATTACTGCTCACAATTGATGTGGTAAGTGAAATACAGAACATAGGTGCTGGTATAAAAAATTGCAGAACATCTGAGTATGAAATTCACACCAAATATTGAATTTACCTAACTTAATATTATTTCCATTATGCGGAGGCAGAATGGTTTCCTGGGAAAGTATATAGGACTTACTAACTGGGAAGCCTGAGATATGGTCCTGGCTGATGCTCGGGACCCACAGACTGCAGCCTCCTCTTTAACATTAAGCCCCATGTGTAAGAGGAGTGCTGGGTAAGCTCAGTGAGCTCAGATCTCCAGATGGACAACTACATTTTATGAGATATCTTAGGATAAAAGATGGAATCTTGGCAGTGTGCTGGATTAAAAGAATGCATTATCAAGCATGGGCCTGGAGGATCTCTGCTGAAGCATGTGTTTAGCATGCACAAGCCCCTGGCTTTAATTCCTATCACTACCCCCCAAAAATGGCCACAGTATTCTTTCTTTCATATATATATATATATATATATATATATATATATACACACACACACATACATACATATATACATATATACATATATACATATATACATATATATACATATACATATATACATATATATACATATATATATGTAGTTTTATATATATGACATATGTATCATATATATAGTCTGTTTAAAATATTTAGAAGTTCATTAATTAAAATGCTCATCTCATTTGTCCCATTGTGGTTTAGTATCTACTTCCACATTACTGACTCACCAGGCATAGAAGTAGCTTCCCACATTGCTTAGATTCCAAAGTGCTACATGACCCCAAAGAAACTGCACCGTTCTTCAGGTCCCCTCAGTCATAGTAATGTCATCCCATTCAATTAGAGGTGGCAGAGGCTGGCCTGGCTCCAAAAGAAGACTGTCAATTCCTCTCCCTGTCTGTGTCCACGCTCGGCAGGATGCTTCCTCACGCCCACCTCTCTCCCCCTTGCTGTGACTTTGGCTTCCGCCAGATGTCACACCGCTGCTTGTCACCGCTCAGACTCTGTAGTCGCTGATTTTGTTGTTTCAGTGTGTTTGTCACAACTGTTCTCCTTAGCTGTAAAATTTATGGAATTTCAAGCACTTGTTAATCACTATAGTGTTTCTTTTTCCTGATAGAGGAAACAGACAAGGAGTCGTATGCACAAAAGTTAGAAGGAAGGGAATGGTCCATCTAATTTAAGTAAGTTTCTGTGTATGATACACACTCCCTACTCCCAAATGTATAAGAATCTCAGGAGAACAGAGCTTAGTTCTGTAGTTCTCAGGGGTGCAGAGATACTTTTGCAGAAAGAAGTACATAAAAGATACACTTTATGGATGATACCCAGTTAAATGTTATCCCTTTGCCAACCATAAGAAGATAATTATATTCTCTGTGATAGCATCTTCTTGATCTTTGTATTATCTAGTCAAATCTTAAAAATAAGCAGGTGGGGGTAGTTAGGTTTTAATATTACTGCATATCAGGAATTGCACTGGGTGTTTCACGTGTATTTAAGCCTCAGGAAATTTTAAAATGGCCTGGATCTCTTCACTTGGTAAATAAGTTTATCAGATCTAACTCCCTCCCCCAGCTCAACACATGCACTTGGAATAAGAGGTTCATTTGGGTTTTTTTTTTGGGGGGGGGGGTGTTTGTTTGTTTGGAGACAGGGTTTCTCTGTGTAGCACTGGTACTACACTCAGTAGACCAGGCTGGATTCAAACTCAAGAGATCTGCCCACCTCTGCCACTACCTCCTTAGTGCTGTAACTACAGTGTGGAACACTGCCTCCTGGCTCAGAGGCAAGAGTTTTTAGTTGAATATGATGATGCATGTCCATAATCCCCTCCTTATAATATCTTATTCCAGAGGCTAAAAGCTATTTTTAAGTCCCCAGAATGATTTATTTGATTTTTTCCTTTGTATATCATACACAATTTAAAACTAAGCATGTTGGTGTTTATAAACCATTGGTGGTGATTCTCAGGCTGTTAGGGAGTATGGGTTGATTTACAAGATGGACAGTTGAATATTTGCATTGGTTAAAATATATACAGCATTCCATCTCAGCCTTTGCTGTAGAATGTGTCTAGTCATCTAATGCACAGGTCTCCACTGGCAGACCTCTTAACTTTGTCTTTGACAGAATAGAGGTTACTTGGTAAAAGACAGGGTTTGGGGACCTGTCGTTGGTGTTTGCACTTCTCAGTAGTTAAGGCAGATTCTTCTATGTGATACTGTGCAAGGAAAAGTACATAGGCTAGAAAGTGGTGCTTAATGCTTAGGATAGACACATCTTCAAGAGACAGTGTGAAAATACTTAGTATCTGTTGACTAGATTTCCAAAAGTGGGTCTACATTTTTTCTGGGGGCCTAGGTAGACTGACTATAACACTGTAAGTAAGATAACACTGTGTCTAATAGAGCTGTCAACCCTTGGGCTCAGGTAAGGAATCCTATGAAGGAAAGGCTAGGAAACTTTTTGTTTGGTTTGTTGTTTTCATGACAAGGTTTTTCTGTGTAACCCTGGCTATCCTGGAACTCACTCTGTAGACCAGGCTGTTCTTGAACTCAGAGATCATCTACCTACCTCTGCCTCCCGAATGTTTACACTGAGGTGTATACCACCACGGCCCCACTGACACTGCGAGACTTCATTTACTACTTTACTTGCATGTTCCAGGCAATGTGCTGGAACCTCTCTGAATCCTTTTATAAAGATCCGCCCCGGGGGAATTTACCTTGTGCTGGGAGAGCTTGGGCTTCCTAATTACTTTCACTTTTAGTTTCATAGTTTAGTTTATTTCCTTGATAGTAATATCTACCACTTTTCAGGCTTGTACCTATGCTTTAGATATTTGCCATGCATTATCTCTGACCTTTCACTGCAGGCCTTTGTACTAGGCATTATCTTAGTTGAGATTCTAGAATTCAAACTTTTTCTAAACTAACACATATACTAATAGAACCAGAATCAAGCTCATGTCCAGCACTTTGTTACATGGCCCATTTCTTCCTGAGGTTTTTTTGTTTGGTTTGATTTGGTTTGGTTTAGGTTGTTTTTTTTTGTTTGTTTGTTTATTTGTTTGGTGTGTGTGTGTGTGCTCGTGTATGCATGCAAGTGTGTGTGCTTGTGCGTGCTCGCGCTATTAGTTTCCTCTTTATTTAGTACATAATTTCTAGCTTGCTTCCTACATTTTTTTATCCTTAGCAGCTCATGTCTAGAGGGAGGTTAAGAAGAAAAGCAACAAATCTGCTTGTATACGGAGATGCAGGCATTTGACTTGAACTTGAAACACTTCTCAGAAATGAGGCTTTTGGGACCCGAGAGAAGGCTTAGTAGTTAGGAGCACTGTTTTTGGCAGAGGACCTGATTCAGCTCCCAGCACCCACATAGCAGCTCACAATTGTCTGTAGCTCCACTTCCAGTGGATCCAATACCCCCTTGTGACCACTCAGGATGCTTGTACACATGTGGTGCACACATTTACGCTCACATATGTAAAAAATACATATATACATATATATTTTTTAATTGAATATCATTTACATTACCAATGGTAAAACCTTTCCCGATATCCCCCCCCCCTAAAACCCCCAGCTCCTCCCCTTCCTCCTTCCCCCTGCTTCCCCCCCCTCCTCGGTTTCCCTTTGTTTGGGCCTCTGTTCAAACATATATTTAAAATAAATATTTTTAAAAGAAAAAAGTGTCCATCATATCCTTGCTTTGATTTAGTTGTTAATGTTTGCTTGTAATAGTAAACACTAAACACACATATAATAGAGTGTGTGGTGTTTTCTCTAGTTTATGAGTACTCACTCATTTAACAAATATGTATTAGCCACAGGCTATATACCTGTATGCCATTGAACAAGGCAGAAGTACTCCTGCCTTCATAGAGTTCATAATATATAAAATATTGGTGAATAGGTGAATTGTATACTCTTTCCCCTCATTACACCACAAGAAGTCACGCTTGTGTAAGTTGTTGAATAGAAGAACTGTAGGAACTTGGAGCTATTAACTTTTGTGTAGAATCACTCAGAATAGCACACAAATGAATTACTTAGAATTGATCTAATTTCAGGAAAATAATGACAGCATATAAAAATTTGTTTGAAATTTAAAGAAAAAAACTAAGAAACTAGTGTAAGTCAAAGTCTTTGATGGAACATTGTCAGAATTTCTGAAACTGCAAGTTGCTCCACAGATGTGTTGACTTAATTAGTCTAGATAACACCGCTTATGCTTTACCATCTCACACATGCAAAAGTCGGTAACTCGAAGTCACACAATATTTGTGAGTTATCTTCTGTACCACAAGTTGTAGTTTCTGACTGCAGCATCACTGAGTGTATATGAGATGCTTAAGCATAAATAAATTATAGTATGGAGCTAACGTGAGAAACACAGTTGCTTTTGAGCTTGTGTTTACATGAGGTTTCCTGTAAAATCTTCTGGATGGCTCTTAAATAATGTGAATTGTTCTGAAATATGATTTAATCTCATACTGTGGGCAACAGCATCATTAGGTCGAATATTTCTGGACTCTGCTGCTTGAGGCCTCTTTGAGTATCTATATGGATTCCTAATATATCATTCACCTTGGTAAGTTGTTTTGGTTAATTGTCCCAAGGATATTTTAGCTGCATGGAGTCAGGAAGAGCGAGGTATATACTTAAGAGAAAAAATTACACTTACTCTATGATAGGTAAGAGGTTTATCATGCGAGGTGGCAGAGGCAGATAGATCTTTGTGAGTTCAAGGCCAGCCTGGTCTACAAAGTGAGTTCCAGGACAGTCAGAGTTACACAGAAAAACCCTGTCTTGAAAACCAAAGAAAAGAAGAGAAAAAGAAAAGAAACAAACTATATCATAAATTCTCTTGGGAACAAATGCTAATTGAAGACATTTGGCTATTCTTTATCTCTCTATCCCCAATTGTCTCCTAATTTTAACTATAAGAACATCACAGTATTCTGTGTTTGTGAGACTATGTAGTACTGTTTTCACACTTATTTTTTTATCTTTAGCTAATTTAAGCAGAGCTTTTGTTGTTGTTCAAAGTATGAGTTATCAAAAGGTTAGGATGTAGCTAGCATT
The DNA here is from genome assembly GCF_947179515.1 of Apodemus sylvaticus. Taxonomy (NCBI): domain Eukaryota; kingdom Metazoa; phylum Chordata; class Mammalia; order Rodentia; family Muridae; genus Apodemus; species Apodemus sylvaticus. Next base: position 140,391,550 of record NC_067474.1, read on the forward strand.
CTAGAAATGTAGGTGTACCCTGCCCCGAGCAGTTCTAGAGTGTAGCTGAGTGCAGCACATCTAACTGGAAATGGGGTCCACCAGCAGTTCTTTTCCCAGAAGGCCTCACTATTAGTGGCTAAATCTTACTTTTGTGAACTGTTTACTATTTTATTCCATGGATAGGTACCCGTTTAGAAGGTGGGGCTCATGTAATTTTCAAGGGACTCTTCCTACTTAGTAGCACAGCTGGGCTAGTAGGCTCCAGGAGGTATGTTCATGTGCTCAGCCACGAGTGCCTTCAAGCTACTGAGGCCACACTGATCAGTGTGCAGAGAATATGGAGTGTCCCTTTTGGAGCCATTGCTCATTCCAGTGTTCCAATGTCATGTTCCATGATATTTCATTTTATTGAACACAGGCATAAATACAGGGATGGGCACAAACCACAGACAGGGCTTCACTGATGCCACTGAAGCAGACACAAGAACAAGCAAAAAGAAAACCCACACAAGGGGATTCCCATCACTAGCGCCTGGAGCAGAGACAGGATGAGTTTGATATAGCAAATATTCAGCTGATGCAGAAAAAGTAATTAGTCAAGGTTCACTGTAGTAATTTGGTTTTACACTTATAGGTAATATGAAGAACAAATATTAAATGCAAGTTACAACCATTTTTTAATTTGTTTCATTGGTGAAGAAGTAGATTTTATTCATCTTAAAAGGAGTCTTGTTATATTAGAAAGGTGTTGGGCTAATGGGATGGATGACTCAATAGGAAAAGGTGTTTGCCACCATGCCTGATAACCTGAGTTCAGTCCCAAAATCCACATGGTAAAGAGAGAAAGCCAACCCCACAGAGCTGTCCTCCAACCTAGACAGACACACAAATATGTTAAGTAAATGGAGTTTTCCAAAAAGAAAAGAAAAACATTGTATGTGCACACATATATGATCAATAAATGCAGTTTAAAAAGAAAAATGCTATTTATGTCTTCTCCGCAGCTGCTTTTTGTCATCATGAACCTTGTTGAGAAGTCTACTGATTCCAACTTAAATATTTGAGACTGTTTGAAACCTTGTTTTGTGTTTTTTGGTGGTATTTGGGGTTTTTGTTGTTGTATTTGAGATATGCCTCGCTGTGTTGTCCAGGCTGGCCCCAGTCCTGAACTCCTGGTGTCATTAGCTTGCTTATTTTGAATGACATGATTGGACTCAGTCTCTGGCCTGACACATAATTGTGTTTGTTGGTCTCTTTTGTTGTTGTTGTTGTTGTTGTTGTTGTTGTTTGAAATAGGGCTTCAATCTGTAGCCTTGATTTCCCTGGAATTTACAGAGATATACCTGCCTTTGCCTCCCAAGGGCTGGGGTTTAAGTGTAGGCCGTTATTCCAGGCTCTTGATTTCAATGAGTGAAACCAAGTAAAGAATGACCCAGGAACATGGAAGCCTTAGAAGAGGTTTTACATCAGGCTCTTAACACCCTTCCCTGTGTGCCTGTGTGTGTGTGTGTGTGTGTGTGTGTGTGTGTGTGTGTGTGTGTGTGTGTGTGTTAGAGGATAACTTGTGGGAGTCAGGTTCTAGGAATCAAGTCCTCGGGTAGGTGTTTGTTTTTATTGCCACTGTGATTTAGTCAGTTTCTGCTACGTTTTCTTATTTGTCAGGAGCCAGAACACTCCTGTCTGCACTGCTGTGTTCTGTTCCCCTCCAGGCTTTACCGTGTGTTCCCTTTGCAGACCCCGTATCACGTGAACCTCCTCCTGGCTGGCTACGACGAGCACGAAGGGCCAGCACTCTACTACATGGACTACCTGGCGGCCTTGGCCAAGGCTCCTTTTGCAGCTCATGGCTATGGTGCTTTCCTGACTCTCAGCATCCTTGACCGATACTACACACCAAGTAAGTGCTAGCACTCTAGGGAGAGAGCAGTGCAGCAGTGCACAGCCCTGCCTGCCCTTAGCTCTTCTCAGTCTTGTCAAACCTTGGAGTTGGCTTGCTTTGCCCTAGGTAGAGGACAGCTCCCCTCTGAAAGCTGTTCTCTCTTTTGTGGATCAATGCAGTCTTCAAAAACCTTATTGATGCCAGGCAGTGGTGGCGCATGTCTTTAATCCCAGCACTTGGGAGGCAGAGGTGGGCAGATTTCTGAGTTTGAGGTCAGCCTGGTCTACAGAGTAAGTTCCAGGACAGTCAGGGCTACACAGAGAAACCCTGTCTCAAAAAACCAGGAAAAAAAAAACTTACTGATAAAAGTCTGCCTGCCCACCAAAATAAGCTACTCCTTTGTCTGGTGCTGGGTTTTGCTTTGCTTTAAGGTAGATGCTGGAGTAGATGTTATCGTGAGTGAGAGGTGTTCTGTCCTGTTCTCTAGTTTCACTCACGGTCATTCTCCTTCCTAGGTGACTGTTGACATCTCAGACGTAGAAAGTGACCCAAGCAGTTTATGTCTATGTTTTAACTTGAGACAACTTCTTTGTTTAAACATCAAAGCTTTCGAAGACCACTCCCTCCTGCATATAAAATTGTTTCTTCCCTTGTACCTAAACTGAGAGCTTGACAAAACTTAGGATAAGCAGTGTTTTTGTGCTGAGTTCTGTCTTCTGACCATGAACTCATGCTCCTCTGTAGCTATTGTGGACAGTGAGGACTTGAATCCAGCTGTCCTAGGCTAGTACTGTAGCAGTTAACCACTCTCTTCTGACACTCCATCTCCCTGTCAGCATCATTACAACTGGCACAATCTTCTTTTTGGTGCTGCCCTCATACTCAACCTCAGCCTTGCTAGAGCTCCAGGCCACATCTTGAAAAGAATTAGCCTGGCCTCCTGGTGACTGACTCCTGGTTTGGCATCTGTCAGTAATACAGCTGATTCCCCCACCAAAATAACCAGCAGCCACCCTTGAAGCCTAATGCATAATATGTCATTCCAGTTTGCCATGCCTACCAACAATCCCTTTGGATCCTGTCTAGAAGTCCCAGGCCCATCCTCTTAATTGTCTTCCCATTGTGAAGCTGAGACCCAGCTGGGAGAGTGAAGCTGGAACTCCAGCCTTGTCCTCCCTCTCCCTAACTTGCAGCTGGCAGAGGCAGATGGGATTGATTTAAGCCCTGGACTAAAGGACTGGTGAGGGTGGGCCATGAAAAAGACGGGCTGGCTGCTGGACTTCCTCAGAGGCGGGGCCAGGCCAGGAGACAGAATTCCGTCATGCTCACCCTCCTCTGTAGCAAATCAATTTGTAATGGCTTTCGGCCGTGGGCGCACTGGGTCTGGGGCGCCCTCCTCTGCATGTGCAGTAAGTCAGTTGCAGGCTGGACATGTTTTGTCTTTTCCACTTTTCCAATTGTGTGGCTCCCTGACCTGAGGAAGCTGAAACAAGCAGTTGAGTGCTGGACACAGACAGCCTTCAGTGCTCGACCTCTGTTTTCTTTTTCAGCTATCTCACGTGAGAGGGCAGTGGAACTTCTTAGGAAGTGTCTGGAGGAGGTGAGTAGCTCCCAGGGATCCTGGAGGAATGGCCTCTCAGTCTGAAGTACCATTCCTGTTCATGGTTGCTTTCTTCCTGCCCCTTGCCACAAGGTAGTAATAATGTGAAGTTGCTGCTAGCGATGGAAGGTGATGTGGGGAGTGGGCTTATTTGCCTCATTAATGTCCGTTTTATAATTACAATTAAGTTAACTACAATTCCTTTCTGGGTCATCCAGACTAATAATTCTCAAAATTCGCTGTATGTAAGAATTATCTTGGGGGAACTTTCCTTTTCCCTGGTAGGCCCCAGCACCCAGTTCTGAATCTTCTGTAGGTCAGTAGAGACTGAGTTTCTTGATTTAACTGGCAGCCATGTGATTTTAGTACAGGTGATAATCAGGCCATTGCTGTAAGAGGACTGGACTTTATACACTCCCTGTTGTGCTAAAAACTCTACTCCTTCAGTAGTGCATTTGGATGACTGTGGAAAGCACCTGGGAAGTTTTGGGTCAGAGGTAGAAAGAAATCTTTGTTTTGGGAGGCCAAGCACCCCAGCTTTGATCTTGGCAGTAAGAGTATAAGGATATAGGATAAAGTGGTAAAGTTTTTATTCTTTTATTTTTCTCATGGACTAAGAATGGGAATGAACTAAGTGTCAGTGAAAGCCTTGGATGTTGGGTTCAGTTTGCCTCGTAGGACCCTATTAACTCCTGTTAACTCTATACCACAGCCCCATTTCCTCTTCCTCTTTTTAAATCTCCTTTCCTTAGGAGATGCTGAGGGTCAGCTTGTGTATTTCTTAGCCATTTGGCTGAGACAGTATTATGCACAAATATTCTAAGGGGTATCCAGGAAAAAGACACTGTATATCAAGTGCTCTTGAAATTTTATTTCCCTTAGATCTTAAAAAATTGTCAGGCATGGAGGTACATGCCTTTAATCCCAGCAGTCAAAAAGCAGAGGTGTGTGGGTGAATTTCTGTGTGTTGGAGGCCAGCTTGGTATACATAGCAAGTATCAGGCCAACCAAGGCTACAAAATGAGTCCATGTCTTTTAAAAAAAAAAACATTTTTAAAGGAAACCATTGTTTGCTTATTGCCACCCTTTCTTGAACTTTGACCTTGATTCTAGATCTGAGCTGTCATCCAGAAAGAGCTGTGGAATGAAGTCGGCTGGTACTGCCCAGTCCTCAGCTGCACAGGAGGGAGATCAAAAGCCTGAGGTCATTTCCAGATAGGCTCCCAAGGAAGGAGATGGAGGGCCTATGTCTTCTGGAGGCTCTTAGAGAGGTGTCTAGCAAGGGCAGCCACAGAAGTGAAGATTTCTGAGCTGCACTTCTCAGCAGTCAACTTCCATGTGTGTAGACTGTTCTCTAGATCAGCCTTTACCTGGACTGGGAGAGCAGGGAGGATTCCGTGGGCAGCATCCCAGCATCTGCACACACAGACACTCTCCCTTATCTTGCCCTTCTAATGCAGGGAAATGACTACATAAACTGTTGAGACCTAAGATGGCCCGTGTGGGTCCAGACTTTGTTCTTCGTTCCTTGCTGGCTTATTACTTGAAGACTTTTTTAAAGAGTCAAGTGTGTTCTTCTAGACTTATTGGTATCAGGCTGTGGGGATAAACATTGGATTGTCTTGTGCACCAGCTGACTGACCAGAGGCAGGCTCACAGCTACATTTCACAGATCTTGGTCACTACCTTCCAGTCAACCTCCAGCTATTGTCTAGCCACTCTTCCATGACATAATACCAGCTGACCCTAGCAGAAATTTTGGTTCAGTTTCACAAAAAGAGAGGTTTTACGCTTGACATTTTCTCTTAGAACAGAACCTGCCACATAGTTAGTTAGTACTCAGTAAATGTTTGCTGACTGATTTGTTTCATGTCCCTGCAGCTCCAGAAACGCTTCATCTTGAATCTGCCGACCTTCAGTGTTCGGGTTATTGACAAAGATGGTATCCACAATCTGGAGAACATTACCTTCACTAAGCGGGGCTCCTAACGTCGCATCCTTCCCTCCCACTTACCAGGGAACTTTTTTTGATGGGCTCCTTTTATTTTTTTTCTACTCTTTTGACGTTCACTCTTGATAGATGGTTAATTCAAAATAAAACTGAATATAGCTAAATTGAGCTTTCTGGTTTTGGCCTCAGTTTACCCAACATTGCATTACAAAGGAACTGAAATGATGGTTGTAGTCTTGCCAGAATGCTCCCTCCTGTATAATGGTCTGTGTGCTTTGCCAGCTCACAGCCCCTTCTGTTCACTGTCCAGCTTCTTTCCTCTAGCTCTTGTAGTCTCTTGCTTTTTATCTAAAGAGGTGGATCTTGTTGCCTTAAAGCTCAAATCTTTTTGTTGGCCTGACTTGATGGCACATGCCTTTAATCCCAGCACTCAGAAGTCAGAGGTACATTTGAGAACAACCTGTCTACATAGTGAGTTCCAGGACAACCAGGGTCATGTAGAGGGATCCTGTCTCAAAACAAGAAAGAGAGGGAAGGAAAGAAAAGAAAGAAAAGAAAAGAAAGAAAAGGAAGATGTTGAAATATGTGTGTATAATGTGGGGGCCATAGGTCAGTCTTGGGCGTTATTCTCGGGAACAGACAGTCTGCGTTGTACCAACAAGCCCATGTTTGATTTTATTAAAAACAGCCATTCTTGGGCTCAGATTCAGGTACTATGCTTATGGGGCAAGCATGTTACCAACCAAACTGTGTCCCCAGGCCTTAAATCTTGTGTCAGCAGTGCAAAAACCCCAGAAAGTATCCCTCTTAGTTCACTCTGATCATTTTCTCGGGACAGTTCAGCTACTCACATCTTACATGTTTCTTTGTTTGAGATGGGATCTCATGTAGCCCATGTTGTTTCTCAACTCTGTGTTCAAGAAGGATGATCTTGCCGGGCGGTGGTGGCGCACGCCTGTAATCCCAGCATTCTGGGAGGCAGAGGCAGGCGGATCTCTGAGTTCGAGGCCGGCCTGGTCTACAGAGTGAGTTCCAGGACAGCCAGGGCTACACAGAGAAACCCTGTCTCGGGGGAAAAAAAAAAAACAAAAAAAAACAAATCCCCCCCAAAAAAAAAGAAGGATGATCTTCCGGCTGGAGAAATGACTCAGCAGTTAAGAGCACCAGCTGCTCTTCCAAAGGTCCTGAGTTCAAATCCCAGCAACCACATGGTGGCTCACAATCATCTGTAATAAGATCTGACACCCTCTTCTGGAGTGTCTGAAGACAGCTACAGTGAACTTACATAGAATAATAAATAACTCTTTAAAAAGAAAAAAGCCGAACGTGGTAGTGCACGCCTGTAATCCCAGCACTTGGGAGGCAGAGGCAGGTGGATTTCTGAGTTGGAGGCCAGCCTAGTCTACAGAGTGAGTTCCAGGACAGCCAGGACTACACAGAGAAACCCTGTCTTGAAAAACAAAAAAACAAAAAAAAAAAAGGAAGGGTGATCTTCAACCCTTTATTGCATTGTTCTTTTTCTGCTTTCCAAAAACTAGAGACAGGGCTGCTCGCTTCCCTCACTATGCTCAGTCTTTGTACTTGGAATGTTGGCAAAGGAGGTCAGGGATGGATCCCAGAGCCTGGCACTGGGAGGCCCCTTGGCCACTGAGCCCCATCCTCAATCCTGCTTTAACTTTAGTTTTATGGCAAAGTTTTGCTAGTTTGCCTAAGCCTTGAACTAGCTATGGAAATCGGGCTGGCCTCTTCCTGCCTCTGCCTCTCTAGTAGCTAGGATTAAGGGCTTTTGCTATCAGGCCCAGCTTGCTTGCCTGTGTGCTTTTTATTTTATTTATTTTTGATATATGGATGTATACCTACATGGGTGCCATGTTTAAGCCCGGTGCCACAAAAAGACATTGGATCCCCTGTGACTGGAGTTTACAGATGGTTGTGAGCTGATGTGTGGGTCCCAGCAATCAATCCTAGGTCCTTGGAAGAGTACCTAGTGTTCTTAACTGCTAAGCCATCTCTCCAACCCAGGTCCAGTTTTCTAACCTGTTTTTAAAGATATAAGTAGAAATTTATATGATGATTCATCAGTTAAGAGCACTGACTGTTCTTCCAGAGGATGCAGGTTCAATTCCCAGCAACCACATGGCAGATCATAACTGTCTGTAACTCTAGTTCCAGAGGATCTGAACCCTTCACACAGACATACATACAGGTAAAACACCAATGCACACAAAATAATAATGAATAAATTTTTTACAAAATTAAATACGAGTAAACATAGGGTAAGTTGGGAATAGAGTACCTGCTTAACAAGTCCCAGGCTCTGGTTTTGATCTGCAGCGTCACACACAGAAATAAAGGCTATTCATAACTTCAGGGTTTGGGCTTTTCTTTTAAGATCTTTTGATCTTTTTTTCTAAAGGAGATGGGGGTTTTATTTTTAAGAATTAATGTGTTTATATGTGTGGCAGACCGTTCTGGAGTTGGTTCTTTCACTTTTATGTGGGTTCTGGGGTCAAAACTTGGGTAGTCAGGCTTTCATGATTGGTCGTCACGTGCCTTCACCTCATGAGCTACGTGTGGATTTTCTTTTTGTTTTTAAATAGAATCTCACTGTATAGCCCAAGCTGATCTGGAACTCACTGTGTAAACCAGGCTGGTCCTGGACTCACAGAAATCCACCTGCCTTTACCACTTCCTCATGAGTGTTGGGGCTAAAGATGCTGGGATGATACGTGTACAGTAGTGCCCAGCTTGCTGTAGGGCTTATGAAAACACCAGCCAGTGGTCCTGCACTGGTGCTGTGTGCCCGTATGGACACTGCCTGGCCTTTTACACCTAGCCCGTTTGCTGGTGTTGCTCACCAAGAACTTTTTGAATACTGTTTGGCCTTGGACTAAGTTTAAGTCCTGCTTTATCCAGTTCTGCTATTATTCCTATCTGTTATAAAGTCTTGTCATATAGTCCACACTGCCCTTAAATTTACAATCCTCCTGCCTCTGTGCACTACCACACTTGGCATCTGTGATAATACCACACATAGAAGCTGCGCATTGGTGAAGCACGCCCTTAATCCCAGCGCTCAGAAGGCAGAGGCAGGCAGAGCTCTGAGTTTGAGACCAGCCTGGTCTACAGAGCGAGTTCCAGGGAAGTCCAGACTATACATTAGAAACCCTGACTCAAAAATGGTACCCTATCTGACTAGGTTTTTGGTTTGCCAGAGAGCAGCATATCCTGTTTCTGAGATTGCTGTCTGTCATTCATATTCACAGTACCGAAGGAAACGTCAGTTCCAGTGCCTAACAGGCTTCTTCATGCTCAGTGCTTAGTGTAGTGAGAGCTGGGCAGAGTCACAAACATCACATGAAGAGCTTTGGGCCTTCTGCTGGGATCCTCAATCTGCATGCACAGGTGCTTCCCATCGCTCCCTAGGCGGAGCCCCGTTGAAGCACCTGTTCTATAAAATGGTTGAAAGAGGACCTATGCATTCTATGCAGTGATATATGTGCAGTGACATACCACACACTAGAGTGAAATGCTCAGTAAACACAATCATTGCTAACCATGGTCCACAAACAGGATGTGCCAGGAGTGAAAGGCTCACTGCCTTTCAGTGTTCGTGTCCCCAGGGCAGCCTCATGCAAGCCCTTAGACCCAGCTCAGCTTTACCCTAGGTCTCTGGAGCTGCAAATCAGCATATTCATAGATACTGTGACCTCGGCTTTAGGGACACCAAGCACGTCAGCATGTCTAAAACTGACCTTACCTCCAGTCTATCTAGTATTTCATCCCAGTCCATGCCGAAAACCTAAGCATTTAACGTTTTCAAAATGTGTGTGTGTGTGGGGGGGGGGGGTAGTAGAGAAAAAGAGAGAACCTGTAATTTTCTGCCTCATCCTGGGACTCAACTTCAGTCATCAGGCATGGTGACAACCACCTTTAACTACTGAGCCACCTCACCGGCCCTCATTTATTTTGAATGAGCTTGATTTGGGAATAACTGGTGTACAGGCTGGTTTTGTGTGTCAACTTGAAACAGGCTGGAGTTATCACAGAGAGGGGAGCTTCAGTTGGGGAAGTGCCTCCATGAGATCCAGCTGTGGGGCATTTTCCCAGTTGGTGATCAAGGTGGTGGGGGCATTGTGGGTGGTGCCATCCCTCTGATGGTAGCCTTGAGTTCTATAAAAAAGCAAGCTAAGCAAGCCAGTAAGTAACACCCCTCCATGGCCTCTGCATCAGCTGCTGCTTCCTGACCTGCTTGAGTTCCAGTCCTGACCTCCTTTGGTGATGAACAGCAGTGTGGAACTGTAAGCTGAATAAAACCTTTCCTCCCCAACTTGCTTCTTGGTCATGATGTTTGTGCAGGAATAGAAACCCTAACTAAGACAACCTGTTTTACAGAACGTTATAACGATGTTTCCTTCCAGCCTAGTTTCTCTTTATAGTAGTGTCATACATAGCCATGGTGCATTTACCCAAACCAAGAAGCTAACATGGATACACTCGTCCTGATACTAGCTGTTGGTCAACTCGTCTTCTCCTTTCTCCTTTCCTGTTCTTGGGGCGTTCATGCCACCACGTTGCATCGTTTTCTAAGCACCCTTTATCTTCTTGCTGTCTTCATATAGACACCAGCTTCTGACCTTTCTGCTTCCTAAATCTTTTTGAAGTCTCTGTGGCTTTGAGGCAGGGTCTCTCTATAGCATGTTCTGGAACTTGCTGAGCAGACCAGGCTGGCCTCAAACTCCCAGTTGTTTGTCTTGCTGTACCAGGCATTTCATAATCCACACCCATCTGAGCTTGTCTTTCTCTCTTTTGCTTGTCATAAAACTCAGGGTCCATTTTGTTGGAGCCTGAGAAATTTCTTCTTATTACTGTGGTTATTTCTCAGAAAGCACGAAGGCCTTTAAACCTACGCTCACCACTCTGAAAATCCTGATTCTCACGCAGTCTGAATATTCCCTGCTTAATTCTGGGCTTGCGTTGCAGAAGGGGAAGAGTGTCAGCATTGTATAAATCTGGTTTTAGTCATCTTTTCTCTCAGGCTGATCCCAGCTAGTCAGAAGCTGAAGTGTTCTTTAGCTGCATAGAAGGTGAAGAAGGAAGAGTCAGGCACCCAGGCCCCATTGGCTGCTTCTCACCACACAGTCTGCACTGCTGCTGCTGCTGCTAACTGATCCTAACCAGATGCTGGCGCAGCAGAGCCTGAGGACTGGACCGGAGGGAGGGTCTGCTCCCCTTTCACAGGCCTGTGAGGTCCAGTGAAAGACTTGGTTCAAACAGCTATGAACAAACTAAAATTTTGGGACATCACAGGCATCAGGCAAGTTACTCAGCTGTAATTTTCTCCTAAAATAGGGCTATCTGGACTTTTCCTTGGGAAGTTACCCAGAACTAAAATGTTGTTGAAAGATCGGCTTCTTCTGTTTACCAGCGTTTGATTGATTTATTGCTATATGACTGGCCAATATTGTATAACTACTGTACGTATGCACCTCCTGCACTTTCAACCTCACATAGTCTGAGAGTTTGTTTATTGGGACAAGGGCACTACATAGTTGGGGCTGTCCTAGAACTTACTATGTAGATCAGGCTGGCCTCAGACTCACAGAGATCCACCTGCCTATTTCTCCTGAGTGTTGGCATTAAGTATATGCACCACCATGGTTGGCAGTCTCTTAATTTTAATACTCCAATGTCTTGCCAGGCCAAAAGTTTTGATTAAAGGAGAGTATATATCCGCATTCTCGTATTCTTTTGTATATATAGACTATGGTTAAGACACCTTGAGAGCTCAGTTGGTGCAGTTCTGGTCTAGCATACAGAAGACCCTGGGGTCATCTCTAGTGCTGCATAAACCAGGTATGGTAGTCTTCCCAGCTCTGGAATGTAGAGTCAAGGGAGTCAGTCATCCTCAGCTGCATAGTGAGTTGGAGGCCAGCTTGGGATATATGAGATCCTTTCTCAAACAAAGCAGTGTGTTGACAGTAAGGCACATCCTTGGATTCTTTCTTTTTTTCTTTCTTTCTTTTTTTTTTTTTTTTTTTTTTTTTTTGATTTTTGGATTTGGTTTTTCAAGACAGGGTTTCTCTGTGTAGCCCTGGCTGTCCTGGAACTCACTCTGTAGATCAGGCTGGCCTCGAACTCAGAAATCTGCCTGCCTCTGCCTCCCAGAGTGCTGGGATTACAGACGTGCGCCACTACCACCCGGCTCATCCTTGGATTCTTAACAGACACCCCAACATCTTTGTCTAACAATGTATGTGCAGATACTAGGGGAAGAACATCCCAGACAAAGGGACAGTGTAAGCCGTGACCCTAACACATGATGCTTGAGGGATAGAAAGAAATTAGTATGGCTACTATAAAGGGAGCAGCGAGGAGAATCATTGGTGAGGGTGGAGAAGCCAGCCACATCTGGCTCGTTGCATAGCACAGCCTTAGGATGGAAGTGCACCAATGAAAACACCAGCCCAGAGGCTGCTGTAGCAGACCTGAGGAGGAATGGTGGCAGTGCACCCCAGCCTGCTGTTCAGAGACAGCATATATATGACATAGGAAGCCCCATCTGGGGCTGGAGAGATGGTTCAGTGGTTAAGAGCACTGGCTGCTCTTCTGGAGGTACTGAGTTCAAGTCCCAGTAACCACATAGTCGCTTACAACCATCTCTTCTGGTGTGTCTGAAAGTAACTACAGTGTACTTATAATAAATAAATCATTAAAAAATAACAATGTTCAGCTTCTGCTTTAAAAAAAAAAAAAAACAAAAAAGGGAAGCCCCAACTGGAGTGAGGCAGTCTAGGGAGACATTGGCCCCAAAGACCAAGATTTAGAGGTCAAGTGGAACAAGATCAGGCAAAGGTAGGATGGGATCTGGCCAATGAGATGGAACTAAGAAAGGCTGGGAGCCACACGGTATTCCAGAAGAGACCCAGTGCCGCTGGGGCCAAGGGGGCACACCTGGCTCCAGGAGAGGCCAGCCTGAGCTATGCGGAAAAACTGTCCCCAAAAAACAAGGTTTTTAAAATTGTTTTATTTATTTACATTCCAAATGTCCCTCTTTCTGGTCCCCGCTCCAAGAGTTCTTCACCTTGTCCTCCCTGCCCTTCGCCTCTGAGAGGGTGCTCCCCTAAACTCACACATACAACTTCCTTTCCTGGGCATCAAGTCTAGAGGATAAGGCCAGACAGGTAGTCCTCTGCTGCACATGTGCTGGGGGCCTCGAGACAGGATCAATTCTGGGTCAAAACATTTGAAGGTTTTTCCTCCCCCATCCTCCACTGGGGGCCCCATCTATGTCCCGGAGGTGGTCTCCTCTCCTCAGGCTCCATCTCCCCACTGTTGGCCATTGTGGCTAAGTTCGTCCCCATTGAGTCCTGGGAGCCTCTCACATCCCAGGCCTTTGGGACTTTCTAGAGGTTCCCCACCCCACCCTTGCAGCTGCATATTTCCATTCATTCTCCTGGCCCTCAGGACTTCTCTCCTGTCTACTCCCCACCGCCAACCCCCCATATTTTTTGGTTAGTCACGTGAAATCCAAAAAAATCTGCTTTAACTTTGACATGATCGTTGATGGTCATGCTATCCTACTGGCAGGGCAATGATGAGCTGAGAGTTGGGAGTGAGGAAATAAAAGAAGGGTGTAGCAGTCTTCCAAAAACATTTAACCAGCCGGGCGGTGGTGTCGCACGCCTGTAATCCCAGCACTCTGGGAGGCAGAGGCAGGCGGATCTCCGAGTTCGAGGCCAGCCTGGTCTACAGAGTGAGTTCCAGGACAGCCAGGGCTACACTGAGAAACCCTGTCTTGAAAAAAACAAATTCAAAAAAAAAAATTTAACCAGCCAGACAGTGGTAGCACCTACCTTTGATCCCAGCACTCGGGAGGCAGAGGCAGGAGTTCAGGCCAGCCAGGAACACTACAGAGTGAGTTCCAGGACAGCCAGGGCTACACTGAGAAACCATGTCTTGAAAAAAAACAAAACAAAAGTTTACCTGCAAAAGAAAGAGGCTTTGTATTTTGTACAGTGACCCCTAGAATATGTGTGCTAGGTGTGGTCTAGTGGGTGATTACTTAGAGGGAAAGACTATCAGGAAAGATATCTGGAGAGGGGAATCCTCAAAATGAGAGCTCAGTTAGCATCTGCCCAGTTCAAGCACACAGGCATAAACCATCATAGACTGTCTACCTACAGCCATGGTAAGACATTACATTGACCATACAGGGCCAGCAGGTCACAGCAAATAAGATGCACACAGTATTCACATACACACACACACACACACACACACACACAGAGGGAGATAGACAGACAGACTGATGTGACAAGGCATGTGACCACTATCATCGGGACCTACTATCTAATATACCTCTCCTTCTCCGCCTACTCATTGTCCTTTGTGAACAGCAGCACCTGCCATCTCTGCCCAGGCAGACATCCTGGTGCATGAGCGGAAGTCAGTAAAATGAATCCCCAAATCATTAGGATAGATAACTCGTTCCAGACTTTTTTAATTTTCAAATTTAATTAAATTGTACATAAATAAATAAGACAGGCAGCAACAGGGCTGTGGTATGCAGCCTGGGTTCAAGTTCTGTGCTTTGTGCTGAGCCATCTTGTTCCTCGGACCTCTCTAGCCTCTGGTCTCCAAGAGCTGGAAGGATCCGAAGAGCCCAGTGGACCCTCCTGGGTTCTGAGACTAAGAGACTGAGGTGAAGGTCACTAATTCTTCTGTAGCACCTCTGATTTGTTACCAGCCTTGGGACACCCTTGGCTGCCCAGGCGTCTCAGCGGGAAGGGCTCTGTCCATGACCCAGACTTCTCCATGCCAGTTCACGTGTGAATCCTTACCAGAAACCACAGAAAGGCCTTCTTTTTTTCTCAACTAGCTCTCACTCTGGGCTTCTGGAAAAATGTTCTCTCTGGCCTGAATAGAATCCCACATTTTACCCCCAGGAGCCAAGGCCCCATCTCAGGCTCTAGGAGTGACTTAGCTAGGGAACGAGAGACAATTACTTCCGGTGCTTGGCGTCCTTCTCTGAGGCCTTGGTTTCTCCATGCCCACTGCCTGCAGTGCTTAAGAACATCTTGTCCAGTCCTTTGAGTGACTCTAGCAGGTAGTTCTGGAAGGCAGTAAGAGCAGCGCAGATGGCAGGTCCCCCAAAGCCGTGAGTGATGAGGCTAAAGTGTGTCAGACAGCTCTGTACCCCAGGCTCCAGGATGAGTGCCGGGCGACTGTTGCCCAGTGGGGAGCGGTCCTGAGCCATCAAGTCTGCAAACTCCTTACAGATCTGCCTGGCAGGGAAAGAGAACAGTCACAGGTCAGAGAACAAGGTTCTAAACTCGGGAGAGGATCTACTTGTTGACTTTGAGACAGGATCTCTTTACCTAGCCCTGGCTGTCCTAGAACTCTATGTAGACCAGGCTGGCCTCAAACTGACAGAAATCTACCTGTTTCTGCCTCTGAAATGCTGGAATTAAAGGCATGAGCCACTTAACGGAGCAATTGGCTGGATCCTTTACAGTATCTATACAGTTTGTCCTTCCCAACTGCCTATATGTAACAATCATACCATTTTGCAAAAATGGAAACTGTATTTCACAAAAGTTAACTTAGCAGCTCAGTGCTGCATAGCATCAATAGCACATGCTAATACCCTGACTTCTCTCCCTTAGATGCCCTATTCATGGAATGCAACTCAACTGTCTATTAAACTTTCTGTGATCCCTTCTTCCTCCCCTAACACAGTGCCTCTGTGAACACTTGTCTGTGAAGGTATGAGAACAGCCCAGAATTAAACTAGCAGCAGATATGGATGCCTAGATCAATATCATGTACATGGTATAGATGTCATTTTATATCATCCCACAAATCTATACCATTATCCTCATCCTAAGGTTTCAGACAGGGTAGGTGACCTGCCAGAGTCACTGAGACAATCCAGGTCCAGCCCATGGCTGTCCATTCCTTTGTGACTCAGGTAAGAGGAACCCTCATCACTCTTCTTGGTGCCTGACCACACATCTTAGACAAACTCAGGTCCCAAAAGCACTTGATGCAAGAGCCGACTCATGTTCATGAATGCAGTGGGCTCATTCGGTCAGGCTCCTCTAGCCACAGGAAGAAGCTTTCCAGGACTCTGTACGGAATAGTCCTGTGAGGCTGGTTCCTTTCTGCCTAAAGGAGAAGAGCCCCGTGGGGAGGGTGGAGTTGTGATTTGAAGGCTACACCCACAAAGGTCAGCTGGCCTGGACATGTGTGCAGTCCAGATCCTCAGAGGCACTGGGCTTTGGCCTACAGGTGTTGGTCCTCAGACGGTGTGACCTCTTTTGTGCCTTTGTTGCCATCCCTCACCTTTCAGTTCTTTCCCCTTCACTGAGACTGCTAATATTCAAATAGTAGCTTTCCACAACTTAGATATTAAAACCTCTCCTGAGATATGAAGATAGTCTTTGGGAGGTGACTAGGTCTTAGGGATAGAACCTTATAGATCAGTGGTTTTCAACCTTCCTAATGCTGTGACCCTTTAATACAGTTCCTCATGTCATGCTGACCCCCAACTATAAAGTTATCCCATTGTTACTTCATAACTGTAATCTTGCTATGGTTATGAATTGTGATGTAAACATCTGATATGTAAGATATCTGATATGTGCCTCCAAAGGGGTGAAGACTCACAGGTTGAGAACCACTGCTGTACATGTTATTGGTACCTTTATAAAGAAGGCCAGAGAGATGCCCTGCTCCTTTTACCGTGTGGAGAACACAGCAGCATCAAAGTGCTGTGTGTATGTAAGAAAGCTGGCCCTCACCAGACACAGAAGCTGCCTTGATCTTGAACCACCTCCAGGACCATGGGAAATGAGCTGCTGCCCAGCTCAGGCCATTTTACTATAGCCTCCCAGATGGACTAATCGCATATTTTAGTGGGATGCCAGTTTGCTGAGGCACCTTTAGAGAGCCTGATGCGATGATAATGCAATAGCAGCTGGAACAGTGGGATGACAGAGAGCAGAGGGGCTCTGGTGAAGGCTTGGGTGAGATGAGACATGTCAGCATGCCGTCTGTGGTGAGAGAGGTGACAATGGGACCTGCAGCAGGGTCAGGAATACCCTGATGTCTTGAGAAGAAAGGTCACAAACAGAAGAAGTGTTGTTGAGAAGTTTTGGACCCATGCCAGGGTCTAGGGTAGTCATGCCTATCATGTAGGTGAATGTAGCACCCACACAAGATCTGTAAACGCATAGATGACATTTTAAAAATGTATGGCTCTGGCTGGGCGGTGGTGGCGCACACCTGTAATCCCAGCACTCTGGGAGGTAGAGGCAGGAGGATTTCTGAGTTTGAGGCCAGCCTGGTCTACAGAGTGTGGTAGGTCCAGGCCAGCCTGGACAGTTATACAGAGAAACCCTGTTCAGAAAAAACAAAACAGGACAACAACAAAAATAACAAAAAGATGTCTACTCATATGTGCCTGAATGGCATGTACAACTGTTCCCATGTGAACTTAAACAGGGACTCTAGCTGCTATGTGGTGCCATGTTCACCCTGTGTGAACATGGGTGTGGTTGAAAGCCATCTGATGGACCCAGGTCTGATGTGTGTTTCTTTATGCTGCATCCATGTCTGCCATGCACAGTGCTGGTACTCACTTGGCAGCCAGGAGCATGTTCTTGCGACTGTGCAGCTCCCCGGGGTCAGCATGCTGTCGGCATAGGAACTCAGCAGCTGCCTTGGCTGGAAACTCAGTCTCACAAACATAACCAAAGTCCCGAGCCAGGTGCACAGCTTCTCCTGGGGAAAGAGGAGGTCTTACTAGGTGTACCTCTGAGACCAGAGCCGAGCCTCTAACTCCTTCCCTCCTGGGCAAAGGAGCACCCTGCTTCTGCAGATGCCCTGTCTGGGTTCTCCTCTCAGTTTCAACTTCACTTCCATCACTCTGCTCAAAGATGGAGCTGGGACCAATGTGAATCCCAGAGCCAGAGGCCAGGGTTGCCAACCTCCAGGGAAGAGGGATGCACCCCCCTCGCCTACATGTCCAAATACTGGCCAGTCATCCTACACACACACACACACACACACACCGGCACACTCACATACATGCACATATACACACACATACACACACCTGCACACTCACATACATTCATATATATGCATACATATACACACACACTCACACACACATACACCAGAAGTAGTTCTGCTATATGTACAGACACATAAATAAAAAGTATTAGTGTCAGAATTTCCCACAAATACCAAAATACGAGGATACCAAAATTCTTTACATGCACCCCTCTGTATATCACCAATTATCTCTTGGTGACTTACAATACCTAATGCTATATAGATGTTACGTAAATAGCTACCTGCATTGTTGCAAAAGATGTCTGCATTTGTTCAGCACAGGTGCAACCTTTTCAACTATTTTGAACCATGTGTGGCAACTGTCTGTGCGAATCATGTGTACATGCTTCTACAGTTCGTGCCTAGATACAGCAGTGCTCACAGCCATAACTAAACAATATCCTCCTGTGGTAGGAAGTGTCGCCAGAGGACACACGCCTCTCTCATTCATATCTGTATTCAAATCTTGCTCACCTTCCACCAGAGAGGTCAGCAGAGTCACGTTGGCTGCCTTCCGGCGACCAGCAGGCAGGTTGAGGCCGATCTTCTCCAGTCGTTCCCGCAGACATCGGCCCCCGTTCTTAGACTTGGCCCTTAACATACACAGACAGAAACACACACAGCTATGAAGACAGGGGAAGAGCCCTAAGTGACTCCAAGGACCTTCCTCGCTCCTTGTCGCTTGCCCCTCTTAAGGCCTGGGTATGGCCTGGTTGTTGGGGTCTCAGAGTAAATCCCAACCTTTGCCTGACCTCACTCTTGTGCAGTCAAGATTGGGATAAGGAGCAGCACCCCACTGTAGTAGCCCCCCATTCCTCCCAAGAGCAGGGGCAGCCCAGGGAAGGTGGGACAGGGGAGCCTCTGAGCGTCGTCCTTCCCAATCTCAGAACATTTGCTGGGGACACATGAAACTGTACAGAGATACATGGGGATGGCAAACACAAGGACACACAACTGCACACAAAGTCACATATATACACACGGATGAGCCCAACCTCAGTATCTCCAAAATTATAGAGACACACATCACATTAGAGACACACAGACACGGACACCAAGAAACATACAGAAACACATGTGCACATCAAGTCAGGGTCCCAGAGATTTATACAGAATCCTGGGGCTTCAGCATGGCTCCCTACCAGATGTTCAGAGACCAAGAGTAAGAAGATACCCTCTCTAGATGTACAAATGCGCCCCCCACAACAAAAGTACACACATGTAAACACCTAGCTATATAGAAAAAGAAAAACATGTATGAGGGAAGACAAACGAAAACAAAAAACCCAACTGGCTACAGATGCACATGTAATTGCACACATATATGCAGAGGAACCACTGGAGGCCGCACATTCCCGACTACTGCAGAACCCACACGATGGAGACACTCTGTCATCACCTAAATGCATGCAGTCCCTAGATCATTACACCTTATCCTGAAGCACATTCCCCTCCCAGACACAAGAACATGAGAAAAGAAATGCATGGCCCACCATGCTGCTCGCCCCAGACTCACGCCAATTAGGCCTGTGCTGCTGTGGACAAAGGATAAAGGAAGGTCCACCCTTCCCAGAACCAGCCCTGTCCACCTGCTTAGAGTGAGTGGGCTGTTTTCTTTGTACCCACATTTATTTCCTTGCCCCTGGGCCTGCCTGCAGACCATGTACTGCTCTATCAGAACCTGAGGTGCGTATGGTGTTTGGGCCTGCAGTGAAGCTGACCCTTTCTCTGATGCTGAGAATGCTTGAGGATACTAAAGAGTTTAGCTGGGGTGCTGTGGAGGGATATGGGCTGGCCTTCCTACCTTCGGAGGACACCCCCCAGGAGGGAGGCGTTGAGGCACTCAGGAGGTGACAGTCGCCGCTGCACCTCCCCCACGGTCACCTTGTACTTGGATGTTGAGCTGAGCAAGGACAACCGGCCAGGCACGGAGCAGAAGACCTCGCTGGGGTTGCTGATGCCGCCAACCAGGCCGTCTTTGGACAGTGAGAGGGTGGAGAGGCTGCCGGCTTTGGAGGGAATGGGGACTGTGGAGCAGAAGCAAAGGAAGAGAGAGAGGGGGGACACTGAGCGAGTGGCCACAGGACAGCTGTCAGTCAGCTGTGGTGCAGGCAGGTCGACTCACCAGCTGTGTGTGTTGTTGAATGATTCCAACACTTTCCAGAGGGAGGGTTCTAGTATCCCTGCTTTACAAAAGGAGAAACTGAGGCACAGTGGGCTGGAAGTGACATGCCCAAGTAAGTCGATGGGTGTAACCCTGAACCCAGAGCTGTCTGGCTCTTGCCCAGTATTCCCTTCCTGAGCCCTGTGTTGGCACTATCAAAGAAGGAGGCGGGATTCTTGGGTCACTGTGACAGAAGTCTGGATAATCACCCAGATTCCCAAGGCCACTTCTCTATATGAATCCCCCCTCCCATCCTTGGGTTTTGGAGTCCCACATGTTGAAAACAGAAGGCTAGGACCCTCCCTATTGGGCCTCCAGCCTTTCTTTCCCCTTTGTACCAAGTCCAGAAGGCAGGAAATAAGGATCTCTATGCCCTGTAACACCTAACATTCTCTGTGTAGAGCGCGCAGAGAAGCAAGATTTTCTAAACTCTTGGCTCAAGAAGGAAATTCTTCATGCAGGGTCTCCATCTTCCTCCTTAACTGCAGAGGAGGGAAGGGGGCAGGCACAGGCTTCTTTAGAGGTCACTTGGTCTCCTTGGGAGAGAAGGCCTGCGTGTGGTGGGCGTAGACGTCAGTGCGGGTCTGGGTACTGAGCACTCGTGGCTTCATACATACAGCTCCTACCTCACCCTCAAACCTACAGGACAACCCATGATGTGGCTACCCTTGTTCCCACAGACTGAAACCCAGACAGGTGGAATGGTGCGCCTGCGATCAGGTAGCTGGTCGGTTGAACTCGTAGCAATAGCAAAACCAGGACCAGGGTCTCAAACATTCAGCCTCCCCGGTGTTCAGAAAACACTTGCCCAGCACCCCCATATCAAGAACTCCTGTGCCTCAAGATTACAGAGTCTAAAGAGAGCCTGATACCAAGGCCCAGGGTGGTCACAGTCCCAGCCTTCTCCCACCTGGCCATTCAGCCAGCAACCTCTCTCATACTCCTGTCTTCTTCCTGCTTGCCACAGCCCACACAGGACTGTGTGCTTGCATTCTTGACCTGCCTGAGAAGCAGGCGCCTCTCTTTGTGTACACAGAAACTTACTCTTTGCCTGAATGTCTGTGCAGCCCTCGTTCTGGTCCCCTGCTCTAGTCTAGAGAAGTATTTCTGAAACACAGATCACTCCATAGCCCACAACCCACCAGTGTCTGCTCAGCTCCCTGAGAATCAGACCAAGCGCATAACTAGATCCAATGATGCTCTCTATCAATAGTGCCAGTTATACCCAAGAACTCCGCATGGGCACCTCTGGGGAGCAGCACTGCTCTCCATATCCCAAGGTTAGAAGGAAGAAACCAGGGGCTGGAAAGATGGCTCAGCGGTTAAGAGCACTGACTGCTCTTCCAAAGGTCCTGAGTTCAATTCCCAGCAACCACATGGTAGCTCACAACCATCCATAATGAGATCTGACACCCTCTTCTGGTATCTAAAGACAGCTACAGTGTACTTACATATAATAATAAATAAATCTTTGGTCTGGAGCAAGCAGACATCCTGAGTTCAATTCCTAGCAACCACTTGATGGCTCCAATCATCTGTACAGCTATAGTGTACTCATATACATAAAATAAATAAATCTTGAAAGAAAGAAAGGAAGGAAGGAAGAAAGGAAGAAAGGAAGAAAGAAAGAAAGAAAGAAAGAAAGAAAGAAAGAAAGAAAGAAAGAAAGAAAGAAAGAAAGAAAGAAGCCAAAAGTTCAGAGGTCAGGATGACATCATCTACTGAGCAGAAGTGGGTCATGGCCTCTGACCACTGCTGCCAAAGGTCATGTCCCTAATCCATCTTTGCCCCTTCATCCTCCATCATGTCTTGGCTCCTCCCTCCTTTTCTGGATCTTGCCTGGTTCTCATTTGTCTTTTAGGATCTAAACTAAAAACTGACTCAGAGAAACACAATTTAGGGCGGAGCATTAAGAAACAATGAGCAGGTTCGTGGTGGCACACACTTTTTTTTTTTTGGTTTTTTTTTTTTTTTTTTTTTTTTTGGTTTTTGGATTTGGATTTTTTGAGACAGGGTTTCTCTGTATAGCCCTGGCTGTCCTGGAGCTCACTCTGTAGACCAGGCTGGCCTCGAACTCAGAAATCTGCCTACCTCTGCCTCCCAGAGTGCTGGGATCACAGGCGTGCGCCACCACCGCCCAGCTATGTAACACACTTTTAAACCCAGCACTTGGGAGGCAGAAGAGGCAGATCTCTGAGTTTGGGGCCAGCCTAGTCTACAAAGTGAGTTCCAGGACAGCCCAGGATACACAGTGAAACCCTGTTTCAAAAAACAAAACAAACAACACAGCAGCTAAGTAATGAGAGGCTGGAGAGACGGCTCCGTGGGTAAGAGCATGGGGTTGCTCTTGCAGAGGACCTGGGTTCATTTTCCAGCACCCGAGTGGAGCCTCATCACCACCTGCAACTCCAGGGAGTCCAGTGTCCTTTCCTGGACTCAATGAACTCGTGTGGTGTATATATACCCAGGCAGGGAAGCGCTCATACACACAAATAAAAATAAATCTTTAAAAAGAAAATGAGAGCCAGGTGAGGTGGCACACACTTTAAATCCCAGCATTCGGGAGACAGAGGCGGGAAAGCGGGTCTCTGTGACTTCTAGGCCAGCCAGTGAGAGACCCTGTCTATAAATAAGTAAGTAAGTAAATAAATAAATAAATTTCAATATAGTAAATAGTATATAGGGGCTTAGCATTTTATTTATTTTAATCAGAGTTATAGTAATTTCAATGTGTAATCAATATTTTTTTATTTTGGTTTTTTTCGAGACAGGGTTTCTCTATGTAGCCCTGGCTGTCCTAGAACTCGCTCTGTAGACCAGGCTGGCCTTGAACTCAGAAATCTGCCTACCTCTGCCTCCCAGAGTGCTAGGATTACAGGCATGCACCACCACCACCAGCTTCAATTTTTTTTTTATGTGATTACACTGTAGCTGTCTTCAGACACACCAGAAGATGTCATCAGATCCCATTACTGATGGTCGTGAGCCACCATGTGGTTGCTGGGAATTGAACTCAGGACCTCTTGAAGAGCAGCCAGGGCTCTTAACCACTGAGCCATCTCTCTAGACCATGTAATCAATATTTTAAAAATATTTAATGAAATTAATGAAATAAATCCCATTTATCTATTTATCCATATATTACATTCTTTGTACTTCGTCTTTGAAATCTAATGTGCAGTATATACACTGAGCCATCCTCCGTCAGGGCCAGTCACCTTTTAAATACCCACAGCTCTACGTTTTGTGGCTAGTGGGCCACCATAGTGGATGGCTTGGCCTTGAAAAGGTGAGTACATAAGTTACCCAACAAGTGACATAACACTAACCAGAGATGTGGAGTCTGAAGAGCCTCTCCCCTGGAGCAGACACCTGCCCAGAGCCTGCAGTCAGCTGACCATGCTCCCCCGGGACACAGACACAACTGTCTTCTGCTCAAGTCCACCCCACTCAGCTTCAGTTGTGCCACATCTTGTGGGTAGAGCCTCCTGGCCCCCTTTCCATCCCAGCCCTATGCATTCCTGCCCCCATCCTTATAGCTCTCAGTGTATTTGTCTGTTTCCATGGCTGTCTTCCTGACAACTAGGAGTCTGTGGGGGCAGGGCCTTGGCACAGGTGGCCATCAGCGAATGTGGAAGGAGTCCATGAGACAAGGGCATTAGAACCTTTCCTTCAGTCTTGAAGATCTAACTCAGGCCTTTGCAAATGCTTTGTCACTAACATATAATCCCATTTATCCATTTATTTGTTTGCTTGTTTGTTTGATTGATTGTTTAGAAAAAAGTCTAAGTTACTTGGTCTCCTAGGCCACAAGGCCTGACTGATGTTTTACATGTTTGTTTGTGTGTGTGCACATACATGTGTACGTCATAGCATGTGTGTTGAGATCAGAGGACAGATTTCAAGAGCTGGTTCTTGCCTTTCTAGGGATCCAACTCAAGTCAGCAGGTTTAGCAGCAGCCATCTTTACCTGCTGAGCTATCATCTTGACTCCTGATTGTCTGTCTGTCTGTCTGTCTGTCTGTCTGTCTCTATCTATCTATCTATCTATCTACCTACCTATCTACCTATCTCTAAGACAGGGTCTCACTATATTGCCCTGTTTTCTCTGTAACTTGATATGTAGAACAGGCTGGTCTCAAAATTGTAGAGATCCAGTTCTAGCTGGGCGGTGGTGGTGCACGCCTATAATCCCAGCACTCTGGGAGACAGAGGCAGGTGGATTTCTGAATTCCGAGTTCAGCCTGGTCTACAGAGTGAGTTCTAGGACAGCCAGGGCTATACAGAGAAACCCTGTCTCAGAAAAAAAAATTGTAGAGATCCACCTGCCTCTGAGTGCTGGGATTAAAGGCTTGTATCACTACACCTGCAATCCTACAAGCAGGGGAGCCCCTCCACTCCCCATGTCTCCAGACCTCTGTACGTGTGTGTGTGTGTGTGTGTGAGAGAGAGAGGGAGAGAGAGAGAGAGAGAGAGAGAGAGAGAGAGAGGGAGGGAGAGAGGGAGAGAGAGAGAGAGGGGGGGGGGGAGAGAGAGAGAGAGAGAAAACCTGTGCCCATGTCACTCTACCTGAGTCCTTTGTCCTTAGAGGACCTGGGGTAAAATAGCTATTCTGTAGCTGATTGTTTTTAGTGGTCTCACAAACACATATATGTTTGTCGTTTTATACAACAAGCTTGAGTTTAGAAGATGCAAACTGTAGACTGCAAGATGGCTCAGTGGACCCAAGTGTTTTTGGCATGAGCCTGATGACCTGAGTCTGATTGCAGAACCCAGGTAAAGCAGTGGATGCAGCAGGGCAGATCTCAGCGCTCCTGCGGGAACCAGAGGGCAGAGATGAGTCACTGGGAGCTCATGAGCCAGCTAACTTGGAGTTTGCTGTGAAGCAGCAGAAACCATGCCTTTAGTCCCAGCACTTGGGAATCAGAGGCAAGTGGGTCTCCATGAGTTCAAGGAGAGCCCTCCTTACCTCGGGAGATCCTGTCTTGAAAATACAAAACAAAGCAACAAAAATAACAAAAGAAGAAACCAGAGAGTCTCTACCAGGTAGAATATAAGAACTGACTCCCAAAAGTTACTATCTGACCTCTGTCCCCCTCCATGACTCCTAGCCAGAGGGAGGTGTCAGGAGGGCAGGAAGGCTGAAGTTTTCTCTTTCACACAGCTACTATTAAGCCAGGTATCCCTAAGGGCAGGCCCTGCAAGATGGGAGGAAGACCAAGGCTTTGCAGACCACTTAACTCATGTTGCAAAACTAACTGTGCTCGGGAACAGTATGCCCTGCTGGACATGGTGGCTCATGCCTTTAACTGATCTCTGAGTTCAAGGCCAGCCTGGGCTACATAGTGAGACCATACCTCAAATGAAACAAAACAAAACCAAAACAAACTAAATGTCAACATGCCCTTGGTGTAGGCACAGGCACAAAGGTGAGATTGCACATGACTCACTCTTGCCTCCCATAGTCACAGGATGGACCCCAGCACAATGACCCCTGAAGGCAAAGTGCTCTAACCCTGGAGTTCCTGAGGCATGCATGCAGAAGCCGTCCACAGATTTCACAGACACACACGGGTCTGCAATAACACAAGGGCTCCTCATTACTCAACCTGTCAGACATGACTTGCCCATCCAAACCTCCCCTCCTATCTAAGGAGTAGACACTGTCTGGCTACTGAGTGTTAGGATTGTAATACTCTTCAAGAAAACATGCTAAAGTTACAACTCCCTCTAGAAGAAAATACAAGATAAAAAAATTTCAAGGTGGGCAAAGAATTCCTAGTTGCAACATACCCAAAATACAGTACATTAGAGAAAACAATTATAAGTTGGACATCATGGAAACTCAAAACTTCTGCACCTCGAATTAAGAAAATAAAAAGATGACCAGTCACAGTGGGCACACAACTGTCATCTCGGCACTAGGGAAAGAGAGGCAGTTTGATAGCAGGTTCAAGGCTAGCCTGAGCAACATAGCAGAAATCCTGTAAGAAAACCCAGGGCTTGAGGCTGGAGAGATGGCTCAATGTGAAGAGTGCTGGCTGCTTTTCCAGAGGACCCAGGGTTCAAGTCCCAGCACCATACAGTGGCTCACAACCATCAGTGACTCTAGTTCCAAGGGACCCAAATGCTTTCCTATGGCCTCTGTGGGCACTGCGTGCATGTGGCACACAGAACTATATATGCAGGCAAAACATCTAAGCACATTAAAAATTTTAAAACAGGAGCTGGTGAGATGGCTCAGTGGTTAAGAGCACTGACTGCTCTTCTGAAGGTCCTGAGTTCAAGTCCCAGCACCATACCAGAACCATCTGTAACTCTAGTTCCAAGGCACACAAATGCTTTCTCCTGACCTTTGTGAGCACTGCATGCCTGTGGTGCACAGAACCATATATGCAAGCAAACATCCAAGCACATTAAACATTTTAAAACAAGCCAGGCAGTGGTGGCGTATGCCTTTAATCCCAGCACTTGGAAAGCAGAGGCAGGTGAATCTCTAAGTTAGTTTGAGGCCTACCTTAGAAAGTTAGTTCCAGGACAGCCAGGGCTATACAGAGAAACCGTGTCTGGGGTGGGGGGAATTAAAACAAAGCTGGGTGGTGGTACACACCTTTAATCCCAGCACTGGGAAGGCAGAGGCAGGTGGATTTCTGCAAGTTTGAACCAGCCTGGTCTGCAAAGCAAGTTCTAGGTTCTAGAACAGCCAAAACTACGCAGAGAAACCCTGTCTCATATAAAACAAAACAACACAAAACCCTAGGGCTGCAGGGCTCAGCAGTTAAGAGGACATGGATGCGTTGCCAGCTGAGAGACAGCTCAGTGGTGAAGAGCACCAGCTGCTCTTCTAAAGGACCTGGGTTCAAGTCTCAGCACCCATGTGGCAGTTCATTGTCTGTGACTCCAGTTCTAGAGAACCTGACACCCTCATACATGGTCAAAACATTAATGCACATAAAATAATTTAAAAAGAAAAAAGAGGACATATTGCTCTTCCAGAATTTTTGGATTCTTCCAAAATCTAGCCAGAATTTGATTCCCAACACCATATTGTTTGGCTTACAGCTTCCTGTAACTCCAGCTTCCCATAACTCCAGCTTTAGGGAATAGAATACCTCTGGCTTCAGGGTACCCTGCGTCTGTGTATCTACACACATATACATACATATAAAATAAATCTTAAAAGAATCAAAGGCCTGAGGCCGGAGAGATGGCTCAGCAGTTAAGAGCACTGACTGCTCTTCCAGGTCCTGAGTTCAATTCCCAGCAACCACATGATGGCTCACAACCATCTGTAATGGGATCAGATGCCCTCTTCTGATGTGTCTGAAGATAACAACAGTGTACTCATACATAAAATAAATAAATCTTAAAAAAAAGAAAGAAAAAAGAAAGAAAGATAACCAGTTAATAGACAGATGAAAAAAACAAAACAAAACTCACCATCACTCGTCATTAGGAAAGCACACGTTTGAGCAGTATGAAGCACTAGGTGGTTATGATAGACAACCTGAGGTGGTGGGGATGGAGAGGCCAGAATGCGACCACACATAACTGGTAGGAATGTAAAATAGTCCAACAACCTGAGGAAATGGCGGAACATTCCTTTTCCTTCTCTCCACTCTCCCTTCCATCCTTCCTCAGATTCCTTAGACGGACTCTACCTACTGGAAGCTTCTTAACAACCAAATATAAATGGACCAGGGGCTGGAGAGAAGGCTCCGTGGGTAAGAGGCACTCACCATCAAAAATAATGACCTCAGTTTAATCTCCAGTGCCAACATAATTAAAGGAATTTGCAATTCTAGGAAATTGTCCCCTAACAGCGCCCCCATGCTTCATGCGCTCGCGTGCAGACACACACACACACACACACACACACACACACACTCACCTGACAAACAAATAAATACAGTGGAACACGCAGTGCAATGATCCCATTCCTAGGAATTTCCTCCAGAGCAGGAAAACTACAACTAGCAAACTTGGGGTGCCTACAAAGGAACAAAAATCCATTCAGGGGCTGCAGAGAGGCCTCAGCTGTTTGGATCACTTGCTATTCTTACAGAAGGCTGGCATTTGATTCCCAGGTCCCAAAATGGTGGCTTACAATCATCCATTTCTCTAACTCCAGAGGATCCTATACCTTCTTATGACCTCTACAGGCACCAGGCTTACATGTGGTGCACACATATACAAGAAGAACATTCATACATACAAATAATTAAGCCTAAACATGAAGGTTTAATTATTTTAACTTCCTGGTTTGTTTTTTTGTTTGTTTTTTGTTTTTTGTTTTTTTTCTAACAAGGTCTCCGTGTGTAGCCCTGGCTATCCTGGAACTCATTATGTAGAATTCTCAGAAACTTACAGAGATCCACCTGCCTCTGCTTCCTTTTTTTTTTTTTTAATGGTTTTTTGGATTTTTTTTCTTCGAGACAGGCTTTCTCTGTGTAGCCCTGGCTGTCCTGTAACTCACTCTGTAGACCAGGCTGGCCTCAACTCAGAAATCTGCCTGCCTCTGCCTCCCAGAGTGCTGGGATTACAAGCGTGCACCACCACCACCTGGCTGCCTCTGCTTCCTAAGTGCTGGAATCAAAGCCACTATACCCAGCTATTTTAACCTCTTTTGTGAACAAATATTTTGCTTTCATGCAAGTATGTACACCATATTCATGTATGGTGCCTGAGAGAGTCTAAAGAGGACTTTGGATTCCCCCTGGAACTGGAATTATGGATGGCTGTGGAGAATCAAACTCTGGACCTCTGCAAGAGATCTTATTCATTGAACCATCTCTCCAAGAATGTTAAAAATGAAAGCCATTCAGGGGGCTGGCCATTCAGCAGTTAAGAACATTCACTGCACTCCCAAAAATCCTCAGTTCAAACCCCAGCAATCACAGTTGGTGGCTCACAACCATCTGTAATGGAATCTGACACCCTTTTCTTGGGTGTCTGAAGACAGCTACACTGTACTTACACATAATAAACATATATATCTTTTAAAAAGGAAAGAAAGAAAAAAAGCCATTCAGAGCAACAAAACAAAAACCCAAACACCCAAACCTAATAACTGACACATTACAGTAGAGACAAACCCTGAAAGCATTTGCTAAAAAGAACCTGGATGCAAAAAGCCTGTATAGTCACATAATCTATAGGACAGGTTCAGAATATGCAAATGTGTGGGATGAAAGCAGGCCAGGCATTGTGTAAGGCTTGAAGCAGGAATGGAGATTACAGACAGGAAGGAAGGAATTTCTCAAGGGGTGACAGATGTCTCAAATGGATTGTGGTAGTGATTATTCAACTCTATACATTTGTTAAAAACCTTTAGGAAGGGTGCTGTGCCATTGCCCCTGGTGACCCAGATTCCATCCTATTAACTCACATGGTGGAAGGAGAGAGCCAGCTCTGTTATCTCCTGTCCTTACAAACACTAAATCTATTAATTAACTAATTGATTAGTTAAAATCATTACATTGAGCTGGATGGTGATGGTGCGCCCCTCGATCCTCATATACTCCCACTATCCTCAGGTAAAATGTAAATTATTTCCATATGGGCAGTGGTTCTTTCAGTTGCCTTACAGTGTGAAAGTCCCAGCAGGCAAATGAGGAACTGTGGAAATGCTGGGCTAGACTCTGAGTTTACAGAAAAGTCAGATAGGTCCTTAATGACTGGTTTCCATTATTCCCGATTTTAAAGTAATACATTAAGATACTACTTACGAGGCCGGGCGGTGGTGGCGCATGCCTTTAGTCCCAGCACTTGGGAGGCAAAGGCAGGTGGATTTCTGAGTTCGAGGCCAGCCTGGTCTACAGAGTGAGTTCCAGGACAGCCAGGGTTTTTTAAAATTACTTCTTGTGGAGGAGGGGCTCGGCTCATAAGGCAAAATGTTACCCTCAAGTATTCTGGGTAGTTAATGGTTGCTAGAGCTGAGGTACAACCAATGGTAAGTAGATAACACCCTACACCTATGCTCACACAGGTGATGTTAATTGAACTCAGTGGGTCACCAAGAAAAAAAAAAAGACACCAAAGTAGGAGCGGGATGTGTTGGTGAGAAAGACTTCAGCAGGAGGGGGAGGGGGACCAGAGAGGGCAACGGTGGGGGTGAAAATGCCCCAAATTCATAATACACATGTGTGGAATTATCAAAAAAAATCAAAATAGTCTATTTGTCTTTATTGCTAGTTTTTTTTTTTCTTTTTTCTTTTAACACCCTGTTACAGAGACAAGTCCCTCCCTCCCTTCTCTCAAGTCCTGGAGGGACTGGCCCAGCCCCTAGCCTCCCTTCTGAACCTTCCCCCAGAGCTAAAGGGAGCAGAGGGAAGAGTGTCTGTTCACTTCTTTTTCATTCTGGAGACCCCTTGAGATCCTGCGTGCCCACTCAGGCTACCAACCACCATCTTCTGGAAGAAAATAGGGCTGCCTCTCCAGTCTCATACCCAAACCACTCCGCTCCGTCTCATTTCTAATATCCACAATGTCCCTCACCCGCCCGGTTTTTTCCCACAGGTAAGGCGCTTGCCCAAGCCTTGCTTAGTGCGGTGGTGTAACTGTCCCAGCGTGCTCGGAATTCAAAACCCAGCACTCACGGAGCAGACACACACTGAGCACCTTCAAATGTCTGTCCTTTAGGAAGCCTCTAACCCCGGGGAGGGGAAGGGGCTGCCTGCCTCTGCTGTGAGGTCCTAAAAGGTTCTGCGCAGACAGAGCATTGCCATTTCTCAAGCCCCCCCCCCCTCCCCTCTGCTTTCAGCCTGTCTGCGATAGGTTGTTAAAACTAAAGGTGACAGCTGGGTGCAGAAAATGGCGTGCTACTCATTTGCCCTCAGGTTTCTTCAGTGTAATCAGGCCACCCCCAACTCAGAGGGTGGCTGCAATGGGCTGACCTAGAAGTCCTATGGAGGTGTGGGGTGGCGTGGAGGGGACGCCCCTACCTCCTCCGGTCCAGGACAAGCGCCTGTAGTTTGTGGAGATGTGCAGATCTGGGCAGTGAGGCTGTCCAGGCTCCGTTGCCGTGCGACATTGGTGAGATGGACACCTGAAGCTTCCCCACATCACTAGAAGGAGAATTGCTTCTGCTGCCCCCCCCCGAGACTGCAAGGGTTTTGTGTGCTGAACCCCAAGTCCTAGCGGTGCAAGATCCCTTCACGCCGGGACGCTTCAGGGCTCCAAGACCGAGTTTCTTTCGCAAAGGCAGGGTTTGGGCGGTGGGCGGTGGCTCATCACACAAAACAGTGTCCGGAGTCTTCAGAAACTGCCTGATAACGTTGAAAGCGTCTGAGTACCAACAGCAATGCTAACCGGTCACCTAGGGTCACCCACCTGGCGAAGCCGAGGCCGATGTTCACAGTTTAGAACCCGGCAAAAATCAAAAAACAAAGCCCGAACAAACAACCCTGCGTGTTCCGAGGCTCTTCCAGGGAATATAGTCTGGTGCTAGCGCTGCCTGCCTCACCAAAGCAGATCCTCTTGGGGTGGGTCGTGGGAGCCCGCTGTCCAGGGCACCGGCCCCCTTTTCTCCTTCAGAGGCCCGCTGGGCAGCAGATCTCCAAGCCTGCTGTGCAGCCAGGCTCTTCTTTCTTCAGGTTGTCCGGGCCCTGTTTCCCTCCCTCCCACAATTGCTGCAGTGCCTCAGGCTGATTTAGTTTCTGGGGCTGCACACCTCACTCCTCGGTGTGCACTTTGAGATTTGGGCAGCCCGGTAAGCCCCAGGAACCTACAAGGAACTCCCAAGACCTAAAGCACCCAGACCAACAGTAGATTCTTCTACCTTGGGATACCGGAGTGCCTTCCTAAAACACAGAGCTTGGGTCTCTCTAGGGAATCAATGAACCTGGGTTCCCTGCCCTTAAGCCCGGGCAGGAACCAGGATCTGGGGGGACTTGCAAAGAGCCCAATGGCAGGTTATTGTAGACTCCAGATCCAACTTTCCCTTCGACTGGGTCAAAACAAGAGCTGCTCAGGAAACCAACAAAGTGCAGATAGCAAAGCACTGGTGAGGTGGGCATTGGGTGAAGTGGGCATTGGGTGAGGTGGGCATTGGGTGAGGTGAGCATTGGGTCGTGAGTGGGTGGCTTCCCTGTACTCCCAGCTTCTGGGGACAGTCCCAGATTCCCGGAGGCACCCCTCACCAAGTTCTGGGAGGTATGTTCTCTAATCTCCTGAGCTCCATACCTAGCACTAATTCCTGGAAGTCCAGCCCCTTGTACCAGCTCCACTCCCACCACGAGCCTCCCCTGAGAACCTAGGCAGGGCAAACCCTGGGCTTGAATTCACTTGTTTGAAAAACAGCTTCAGCCAAATCCTGCGGGAGGTGTGCCTGCCCTTGGGCACTACAGGCTCCCATGTGCCTCTGAATTCCTTTGGGCACCCACCCCAATTCTAAGACGCTTGCCCAAGGTCTGGGTCTCTGTTTCTGTCTAATTTGCCTCTGTCTTACCTTTCCTAGGCATGGTCAGAACTTGGTCTTCAGGCCCAAAACTCTACTCAAGGGGTGTCTCCCACACTTGCCTTTTACTAATTCAAAAGACAAACAGATATAGAGGCTGCCAACAACAACAACAACAACAACAGCAACTGCAACAACAACCAACCAACCTCACATTCTTAGAACACCTCAAATACCAAACGACAAATTCCAGAACACATTTTAGGGATACAAAGAAGCCCCCAAACAGAAACTATATCCCATCGCGCACAGATACAAATCACAAATACAGTCACAGCAGCAAACTCCCCCAAGAAACATTGCTGCCTGGAAGAGGAACATACAGTCTGCACAGGACCCTGAGCTCAGAGACACACACCTTCCTGGAGGCGGCAGACCTGACCAGAAGCACACCACCACCGCCAGCCCCAACTACTCATCTCTTCGAATCCTAAATGCTTTAGGGGGTTTCGAGGGAAAGAAAATCCTCTGCCCTGGGAAGTGAGGGGAGGTGGAAGCCCCCCCCCCCCCCCCCACACTCCATCCCCGGTCTGCTGGGAAGAAAGGAGCAGAAAGCATTTGCCAGACTCCAAAATGTTAAAGTTCAATAAAGCAGAAACCATTGAACAAAATCTGTGGCAACAGCGCTCCCCCTTCCCACTTCTTAGGAATCAGGGAAGTGGTTTAACTCGTTCTGCAAATCCACTCCAGATCCACAAGAACACCCTTCCTTCCCAGAGGCCAAACAGTTGCAGCCTAGACAGTGCAAGCCCACCTCAAGCGGCAAACTTCTGAGCAAAATCATTTAGCCAGCGCCACTGCCCCTCTCCTGGGCAAGGAAGAATGTTCCGTGGCCACTTAGCCTGGCGACGCACAGGAAAACAGCAGCCAGGGAGAAAGAACGTGGGTCTGAGTACCCAGGGCCTGCACCATCACGCCTGGCTCTGCCCTGGAAGTCGTACACCATTCCTTACCTTTCTTGATCACCGATTGGTCCAGGAGGCTCATTCCAGGGTCATCTATTGCCTGCAAATAGAAGAGGAATGACAGTGAGGGCCCGTGTGGACCTAGTCGTCCGGCTGCCCCTAGTCCACGTCTGCTCCGCCCTCCGCGCGTGCTCCACCGGCTGCCTGAGGCGGCTACTGGGGGACAGGCGTAACCAGGAATCGCCTGGGCTCGGCACCATCTGCGTCCTAGCTGTAGCCCTGCCTGGATGATCATCTTGCCTTAGACAACTCCTGCACCTCTCCTAACCCCTGCCCAGGTTGCCCCTGGCGGACTGGGACTGGGTATGGATGCCCACTGTGGCTCAGCTCCACAGTGGGGAGAGAAAGAAGTGATTCCACGAGGGTTGCTGCCACCCAGGCACGGTGCAAACACTCAGTCCAAGGCCATCTTTTGGCCACACAGCATCTAACAGAGGACCCCCTATCAGAAACAGAGACGGAAAGCTGCGCCTGGGAGAAGAAGAGTCTGGCTCCTGTTTTTGCTTTCTTGCCTCCAGCCAGGATGCTAAATCGTTGCCCGTCCCAACCCACCGTGGCTTACTCTGGGCTCACCTGCAGTTCCTCCAGACCGGGCGGCTCCGCCAGCCCTGGAAGACCGAGGGGAGCATCGGCCAGGCCGTGCGCGCCGTCGGCCAGGCTGTGCAGGAGCCGAGGAACCGCAGCGGCGTAGTCTCGGCGCGGGTCGAGACCCAGAGCGCGGGCGGGTGGCGCCAGCAAGCCGGGCGGTTCATCGTGGGCACGGGCGGCCGCGCGGGGTGCGGCCCAGG
This sequence comes from Apodemus sylvaticus, assembly GCF_947179515.1. Classification (NCBI taxonomy): domain Eukaryota; kingdom Metazoa; phylum Chordata; class Mammalia; order Rodentia; family Muridae; genus Apodemus; species Apodemus sylvaticus. The sequence continues at coordinate 140,425,459 of NC_067474.1, forward strand.
CAGCCTGCGGGGGCTGCGGTTGAGCCAAGGGCGCTAGGCCGCCGTAGGGGTCGGCGGCGAGGTGCGGAAAGGCGGCGGCGGCGTCGGGGCCCTGGCCGTAGGGCAGCGGTGCCTGCGGGTAGGGCGGTGGGAAGTAGGGGGGATGATAGTCCGCGGTGGCAGAGGCGGCGGGAGTGTGACACAGTGGCGGCGCGGGCCCATAGGCCGCCTGGGGCAGAGATGACAGGCGGGTCCCGCCAGCCGCTGCGCCCAGCCCGTCGGGGCGCTCCTGCAGAAGGGGAGGCGTGCGTTAGGTTACCGATGATCGACAGAAAAGACCCTAGCCCGAGAGGTCCCCTCCATCTCGCGGGGGTCCTGCAGCTGTCCACCGGCGAGTGCCCCGCGGGCGCAGCGGCCCCAGACTGGAGACCAACCACCGGGCTCCGCCACCACTTCCTCGGCTGCCAAGAAGCCCTGAGGTCCCCTACCTTCGCGATTTCGTTGGCGCAGAAGGCAGGAGGTTTGGAGGGTCCAGCAGCCAGGCTCCTCGATGCCCTCTGCCCAGTGTGCCCGGGACCCGAGACTACTCACCATGGCGGAGTATGTGTGCACCAACATGGGGCGGGTAGTGTGGGGCGTGAGGCGTGGCGGAGACACAGCTCTCGTCCGACGGCAAGGCGAGAGCTCGAGCCCGGAGCCCTTGCAGCCGGAGGGGATCACCGTCCGGGGAGCTGGGGGTAAGTCTGCAGGGAGTTCAGAGGGTATGGGGTACTTGGCGGGGGACGCCTGCGGGTGCGTCCATGGAAGTGGGCCAGACGGGAGCTGATGGCACTTGGGAAAAAGTCGGGCAACGGGTGCCCAGCGCCCGCCCTCTGAGCTCAGCCTGCTCCATGCACTCTAGTTATAGCGGCGGGGGCGCGCCGGGCCTCTGGGGGCGCGCATTAAAGAGACAAGCTATGGCCTATCTCTCAGCCTTTTCCCTTGGCTGCCAAGAGGGAGGCGTGGCTCTGGTGGGAACCAGCGGGGTGAGGAGTGAATGAATTCGAGCCCAGCTGAGTTGTCCTCCTTCTGGCCTCAAAGCTTGCAGCTGCGATCAAATTGGATTCAAGACTGGAATGCATCTCAGGGGTCAGTGTTCGCTTGGGTCTGTACATTTTCTATTTACATCTGCTTATTGCATTAATTTATTGGGGAGGGGATGGAATGCGTGTGTCAGAATGAGTTGCTAGTGTGCAGGTCAGAGGACAACTTGCAGGAGTCAGTTATTTTCTTCCATCCTGTGGGTCCTGAAGGTTCGAACTCAGGTACTGAGGCTTGGTGGCCAGTGAATTAACCCAATAAACAATCTCGCCACTCCCTTTTAAAGCTTTTTAAATGAATGCTTAAACAAATGCACGTGTTTGCTTTTGAGTTTGAGCAAAGTATTCCTTGTTTCTGATATCAGCTGTCTTCCCTGTTAAATGGTCTTTTCTTTGTCCACCCAGTGGTAAATGACTTGTGTCAGCATGGGCGCATGTGTGTGTGTGTGTGTGTGTGTGTGTGAGAGAGAGAGAGAGAGAGAGAGAGAGAGAGAGAGAGAGAGAGGTTAGCAGTCTCTCCTTCATGGTCTTGGATCAAAAAACGCTCTGAAGATGCCTGCTTCTCTCAGAGATCACATGCCCTTTTCTGGTGTGTCTGAGACAGCAAAATTGTACTCACATAAAATAAATAAATAAATCTTTTAAAAATAAATAAAAATAAAAAGCAGAAAGACATTTTCTTTTTCATGTTGAAAATAGGGAAGGGATAGAAATGGTCACAGTGCCCACTGTGAATATCAAGTTTCCTGTCCAAGTCCTTTGTCACCCTCGTTTTCTTTTCTTTTCTTTTTTTTAAAAGAACTATTTATTTATTTTTATGTATATGAAGACACAGTCTCAGTCCTCAAACACACCAGAAGAGAGCATCAGATCCTATTACAGATGGTTGTGAATCACCATGTGGTTGCTGGGAATTGAACTCAGGACTTCTAAAGAACAGTCAGCGCTCTTAACCGCTGAGCATCTCTCCAACCCTGTCACCATCATTTTCAAGTGAGGAACAAGGCATGGAGAGGCTAGGTGACTAACTGGCCTATGGTCAAACAACTAAGTTCAGTGTCAGTGCTGTGCGGCCCTTCTCCAGCCTTTGTCTGTGCTTAAGGTCATTACTCTTTCCTGTCTTGGACTCAGGCGTTTACGATTAGTCTCACTCCCGAGTGGCTGTGTAATTCTAGGCAAGTCTGGCTTCCTCTCCAAGTTCTGTCCCTGCAACAAAAAGTAGGGGAGGAGAAGAACAGCTGTCTTCTGCCTCTTTCTAGTGAAGAAACAGATGAGAAGGTAAAAGTGCTACCACAGAGAGATTAGAACATTAACCTATGTTCTAGATGGCATCCCAGAATGCACATGGCTGGAACGAAGCTGGATCTCTTTCAGCCCGGTTGGGATGGGGTGGGGGCCGGGGCTGTGAGGAGGGAACCCCTAAGACCTTCCCAGAGGCCAGAACCAGCAGCTAGGATGGCAGAGGAGGCGGATGAGGGTTGGGGGTGGGGGTGGGGTGAACTGTGCAGCCTCCCTCCTCAGGAAGGATCTAAGATCTGGTGTGAGTTTGTTATCCATGTCTGTGCCTCCTCCCTCATCCTATACCCTTGAGCCTTCAGTCATGAGCCGTCTGAAATTAATCTCAGAGGTAGATGTCAGTGCTTAGTTCACAGGATGGTGGACTCCTGTGGGGAAAATCAAGAAAACACGATGCACTCTGACCATCTTCTTTTGCGTTTTCACCTCCTCTCGTCATCACTAGTCTTTTTTCCCCTAAAATTTTATTTTTATTTTATGTGCTTTAGCATTTTACCTGAATGTGTAAGGGTGCTGAGTCCCTGGAACTGGAGTTACAGACAGTTGTGGAAAGCTGGGAATTGAATCTGGGTCCTCTGGAAGAGCAGCCATCTCTCCTGCCCCCAGGAAATCCATTCTTAATATCAGTTGCTCATGCATAGAGCAGATTCTACCTCTTCTGTCTACATTATTTTTAAAGTGTGTGAGTGTGTGTGTGTGTATGTGTGTGTGCAAGTGCATGTGCACACACATGCACATGAGGAGGTCAGAGGACAACCTGAGGACTTAGTTCTCTCTATTCATAACATGGGTTCTGGGGATTGAACTCAGGTCATCAGACTTGGTATCAAGTGCCTCTACCTGCTGAACCATCTCCTCACTGCCCCCTATGCCCCCCATCTACATTCTTCAGGAGCAAGTTCTTTCCCCTCCAAGTCTAATGACCATTTGTCTCTCTGTTTCCCCCAAATGTGCCCTTCTCAGTCTGTCCTCCTGACTAGAAATCCGAAATCATACATACAGATGCCAACTGATTGATCCCTTAGGACAGCAGTTCTCAACTTTCGGGTTGCAACTCCTTCAGGGGAGTCAAATGACCCTTTCACAGGGGTTGCCTAAAACCATCAGCAAACACAAATATTTACATTACAATTCACAACAGTAGCAAAATTACAGTTATTTAAGTAGCAACGAAAACAATGTTATGGTTGGGAGGTCCCACTATTCCACTATCAGGAAGGTTAAGAGCCACAGACTAAGGACATCTCCTGTAGATATTCAAAGGGTTTTTGGTTTTGGTTTGGGTTTTTTGAGACAGGGTTTCTCTGTGTAGCCCTGGCTGTCCTGGAACTCATCTCTTGCCATCCCAATGCCCCCCTTCTTAGCCTCCCGAATTCTGCAGCACCATAAATGATATACCACACACCTCAACTTTAAACCTTGCCAATTTTTTTTGTTTTTGTTTGTTTTTGTTTTTGCTTATGAAGCAGGGAGTCATTATATCGCTCAAGCTAGCCTAGAACTCATGAACTTTCTGTTTTGGCTTCAAAAGTGCTGGGATCAGAGGCATGAAATGCCACACCAAAGCCTGAGTGTTTCTCCTTACAATCCATAAGCACCCACCATCGAGGACACTGAGCAGGCTCCTCAGAAAGCACATGGCCCTTCTCAGAGTCTGAAGCTTCCTTGCTCTCTCTTTCACAGACGTGGTACCTCATCACCAGTGACATTTGGGGAATTGTTAGAAATTCCAGTTCTAGCCGGGCGGTGGTAGTGCACGCCTGTAATTCCAGCACTCTGGGAGGCAGAGGCAGGTGGATTTCTGAGTTCGAGGCCAGCCTGGTCTACTGAGTGAGTTCCAGGACAGCCAGGGCTACACAGAGAAACCCTGTCTCAAAAAACAAAAAACAAACAAAAAGCCAGTTCTTGGATTCTGCCTCAGACCCCCTGCAGTAAAGTCCAGCAATCTGTTTTAATAATTCCCAGTGTGACTGGGTTGTGTTGTGTAGGCCCTGGCAGCAAAGCTCTCATGAGTGGCCTGAGTTCCTTTTCCCTGCGGTCCACTTCCGACTCCTTTGGTGAGCATCTTTACCTGGACCATGTCCCCTCCCTACCCAGAATGCTCTTGGGATCCATCGCCCTGACCCACTCCAGGATTGAAACCGGCTGGCCAGCACACCAGGCCTCCTGGTTATGTGTCCTTTCCTGCTCTGTGAGTCACTTCACAAGAAGTCTAAAGGTGTGGGGGGAGAGGAGTTGGGGGTTGGAAAGATGGCTCAGAGGCTAAGAGCAGCGGCTGCTCTTCCAGAGGATCCAGGTTCCATTCCCTGTACTCACATGGCAGGAACAGCTATCTGCAACTTCAGTTCTGGTGGGTCTGACGATCTCTTCTGGCCTCCACAGGCATTGCGCTGTATAGACATTCATGCTGGGCAGAACACCCGCGCGCGCGCGCGCGCGCGCGCGCACACACACACACACACACACACACACACACTTAATCTTTAAAAAAAAAAAAGTTTATGAGGCCAGCCTGGCCTACAGAGTGAGTTCCAGGACAGTCAGGGATACACAGAGAAGCCCTGTCTCAAAAAACGAAAACAAAACAAAACAAACAAACAAACAAACAAAAACAAAGTCTAAAAAAGTCAAAAGTGTATCTAGTATTTTGCTTGGTGTGTGTCAGGCAGCCAAAAAATACCTATTAAATAAATAAGTCACCAAAAAGGTAATTACAATTTTCTAAGACTCTTTGGAAGGGCTCTTATATGAACTTGACCTACCTAGCATAGCTACCCATAGGGCCCAGTTATAATCTGAGGAGCTCGGACAATTGGGCAGTTTTGCTTATTTCTTCCAGGGAGGGACATGTGCTCCATGATCTACTTCTTCTTTGGAGATCAGCGGAGCTGTGGAGCACCAGGGTTTCAGCCTGGGCCCTTCTGTTTCAGGGACAAGGGTTCTTTGCACTGTAAAGCATACTGGTGACAATGTCTTATGGCCTATTTTTTGAGATACATACACCTGGATGAAGGCATGAGGAAGGAAGAGTGGTACCCCTGGGAAAATGGGGTACACACCGGCACAGATACACTGTAAGACATACACGCAGAGGTATGCATGCTCAAATACACATGAACTCTCACTTGAGATTCCTCGCTTATTCTCTTCCAAGACTCACATTTTCTCCTAATTAAACCAAACCAAGCAAACAAACAAAAACTTTTTTGTCCTCCTTTGTTGACAGAGCCACCCACATTCCTCTTTCTAATGGGCCTGTCTGCAAATGTTTGCTATGAAGGCTGAAGGGAAATCTCGCAAAAGATGCTGAGGCCCCATCTAGTGGTTGGAGCTTACCACTGCAGCCCAGCGCTCTCCTGCCTGTCTCAGTTGGAGCACCTAGACAGCCGGCACAGCCTTGCAAGTTTCAGCTTAGCCCCTGGCTCGCTCTGGAGTCTGGAACCCTCTCTCGGAGCCTCAGGAGAGGACAGGTTTCAGTCTTCCCTGTGTTCTCAAGCTTCTCTGGCCTTGGCATCCGGGAGAGCGACTCAACCGAGAGGCCCATGGACAGTAATCATTTGCTTTGTGGCCCTTCCCTCAATTTCCCCAGACTGAGACCTGCAAAGGAGTGTTGGGCTGCAGTGGTAAGCTCTAGGCTAGGGGAGGAGCTCACTCCTGGGATGTCCCATAAACAACACAAACCATTCACCAAACCAGTTCCTTCATAAACCCGTTTCTCTCCCAGTGTTTGCCATGACAGAGTGATCCTACCACCCACACAGCAATCGCAGTCAGTAACCCGGGGGTACCACCGGCTCCCATTCTTCGATCCTTTTCAGGTATTACTAATTTCTAAGTCCTGTTCCCTAACTCCTACCTATACATCCTCATTCTTCTCACCATCACTGACTTAGTTCTGATTTTTTCCCCTGTCTGAGCTGAGCCCTCCCTCCCCCTGCCTCAGTAGTCTCCCCTTCCCTGTCTCCCTGAATTTGCTATATAGCCCAAGTTGTCCCTCCAAACCTCCTTCCTGTTCTAGCCCCCGGAGCGCTGGGTTCCAAAAGACATACATCATACCTAGCCAACTCCAGACCTTCCTTTTGCAGTCAGCCATCTTTCTAAAATGCAAACTGGATTCCACTTAATCTGCTCCAAAATCTGCAGTCTGGTCCTTTGGCATGATCGCATATTAAAATGCTGGGTGTCATGCAGAGCAGTGGCGGTGCACACCTTTAATCGCAGCACTCAGGAGGCAGAGCTGGGTAGATCTCTTAAGTTTTGAGGTCAGCCTGGTCTACAGAACAAGTTCCAGGACAGCCAAGGCTACACAGAGAAACCTTATCATAATAATAATCATCATAATAAGTGCTGGGTATTCACACTATGATCTGGCCCAACTTCACCCTCCCCTTCTTCCCATTGGGCTGTGGTCCAGGACCCGCATATCTTTGCATAGTCCTGCTTGTCTGCCTGGCAAGCCCTCTCCTAACCCTCAGGTCCCGGAGCCCATGTTAGTTGAGATTCCAGGCACATTTTGTTTTGATCACCATAGAAGCCAATGCTAGTATCTTTAGGTTACATTGTCTTCTGGGTACTTTTTATTTTATTTTATTTATTTATTATTTTATTTTATTATTTACTAGGGGTAGAGCTGTCCTGGCTCCAAGCTGACAGCTTGGCCCTTTCTCTTCCCACTTGGCATGATGCGCAGATCAACAGCTGGTAACCCGAAAGTCACACTCGGCTTTTGTGTTTTGCTAGGTCAATAGTGACTTAATTGAAAATAAAGTTTTCGATGTTTGAGTTGAGTTGCACATAAAACTGAGGATTTCTGATCTCTTTAGAAGTTGGGACATGGCCTGTGAGATGGCTCAGTGGGGAAAGGTACTTTCCACATAAACACACTGATTTGAACTCTGTCCCCAGAATCCACAGCAGTGACAAGAACTAACCCCAAAGTTGTCCTCTGCTCTCCATGAGTGCTATGGCTCATGTACCCCACCCACAACCACATACGCCAATGACAATTTTTTTTTTTTAAATAATTGGAGGATGTAGCAATGACCCTGGAAACAAGGTCCTGGAGAGACAAGACATCTGAGGCCCACCAGGCCCAGCCCATCCACATGAGTTCATGAGCCTGCTGCACCAGGGCAGGGTGTATCTACAACTTCCCTGACCTCCCTGCACGTAAGACTAGAACCACTGAGCTTTCCTCCCATCTCCTAGAGAGGTGAGTGAGAACATCTGTTAGTACTTAGAAGGATAGGCGCTCAGCAGAGAGCCTGAGCAGCGAGTGAGCAGGTTAAGAGCCCAAAAGGCAGAGGAGGGGCAGGGCAGACCACACAGGAGGCTTCTCATCACCAATAAACATTTATTGAGTGTCCACATGTGCACAGCTTTGAACTTGGCGATCACAGAACGCACTGGGGGGAGGGGAGGAAAGCAAGGGGTCAGGTGTGTTGCGGGTCTCCGAGGGTTCAGAAAGGTAGTTCCTGCTGGAGCCGCCAGTCGCGTCTCCCTGCAGAGAAGAGCCTTAGCGGGGATTGGGGGAGGGGAGCTGAAGCCAGGCACCATGGTGGCAGTGGAGTGCAATCACAGGGAAAACATGCGGATTCTAGGGTGGTGTGACCTCCTGTTCCTGGCTCCAGCCAGGCCAGATGGCACCAGGGGCACAGGGATCTGATGCTCAGGTGTCCAAGCAGGGAGAAGGACAAGCAAAATAAATAACCCCCAACCCCCGTCTTCACTCTGCTGCAACATGACACAAAAGCTCAAGAGACCTGGGACCAAGAGCTCTCCCGGTCCCCTCAAGGAAGCGCAGGTGGAAGGAGATTCCCCACCCCCCACTGGTCTGTCTGCTCCAAACTGCCCTGGAAGCACAGGGGCAACTCGGACCCGGGTCACTAGAGTTAAAAGGAAGAACTGTGATGTCAATGGCCTGAGCCTGCTCTCTGTCCAAAAGGACCAAAGGCAAAAGCCAAGCGGCCAATTTAAAGGGCGCGGACCCGACCTGGGGGAGCCAGAAGGGGCACCACAACTTTGGGGAGGCCACGCCCTGGCCGGCAGGGCTCATGGGCTGAGGCAGTCAGCGCCTGCCAGCCCGCTCCTACCCTGGGACCTCCCTCCTGTCAGGGAGCCTGACGCTGGGTATAATGACACTTAGCTGCCCTCTTCTGGGGGCTTCTCCAACCTTCCCCGGCCTGGCGGGGCCAACCTCTGTTCCAAGCCAATCCCTGCCCCAAGGGGGCTGGGAGCAGGATGCAGTTTCTTATACTTGAGAGGTGGGCATCATGCCCTAGCCCTCAGAAAAGCCAGAAAGCTGGGGTGTTTGTGGGGGTCTGAAGAAAGGGTCCAGTTTGGGGGCTTCAGGGAAGATGCCTCCTCCCTCCTTCCCTCGCTGCCCGCCCCTGGGTCTATACCCACTGGATGCCCCTCAGGGCTCTGACAGGCACTGCTCCAAGGCAGCCATGCGATAATGGCTGGCTGTTTCTTCACCCGCCTGCAGCCTCATGGCCTCCCGGCATAGCCGGTTAGCCCGCGCCAATTCCACCAGCACGCCCTGGTAGGCAGCTACCATCTCAGGCTTGACGGAATTGGGGCTTACACTACCTAGCAGCTGTAGCAGCTCCTGTGGCCAGCGGGAGCGCAGGGCGGCAGGGGCCAGCCAGGGCAGCAGCGGCACACAACCTGTGAAGGCCTGCATGCCCAGAAACCAGAGCTCTTGCAAGTCAGCCCAGATACCTTCATAGTCAGGGGACAGGGCCAACACTGCCTGGTCAGAGCCAGGGGTGGCCCGTGCCACATGGGACTGTGACAGAAAGAGGATGGCAGCTGCGAAGAAACCTCGGGAGGCTGGGGTTCCTTGGAGAGCTGAAAGGAATGGAGAATGTATTGGCATAAATCAGACAGGCCAAGCAATGGACCAGAGTTTCCCATTCCTCCTGTGTGGGCATACTCAAGAGAACAGAAGCACCACCTGGATTCTTCATTAAGTTTCTTCATTAAGATGGAGCTAGTAGCAAGCCAATCTTAGAAATTTGTCATGAGAATTAAATAACCTCCATCATCAAGACCTCTAAACGCGTAAGAGGTAGGAGTGAGTCTCATACCACAGGTAAAAAAAAAAAAGACCTTCCTCTGGGTTTCCACAGCAGGGGCCCCAGCAGCTGGTGGTGGCCCAGAGCCCTTCACCAGGCTGAGAATGAACTAATTTGATTTTTGGCCAGAAGAGGGCGCCAAAGGGGATGATGAACAGTAATACAACTCTAGCGCACACCTGCCATTCGGGGGTTCAGGAGCCCCCTCTTCAGACTTTCAGGAAGTTGTTCAACTAATGTGGTAGCATTTGTGGGCGAGCCGGCATTGGATCTATAGTAAGGTGACTCTTCTTGGGGGCTAAACGCAAGGGGTTCCTAGTTCAGCGCTTTGTTCCCCTTCCACGGCAGGGTACCCTGCTGGGAGCCCCACACAGACAACAGGCAGCTGAGGGTATGGGCACATTACACCCTGTTCCCAGGCATCTGCTCAGTTCCTCCAACCTGACAGATGGGGCACAGGGAACAGGCGGGGACAGAGGGACCCAAGCAGACACCCACGGTCAAAGTGGGAGACACTGAGGGCTGTCAGGGGCTGGAGGGGACGCCCTGTCCCCTGCACACACAGAGAGGGAGGACAGGGAGAAGCTGCGCAGAGTAGTGTGGATGTGTGTCACTGAGTGGGCTGGGGTGCTAAGTGGCAAAAACCTCAATGTAGCACACTGAATTTGTGACTCAGGGCCCGGATGCGGGCAGCTCCACCTTGAAAATGGGGTTTTAGAGTTCCCCGGCTGCCAGGGATTCCAGGTGCCTATGCCTGTGTCTCTGAACAGGTCTGTCCTGAACTCCCACCAGGCCTTGCCTTGAAAGTCTTTAAAAGGCAGAGAATGTTAATCATTTTGGGAAGAAGGGTGGGGGTGGAGGATGGAGCAATACTGTAGAAAATGCCTCTCGATGGGAAAATTCTGCTACACTGTTTTCTGGAAGCGGAGGCTTACATTCTGAACAATGCAAGTCCACTCAGGTACTCTGTCCCCAAGACTTACCTGGAGAGGTGCTAAGGAGCCGGGCCATTAGGAGCCCCAAAGTGGCCACATTCGCAGCTAGAAGCAGTCGCCCTTGTTGCTGCACCAATGAGGGCAGTGACGTCATCAGGGTGTTCATAAGAGATGTGAAGCAGGCATCGCGCCTGGGGAAGAAGGGAGCAGAGGATGGGGCGGGCAGAGGGTTAGTAGACTCCACCAAGCCCTTTGGGAAACCTGGCATCTGAAGTTTCTAGCTTTACCAGGCCAGGGCTTGGCAAGACTTCCTGAGGCAGGTGAAGTGTTAACTTCTGACTTTCAACCCTGCCATCTGGGTTGGTCAGATGCCAAGTGGCTGAGCTGAGTGATGGCTGGACAGACAGACATGCCCTGGGATACCTGGGGGTCTGCTACAACAAACCCTCAAGTGGCACTGGCTTTGTTTGCTCTGAAACCTGTTTACGCTAAGACTCACAGAAGCCTACAGACACAGGGAAACTAAGTCAGAAGTTGAGAACAGGTGCCAGGCAGCCCCCTGTGCTTTCCAGGGTCTCCTCCCAGTCCCTCCCAAGCCCCTCACTTGATCAGCCCTGGAGCGGTGACCACCAGGTTGAGGAAGATGTGGCAACAGGTCTGTAGGCCGATCTCCACGCTGTCTGGCAGCACTGAGGTATCATGGCCAGGGGATGTGAGTTCCCACTGCTGCAGGAAGTACTTGCACAGAAGTGAGGGCGCTCCTTCCTTGATCAGAATCTCCCGGGGACCATCTTCAACAGTCAGGTGGCACCAGCCGGGAAGGAGGAGCCTGACATGTGGAGACAGATGAATGTGAGGTGGGAGAGATAAGGGCACAGCACCCTGACTAAAAAAGAATAGAGAGGTCAGGGGAGGTGGACTCACTCCCATTTTCAAAGCACCACTGAGAAAGCTCAGCCGTCAGAGGTCCACATGCCCCGGTTGGATTGTGGCCTATGTACTTCTCAACGTCTGAGCTCATTTCCCTCATTTTATTTTTTAAATAATTTTTGAGGCAGGGTCTTCCTCTGCAGCCCAGGGTGACTTCAGACTCACAGCAATCCTACCTCAGCCTCCCAAGTGCTGATATTAAAGGTGTAGGCCATGTCTATTTTAAAAGTGTAAATGAAATTTCTATACATCATGAGATTTGCTATGTGGACCAAATGAAAGTGTTCTGGAAAAGTATATCGCAAAGTACCTTGCTTTGTAATAGATATTCAGTAAACCTAAATTCTGTTTCTAAAAAAAATCTGGGATTACCCAGGTGTGGGGGTGCATACGTTAATTCCAGCACTTGGGAGGCAGAGGCAGCAGATCTCCGTGAGGTTGAGTTGAAGCCACTCTGTTCTATAGGGGAAGATCCAGGACAGCCAGGGTTACATGGTGAGACCCTGTTTTGTTTTGGTTTTCTGTTTTTCTAAATTGGAGATGGCAAGTGGCATGTGACAGTTCAGGAGTTCTGTGGGAAGAAGCCCCCAAAGCAGACAAATAAAAAATGATCCTAAGGAGACACTGACGACATCAGGGAGCCCAGGTTAGGGGAAAGAGGGCATCCCTATCTGACCCTTTTCTTCTATCTATCTATCTATCTATCTATCTATCTATCTATCTATCTATTTATCTATCTATCCATCCATCCATTCTTTTTTTTGGTTTTTCAAGACAGGGTTTCTGTGTCTGGCTGTCTGTCCTGGAACTCACTCTGTAGAACAGGCTGGCCTCAAACTCAGAAATCTACCTGTCTCTGCATCCCAAGTGCTGGGATTAAAGGCATGCGCCACCACTGCCTGAACTGGTACTTTCTATATAGCTCAAACAGGTCTTGAACTCTCAGAATTTCCTGCCTCAACCTCCTAACTGTTGGGATTACAGACATGTGCCACCAGTCCTAGAAACCCTTTTCTGTGGAATGGTCTGGCTGTACAACCCATGTCCATAAACTCACCGGAGAGCATCCCCTGGCCAAGAGGGCCCTGGTGTAGTGGGAGAGATGGCCAAGTTGGCCACCTGCTGCGAAATGTCACTGGCCTCCTCAGCCTCCTCATAGAGTGTCTTGGCATATCGGACAAGGAAGGGCAGCAGTTGGCACACCTCCTTACGCAGGGATGAGGTCTCCTCCGCCAGCCAGGCACCCAGGATCCGCACCGAGGCAAACACAAAGGGCTCTTTCTGCTTCTCTGGCCCCACCTGTTGTCACAAGTCCCCAGTGAAACAGAGCTGAACCAGGTACACAACTAGAGGGAAATCCTGGCCCGTGTGCCCATCACACATGAGCACCGAGGGCCAGTGAGATGGCTCAGTGGGGACTTTACAACCTGGGAATCACAGGGTGAAGGGAGAGAACTGACTAATTTTCCAAGCTCCACATGTGTGCATGGTATCGTCCCTCCACCACGTCTAAGAAATAGATAAACATAACTTAAGGGGGCAGGGGCAACCCAAAACCTAGCACATGGGAAGGACTCACCCCACAGGGGCTAGTCATCTAGCAGGGCCTCAGTGTGGACAACTGAATCAAGTGGGTCTCAGACAGCATGTCTAATGCTTAAAGACTCAAGTCATATATTCCTAACTCTCTACCTTTAAGGTAGCTGGGGAACCAGGGGAAACATAACATTTCTTTAGGCTCCGAATTGAGGCAGGGAAGGGAAAAGACCTCTCTTAAATAATGAGAGGTCACCCACGTTTGGGTTAAATCAGAAAAATAAAATCAGAGTTATTGGACATAAGGCTGGTGAGTTCAATGGCTGAAGCAGACCATTAAAGAGACCAATCATGCCTGACTCCTAACGGAACAGAAGAGGCGGCGTTGCAAATGCAGACAAGAAAGGAGATGTAGGGGAAAACAGATTTAGCTAAAACCCCAGAGGCAGGAACCAGGCCACTCCTTGCCTCGCCCCACCCTCCATCTTTCTCCTGCATCCTACAAGTTTACATGCAAGACATGTAAATATGTAGCCGAGTTGATATGTGAGACATGATATGTGAGACAATGCTTTAGAGTGAGCAGAATAGACTTGGTGTGTGATGTGTAGAGTGTGTGTACTGGAGAGTATATGTGAGTGGGAGGTTACTGTGTTGTGTGTGTGCGCTGTGATCAGAGTGCACATATGGTGTGTGGTATGGTGCTTGTGTGGAGGCCCACGGCAGGGAGGGAGAGAGGAGGCTCGGCCACACACTACTCCTGGAGTGCTTGCTTGCTACAGTACCAGTCAGCATGTTCGTGCAGCTATGCCGTCTCCCATCACACTCGTGGATCCTTACCTGCAGCAGGTAGTGGATGACGGCTCCAATGGCCTCTTTCATAATGCTCACGAGCTGAACCTTCTGTGGCTCCTTCAGCAGGGACTGCTCACAGCGGGTGCATTCCTGGATCCCTAACTCCATAAGGGCGTAGCAGGCAGTTACCACATCTTCCTTCACCTCTGTGCCTGTCTCCTCGAGAGCCAGCCGCACCTCCACGCACGCCAGATTCACCAGGAGGGCCAGAAACTTGCTCCCGGAGCTGCCCACTGGGATCCAGTCGGAGCCGCAGGCATGAGCCAGGCGGGCTGCCAGCTTCAGTGCTGGGTTGCGCTGCCAGGAGCTCAACTTGCTTCCTAGGATGCGTGCCAGCCCAGCCTGCAGATCCCGGTGGCATTCAGGGGGCACAGTTGTTGGGGGCAGGAAAAGGGGCAGCAGCTGGCAGAGCTCAAACTTGCTGGCATCTTCGGCTCTTTGGAAATCCTCACTGAGGCCTCGCAACACAGCCAGCAGGTCGGGCTCCGCCTCCTTCCAGCACTGTGTCTCTGCAGCAGCCAGTAGCCCCACCAGGAGTGCCAAGGCCTGGTCAAAGCCATAGCCATGCCCCAGGTATGCCTGGCACAGGGCAGACACTGTGCCACCAGCAATGAGGTGCCGGGGCCCCCGGGGTGTGCCTGCAACAGCTGTCAGGCACTGGTAGGTGTCGTCAATCATGGAGCGGCGGGCAGCATCGTCAGGGTCCCCCCGGGCTGTAAGGAATGTGCTAAGGATGGGGATCTTGTTCAGGACCTGGGGATGGCTGGCTAGTTCAGGGTCGCTGCAGAAACAGGCCAGTAGGGCCACACCCAGGGCCCGGAGAACATGGTCAGGACAGCCATCAGGTGCCTCCTTAGTGGTCAGGAGTCGGTTGGGAAAGGTGAACCCAACCGCATCAAAGATTCTACGTCGGGTTTTGGCGTCAATGTCACCTGCTTTGACTGCCTTGGTTACCTATGGTGGGGGGGGAGGTAATACACTATCAGCAGAATGAAAGGAAGTGTAACAAAGACTGTCCCGACCCTGTTCCCTGGGCACTGCGGGCTGGCAGGAGTGGGTTATGCAATGGGATCCATTCTTGGGTCATGTCATCCAGCTCCTCCTTTCTCTTTGGAGACAGACAGGTGACCTCTGGGGTCCCTGTCGTCTACGATCATCTCATGGAAATGAGGTTAAGGTTGTCCAGTGGCCCTTAACTACTCATCTGGGCAAATGATCACCCGGCCAGTGGAGGAGTGCCTCCTGGTGTCTAACCCATTAATCCCTGTACCCACGAAACTGGGAGGCAAGGGGCTTTTAGAACTCAGTGTTTAAAATCCTCTAAGGATTCAGGGTCCTTCCCTAAGTACTTGTCTCCAGAGAAGTCTCTGATCCATTTCCGCCACCTTCTCACAGGAAATGGCTCCTGTGTCTCGCTGCTCCGCATGTCAAAACATTTCCCCTTACATTTCACCTAAACACCTCCTCTGCTGCAGTGTGAGCCCTTGACTCCAGAGCCTTCTCCCTGTTACCATGGCAAACAAGCAACTGCTGCACTCCATCCTCCCTTCACCCCCCACACACCAACTCATCCCCCCCTCCCACCCCCAAGCACTGCAGCTCCCGTTCTGCCATCCCCAGCTTGGGTTCCTCTGGCCGACCGAGACCCTTCACTTTTAACATACCTATTGCCACTGTGGCCATCTCTTAGAAGCTCTCCCTACTTACTCCCAATCCTGTTTCTCTCTCAGGTCGAAGAAAAGCTACCCCAGCCCACAAGTACTCTGCACTAGTTACAACCTGCTGCTGTTACCCTATGAGTCAGCTCCCATCTGCTCTGGGACGCCCCAAAAAGCAAATCCAGGCAGCCTCCTCCGTGGTCCCATGCCACAGCCTTACTCACCTCTCTTCGCCCCTTCCCCCATTCCCAAGGGAGCAGAGTACAAAGGTCTTGGGCCTTTTTTGGTGCCTCTGGGTTGCCAATACCACTTAGATATCCCTGGGGACTTGCTGACCCCATTCTTTGGGGGCCCTCCTGACCCGCCCTCCCACCTTCCAGGTCCTTACTAGCAGCAGGGCTGCAAACTGCTCGCTGTCATTCTTGGCCTCACGGAGGGCTCCCAGGTAGCGCTCCAGGGTGGGGTTTCGGCTCTCTGCCTGGTTCAGAGCTGGCTCACAATCCGAGGCCATGATGCCCGCCTTGCCCAACTGTGAACACAAGAGGGATTGAGCATCCCTCTGCAGAGGAGGGGCGGGGGCGGGGGTGGAAGTGGAGGATGTAGGGAGGGATTAGCACAGAGGGAAGGGAGGGTGGATTTGGAAGGGTAGCTTCCTCATGACTGACCTCCCTCCCTCGGGGGAGCCCCTTTAAGAGGCTGGACCTGCAAATTCTTTAGGATGAAGAAGGGACCCTGGTCCAAGGTCACCTCCAGAAAAGTGGGATATGAGGACCATGCATACTGCTGCTCAGCTGGACAGCTTTCCTCACCAGTCTAGAAGTGGGAAGGAGCTGGCCCAACGCTCAGCAGCCCCTGGCACCAGACACCAGGTTTTATCTCTCTCCAGGAGGCACACGAGGAGTGAGTGGTGAGGACAGACAGGGAGGAATGAAGACATTCACGGGTGAAGTTCGATTATCCGGACTCACGCCGACAAGGAAGAAAAGGGCATTCTAGGGTTCCTTCCCCTCCCTTCTTCAGAGAAAGTACACTGGCTTCGGCAGGAGTGAGAAGGCAAGCTCTCCAGAGAAGGCTTTGAAGACTTCCCTGCGGACCCACCCCTCCAGCCAGGGCTCTTAATCGCCCCCGCAGCCTCCTTGCCTTCTCTTCTTTCCCTCCCTCGGGCAGAGGCTGCAAGAGCAGCAGCAGCAGCAGCAGCAGCAGCAGCAGCAGCAGCAGCATTAACCCCTTGTGTTCCCTGTACTCTCCCTACCCGTCCCGCTAACAGCCTGTGGGTGCCGGCACTGGCTGGAGAAGGAAAGAGGGGTCGGGTAGCTCTCAGGATAAGAGAATCCAAAAGCCGGATAATCGAAGCGGGGCTGCAGTGATGGAGAGATGAGAAGGGGAGAAGGGATCCTGGCGGTCACCACCTGTCCCGCCGCAGCCAGGTCACAACACGACATTGATGAAGTCGAACGACAGGGCAGCGATGAGATCACACTTCACGATGGCGCGGTGATGTCACGGAGAGATCACAGCGAAATCACGACATGAAGGGGACAGCCCCCAGATATGATACGGCAAATTTAAAAAATATATAGATAGATAAATACTGAAAGGGGTTGTGACAAAATGGAGTCTCGACAGGGTACGGCGATGTCGAGATATGGCACGATGGAGTCGCGATAGGGTCCCTGGGGAGTCTCGGCATCGATCAGCGCCGGTTCAGAGAGGCTCCGGCTGAGATGCAGGGGAGGGCTTGAAGGGGGCTGAGCTCACCAGGCTGCGGCCCCGAGCGGCGAAGTCTTTCTCCGGGCGCGATGCTCCGGGAGCCTGGGGCTGCTGCTCACGCCGCGTTGCCCACTCTTGGCTCCAGGCTGCTACAGCTCCACCCCCACCCCCGCATCACTCTCGACCAATCGGCGCTGGCCTCACTCCGCACTCTGACCAATGGCACAGCAGGGCGCTAAGCAGTAGGGGGGTGCCTCCGGCGCGGCCATCTTGCTTGTGGGCACTGCCCGAGTCTGGGGCCTGGGTGCTCGTGCTAAGGAGGAAAGGTGCAGGCCGCCCCGCGAGGGCTTGCGGCAAAAGGCTGAGGGCCCGGACGTCCTCGCTTGTGCGTAGCTCTCCCCTCAGCGCTGCCCCTCCTCCCACCTTGGGCTCGCGGCTGGAATTGCGCTTCCGGAGGGTGGGGGCAGGAGGACTCGCTCAGCATGAAGAGTGTGTTTCCGGGTTGGGCCCGGGGGAGGTGGGAGGAGGCGGCGTTTCCGGCCGCGGTCGCTGTCCAGGGAGGCTGAGGCAAGAGGGAGCTGTCCGGGTGGGGAGCCAGCACTTCCTTCTTTCTCTTCCTCCTCCTCTGCGTGAGGGGAGAGAAGGTTGGGTGTCCCCCGAGCCCATGGATCGGGAGGAGGCGGAGGCCGCCGACAGCCGGCACCCCTCTATGTGGCCCTGAGCCCCGGTAGGTGGCCGGGGCGGCTGGCTGCCAGGCCGTGGACCATGAGCTCAGGGGAGGGGCAGAGGCGGGACGGGCGATGCCTCGGGGTACGCTGGTCCGGTGTTGGGACCCGGAGGTGGCGCTCCTGGCTGGGACGGGACAAATCTGCTGCTTCTAGCCTTGCAGGTGCCAGAGTCCCAAGCTGAACCCCCGCTTTGGGGCTCAGGCCTGGTCAGGCAGCTCCCTCTATTCCCTGACAGACCAGGCTCCAGGCACCGCGCCCTTCTGATACCCTCGACCTCTGCAGCCTCGTCTCTGAGTTCTGTCTCTGGTGTTTGATGATCTTCCCATCGAGATTAAAAGAAAAAAAAGTTGATACAGAATAAAGGGGGCGGGGCTGGGCTCGTTGGCGAAAACCTTCCTTCCTTGAGAATTTTGACAAATTATGCCCCTAAGAGGGTCCTGCAGTGGCTGCAGTGAGCACAAAAAGCGAACTGAAAGAAATCAAAGTAGTAGACCGCAGGCGGGGTTCCAGGAATGCTTTGCCTGGTCTCACCTCAAGGTGGTTGTGCCCAACCGACAATAGAAGCTGTTAAAGCGCATTAGCTGACTCTCCTTGTGCTATCTTGTGATTAACAGACTGGAAACTAGGAACAAATTGGAAAGACGACCTCCAGGAACAATCTGTTCATTTTTCAAGCTATTTGGAAAACAGTGTCTGCAAATATAAGCAAAGCTATTCATGGCAGTCTGTTCTGTAACTTTCTCAAACATCTAGGACTTTTTTTTTTTTTGCCTTCTTAAAGCTTTATTCTTGATTACTCACACCCGCTGAATAGACGGTCTCTGTCGTTATTCAAACATATCTTATCGCTGTGTACATAAATGGAGTTCCACGTATGTAGCTGACAGACTGAACTATGATGCATTCCCCATCAACCTGAAGTATTAAGTAAACATTACCCCCTGCTCTGTCTGAACAGCTGCTGCAGCACAGTGCTTTTATTTCGGGTGTACTTGTAACGCCCTAAATGCCAGAACTACTGGGAGCTTTTCTAGATTTTCATTTGTCAAGTATTGTGGGGGTGTGTGTTCTCTCCCTCGGTTGCTACCCTTTGATTTGATAACAAACATTTTGTGTCTTAGCAGTGTTTTGCTGTTCCTGCCTCTGGTCAGCGAGCCTTTAACTGGACCCTAGCGGTGATTTGTGCCCTTAGGCAATTGTAGGTTTGAGTTGAATAAATGGCTGGGAGTGCAAATGAAATTAGCTTTGCCTCTCCCATGCACTTGTAAGCTTTTTGCTAGTCCAATGGTATTTATTACTCCTGTTTTCAAAGCCTTTTCATTTCTTTTTTGCTTTTCCCACCCACCTGCCAGGATATTGATGACAGGTGTTGAGTCACCTTTAGTTTTAAATCCTTTTGTGGTAGGCAGAAACATTGGGTAAGATCTGGGTGCACACACTCACGAACACGCACACACTCTCCGCTCCATCTTTTCAGTGTGTTTGTGGTCCACACACCTCTTTTCTGCACCCCTGTGCCCTAATATACAATCACGGGAAAACTAGAATAGGAATTGGGTAGAGGAGAGAGAGATAAGAGTCCTTCCGGTGCCTACGGCTCAGGGAAAGGCATTGCCTCAGTTTGGAGTGGGATGTTTGTGTCTCTTCTGTCTCTTCATTTCTTGGCATTGGCATTGAAATCCATTCCAGACAATGCTGGTCTTCTTGTATGCAGGCTGGAAGTGAGGGTTAGGGTGGCCAGCCTGTGCTATTTACCAGCTGTGGGTGACAGCTTCATATTTAGAACAGAAGATTTTTAATTTGTTTGTTTTCTTTTTTGTGTGTTCTGTTTTGTTTTGAGGCAGGGTTTTTCTGTAGCTTTGGCTGTCCCAGAACTTACTCTGTAGACTAGGCAGGCCTCACAGAGATCTTCCTGCTTCTGCCTCTGCCTCCCAAGTGTGGGATTAGAGTTACACACCACCACTCCTGGAACAATATTTTTAATTTTTTTGAGAAAGTGTCTCATTATATTCTCTAGGATGACCTTGAAGTCCTGGATTTAAGCAGTTCTACCTTAGCCTTCCAAGTAGCTAGGACTTCAGGCATGAGATACCATGCCTAGTCAACAGATTTTTGAATTGTTTCTTTAGAACCCTGTCAACTTCTCTTGTTATCTGAGAGGGAAGAGAGTTCTGGAAAATCAGTGTCGTTCTCCTCTTTCCTCTCCCCTCCATCCTACAGCTACTAGATTACAGAGTAGCCAGCACAGTGCCCAAGTTACACATATGGGGGAAAGTATACAAGAACTTAAGACAGGGATTGCAAACGACTTGGATCTGGCAGATACTGTAAAAGTGTAAATTGATGTAAAAGTGTGAGTTGGGTAGATTTGTAAGATAGTAATGGTGGGGGTGGTAGGAAACTGGGCAGTGTTTGCTGAGCCTAAAGAGGATCACCTTGAAAAACTATAGCAAGGCTGGGCAGTATAATCAGGATTAGTTAGAGGAAGTCCAACCTCTCCATAGATAACGAAGTACTTTGGTCAAAATCACAGGGCAGTTCGTAGAAGCTGAAGTAGAAAATCAGAGCTGCTTTTCCAGGTTGGTGCTCTTTCCCATTCTCACACAGACGTTAGACAACAGTGGGGTATGAAATCACTTCAACAGCAGATTCATTTTCTATATCCTTGTTCTGTTGTTACACTGATAATTATAGGCCCTGCTGAAGCTCAGGCTGGAAATTTACTGGCAGGGATGAACACTGAAAGACACACTTGAAATTTTTCTTTCTCCTGATCTGTCACATTTTTCTAGCATTCCACATTTCCAGGAATCAATTATTAATTGCTTGGCATATAATTTCTTCTCTTTCTGTCTTTCTAGTGTACTGGTTCCGCCTCTCTGGAAGGCCATGGAGAAGAGACTGGGAGTCAAGCCAAGTCCCGCTTCCTGGGTTTTGCCAGGATGTTGTTGGCAGACATCAGTGAGGCCGCTGAGAAGCCTGTACCTGCTTTACAGGGTCTTCTGCTTCAGCGCTCTGTGGGCTGCAACAGGTATCACTTCTGAGATTTAAGATTTAACCTCTTCCACCCCGCACCCCTTCCAAACAGACAGCAGCCTGAATATATGGGTTTGTTTTAGGGACCTTCCAGAAGGCAGGAAAGCCATGCTCACATAAATGGCCATCATTTTGGTGGGTGTTTACTTATTGGGTTTGTTTTTGTCTGTTTGCTTGCTTGCTTGCTTGTTTTTCCCAAGACAGGTTTTTGGAGAGAGAGAGAGAGAGAGAGAGAGAGAGAGAGAGAGAGAAAGAGAGAGAGAAAGAGAGAGGCCAAGACTGGCCTGGAACTCAGAGATCTGGCTGCCTCTTGAGTGCCACCATACCCAAGCAGTTTGTTTTGGAATCAAGATATGAATTAGATGTTTTTTTCTCATAAAGGAGAATTGGTGTTCAGTTTGCCATTTTATAAAGGTAGATTGACAAATCAAAACAAAACAACTAAACAAATAGAGTTGGATAGATTGGGGTCCTGAGCTGGACATTGTCACATTACTGAGGCAGATTAAGTGTCAAGGCCTAGGCCACATTACCTGAAGTCTTTCTATCTTTTTAAGTGGGATCTCGTTGTGTAGCCCAGGCTGGCCCTGACCTCATGATCCCCTTGCTGTACAAACCTTGCTGATCTGCCTCATAGCTTGACCTGAGAGATAATATAGTAAAATCATGTAATACTGTGTGGCCATAGCTGTTTAGTAAGTGATGCTTGGCTTTCTTACCTAGAGGAATGCACACTTTGCTTTGTTGTTTGTTTATGAGAAAGAGTGTCACTGTGTTAACCCTGGCTGGCATAGAACTGGATATATAGGCTAGGCTGGCCATAAACTCACAGTGATCTGCCAGTTTCCGTCTCCTGAGTGTTAAGATTGAAGGTATGAGCCACCATGTCGGTGGATTCTTACCACTTTAACAAATTCATTTATTTGTTTTAATTTGAAAGGACTGCACATGTAGTGATGGCTTGTGTGTGTGTAGATCAGAAGACAGCTTTGGGAAGCTAATTCTCTCCTTCCACCTTTGTGTAAATTCTGAGGATTAGACTCAGGTGGTCAGACTTGGTCAGCTAAGCCATCTCACTGGCTCCACACACACGTTGTTGTTTAGAAGAGAGCCATGCTGATGGACTTGACAGAGGAGGAACTGTCCTTCTCAGACTATCCCACCTGCTTCGAGCCTCTGGCCAGGCATCAGTGCCCAGAAGGCTAAATGTCAAAAGCCGAATTTAAAAATACGTTCACTCTCTGTCTTTACTTTTATCATTCTCTTGCTGATATGATACGGAGTGCGAGAAAGCAGCACTCTGAGGACTTCTGAGTGCACCTTTCTTCTGGCCAAAGACCAAAACCCTTCTGCTGTGGAGACCACTGTCATGGCTCACTACGCAGCTTGTGCTCTGACAGCTCTGAAGATTTCTGTTGTTGACATGCTCTTGAGAATCAAGTAATTACTGTATTTAGCAGTTTTCGTAGCACTGACTATGGGTTTTTGCTGTCTTGCAGTAGCTTATGATTACATGATTATAGTGGTGGAGGTTGCAGTACATAGAAAGCTGACCCAAATATTTATTTTTTATATCAAATGATGCTTTGTTGGCTAATTCTGGGCATCATTTTGTGTGAGATAATTTTAATTAATTAATTTAGCACTGTGACATTAGGAAAATCATTTCTTTGAAAGTGTACCAACCACATACCAGACTCGTAGGAACATTGCATATCTTCTCACTTAATTTTTATGATAATTCTGAAATAGATAGATTACACTCATTGTTCTACTAAGGAAATTGAGACCCAGAGAAACAAAGTTACTTGGCTAGAGTCAATAGCTACAACAGGGCAGAGCAGGACCCGAACCCAGCCTCTTTGCTTAGTGCTTGTTTTCTTCCATTTTGCCACAGTTCCTTCTGACTGTTGGTGATTCTTAGAGGATCAAAGGTTTTTTGGTTTTTTTCCCCCTAGAACCTTGATATGAAGCTGGTTATTGGACAGATGCAGAGTTCGGGGGAGGAACATGAATAATTTCCCTTATACTTGGTTACAAGTAGAATTGTGGGGAATTTCAGATTTAGATAAGAAATTATTTTTAATCTATCCTGATGAAGATTAACTGAAAATATCTAGGTGCTTGGGATATAGGCTGGTGGTAGAACACTTGACCAGTATGTGAAAGGCACTGGGTTCAACTCCACACTGCAAACAAAGCAAAGAAAGCAGTGCTACTAAGGGAGATGTGGTTGCCCTCAAAGAGTGCTAGAAGATGTGAGTGGAAAGCAGCTTGACATACATGTCAGGAGGGCTAAGAGTTCATATCCTTCGACTTCCCCTTTTAAGAGTTTCAGGGCTGGAGAGATGGCTCAGTGGTTACGAGCACAGGCTGCTCTTCATGAGGACCCAGGTTTGTTTGCTAGAACTCATGTGGTGTGCTGGCTCTGTAATTTCACTTGTGGGGATCTGACTTCCTAGTTTGATCTCTGCAGGTAACCAGTCATACAAGTGGTCTACATAAACACATGCAAACAAACACACATGCAATACAATTATAAAAAATAAAGAGTTGTTTTTGGTGGGTGAGTTGAGAGGAACTGGAGTGGTGGCTCAGTGGCTAAGAGCATTTGTTGCTCTTGCAGAGGTCCTGGGTTCGCTCAGGTGGCCAGCTTCTGGTCTCTGAGGGTACCTTACATGTATGTGTGCATATGGACATATATGCATAGTGAGACCTTGGCTTTAATATGTGGGCATTTGTGTGTATGTATATGAACATGTATATGATGTAAATGGATATGTGTATATGTATATGTATGTATAGCTAAAGAGCTAGGCATGTGCTTCAGGCCTGTAATGTAACCTTTTGTTTTGTTTTGTTTTCTGTTTTTTTTTTTTTTTTTTTGAGTGTGTGTGTTTTGAGACAGGATCTCTGGAGGTAACCCAGGCTGTCCTAAAGCTTAATATATAGACCACACTGGCTCTGAACTCACAGAGAACCACCTGCCTCTGCCTCCTAATTCTGGGATTAAATAAAGGTGTGTGCCACTACACCTGGCTCTTTAATGTAGTCTCTTAACAGAAAGACTCCTGTGAGTTCCAGGCCAGACTGGACCCAAAATGAAGCCTTGTCTCAGAAAACCAAGAGATTGGGCCAGAGAGATAGATACTTGCTGGCAAGCCTGACAATCCCTGAAACTACATAGTGGAACTGACTTACAAGCTGACTTTAGCCTTCACACAGGTACACACACGTACACACACACACACACACACACACACTGTGGCACATGGGCATATATACACACAAACTCACCATGGCACATACATATCTATACACATATACTGTGGCACATGTGCACATACATACATACATACTGTAGCATATATACATACACACACACACACACACACACACTGTGGCACATGGGCATATATACACACAAACTCACCATGGCACATACATATCTATACACATATACTATGGCACATGTGCACATACATACATACATACTGTAGCATATATACATACACACACACACACACACTGTGGTACATGTACATCCACACACTGGAATATGTGTACACATACACAGTATGGCATATGTATGTATACCCACACACATACATATATGCACAAACAAAATAAATAAATGCAAAAACAGAAACAAAAGAAGTTTATCTTAAGTATATCTTTAAAATGTTGTTGAAAATATGAGTAAACATTGACACTTGTTTATTCTGTACTTTGAAACATTGCTATCTCCTGCCCAATGACCCAGCAGTAATGTTTTTACATATTTATGTGATAGTGTCATAATTACTTTCAGCTGTCAATTTGATTCAAACCCAGAATCACCTAGGAAGGGAGACCCTCAACTAGAGTTACGTTTGTCAGCTTGGCCTATGGCTATGCAGAGAGGGATTTTCTTAATTGCTGACTGATTCAGAAGGGGCCTGCCCACCATGGGTGGTGCCATCCCTAGGCAGGTGGGCCTGAGCTGTGCAGGAAAGGCAGTGGAGCAAACGAGGCAGCCAGCTAGGCAGCAGCTCTCCTCCTTGGTTTCTGCTTTGCGTTCCTGCCTAGGCTCCCCTTGCTGATGGACTGTAACTTGTAAACTGAGATAAATCCTGCCCTCTCCGAGTTGCTTTTGGTCATGGCGTTCTTTAATCACAGCAACAGAAAAGAAACTAGGACAGATACTACCCAATGTTTCCTACTTTAAAAGAATGAGTACATGGGGAGACAGCCTACATGAATGGTAAAAACAAGATGACTATATGTTTACTACGGTTCTAATGGTGTGAAATGAAGAAAAATCACATAATAGAAAATAATTTAAAATAAAACATATAATCAGGTGTTTATTATGATCTCTTTTTATTCTTCTGTGTTTTCCACTGTTTTTGAACAACAGCTACTCTCTCTCTTTTTAAATAAGGAGATGAAAATCTACCAGGCAATGCAACAACAAAATGACCTAGGTGAAACCCTGTCCGGGCCCCCTGAGTTTGGTGCCCGGTACGTGTGTATACTCAGCTTTTGCCTGAGCACTTACAGTTTTTTCCCCCTGGATAAAAGGTATTTTGCTTTTTAATCTGTTATCATTTATCTCATGGATTATAGGAATTCTTCCTGAAAACATAACACAAAATAAGGGAACTCTGAAGTTACCAGCCACTCCTGGGTACCACTTACTAGTTGACCCCTCTTTGGTACAGCCTCAGGTACACACTGACTTCATTTAGGTGGCTCATTTTCATTTCTGCTTTGGATTCAGTAGTGAAGCCCACAGATAGAAATGAGCGATCATGATTTGTGTGATAAAAGCTACCCTTTCTTCCTTGTGGGCTACTGAGTCAGTGCTTTATGTATAATTTTACTGCTATGTGGTTTGAAAATAGCATTTTGGACCTGGTGATTATCATTTGGAAACAAATGTGAGATTCTCCTAAAAACTTGGAAATTCCTCAGGAGTTAGTCAACTTCTTAAGAGCAGGAATTTGGCCCTTATTGCTTATGTGAGGTATTCTAAGCAAGTATTAAATTTGGCATATAAATGTACTATAAAAGTATTTGTAGGCTGAATACTACATAAGCAGTAGGGGATTATCCTTAAACTGTGAAAGCAATATAATGAGGGGAGAGAGAGGTCTACAAAGACGACTTAAGGAGCTAGAATGTTTTTGAAAGCAACCAAAGGGATTGACTTCTGAACCGTGTCAACATCCCCAAATAAGAAAGGCTGTGTCTGAAGAGTTATGTGTGCATGGGCCACAGACCTAATTGAATTCAGAATTCTACACCGAGGTGGCTGATCTTATAGGCTAAAGGTGGCAGTTAACCCTGGAAACCTCCAGATTTTCTGCCTCTAAGGATATTTATACCTGGTTAATTATTAGAGAACTTAGTGGGACTCTGGCTCCAGATGAGGCAATAGTAAAACACCAGATGCACCAAAGCCCCGTCCTGGAAAAATGGCAAGTTTGATGAACGAAACAAACTCTGTTATATGTGGAGTGAAAAGATGGAGGGATTCAGGCCTTGTGTTCCCGGAACCAGAGCAGCTTTGCACTGACAGAGAAAAGGAGAGGCAGAAGTCCTTTCCAAGAAGCCGATACCTGAGCAGTTTTGAAAGTTGAACCTGAAGGTCGCAGGAGGTTTTCCAAGGCAATGGGTACTCAGAGCAGAGCTGTAGAGGATGCAGATGCTGATTCGGATGCTCAGTGCAGTTCCTGAAGAGGTCGGGAGTGGCCAGGTCACAAGGAGAGCCGTTGCCATGCCCAGGAGGCTCAGTTTCCGTCTTTCTTAGACAGGCTGTTCATAGACTGTCCTCTGTAGCCCAGGGAGTCCTTGGGCTTTGAGCACCATGGCTCAGCTTCTGCCTTTCTTCCTTTCTTTCATGTATGTGAGTACACTGTCCCTAGATGGGTGTGAGCCACCATGTAGTTGCTGGGATTTGAACTCAAAACCTCTAGAAGAGCAGTCAGGGTTCTTAACCACTGAGCCATTTCTCCAGCCCTGGCTTCAGCTTCTAAAGACTCCCAGGATTACAAGCCTGTGCCAGCAGGCCTGGGTCACATTCTCTCTCTTCCACTCTCTTCATTTCCTGTTCTTTCTGCAGTGCTTGTGCATGATAGGTAAATGCTCTGTTACTGAGCTATGTGCTCAGCTCTGGTTTGGGGTTTCTTTGAAACAGACAGGGTCTAGCTTTTGTAGCCCAGGCTAGCCTAGGACTGAGTAGATAACCTTGGACTTGCAGCAGCTGGTGTCTTATGATCCCAAGCACTGGGATCATGAGCATGAGCCGCCACACCTGGTTTACATTTTATTATATTTCATACTCTAGAAAAAAGTTGAAGCCGTAGCCTGTATTTATTTATTGATATATTATATCAAATAATATTATATATATATATATATATATATATATACGTGAATAGAAGAAGCTCAAAACAAAAATTTCAAAGGCATCAATAAAAAGCAAATATGATGTAATACTTAATTTAAAAATTGTTTTTTTTTTGGTGTGTGTATGTGATGCTTACATATGAACACATGCATACCATTGGCATACTTATGGAGGGCAGAGGACAACTGTGTGGAGTTGCTTCACTGCTAACCATCTTTACATGGCTTTTGGGAACCGAATACAGGTTGTCAGGCTTGCATGCTAAGTCGTACCCTACCACGCCATCTTGCTAATCCAACGTTTTAAGTTTTTTTTTTTATTAGTTATTCTAGTGTACAGAATGAGTTTCATTATAACCTTTTCATATACTACATATAGCATATATAATACATATTACATATATAAAACCTAGACTCCTCATGAGAAAACAGATGGCACTTGCCTTTCTGAGTCTGGTGACGTGATGCTCTTCAGTTCTGTCCACTTTCCTGGAATTGTGGCTGAACAAAGCTCGGTTGTACGTGCACCTCATTATCTGTGTCCGTTTGTCTCTTGATAGGCACCGGCTGGTTCTCCATGTTCCCTGACCTTTATTATTTATTCCTGCCCATTACTTTTGGATTAGGATGGTTCTTGTTTTTCTAAGAACTTAAATAATTTATTTGTGATGTCTGTGGTCTTTTAACATAAGCACTCTTGGCTATATGCTTTCCTCTTAGAACAGCCTTGCTAAATCCCAAAGGCTCTGTAAGTTGTGTTCTCATTTCATTTGCTTCTAGAAACTTTTAAATTTCCTCTCTCACATCTTTAGTGACCCAAGAGTCTGTGTACAGTCTTTAGGATCTTATATAATACTTGTGGTTTTCTTGTTGACTATTTCAAGTTTTATTTCACTATGTTGTGTTAAGATGGAAGGTTTTTTTTTTTTATTTCTATTGCATTTCTTAAGAATTGCTTTATGACCTATTTTAGAGAAAGTTCCACTGATTGACTGAGAAGAATTTTTATTTTGCTTTTGGATAGAACATTCTGAAAATGTCTATTAGGTCTGCTTGATTTATTGTGTAGATTAACTCTGAAGTTTATTTTGTTTTATATTTTTCATTGAGCTGTTTATATAAAAAATACCTGAACTCCTATTTATTTTTCATGGGGGAAGTCACATGTTAAACAGGTTTTGAATAAGAAAATGACTATTAGTTTTGTTGGCAGGTTATGTATCCTAGTCTGGTGTCTGACTCAGTGTGAGGCTGGGGATGACCCTGAACTTTGGATCCCCCTGTCCCCATGTCTTAAGTGCTGGGATTGCCAACATGTGTCACCCTGCCTGGTTTGTGCAGCGCTGGGACTCTAACCCTTGTGGTAGGCATGCACCCTACCAACTGAGCTACATCTCCAGCCCTCAGAAGTTTCATTATTGATTTGGATAACCTATTTTTGGTTGTTGGTTACATGTATTTTGTGTGTGTGTGCTTGTGTGTGCACATGTATACCAGTGTTGATGTAGAAGTTAGAGGACTTCCTTTACCACATGGATACCAGGAATCAGACTGAGGTCATCAGGCTTGGTGGCAGGTTCCTTTATCCACTGGGCCATCTTGCTGGTTCTTGATGTCCTATGTTTTATGAGTGAGATATGAAGTCACCTACTGTTCCTATGTCAAGATCTGTCCTTCCATGTCCATTATGGTTTGTTTTTTAAATTGGAAGCCCCAATATTTGTTGTATGCAATTTATGATTTTTATGTCCTCTTAATTATTTCTTTAATATGTAGTAGCCTTTAAAAATATTTTCTAAGGAGGGGATGGGATAGGGATAAGGAGGGGGAAATTGGGAAAGGGATAACACTTGAAATGTAAATAAATAAAATATCCAATAAAAATGACTAAGCATAAAAAAATATTTTCTAGTTGGGTATAGTGGTGCATACCTTTAGTCTCAGTGCCCAGCAAAGGCAGATGGATTTCTGTGAGTTTGAAGCCAGCTAGGGGGGAGTTCCAGGATAGCTAGGGCTACATAGAGAGACCTCATCAAAAAAATAAAAACAAAAAGCCGAAATGATTCTTAGTTTTGGTTTGATGTCTACTTTATCAGTTGTAAACCAAGTGTGCCAGCTTGGTTTTGGCTTTTATTTGCTTGGTACTTGACTTCCATCCTTTAGTACACAGTTTGTAGATATTGTTGCCAATGAGATGTGTTTCTAAGAGACACTGATACTTGGATCTTGGTTTTGTTTGTTTTGAAACAGGGGTTCACAGGGCAGTGGTGGCACATGCCTGTAATCCCAGCACTCTGGGAGGCAGAGGCAGGCGGATTTCTGAGTTCGAAGCCAGCCTGGTCTACAGAGTGAGTTCCAGGACAGCCAGGGCTATACAGAGAAACCCTGTCTAGAAAAAAACCAAATCCAAATCCAAACAACAACAACAACAACAACAACAACAACAACAACAGAAGAAGAAGAAGAAGAAGAAGAAGAAGAAGAAGAAGAAGAAGAAGAAAAGAAAAAGAAACAGGGTTTCTCTGTATAGCCCTGGCTTTCTTGGAATTCACTCTGTAAACCAGGTTGGCCTCAAGCACAGAGAGACCTACCTACCTCTGCCTCCTGAGTCCTGGGATTAAAGGTGTGCACCACCACTCCCAGTTTAGATCATATTTTTTAATCCAGTAGGCTAGCATGCGTCTTTTAATTGGAAAGTTAAGACCATTTACACTTAGGGTTACTGAGAGACATCTGCTAATTGCTATATGCTTGTTGGTTGTTCTCTTGGTAGCTAAGTTACAGCCCTCTTGTGACATTCCTAACTGTGCCTTCTTGGTTGGCACTTCCTTTATCCTTCATGTTTAGGGTTCTTTTAAACCATTTTTTTTTAGATTTATTTATTTATTATATGTAAGTACACTGTAGCTGTCCTCAGACACACCAGAAGAGGGCGTCAGATCTCATTACGGATGGTTGTGAGCCACCATGTGGTTGCTGGGATTTGAACTCAGGACCTTTGGAAGAGCAGTCGGTGCTCTTACCCGCTGAGCCACCTCTCCAGCCCTAGGGTTCTTTTAAGTGTCTTCTTCAGTGCTGGCTTGGCAGCCATGAATTACTTCTGTTTCTATTTCTCTCAAAAGGTCCTTGTTTCTCCATCAGCTTTGCTGTATATAGAAATTTTGATTGGGAATTGTTTACTTTCAGGGTTTAAAATATACCACTAAATGTTGTTTTGTTTGCTTGCAAGGGTTTCTATTAAGTGGTCTTATATTCTGATATGTTTGTCTTTGTAAATGAGTGAGCATTTTTCTCTTACAGCTTTTATCCATTTATTTATTGTTCTTTGGGATAGGATTCAATGTAGCTCAGGCTGGACTCAAACTTGCAATTTGGCTAAGGATAGCCTTGATCTTCTTTAATTTTGTGTGTATAGATGTGCACTATGTGTATGCACATGTGTCCATTGCCCTCAGAGTTTAGAAGAGGGGTCAGAACCCTTGGAACTGGAATTACAGATGGTTGTGAACTACTGTGTGGGTGCTGGGAATTGAACCTGGGTCCTCTGGAAGAGCAGTCAGTGCTTTTAACTGCTGAGTCATCTCTCCATCCCCCTCCCATCTATTAATTTTGTTTTATATGTGTTAATGTTTTGCCTGCAATCATGTATGTGCACCTGCCTGATAACCACCAAAGTCAGGAGACACTCTTGGATCTCTTGGAATTGGAGTTGCAAATGATTGTAAGATACCATGTGGATGATGCTGGGAACTGAATCTTGGTCTTTTGCAAGAGCAGTAAATGCTCTTAACTGCCCAGGTATACCTCCAGCCTTGACTTGACAAATCTGTTCATTAGCTGGTGGACATCAGAGGTTTCTACTTTTTGTCTAAGTAATGGTGTCCTGAACGTTTATACACAACATGTTTATCACTTTCTTGCACGTTAAGGTAGGAGTGGAGTTATTTACTGGTCCAGTAGCTCTTCTCTGTCTATTTACCTACTCCTTATCTACAGCCTTCCCTTTTCTCTACGGCAGCTACAGGCAGCTACGGCCCTTTGCACAGTTCTAACTCCTCTGTCTTCCTCTCAGCAGCCCTCGTTATCTGGCTTCTCCCTCCTCTGTCAGCAGTGGGATCAAGCCCAGGGCCTCTCACAGGCTAGTCACCACCAACCCTCTTTTATTTATTTATTTATTTATTTATTTATTTATTTATTTATTTATTTATTTATTTTACAAATAATAGAGTAGGTTACTGGAGATCAAAAAATCAGGGCGGACTTCATGGAGGAGAAGAACTTTCTTTGGGTCTAGTACAAATTCAGTTTGCAGACAGGCAGACACAGTGAAAAGGATAATGGAACAACCCAGTAGGTGGGAATTCCTTAGTTCACTTACTCATCCCATGGGTTTTATTGCCACAGGTTCTGCTTTGGGGCAGCTCTCCATTGCCATTTCTTGATTGGGCAGGCTCTCTTTGCTCTCTCTCTCCCTTTTTCTGTCCTCTTCTGATCCAGTGAGTTTTGGCTTCTATATACATCTTGGGTTTCTCTAAGGTGATGGTGACCTTCCTACTTGGAGACCTTCATATACCCTCTTACGTGAGGTCTGCCGTAAGGCGATGAGATGGCTCCATGGCTAAGAGAACTTACTGATCTTCCAGAGAACTCAAGATCAGTTGCCAGCACTTAGCTACTCACAACCACCTGTGATTCCAGCTCCTGGGGCTCTGATGCCTCTGGAACTCCTGGGCACCTGCACTCAAGTGCACACACTCACAAAGACACAAATATACATAATTAAAAATAAGGTAACAGCCTGGCAGTGGTGGCTCACTCCTTTAATCCCAGCACTTAGGAGGAGGAGGCAGGTGGAGCTCTGTGAGTTCAAGGCCATCTTTGTCTACAAAGCAAAGTCCAGGATAGCATGGGCTCCACAGAGAAACCCTGTCTCAAAAACCTTCCCTCCCAAAAATAAATAAAATAAGCCTTTTTAAAAAAGTCTTGGAGCAGTTGGGTGGTGGTGGCGCACGCCTGTAATCCCAGCACTCTGGGAGGCAGAGACAGGTGGATTTCTGAGTTTGAGGCCACCATGGTCTACAGAGTGAGTTCCAGGACAGCCAGGGCTATACAGACCCCATCTTCCTTGCCCTCTTTGTTGATGTTCTGTTCTTTTCAATTACTTCCCCCTCAGCCCCTCCCAGCTTCTCTTAAATGATTTGTTCTTCAGGGCTTTGTTCCTTCATCCC
The DNA here is from genome assembly GCF_947179515.1 of Apodemus sylvaticus. Taxonomy (NCBI): domain Eukaryota; kingdom Metazoa; phylum Chordata; class Mammalia; order Rodentia; family Muridae; genus Apodemus; species Apodemus sylvaticus. Next base: position 140,457,901 of record NC_067474.1, read on the forward strand.
CACTCTTGCCTGCACTTAGCAGGCTCAGTCATCCTCTCGGTTGATAACTGTGATTACCACTCCCAGATCTGTCACTGCTGAGTACCAAACTACCCAGCCACCTGTATGTCACACATCCTCAGCTGGATGCCTCATAACTCCTGTTAAGTTAATGTGTCAAAACGGAAGCCAGAGCTTTTCTTCTCTTTCTTCCCCTTTATTCCCTATAAACATAAAAAGAGCATCTCCACCCATATTCTGAGGTAGAGATTTCTGAGTCATTCTCTATTTCTTTCCTCCTCCATATCAAAAGATCATCATTCATATCATGTTTTTATGCTCCATTCTGCGGCATGTGTCATTATCCTTCTGCCTAATGTTTTCTGAATCACATAAACATAAGTTTCTTTCAGATCCCCTGAGACTTCTACTCTGAACTCCTTGTGAAGTTCTTGTGATGGCTGGGTAGCTCTCTGTGCGCCCTGAATCCTATGCTGTAGTGTTAGGCTTTGGGAAGGGTCTTACCCTTAAGGCAAGTCTTTTTTGTGTCTCCACTGGTAGATGGTGTTAATTGTTCAACACTAGCAGGGCCAAGCTCCAGCATGTGTCTGCCTCCTCCCCCAGCACTGCTTGACCCTTAATGATTCTGTTTCCTTCTTCATCCTGTTGTCATTCCTCATCTGGTAAGCACCTGGTGATACTACTCTGTGGGTTTGCAGTGCAGCCCTTACCACTGACTGGTTCTCACTAGACTGCTGCCTCACCCCATCCTTTTACAGCAACTTCCTCAAATGTTAGCCAAATGTTTAAATGTCTAAATGTCCATGCTGTCCAACATCAGCAAGTCTCCTCTCCCTGCTTAGATTACAGCTTTCTGTGCTACAGCAGGGAAACTGTTCTTAACCTGAGAACTGGGTATTCATGGGGGTCATTTCAAGGAGGGTCTTTCCTCCTCTTAGGACTGCAGTCTTACGTTGCTGGTGGTCACAGATATTCTGTATGGTAGATGGCAGTTATGGTGTATTCTGTGTACTAGGTAGTGGTTATGGTATATTCTGTAGGTGGATATTGGTTATGGTGGGGTGGTGAGTTCTCCAACCTGATTAGGAACAGGAGTCTATTATGATCATTCGACTGTGTATATCTGTCTGCTCCATGAAACTGCCTTATTCAGGCTAACCTCTCTAATACATTAACGTATAGTAGGTAACAGTTCTGTTGTCTCGAGGGCTTCTTGCCCGGCCATGCTCTAGCTGGTCTGCTTCTCCCAGGACACCCTGCATTTGCCCCATTGAGTAATGTAATTCAGTGTGGAAAGCGGAAGAAAGGTCGTGGGTACACATCCCTGCCATATTCTCCAGCCACTGTAATCACTCGCATTGCAAAGATAATATTTTGATCTCTGTGTTCCTTAACTGTATTCTAATCAGTATGAAGTTCTGCATGGAGAGATTAACAATCTCAGAAGCCATCTGCAGACGTTACACAAAGATGGCTCCAGGCTTAGCAAGAGGCCTCTTCCTCTTCAGATGCCTTTCTGTTCTTTTGTGCTTGCGTTCGTGAGCCCAGATAAGTGTCCTGAACGTCGAGTGTTCTGGTAGAAGGCACGAGCGCTGAAGGCAGCTCTTGGCCCTGACCCCACTTTCTTCCTATTGCTTTTTTTGTTTTTCAGTACTTTGTGGTCTTCTTATGCCAACAAGAGCAAGTCATATCTTTTTTTTTCTTTTTAAGTAAAGATTGTGGTATATTTTAACCACGAATTGGTCTTATTTTCTTGGAAAAGCATTTTTGGGAACCCTTTGAGGTGCCCCCCCCTTTATCATCTTCCATGTGCTGGGCACCCAGTTTGAGGTGGGTGACTAATAGAATATCTCTTCCAGCAATGAGCCTTCAGCAGGAACTTTCTCCTGCCAAATTGTCCTATATTCTTAACTACATTGCAGTACAGGAAGGTAATAAATTATTAATCCTAAATCTGTCTCTTTAGATTGTAGGGTAATGACTTGAGTACATGGCATCTGGGGGAAAGGGGAATTTTCTGGCTGCTAGCACAACCCATGCAAGTCTTTCCATTCCAGAGTTCAGCCAGCTGACATGAGAAAGGCTAAGGGATCCTGTCACATCGCTCACTCAGTTGATGTAAGTTTATGGGACTGGTCAGAGCTCCCTCAGTTGGCCTCTGTCCTGGTGACAGGAGAGCATTATCTGCAGCTTAGACATTCTGTAGTGAGGGGCAATCATCTTCAATCCATCCTGGAAATCAGCACTTTTGGTGGGTTTTCTTTCTCCTTTAGAAATAGTGTGCAAACACAACATGAACTTATTTACTAACTTTTGCTAGAAAGTGAAGAGAGATGGGGAACTGACGTACCTACCTCAAGTTAGAGCCGGTATACGAGGACTCTCTCTGGGGACTTTTCAGGGGAAGGAACAATAAAGCAGCAGTGGAGTTTAAAACAATGATACAATAGCAGGTCAAGGCATAGCCTTTGGCCTGTTTTGTTGATTTTTTAAAAATCTCAATATTTAGATTAGCTGCTAATTTAAAGCATTGTGTCAGAAACTTCTGGAATATGCTCAGGAGTGTATGTGATCAGTGCTCCAGATACACGTTTCCAGCCGAGCAGTGCTGAGGAATTTGAGTTAATGGGCTCTTGGTTTACTTTTGCTTATTTGTTTATTTAATGTGTGCATGAGTATTGGGTCCAGGGTCATATACATGATAAGCATAGTTCTACCACTCTGCCACTGGGCTACAGCCCCAGGCCCTAGGCTCTGCTTGGCGTGTGTGTGTGTGTGTGTGTGTGTGTGTGTGTGTGTGTGTGTTTGGGACAGAGCAGGTCGGGGTGGAGGTTAAGGCTATGAGTCCCATAGCTCAGACAGGCCTCAAAGTTGAATATTGGGATTATAGGTATGCACCACTACACCCAGTGGGTATGGTATTTAAGCTATCTTTCTGATCCTCCATCTAGGGGCTTCTATAATAAGAGTCAGCCCATGTAAGGAAGTGCCCATAGCTACTGTTGACTGCAGATAGTACTGGATATGTTTCAGAGAAGATACAAGAATTGGTCTTGCTGGGCACTTGGGAAGCAAAGGCAGGTAGATTTCTGTGCACTTAAGGCTGGACTGGTCTACATATCAAGTCCCAGGCTAGCCATGGCAACCCTGTCTCAAAAAACAAATTAGTCTTGACTACCTGTCTCTTCATAAGTACTAAGAAGTACACCTCAGCCAAGAGCAAGGATACAAGAGTCAGATGGGCCTGAATGTGCCCTGGGCTTCTTATGGACTGCTTGGAATTGCTAAGCTCCATCAGGTTATCCATCTATAAAGTGGGGGCGAAGCACCTCTTGGAGTTGTTATGAGGGTTATGAGAAATATTCATGCAAAGGGCTCGCCCTACTTCTAGGTTCACTCAATAGATCTTAGCAATATTTTCTCATATGGGATTCAATCTGGTGAAAGTCTTATTTAACTTTAGAGTGACCCAGCGGCAGAAAGTTTGATATCTGTGCCAGTTGAAGTCTCTGCCCAGTGGAATCTTGGTCTCTATGTTATAAGTATAATGCACAGGCAGCCAGCCTTTCTGCATTGTCAGATAAAGGAGACCCTCATTCATTTCTACTGAAGCTGAACACGGTTCAAGTCCATGAGTGGATGAATTGTATTGGTCCTCTCCACAGTTGTGGTGTGTTTCTGAGGAGCACCAAAGGTCACGTATTTACTCTTATTCTCCCTCCAGAGGATGACTGCACTCTGCTGCCATACCGGAACTGTAGCCTCCACCCTGCTTCCCTTCCCTCAGTGATGATGCATCCGTGCTTGGCAAAGGCCTCTGCTACACCGTGCTGGCTCTGCCACTTGTTCAGGACAGTAGCTTTTATTTCTTGAGACAGCATTGCTATCTTGCTCGAGCTTACCTCAGAACTTGCCATCATCCTGCCTTTGCCTGCTCAGCACTGGGGTCACAGATGATATGTGCCAGGGGGTACAGGTGCGTGGCTCAGGGGAGTGTTTGACTGGAGTTGATTCTGAATTACTTTTCGATTTTGTGTTGGAAGTAGATTGCAGAATTAGTCCCTTCCTTTGTTCCAAGCATAGTTGTTGAATGCCAGCTATTATAAACATTAGAAATACAATGGTGACAGGCTGGCCTCTGCCCTCAGCCAGCCTACTTTCTAATGCTATCTTTCACGTCTCTGGGGAATGGAAATTCTCTTTTCAAGGAATTCTAGGGGTTTGAAGTTGGAGAGATAGCTTATCAGTTGTTAAGAGTACTGCTTTTCCAGGTCAAGCAGTGATGGCACACGCCTTTAATCCCAGCACATGGGAGGCAGAGGCAGGTAGATTTCTGAGTTCAAGGCCTCCCTGGTCTACAGAGTGAGTTCCAGGATAGCCATGGCTACACAGAGAAACCCTGTCTCAAAAAGAGTACTGCATTTCTAGGTACCATTCCCAGCAACTCACACAGTGGTTTTGTAACTCCAGTCCCAGGTGATCCAACATCTTCCTCTGACTTCCTTGGGTACTGCATGCGCATGGTGCACAGGCATACATACATACATACATACATTCAGGGAAGATACCCATACATTGGGGGGAAAAGAACAATGGGGAGTTTGAAGTTTCCTTATGGTCTCGGGGTAGAGTACTGACTGTGACAGCACAGCATACTCTGTGGATTTGTAGGAGGTGGGAACCTGGCTGCTGCTGCTGCTGTTATTGTTACCATAAGACAGGGCTCACTCGTCACCCTGGTTGGAACTGCTCTAGACCAGGCTGACCTCTAACTCACGGACCCACCTGCCTCTGCATACCTACTGCTTGGATTAAAGCTGTGACCTGGCATGCCTAGGCTGAGACTGAGCAATTTGATGCCTTGGTAATCATACTAACTTGATTAGTACTTTGAGTATACTAGCCGTAATACTTTGCTAAGAATTATGTAGATAAGCCCTGCTGGTGGTAGTGCACACCTGTAATCCCAGCACTCTGGGAGGCAGAGGCAGGCAGATTTCTGAGTTCGAGGCCAGCCTGGTTTACAGAGTGAGTTCCAGGACAGCCAGGGCTAAACAGAGAAACCCTGTCTCAAAAAAAAAAAAAAAAAATCATATCCAAAAAAACCAAAAAAAAAAAAAAAAAAAAAAAAGGGATAGAGGCCTGAGGTGATAACATTTGCATGTACTTTCCTCAGAAGGCTGAGGGGTTAATGGGGAGTTGGGGTTGGTGGGGAGTTCTAGGCCTCATGAATCATGTGGCACATCAAAAAGCAAACAGGTTGGAGATACATGTCAGTGGTAGAGCACTTGCCTAGCATGCAGCAGACCCTGGGTTGTCTTTCAAGCCAACTTACTCTCACCTTGAGTAGTCTGCATCCCAAGTCAGCACTGAGCGTATTTATCTGGACAGACAGAGCAGGCATTATAGCTATAGTCCTTGTTCCATGTAGATGATTCCTTTCTTGGGCACTGGATAGAACAGTCAATCAGTACTCAAAGGTCTTACCTGCATCAGGGTGTTCTTGTCCTTTCGGTTCAAGCTTGTCACTCAGGTGAAGATCTCCAGGATCCTGAACCTCCCTGTCAGTCACAAAGGGAAAGTAGACAGTACTGTAAGATAAGAAGGAATCGCCCTTGAATGGGGAGTTAAACAGCCCTGACTTTGTCTAAGGAGTGTGAAGTAGAAGGAACAGCATTAAAAGAGCGACCCTGGCTAAAGACCGGTTTGAAGCTCTGGAGCCTCTGTCCCTGAAGAAGGTGCTGGAGTATCTTGCCTGGTTCCCCCTTGAAAACTCACTCAGCAGACGTGTTTTAGGAACGTTCTTCCAGCTGACTTGATGTTATGTTTTGATTCTAGTGCACAGCGCTTTTGAGTTGAGATAAACATGTTCATTTCTGATTCAGGTTTTACAGTTTTAAGGGAACTGCTCTCTACCTGTTAAAAATGCCCTCTACCCCACAACTCACTGTTTATTGACCAAAAGCAACTGGAGTCAGCTGGAGGCTTTGGAAATGTGCCTGCCAGTGTGAAGGTGTCTTAATCAGAATAAATGAGGCTGCCTTGTAGATAGGCACTCCAGAGCCATGAAATGGAGCAATCTGTCCCCTGAAGGGCCAGCCTGCGACATCTGGCCTGTAGTGTGCCATCCTAAGTCTGCACTGCAGCAGCTGAGCTTCCCTCTCCCTGCGTGCTCCCCTCCACCAGCTCCTGGCGGCTTGGCTTTCAGAGTTGCCCTCTGCTGTGCTCCCCAGGGTGTGCTCAGAATCTGCACGCTGACATTTCTCACAAGGTGCTTTCCAAATAACAAGGTGGATTTTAATGTTGTTCCTTCTGTAAGGTTAAAGGGTGGATGCTCGGCCTCTCAGCTCAGGAAAGCAGAGCTAGAGAGGATTATTTACCCAGGCTGGGCAAGGCAGAAGCAAAAGTTTTCTTGTCTGTCCCTAGAGCTTTTCTCTGGCAAGTGCTCTCTCCTTTCCTTTCCCAAGCTGCTTTGATTGAGCTGCCTCCACCCTTCTGTACTTCTGTGGGAAGTGCTTGCAGCATGGCTGCCTCCATCAGTGGGGAAGAAACGGTAGAAGGTGAAAGCCCCTGTATACTACAGGCTTCCAGAGCTGTCATGGGTCGGAGACAGACACACATGGCATGTTTTGCTGCCCTGCCTAGAATCAATCTTGGAACTACTTTCTTTTGACTCAACCCAGAAACGATATCATTTCATAGAGACAGACAGCAATCTCTTTGTGTTTCTAGAGTCCATAATAGATAATTAGTGGTCAGGAACCTTTACAACTTATCCAGATTTTTATTTTTGTCAGTAGACTGCATAAATTATGAGACTTGAAAGTGAAAGTATAGGATAAAGAACAATGTATCAAAATATATGTCATGAAAATAAAGCCAACTGAAGCTGTGTGTATGTACTGGATAAGGGGACATAAATGTCAGTACTCCATAGAGCTGCACTTTGCTGGTATTTGTAATCCTTGGCTCTTTGGGGGTGTTTTGTCATAGTTGGAAGCTTCAATTATTTTTTTCAAGTACTGGGAATTGGATTCAAGGTCTCTAGCACATTAGGCAAGTATTCTATTACAGAAATACAGCCCTGTGTCCCTACCAGCTGCATTTTTAATAAGTTCCCTAAGATATTTATTTTTCTTAATTTTATTTTTTGGTGTGGGATGTGTATGTATGTGCACATGGATATATATGCATGTGTGCTTATGCAGGTAAAGGCCAGAAGTTGATCCAGGGTGTCTTTTTGATCCTCTCTACATAGTTTATATATATTTTAGATAAGGTCATCACTATGTAACCCTGGCTGGCTTGAAAATTGCTATGTGGGCCAGGAGTACAAACTCACAGAGATCTGCTCCCTCTGCCTCCTGAGTACCACCATGCCTGGCCTTACTATATTTTTGTGAGAAAGAACCTTTCACTGAGCCAGAACATAAGTTAATCAGACTAGGCTGGCTGGCCAGAGAGCTTCAAGGATGTTCATGACTCTCCGCCAGCACCCCTCCAGATCTGGGGCTAAAGACCCCAGCTACTGCCCCTGGCTTTTTCATGGGTCCTGGGCTCTGAACTCAGGTCTCTGTGCTTGTGCAGTGGGCATCTTACCAAATGAGCTGCCTCCAGCCTTCACTAAGATATGTCGTTCAAGTTAGTGAGGACTGACATCTAGGCGCCATTACATACTGTAGATACTTTTCAGGTCAACAGACACTATACCAGGCTAAAATAAACCTAGTTCCTACCATTAGAGTTCACAGTATGGAGCAGGGAAGAGGGAGAAAGGACAGACACAGACAGATTTCAAGATGTGCGTGCTGTGGGAACACAAAGACTGGGGCAGAGCAGAACCCACCCCTGCTCCATAACAGGGGGCTGGTGAGATGGGCTATTTTGATTCCTTTGAACCTCCTTTCCTGAATCCCTCTGAAGTGGTTTCAGTCTGCCCGGCTCTGATTTTCACTTCTTTATGTCAGAGGGAGCTATGGAGGGAGAATACTGCAGCTCTGTAGCGTCTAGAGAGTCAGAGCCCTGAGAACATTATTTTTGTACAGATACAGATTGGCTTTGATTTAATTTGAATAAACTGGCTCTCAGCAGTTCTAAGAATACTAACTACTCACAGGGCCCCGCTTTCATTTACACACAGATGAGGAGGCATCTGCAGCTCTCTGTTTTATTTGCTATAAGCAAAAAAGTGCTTTGAGATATTTAAGTTTTGGAAGCTCAGTTGTGAGTCCTCATATGTCCCAGTTCAGCCTGCTGCAGATGTTTTTTTTTTAATTATTTTTTATGACACTTACATAATGCTACAGAAGAGAGACTTTCAATGGATAAATTGACAAACTTTTCCTTTATTTGCCCTATCTGCAGAAATACCATTTTTATAGCTAGCTGTATTTTTCTTTGTTTCCTTTCATGCTCATTGCTAATTTATTTAATCTGTACGACTCTGCTGTAGCTTTCTAAATGACCTTTTCTTTAGAAACAAGAAAACAAACCAGGGGTTGGGGGGGGGGGGGAGGAAGCCTTCTCCAAAACAAAACAGGGCTCTGATTCAAGGTTCTTTGTGTGGGTTTCAGAAGGAGGCTGGTGTGATTGTAGTTGAATGCAAATAATTTATCAGCTCATAATAACTGCAGTCAGAGACAGCAATCAACTGCAGCTTCTTAACAATAACATGGACAAGGGGGCCTCACAGGAGCTGCCGGATCCTCCTTGGCATCACATCTAGGTACTTTTTATTTTTTACATTTTCTTTCCTGTACAGAGCCCACACTTTTATATACAAATCAAAGCTTATCTGTTATCATTTGATACCTGTGCTTTTTGCAATACAAAGACAGCATTACACAGAGAGGTGTGGGCTCCCCTCACGCTGTGGCTTGGAGGCGTGCTCTCCTCGCTGACAGCATTCTCTAGAGGCTTTTAGTCATAAGGTGGTGGGAGAAAAAGCAAGGCAGGCTTCTGAGTACATCACAGGCAGCAGTGTAACCCCCCTAGTTACAGGGTTCTTTTTTTTTTTTAAAGTACATGTTTTAATCATTTGCCTTCAATCTGCCTTTAAATATTATAAAGCCCTTAATGACTGGATTGTTTCTAAGCAGGTGACTTTATGGTAAGAGAGCTATTTTCAGCTATACCAGTGATTTGATTAACACTTGGTTGTGAAAAATGCCTCTGGGCTAAACCTTGACAGATGGGCCTTTGAAACGTAATGGCAACTATATCCAATTAATGCAAACTTTTCATTTATTAGTAAGTAGCAGGAAGAAGCTGAAGGCATCAGAATTAAAACCAAGATAGGACGGTTTCCATGTTTTCTCATAGGTGGCCAGAACTTTGAGATGTTTAAAATGTGTCTTTGTCAGCAAAGGGCAGGGAAGCGGGCGGCAGCAGCAAAGGGCGGGCGGGCCTTTGCCTAGCTGATCTAAGATGTTCTCCCCTGGGACTGTGCAGAAGTTTCCATGGTGAAAGCCTCTCTCATCTTGAAGTGGAATGGAGTGGTCTGAAATAGGCAGCTCAAGTTTCTGAGACTTGGTCCTTTCCTAAAGAACTGCATTGTGCTGTGAAAGGACTTTGCAGCTCAGGGCCTGCACAGGAAAGCCGGTTTCCTAGCTGCCTCATTGCTCAGTGGTCTCTTCAGCCACTGAGCATTTCTTCAGGTTGCTCTACCCACTCATCATGCTTCCGCTTATGGGCATTCCTCAGTTCCCCTCTGTCCTCTTCTTCCTGTCGAGGCAGGGCCTACCCCAGGTCCTCCTGTCTCAGTCTTTTCTGAGTGCTGAGGGGGCAGGTGGTGTTACTGGAACACCTAACTTCCAAACTGATTTCCAAGGAAACTTACCAGCATGAAAATCTTACTCAAATGACTAAAACTCAAGTGATTCCACATGGGAGGTGACATCTTTTGCTCAGTTTAACCAGTTAACAAATTTATTTAAACATTGAATGAATTTTAAAAACTAAGGAAAAAATCTATGAATGTTTTCTGCATGTCAAGCGCCTTGCTGAGCCTGTGAATCCTCAGCTACAAGGTACACGCTGAGCACTAACAGAAGGAAGGCTTCATGAGGCAGACAGACACCAGGACAGAAGTGTAGGCCTTACAGACAGTGTGAGCTACCATGTGGGTGCTGGGAATTGAACCCCAGTCCTCTGGAAGAACAGCCAGTGCTCTTAACCGCTGAGCCATCTCTCCAACTCTGAAAACTTTTTTTTTTCATCTTTACATATCAGTAAGAGTTAATGTAAATAGCAGCAGAGACATATGTTTTGGGCAGCTGTGTCCTGGGGAGTTTGTCATAATGACCCATAGGAACATGGAAACACTGCAGCCAAGGGAAAGGAATCAAAGGCCAATGACTCCTGTTCAGCAGAGAGTTTAGTTTCAGCAAGTTACCTACACTATAACATTAAACAAACTGTGCTCCTAACGATCTAGGCACACAGCAAAGGCAGTGCATAGTAATTATTTTCTTTTCAAAGCCTTGCTTTGTGAGGCAGCTGCTACCTTTAGTCCAACGTGTGCAGTTAAGAGGAAAAAAAAGAGTGCTAGCCCTTTTGAGAAAGAGGAGAAAGGGAATAGAATTACTCTGTTTTTTCAAACTTCATAATACCTAATTGCACCCCGCTGAAGGATTTTTTGTTATCCCCCTGCCTGGCCTTCCCAATGTGCTCTGCAAAGGAAAACTGGTGTGCGCAGGAACGTGGCACCAATTTTGTATTTATTCATTAGTGGGTGTGTAGGCAACAGACATCCTGACAGCACAAGAAGGGTGGGGTACTCTTAAGGCGGCTTGTGAGCAGTTCTAATAGTGCACCTGTTTTCCTAGTTTTCTGTGGCAGTCATCATGGCTGAGACAACATGCCTTTGATGATGGCCAGCAGAAAGTAGATGGCATCCAGCTGCACTTCACAGGTTCAGTACCAAATGTAAGGCCTCTGCTTTACCGGGGACAATAGCTCATTAATGAGTCCAGGGGAAAACATTTGATGAATTCTGTACATTGTTACTGAATCGTGAGACTTCATAAAAATAATTTTAGTTCTGATAAATTAAAAGTCACTAAAACGTGCAGATTTTACCAATCAATGCCCTCTTGTACTGTTTTCTGCAGAAAAATCCCCACCCTAGGGAAGAACTAATCAGCTGCTTGGGTTTTTTTCTTTTCTGAAGCAACGCTGGTCCCTACTTCTATTTCCACCATCACAGCCCTTCCCTTTGGATGCAGTATGATAGATTTGGTTCAGTTCCTGGGTGCTTTCTCAGTGTGGTTTTTGAGGTAGTTAGTGTTCTGTCTTTACTCCCCTATGTGGTTGCCAGCCAGTGGAGTTTCCAAGTTTGCTCCTGAAATCAGGCTTGTTACCTGCCTGAGCTTTAAGAATGCCAGAGGCAACTGCAGCATCTCTAAATATTTCCAGAGTTGTTCACAGCTTACTGAAAGTATTTAGTGAATTTCCTCCTGGCAATAACTCATTTATTCTGCAGACTTTTCCACTCTGCTGCTTGGAATTAAGGAACCTGGACTAGATTTTGTGCCAGATTTATCAGAATTCTGCTTTTTTGAGGAGTGGTAAGAATAAGCATTGCTAGTTCCAGGGCCTCTTGCTTTGGGGATCATCCAGGTAGCACATATGGGAGTTCTGTCTCCTCTGCTCTGCCATCATTATAGACAGTGATTAGCTTTGCGCATTGCTCCCACTCTGGCTGAGATTTTTGTATGTTCCTCCCAACAGTGAGCTCCAGCCGTTCTCAAAGGCTTCTCAGATCTTGGGTTCTACCAACTGTAAGCCCTTTTTTGTAAGGATTTAATATTGCTTTGCCTAAGCCCTGGGAGCAGAGCCAGCCTATGGAGGCGTGGGCAGGAAGAGGAACTGATCTAAAATTGGAGTTTATTTTCACCTCACCTTTTATCCACGTTACTTCTGGAATGCAATATTGACTCCTCAGTGCCCTGCTCCCTCCTCTCACTGACTGTTTCCAAGAGCAGCAGCAATGCAATCTTGGAGAGGTCAAGTTATCCTTCATAGGTTAAATTTCTAGTAACTGGTGTTCAGAGCTGAAATTAGAGCTGGCATCTATATAAGATGGTTAATTACCCAAGCTGGAGAGATGGCTCAGTGGTTAAGAGCACTGGCTATTATTGCAGAGGACCCAGGTTCAATTCCCAGCAACCACATGGCAGCTCACAACTGTCAGTAAATTTAGTTCCAGGGGATCTCATTCCCTCATACCAGTGTATATTAAAAAAAAAGATGGCTAATTATCTCTTCATCATCCAAGAGAGAACTTTTTCTCATCCAGTAAATGGGTGGGGAAGAACTTGTCTGTGTTTCTAATTATGAAACACCAATGGAATGGGCATGTGATGGCTTATCCCTATGGCCACCTTGACTGGATTAGTAAGCACCTAGCATACCAGTGAGGCACACAGTGGAGTGTATAGTAAGGCATTTTCAGGGAGGGGGTTGAACTGAAGACTCACATCGAATATGCGTGGCATCGCCCATGGGCTCAGGTCCCAGACTGCATAGAAAGGGGAAAAGGAAAAAGTCAGCTAGCTAACCCTCTGCCTCTCCCTCCTCTCCGTCTCCTGCTTGGTATCACAGACCAAGCTCCTCCACAGTGGACTGTACTCGGCTGAACTGGAGGCAAACAGGAAGCTTCCCTTCCTTGCCAATGCTTTTTCTCAGGTATTTGGTCACCAGAATGAAAAAGCACCATTAAGAAGCATTTAATAGCGATAAAATACTGTTTTTGTTTGTATAGGTATTTTTATGTAAATAATGGCTAAACTTTATTTATTTACTTTTTAAAGACAGAATCTTGCTCTGTAGCCCAGGCTGGCTTGAAGCTCACTGTGATCCCCTGCCTTAGCTTTTCAAGTGGTGGACTTACGAATGTGTGCTACCAAATCTGCCAGGCTCATTTTTTTTTTTTTTTTTTTTGGTTTATTCAAGACAGGGTTTCTCTGTATATCCCTTGCTGTCCTGGAACTCACTCTGTAGACCAGGCTGGCCTCGAACTCAGAAATCCACCTGCCTCTGCTTCCCAAAGTGCTGGGATTACAGGCATGTGCCACCACCGCCCGGCTCAGGCTCAATTTTTATGATAGGAAACTAATGATTTATACCGCTATAAAACATTGAAAAAGAATAATACATTAAGAGCAATTAATGAAATACAAGCAAGCAAACAGAAGACACTAGAGGGAAAAATCAATGAAAATAAAATGTGGTTTGAAAAATCAATAAACCTAATAAACACAAACTGATCACAAGAAAAAAGAACACTGCCACAACATAACAAGAATGCAAAAAAGTAGTACCAGAGAGATGGCGCAGAGGTAAAGCATCTGCATGGGGCCCAGCATCCGTGTCCCAAAGGCTCACCGCTGCCTGTGACTTCACTTCAGGGACCTATACTCATGTGCTCACTCTCAAAACTAAAAATGAGAAAAAGGAGTGTTTAAAAAGGGAAAGGAACAGAGTGTGCTGGCTCAATCTTACAGTCCCAGTGTTCAGGAGGCTGAGTCAGCCTAGGCTAGCCTGCACTACAGAGTGAGATTATTTCTCAAAAGACAAAACAACAACAACAACAAAGTCAGAAGGTATGTTATCAGAGACATGGTAAGCTGGGGTCTAGAGATTGCCCCCTGCTCACACTGGCTGCTCCCTGTTTTGTTGGCTTTAAAAATATTTTTAGGACATTTTGATGACATATAATTGTTTTATTATGTGTTTTCATGCATGAATATAGCATGCTTTGATCAGTTTCATCCCTTTACCATCCTTATTTATCCTGATTCCTGTTTCAGTACATAACGTTTTATTAGAACAGCATGGCTGCTTTTGTTCTACTATGGCAATGAAGTAGATGTAGTAGAGACCTTAAGGCCCACAGAACCTAAAGTACACAGATAAAATAAGAATCTGACACTTTAAAAAAGCTCAGCCGAGCCAGCAAGATGCTCAGTGGGTAAGGAAGCCTGCCACCAAGCCAGACAACAGGAGTTTGTTCTTCAGGACCCTCATGGTAGAAGGAGAGAACCAACTTCTGCAAACTGTCCTAATTCTTTTTTACATTTATATATTTGTTTATGTGTGTATATTCATACATGGGCATGTACATGCATGTCAGGTCATACACGTGGAGGTCAGAAGATAACTTTGTGGATGGAGTCTATTCTCACCTTCCTTTATGTGGGTTCAATGGATCAAACTCAAGTCACCATGCCTTTAATGTTAAGCCATATCACTGTACAAGTTCTCCCTTTTTGATAGTCAAAGGAAATAAATTGTGTGTAATTTACTACATCTAACTACCTTTAATGATATATTCTCTTCCTGTCTCTCTCAACATTTCAACACTGTGTTTCAGGTACCGAGGGCTGGGTTTGAACTTGCTATGTAGCAGAAGATGATCTTGAACTTCTGATCCTCCTTCCTCCTCCTCCTGTACCCATGCCTGATTTTATGTCGTGCTGAGGATTTGTGCATGCTGAGCAAACACTCTTGTCAACTGAGCTACTCTTTGTCGTATATTTTCTTACATTGTTTAAGGACTGAACTTTGGGGAAAAAACTTTCCAAATTCATTATATTCATAAGGTATGGATTCTCTGAAGTTCAACAAGGTGTTTGCTGTGTCTTAAGGCTTCTTCAGATTTTGGGGGTGATAAGTGTTTTCCAGTGAGCCTCTTTTTATTCACTAAGGACTGAGCTCTTTGTTCTCAGCTTCCCATAGCCGTCATGTTGATGGGAAGGTTTTTCACATTCGGCAAAGGATGTGCTACCCTGAAGAAGTTTCCATATTTAGTGGTAATAGGGGTTCACTCTTACATGTTTTATTTGATAACTAATAAAAGTTGAGGTCTTCCTAAAGGTTTTTAAGTATAATAAGGCATAAGAGATATTTTAATGTAGACAAAAACAAAAACAAAAAAAAACCACCAAAACTTTTGAGTATCACAATATCTTTCTATTTGATAATGATTTTTTAAAAAAACTTACATATATGTCCATTGCCTCTCATCTCTACAGCTGCTCAGCTGCAAATCTTAGAGAGTGATTTAGAGGTGACAGTGGGATGGCTTGTTCATGGAAATCACGACATGGTCATTACCTTTCATGAGTCTTGCAGTGATATGTCTATGGTGATTAATAAAGGAGTGAATAGATATGAAGACTTTCCACATCTTTATTGTTTTGTAATATTTCAGAGTTGTTTTAATGATACAAAGGTAGCTAGCAGTATTTACTGACTTATTTACTTATTAATGCAGCATCTTTCCCCCCCCCCCTGCGCCTCCTAGACAGGGTTTCTCTGTGTAGCCCTGGTTGTCCTGGAACTAACTCTGTAGACCAGGCTGGCCTCGAACTCAGAAATCCACCTGCCTCTTCCTCCCAAGTGCTGGGATTAAAGGCATGCGCCACCACCGCCTGGCTTCAGTAGCTTTTTTATTTTGGCTTTGTTATTTCCTTGTCTTTTCTTAGGGAAGTTCTGTTTACTCTGATTACCTAAATTGCCTTGTCTGGTGTTAGGCTGGTGCCAATGTAGCTCTCATTTTTCAGAGAATAATGGCAGACTGGCTTCCATACATAGAACTTCTGACTCAGTAGTCTAGAAGTCTGCTTTATCTCCTTTTTATTTCCCAGTTGATTAGTGTCCACATTTAGTCTGTTGGATATTTAGTGAATATTTCGTGGGAGTTGGATTGGTCTTGGCCAATTAACAGGTTGCTGCTTTAGTTAGAGTGTTTTCAGCTATGTGTATATGCAAATGTATTCATTCATTTTCTCAATGCTTTGTTTCTATTGCATGTTTTTGATCTGTAATTCAAATCTACACACATGCATGTGCATACATGCATCTACATTCTCTTCTTTCGGTTTTTATATGTGTGGGTGCAGCATGAGTTTGAGCAGAAGTGTCTGTGAAGGCCTGAGGCTGGTATCAGGAATCATCCTCCTTCACTCTTCCAATGTACTCAATGTGAGGTAGGTCTCAGCCTGAGACTCGTAGGTATGGCTTGCTGGCTTATCTGGGCATCTCCTGTCTCTGCCTTCTGAGGCATCTCTTCCTGGCATTTACTTGAGTTCTTAAGACCTACAATCTGGTCCTCCCTTTGTGTGGCCCATGCTTAACTACCTAGCTATCTAATATATTATATCTCAAATATATTTTCTATGTTATAATTTCAGGGACAGGACTAAGTCGATGAAAGAGAGCACCCTTTTGTGAGTCAATAGGAAGTTTAAAGAGGTATTCTCAGTTGGGCATTGTAGTGCATGACTACAAGCAGCAACCCTGGCACTTCAGAGGTGGAGGCAGGAGGATAAAGAGCTCAAGGCTATCCTGGGCTACATTGTAATTTTGAGGAAAAACAGCAAGATCTGTAATCCAGCTGCTAGAGAGACTGAGAGGAGGATTCAAGGTTTGCGGCTGCCTGGTGTACAGTGAGTTCAGAGCCACCCTCAACCCCTTAGTGAGACTGTACCTTCGAGGAAAAGGTGAAAAGGTGGGTAAAGAGATAGCTCAGTGGTTGAGCACTTACATACACATCTGAGGCCCTGTTTACTCTCCAGTACAAGGGGGTGGGTTGGAGGGAGGACCTGGCTAGTTTTATGTCAGGCTAGGATGTGGTGGAGGGTGCTGACTAGTTTTATGTCAACTTGACACATTCTAGAGGAGGGAAGCATAATTGAGAAAATTTATCTTAAGATTGGGCTGGGATGGGTTGGAGAGATGGCTCAGAGGTTAGGAGTACTGACTGCTCTTCCAGAAGTCCTGAATTCAATTCCCATCAACCACATGGTGGCTCACAACCATCTGTAATGGGATCCAATGCCTTTTTCTGGCGTGACTGAAGAGAACAACAGTGTACTCACATATATAAAATAAGCAATAGTTTAAAAAAAAAAGGTTGAGCTGGGACAGGCAAGCCTATAGGACATTTTCTTAATGAATAATTCATGAGGGAGGGCTTGGGCTATTATGGACAGAGATACTCCTGGGCTGGTGGTTGTGGAGTCTATAAGAAGCAGGCTGAGGAAGCCAGTGAGCAGTGCTCTTCCATAGGCACCGCATCAGCTCCTGCCTCCTGTCCCTGTGTGCTTGAGCTCCTGCCTGCCTTGCTTTGGTAATAAGCTGTCACATGGGGCTGTGAATGAAGTAACCCTTTCCTCCCCAGCTGCTTTTTGTCAGAGTGTTCCATCCCAATAGAAACCCTAAGACAGACTTAAAACAGCTTCCATTTACAGTTGGCTTTGTAAGAAGTAATGATGAAGAGGATCAATTCCATGCCTTGAAATAGTTCAATGGAGAGTCTGGGGTCATACTGTTATCTAGATTACCTGTGGTAGGACACCACTGCATGTTTCCTTGTATTTATGTGGTATGGTATGGGTTGTCATTCAGAAAACCCAGTTAGAATAATTTCTCTCTTGATCACAGTTTTCACCTCTACTTTGACTGATGACACAATATGCAAAATCATGTGACTGACAAACAACTCATGGGAAAATACTGTATCTGTCACCTGCATGCGGTCAGGAGTGCTCAGCTTGTGTTGCTGTTACTTTGGTGGGAAAATGTTGCAGCTTGTTCATCTTCCTACACTTCTGGTCTCTTTGTCCACTCTCCCTGACATACAACTTGGAAGCAAGTTAGAAGGTCAAGTTTGGGGACTCTGCACTTCCATCAGAAGAGTCTGTCTTAAACTTTATTTAATATTTTGTTGGGACTCCTTGTAAAGGCTTTACATGGTAGAAACTCATTGAGAAGGGAGCCTCCTCCATGAATGGGAAGCAATTCCTGAAAACACAATGCATTCTTCCCCTCTGTTCTACTCAATGCTGTTTTCTTACCCTCTTAAAAACTTGCCTCCAGCCAAGCATGGCAGTCCACACTTGGCAATCACAGCACTCTGGAGGCAGATCTCTGAGTTCAAGGCCAGCCTGGTGCACATAGTGAGTTCTAGACCAGCCAGGGTATGTAGTGAGATTTTTGTCTCAATAAAACAAAACAACAAACCTGCCTTCAATACTGCTTCAGATGCTGGTGGTATCTGGGCTCTTTATCGAACAGTAATCTCTGTCTGGGTTCTTTCTAAAGTGTCTTCATTCTTTGTTTTTAGATGCTAATGAGAGCAGATGCCATCAGGGGAAGACACTTTATGGAGCTGGCTTGAGAACTGAGGGAGAAAATCACCTTCGGTTTCTTCAAGGAAGCCTGCCTTTTCAAGCCTGTTGGGCTGCCTGCTGCCAGGACTCTGCCTGTCATGTTCTGTGGTGGCTGGAAGGGATGTGCTTTCAGGCTGACTGCAGCAAGCCCCAGAGCTGCCAGCCTTTTAGGACAGACTCTTCCAATTCCATGCTGATATTTTTTCAAAAATCCCAAACTGCAAATGATTTGGGTCTTCTACCTGAAGATGATGAACCCCATCTTCTAAGGCTAGGCTGGGGCAGGACATCGTGGAGGAGGCAGAGCCTCCCTGGGGCTCCCCTCACCCTTTCTGTACCCTCTAGTCACCACCGGAGCTTACTCAGGGATCGTCAGAAGAGAGATCTTCTCAGTGTGGTACCTACAAGTGTAGCAGTGCCACATTCTAAAGTGAATCACTCCGAGGAAGCAGGTGCTGTGAGTCCCAGCGCCTCTGCAGAGGTAAGCAAGCAGGTTCCCAGGGAGTAGAACTTAAATCTGTTCCTCCACATCCATGTACGAGCAGTTGGGCTGATGCTTGTGGGCAGTGCTCACAGACTGGTGTGTGTGTAAAGCTGGCTGGTGTTTCTTCATAGGTCCCAGGAATGTTCATTTTACACAGGTCTGACAACTGTTTTCGTTAGAGCAGAAAGCTGCTCATTATCTGTTCTAAGCTAGTTCTTGGCTACAGGTAAGTGCTGCTGTGTGGGTGTGAGCCTCTACCAATGGTTTTGCAGTGTTTTCTGCCAGATTGCAAAACAGTCATTGGTGTAGCTGCAGTCAAGTTTTCCTCCTCCGTCTCCTGCCTATAAACACATTCCTTATGAGTTGATTTCTATTCCAGTCTGAATGAGCCATCCTGGTCCTGTCGACCAAGATCTGACCTGCTGGGCTGGGATGCATGAGGTCTGTCAGCCAAGAGGTGTCTGGGGACATTCTCACCGAGCTTACATGCTAAGGGAGATGCTACCAATAGAGTTTATTCTGCTTATTATGTTTCTTTATTGTTGATTTTCCTGCACAATGATTAAAAGAAGTGACTCATTCTGTGCTCAGTCTGACTTGTTACTGCAACTTATTTTTGTATTTGTTTTGTCCTAGTTGTCTCTGTTAAGTCCAAATCAGAGTGGGGAGGTTACTACTTGCCAGGCACTGTGTGTGCTAATCCCTGTATTATGTCATTTTGTTTAATTTTCCTGACAATATTTCCAAGTAGGTAGTATTAGTTTTGTTTTACTAGTGAGGAAACTGAGGCCCAAAAGAGGTGAAGCAGCCTGCCTGAAATCATGCAGCTACTGAGCACCAGGTCTAGGTACTCAGTAAATCCAGGCTTACTATTTAGGAAAAATTTTGACTGAACCATTACAGACTACCACTCTTGACTGAATATGCCCACAACCATTTATGTAAACCTGCCATCCATGTGAAGTACTTCTCTAAGCATTAGAAGTGTGAAAGCATGTAAGCCGTGGTCTGTGTCCTCAGGGGACACTGACATAAGAGGCTAAGTCTTCCCAGTGGAATTGCTACTCACCCAATTGTTTGTTTGTTTGTTTGTTTATTTATTTACTTATATCTCAATTGCAGTCCCCTCACCCCAAATCCCCATCTACTCCTCCTCTTCAGAAAAGGGCAGGCCTCCCATGGATATTGATCAGCCAAGGAATATCAATCTGTAGTAAGACCAGGCAGCCCTCTCCTATTAAGGCTGGATGACGCAACCCAGTAATAGGAAAGGGTCCGAAAAACAGGCAGCAGAGTCAGAGACATCCCCTGCTCTCACTATAACGAGCCCCACAAGAAGACCAAGCTGCACAGCTGTGACATATGTGCAGGCGGCCTGGGTGGTGGGTCAGCCTCTGTGAGCTCCCGTTAGTTGATTCTGTGGGTTTTCTTGTGGTGTCCTTGACCCCTCTTACTCCTACAATCTTTCCTCCCTTTCTGTGGGTCTCTACATCTGTTTCCATCACGTGCTGGCAGAAGCCTCTCTGATGCCAGTTGGCACCCATCTGTGAGCATAGCAGAATATCACTAGGAATTGTCTCATTCACTTTTTTTCCTTGCCAGTTGTATTTGTTTCTATCCTAGGTCCCTGGACTGCCCATCCTCCGGATCTTGTTCTTCAGGCAGTGGCAGGCATGGGCTTCCTCTCACGGCAAGAATCTAAGTTGGACCACACATTGGTTGGCCACTTCCACAATTTCTGTGCTATTTTTATCCTGGCACTTCTTGTAGGCAGGGCAAATTGTAGGTTGAAAGTTCTGTAGCTGGAATCCCTCCACTGGAAGCCTTGCCTAGTTACAGGAGATGGCCAGGCCAGGCTCTGTATCCCCCATTGCTAGGAGTCTTAGCTAGGGTCATCATCCTAGATTCCTGGGAGTTTGTTTTGTTTTGTTGTTGTTGATGATCTTGGTGGTGGGTTTTTTTTTTTTTTTTTTGGTTGTTTTGTTTTGTTTTTTGCACTGGGTTTCTAGCTTGTCCCAGAGATGACCCCCTATTCCAGTTGTCTCTCCTAGTACTCTCTCTCCCCCTCCATCCTCCTTTTCTTTCTTTCTTTTTTTGAGACAGGGTTTCTCTGTGTAGCCCTGGCTGTCCTGTAACTCACTCTGTAGACCAGGCTGACCTCGAACTCAGAAATCCTCCTGCCTTTGCCTCCCAAGAGCTGGGATTAAAGGTGTGCGTCACCACTGCCTGGCTCCCCTCCATCATTCTTGCATCTGATCCCTCCTATTCCCCTTCCCCACCTGCCTTCAGCCCACGGTGATATTTACCCTACTCCTCCGTCCAGACCCCTCCCTACTCCACCCAGGATGTCTATTTTATTTCCGCTTCACAGTGAGAATCGCATGTCTCTCCCTGATCCCCTCCTTGTTACTTCTCTGGATCTGTGGATTGTAGAGTAGCTATCCTTTACTTTATGGTAAGTGAGAACACACCATGTTTGCCTTTCCGTATCTGGGTCAGGATGATATTTTTCTAGTTCTGTCCATTTGCCTGCAGATTTCATGATGTTCTTGTTTTGTTTTGTTTTGTTTTGTTTTGTTTTGTTTTGTTTTTTAATGTATCTTGCCTCAAGTTTATGTGTAAACACAGGTCATCTGCAATTAGTGTGTGGGTAGGTGTGTCACAGCAGTCCTTCTGTTTTCACACTGGCAGGAGCCTTTTCTATGGGGCCTTCACAGGAGCCTGGGCACCTTTGGGAGCCTGAGCTGGAGCTGCAGCCTCTGCCTTGGTTTGAGCCTTGGGCTTTGGCTGGCAGAGCCTACGCCCTTTGGCCATGTAGCTTTGAATCTGCTTCCCAAGCTTGGGGTGAGTGATGAAAGCCAGGCGGCTGAGTTTGCGGCTGGGGCCCCTTGGCATCTTGGGCTTGATGGCCTGAGGCTTCACCAGGGCCTTGATGGCCTCTGCGCACGCACTCACTGCCTTTGCATTGCTGACCTGCATCTTCTTCAGGCTTTTCTCGTGCTTCTTGGCAAAGCGCATGTTCCTCAGGAACTTGGGATCAACCCCCCTTAAGAGATTTGTATCTTTACGACTGGGGTTTCTTGATGCCATTTCTGTGTTATTTGTGGCATTGGGTTGTGTGTGGTGTGGTTCTGGGACTGGGACTTGGACGTGGCATGTCTTCATGGTAACCTGAGGCTCCTCCAATGCCTGCGACCTGAAGAGAAAGAGCTCATGATGTAATTTTTTTTAAAAAATTGTATGATCTCATAAAACAAATTTGGCAATGTTCTTTCTTCCTATTTTGTGGGATAATTTGAAGAGTATTGGTATTAGCTATTCTTTGAAAGTCTGGTAGAATTCTGTGCTGAAACCACCTGGCCCTCGACCACCTGGCCCTCGACCACCTGGCCCTCGGTTTTTGTTGTTGTTGTTTCTTTGTTTGTATGTTTTTTGGTCTGGGAGACTTTTAATGGCTGCTGCTTCTATTTCCTTAGGGGTTATTGGTCTGTATAAGTTGTTTATCTGATCTTGATGTAACTTTGGTAAGTGGTATCTATTGAGAAACTTGTCCACTTCTTTTAGATTTTCCAGTTTTGTATAGGACAGTTTTTTGAAGTATGACCTAATGATTCTTTGAATTTTCTCGGTAACTATTGTTATATCCCCTTTTCGGTTCTGATTTTGTAAATTTGGATTTTTTTCTCTCTTCCTTGTAGTTAGCTTGGATAAGGGTTTGTCTGTGTTGCTGATTTTCTAGAAGAACCAACTCTTTGTTTCTTTGATTCTTTGCATTGCTCTCTTTTTTTCTAATTGATTGATTTCAGCTCTGAGTTTGATTACTCCCTGCCATCTGCTCCTCTTGGGTGTGTTTATTTCTTTTTGTTCTAGAGCTCTCAGGTGTGCTGTTAAATTGCAAGTGTAAGGTCTCTCTAATTTCTTTATGGAGACACTTAGTGCTACCAACTTTCCTCTTAGCATGGCTTTCATTGTGTCCCATAAGTTTGGGTATGGTATGCATTGATTCATTTCAGTGAATCTTAGGAAGTATTTATTTATTTCATTTGTTCTTTCATTCATTTGCTCTTTCTTTCTTCCTTTCTTCCTTTCTTCCTTCCTTCCTTGACCCAGTGGTGATTCAGTAGAGATTTGTTCAGTTTCCATGAATGCATGGGCTTTTTGTTGTTTCTGTTGTTGTTGAAGCGTTAATCTTTGCTACTTGGATAAAATTCAGGGACATAGTTCAATTTTCTTGTATCTGTTGAGACTTGCTTTGTGATAGAGTATATCGTATGGCTCTTAAATTCTCTCTTCCCTTTTCTTTTGGAGGACAGGGTGTAGTATATATGTTCCATTTAAAGCTGAACATTCTACAGTTTCTTATTCTCTGCATCTAGTTGTGGGTTTTAGTGTTAACCATCATCTACTGCACATAGAAGCTTCTCTGAAGTGGATGAGAACTGCAGTGACCTATGGCTATAGTGTACGTCATTAGGAGTCAGTTCAGTGCTGTGTCTATGTAGCAGAAAAAGACAGGTAGGTTCTCCTCTAGAGCCTATAACCTGCCTACCTAAGATTCTTAGCTTAACAATGGTGCCAGATAAGTTTCATCTTGTGAACTTTTTTTTTTTTTTTTGGATTTGGTTTTTTCAAGACAGGGTTTCTCTGTATAGCCCTGACTGTCCTAGAACTCACTCTGTAGACCAAGCTGGCCTTGAACTCAGAAATCCGCCTGCCTCTGCCTCCCAGAGTGCTGGGATTACAGGCATGCGCCACCACCGCCCAGCTTGGACTTTTCGTATTTATTTATTTATGAATGATTGTGGTAACCAGAGGTTACTTTAACCATGGAAAGTGAAACCACAGATAAGAAGGATAGCTCTAGTCAGGTGTCACTGTGCAATGACTAGATTGGAACAGGACAAAATATATAGAGCCCCATAAAGTAGGCTCTTCAGGCTAGAGAGATGCTTGCTATCAAATAAGTAAACGATACAGAAAAGAAGATAAATAAGAATCCGTTAGACTTGGGGTGCCCAAACTTTAGCATCTATCAGCGTCACTTGAAGTCTGTGTTCTAAAGAGATCACTAGGCCCCAATCCAGAATCGTAGAGTCCACAGGTTTAGAGTGGGGCCTCAGAATTTGATTTTCTAAGTTCCTAGAGATCACTAGTACTTTGGTCCAGGGAACATACTTCAGAGCTGCTGCCTTATAGGCTGGGTAGGAGTGGGGAGGAACTCTAGGATTATCCTTAAGCATGGATTATCCATAAGCAGGATATACTCTTCATTGTGATATGGAGGAAGGATTTCATGAATATCTAAAGCAGGTATTTATAGGTTTGCTAAGAGGAATTCTTAGGTCATTTCTTGGTTCTTCTGAAGTGTGGTAGATTATTTATGGGAAATGGAAGCAGGATGGGGACAGGTGGACAACAGGCAGGCAGATTAAGGGTTGGGGAGAGTGGTAAGGGTCTGAAATAGCCTTAGTGACAGATAGAAGATGGCAAACTAGGCAAGGAAATAGGAATCCTTCTAGGTAGCCTTGAAGCTGATGCCGTGAACGTACAACAGAATGCACCACTCACTCGCCAGTAACACGAGTCTTCTCCATAGCTCCCAGCGACCCTGCAAGGAAAAGGCTGGTGGCTTGACTCATCCAAGTTAGGAAATTTGCTAGATGGTTTGTGCAGAAGGAAATTGGGGCATGGAAATTAAGGTTTTCAAGAGAGTGTATGACAGAGACTACAGAAGATTTGAAAGGAGGTAAAGACAGGAAGGGCTGACAGTTAAATGGAGAAGCTTGTCATTTAAAGGTTGCCATGGTCGATTTGCAGATATTGGGGGAACAGGGTGGCTATGAGAAGGGCAGGTGGCCATATGCAGAAAATCGGATGCTTGAATTTAGGATGTGGGGTTGTAGTTCTGAGAGGAACAGGGTCTGAAGTATGGCTGTGGAGGACATTGCTGAAGTACAGTGGAAAGGTTTATTAGTGACAAGGAGCTCAAAGAGATTCAGGAAGCCTCAAAGAGCTGTTAGTGAGTTGTCCTTGTGGGAGCTGAGATGGTCTCAACAGCAACAGCTGATGTTAACTGAACAAATCTATGCAGTTCTGCTAGTATCCCTATTAGAGAGAAGAAACAAAGAGGGAAGACGCAGCTAGTCCATTCCACCCAGAGTCTCTTCTTGGAGCCCTCCTACTCCTTAGGCTGGACTTGGGGTGGGAAGGGATTTGAAAGCCAGACATTGTGGAGAGGAGGAGTGGTGAGTTTACAGGGACAGGATGGAATGAGGCCAGCACACTGGAGGGTATGTGTGCTTACAGTGAAAGGATAGAAAATACAGCCTAAGTCTCTAATGACCCCAAGAAATCAAAAGTTTAAAATGCTATTTCGCTCCAAAGAAGCTCTAATGCCAGCCTTCTAAGGAGCCCCAAACGCTTCACATTCCAGAGCCCGCCCTTGTTAGGAGCTAGGCAAAAAGGCCTTGAATAAGTGATCCTGGCCCCCGTAAGGTAACTTTCTAGAAAAGAGCTAATTATCTGTTTATCTTGCTTCTGTAAACTGCTAATGCCTTTACCCCCCAACTCAATATTTTTAGACCCCAGCAATTAGCTTAGCACTGAGTCACTGAGTAACTTGCCTTTCTGCCCTCAGCTTGAGACCTTTGGCCTCAAGAGATAGCTCACCCTGTCCCAGGAGCTAGCTCATCTGATGACTGGCCCAAAGTTTAACTCTACAATGCCCCAAGGATGTTTGCTCCAGATAATCATTAACCTTCCTTAAGACATAAACTATTGCCTGACTTGTTCATTCTATGCTTCCTGTCCAGTGCATGATTGTCTTCCACCCCTTGCCTTGTGATTTTTCCCTTTAAATACCCCTGACTTGAGTTGCACAGGGTCCACAGTCCTCTAGCCCTGCGCGGTATACGACTGTGGAGCCCAGAGCCTCTGGAATAAAAATCCTCTTGCTATTGCATCAAGACTGTTTCTCTTGAGTGATATGGATGTCGCCTTCCGAGGCATGGGGTGCTGGGGCGCCCTCAGTTTTAGGGGGTCTTACAACAGCAATGTGTCAGCTGGAGGCTTCTTCTTCTCCTTGTTTACCTGTGGCAGTGGCACACAGTTTGCTGTTCCTGAACAGGACTTTCAGAGCTCTGGAGGAGGACTATTTACTATACATGAACTTGGGAGTAGGAATAGGTCTTTGCTGCAGGTACTGCTGCACAGAGACATTGCAGAGTGCAAGCAGTCTTCCCAGCCATGAAACTGTTAGAGCCTCCATGTTGTTCTTAGGAGCTTAATGCATACTCCCTCAGGCCATGGAAAGCTCTGAGAGTTGGTAAACTGTGCATTCCAAGTATTTAACCGGCAGGCATTTCTTTGAGGAGACAACTTGAGAGTTCAAACTGGTAATCAACAGGGAAAAGTAGAAGACCATATTTGCACTACAGTTCTTGTTCTAGTCATCGAGGATTGGCCAGCACCAATGTTTCTAGTTTATTCTGTTTTCTGAGGTAGGTCAAGTAACCCTGCATTGGAAGTTGGGCAAAGCTGTAGCCTGCATTGCTCTGGTCTTTCCTGAAATGTCTGTAGCACCTGGCTTGTCGTGGTGAATTGTCCATTCTTTTGGATACACAGATCATGATCCCCCAAAGTAAGCACTGTGGGCAGTTTGCATTTGAAGTGGGGAGTGCTATTATTCCCTTCCCACCACTTAAAAGAGGGAAAAGTTAGTCTAGTTTGGCTTGAGCACTGTACTTTTGTGTCAAGAGCCGTTGAATTGTTGCAGAAGGGACAGGGAGGCTGGTTAATTGGGTCCTGGAACAGGCACTGTGTGTGAGGTTTAGCCCCAGGCAATTAGCTGCTGCCAGGCCTGCTTTGTGAAGGAGGCCAGGAAGGAAGGTCCATATGGACGAGTTTGGCTTTAAGAAGGCTCAGGTGTTGTCTTTACCATGAACATTCCCTTCCAGCCATTGGTCGCAGCTTCCACAGCCTCCCATCTACACAGCTGCCTGCTGCCTGCTTTCCCTGAGAACTGTGCTGACTCTGTAAAGCCTGAGTTTACCTCTTATCAGAAGATAAAGCATGGGGTGTGGGCCGAGAGGAGGAGGCTTACATAACAGCCCAGGACTGCAGCTCCAGCTATTCAGGTGTTCTTTGTTGTCTGTCATGCCCGGCCGCAGCTCTCCATGCTTTCCTGCTTGCTTGCTTTTGGTTTGTATTTTTAAATTTCTTCTAAGCCCTTTCAGCTTGTGAAATTATTGCCAAGAGTTCATTTATTCTTCTGGTTATTACTCTGACAAATTTGGAATCCCTTGGGGCCTAGCTTTTTTCAAATTCTAATTCTTAGTTACCTAACAGACAAGCTAACAGTCTTTGCCCTTTTTTTTTTTCTTTTACAGCCCTAGTCTGCTTCCGGGCATCTGTCTTGGACAGTTTGTGTGCTCTCTCACTCCTGACTTAGACTCTTCTCATACTTAGCATCTCCTCTCTCCAATGTAATTTTACACAAATGGCTTATTACATCATGAGAAAAATTGAGCAGCCAGTTCTCTTGTTTTGTGGCATGACAGAAGTCCCTGAAGGCCAGCATCCTTTCTCAAAGCCTTAATTTCTGAACTGCAGCACCTTCCATTTCCCCTTTTCCGGACTGTCCAGTTTCCTGTGTTATCCTAGAGTGTCTTTAATAGTCTGCTAGCTGTGTGTGAAGGAAAATGCAACACAAACTTAATTGAGAGACAATGGTAATTCAATCTTTGGGTGAGACAACTAAAATCTAATCTTGTAAGCCTTATTAAAATCTGATTCCTCTGGTGATGAATCCTTGTGGATCTGCCATGATATCAGGAAACTGTAGCAGCTACATCTTATCCCTCTGCTGTCTGGGTTCCAAAGAGAATGAACTCTCTCCTGCTTCTTCTTTTTTTCTGTCCGACCCAGAAGTCCTGCCTACTTGCCCAGTAATTGGCTCCTTTATCCATTAGGGGATTGGTTCACAAGAACAGCACCAGGACCATCCACAATATCTTTTTTTTTAATATTTTTTTATTTTATGTATATGAGTACACTGTATTATCACCAGAGGAATTTAATAGATCCTCCAGAGATTTTAATAAGGCTTACAATGTAAGACCCCCAAAACCGAGGGTGCCCCAGCACCCCACACCCCGGAAGGTGACACCCAAATCACTCGCGAGAAACGGTCTCGATGCAATAGCATGAGGATTTCTTTATTTCCAGAATTCTGGGTTCCATAGCCATGCGCCACGCAGGGTCAGATGACTATGGACCACGAGTGCCGAATTGAGACAGCTTTTATAAGTTTACGACAGAGCCCGCGAATCACAAACCAATCATTTCTTAGCATGGAGAGCCCTCGAAATGCAAGCCAATTGACTTGTACCACTCCATAGTTTGTAGGCCAATCAGTTTAAATTATCGGAGCCCGCGCTCAGTGAACCAATTAGTTTCCTATAGTGTCTACAGCTGCGTGAACTCCTGCTTAGAGGGGTAATGGCTTAAGTTTACAGAAGCAAGATAAGCTTAGCCCATTTTCAGTTACCCTATGGGGCCAGGATCACCTATTCAAGGCCTTTCTGCTAGGTCTAAACAAAGGGCGGGCTCTGGAATGTGACCTTTTACCTAGTTTCTAACAAAGCGAAATAGCATTTTAAACTACTGATTTCTTGGGGTCGTTAGAATTAGGCTGTATTATTTTCTATCTTTTCAACAAGATTAGATTTTAGTTGTCTCACCCAGAGATTGAGTTACCATTGTTTCTCAACTAAGTTTGTGTTGCGTTTTCCTTCACACACAGCTAGTCTGGGTTCAAGAGAGAAAGGTAGAGCGGCCAAGCATGGGTTTGCCTGAGGTGCTCCACAAAGGCCACATCAGATCCCATTACAGATGGTTGTGAGTCACCATATGGTTGCTGGGAATTGAACTCAGGACCTCTAGAAGAGCAGTCAGTGCTCTTACCTGCTGAGCCATCCAGCCCCCTTATTTATTCCTTAAATGTACACTCCCCAGGAAAGCCGTGGTCCAAGCTTTTTAAACTAGGCAGTCTCTGTACTACAGATAAGCTTAGGTTCCCATCTCTTCTTGGGTGATCTTTTCAAATGTGTCTTTCAAAGAGTTGTGAGTTTCACCCTAAGATTTTTTTGGATACAGCTGTTCATGTTACTTCTTTGTTACCATTCTAGCATCAGTAAACCAGTAGTTCCTCTCAAGGTTGATGATTTCTATTTTCATGTTCTGGTTTCTGCTTGCTCTCATGTTGAGTTCACTCATTTTTCTCTATTTTTGTTTTCTATTTTATTGATTTCTATTTTCATTTGTGTATTTGTTTTGTTTTGTTTTTCAAGATAGGGTTTATCTGTGTAGATCTGCCTTCCACTGCCTCCTGGGTGCTGAGAGTAAAGGTGTGTGTGCCACTGCCTGACTGGTTTCTACTCTAATTTTAGTATTGCACATCTTCAACTCAATACATTTACTTTTTATTTTTATTTTTTAAGATTTAATGTAAGGTCACTAATTTGAGACTCTAACTTTTCCTCTGTTTCTCTCCCCCTCCCCCTTCTTTTTTGAGATAGGGTATTTTTGTATAGTCTAGACTGTCCTTGAACTCACAGCCTCACTCTCCTGAGTGAGCTGCAGTGCCTAGCAAAGTTCTAATTGTTTTTGTTATCGTTATGATTGTCATAAAGTGTATAGTATACATCTTTATGTGAAATGCTGTTATTATTAAAGTACTTTCGTTGTTTAACACCTTGCATTTCTCCTTGCAGCACTTTGAAACGATATTTATTTTTAGTGCGCGCGCGCGCGCGTGTGTGTGTGTGTGTGTGTGTGTGTGTGTGTGTGTGTGTGTGCATGAGGGTATAGGTGTCTGTGGAAGGCAGAGGCATTAGATCCCCTAGAGCTGGAGTTGTAGAGGGTGCAAGCCACTTGACATGGGTTCTGGGACTTGAACTCCACTCCACTGCAAGAACAGTATGCACTCTTAAATGCAGTGATGTCTTAGTTTGGGATTGTTTCTATAATCGTTAGTTCTGTATTCCTGAGTATATGTGTGTCTTAGTTCTCTGGCTGCTTAGATGAAATTCTCCTTGGCACCATTTTAAGCACTTCAGTAGCTATTCTTGGGTAGTTTCATGCTCCGGGCTTGTTGCACATCTCAGTTCTGTGTCAGATGTGGGCTTGCCGCTTCCTTTAGACTGGAAAGTAGTAGACCACATCTCCTCAGATCTTCATTGCTGACACTCCTCCCCTGCTCTCCTTCCAAACACAAGTAGTAACCTGGGTTTGTCAGTCACTGATGCTCTGCTCATTTCTTTCTGGTCTTTTCTCCTTCTCTTTGTCTCAGTTGAATATGTTCTATTAAATCTCTTCACATTTTTCCAAACCTGCTCTTAAATCACCATAGGGAAAAGCCAGGCATGGTAGAACAGACCCATATTCTCAGCACTTGGAAAGTGGAAACAAGAAGATAAAAGTCCAAAATTATCCTTTACTACATCATGAGTTCAAGGCCAGTCTGAGCTTTATCTCAAAAAGAACAGCACAAGCAAAAATCACCATAGTATAATTATTCTTTAAATATTATTTTATTAGATATATTCTTTATTTACATTTCAAATGTTGTCCCCTTTCCTGGTTCCCCGCCCCAAACTCTTCAACCCACCCCCTCTCCCCCTGCTCACCAATTTACCCACTCCCACTTCCCTGTCCTGGCACTCCCCTATAATGGGACATTTAGCCTTCTTAGGATGAAGGGCCTCTTCTCCCTTTGATGACCAACAAGGCCATCCTCTGCTGCATATGCATCTGGGGCCATGGGTCCCTTCACATGTACTCTTTGGTTGGTGGTTTTGTCCATGGGAGCTCTGGAGGTACTGAGTGATTCATATTGTTGTTCTTCCTATGGGGCTGCAAACCCCTTCAGTTCCTTGGATCTTTTCTCTAGCTCCTCCATTGGGACACTGTGCTCAGTTCAGTGGTTGGTTGAGAGTGTTCCCCTCTGTATTTGTCATGCACTGGCAGAACCTCCCAGGTGACAGCTATATCAGGCTCCTGTCAGTAAGCACTTGTTGGCCACAGTAGTGTCTGGGTTTTGTAACTGTATATGGGATGGATCCCTAGGAGGGGCAGTCTCTGAATGTCCTTTCCCTCAGTCTCTGCTCCACACTTTGTCTCTGTATCTCCTCCTGTGGGTATTTATAATTTTTCATCTT
Source organism: Apodemus sylvaticus (assembly GCF_947179515.1). NCBI lineage: Eukaryota > Metazoa > Chordata > Mammalia > Rodentia > Muridae > Apodemus > Apodemus sylvaticus. Next base: position 140,488,779 of record NC_067474.1, read on the forward strand.
AGACATTGTAGGAGTCATTTCCAGAAGCTTCCTCCTGCATCTGTACTGAATATAGCAGTAGTTTCCCCCTGTATAAACTATATTGTCTTATCATATGAACATACTTGTGATGAAGTTGAATTCAGAAGTTAGGCACTACCAGGGAGTATATTCTATCACCATACCTGAATATCTGAGCTAATTAGGGAATAAAACTTTATTGTAGATCATAGGTTCAGAAGTTAGTCTATGAGGCCAGGCGGTGGTGGCACAAGCCTTTAATCCCAGCACTTGGGAGGCAGAGGCAGGTGGATTTCTGAGTTCGAGGCCAGCCTGGTCTACAAAGTGAGTTCCAGGACAGCCAGGGTTACACAGAGAAATCCTGTCTCAAAAAAACAAAAAAGCAACAATGACAAAAAAAAAAAGAAGTTAGTCTATGGTTGGTTGACTTTGCTCTTGGGTCTGTAGGGCACAGCCTGTCATGGTGGAGTGTGAAGCAGTGGAGAAGCCCGACTTCCAGTGGCTTCTCCCCCTTAACTTCCTCTGGCTAGGCCTTGCACTGTAGCTGTCTTCAGACACACCAGAAGAGGGCATTGCTGGGATTTGAACTTAGGACCTCTAGAAGAGGAAGCAGCCAATGCTCTTAATCACTGAGCCATCTCTCAAGCCCACTTCCTACTTCTTTTTTTTTTCCAAAAAGATTTGTCTATTTATTTATTATATATAAGTACAGTATAGTTGTCTTCAGACACTCCAGAAGAAGGCATCAGATCTTGTTATGGATGGTTGTGAGCCACCATGTGGTTGCTGGGATTTGAAACTCAGGACCTTCAGAAGAGCAGTCGGTGCTCTTAACCGCTGAGCCATCTCTCCAGCCCTCACTTACTACTTCTCCTTCTCCTTTTCCTTATCCTTTTTTTCACTTCCTACTTCTTAAAGTTTCTATTGGTAAACTAAACCTTCAATACTTGGATCTTTGGAGAACATGTCAGACCCAAACTATAGCAGAGACTAACATAAATAACTGATAATGGAATAGAAAAAAATGTATGCATTTAGTAAAGTAAGGGTTACTTGAACATGTGTACGGTGTTACAATGACAGTCGAGCTGATAACCAAGACAGCAAATGCTGTATGAATGCACTGCAATGGGGGGACTCGGGTTTCAGGAAGGAGAGACTCGGATGGTGTGGGATCTTATTATGCTACAAAGAATGATGTGCACTTAAAACTTATGTGTTGGGCTGGAGAGATGGCTCAGCTGGTAAGAGCACCGACTGCTCTTCCAAAGGTCATGAGTTCAAATCCCAGCATCCACATGGTGGCTCACAACCATCCATAAAGAGATCTGACGTCCTCTTCTGGCATCTAAAGACAGCTACAGTGTACTTACATATAATAAATAAATATTTTAAAAAAAACTTATGTGTTGTTTAGCCCTGGAAATTTCCATTTAGTATTTCCAGACTGCATTGGTCTCTAGTAACTGAAACCACGGCCAGCCAAATTATGGTTTAGAAGGAATTATTGTATGTTTACCTTCTCCTACAGCTTCTTGGATGTTTATGAAATACAATGATTATATGTTTTGTGGTGCTTGGAGATCATACCTATGGCCTATGCACAGCAAGCAACACCTGTATCTCTAACTTTTTTGGTACCTTTTAGACAGGGTCCTCTACATAGAGAGACTATTACATAGCCCAAGAGGTTCTCAATCTCCCATGATCCTCCTGTGCCAGCCTTCTAAGTGCGGAGATTAAAGGTGTACATCACACCATATTTAGCTCTTTCTTTTGTTTTCTTTTCTTTTCCATTAAAGGCCCAGTGTGCTAGGGTTGGAAATCCAGTGCCTCTCACATACTAGATTAGGTCTGTACCACTGAATTATCCAAGCAGCCTGGGTCACTTTTAAAAAATGTTTAATTAATTAATTTTTGAAAATCATCATTATTATTATTAATGTGTATGTGGTATGCATGCATGTGTGTGTGCATGTATGTGATGTGGAGTAGGTATACCAGTGTATGTGGTGGTTAGAGGACAACCATGGAGCTGGTTCTGGGAGCAGAATTCATGTCACCAAGCTTGCAAAACTATCACTTTACTCATCTCTGTCCAGGACCCGTTTGAATGGAATAAGATTCCGCTGTGCCAGGACATATGTTATCGATCTCCTGTGTATATATGCTTATATATTTCACAGTAACAAAACTCCTCCTTATTTTTTGAGGTTCACTGCAGGCTTTCCTTGTTCCTGCTCTGTTTTCAGGCCACTTAGCACTACCAAATGTGTCCTTGACCACATCTTTTTGCCTCTTCAGTTACTACCCCAGTCTATTTCCAGCTCTACCCACAGATATCAACTCGAGTCTACAGCTTTCTCCTCATAGTTGACTTATGTAACCCCTGGTCCTGGGGAAATTTCTCCTGCAGTCACTCTTGCCATGGCCATTGGTAAATCCCAGTTTCCTGTGGCAGCGTGTTCCCATCAGCCTGTGCCCGAGAGGCCACTTTGCCTTGTCTTGGAAGGCTGCGCTGTGCCGCTTCCCGTTTGTGAGTCCTTCCCACTTCTGTCCCTTCTGATGGTAGCACTGGGTCATGTCATGCATCAGCCTTCCCAAATTCTGCTTTCCTCTTCCTACAGCTTCAGCTACAGCCTAGGAATGTGAGTCCAAGTCCGAGTTTCTACTGCCATGTCCCAGAGGTGGTGTAGACTCACACAGCTTGATGTGTCTCACACAGCTTGCTCGTTAGTTCCTGTGTTCTGTCTTGATTTTTGACATTACTATACAGTCAGCCTTTCACTCAGGCTAGAAACACTGAAAAGACTCAGACTCATTTTCTCCAAATCCCAGATCTATTTGGCTCTACACATATTAGATCTTTAATATTTTGAAATCCATCCCACAGGAGGAATCTCCAGTGGAGATGGCAGAGTGAATTGCTCTCCTGAACCTTCACAGATAATAGTGGTAAAGTCTTTTTTTTTTTTAAAGGACATAAAGGAACTGGAAAGACCCCAGAAGAAATAGAAGCTAGAGGAAAGTTTAATTTTGAAAGATGGAGATCAGAGGTGATAAAATGTTCATTTGCACTTTTAAAAAAATGCTGCCCGAGAGCCTCCTGCACAAGAGTGCCAAAGAAAAGCCTGCCTGCCTCTTGGTGGCCAGGGCCAGGGTGCACAGTAAAACTAGACATTTAGCAGAATGACCTTTTAAGGAAACAACATCAACAACAAAATGCAAAACAATAAACCACAAAGAAGATGAGCTCCCGACTGTAAGCTACAATCCCTGACTAAAGCATATGGGAAGACTGCAGGAGGCCTGGAGAAGAAGCTCGCAGCAATGAAAAAGACAGAGGTCAATTGTGAAGACAGTCTGTGCCAGGTTGAGCTTAATATCTATTGCCTTTTATACCACGTCCATCTCCTAACCATGGGAAGCAGGTGGTCAAAGTCTGCGGGCTTAGGCTTTGAGATGTCAGAGAACAGAGTCTGTGACTTAATATGTCTTCTAGACAGAGTGTGTCAGTTGCTCTCATAAGCTCACTGCAGCTGTCATTCCTGAGACTGGCAGAAGTCTGGCCCTGTCACATTCTGTCATGTATAGAGGAGGGCTCATGAGGCCCCCTCTTTAAGGAACTGTGGACAGTCAGTGGTCACTAGAGGATGGTCACTGCTTCCTTCTCCTCCTCCACTGAGAGCTGTCCGTGCTCCACGAATAACTGCTGAACTGTGGCTATGCAGTCCACACATTCAACTCAGTGGGGAGGAAGACAGAGAGTAGCATGACAGGTGACTTGTTGGGAACAAGAGTTTCAGTGGGAGAGGATGATGGAGGGTGACAAAATTCATTATGGACATGTGGAAATTGTCGAATTTTTTAAAAAAGGAATCAGTTGAGAACAGGCCTCAAGCTTGAGTGACTGTAATCAAGGCTAGAAGGCTGTCAACAGGAACTGACTCCATGTTGACTCAGATGATGGAATTAGTTGTCCAAAATGCCCAAGTAACTGCTGTTTGTGTATTTAAGGACTCGAAGTAAAACTGCCAAATTGAAAGTACAAGAAAGGGCTGGAGAGATGACTCAGTGGTTAAGAGCACTGAGTATTCTTTTAGAGGTCCTGAGTTCAATTCCCAGCAACCACATGGTGGCTCACAACCATCTGTAATGGTGAACTGATGCCTTCTTCTGGTGTGTCTGAAGACAGTAACAGTCTACTCACATGCATTGACAGTAACAGTCTACTCACATGCATTAAATAAATACATAAATCTTGACCGTCTGATAGAATTCTGTATTAAACCATCTGGACCTGGACTTTAAAAAAAAAAAAAAAAGAGGAGGAAGAGAAGGAGGAGGAGGAGGAGAAAGAGGAGGAGGAGGAGAAGGAGAAGGAGAAGGAGAAGAAGAATACAAGAAAAAGAAATGAAATGCAGGTCAGAAACAGAAGCAAACTACTTTTTTCACAGGTGTAATTATATACCTAGAAAATTCCAAGAACTCTAGATTAGAGATAGCAAGGTTATAGGATATAAGGTCAATATACAAAAGTCAATTGTTTGACCTATTAACAGTATAGATGGAAACTAAAGTTTTAAAAATGTATAATAACATTGAAAGCCATGAACTTACTAGGAATAACAGACAAACAGACAATGTTTTAATGAACTATAAAACATTGCTCGGAGAAATTTGAGAAGTCAGTCAATGGAGAAAGAAGCAATTTTACTGGGTTGTTTAGTGTTTCCTTTAGGACTCCTATCTTTTCTCATCCTTCTAAATCCTCAGAATCCCACCTTATTTTGGATCAGTGCATCTGCAAATGTAGTTTAAAGAGATCTTTTTTTTTTTTTTGAGTGACCACAGAATCCAATGACAACTGGTATAATAGAAGAGATGAAATGGAGATTCAGAGTCTTAGAAAAGAAAGATCATGTGAAGATGGAGGCAGAGGTTAGAGTTGGGTTGCTATAAACCAAGGAATGTTGTCTTAGTTACTGTTCTATTGCTGTGAAGAGATATCATGGCTGTGATGGCTTGTATATGCTTGGCCCATGGAGTAGCACTATCAGGAGATATGGCCTTGTTGGAGAAAGTCTGTCACTGTGGGCATGGGCTTTAAGACCCTCATCCTAGCTGTCTGGAAGTCAGTCTTCTCCTAGCAGCCTTCAGATGAACATGAAGAACTCTCAGTTCCTCCTGCACCATACCTGCCTGGACTCTGCCATGCTCTTGCCTTGATGATGATGGACTGAACCTCTGAGCCTATAAGCCAGCCCCAGTTAGCTGGACAGTGGTGGCACACACCTTTAATCCCAGCACTTGGGAGGCAGAGGCAGGTGGATTTCTGAGTTCGAGGCCAGCCCGATCTGCAGAGTGAGTTCCAAGAAAGCCAGGAGCCAGGGCTACACAGATAAACCATGTTTCGAAAACAAACAAACAAACAAACAAAGACAGCCCCAGTTAAATGTTGTGCTTATAAGAGTTGCATTGCCAAGGCAACTCTTACAAAAGAAAGCATTTAACTGAGAACAGTTTCAGAGGGTTAGTCCATGGTCATGGTGGGAAGCAGACAGGCATGGTGCTGGAGCAGTAGCTATGAGCCTTACCTCCTGATCCATAGGTGTCAGGCAGAGAGAGAGAATAAGCCTGGTGCGTGCTTTTGAGATTTCAAAGCCTACCCCCAGGAACATTCCTCTTCTTACAAGGCCACGCCCACTCCAACAAGACCAAGCTTCCTAATCCTTCCTAAACAGTTCCACTAACGGAACCAAGCATTCAAACATTTGAGCCTATGGGTACCACTCTCATTCAATCCATCTCTGGGAACTGGACAAGACAAAAAGAAAGGTTCCCTAGAGCTAAGTGTGGCCCTGATGTCTTGCCTTTGTTCTGTCTCCAGAACAAAGACAAAGTTCTGTTGTTTGTTTTATGATTTTGGTTTTTTGAGACAGGATTTCTCTGTGTGACAGATCCACAACTGTCCTAGAACTTGCTTTGTAGACCAGCCTGGCCTCAAACTTCACAAATTTGCCTGTCTCTGCCCCCTGAGTGTTTGTATTAAAGGCATGTCCCAGCACATCAGGAAAATTCTGTTGTTTTAAGTACTAAATTTATGGTAATGTTTTATGGCTACTCTAGGAAACTAATACAGCTCAGCTATATTAGCATTGAACAAAAAACAATTTTGGGAGAAGAGAAACAAAGTTAAGGGACCTAAACTAACTAGAAGATGTATATTGTAACTAGAAGTTTAGTAATCCACTGAGCAGACAGCCCAGCAAACCCACTGTTCAGGTCTCTAGCAAATATAGAGCAGATGTTCAACTACAAACATTAGGAAATCGCAAGGGGAGACCACAGGAGGTGGTGGTAGTGGTGGTTCTTCTTCTTCTTCTTCTTCTTCTTCTTCTTCTTCTTCTTCTTCTTCTTCTTCTTCTTCTTCTTCTTCTTCTTCTTCTTCTTCTTCTTCTTCTTTTTCTTCTGTTGCTGCTGCTGCTGCTGCTGCTTTTTCTGCTTCTGCTTCTTCTGCTTCTTCTCCTCCTCCTTCTCTTCTTCTTTCTTCTTCCTCCTCCTCTTCTTTCTCTTCTTCTTCCTCTTCCTACTCCTTTTCCTCTTCTTCCTCTCCTCTTCCTTCTCCTCCTCTTCCTCCTCTTCTTCCTCTCCTCTTCCTTCTCCTCCTCTTCCTCCTCTTCTTCCTTCTCCTCCTCCTCCTTCTCCTCCTCTCCTTCTCCTTCTCCTCCTTCTCCTCCTCCTCCTTCTCCTCCTCCTCCTTCATCTCCTTATCCTCCTCTTTCTCTTCCTCCTCCTCTTCTTCTGCACCCACCTTCAAAAAAGTCATCCATTGCAAATTTTGGTAACATCATAGGATGCCTGGAATGCCCTCATCAGCAGGGATACTCCACAATTTTCTCAGAAACTTGACTAGCAGGTGTGAGGTTCCTTAACACTGAAGATAGAGGGGTGTGTGAGAGACAAGAAGAAAGATGAGGAGCAAAGGAGCTGGAAAATTCTCTGAGCTAGGGTGGCACTCCCTAAGGAGGCCAAGGCAGGAGGATAGCGTGTTGGAAGCCAGGGTTATAGAGTGAAACCCTGCTACCATGTCATTCCATTCATGTGACATTCTGGGACATGGAAAATGACTTCTAGGGACAGGGAGTCTGTACAGGGTTCTGCTTAGGGAATGTAGGGGGAGGGAAATTAATTACACAGGAACATGAGGGGTCTTTGGAAGTGAAAGCTATGCTCATTTGAATAGATTATTTCATAGGTGCTCATATCTTTTGTATATATATATATATATATATATCACTTGTACCTTAATAAATCCCTGAATGGGCAAAGATTTAAGTAGGCCTTAGCAAAGGGAAATTATGTCCTACATCTTTAGAGAGATGTACAGGAGGTTCCTGTCACAGCCACTGGAAAGACAGGGTAAAAGCACAGGAGCACCAAGTTCTGGTGAAGCTGGCCTGGCACTGTTGCTCTCTGCCGTGGAAATGTCAGCTGACACTGCAACCCAGCCAGTAATTCAGTGTCTAGAAGCACAGTCAGAAGTTCTACCCCTAAATATTAATCTATGAAAACAGGACCAACATGGTTACATACACCTTAATCCCAGCAGTCTAGAGGCAAAGGAAGAGACAGGCAGATCTCTGAGTTCAAAGCCAACCTGGTCTATGTATCTAGAGTTCTAGGACATCCAAGGCTACATAATGAAACCCTGTCAGTAAATGAATGAGAATGAATGTTAATGCATCTCTATAATGAAATACTACTCAGTAATAATAATTTAAAAAATCAAAGCCAGGCGTGGTGGCGCACGCATGTAATCCCAGCACTTGGGAGGCAGAGGCAGGCAGATTTCTGAGTTTGAGGCCAGCCTGGTCTACAGAGTGAGTTCCAGGACAGCCAGGACTACACAGAGAAACCCTGACTCAAAAAACCAAAAAAAAAAAAAAAAAAGAAAAAAAAGAAAAAAAAATCAAAAATTCAATGGACTACCAATACATTCAGTGCCATGGATGAATCTCAAAACATGTTGAGGGAACACAGCTAGAGATAAAAATAGAACATACATGGTTTCTTTTATAAAAAGTATAAGAAAACTCAGATGAGTCTTCCTGTGACAGAAAACAAGTCACTGGCTGCCTGAGTCTGGAGGAGGCAGGAAGTTAGTGAGGACAGCGGCTCATCTTGGGGCTAATAGCAACATTCTGTCTCTAGGTTGTTGTCATGTGGGTGTGGACATTTGCCAAAAATTGACCTTGTGTTCATCTGATGTGTGAGTTTATGTTCTGTGAATTGTGTTTCCGGTAAGCTGATTCATGAGTTCTCAACCCCACCCTGGTGTAGCTGCTCGGCGTCCTCTCTGGATGAATGTGCTGGTGTTCTTGTTGTCCCTGTGCTTCTTCACACCCTAGCAGTGCAACGTGACCTATAGACAGAGACCTCATCCCACCCTTCTCTGCATATCATCCTTTGGCTGCTCACCAGCGTGGCTCCTTAAATGGTCAGTAGTGCTTTCTGTCTGTCCCTCCCGTCTTCCTGCTCATCTGTACAGTGTATGTGTGCTTGGTCCCCATGGAGGCCAGAAGAGGCCTGTTGGATGATCCTCTGGAACTGGAATGACATGTGCTCTTGAGCTGCCATGTAGGTACTGGGAATTTATCCCAGGTCCTCTGGGAGAGCAGCCAGTGCTCTAAACTGCTGAACTGTTACTTCAGCTCCAAGATTATTTTGTTTTAAAGTAAACTATGCTTGTTCATTTGTTTTGAGATAGGCTCTAACTCCATAACCCAAGCTAGCCTCAATTCTTGGCAATCTCTTGCCTCAGCTTTCTGCATACCAGACTTACAGGTGAGAGTCCCATGCCCAGCTGAAGAAACTTTTTATATGGAAAAAGAAGATTCTATTACTTTTTGTCTTTAATTTGTGGTTCTGGGGGCCAAACCCAGGTCTTGCACATGTCTGGCAGACATTCTGCCAATGAGTCTTTATCTGTAAACTTGAACACTATTTGAATTTCAGTGGTAAGGCTAATTTTTCTTCAGTGTCTGATATCATTTCATGAACCCAGCTGGCACTGTGAATCTGTGGTTCTTGCCTTGCTACACTTATTGATTATATGTAGGTACACTGTAGCTGTTTTCAGACACACTAGAAGAGAGAGAGCATCAGATCTCATTAAGGATGGTTGTGAGCCACCAACCATATAGTTGCTGGGATTTGAACTCAGGACCTTCGGAAGAGCAGTCAGTGCTCGTAACCTCTGAGCCATCTCTCCAGTTCCTTCTTGCCTGCTACACTTAACCATTCATATCTTTTCAGGTCCACAAAACCGTTACAGTTCCTGGTTCCTTCACCAGTAACCACACTACACAGACTCCTGATTGGTCCAGGAATGTGTCCATCCCTCCTGAACCGTCCGAGCACTCCAGTCCTGCATCTAGTACTCAGCAAGTAAAAAGCACTGAGCACAGTCCAACTGATGCCCCGCTCCCAGTGGCCCCCTCCTACAGCTTTGCCACCCCCTCTCTTCAGGCCTCTTCCCAGAGCACCTCAGCACCACATCCAGGTAAGTCCTTGACTCCTAGCCTCAGAAATGAGAGGACAAGGAGAATCTGATTAAAATGTTTTCACTTAGAGATCAGAGGAGGTATGCCTGACTGCTGTATATTAGAAACAAAATAGCCCTGTCCTTGCCTCTGAAAATGTGAGCTTTGGAGCCCTGGAGCCCTGAGTCAGCAGCTGTCCAACTTGGTGGCTGGATGGAGCTCATTTTCCCAGAGGCAGACTCTGCTGGGACCTACAGGCTCGAGATCTGCCGGATGTGGTGGTGCACACTTGTTATCTTGCCAGTGGGGGCAGGAGAAGCATGAATTCAGGTTACCCTTAGCTGTCAGTTTGGGATAAGCCTGAGCTACCTGAGACCATATAAAACAAACAAACAGGCAAAACCATAGTGGGGGAAGATTTGATGAGAGGGGCTTAATAAATGCCCCACTCATGGACTAGTGGGCAGGGCCCTAGTGCTGGTGCACCCATCTGCCTCCCAGGGTCCTGGCTGTGGGTCAAGCACTGCCAGCCTGATTCTCAGAACATCTTTATTTCCAAAGTAACTACAGAGAGGAGCTTAGGCCTAGAGCATCCTTTTTGGTTTTTGGAGACAGGGTTTCTCTGTGTAGCACTGGCTCCTGGAACTCACTCTGTAGACCAAGCTGGCCTCGAACTCAGAAATCCACCTGTCTCTGCCTCCCAAGTGCTGGGATTAAAGGCGTGCACCATTGCTGTCCGACTGGCCTAGAGTATCCTTAACAAGCTTTATGGGGCATAGCTGAGGTAGTAGGTGGAGAGAGTTCACCAGTGGCTAGTGGGTGACCCCCAAAACGTCAGAGGCAAAGCAAAACCAGTAATCACAGTTTTTGCCATTCTCCGTTTCTGAGGGTCTCCTTTCCTGGTAATAGAACGTGGCATTGAGATAGTCCAGTCCTGAAGCAGTATGTGATTCCTGTGTGCAGGCAAATGCCTGCGGGTCGTTTGTGTAGGTAAAGGATTTGGCTTGTGCTGTATTGACTAGCTAGTTTTGGTCATTTATACCTTCTCTGAGTGTAACAGCTTCCTTTCTCCTTTTCTCCCCTTCCCCCTTAGAGCTATACCAGAGAGTTTTTATTCCCTCTCCTGGGGCAGCTGCAAGCTGCAACTCTCATAAAGGATGCTTTCATTTTTCTTTAAGTGCAATGTTCTCGAGCAGAGACAAAGAAGTCTCAAGCTTCCCATTTGTCCAGGAAGCCCTTTCCACCCTAGCCTTGGAACATGAGTTGACTAGGCTGTTGTTTGCTGTAAGGTCTTCCAGAATTGGCCTCATATCAAGTAAATAATTATTGCCAGAGGAATAAGACTGAATCAGAGGTTTGCTGTGGTCTGAACCATCTGCTCTCCCTAGTCCTCAACATTGGGTTCAAAATATCAATAGTGCCAATGTTGAGAAACTCAAACACATAGGAGATAGGTGGGAAATAGCGTCAAAGCCATGTCTCAAGTAGGAGTGTAGCACTCTGGTGCTTTAGAAAGATTGATGTATGTGTCATAGCAAGACTGGATGGGCTGTAGTGAGTGGGGCACAAGAGGGATTGGAATTCAGAATCTGGGGTGACATTAACTGTGAACAATGAGTCAGTAATTGTAGCAATTGCAAAAGAAAGGCAAGCCTTCTGACTGACCTCTGCCTGTGTTATTTTATATCTTATTTAACATGCATTCACCCAATAAAAGTGTCATTGAAACAGAATTTGAACTCTTTGGCAAGTAGTGTATATAAAGCACATCTGGAGACTGATGTTAGGTGAAATACAGTGAAGAAATAAATTGGAGTATTGAATCTGGTGTTGCCGTGAAGTGCTTCAGGGTTGGGGCAGTAAGCAGGAGTGAGGGCCACGGGGCTGACAGGTGGGATTTACTCTCCTCTTAGATTTGCTAAACAGTATCTTACTGATGACCTTGAAACACCCTTTCCAATGGAAAAGAGGGTACAGAATCAAACTTGAGGGGATTAGAGACTAGACAAGTAGCAGATGACAATGGTGGCTAGGGGTGACTCAGGAAGGGGAGACCTGTCATCTGGATGTGCTGCTGAGCAGCTGCTGCCACTTTGTTCTAGCTGTAAAGGAACTGGTGGTGTCCGCTGGGAAGAGCGTCCAGATCACCCTGCCTAAGAATGAAGTTCAGTTAAATGCCTTTGTTCTCCCACAACCAGAGCCAGGTAAGATATCCTCTGGGGGGACATCCCAGTCTGCATTGCTATCTGCAGGCTCAGTTCACTGGCTTTTGCAACATTCCTGTGGAGATGGGATGTACACCTGCATGGGCACACACCTGCATGGGCACACACCTACATGGGCACACATCTGCATGAGCACACATCTGCATGGGCACACACCTGCATGGGCATGCATCTGCATGGGCACACACCTGCATGGGCACACACCTGCATGGGCACACACCTGCATGGGCACACACCTGCATGGGCACACACCTGCATGGGCACACACCTGCATGGGCACACATCTGCATGGGCGCAGGAGGCAATGTTCTGCCCAGCTGCAGGTCAGAGGTTCTGTGTTGTTAGCACTTCTGTGTTCCACATGAGCTAGAGAAGTGCTCTGACGTAGAGCTCCCCTCCAGCCTGGTCCTGTAGGCTCTGATATCAAGCCTGGGCCAAATCCTAATTCACTCAATCATTAGCTTAATTATTTAAACAAATTACTCCTGTGTTTTTATTTCTCAGTTAAGATAGAATCGTAATCCTTAAAGGCGAACATTATATGTGTGACCTTGTTCAGTGCCTTTAGTGCTCTTTAGTAAGCATCTTTTTTTTTTTTTCATTTTTAAAAACTTTTGATTAGCCAGGGGGTAGTGGCAGTGCACGCCTGTAATCCCAGCACTCTGGGAGACAGAGGCAGGCAGATTTCTGAGTTCAAGGCCAGCCTGGTCTACAGAGTGAGTTCCAGGACATCCAGGGCTACACAGAGAAACCCTGTCTCGAAAAAACCAAAACCAAAACCAAACCAAACAAACAAAAAAAACCTTTTGATTACTTCTTTCTGAACTTCACATCATGCATCTAAACCCACTCATGTCCCCCTCCCCTCATACTTTCCCATTATCCTCGCAACCTCCTCCAGCCCCACAGAGGAAAAAATACCTCGCTGCGGAAGCTGTGGTGTGCCAGTATGTCCCACAGTATCCCCTTTTGTCCACACTTCTTTGCTTGCAAATATTCATCACAATAACTTATTGGGCTGGAATGAGGCCTCTGGCTTCTGCTCCTCTGTCATACTGGGACCTTACATAGACTCCTCTCCGGTATCCTGTTGTTGCCCTGTGTCATGGAATTTTTGTAGTTTTGGATCTGCAGGACCATACTCTTCATGCATGCACTCCAGCAGTTCATCTACCGGGGTAGATGTTGGGGTGGGCCAGTTCAAAGCCAAGAGTGCAGGAGAGGTGTCATCTGAAACTGGGCAGCTGCCAGCTCTCCCACTCACAATGCCCTCATGCTGGCTTACCAGCAACCCCCTATACCGGGGCCAGCTCTACCCTGCTGCCCAGGTGAGGTTCAGGGCCTGCTCTCCTGAGTGCTGCAGCCAGTGAGGGTCATGACGAGCTCTCCCAGGATGCTGAGGTGAGGGGTAGGACCAGTTCTGCACATCTCAGACATCAACATATCCCTGGGCAGTGGCCCACACCAGGGAGTCCATTGGCCTTTAGTGGTAACAGACCGCTGCTGCTGCAGGGCCTCAGACCCAGACATGGCCCCCAGTGTCTGCACAGGCCAAGACCCCACCATGGTGGCATCACTGGCTACTCACATCAGGCTGTTCCCCCCTACCCTGAGTCTCCAGCTCCGTCTCTCTTCGTTATGCCCGCATCCTTCTGTCTGTCTGTCTGTCTCCCATTTCTCCACCACTCACTTGCTCCTCTTAGTGGCTCCCAGGGTCTCTGAGTATCTGGGGTTGTCTCAGGAGTGCTATGCCTCACTCGTGCATTACAGCACCGGGCAGGGGTCATCGTAGGCATGGTCTGCTCCACTAGGTCTGTGTGACTCCTGACTGGTGTTCATCTAAGCTGGCTCCCTGTTGGAGCCCCTGGCACCAGAGTGCTGTTATCTCAGGCTCGCTTTTTTTCAGGGAATGTTAGGCTACTAATCATTCAGATGTTCATAGATCTGAACACTCAGTGTAGACATAGTCTGTGTCCTTTCTGCCATCCACTGATGCACATGTGACACAGCAGACACACCTGCAACACTTATAGGGTCAAGGTAGTGTGAATCTTTTATATAAGATTGTGGTATGTCTATATAAAAATGAGCAGCAAGGCTGGGATATAATTCTGTGGTAGAATACTTGGTTGGGAGAAGACGAAGGAACCGAGATTCAGATTAACCTGTTTATTTTAGCTGAACAACTTTAATATAAGATATACTGTTGTGGGAAATATTAAAAAATCAACCTGCCATCTCTCTTGCCCTGCCACCATGTTCCCGCTCTAGTACATGGCACTGGTGGGCCATAACACCATGTCCCTGCCAGGTCCTGCTCGGTGTAGTCTTGCCACCGAGCTGTTCTCTCCCAGCTAGCTCCCACAGCATCCCAGCTGTGTTCCCTCTCTGCCATAAACCCCTGTAATCGGTAGACCCACATTCCAGTAACCAAGTAAATCAAAACTCTTAAAGCTTAATTAACCAATCAGATTTAAGTATAAATAAAATTGCAATTTACAAGATGTCAATAAAATAATTTTAGAGCCAATTGATAATGATAAAAGCTTTATCCAATATTTCTAGCCTTATAAAAATATAGCTATTTGTGGCTAGTAAATGACCCACAAGTCCATGTCTGAAGCCATCTCAGTTCTCCCTTCTTCTCCTGTGACCTCTGTCCCCCCAACTCCTAGCTCTGCCCCCTTTTCCCTTTAAATTACAGACCTTCTCTTCACTAATGTAATTGGACAGGGAAAGTCCTGCAACAATGTAGAACTTGAAGGTATTCAAGAACAAGGCTAATACAGATTTGTTATTTAAAATGTCAGGGCTGGGGGCTGGAGAAATGGCTCAGTGGTTAAGAGTATCACTGCTCTTCCAGAGGACCTGGGTTCAGTTCCCAGCACCCACACGTCAGCCCAGAACTGTCTGTAGCTCAAGCTCCAGTGGATCCAACTCTCTCACACAGGTATGCAGTCAAGACACCAACGCACATAAAACTTTTTTAAAAATTTAAAAAGTCAGGGCTGGTAAGATGGTTAGGAGAATGTGGCTCTTGCCAAACCTGATGACCCAAGTTCAAGTCCACAACCCACATGGTAAAAGGAGAGAATACTACAAATTGTCCAGTGACCTACACACACACACACACACACTACATACACACACACTCACACACATACTACATACACACACACTCACAGATACACATACACACACACACATACACCACACATAGACACAAATACATACACGGTGGAGAGGTAAATTTAACAAAAATATTTTAAAGAAAAAGTACAAACTTCAACATGGCACACAAAATTTATATTTGTAAGGTGTATAAATGAGTTGGTGATAAATTCACTGTTTAAAACCTTGGAGTATTAGCATCTACTTCTTTCTATTTTTTTAAAGAATTTATTTATTAATTTGTTTTATGTAAGTACACTGTAGCTGTCTTCAGAACACACCAGAAGAGGGCATCAGATCCCACTATAGATGGTAGTGAGTCACCATGTGTTTGCTAGGATTTGAACTCAGGACCTCTGGAATAGTAGTCAGTGCTCTTAACCACTGAGGCCTCTCTCCAGCTCCCATTTCATCTTTCAAATGTATGTAAATATACCACATTTGACTCATGAAACAAACATAATCTCTTAAGCCCTCCTATGACAAGAGTAGACATTGGAAGTGGTTGGCTTGTGTTACTTATATTAAAGGGTGGCCAAGTAAAGTGTGCTTCCTCCTTCAGGCAGGCCCTTCTGCTTTATAGTAAAGTGTGCTTCCTCCTTCAGGCAGGCCCTTCTGCTTTATAGTAAAGTGTGCTTCCTCCTTCAGGCAGGCCCTTCTGCTTTATAGCTGGGTGTTTCTGATGCACTATTCTTTGTCCTTGGGTCTGGAGACACTGCTCAGTGTTTAAGAACATGTTCTGCTTATCCAGAGGACCTGAGTTCAATTCCCAGTACCCATACTGGTAGATTACAACCACTTTTAAGTCCAGCTTCATTGGATCTGGGGCCCATAGACCACTTACACCCTGTTGCACATACCCTCCACAGACACCCATTACATATAATTTAAAAATAACGAAAATACATTTTTAAAAAAATGTATTCTTTGTTGTTTTTGAGACAGAACCTCACTGTGTAGGCCTACTTGGCCTTGAACTCACTGAGATTCACCTTCCTCTGCTTCCCGAGTTCTCAGATCAAAGGTGTGTACCTGGTTGAATTGAGCATTCTTAATGTGGGAGTCTAATACTAAATAGTATATTTGTGCAGAGTATACTTTCCCGGAGCTGGATCCCTGTTCCATTATGTATTATTGCTCTTGAAATGACATTTCCTTATCAATTCACTCCAATTGCTTTTTTTCTTTTTCTTTTTAAAAAAGGTTTATTTATGTTCTGTATATGAGTACACTGTAGCTGTACAGATGGTTGTGAGCCATCATGTGGTTGGTTGGAATTGAACTCAGGACCTCTGCTCACTCTGGCCCAAAGTTTTTTGTTTTTTTTTTTATTATATGTAAGTACACTGTAGCTGTCTTTAGACACACCAGAAGAGGGCGTCAGATCTCATTACGGATGGTTGTGAGCCACCATGTGGTTGCTGGGATTTGAACTCAGGACCTTTGGAAGAGCAGTCAGTGCTCTTAACTGCTGAGCCATCTCTCCATCCCCTCAATTTCTTTTTTCAATTGAAAAGATTTTTTTCATGCAGTTCATCTTCCAGTTCCTTCCGATCTCCCACCCACCCACCCAATTTTATGTTCTTGTTTTCCTCTCTCTTTCAAAAGCAAAAGCACACACACAAAAAAAACAAATCCAACCCCAAACAAGAAACAACAAAAAGCCCCACAAAAACAAAAATAAAATGAACAAGCAAAACCACTGAGCAAAAAATGGCCAAAACAAAGAAAAATGAAACAAAAAGTCCATAAAAGGACCATTGAGTTTGTTTTGTGTTTGCCAACTACTCCTGGGTCTGAGGCTTGCCCTTTGTGTGATATACCCAGGGAGACTCCATTGGTGAAAACTGATTATTTTCTTTGCCAAGTTAGTTTCTTGATTAGGGAAGAGACCCTGTGTCCACTTTTCTCTTTTAGTGCTGGGACCCCATCTGTCTTGAACCTGTGCAGTTTTTGTACACAGTGCCACAATGTCTGTGAACTTATGTGTTCTATATGCTTCTTGTACCTTGATATGTTCCGGAAATTTCTTAAGATTTTGTTAAAATATTTTCTGTGCATTTGACCTGGGTTTCTTCTCCTTCTTATGTCTACTATTCATAGATTTGATCTTTTCATACTGTCCCAGATTTTCTGGATGTTTTATACCTGTGTTGACTTTTTTTTTATCTATTTTTTTTTAAGATTTACTCATTTATTGTATGTATATGAGTACACTGTAGCTGTCTTCAGACACAGCAGAAGAGGGCATCATTGGATCCCATTACAGATGGTTGTGAGCCACCATGTGAATTGAACTCAGGACCTCTGGAAGAACAGTCAGTGCTCTTAACCACTGAACCATCTCTCCAGCCCTAGATTTAATTTTTTAAAAATGAGCTATCCATATCTCCTGCCTTGTCATTTGTTTGTTTGTTTGTTGTTGAAAGGAGATTTTTCTGTGTAGCCTTGGTTGTCCTGAAACTCACTCTACTGTGTAGACTAGGTTAGCCTTGAACTCATAGAGATCCACCTACTTCTGCCTCCTACGTGCTGGGATTAAAGGCAGGCATGAAGGAATGAAAAGCTCAACCCAGTGTCTCTTTGCTTGAGTGTTTAGTTCAAGGTGAATGAGTTCAGCCACCCTTGAAGATGGGCCTGAGGAGAGCATTTTCTTAAGTAGCACTCACTCCCCCACCCCTGCTCTGCTGTGGCTGTCAGGCCCTACTCTGCAGGATTTTCCCCTAACTTGTATTTGTGCACATATTTCTGAGTTATTGTCATGTTGCAGATTAGCATTCCAAACACACATTTCTTTCAGTCTCCCTGAGCAAGTTCTTTAGTTCTCTGAGGTGGATGGTTATACTTTAAAAGTTGGGGCCACTGAGGCAGGACCCTGTTTTTCTATTCTTCTTCCTTTCTGTCCTGTGCTGGCCCACTGGGATCTCTGTGCAGTTGGAAGGTCTGGTTTCCAAACCCCTGCCCTAGACTGACAGTCAGCATTCTGTCTATACACCTGCCCCATATGCATGTCCATTCCTACCCATGGACAGATTTCTGCCTGGGATGCATAATTCATTCCTTGAGGTTCTCTGAGTAGGGATATCATTCTTTTTTGAAGTCTGTTTTTTTAGCTTTTGATATATAAAATTATCAGTTCCCAAACCGTTGTGAATGTTTGCTTGTAGGGATTTTCTTTTTAAATTACAGTTTGAAGAATTATCTCCTGGCTATTGCTTCTCTGCCTTCAAACTTGACTTTTGTGCATGCATATTTGAGAATAGCGAGGGATGACAACAGGCCAAAATCATGCTAGTTTTGTGGAGGAAGGCTTATAAAATAAAAATTGCTTCTCAGGTTTTGGAGGAGTATTGGAGCTCAGTAGGTGAAAGTGTGGCTGAGCTTTGCTAAGTATTTGTGACTTGTTTTCTCTCTTGAGTGAGAACTAACCCTTCTACCTCATCCCACCTTTCCCCAGCTAGAAATGCATTTGTCTCCAGTTTAAGTCCCTTTCCTGGGGGATTCCACACAGATACCAGGATCCTTCTCGTGCTATGCAGTGATAGTCTAAGCAGCAAACGAGGACCGTTTAATGCTTCGTTTGATCTTAATTAATTTCAGTGGGGCCTGTTTTAAATGGGCCATGCCCTTCCATCTTCTGCAGTGTGTTATTTAGCTCAGCAGGAATGAAGTAGCTCTTTTAACTCACCAGGGTGTGATGACCTCAGCTAGCCGAGCATTGTTAGCACTCTGTAAAAAGCTATTTTTGAACCATGTTATTTAGAAGTCATTGCTGTTCTTTGTTGCAAAAGAAGTTTTGTGAGAAAATGACCTTTGTTCCCAGTGAGTTCATCTGCAGTGCTCGATAGGGTATTTTCAGTGAGAAGCACGCCAGGAACAACCTGTTTTGTTTGGTTTTGTTTTGAAGATGGCCCAAGGGTGGGTAAGGGGCAGAAGGAGCCCTGTCAGAGACCCTGGCTGTAGCTGAGTCGGCAGGACCCTCTCAGGAAAAGGCTTTGGGGTAGACTCTTAAGGCTAAGGCTTTGTCAGGGCTTAGAGGAGGCTTGCTATCGGCAGGCTGTGGGAGCGATCTGTTATTGGCAGTCTTTTGTGTGTAGGTGAATGTTTGCATGGTTTTTCTCACTGCCCTTCTATAGGAGAAACCTACACCTACGACTGGCAGCTGATCACTCATCCTACGGACTACAGTGGAGAGGTGGAGAGGAAACATTCCCAGAGCCTCCAACTGTCCAAGGTGAGTCTGTCTCCTGTCACTTGCAGACAAGGGGAGAGGTGGTGATTTTCTGAAACAGAGAATACCAAGTCTCTCATTCACACTGAAGTTGGGAACAGTCTTTCAGTTGTGAATCCTTCAAAAAGTCACCATGGCGGGCAGCCAGTGTTTGTTTAGCATATAATTCTCAAATTTTCATTGCTGGTGAGAAGACTGTACCAGTATGGTAGTGATGGCTGAAAATATACACTCAACAGCTCTGTGAGGTGGTTATACGCACTTCAGAATTCTAGCGATGAGCGAGGTTATTTGTGTTCACATGATTTAATCTGCTGGTGTAGTCCCTTGGGAATTCAGAGTAGTTATGAGCAATAAGTGTCCGTGACCTTCAGCCCAGCACTTCCTGCATCCAGTGGCAGGTCATTGCATGTTGTAGCAGCTAGTCAGGATTACCTAGTGCATTATCATAGTTTCTATGTAGACCAGGCTAGCCTGGAACTCAGAGATCTTCCTGCCTCTGCCTCTGGAGGGCTAGGACTAAAGATGTGCATCACTACATCTAGCCAAAGTCATAATCTTAATAGTGAAGGACAGTAGAGTTTAGGAGACCCAAGAAGCAGGTAATTACAGCAGAGGGTTCGTGGTCAGTGATGGGGCACCTGAAGGCCTGCAGTGTGTGTCTTAGAGGTTACTTACTTGATCATGACAGGAACCTACTTCCTGGGTAAAGGGTAGAAGGATAATACTCTAGAAAAAGAAGCACTGGACTAGAACTCTCTGGGCCAGAACCTGTGGAAGACTGACTGCTACACGGTTCAGCTTGTGAACAGAGGCGTAAGCCAGCAGCAGAGACGCGGATCCTGCTTTCGACGCTCTTCCTTAGATTTTATATTGTGTGTATGCCTGTCGGGTATAGCAGTAAGTAGTTTTACCTGATAGCCATCTCATTGGCTTTATCATTGAGTCTTCCTATAGAGCAGAGAACCTGTGAGAGCCATGTTCAGTTTTCAGTTAAGAAATATGGCCTTCCACAGATTGGAGATAAGACTCAAAGTAGGAAGAAGAGTGTAGAATCTATTGACAAATTTAGGTAGGAAATGATATTATCCTGAATATGATTCCTTTTTATTGTCATAAAATCTCAAGATAAGAGGTATTAATTTCTGTTTTACAAATAAAAAAAAAAAAAAGGAAATGGCTTGGCCAGAGTTCAAAAAGCCATTAAGTGGCTGTTCGTATCTAGAACCTTCTGCCTCTGAGGCCATGCTTTCATTCATAACCACTGTGATGAACCGATGGAGAACCAGGTCACTGGCAGTATGGACAAGGGCAAGTGGAGGGACCTGAGGTGCTGGGTGGGAATGCTGGGTAATTGCAGCTTTTAAAGCTAGACTTTTGGGGTAGATGAAATGGGAAGTAAGGGGGAGAATCATTTTTGAAGGAGGTTTATGGATCACTCGTTCATTTAATACAGTAATTTGAGGTACATATGAGGCACTGGGTGGACTTGATCCATGAGCAGCTGGAAGAGAGGACCAGGAGATGGATCTGGTTCAAGAGATAAATCCATATATCTGCCTAAAATTGAAGCGGTGGTCAAGCTGAGGTCTACTGGGGAGAGCATGTGAATTAGGTTGGGACTCGGGGGCAAAGCCAGGGAGGCAGAGGACATGGAAGGAGCAAGGCAGAAGGGGAGGCTGGGGACCAACGCATTTGGAAGAGAGATGGGCTGATTAGTATTCATCCAAAAAAGATGAAGAAAAGAAAATCTTCATTTTCTCTCACGATGTTCATTTTAATCATCACAGGAAGAACTTGGAAATAACCCAAGTATCTAACAATGCAGAATGCTTATGTGAATTATGATACATATATTCATGTACTGTTCTATAGTCATTACAATGAATGTTAAAGAGATTATATCATAACCAGGAACGTTACTTATGCTAAGTGAAGGAATTAAAGAACAATAAAAAGTTTGATACCTTAATGTCTTAGCTAGACCCAATACCAGTGAAGTTTGGCCGGGATAGTGATGGGTACATGACTGGTTCTGAAGAAGCCAGCTGAAGCCAGGGGTGGTGGTGCATGCCTTTAATCCCATCACTTAAAAAGCAGAGACCAAGGTATCTCTATGTGTTTGAGGCCAGCCTGGTCTACATAGCGAGTTTTAGGACAGCCAGGGCTACAGAGAGAAACCTTGTCTCAAAAAGACAAACCAAACCAACTAACCAACTAACCAACCAACCAACAACAACAACAACAGCAAAAAGAATGAAAGAAAGAAAAGAAATGATCTGAATAAAACTAATTTTTGTTTGTGACCAACGGTTAGAGGAGACAACACTAAACACTGGCATGTTGGGATAGTGAGACCGTGGTAGTGTTACTGTGCTCCCTCTGTGGATTGTTCTACAGTTAGCAGAAATTGGAAGGGAAAATCAGATTTTAAGAACTATTTAGTTGTTTGTTTGTCTGCTTGCTTGATTGTTTTTGTTTTTGGTTTTTTGGTTTTTAGAGACAGAGTTTCTCTGTGAAGCCCTGGCTGTCTTGGGTCTCACTCTATAGACCAGGCTACCCTTGAACTGAGAGATCTGCCTGTGTCTGCCTCCTGAGTGCTGGGATTAAAGGTGTGCACCAATACTGCCGGCCTATTTGCTTTTTGTCTTCTTTTTAAAGTTATTTTTCTATATATGGGTGATTTGCCTGTGTGTGTGTGTGTGTGTGTGTGTGTGTGTGTGTGTGTGTATGTGTGTGTGTGTGTGTGTGTGTGTGTGTGTATCACTGGCATGCCTGGTACCCAAGGAGACCAGAAGAGGTTGTCAGATCCCCTGGAACTAGAGTTAACAGACAGTTATGAGCTGCCATGTGGATGCTGGGAATTGAACTCAGGTCCTCTAGAAGAGCAGTCAGTTCTTTTAACTACTTAGCCATCTCTCCAGCACCCCCATTTGTTGTTTTTATTTTTAATGAGATGTTTTTCTTTGAAGACATGATTTTTAAATTTGATAACTGTGAAGTGGGATGGTTGGCTCTTTAGTGGTTCCTCTGAGAAGAAATTGGGAGGATAGGGAAATTTAAACCCTTCTGTTCTAGATGCAGCCAGTAATAAGAAATGCATAAAAGAGCCGTGTTTCTCATTAATTTAACCCATCTTTAATCCTTTAGCTCGTGTACTTGTTTCCACTTTGAAAACTGGGCAAGAAAAGAATGCAGGATTCAGTAGGAAAGGCTCAGGTCCTCTGCTGTGAGGGAAGAAGGCTCGGGTCCTCTGTTGTCAGGGAAGAAGGCTCAGGTCCACTGCTGTCAGGGAAGAAGGCTCAGGTCCTCTGCTGTGAGGGAAGAAGGCTCAGGTCCTCTGCTGTGAGGGAAGAAGGCTCGGGTCCTCTGTTGTCAGGGAAGAAGGCTCAGGTCCTCTGCTGTCCAGAGCACAGCTCTGGCTCCTTGCAGTTATCTAAAAGATCTTGTCTTCCCTTGTCAGCTGACTCCAGGCCTGTATGAATTCAAGGTGATTGTGGATGGCCAGAATGCCCACGGGGAAGGCTACGTGAATGTGACAGTGCTGCCAGGTAACTCCCAGGGCTCCCTCTGCAGGACTCCTGACACAGAGCTTTGACTTCAGGGTTTTAGATTCCTATTCTTTGGGGGTGCGGGCGGTGGGGGTAGGGAATGTTGCATTCTATTTACCAGGAGCAGTAGTCACTGGTCTGTACCCTAAGGCCAGAGCAATGTCCTGTCTACCAGAAACTCCAAGTGGGTAGGACTGGGAGATGTTGTAATTAAGAAACCTAAGGAAACTGGAAATGCTGGAGAATCACACAGGAGAGCTGGCTAAGTAACTTCCAGATGTCAGAGTTCCTCATTTTAATAAAACCAGTTCTCTCCCACACTGGAAAGGCAATCCTGAATCCACACCGTGGTTCTTGTAAAAACCAGCCTGTTGGTAGACCACAGGGCAACAGAAAAGCACGGGACCTTGCACTTGGACAGGCATTTTGAAGAAGCTGGAGGTGACTGCCTGTTCTGGCATAGATCAGTGACGCCTTCTCCTTGTGATAGCACTACAGATTTTTATTCCTTGAGCTCTGAACCTAAAAAAGCATCACCAGACATTGACTGTGTGAGCTATAGACTAGGACTGGAGCTCAGTGGAGAGATACTGATAACACAGGTGAGGGCCGTGCCATGGTCAGCATAGCAGGAGAAACATAAGAGGTACGCATGGACTTAGGCTCAGCGTATCAACAAGGAGCAAGTAGCTTTGCATCTTTCACTCAATCAGGTGACTAGAGGGTTTGTGGTACTCACATGGTCGTCTCAGACAGCTGAGAGGTCACTGCATCTCTAGCAGGCTTGTGCCAAAGGGCGCTTTGCTTGCTAAAGTTTTAGTGCTCATTGGTTAGTTGAGCTAACCCAGAAGTAGTGATTGGTACCCATGGAACTTTTCACAGGCTTGATATATGTGAGCACTGAGAATGCACAGGGCCATGTAGTGACGCCTTTACTTGAGTCCAGCTCTCAGGAAGGTCAGTCCAGATGACGCAGCTAGCAGGCTTGGTGCTAGCACAGGCTTAGGGACAGTCAGGTTTGGAACAGGCCTGACCAGGTATCTCACATTACCATGGCAGTTTGGTCTACACAGCAAGTTCTGGGATAGCCAGGGCTACATAGAGAAACCCTATGTAAAACTACTAATTTCTAATCAACACAGGCATAGCCTACCCCTCCTATAATTTTAAATTTTCTCTCCCAATTTCTTTTTGGGTCATTTTCTCCAAGAACCCCGTAAGAACCGGCCTCCCGTTGCTGTGGTGTCACCTCAGTTCCAGGAGATCTCACTGCCAACCACCTCTACCATCATTGATGGCAGCCGTGAGTATCTAAGTACTGTGGAATGGTGGTCTCTGCGAGCTCTGGGGCCAGCAGCGTCCATGATCTACTTAGATTAGTGTTTCTAAGTGTGTTATGCAAAGGTCAGCCGTGCAGAGCAACTGATCAGAAGTGTTCCAATCAGACCACAGTTCAAATCTTGATTGAAGTAACATTTCGTCTCAGAGAAAACAGGATTGGGCATGAGCTTAGAATTACTTTAATTGGAAGTGGCTGGTTTTCATATTTGGTTAGATGTTTCCTTTCTTGGTTGTAGACATTCTTGGCTATATCAATAACCAAGAGGGCTGCCTGAGGAGTATTCAAAGACATCGTTGCCCAAAGGCTGTTGTCAACCTCTTAAAGATGCTCACTGTATACCCTGCCTGGGACTATATTCTTTTTGGTTTTGTTTTAATGATTTTTGAAGATTTATTTTCATTATTTTAATTATGCATGGTGTGCGCATGCACACTCGCTTGTGCTTGTGAGAGTGCAGGGGCTCAGGGATGCCAGAGCCATTCCATTCCCTAGCTCAAGCCAGAGTTACAGATGGTCGTGAGCGGCTAGACATGGCTTCTGGACCTCTGGAAGAGGTCTCTGTGCTTTGGAGCCATCGTCTCTTTATTAACTGAGACCGTGGACTGAGGTTCCTGGAGCTGTGGGTATGGCTTACTGATGCAGTATTTGACTAGCCTGCAAGGCCTGGCTTAGTCCCCTGGGAAGCAGAATTAGCACTAGCCCCAACCCCAAGTGCTCAGGGAGGGTCAGTCCTGCCCTCTGATCTGCTCAGTCCCAGCATGTTGCGTTGACATGCTTTTTTGGCTGAGGTAGCCCCTGCTCTGGCACAGGATACTGAAAAAGCCAAGCATTTTAGGTCAACAGTTCTGCTAAGAGGAAGGGACCAGGAAGAAGCGGGTGCCAGAGGAAGGGGGAGTGGGGTTCAGATAACACTTATTGCTTTTAGTTTGGAGTAGGTCAAAGTTGAATATTACCTCCTAGTGTCCAGAAAGCCAGTGGTATTGCTGCCTGTGTCCTTGCTGAGAGTTTGTCTGCGTATTTGCAAACCGCACATGCAGCATTGTCCCCTCATTCACGCAGCCACATGTCCCACGCACCATCACTTAGGATGACCCTGTCTCTGTGTATGGAGGATTTCTCTAATCAGAGCATGAAGTGCTTATCCCTTCTTCAAAGATGACTTCTGCTGAGTATACAGTGTCCTGGGATGGCTGCATGCTTGTTTCAGTGTCTGCTGGCAACCATTTAGATTGACTTCTTTTTTATGATGAGCAGTATTACCACAAATAATCTTGTCAGCAAGATGTTTAACACACATGAAAGTGTATCCGTAAGGTAAATTTCTGAAATTACTTCAGGAGCAAAGATACTTGTTGCCAAAGTGCTTTGCATAAAGCAATAAGCTGTTATCAATTCAGCTAATGTGAGGCCCCTTTTCTCTATACCTTTTCCATATTTTGAAACATAAGAATTTTTATTGCATTTTTTTTATTGTATATGCTATGGGAGGGTGGGGCATGCATTGGAGGTCAGAGGGTGACTTGTGGTTAGTCGTTGCTTTCCACACGGTGTCTGGGGATTGACTCAAGTGGTCAGATTTGTGGTGAGTCTGCTGAGCCACCCTGATGGCCTGAACCCCCTTTTCAACCAGTACGCTAGGTTAAAAAGTAGCATCTTAAAGAGTTACTTTAATTTGCATTTCTTTTTAAGGGAGGTTTAATATATTTTTATGTATTTAAAAATACATATTCTTTTTTATACAATAGCATTTTAACTTGAGATTTCCTAAGTTAGAGTCCTTAACAAATGATACAGGAGCATTCATAAGAGGCTAACTGACCCAATATTCCTGAGGGAAAACTGCTTTGGAAACAGAGTCTAAGTTGATGTTTTTCCAGCTTAAGCTCTTGGTTAAGGTCGCTTGGTTCATGCTAACGGGGTGAGTGCTGAGGCCCGGCATTCTTTATTGTAACAACTTTCCTTGTGGCTCAGAGAGCACAGATGACGATAGGATCGTGCAGTTCCACTGGGAGGAGCTGAAGGGGCCTCTGAGAGAAGAGAAGATCTCTGAGGACACAGCCGTGCTAAAGCTCAGTAAGCTCGTCCCCGGGAACTACACCTTCAGGTAAAGGAGGACTCAGCTTCAAGTTGACTCTGTAGGAGTGACTGAAATTATCAGTTTGCATTGAGGTTGGTGTTCTCTTCTCCTCTCCCCTCCCGTCCCCTCCCCTCCCCTCCCCTCCCCTCCCCTCCCCTCCTCTCCTCTCCCCTCCTCTCCCCTCCCCTCCCCTCCCCTCCTCTCCTCTCCCCTCCCCTCCTCTCCCCTCCCCTCCCCTCCTCTCCCCTCCTCTCCCCTCCCCTCCCCTTCTCTCCTCTCCCTTCCCCTCCCCTCCTCTCCCCTCCCCTCCCCTCCCCTCCCCTCTCCTCTCCTCTCTTCTCTCTTCTCTTCTCTTCTCCTCTTTTCTCCTCTCTTCTCCTCTCTTCTCCTCTCCTCTCTTCTCTCTTCTTCTCCTCTCTTCTCTTCTCTTTTCTTTTCATGTCTTGTTTTTTTGAAACAGGGTTTCTCTGTGTAGCCTTTGCTGTCCTGGAACTCACTCTGTAGACCAGGCTGGCCTTGAACTCAGAAATCCGCCTGCCTCTGCCTTCCCAGTGCTGGGACTAAAGGCGTGCGCCACCACCGCCCGGCTGCCTTTACTTTTCACCAGTAGTCTGAAGGTGACTTATGAAATCTTTCTTTATTGGAACTTTTTGAAAATTTTGACTCAAAGAAAATCCTTTCAAGAATTAGCATTGACATTTAGAATGTATGTTATGAATGAAGCTTTAGGCTTACTCTAGGGTATTCCTTCTCTTTGCATATTATGTTGCAGTCTGCTTGTGGTGAGCATCATGCTCCTGTGCTGACCATAGGGTTAGAGAAAGCTGTTTGGATTTTAGCAACCTCTGAGTCACAGGTTTCTAATCCTCCAGTCACAGTTCATCCCACTTCACCCTGGGCCATATGCGTGTGCATGTACAAACTCTCTCTCTCTCTCTCTCTCTCTCTCTCTCTCTCTCTCTCTCTCTCTCTCTCTCTCCCTCTCCCCCTCTCCCTCTCTCCCTCTCTCCCTCTCTCTCTCTCACACACACACACAAATTCTCAATCACAAATGCTCACACACACTTATACTAACACTCTCTCTCACACACTTATGTACACACAGAAACTTAGACACACATACTCACTTACACATACACATATAAACATACATACGTGCACTTACACACAGGCATGAGTCACACAGTGGCAGATGCTGCTGAGACACTGAATACCCAAGGAAGGATGAGAGATACCCTCCTCTGGAGAGATTATAGAGTGCCTCATGGGAAACTGAGGACTATAAAGTAGACAGCATTCCAACGGGTTAAGAAGGGCAAAGAATAGTATATATTATTTGAAGACTGTGTGTGTGTGTGTGTGTGTGTGTGTGTGTGTGTGTGTGTATGAGTGAGACAGACCCAAGGTGCCTGTCCTCCCAGGGTCTGAGGTTACTGACTTCTAGATGTTGTTGGTAACACGGAGTTGATGTCATAGCACAGCCCTTCGGCACATGTGCTCTGACTTGGTGGCACTCTCATGGACTCTTAAAGCACAGGAGGGGACAGTTGTATCCAGTGCAGCCTGGAGCCGTCTTAAATGGGAATTTTAGTTGATGTTTACCTTAAGTTTCTTAGAACTTTCCCACTTAATATAGAATTCATCCAAGGCTAGGTTGATACTTTTTAAAACATAATGACAAAACTGCCCATAGTAGCATACACTGTAGCCACAGCACTTGGGGGACTAAAGCAGGGGCCTCGCCCTGGGCAAAAACAAAACAACCCCAAAACCAAACAGACCCAAAGGTGACAACAATGACCACTATTTCTGGAACATGTACTACGTGTAAAGTGTTTTTCTCTTATCACACTGTATCTCATTTAATCCTTTAAACAGGAATTCTGGTTATTCTCAATTTTCAGATTAGGTAATTTTGGCAGAAAGTCCAGTAGCTTGCCCAAGGTCACATAGTCTCTGTCTTCAGAGTCTGAGCTTTTCACCACAGTGGTAACCTATGGTTTGCAGTCGATGGGGGTAGGGAATGATACTGTTTTAAAATCTGTGATGTGATGAAAGCGGGCCTTT
Source organism: Apodemus sylvaticus (assembly GCF_947179515.1). Lineage (NCBI taxonomy): Eukaryota > Metazoa > Chordata > Mammalia > Rodentia > Muridae > Apodemus > Apodemus sylvaticus. The sequence continues at coordinate 140,516,988 of NC_067474.1, forward strand.
GACTCTGGTTGACTGCTTGCATATCTTCTCACTCCTGCTATTTCATGGCATTAGTGTGGCCCAGCCCTGCAGCCAGGTGCTGTTCTCTAAGGTTTCTGAGGCCCCACCAAGGGCCTCCCAGAATAGTCAGAACAATGGCGATGGTCCACGTGTCTGTAGAGTGTCAACAATCACAGACCTGTGAGAAGCCAGAGGCTGCGGAAGGAGGCAGAGTACCATGATCTTCTTGTCTAATACTTGAGCTTGTTTAAGAGTCCAAGCGTCTATGCCATTTTGTAAAGGCTACAATACCTAGAATGCCCTACAGACTAGGGCAAAGGTAAGACTGGAAGGAAGTCCCACAGATGTCTGGCTATGTCTGAGGCTGCTGGTGAGAGTTAAACAAACTGCATGTCTCTTCAAAGCTTTTCCTCCTTCTGTCAGCAAAATGGAAGGATCCCAAACTTCACTGCCGCTTACCCTCACATTCTGAGGTGGCGTGAGAAGCTTTCGGCTGTTCAGCTGGAAGGCATCGTTTAGGTGGAAGTCTGCTCTTATAAAAGAGTATTTCCCCTTTCAAAGCCTGCTTCTCCTTCAAATACTGTGGGCATGTTGCGCAGGAGCGATCCTTGCTATCTCAGGCTCCTGCCTTGCTGGAGCGAGCTGTCGTGGTCTGTCCCAGAGCTCTGTGCCCAGTATATGCACGTCCATTTTTGTGTTTCAGCATGGCTGAAACAGAACAACAGCGGGCAGAGAGCCTGCTGCAGGCAGAGTGCTTTGCTGTCTGTGAGCTCTGTAGGAACGGAGGCCAGGATTATTCCTTCTTAAGAGTGAGCTTCTGAGCTGGGCAAGGTATATGCCTGTAATCCTGGCACTCCAGAGACAGAAGCAGAGGCAGACAGGTGTCTGTGAGTGCGAGTCCAGCCAGGGTTTCTGGCCTTTGGTCTCCATGATCTGTCCTCTGCAATGCTTGGACATGCCTCAGCACATGGACAGACACAGGCCGCAGCATGCATTGCTGCTGGCATACAGGCCTTGGATTGCAGACCTTGCAGCCACTGCTGTCACGCTGTGACTCTGGGCCACTTAGTCTCTTCATATGGGTGTGGGGACATGAAGGTTAGACTCTTCAGAGCTTTCATGGGTGTTCTGTTAGATACAAAGCCCTTGAACTTCGCCTGGTACACAGGAAAGCCTTCATCAGCTTCGGTTCTGACATTGACCTGGTTTTGCAGCAGGATGGGTGGGAGGGAACTCTTGTCACCTGGTGTTGCCCGGTCCTGATGTTCAGGCCGCCCTACCAACTACTCTCTACCAACAGCCTGACTGTTGTGGACTCTGATGGGGCTACCAACTCCACCACAGCAAGCCTGACTGTGAACAAAGCTGTTGATTACCCTCCTGTGGCCAACGCAGGCCCCAACCAAGTCATCACCCTGCCTCAGAACTCCATCACCCTCTTTGGAAACCAGAGCACTGATGATCATGGCATCGCCAGCTATGAGTGGTCGCTCAGCCCTGGCAGCAAAGGGAAGGTGGTGGAGATGCAGGTGGGAGCGTGTGTGCACGTGTGCATGAGTGGGCACACCTTCTCTCTCAACTCTCTCAGGGCACAGGGAGGCTCTGATTTCATCAGCTGCTCAGTGTTTATCTATGCCCCATTTTATTCCCAACACCAGGCTTGTGCATTTAGATTTTTAAAATCCCCCCCCCCCCAAAATTCAGAAAATTGCTGGTTAGTGAAAGTTTTAGGCCTCTGATTAACAGATAATCTGAAACTTGTACTATTAGGAGGCTAGGTAAGAAATTTGTCTCCTATGGGTGACCCAACCCAGAGAGTTACACTGCACAGATGCCACCAGTGTGTAAACCTTCATAAGGTCATTGGAGTAGACTGTCTAGCTACAAGATGTCCTCCCCAGAACTCTGTAAAATACACGGGGCACTAAAACAAATAGAGAAACCTGGGTGGCTGTGGTGAGGAGCCTGTTCCTTTCTGGGCCCCATTGGCTGCTGTCACATGGAGATATGGTCTCAGTCTTAGTTGACAGTTTTGCTAAGAGCAGACAGAAATGAGGCTTTTGGGTGGAATTTTCCAGTCATTCAGCACTACCGGCCAAGCAAAATGCCTGCAAGCAGCACTCAGCCCTAGACCACCAGGTTTTGCTGTTTTTCTATAGGAAGTTCCTACATTGGAGGTTTTCCTCCAATTATTTATAATGTTCCTTCTGATAGGCAGGAAGGGCTCTGGATCTTCAGGTTTCTAGAGGCATGACACAAAGCATGTTTTACCTGGCTTTAGTTCATGTATTTTGATAAGTTTCTCTGCTGTCACAGAATCTACAGAAATTCTTAGTACAATGTCTCATACTATCCTGTCAAAGGTCACTCATTGTGCTGAACAGGGATGCCCCCCCCCCAGGACCAAGTTAGGTTTAAATCTATAGAAATTCTTATTTGTACAATGTCTCACGTTGTCCTGTTAGTGGTCACTCATTGTGCTAAACAGGGACACATTCCCGGGACCAAGTTAGGTTTAAAGGTCTGTCTGAGACATTTCTTCCTGAGTGAGTACTGTGTGCATGGCTGTGATCCTGGGCATCATTTCCCATGCCTGAATTTCTGCATGTAGGGAGTTAGAACACCAGCCCTGCAGCTGTCTGCAATGCAAGAAGGAGACTATACCTACCAGCTCACAGTGACTGACACCGCAGGACAGCAGGCCACCACGCAAGTGACTGTGATTGTGCAGCCTGGTAAGCTCCTCCCCGGGATGCTGCCAGCCCTGGGGCCATAGGACTGGAGTTCTGAGCTGCGTGGAGAGGTGGAGCAGGCAGTCACCCACAGACCACATCTTTCCCCCTTCACCTCACCCTTTTCTCATAGCTTCAGTGTGTGCCCTTCCCTTGCTAGTTACTGCGTGGCATGGAGGTGAGGGCCTGGGAGGCGGAGTCACCACCATACCAAATGCTACTTGAGTTTAAAGGGTTGTTGCAGCCTCCTTGTCTAGAAAGCTGTGTCTCCCTCTTAGCCCACTGCAGTAGACTTCAGAGGTAGTAAGCTGTTAAAACTTTGGAGTTGTTTGACATGATTCAGTCTTAATTTTCACTGTGAGTCCCTTGATGGCATCCATCTCTCCCACATATCTTGCAATGCTCTAGGCTAAGAGGCAGAGTTCCCATGGCTACCAGAGCAGATGCCCCAGTGGCTCCTCTGCTCTGCCACCTGGAGTGCTGCTTTTCATGGCTGCATCTCTTTGTCCTAGAGAACAACAAGCCTCCTCAGGCAGACGCAGGCCCAGACAAGGAGCTGACCCTGCCGGTGGACAGCACAACGCTGGACGGCAGCAGGAGCACGGACGACCAGAGAGTCGTCTCTTACCTCTGGGAGCAGAGCCGGTAAGTGGGACAGGCCCATCGGGGCAGAGTTCCCAGCCATGGACACTGAGGGTTTTATTTGTTTTTGAGAGTTGACTCATCCCTACTAGTCTCTCCTGGAGAGTGAGAAAGAAAGGTTTATAACCCTAAGGCTCAACTCTGTCTTATGTATACCGGGACACTGTAGCTGTCTTCAGACACACCAGATGAGTACATCAGATCCCATTACAGATGTGGTCGCTGGGAAATGAACTCAGGAACTCTGGAAGAGGGGTCAGTGCTCTTAATCGCTGAGCCATTTCTCTAGCTCCTAAGGTTCAACTCTTTTGTTTGTTTGTTTGTTTTTGGTTTTTTTTTTCGGTTTTTTGATTTCTGGGTTTTTTTTTTTTTTTTTTTTTTTGAGACAGGGTTTCTCTGTATAGCCCTGGCTGTCCAGGAACTCACTCTGTAGACCAGGCTGGCCTCGAACTCAGAAATCCGCCTGCCTCTGCCTCCCAGAGTGCTGGGATTACAGGCGTGCGCCACCACCGCCTGGCAGTTCAACTCTTAAGACTGATTTTCTGATTTTTTTTTTAAGAGAGTATGTCATTAGTTAGCCCCAGGTAACACTGTGTGATCCTGGCTTTTGCAGGCACCACCCATCTGCTAAATGTGTAGCTGAGTTACACTTGAGAGGCAGGGTGGAAGGTGACAGAGCAGAAAGCTGTCATTGTTCAGAATTAACTAGTACAGGTAACTGAGGTAGGCAGACAGCCACTGAGAGGAACTGAATGTCCATCTGCAAGGCCAAGCCTGCCTGTCAGTTAAGTTAGCCAACGATCAGAGACTGTAGCCAACATGATACTTTTTAAATTGAAATTACCTATTTGAGCTATTCCTGTTTGTACAATTTCTTTCAGCTTTTATGAACCATAGAGAATGGAATTTAACTTGTATACAGGGTTCTGCATGAACTGAAGGGATTCTAGGAAAGGTGAAAATGTTCTCTATTTCCAAAAACGGCAGCCAGAAAGACAGGCTGGAGTTTAGTCCAAACCTACATGGAACTAAACATACACACACACACACACACACACACACAGGAGAGAGGGGGAGAGGGAGGGAGGGAGGGAGGGAGGGAGAGGAGGAGAGAGAAAGGGAGAGGGAGGGAGGGAGAGAGAGAGCTTATTACAGCATTGGAGGTGGGTGGAAAGGGTTTTAATTTCTTCTTAGGAAGTCCGTGTTAGCTTGATATGTTGTCCCTATAGCTGTTTATTGTAAGCAGATCTGATGAGCCCCCAAGCAGAGGCTTAGCAGTGGCTGTGGTGTAAACAGTGCTTAGTGGGGCCTCCTAGATGAGGCTGATTCAGGAGAGGCCACTGGAGTCGAAGGTAATGTTTCAAAAGCAGAGCTAGGAGCTGAGCTTTCCCTGGCTGCCCTTAGTCGGAAGGATGGTGGGATGCGGGGCTCTGGCTGTGTGCTGGCCTGAAGCCTGCTGCAGCTGCTGTACTGAGACTCAGCAGGAAGGAGGCAGGATGTAGTGACCTGGTGATTTTGTGGCATTGTCCAAGGGCTAGAGGAGACTGCTTTATGGGGAGAGGATGGCTTTATCCTGAGAGCCCTTGGCCCAGTTGGCCTGCATCCTTCCCCGACTTCTCAGGGTGGGTGGAGGGCAGTCTAGGGTGGGGATAAGAAGTAGAGGGTGCTTCTTCGCTAGCAAGAGCAAACCAACTACTGGGCCGGAAATGCTTTTCCGAAGCCTCATCCTTAGAGCCTCCTATTGATCACAGAGCTGCTCAGAGGACTTACTTCTTACATAAGCTAGAATAATGAAGGATGGGAATGCTCTAGAAGCTCATATAAAAGACAAGTCTAGATGGACTTAACAGCTGAGAAGTGGAATTTTCTGACCAGAAGTAGCCTGTGTTTTAGGACCGAGTGATGCTTTCTCCAAATAGAATATTTTTAAACATTTCCTGTCAGGGTTTGGGAAACAAATGTTCTTGTCTCAGCTGAGGCAATAATTGTTCTTCCTGCTGCCAGGGGAGCAGCAGACAGGTACGACTCCGCCCTCTGATTCCTCTCTTGTCTAGGGGACCTGACGGGGTGCGGCTGGAGAACGCCAACAGCAGTGTTGCCACTGTGACTGGGCTGCAAGTGGGGACTTACGTGTTCACCCTGACTGTCAAAGATGCGAGGAACCTACAGAGCCAGAGTGCCGTGAATGTCATTGTCAAAGAAGGTGTGTCTTGCTGTGGGCATGTGCAGCAGCTTCGTGGGTCTGATAGCCCAGGAATCCACCATGTCTTATGTGGTACAGGATTGATTTGAGGCAAATAGGAAAAGCAGTCTCGGGGAAGGGAGCTGTGATTTTCTCAACAAGCTCTCAAGTAACTGGTGATTTTTAAACCCTCTTCCCTTCTCCACCTTCCACAAGGCTCATGCTCCCTTCCTGTTCTTTCTTCTTAAATGAAATTGAAAGTACTGACAGTTTGATTTCTTTGCATTTTGATTTTTGCCTCTGTGCTAAATCCTGAGGCTTCTGTGACTCTCTGATAGCTACAGTGACACCTGCTGGCAGGAGCTGGCATGGCTGCTGCACTGCCTCTGGCTAACATCTGCCTTGTACTCTTGGCTTCACAGGAATTGGGAGGCCTTGGGAGAGACCATGGATGATAATAGAAATGCCACCTTGTCAGTGGGTGACATCCAAACAATACTGTGCTGACTGAGCTGAGGGAACCCCCACCCCTGGCAGGCTGAGCTTCCATGCTGTAGAGTCTGTGGGACCGCAGCTCAGAGGGCCTCACTCTTCTTTCTCTATGAATCACAAAAAAAGAAGACACCCCAAGAGTAACACTTGAAAGGAGAGGTTATAGTATTAACTAGCGAGACCTGAGCCTCTGGTTCTGAGCGCCCTGATCTTAATTTCTAGTCACTATATTCCTTTAAAATTGAGAACTGCTATCGAGCCACAGGGAAAGCGTGCTGCCCCCTTTGTGTGGCCGCAGGGAAGCACAGGAGCTTCTGGGCCCAGTGGCTTTTACTCTGCACTCCTGGATAACCACTAACAGCCCCTATTTGAGGTGCTCTGGGGCTGAACTCCTCAGGAGCTTTGCACGTGGTGTCTTGCCTTCCCAGAATGTCACATTATTTCATTGATGTCTCCTTGGTTAGAAATAAACAAACCGCCAGTAGCCAAGATCGCTGGGAATGTGGTGGTTACCTTGCCCACAAGCACGGCTGAGCTGGATGGCTCGAAGTCCTCAGATGACAAGGGGATAGTCAGCTACCTATGGACTCGAGATGAGACAAGCCCCGCTGCAGGGGTGAGTGTGCAGGGTGTGGTCAGGGCAGGGGGGAGGCAAAGAGGAGAAATGCCACCTCCAGGATCTATTTTAACCATGTAGCCCCTATATCAAACAGAGATTGTGCTCTGGAGTCAGGGAGGTCAGATGCCTTCCTGTGGATCATTCTGTATCGGGGTGCTCAGGCCCTTGTATCTCCTGATCCTAGGAGCTATGGCAGCCTGTGCTGTGACTGCCCACCAGCAGAGCTGCGTGGCTCAAGCAATAGCTAAGTCTAAGAAAGGAGTAGCGTTCTGTCCCAGAACACAGCCATGTCGTTCCTGCCCACAGGAGGTGCTGAATCACTCTGACCATCACCCTGTCCTCTTCCTCTCCAACCTGGTGGAGGGGACCTACACATTTCACCTGAAGGTGACAGACGCTAAGGGCGAGAGCGACACAGACCGGACGACCGTGGAAGTGAAGCCCGGTGGGTTCAGCCTGCAAGGCCTCCCCCCACACCCGGCCCCAGAGAGGGCAGGCCTGCTCAAAGCCAAGCAGCAGTTGCATCAGGCAGAGCCTGTGTCCAGCACCTTCTCTTTTGTATGTGACCAAGGAGAGCAGAGCAGCTCAGGGTTCCCAGGGAATTTGAGCACAGGAATAGCTTGAGTCACGATGTCTCATCAGCATCTAAATGCAGAAAACAGTTTATTTTTGTAAGTTGACCCTCAGGCTTTATCCAAGGAAGGTGAGCAAATGTCCCACACTTCTCAGGGTTTCAGCATGAATGTCCTCCTTAAACAGAAGTCTGTTTTTGTGGTAGGGAAGGATGGGAGTGGGTGGGGCTCATGGCCCTAGGCCGGCCTCAGGCATGACCTCTATCTTGGGAAGGGTCCTGGGAAGACATTCAGCCCTCACCTTGCCTCTAGGAAGGACAGTGGCTGAAACACACAGGAGCTCAACTGTGTTCAAATTCAGGCTACAGATAGTGCACCCTGGCTCTCTTCCACTCAAGGTTTTCTGAGCAACCTATGGTTGCTTCAGATGTGGCCAGCAAGTACAGCCACGTCCAGGTTCTAGAGGTTAACAAGATGGTGCTGAGGCCGTTTCTTGGCGACCTGGACTTTGCCTGCATTCACACCGCTGTTAGGATAGTTGGGGGGCATGGAGGGGTCTCTGCCATGTTTATAAGCAAAGTATAGCCTGTCCCTGAAAGCCACGAAGGCTCAGCTGACACAGAGTTAGCTGGAGAGTCCAGCGTGCCTGTGGGTGGCAGATAGGGCTGTGACACAAAGGCCACCATGTCTTACCTTCTCTGTCCCTCCACGAAGCCTGGCTCCTTCTGGCCTGTGCCTCATCCTGGCTCTTGTGCGACAGTTCTCAGGGAAATGCAAAGCTATAAGCCGGCTCCTGTGGCTTTGCTAGGAGTACGTTCCTCTTCTTCCCACTTGAAGGACATCTAACTGCTGCTAATGCTTCCCCTTCTATGCCAAAGCAAACTCAGTGACAGGTCTGGTTTAACTCTCTTACTTCTGAAGCCTGTGACTGATCCTCCTGCTTTCCAGATCCCAGGAAAAGCAACCTGGTGGAGATCATCTTGGATGTTAACGTCAGTCAGCTGACAGAGAGGCTGAAGGGGATGTTCATCCGCCAGATTGGGGTCCTCCTGGGGGTGCTGGATTCTGACATCATTGTGCAAAAGATTCAGCCGTACACGGAGCAGAGGTAGCTGGGCAGTGAATGTGGGGAGCAAAGGAAAGCCTTGGGGTCCTCAGGCTTCCCAGCTGAGCAGCAGTGGGGCTGGGCTGAGGGGGGCTCTCTGACCAGGAACCGCTCTTGAGTGTATCCTGCCAGTCAGGCCTTGGTCCTGAAGTAGATGCTGAGACAGGCTCTGGGAACCAGGGCAGAAGAGATCCTGTGTATAAGCTGTAGTCTGGGATGGAGGTAACTATGATTACATCCTCACTGCAGAAGCAGGGGCCACAGTGGCCTCCAGGAAACAGCCAGGGCAGTTAGTCCTCCTAGGAGGGCTGAAGGAGGAGCTGTGCCCAAAGATAGTCCAGAAATACAGGTTTCCTTGCCCAGCATATGAGAATTCAGGGGTTGAGAAGGGAGCACATGGGTGGGCCCAAGGTGGGGCCGTGCATGCTTCCTAAAAGTACACAGGATGTGCTGAGAGCTGAGGCCAGTGAGACTGGGAGACTTGCATTCAAAGGAACTCAAGTTAGTTAGTTAGTTTGTTTGTTTTCTTTTTTCGTTTTTTTCTTTTTTGGAGACAGGGTTTCTCTGTGTAGCCCTGGCTGTCCTGGAACTCACTCTGTAGACCAGGCTGGCCTCTGCCAGCTGGGACTAAAGGCGTGCGCCACCACCGCCCTGCGTTAGTTTGTTTTAAAAGCAAGGGAATCCTATGCTGAGATTGTTTTCAGGGAAGTGAGTGGTGTGCAGTCTAAGAGGGGTGGGGTTGGGAGGAGCAGTTAGGAGCTCCTGGGCGTGTCTAGCAGCAACAAGGTGAGAGCCCCCTTTTAGGTCTTGGTGAGAAGGAATGAGAAGGAGCTGGGGGTGGGGTGGGGGTGGTGGCGGTGGCAGTGCTGTGCCCTGGGCAGCACCTGTGGGATGAAGGTGAGTGGGGCTGGACAGTGAGTCAGCCTGGGAACTAAGATTAGGGATGACAAAGGAATTCACCTGACTATTGAATTCAAGGTGACTTTTTTCCTCATGTAGTCCAGGGTGACATTGAACCCCTGAATCTTGTGCCTCCAGACCTTCTGAGAGACGGGGTTATGTATAGTTGAGAACCTAGGGATGTGGAGGAAAAGAAAAACTACCAAAGGCTAGGGGTCAAAGCCAGAATGATGGATGAAGGGCAATAGATTGGGTCAGGACAGTTGGGTGGGGAGCTTTGAAGATCACAGCCTTTCCTGGGGAAACAAGAAGGGGCCTTGGGCACTCAGGGGAGTGGTGGGGCCGCCAGCAGAGAGGTGGGGACACATTCAGGGGAGAGGTGGGGCTGCCAGCAGAGAGGTGGGGACACATTCAGGGGAGAGATGGGGCTGCCAGCAGAGAGGTGGGACACAGAACCAGCCCAAGCAATGGGCTGCACAGATTGCCAAAAAGACAGTGCTACTGTCTGAGTACCCAGAACTGGAAGCTAGGCTGGAGAGGTGGCTCAGTGGTGGAGAGCACTGGCTGCCCTATGCCCAGCTCACAGCCTCCCGCCAGACCTGAGGCCTCTCCTGGAAGATACATACATGCAAATGCTGCTGCGGGGACGCAGGCGTAGGCTGGGTGTCGTTGTTCCTTTTTGGTTTGTTGTTTGGGTTTTGTTTTACTTTTTCAGACAGAGTTTCTCTTTGTAGCTCTGACTGTCCTGGAATTCACTCTGTAGACCAGGCTGGCTTCAAACTCAGAGATCTGCCTGCCTCTGCCTCCCAGCGTGCTGGGATTACAGGCATGCGCCACCACCCACCGCCCAGGGAGCCATGAGTTCTTAACCACTGAGCTAGCCTTAGGACTCTTTTCTTGAGAAAACAGAAAACAAAACAAAGCAAAACAAAACCAAAAACCAAACAAAATACTCACCACTACCACCACCCATAACAAAAGGAATGCTGTGTCCAGCGACTAGGGAGCACGCTGGGCAAACGTCTGTTGGAGTGATCCCTGTTGCTGGGAGTTCACTGGGCAAGAGCACCCGTGCTGTTACTGTAGGGAGGGGCACCTGGCTTGTTGTTGGTTTTGGTTATAACAGGGCATGAGTGAGGATTTCCAGAGGAGCTCCTCCTTAGGTGTCTACCAGGGAAGTGTGGGGACTGCCTATCACCTGTGGAAACTCTAGACCCTAGTTTATAGCATTCATGTTGGGGGTTAAATATGACAATATGGTCCCAAGAGGTGGCTTAGTTGGTAAAGGAGGTTGCCGCTAAGCCTGATGATCTGAGTTCAATTCCTGAGATTCATATGGTGGAGGAGAATCAGCTTCTACAAGTTGCCTTTTGAGTTCCACCCCCATTCACAAATAAGTGTAGTAAAAATTTTAATGTCTCTGTAAATCTATAATACATAGTACTTGACCAGTGATGGTTTGTTTGCTTTTATTTTGTTTTGAGACAGGGTTTCACTATGTAGCCCGCTGACCTGTAGCGTGCTCTGTAGACCTCAGGCCCACCGGCCTCACCCTCGAGGGCTAGGGTTAAAGGTGTGCATCACCACCCTGACTATGTCATCAATGGTTATTACCAGAGGTTTGAGACTTGATGGCTTGTGTCATCTCAGGAAGATTTGGGGGTCTATGATCTTGGCACATCTTTGCTGATATGAGTTAGTAGAGATTGGTATTGTGGAAGAGGCAGGTAAAGATGTGAGGGCTCCTGGTAATGGCAGAAGTAAAAGCTGTACCAGTGGATTACAGGAGGAAACGGTAATTAAGGAATCCCCATCTTTTACTGTAAAGGTTGTGGTCTGGAGTTTGCAGCAACCTATTGTTAGCTTTTAGTCAAGGACAGTACAGTCCAGACGTTATGTCACGCATACATGGAAGGTACTACTGAACTTTGGGATAGCTTGTCCTGGAAGCAGCTGCCTGGGCCTGGGATTCTTGGCATCCTCAGCTTCCCTGCATACAAAGGGGTCAGTATCTTGGGTGTACCTGGAGTCCACGTGGCCCAGTGACTGGGAAGGTTTGCTCTGTGGTACTAAGGGGCAGGCCTTCAGAGAGACTGAGGGGAAGGCAGAGGAAATAGTCACAAGTTCAAAGAACAGGTAGAAAGCAAAGGGATTCAGGGCTTGGAGTGATGTCATTTCAAATCAGCAATCCCACTGTGTGGGGTCTGTCCTTTTGCTGTCACGGTATCTGTTGTTTGGCTTACAGATAATCTTTCCAGTGTTTACATTTACAAAGCACTGTTATGTTTTACCCATAACCCAGGTACAAACCCAGGCTCCTGGCTGTCTTAGCCTGCAAAGGCTGAAATCAGGGATGGGGGCCACAGCCACACCCTACCCCCTCCTGCTGGCTGTGTAGACTGCAGCCTCCGGCAGTCAGAGTATTTTTTTTAAAAAAAGGAGTAAGCTCTAGGGTCCTGTGGACAGATGGGGAACGGCTCTGCCATAACTGTGACCATGACCATGGCCGTCAGCTCCTCGGGCCTCCCTGTGCCGTCCTCTGTAAAATGAAGGTGGGACAGAAGCACCTTCCTCAACTGGCCCACTGTGGCAGTGCATGTCACCACAGGCTGAGTACTATGTCTGTGACAGACACACAGTGCTTTGTAGATGTGGCTAGGGCTGCTACCATGGACGGTTTAAGCACACTGACAGTGGTCGTCTGTCTCTGCAGCACCAAGATGTTATTTTTTGTTCAGAACGACCCTCCCCACCAGCTCTTCAAAGGCCATGAGGTGGCAGCCATGCTCAAGAATGAGCTACGGAAGCAGAAGGCTGACTTCCTGATATTCAGAGCCCTGGAAATCAACACAGTCAGTAAGTTGTGGGCAGCTGCTAGCAAAGGTCCTGCAAACACTCCCACGGGGCTCATCCTGGCCCACAGGGTCCTGAGCCTGATGAGAAAAGAACTCTTTATTTCATCCATTCTCACTTCTAATTCACCGGCACCCTAAGGTTGGAAGGCAGGCAGTATTAATGGAGCTGAGACTCTGAGGCTAAGGAACTGACAGTTGGCCTGACACTACATGGGGCGAGGATGGTCCCTCAGCGCTGCCTCAGAATTAGCTGTTGTGGGGCCCACTGCAGGCTGCTTCCCTAAGGTTTGGGGGTTTTTTTGTTTTTATTTTAAAAGATTTACTTATTTATTATATGTAAGTACACTTGTAGCTGTCTTCAGACACACCAGAAGAGGGCATCAGATCCCATTACAGATGGTTGTGAGCCACCATGTGGTTGCTGGGATTTGAACCCAGGACCTCTGGAAGAGCAGTCAGTGTTAACTGCTGAGCCATAAGGTTTTAATATACACGTCTAATTTAGAAAAATGTAGGTTCTTAAAGATTTCAGACTTAGTCTGGTAATATTGTATGTACTGTTTCTGGAATTACGTTACCCTGTAGAGGAGGCATGCAGAGTTGAGGGTCACTGGTTCAGACAGCAAAGGAGACTCACCGGAGCTGTTTGACCAGGGTCTTGTACCCACCTCTCACATGAAGCCAACATGAAAGGAGGGGACCGCATTTTCAGGAGCCCTTGCAGCTGGTTGCCCTCCTGGCTCTCTAACTTTTGTGACTTTTCTGCCACCTTCAGCATGTCAGCTGAACTGTTCTGACCACGGCCACTGTGACTCATTCACCAAGCGCTGTGTCTGTGACCCATTTTGGATGGAGAATTTCATCAAGGTGCAGCTGAGGGATGGAGACAGTAACTGTGGTGAGTGAGTGGCTTTGTGCCAGCCGGCTTGGCTGCAGCATGGCTGTGCTGCGGGGGCAGGAGCTGGAGGCAGAGTTCTGCTCGGTGCTTTCTGTCTGTAGAGGACTCTTCCTCCCCGCCTCCACACTGACTGAACGTTAGCACAGGGTTCTGCAGGGTTCATCTGCAGTGTTCATAGCAGCTGCACACCATAGCCTGGAGACCATGTACTACAGACAGACTCTTGTCTCTCATGTCATGGACTCATGGAAACCCATTTTAAAGGTGCACATCTTTAATCCCAGTACCTGGAAGGTAGCAGCAGGAGGATTTCTGTGAGTTCAAAGCCAGCCTGCTCTACGGAGCAAGTTCCAGGACAGCAGGGCTACACAGAGAGGCCATGTCTTGGGGGATCCCAAGGTGTATCCTTGCATACTGCAAAGTGCTCAGAGTTTCTCTGGAGCAGGGTCTGGGAGAGCAGCCTTCTAGAAGCTTACAGGCTCCCACTCATCCTCCCCAGGCTGCCATCATGAAGCCCTTGTGACCGGCGGGCAGCCTCTCACGCACCCTTCCTTTCCTTTGCAGAATGGAGTGTGCTGTATGTCATCATTGCTTCTTTTGTCATTGTTGTTGCAGTGGGGATCCTGTCATGGACTACAATCTGCTGTTGCAAGAGGCAAGATGAGGGGGCAGTGTGTGTGTGTGTGTGTGTGTGTGTGTGTGTGTGTGTGGAAGGGGGAGAGATAAGACGAATTCTCTGAAGTCCATTTGGCTTCATGTCACAAAATTTTTCCATGAGATCTCTGGCATCTTTGTTATAGGGCTGCACTTGGCTCCCAGTCACTGTGGTGGGGGATGACCATTCCAAGGCCTGTGGCAGAGAATTCTCATCACGAACACCAGAGGGCAGAAGCACTCATTTAAGGGGTGTCAGTGTAGAGATTTGCAAGGTGGGGACCATGGTGGGATGTAGTTGGGTGTACGTCCTCTGAAATGCTACGGCCCAGCCTCATGCCTGGACACAGGAGGGTTTCACACACTTACAGCTGAGCTCCTGTTCTAGTCTGTTTGTTTTTATCTGAGACAGCCTAACTAGCTGTATACTTTATTCTAATACATGTATTGCATATTTTTCACTGTTAAACATGATTAAAAGAGAAGGGCATAGTTCAGGGTTAGAATGTTTGCCTGGCTCACACAAGAGGTGCTAGTTCCTGAGCCTGTGTGGCTTTGTGACCCCGACACGCAGAAAGCTTTATGCCTCCAACGTCCTTCTCCCAATTCCTGGATAAGGCACTAGGCACAGCACACATATATCACTGTCTGGGAGCAGTTCGAGGCAGGGCTTGGATGGAACATGATGTATGGCCTTCTTTAAAGTTAGAAAAGTAGATTTAAAACATCCCGCAGCCACAGCTAAGCCATCGGCAGCTCCAGGCTGCACCGTCTCCCTCCCTCACCCCTCCAGCCAAGCTGCCTTTCTGAGGTTCTGCCTGCTCTGGCTGAGAGGTAAGGAGAGGCAGCTGCACTCAGGGTAGGCCCAGTACTCACTCACATGCCTCACAAACCTTCCTGAGGAGACACAGTTTTGTGTTTTTTAGGCAAAAAGGAAAACCCAAGAGGAAAAGCAGATACAAGATCCTGGATGCCACAGACCAGGAGAGCCTGGAGCTGAAGCCAACCTCCCGAGCAGGTGGGATTGTGGGAGCTGCACTGAGGGGCCAGGACGAGCCCTATCACTCTGTTCCTTACCCCTCCATGTGCCTTTGCTCGTTTGCTTCTTGTTCAGTGACCCTGTGGTCACTGTCAGTGGCTTCCAGGCAGAGGCCAGACCATAACTCACTCCTTTGCCCTTCCCCCACCCCATCCCTCTGTCATCAGGCAGATCCCCACAGTCAGTCTCAGGGCAGCTGCTCTCCTGTTGCCTGCAGGTGTTAAAGTCAACCCAAGTAAACCAAAGTAAAACCAAGGCTTGGTATTAAGGGAGCCTGTGGGGAAGACAGGCCCGCCTGCAGAGGCCCATCTGCAGAGACCCCCTGCCCTCAGAGAGCGGCAGTCTGGCAGGATGGAGGACAAGCATCTGGGCGCGCATTGTGAGCATTGGGCCTGAAGTGAGCCCAGGCACCCAGAGCAGCAGTCAGAACACTCCCTAAGAACAAACCATGTGTGTAGCCAGCTTCTGCCAGTGGCCAGAGGGCGGCCCCACCCCTTTACCCTGGCCACCGTTCCTTTATGAGGCTTTTCCTGCCCTTGTTGCTGTGAGTGCTGTGTCTGCTTCCAGGGAGCACCCTTCTTGTCCATCTCCAATCTGTTCTGATCAAGTTCTGCTGCTTCATATGTCCAGAAAGTTTTTCCTCACCCTTGTTTGGTGTCTCAAATCATGCTTACAGCTGTATAGAATGAGAGTACACAAGGCCTTAGATGCTCAGGGGAAGACACCTGACACCTAGTCTGACAACCTGAGTTCAGTTACCTTGGTTTTGTTTTGGTCTTTTTTTGTCACCCCTCCCCTCTCACGCTCCCCCCCCCCCCAAATCCCAGAGCTAAGGACCTGAGGATCAAACCCAGGGCATAGGTAAGCACTCTACCGCTGAACTAAAGCCCCGACCCTGACAAGCTGAGTCCAAGCTTCACAACTACATAGTGGAAGCATGTCTCTCTCCCTCTCTCCTCCCTCTCCCACAGGGAAGGAGGGAGTCGTGAGAAAGTTTGAAAAATTAAAAGAGAAACAATTAGCTGGCCGTCAGGCTGAGTGTCAGCAGATGATTGCAGCAGCAGACACAGGCATTGTGGTGCAGCCCCACTGCTGGGAAAGCATTGGGGAGGGGGACAGAGCTGATGCGTGCTGGGCAGTGAGCCACAGGGAGTGAGCCAGGCTGGCTGGGTGAGCAGGTCTTTGCTGAAGTTCCCTCTAAGAGCAGAGGGTACTTTAAGGGCCCAGCATCCCTTATGGTGCTAAGTTGTGATGCTTGACAACCTAAGATCAGTTGTCTGGTGATGACATAGAGCAGACGGAAAGGGAGAAGTGTTCTCTAGTGGTCTGAGGAGGTGGGGACAGTGTGCAGAGGAGCAGACAAGGTCAAGGCTGATTCCCATCTAGCTGCTGACAGAATCAGGGCAGCTGTTAGCAAGGCTGTTCAGTGAAAGAATTAAACTGAACCCAGCAGAACGGTCAGCACTGAAAGATGAGACTCTACTCACCAGTGAGGATCAGCATCTTAGAACTGGGTCTCAGCCCCAAAGAGAGGCCCAGGTGCCCGGGATGGGCTGCAAAAGAGGAGGGGCCCTGCAGGGAAGACTCATCATAAAAGAGTCACACGCAGGATGACTCCAGAGACCCCTGTAGCCAACCCCACAGCTGGTGGAATGGTGGTATCTGTAGGGTTTGCATGAGGCCCTACGGATTTTAAAGCCTTTAAAATTGAGTTACAAAGATAACCTGAAAAGCTGGACAGATGGCCAGGACTCATGACCAGACTACATGCAGAGGTTGGGCCTGGGGGAGAGGGAGGCCCCTGAGACGTGGGGAGCATCAGGGAGGCAGAGGAGGGAAACTGTGAGGTGCTACATTAGGCAGGGCCAGAACCCAGGGCGAGTCTGACAGCAGCTGAGACACCGCCTCTCCTTTTGTTCTTGTTATAGTAGGTTGAGCCAAATGAAATTAGTGACTTTACCTTCCACAAAAGTGTCAATTCTCTGGGGCTAAACCTAATTTGCCAAAAAATTGGAAATACAGCATGGGAGTCCTTATAAGGGGGCACAGCTAAGCTCAGCCCTGCCCTCTGTGTTACCTTCCAATTAGTGCCCAAGTTAACAGTCATTTGTACTAGGCTGCTGTCACCCACACCCCTTATAACAGTCCCTCTGCACACAGGCAGGTACTGCCAAGCATGTGGTATTGGCCAGCCATTCTGCTCAGTGTGGCCCTGTGGACACTCCTGTCTGGTACAAACGTAGAGCTGTTGAATCCCAGTGGGTGTGTTTGGCTTTCACTGACAGTGTCCCCTTCCTTTGTCACTGTTAGTGGTTGAAGTACATGAAGAAGCTGTGGCAGTCAGGTGCAGGGTATGAGGTGGAGCTGTGCAGTCAGGGAGGGATCCCCTTAAAGGCTCTTGACATGTGGGGAAGAGAGGAGGCCGCATGTGGACACTAGGAAGACAAAGCTCTTCAAGTCTCTGGGCATGGAGGGCTTTGGGGAAAGGGCCGGCATCTACAAGAATGGGCCTGGGCCCTGGGCCACTGTTCCCACCACACCACAGAGCGCTTATGTGGGCAGTGCCCTTCTGCTCTGGTCCCTGAGGCTCTGGATGAACTGTGCTCCTGGAAAGCACAAAACTGAGTAAGCCACGGCCCACTGCGTGGTCATACAGCCCACATATGAGGGTGCGATCCTTGAGCGTGGGCGCCCAGGGTCTGGATACTCAGCCTCGGGAGACGTGTCAGCTGTCAGGCTGGCCATCAATTCTCAAAATGCTGTTGATGTCTAGGAGAGTGATGTAAGGCAAGGTTGTAGAGTGCCTGACTAAAGCAAGACTCCTCCGACAGTCCCCACTGCTAACAGGTGGGAAGCCAGTTCCTGTGGTCAGGCAGTGCCAGGGTCCAGAGCACTGATGGAGTAAGCTCCTCCTCAGTGCTTCCCACTGCAACCATCTCTCTGTCGGATGGATAGTTTATCCCGGAGACTCTACAGTGAGGGAAAGGCTGGGAAGGTGAATGCCAAGGCCTTTTAGAGTCAGACAGCTTTCTGGAATTTGTTTTTAAGATTTTTTTTTTTTTTTTTTTTTTTTTTTTTTTTGCTAGATGGTGGTGCACACCTTTAACCCTAGCCCTAGGGAGGCAGAGGCAGTTGGACCTCTGGGTTCGAGGCCAGCTTGATCTACAGACTGAGTTTCAGGACAGCCAGGGCTACACAGAGAAACCTTGTCTTGAAAAAAAAAAACAAGATTAATTTTTATCTATGAGTAATTGTGCACATTTACATGGGTGTATGTCACATGATCATGGGGTCCAGAGATGTTAGATCCTCTGGGGCTGTAGTTACAGGAGCCACATGCTGTAGATGCTGGAAATGAAAAACTCAGGCCCTCTGAAAGGGTAGCAACTGCGGCTCTTAACTGCCGAGCTATCACTTCAGCCCAAAACATGGCTGGTGTGGCTGATAAAATGGCTGTTTGGGATTGTCTCTGAATGAGAATCCCGCTCTCAGGCTTTTCCACTGTTGCTTTTCAATTTTTGTTTTTCAAGACAGGGTGTCTTCAGTATGTAGCTCTAGGTCTCAGGAAATGAGTACTATCAGAAAGGGAATAGAACACAACTGGGTGACCCCAACCAAAGCTCTGGGGCAGAGCAGGAGAGTCCAGGTCTAACCTTCAGGCTTGACTTTCTATGGACTTGTTCTAGCAAAGCTAGGCCCTCCTCCCACCTGCTCTTCCATCCCTTCTCCAGGTAAAGATGATGATGGACTGTTGCCAAGGTTACCTAACACTGGGGTTGTCTTTTTGGCAGGCAGCAAACAGAAAGGCCCCACACTGAGCAGTAGCCTGATGCACTCTGAGTCGGAGCTGGACAGCGATGATGCTATCTTCACATGGCCAGACCGGGAGAAGGGCAAACTCCTGCACGGTCAGAATGGATCTGTACCAAATGGGCAAACACCATTGAAGGCCAGGAATCCACGAGAGGAGATCTTGTAGCTCCTTGGTCTGTTTCAACAGTGGGCCTCAGTGCTAGGGCCTAGAGCCCCTCTAGGCAGACTGCTGACCTCCTGGGTCTGAGAGCAGCTGCCCTGCCAGCACGTGCTGGTCACTCCACCCCAAAAGCCCCCGTCAGAACTGCTGGTACTTGAATCCACAGATACTTTATAGGAACCCCTGAATGAAGCTGTGAATGAAGAGGTTTTCTCTAGAAACCTATGTGGTAGCCCCCGCCCCCAAATGTTCTCATCTCAGGGCCTCACTTTCTGCACACACCTCCCTGCCTGAGAGCAGACACAAACAGGCCCATAGCCTCTCCTCTGCTGTTAGAGCAGTGCAGCTGGGCCCACAACACACATGATGTTTACTGTGTCTCCCTGCACCTGGCACAGAACCAAGAGCCACCAGCCTCCTGATGGCAGGGCCTAGCCCTGGGCATATTCTTTTGTTCGCTTCTCTGGGACAGTATGCTCTGCCTTCCTTCCCTGGGCCAAAAGAAATCCGTGCTGTACCGGCTTCCAGGCTCAGCTGCCGTACCCCCCCCCCCCCCCCCCCCCGCATTCTCCCAGAGGAGACAGTCACAGACAGACTGGAACTCTGGCATGTGAGTGCTTCCACAGCCCTCCATCCATGTCTTTTCTGTGTCCTCTGCACGTGTGAGTACTTGAGTATATGCGCCCATTCCTCACGGGTCTCTTGGCTGCTCTCAAGGCAATTCTAACTTGGAGACTTTCAGCTCCTGGAAAGACTATTAATCTATCCAGCCTGATCACCAGTTCTTCAGCCAAGGTGTGGCAGTTGAGGAATTGAGTTTCGGGGAGAGTGACTTTTTAAAAAGGACTTAATTTCTACTACTGTACTATCTGTTGTGAGATTATTAAACATGCTATTTAATTGTGTGCTGGGCTATGAGGTTTGTGCTATTCCGTGCTGAATCTGTGATCTGTGTCGCAGGGCCCACCATTGGGGTGCATCTGTGATCATCATCCCAAAGCCTGCCTTGGCATATTGGCTGGTGGTGCAGGACCCTAGTATGCCATGGTAGGTGGGTACTGGCTGGCCATAGATGCTCTTTGATTTTGACCTTTTATTACACCAAAAAGACTTCTGTCTACGTGTGACCATGTAGCATTTGTGCTGGGGGCACAGAGTATCCGAAAGTCCAGGATATCTTAAGAATTTGGGGTAATGTTGTTTGTTCCTTTTTGGATTCCCAGCATTTCAAGAACACCAACACGAATGTCATATCCCAGTCCTACAAGGGGTGGGATGCACATCTGTGTGTTACAACAGACAGTGACCCTAGCCAATAGCAGCTGAAAACAACTAGCAGGGCCAAAGCATAGGAAGCCAAGCAGCTAACAGCCATCTGCGTGTGAGCAGGGGAGTGAGCACCTCGTTACCAGTCCCACCTACATCCTGCCAACAAATAGTCCTTCCTGTAGTGGTGTCTGAAGGACGAGCCCTGAAGAGGCGATCATGGTTACGTGACATCATTTTATAGAGTGTCATACTTTCATGTTGTAAATACCGAGAAAACCCTTACAATGTCAGGACAAGAATCTGTAACAACCTCTAAACCTACCAAGGAAGATTATTTTAACCAACAAATCAGAAAGCAGGAAAAGAACCAGGTATAGTGGTATATGCTATAATCCCAGCATCCAGAGGGCTGAGGTAGGACTGCCATGAGTTTGAGGCCAAACTAGGGTACACAGGGAGACCTTGTTCCTAATGCTCGGGAAGATGGCTGAGCATTAGGAACACTTGCTGTTCATGTAGAGGATTTCAGTTCAGATCCCAGCAATCCACTGGGTGGCTTCCTATGACTCTAAGACCAAGGGGGAATCTTTTGGTACACACACACACACACACACACCTTTTAAAACAAACAAGGGCTGGAGAGATGGCACAGAGTTTAAGAGCACCGACTGCTTTTCCAGAGGTCCTGAGTTCAAGTCCTAGAAACTACATGGTGGCTCACAACCATCTGTAAAGGGATCTGATGTCCTCTTCTGGTTGGTGTTATCTGGAGACAGCTACAGTGTAGTACATACATAAAATAATTCTTTGAAAAAAAACACAAACAAGAAATGGGGTGGAGGAACAGTTATTAAAACGCAGGAGTGTGGGAAGCATGGACTCACCACAGCCAGTCATGGCTCAGCACTGGTGAGGATAAAACAGAACTGCTGAGGATGAATGAGGCTCGGCTTTCCTCAGGGGATGTCAGGCTACTGATCATTCAGAGATGTTCACGGGTCAGAACTCTGAGCGAGGACAGCCCGTCCCTGCCACTGACGGAGGCACATGTGAAGTAGCAGCTACCCCTGCAATGCCTGGGCCTCCAGGGGCAGGAGAGATGGGTAAGGCTGTAAGAGCCATCTTACATTTGAAAGCCTAAAACATGCTATGCCTAACAACTAAGGAGTTGTTATTGTTTCACTTTACAGAGGAAAAAACTGAGGAGTTTACTTAGGGTTACATAGAAACAGCAAGCAGAAAGACCCCAGAGCCTGCAACTCTTCCAGTGTTACAGTGCCTCACAATGAAAAATACCTCAAGGACAGGACAAAGTACCATGAGGAATGAATACTAGCAGTGCAGAGGAAGATGGGGCACTGGGACCTCAGTCTGCTCAGCTGTCAGACAGCCACTAGGAAAGACTTTTGTATTCATGTGGAAACCTGCCTCATTTACAGAAACATTTTACTCCCCATGTTTTGTGAAAGAATTTTATAAATTTAGGAATGTTGTATGAGAAACACAAATGGTCCATGTGGAATTTGGTGGAATACCCAAGACAACTAAGAAGCATCCTCATTAGCCCCACATCCTCAGTGGGGCTTCATGCACACCTGAGAGCAAGCACACGCCCTGGGGTGCCTCTGACATGACCTCGAAGAGCTCTGCCCAAAGGATGTGTGTACGCCCCCCCTGGCATTCTAGCTACTGGGACTTACAATATAGTTAAAAATTACCTATAAATGGAAACAAGCCTTGACAGAAAGCAAGTGAATCACAGGAAGACAGCAGGGAATGATGCCTTTACTTGACTGAATAAAAACCAAGGAACTTTTCTGAAAGCTGATTTCTTTCTTTCTTTTCTTTCTTTCTTTTTTTTTTTTTTTTTTTTTTTTTTTGCAATTTTACATCTCTTGGATCACACCAATAAGATCAAATAAAAAATATATTTAAAGTTCTTTAAAGCCACAAAGAAAAAGAACTCACCCATCAAATACAAATATACTATTTTATTCTAAGGGAATAGTTCTGTGGTTCCTGCAAAGGGGAAAATCCAGAGACAGTTAAAGACCAAGGACAGCAGGACAGGACGAGCTCAGGCGCTAGTTGCTGGGTTTGTTCCCCACTCCCCTAAAGGGAGAAGGAAGTAAATATCGTTTTACACAATTTTAACAAAATAAAAAAAGTAAATAATTGACACAGCAAACAGCTACACTCGTGAGGAATGACTGATGATCAACCAGTTTTTAGAATTAGTTTAGGGGTCAGTAGCCCCTGCACTAACATGCAGCTGAAGTCCTGATATAGTCATTTATCTGGGTAGTGGTTGTTCTCTTAAAAGATACAGTTTTTTTTTTTCCTTTTTGGTATTTTATAACAATTTCTCTACTAAGCTAACAGTATTTGTTTTTCCTACAACTATAGATGGGAAATGCTAGTGTTTACACAGATCAGAACTGATACAGCAGGGTTGGGCGCCTGCTGTTCTGGATAGTTTATTGGTGACTTATCAGACAGGACAACTGCTTTCCCTCCAATCACCCGAGGTCTGGAAGGAAGACGTTTCCCTGTCAGAAATGACAGCACAGATGGAGTTAATCATACAGACTGGGGCAGATTTACTTCTTTCACACAATTCTTAGTAACAAAATGGATACTTGTTACAAGCAGAGGGACAGAACCACCAAGTACACAATGTCAAAGGCCCATTTTAAAGTTCTGTTGTATTTAAATGACTTTTATTTGTTTAAAAAAAACAAAAACAAAAACAAGTTACTATTCCCACCTATAACATGGGACATCTTTTAAGATGACACATTGGAGAAGTTTATGACTTCTCTCAGTTCTGCTGTAAGCTCAAATTAACTTCAATTAAAGAAGCTCAATAATTATCCAACATTATTAAAAGCTTGATTCAAAATTTTGTAGGAAGGAAACTGAGAATGGAGATGAGGGAGACGGCCTGGTAACGTCACACACACACCTGTGCCTTGCAGTCCTCAGAGAACTAAGACAGCTAGAATCTGGAACAATGCAGTGAAAGACCGCATGGATGTGTAAAGCCAATCAGTCACCTCCGACTCTAGCCCCAGAGGTCCTAACTTTCAAGTTCCTTAGTGCGATAAGGTCAATTTCCAAATGCCTTACACAGGAACCTACTACGACTTTCCCTACTGTTATCCCGACAGCTACATAATACTGTGTCTTTGTGGGATCACCCACACATTTGTCAGAATTATGGAGACAGATTATTCCTTTTGAAATGACAAGGGCTGGTACAATGGACAAGCAGCATCGTTTGGAAACAGGAAAGTAAGACAGGGAAGAAAGGCTGCCATGGGGGACTGGACACAAGGGAGGCCCCACTTCTGTGCAGCACAGCCAAGGCCATGAGACAGCAGCACCCGGATTAGTGGGCATGTCAGTGGGCTTTCTATAAATACTTCAAGACACCAGGGTCTAATGGGCTCCACAGATTTTCTGTGTACATAGCTGATTTCTGGAATATCATCCTTTTTTACCTTAAATCACCCACAGCTGAGAAGGCAAGACCCTAAATGAAAAGGGGCTCACTAACAGTAACAAAGGGCGTGTCCTCTGATGTGAGGGGCCTTCAGTTAAAAGACTAAAGGCTTCTACCCTTCACATAATAGGTTGGCAGTGAAAATCAATCCAGACCACTATCTTTTTATAAAAACCCGAGTCTTTCTATTGGATCTTCCAGGCTGAGTCTCACTGTCCTCATCTGATGTCACTCTCAGCTGCGCACTGATCTTAACTGACTCTCATGGACAGCTTGCTCAAGTAACCTACTGCAGCCAAGGTCTCACTGCAAAGCTACCCCTTCTAACTAAGGTTACTATGGTAGAATTTTATACAAGTTTTCCTTAAAAATATTCCACAATTTCTTATTCCCAAAGAAAATAAGATTATGCACCACTCAGAAACTGGTTAGTCTTTCGAAGATGTCTATGAACTCTCCCTGCCAATCCACTCACACTCCTCCCTTCAGGTTTCATTTGCAGCCACACTACAGCTCAGAAGCTGCCATTTTCCCCACCAAACAAACAAGTCAAGAGGACTTGGATCTCAACATCCTTCCAACAGCTGAGTGTATTCACAGCTTGGTGCATACCAGTGTGCATGAAAATAGGAACCTTACTTCCATCTTAATCTGATAATTCAGCATCAGAGTCTTCAGATTTGGCTTTGGCAAGTTCCTCATGTACCTCCCTCACCATGAGAATGCGCGTCAGCATGGTGTCCAGGGTTCCGGGGTCTATGGGGAATGTGGAGTACCACATGGGACTGTTAGGAACACAGGAGCGCTCGGGCTGAAGGTAGAACACATCGCTCCTCTGCTTCACACTTTCAGAACTATCCGTAGGAGGAAACACAAGCAAAAGAGAGAAACTGAAGTTGAGATCGGAACATGGTAAATACACATCAACCTTTCTTAGCTAACAGTTTTGTGAGTAACACCAGAACCACAGGGACAGACAGGGATAACAGGGCGTGTTCCTCCCAGCAGCAACCCAGAACTTAGCTGAAAGTGGGAGACTGATGAAGGGAAACACAGTGGTGTGGGCAGACACCTGTAGTCTTAACACTTGGAAGGAGGAGGGATGAGGATCAGGAAGGTCAAGGCCATCTTGGACAAATCAAGTTGAACCCCCCAAAAAAAACAAAAACAAAGAGGAGCTGGGAAACATGAGACCCTGCCTTTTAAAAAAAAAAAAAGCATAAATCATGTACTTCACTTCAAATGGGTCGATTTGTATAGGTCACTTGATGCTATTATTTCTTTGACCAAAAAAAAAAAAAAAAAAAGTACTTTTAGTGTGAGTCATGCGTTGCAGTCAGTTTCTTTAATTCATAACTTTAAACTCTGGACTTAGACCATCTGTGGCTAAGGGGAGAATGTACCCCTGGCATGGGGATTGACCTATCTAGTTGCTGGCTCTTAAACAGACAAAACTCAATTTCTTCAAAGCTTCCCCCTCCTTGAAGGTTTTAGCCAAAACCCAGCCTCAGAATTTGTTTACTATACAAAAAATAAATCACTATAGATAAGACTCTATATACATGATGAACAAGAGTGCTTTAGAAGGTCAAATGAAATGTGACGTTTTCCCTCTTTGGAGAAAAACATTTAGATAACATGGCTGGCTTCCTAGTTCCACATCCAGGCAGACAGAAGGATGGAGAAAATATGAACAGAGGCAGGCCCTCTGTCATGGTCAGCTGTGCTTCTAGTTTCCAGTGTACCTGAACGAAGTGCAAAGGGTGCTGGGTGATGGACGCGTGCTCTGCATGCAGAGCACAGAAAGACCCTTACCATTTTGATAGGTAAAACTCATAAAGCCGGACGGGGCATCGCAGTGGGTTGTCGGTATTCTCTGCCATCTCCACACCCACAGGGGCATCATCATCTTCATTTCGTTTCCTCTTGCCAATAGTTAGTTTATCTTGAGACAGAAAAAAAAATTCAAAGATTTGTGTAAGTGTCAACATACCTAGTGAGCTTTGTTTCACAGTCAGACTCTGTAACTCCTGCTTTCATTTATTCAACAGTATTTGTTAAACAACTATATGCCAGGTGTTTTGTTTATACACTAAACACTAGGCTTGTCCTGAAGAGTTGCTGGGCAGTGGTGGCGCACGCCTTTAATCCCAGCACTTGGGAGGCAGAGGCAGGTGGATTTCTGAGGGATTTCTGAGTTCGAGGCCAGCCTGGCCTATAAAGTGAGTTCCAGGACAGCCAGGGATACACAGAGAAACCCTGTCTCGAAAAGCCAAAAAACAAACAAACAAACAAAACTCCAAAAAACCAAAAACAAAGATGAGCTGTGTGACAAAAGTGCCGGTGCTGGGCGTCCTCATCTGGAGCTCAGTTTTCTCAGTAGAATGGATTAGGTGCAGGGCTCATAAATCAAAACATCTATATGGATGTATCTCTCCTCTTGGGCACTAGCACAGATTGAGTTCTTGCTCCAGTTCCCTCTACTTACGTATTCTAAGGAACAGCGTCAGAGTTATCATCTGATAGGACAGGACTCTACAGGGGCTAGGCTGTTAGACTGTGCATGGTACATGCATGGGAAGGAGGTGGATGTGTCTCATCTGAACAAAACTCTACTATGTGGACATAGAGCCCAAGCCACTCTTACATATGTGAGTGTGCGCTCATTCATTCACAACACTGTGTATACACGTGGAAGTCAGAAAACAACTCTGTAGCACTAACTCTCTCCTTCTAGCTTTACATGGGTTCCAAGGATCAAATTTAGGTCATTAGGTTTAAGAAACAATCACTGCCACCTGCTGAGCCATCTTGTTGCCCCTCTATTTTATTCTTGAGACAGTTCTCCCACTGACCTGAAGTTTAGTCATATGCTACATTGGTTGGCCAGCAAACTTCAGGGATCCACCTGTCTCAGCCCCCTCAGTACTGAGGTAAGAGATAAACATCATCACTGCTGGTTTTACAAGGGAGCTGGGTATCTTAATCCAGGTTTTCATGCTTACATTTTAAACACTTTTATCCACTGAACCATAGCCTCAATCCATTTTTTAAAAAAGATGTCTTTGTTTTTATTTTATGTGTATGGGTGTTTTGCTTGCATGTATGTCTGTGCACTACCTTTATGCAGTGCCCAGAGAGACCAGAACAAGGCATCAGATTCCTCTGCCGTGTGTGCTAGGAATAGAATAGAAATAGAGATCCTCTGGAAGAGGATCCAGTTCTCTAAACCACTGAGCCTCCAGATCCCTCCAAAGCCCATTTTTATAGTCACTCTTTTTTTTTTCTTTTTCTTTTTTCTTTCTTTTTTTCTTTTTTTGGTTTTGGTTTTTTTTTTTTTTTTTTTTGAGACAGGGTTTCTCTGTGTAGCCCTAAAGGCGTGAGCCACCATTGCCCAGCTTTTATAGTCACTCTAAAACAAATGGTTTAGGACTCTTTTTCTCCAGCTATTAGTATTATTGCTTTAAAACAAATTAATTCCAGCTTCTAACATAAAATGCCTTACAAGTTACTTTAAAAACAAGTTGAACTTATTATCAACACTGTCAAGTACTCAATCAAAAGTAGAAATAATTGACTACCTCTCCCTCCTTTGCTAATATTATCTAAGATAACAAAGCAGACCTTCAGGAGGAGAACCAGGCCTGCAAGTCCAGCCCTCAGAAAGCCAAGGAGGGTGTGTGGCTTCAAGACTAAGGCCAGCTTGGGAAATACAGCTGAGTTCTAGGCCCACCTGGGATACAAAGTGAGATGTATCAAAAAGCAAGAACCAAAACTACGAAGTGGATGACATAAGTACCACGCTACGGCCAGAGACAGACATCAGGGGAAGGGGCAAGATGATCTTAGTATTTCTAAAGTTAAAGGAGCAACTGAAAACAAGCTGATATATATAGGGCACACATACCGACTATTCAGAGTTCAGCTTCAGAAAATTTAAGTCCTCACATTTCAACTATGTAATTTATTCTTGATGTAATAACAACTAGGAGAACATAATACTGATGTATTTATGGAATACTTAATACTTAATACTTTAGGAACTTCTCTGTGGGTATATATGCTGTATGTGCAAGATGGCACAGCAAAATCGCAACTCTCAGGAAGGCCGATCTAAGAGGATTCTGAGGTCAAGGACAGACTGAGCTACTATATAATAAGACAAGGCTTAAAAAATCTAAAACCAAACACAGACCAAAACTCTACTTTCTAGTTCTAGAATAGCAGTATTTTTCAGATGTTGAGGACATGGAGTCAGTCTGTTTCTGAAACACATGATCATAATCCACTTACTGAAGCGGCTACTACTGACCCAGGCCTACAGTAGATAACAGCAGTCTACTTTAGGCCAGCTTCTGAGTTCTTTCAGAATTTGAGAACTGACTAAAGGATGCTAACTAAAACAAGGTGCTCCTGTAAAAAAACAAAAAAGCCCAATAGATTAAAAGCCAAGCATGCTTCTTTCTTTTTTTTCTTAAGATTTATTTATTATATGTAAGTATACTGTTGCTGTCAGACACACCAGAAGAGGGTACCTGATCTCATTACAGATGAATGTGAACCACCATGTGGTTGCTGGGATTTGAACTCAGGACCTTCGAAAGAGCAAGTCAGTGCTTTTAACTGCTGAGCCATCTCTATAGCCCCGCTAAGCATGTTTCTTTTAACTGTTAATTGTTGACTGGTACCTGGAAATAGTGACCTCATCATCATCACCATGGTTACAGATTTAAATACTCTGGTAAGTTTTAAAAGTAGATTATTTGGGATCTACCCAACTAAACTGGGGACTACACAATTAATTCAGCAATTCTAACTTAAGTTAATAAAATTACAATGAACCAGAGTCCTCTCATTTTGAGAGCGTGTAACATACTCTGAAACAGAAAAATATTCAAATGTTTCAGTGTACCCTCTATGACCTTCAGTGATAACCATCTACACTTCAGACAGAAGCCTCATTTACCAACACACCTGGCTCTGACTCTTGCTTCTGTAAAGGCGGGAAGAACCTCAGATATGTCATTTTGGTGCTGTACTTCAGGGTCCTGGTCCGTCGCATCACATGGGCAAAGGAAAGCTTCAAGTGCTCAGTAACATTCTTTAGTTGGAAGTATTTGGTATTGAAAAAAAGGAGGGTGTTTAACAGGACGATGGGCGAGTAGGCGCCCAGCTGCTTACACTCCCACAGATGTTCCTCTTCAATGCGGGAGAACATGTAACCTAGACAGAGTGGACAAGAACAGAGCCATGTGATCTCCGATTCCACAGGGGCAGCAGAGCAAGGCTGCCCTCTTCCACCTCTTCTCTATGCAGCAAACAGAAGCAGCACCAGGACAAACAACACTTCACCTAGACAGACCCCAGTCCTGCACTGTGCTGTTTCTTCTCGCCTGACAAGGCTGCTTTCTCTGAACAACTTTCTGTTGTAGAAAGCAAAGAACCATAGACAATAAGGTTTTTTGTTTACAGGTATTTGAATTTCATGCAATATTCATATCACAAAATATTTTCTTTCAAGTTTTCAATAATTTAAAAATACAAAAAATGGAGAGGTGAGAGGGAGGGAATGGGAGGAGAGGAGAGAGCTGTGATTAGGATGTAAAGTAAATAAATTAATAACTCTTTTTTAGTTCAGACTACAGAACAAGGACAAAGCCAACTTTGATCCATGGGAAGTAAAGCAGCTACTGCCCAGACCATCAAGTTCACTTTTAGCAAGATGGACCTCCTCCTTCCCTCCTGCATCCCTCTCATCTTAACTTGCACTAACAGCCATGCACCTCAGGACTGTCTGGAATCTGTATTGAAAAGGTCAAGGTCTTAACGCACTGTACTGTTCCTTGCAGAGGATTCTCCATGTCCCTCAGTTCAGGTCTAACCCAACGATCTCTCTTCAATCCTCTCTGTTGCTGCTTCTATATTCTATTCTTGGGAGATCATCCATGAACATGACTTTATTACTTCCAAATCAATGTTGCCAGCCTCCTCTCAAATAGCATGTGGCTCAGAATGCTTCAAAGGTTCTCCATAGCTCAACAGAAAGGACACATTCTTGGTTATTACCCTAACTTCTCCAGTCACAGCCTGAGAGACGGGGTGAACCACAGACTTTTCTAACAACATTGGTTAAAAATTCAAGGATAAAACAAGCACAGATCACCAACATTCTGAAAAGACCATCTGTGCATGGAGTGCAGAGTAAATCCTAATGACTAGCACTCAGCTTTCATGATACCATCAGATGAAACAGTCCTAGAAATGTAACAATAATTGAATGTATTTTTGAGATGTTAGGACCTCTAATCTACACTGTATTAGTTTCATACACTAACTATTGACAGTTGCATTTTACTAAAACAGTCAACAATAAGCCTAAGATTTTCTCCTCAAAAGCTGAACTGTAAATAGGGGATGGAGAGATGGCTCAGCATTTAAAAGCACTGACTGCTCTTCCAGAGGTCCTGAGTTCAAATCCCAACAACCTCATGGTGGCTCACAGCCATCTGTAATGGGATCTGATGCCCTCTTCTGGTGTGTCTGAAGACAGCTACAGTATGCTCACATACATAAAATAAATAAATCTTTTTTTAAAAAAGCTGAACTGTATTACATCAAAACAGATTATATTGCAATATATGAAATATTTTTTAAAAAAATCAATTTATACAAATATATCACAAAATAATTAAAAACAATACCCTTACCATTAGGAAGTATTGTAGGCTCCCATATTTTCAAGAGCTTGGTAAGTTCAATCATAAATCTGGAATAGGGCTCCGTAAAAATGTTATCTATTCTACCATTTTCAAACAGGTACTAAAAGAGAAAAGAAAGAACACACACTGGTATAAAAGTTCAAGTTTAGAAAGCATTCTAAGAAATGGCTTTGTCCTTTAATGTCTGCCTTTTCTACTCCCGTCTGTCCTGCACAGCTTCTAAGCACTATACTGTAGATTAAAACACCAGGGTTCAAGTTCAAGGTTTTTGCACGGATACTTGGCACTGAATTTGCAAAATAAAGTTCTTTTAAAAAAGAATTGGGTGGTATAGAATAAATCCAAGAACCAGATGCTGTTGCTTGTGATGACCCAGACGATCCAAAGAGCCCACAACTATCTGATCTCTAATCCCAGAAGGTCCAAACCTCCTCCTTCTCCTCCTCTGTGGGCTCACGAACAAATACAGAACACACACACACACACACACACACTCACTCACTCACTCACTCCAAATAGATAAACTTCCTGAATATGAATTCTTTACTCCTTTGATAACCCTGATCAATGCATACTCAGAACTCTCCTTTCCTGATATGTACCATGTGTTTGCAATGTACTTACTGAGCTTCTGTCTACCACACTACTTACACTAACTTTCTCCTGAAACAATACAAACTCAAATTTAAGGGCTTGGGGACATGGAGGTTGGAAGTGGCACTAGAGACTTGGCTTAAGTGGCTAAAGCACTGACTGCTCTCCCAGAAGACCTGTGTTTGATTTCTGGTGGTTCACAACTGTTGATAACTCAAGATCCAGGGAGCCCAGCACTTTTCATCTTCCCTCAGCACCACACATGTACATGGTGCACAGGTATCTACTTAGGCAAAACATCCAGACAAATAAAAGTAAAATAATAAGACAAAATAAAAGCATATTGCAGGGGTGGAGGCTAGAGAGTTGGCCTTGCAGAGAACCTGTCACCCACACAGTGGCTAATAGCTATAACTCCAATTCCAGGAATCTGACACTCCTGTCTGGCCCCCATGGGCACTATATGCCCATGGTCCACAGTTACACATACAATCAAAAAACCCATATACTGGGATGGAGAGATGGCTCAGCAGTTAAGAGCACTGATTGCCCTTCTAGAGGTCCTGAGTCCAATTCCCAGCAACCACATGTGGCTCACAATTACCTATAATGGGATCTGAATCCTCTCCTCTGTCATGAAGGTGTACATGCAGACAGGGCACTCACATACATAAAATATATAAATCTTAAAGACAAACCAACAAACCAACCCCATATGCATAAAATAAAAATGAATAGATATTAAGATGGAAAAAGAAACCTTACTTAGGTCCTTCCAATCACAGCTCTCAACACTTGGAACTACATCTTGAATGATCCTTTTTGGGGGGTGGGGGTGAGATAGGGTCTCTCTATATAGCCCTGGCTATCCTAGATCTCAGTATGTATAACATACTGAGAACTCACAGAGCTCTACCTGACTTTCAGTCCTGGGATTAAAGGTGTGTATGGTAATTCCAACCTAAAAGGGTCAACTATTAGCAATATCAAAGAAGAGATAGCCAGGTAGGTGGTGGTGGTGGTGGAGCTCACATTTAATCCCAGCACTCATGGGAAAGATGCATGTGAATCTCTGTGAGTTGGAGGCCAGTCTGATCTACATAGTGAATTCCAGGACAGCCAGGGCTATACAGTAAAACTATGTCTCAAAAAACCAACCAACCAACCAACAAAATAAACCCAAAACAACTACCACAACAAAAAACAAAACAAAACAAAACAAAACAAAATGTTTGGATAATATACCATTTAAAATGTATTGAGGAAGCAGTTTATCATTTATAAGATATAAATCAATAAAGAAAAATATAATAGTTACAGAACAAATCAAGGTAGCATTTAGTTTGTTTTTAAAGATTTATTTTATGTGTCTGTACATGTGTTCATGAGTGCAGGTGTCCATGTAAGCCAAAAGGCATTGCTTCTAATAGAGATAGAATCATAGGTGGAAAATACCTGACCTAAGTGCTAGGAACTCAACTCAAGCCCTCTGAAAGAGCAGGAAGCATTTGTTGAGTCTATAGCTTGAGTCTTCAGTATTTTAAAGGTATTATCTCACATCTATTTCAATGTATTTCATCTCTGGATATGTATAAGCTGGAGAAAATTATTTTCACTTATATTTTTTCCTAGTCAATGACAAGTATCCATCACTACAATATCCATTTGAATGAGGCCTTTCAAAAGCAACTTATGATCTTACTTGCCTAGTTTATTTTGTTATTAGATAAGTAATTTTTTTCTTTTTCTTTTTGCAGTGTTAGGGATTAAACCCACGCTGTGCGCATGCAAAATCCAAATAAACACTGACCATTGAACTCAACCCCTAGCCTCAGTTGTTGTCCTTTTAACAAAGTCATTTTCCCAAGTTTAAAATGCAGAAGACAGACTAACAAAGCCAACTACCAGTGAGATGTAGAATATTCTAATGTTACCAGATAAACATTTTTAAATACATTATTACATATGAAATGCATGGTTCTCCCAGGGCTATACAGAGAAACCCTGTATCAAAAAAACCAAATCCAAAAAACTAGGAAAAAAAAAAAAAAGCATGGTTCTAAAGATGTCTCCATTCCGGTGAGGAATGAGATCTGAACGTCAGTCCTTGCCACTCCTATTCACCGCTGCGTTGAAAGCCCTAGCCATAACTATGCCAGAGACAAACATAAACATTCACACAAGAAGCAGAGTGGAACATTACCTCTCCTTTCAGATAACAGGTTCAC
This sequence comes from Apodemus sylvaticus, assembly GCF_947179515.1. Classification (NCBI taxonomy): domain Eukaryota; kingdom Metazoa; phylum Chordata; class Mammalia; order Rodentia; family Muridae; genus Apodemus; species Apodemus sylvaticus. The sequence goes on from NC_067474.1 coordinate 140,549,966, forward strand.
AAACATGCACTTATGACAAACAGGTAGTCAGAGTCAGTATGTGAGCTCAGCAGGTTGTGGGATATAGACAACAAATCCTTTTTCAACCCAAGTAGGAAGTTAAAAAACAAACAAACAAATGTCCATTTATAAAAACGCCATTGATCAAAACACTTCAAGATTAAAATACTTGGACTAGAGAACGGCCCAGCAGTTAAGAGCATACACTGCTCTACAAAAGGACTGAGCTTGGTTTTGCCTCTCTACCATGTGTCTGCGTGTGTGTGCATGCCACAAAGTAAGCTCATTTTTTAAAATATATATTTAAAACATATTTAATGCAAATTAAATAAAGTAGTACAAAACAATGGATATGACTCTATATACTGTTGGCAAGGCAACAAATCACTCTAGATCTAGTAAGTGACCTCAAAGTGTCACTTTGAGGCTGAAGAGCGGGTTCAGCCCTCACTGCTCTTGCAGAGGATCCAGGATCAATTCCCAACATCCACATGGCTGTTCACAACCACCTGAAACTCCGGTTTCAGGATGCCCTGATTCTCCTGAACATCCAGATCAGAGGCCAATACTGGGCAGGTTTCCTCATTCCTTTATTCTGTGAAAAAAAGAGCTCTTATGGAATCGGAAACTCACTGATTATGTTAGGCAGGCTGGCAATTAGCTTCAGGGACTACCTCTCCAGTGCTGGGAGGTACAGGCAGACACCATGCCGGCTTTACATGGGCTCTGAGAATCTAAACTCAGGTTTCTATGCTCATACTGCAGGCATTTTCAAGACTGAGTTTCTCTCCAGCCTACTGTTAGCATTCTAGGTTCACTCCAACATTACACACAGCAGCTTAAATATGAAGTCAACTAGTATGTGTTAAATCTGAATATGAAATGTTCCCATACGCTTCTGTGTTTGGAAACATGGTCAACAGCTAGCTGGTGGGTACTGTTTTGGGAGGTTGTGGAACACTTTGGGACACGGGGCCTACCAGGCAGACCTTGTGATATTAACAGCCTAGCTCAGCTTCTGGCCAGAGCTGTATAGGTGGTTATGGTGAAATGAAGCCATAAGCTCCCACCACCACACTTTATCTATTACAGTGTCTGTAGACTCTGAATTGTACCAATATAAACCTTCCTGCAAAGTTACTGCTGTCAGCTATGTTGGCACAGTGATGAAAAAAGTTAACTAATATAATGTACATAAACAGATGAAACAAAAAGGTGGTACCCATATACAATGCAATACCATCAGCCTTTAAAAGAGTATGCACTCACTTTAAGTAAATAACAAGGATAGGCTTGGAAAATATGCTAACTGAAATATGCTCAGTGCAGAAAGACAAACACAAAATGGTCTCATTTTGTGTCTTTCAAACTGGATATTCAGCTAGTTAAAAGCAAGACTTTCTGGAGTGTTGGGACAGAAAAGGGGGATTATAGATGATAGTGATGTGCAGAACTTTTCAAAAGATGAAGAAATAACAGACAAACCAAGAAGATGGTTCAGGAGGTAAAGGCACTAGTTGTCAAACTAATGACCTGAGTTCAATCAGCAGGACCACTACAGTAGGAGAGAACAGATCCCCACAAACTGTTCTCTGGTCTCTACAAAATGCATCATGGCATACCTGCCCCATAGATGAATAAATGTTCTTTTAAAAAGGAGGAAAAGAATTTTAACATTCATACCATAAAGAAATTATAAAGGCTCAAAGAGATAGTTATGTTTGATCTGCAATGTGAATTTGTAGATATTACCATTTAGGTCCTGGGAACTAAATCCAGGTCTATTGAAAGAATATCAATTGCTGAAGCATCTCTCCAGCTCCTTGTTAATCACTTTTACTTTGCTTTGCCATGTGTTTCTATGCCTCTGTCTATCTATCCAAGAGAGAATGGGAATAGACTGATATTACATTTATATATAATTTTCTTTACGATTTATTTATTATATGTAAGTACACTGTAGCTGTCTTCAGACACTCCAGAAGAGGGCTTCAGATCTCACTATGGATGGTTGTGAGTCACCATGTGGTTGCTGGGATTTGAACTCAGGATCTTCAGAAGAATAGTCTGTGGTCTTAACTGCTGAGTCATCTCTCCAGCCCCTATACCTTTTTATGTTTCCCTGTTTTAAAGAATAAATTTAGAGGACTAAGATGCTGTTTGTAAAGCATCTGCTATGCAAGCAATTCCTAAGGTTTGGTTCCTGGAAGCACGGCAGGCTTGATGCTAAATTAATACTAGGCTGGCCTCAAACTTCCCATGATCCTTTCTGCTTTAAAAAAAAAAAAGAAAGAAAAAGAAAAAGGAAAAGAGGGAGGGGGAGAGGAGAAAGAGAGAATATCCTTCATTGAAAGAAACAAGTTGTATGGACCCTATTGTGCTAAATAAGAACTAAATGAAGTAGGGTAGGGGTAGGGGCAAGGTGGATATAGCTTGGTGGATAAAACACTTGCTGAACAAGCATAAGGACCTGAGTTTGAATCCCCAGCACCTCAGTCCAAGAGAGGCATGGTCAGATGGGTCTGAAACCCTAGCACTGGAGTGCTCAAATTGCTATAGTAAGCTTACGTAGCACTCTTACAAGTGATTGTTGCAAATCTAAGTATTCATGTATCTATTATTTTACTTTTTACTTCAAAATGCAAATAAGACATTTCTACATGCAGACAGTCACAGTTGCTTCTAGGTAGACTGCTATTTATATGCTTTTTGTTCATTTACCTGTAAAATACATGACTTCCATCTCTCTTATTCTACCAACATTCTCAGTTTAGTTTATGAAGGGCTATATGTTAAGACTTTTAAATTGGGACAGTTGTCCACTAAAAAAAAAGTTTATAACAAAACTAAATGACAATATGTGTTCATTTTCAACTTAATTCAGAAATTATCTTAGATGATGAAACCATAATCAAATGTGCAAGTTATTGAAATTGGTACCTGCTGAATTCCAAGGCACAGGTATAAGATACTGTCTGGGTCATACTTTTCACCATTTGGTCTCCGCACCTCTTGGATAAACTGGCATAAGCCCAAACTCAACTCAGAAAAAGTGCAGGACAGAATATCTTCCTTCAATTTCATAGAGCGGACTGTGAAAAGAGAGAAAATACATCTGAAACATTAACTCTAACAAACACAGTAAGGCTACTACTGTTCATTGAATCGACACCAGTACAATCGTGCCCTAAACACTGTATTGGAAAACAAAGACACTGTAAACAAATCAGGAGAGCACATACCTGTAGTCCATGTTCTCAAGATGCTGAAGCAAGGCCAAGTGGTGGTGGTGCACGCCTGTAATCTCAGCACTCTGGGAGGCAGAGGCAGGCGGATTTCTGAGTTCGAGGCCAGCCTGGTCTACAGAGTGAGTTCCAGGACAGCCAGGGTTATACAGAGAAACCCTGTCTCGAAAAAACAAAATCCAAAAAACCCAAAAAAACCAAAAAAAAAAAATAAAAAAAGGAAAAAAAAAAAGATGCTGAAGCAGGAAAATTCTGAGGTCTAGACTAGCCTGGGCTACACAGAAAGATCCTATGCAGAATCAAAAAAAAAACCAATCAAAGAACAGATCCTCTTTTTCCAGTGGAGAAATAAAGATGGTTTACTGCATATGGTATAGCAGGTACTGTATATGACAGAAGTCTTGTTTAACTAGGACTCTATGAAAGTAAACAAAAGAGGTTGGGTGTAATTATGTATGCTTTTAATCCCAGCATGAGACGGAGAAGCAGGCAGATCTCTTTTGAGTTAGAGTCCCGCCTTGTGTACATAGCAAATTCTGAACAGCCAGGGCTACACAATGAAGGGGGGGGGAGGGAGGGGGGAGGAGGGAGGGAGGGAGGGAGGGAGGGAGGGAGAGAGAGAGAGAGAAAGAGAGAGAGAGAGAGAGAGAGAGAGAGAGAGAGAGAGAGAGAGAGAGAGAGGAGGGAGGGAGGGAGGGAGGGAGGGAGGGAGGGAGGGAGAGAGAGAGAGAGAGAGAGAGAGAGAGAGAGAGAAGGAGGGAGGGAGGGAGGGAGGGAGGGAGAGAGAGAGGGGGAGAGGGGGAGGAGGAGCGGGGAGGAGGGAAAGGGAGGAGATCTAATAGGGAAGAGTCCAGTTAAGAGCCTGAAAGAAGCAACATAGAGCTATACCACGTAAAGTGGAAGATCTAAAAAGGCAGGCAGGTAAAGAATGCTAATTTGAAGATGCAAACTCTCTCCAGAGAACATTCAGTAACACTTTTCCTGGCCTAGGATTGTGCTGCAGCAGGGAGAGCACTTGCTCAGTATGTATGAGGCCCTAGTCCAATCCCAAGCAAGAACATAGACTGTCATGATGCCATATGCCTGTATTCCCAGCACCCAGCAGCACAGCCAGGAGGATCAGGAGTCTGAAGATATCCTCAGACACACACACACACACACACACAAGAACACAGAGCTTGAGGCCAGCTTCGATCTATATGAAATCTCTATTTCTATATGAAATCTGCTTCTATACGGGAATTGGAGAAAACTGGGTTTGTACTAAGACCAGGTAAATTTGAAAAACCCAATACTGTATTCACTTTGGAAGAATTCAAAGAACTCCCAGGCCTGCTAGTGTATTAAAGGCACTGGAAAGATCCACAGAGGAAGTGCTGTATAACTTTTTCTTTCTCAGAATTTAGTATAGGATATTTCAACTGACATAGAATAATATCATGTTTCTAGAAATACTGGAATGCAGTTTTGCTGTTGCTAGGTCATAAAATGAAATGGTAAAGAGAAATTGGGGAATGGGAAAAAAATATGAACAAATTAAGGCCAAGCACGAGTTTCACGTGTTACACTAAAATTCTTAAGAAATGAAAAACTCTATTCCCAACAGGATAGTTACCCTGTTTGTATAGCTCCCAGTGGGATATACTTGGAATATACTGATTGTTGTACAGTATGAACTTTTTCATCACTGCTTTTCTGCATTCTAACAGGCTTACACTTTCCCAAACATACTCCTGGGATTCTTCTATGTTGGTTCTGTACAAGCTACGGGAGGATCCTGGGACAGTCCCTGTACTCAGCACATCTGGATATCAGGTGAATAACATATTTTACAGATTTTGTGGGAAAATGATAAGTAAAAATAGCTGAACAGCTTTTGTGCCTAACACACCGAGACTTGGTAATATAAAACGATATTACCAGTCTGTGAACTCCCTTCTTCCCTCCCTCTCTCCCTCTCTCCCTCCCTTAGTGTGTGTGTGTGTGTGTGTGTGTGTGTGTGTGTGTGTGTGTCTCAATTTTTTTAGGTTTGGAGATAGGGTTTCTCTGTATATCCCTGGCTGCCCTACAACTGAAGACCAGGCTGATGCCAAACTCAGAGATCCGCCTGCCTCTCTCTGCATCCCAACTGCAGTGATTAAAGGTATGTGTATCCACTGCCCAGCCACATGTCCACGTTTATTCCTATCATTTTCCACCCACATTTTAAGTTTGAGTCTAAGTTGCCAACTTGTAAACACAAATAATCTTCATTCCTTTGCCTCCAAATAGCTGAAGACACAGGAACTACAGATACTCTGCACCTGGCTCTCTTTGCTCTCTCAACGAAGAAAGCTATACAGCAGGGAACTGCTTACAGGCACACCTCCCAACAGGAGGGCATTTACAGGCCTTTCAGAGCACAAAGGTTAACACCTGATTTACACAGGCTGCGTGGAAGTCATCGCAATACAGAGTAGCAACTGTCCGATCTGATCAGATCTGGTGAACTCCAAGGCCAGCAAACAGACTACCAGCAATAAAAGTCAAAACCTGATAGTCACCTACTTGTAAGAGAGAATGTATAGTTGGAAAATCTCAAGCCCAAAACAAAATTATAAACAAACAGCAACAAATGAAAGCTTATGTAAATATGACTCAAGGGGGCCAAGCCCCATCTCAAGCAAACAGCAGCCTTGGCAGTGTTGTTCATGTGGTCCTGGCATTGGAGTCATAAAGGACACAGGAGTGAAGGCTGTGACACCAGTCTTCCTCTGCTGTTAAGGAGAGACACTTAGGTTAGGCATGGGGCAGGGGAGTCCCTTCCCTGGAGGACCAAGGCCATTTTGTAAAGCTATGAAAGTAAAACCTGGATTGCATTGGACAGACCCTAAATGTTCAAGATGTCAGAGCCATTAGAGCTACAGACAGGAAACGAAATCAGCCCAGGAGAAGCGTGTGGCACTCTTTTTTTCTTTCTTTTTTTATATGTAAGTACACTCTAGCTGTTTTCAGACACTCTAGAAGAGGGAGTCAGATCTTCTTATGGATGGTTGTGAGCCACCATGTGGTTGTTGGGAATTGAATTCAGGACCTTTGAAAGATCAGTCGGTGCTCTTAACCGCTGAACCATTTCTCCAGCCCCTAGAAGTGTGTTGCAATTTACAAAGCTGGAAGGGTGGAACCATCTAAACCATTTCACATCAGACATGGAACTATAGGATTTAAAGTTTGTTGTGCTGGGTTTTGGTCTTGTTTTGGTCCAGTATTTCCTCAGTATGCCCCTTGTCCTTCTTTTTGAAACATTAATAAATATTCTGTGTCAATATACATTAGAAGTACATAATTTGCTTTTTGATTTTACAGGTTACAATTGAGAGACTGCCTTGAGTCTCAGAAGAGACTTTCAAACAATGTTGAGATCGAAAGACCATGAGGACTTTACGTTAGACTTGATGCATTCTGCATTATGATATGTCTACAAGCCTGTACAGGCCAGGGAGTGGGACATGGTTTGAATGAGAATGGTCCTTACAAGTTATTTAAACGCTTGGTCACCATTTGGTGGTACTATTTGGGAAGCATTAGAAGGTGCAGCCTGTTGGACAAGGTATGTAACTGAGAACAGGCTTTCTAATACTCATGCCTGCCTGCCACTGTCTGCTGAGATGATCATGGTCTATAACCCTCTAAAATGGTAAGCCCAAAGTTTAACTCTCTTTTATTAAAAACAAACAAACAAACCTCACTTCATCCATACTGACTCTATTGGTATACAGCACAAAGTATTAAAAATAAAATATAAAAACAGTCTAGATCAGTAAATCAAATCAACAAAAAGTAAAAACCCATGGAAGTCTAAAAAAAAAAGTGTTCTCGTACATGAGTGCTGTATTTGGAATATCTGACTCTAAATGGCTGGACCCTGAGGTGAAACAAACATTAAAAGGCATTATGGATTTTGAGACTAGAGAGATGACTCAGCAGACAAGAGCACTGGTTGCCATTGCAGAGGGCCTGGATTTGGTTTTCCTGCACCTACTTGGTAACTCATAGCATCTGTAACCCTCGTCCCAGGGGATCTGACCTTCTCTTCTGACCTCCTCAGCCACATGGCACATAGGTGGTAAGTATATGTAAATGCAGGCAAAACACACATACAATAGATTTTTTTAAAAGATTATTTATTATATGCAAGTACACTGTAGCTGTCTTCAGACACATCAGAAGAGGGCATCAGATCTTATACAAAAGGTTGTGAGCCACCATGTGGTTGCTGGGAATTGAACTCAGGACCTTCAGAAGAGCAGGCAGGGATTTTAACTGCTGAGCCATCACTCCAGCCCCATACAATAAATCTTAAATATCCTAAAGTCATAGGGATCTCAATGGCAGGGAATATGTCTACAGAAGCAGCAAGGCTTTTCTTGATTTTTTTTTATCCAAAATATCATAAAACCCTTACAGCTTAATATAGTTTATTATACAGACACATTAGATTTTTTGGAATTATTTATATGCTTAAAAATAAAATTATTATATGTGCTTTATAAACTTAGAATCAGTTGTATACATAGTAACATTTTTACAACTGAGGATACAAAATTAATCACTCTTTCTTAAGACTCTAAATCTTAAATTTTAAAAATCAATTCAGCACCCTTTCTCTTTTTGGGAGCCTTGATCTCACTGTGCAGCTGGAAATTACCCTGAACTCTTGGTCCTCTTTCCTTTGCAGTCTTGAGACTAGCACACCTAGCCACAGCTAGTCAGTTCACAAACCTAAATCAATATTATTAGGGGCTAGAGAGATGGTTCAAGCAGTTAAGTGCACTAATTGCTCTTCTAGAGGACCCAGGCTCTTAGCTCAACACCCACATGATGACTCCTAACTACCTGCAGCTCTATCGCTAGGGGATCCCATGCCCTCTTCTAGCTTCTGCATGCACCAGGCATGCACATGTTCCACAGATACACATATAGGCAAAATACTCACACATATAAAAAAAAATTAAACTCCAATATTATAACTTAGAGCAGAGACAGAAGCAAATTTTACCTTTACAGCCTTGCTCTGAGGATTCTTGAGGGAGTGCGTGGTCTTGAGTACTTCCTATGGAGTCAGAACACGGACTAGCAGAGGCATGGTCACCTCCTGATGAGACAGGTGAATAACAATAATCAAGTGGGATTGTATAAAATCAAGCTCTAATTGTCTCTGAATACATTTATGAGTTTGTTTCTACTGCTTATACTCACACATCAGAACACAATGGATACTGAGCACTTACCCCCGCACTTCAGATCTCCTTGTTCGTCCTTGGCATTTTTCCATTGAACCCAGTTCTTCCATGCATTTACCCCATACATATACTTCAGGGTCATTCCAGACACAGAGCACCCTTGCAAGGCTCCTTGAATAAGACTTCTGGGCTCCACAGGTACTACAGACTTCTTCCTCCCCTATGAGAATTCCAAAAATTTAATCTATTAAACTTACTTTGAATTTTTTTTGTTTGGGTTTTTTTGAGACAGGGTTTCTATGTGTAGCCCCCTGGTTGTGCCTCCCAAGTGCAGGGATTAAAGGCATGCGCCACCACCACCCAGCTACTTTGAATTTTTAAAAGTCTAAGTTCTCAGAGATGCAAAGAGAACAATCCTATTGAGTAAAAAAAAATATTTTTATATCATAAAGATTCAGAATAGGGCTGAAATGGTTTTTAAAATAACCTTGTTCATTTAGGTGTGGCGATGCACAGCTGTTCCAGTATTTGGGAAGTGGAGGTAAGAGGATCAGGAAAAGTACAAGGTCATTCTCAGATCCACAGAAAGTTCAAGACCAGTCTAGATGATATAGGGCCCTTTCTCAAAACTTAAAGAAATTATCTAATCTAATTCATATGAAAAAGAAATTATTACAGTAATTACCAACATTTAAGGAACTGAGATACAACCATTGTCACGTGTTCTCTTATTAGTTCACTTGAATAGGTTATGTTCCAAGCTATAAAATAGGCCTCCATAAATCATTCACACAAGAATCAGACTTAAAGCCAATACTGGAAGAATGTCAAGAAAAATCTTCCCAAATCATAAATGGTATACCTATAAAATATTGCATAGATCATGGAACAAATTACAGCTACAATTAGAAAATCCTTTAATTTTAAGTGAAAACCATAAAACCCTGAGAGGAGGTAATACAGATGTAGATGTTCAAAGTAATTTGCAAAAGTGAAAGAGATCTGTCATGCAACTCAGGCAGAACATGTGCCTACTGTGAGTAAAACTCAGAATACTAGCCCTAATAAAGTAGGAAGGAAGAAAGGATAGAAGGAAGGGAGGGAGGGAAGAGGCAAACTAGAATAAAAAGCCTAAAATCCACAATCTAAACTTCCTGTCTTAAAATACTAAAGACTGGCCATGACAACACCTGCCTGTAATCTTAGCACTTGGAAGGCAGAGGCAGGTAGATTCTCACATTTTTGAGGCCAGCCTGATCTACTTAGCCAGGTAAAGTCAGCCATGACTACACAGTGTTACTCTGTATAGTCAAAAGGCCAAAGCAAAGGAGTAAGATTAAGAGAAAGGAGCTGGACTGGAGAGATGGCTCAGTGGGTAAGGGAACTGACTGCTCTTCCAAAGGTCCTGAGTTCAATTCCCAACTACCATATGGCAACTCACAACCATCTGTAGTAGGATCCAATGCCCTCTTCTGGTATGTCTAAAGACAGCTACAGTGTATTCACATATATATAATGTAATAAATAATTCTTTAAAAAAAAAAAAGAGAGAGAAAGGAGCTGATGTAGGCCCGCAGCACCTCAAAAGTCTGTGTTGTTAACAATCTGTGAGTGAGGACAGGCTGCTCCAGAAGGCTGCCCTAATGAAACTTATCAAGTCACTGAGAAAAAAAGATATGAAAAAGGAGAAAAAGGAGAAGTTAGCGGAAAAGAGCAAGAGAACTATTGAGATGAGCACCAGAAAGGTTACTGGGAGGGAGGAGGAAGGGAGGGTGTCATCTAAATGATATAGAAGAATCTCAAAATAAAAGTTTGGTTAATCTACAAAGTGAACTTAATGGTGGCCTGGGTAACTAACTGACACTGTGTCTCAAAACAAAGACAAATAAAAGAGCTCAAGGGATGAAGTACTTGCTTCATATGCATTCCTGACTTCAGTGCCACGCATACATACATACATACATGCATACATACATATTTGAAAGATACAAAGTTAAAAATCTTAGAAAAGATCAGATAAGCTGGGCATTGGTGGCACACCCCTTTAGTCCCAGCACTTGGGAGGCAGAGGCAGGCGGATTTCTGAGTTCAAGGCCAGCCTGGTCTACAGACTGAGTTCCAGGACTGCCGGAGCTACACAGAGAAACCCTGTCTCGAAGAAAAAAAAAGAAAAAAGAAAAGATCAGATAACCTAAATTCAAAGACATATCATCAGGTTTATAATTTAAAACCTTCTCACAAGGCAAGGTGTGGTGGCACATGCCCCAACACTTGAGGCAATAAAGAACTTAAAACCCTAACAAACCATTTGTTAATCCAGCATTATATAAAAAGAATATATTTTAAAAAAGTAAATTATTTAAAAGAAAGTCAATGTATTTCACCAGTTTCACAGACTACAAAACAACAAGAAAAACCAGATACTGTATCACTAGATACAAAAAGTTCAACCAATGAAGTCCATTATCTAATCAGAGTCAAAATTTGAAGAAAAATGAGAAGAAAGCATATAAGGAAAACTAAAAGATTCAATACAACAGAATGGAGGCTTCAAAACTGGACTTCTATGATTAACATCCTTTTAAAGAAGAGTGAAACTGGAGTCTGATGAGGTGAAAGTCAATCTTGTCTATGTGTTGCTGGAGCAACTAGATGGCCATGTGGGGAAGTCAGCCCTGACATTCACTTCAACTCATGTAGAAAAATTAAGTCAAAATAGATCAGAGAAATCAAAGATAAAGCCATAATATTTGTAAAAGAAAACATAAGAGATTATTTTAGACACCAGTTGTGAGGTAATAACTTTTGGAAAGAATATTTTAAAGCATGCATTATTAAAGAATCAAAACTAGCAAAGCAGAATTTCTCAAAATTACAATTTATTTCTGGGCTGGAAAGATGGCTCAGTGGTTGAGAGCAATGACTGCTCTTCCAAAGGTCCTGAGTTCAATTACCAGCAGCTCATATGAATAAAACAAATAAAACTTTTTTTTTTAAAATGTATGTCAATACACTGTAGCTGTCTTTAGACACACCAGAAGATGGCATCAGATCCCGTTACAGATAGTTGTGAGCCACTATGTGGTTGCTGAGAATTAAACTCAGGACCTCTAGAAGAGCAGTTGGTGCTCTTAACCACTGAGCTATCTCTCCAGCCACAAGTAATTTTTTTTTTTAAATTATTTTTAAGAAAACAAAGAAAAGACAGTGTGTTAGTTGGTTCTTTGGTCAAGGTGACAGAAGCCAGAGTCACCTGCGAAGGGGAACCTTAATTGAAAAATGTTTCCACTGAATTAGCCTGTAGGCAAACCTGTGGGGCATTTTGTTAGTGATTGATGTGGGAGGGACCACCCCACCAGGAATGCTGCCATACCTGAGCAGGTAGTCTTTGAATTTGGCAAAGCCAACTGGGCAAGCAATGAAAAACCAAGCACTAGTCAGCTTGCATCTTCAACTTCTGCATCAGTTCTTGCCCCTAGGTTCCTGCCCTGGCTTACTTCCATGATGGACTATGACATCTAAGTGTAAAGCAAAGGAACCATTTCCTCCAAAGTTGCTTTTGGTCAGAATGTTTTATATCACAGCAAGAAAAATCAAACTAGGACAAACAAGTAGAGGTAGAAGGGTCGGTCAGAAGTTCAAGGCTGTCCTCTGCTATGTGGAACAGGTGGGGCTAACCTGGGTTCTATGAGACCTTGTCTCAAAAAAGGTAAGGAAAGGGAAACAGGAAGATAGCCTAGTGACAGAGAGCTTGTCTAGTATACACACAGCCTGGGGTTCAACTCCAAACCCTGCAGTAAAATCAATGAAGGAATCAAGGAATGAGTCATTCAAGAAAATTCCTGATTGAATAAAGAAATTATGCCCATATTAAAAAATATACTGGTTTATTATTGAGATTACATATGTAATCTCAGCTTTTGGAAGACAGAGTAGAAATACTGTTGATTTCCAGGGCAACCACCCAACAATAGAACACCCAAACAGTGTGGTAGGTTTTATAAAGTTAAAAATATACTCAACATAAAATCTAGTAAATTTTATTTCTAAGTATTACTCCTCAAGAAAACTGAAAGCATATGTTCATGTAAAAATTTACACTAGAGTAATCCTAACAACTGTCTAGATAGTCCAAAATTTGCATCACTTCTTAGGCAGGGACACAAATTTTGGTCTGTTTTTACAATGCATGCTCAGAAACAAAAAGGATGGATGAAGCTCCAAGGCTCTCTACTGTCAGAAAAGCTAAACTAGAAGACAAAACTGTATGATACTACTTATCTGCAATTTCATTAACAGCAAAACAGTACCATTTTCCATCAATTTATATAATAGACTAGTTGCTGTCAACATCTGGAGATAAATCTGATTACAAAAGACTAAGACATTTTCATTTAATTTAATTGTTCAAGGTTAGCAGTGGTTGCACAGTGATCATTTGTCAAAGCCCACCAAAATGTATTTAGAACTTATGAGCTTAATTACAACTGAAACTCAATTCTAAGAACTTGAAGCTATTTCTAAAAAGGTTATTCTTTTTAAACTTAAGAGGCAGAAGTGATGGAAGCACAGTCTTGCAGACACAAGGACTAACATGAGCTCACAGAAACTACAGCAACCTTACAAAATACCTGGTTCAAGTCAAATGGGGGTCCCAGCCCTGAGAGGGGAAGTACACAGCGTCCCATCACTAACTAAGAAGGTATTCTGCAACTGAAACCTACTGGCAAAGTAAAAAAATCAGCTTTCTCCAATGGAGTCTCCCTGGGTATATGAACCACACTTCAGGGCAGGCTGTATACTCAGGGGCATTTGGGCAACACAAAACAAACTCAACAATATTTTTGTAGATGTTATAAATTTTTTGCTTTGTTTATTTTGGGTCTTCTGCTTGTTTAATTTTTCTGATTTTTGTTTGTTTGTTTGTGAACTGTCATTCTGTTGTGTGGTTGGGAGGTGGGGAGGATTCTATGAACAGGAGGAGGTAGAAACATTATCAAAATATACCGTGTGAAAATGGTGTTCAATAAAAAAGGATGAACTACTTACTCTATTTACTTACTGTGCGTGCGTGCGTGCGTGCGTGCGTGCGTGCGTGCGTGTGTGTGTGTGTGTGTGTGTGTGTGTGTGTGTGTTCAGGATTATTGGTAACTGGAGAGGAGTAAGAAAGGACTGAACTTGAGCCATCTCATTGGCTCTTCCCTCTTTTATTTTTTGAAAAATCCCTTTTAACATGAAAAACAGCCTATGTGAATATGATTAGTAATCTTATCATATAAAAGTTAATTTTTATTAGAACTTGCAAACTTAGCCAAATTTAGACTTTAAACAGAAAATTAAGATTTTTTTTTGTCCTTTTTTTTTTTTTTTTTTTGAGACAGGGTTTCTCTGTGTAACCTTGGCTATCCTGGGACTGAATTTGCAAACCAGGTTAGCCTTAAATTCAGAGATCTTCTGGCCTGTCTCCCAAGTGCTGGGAATAAAAACTTTGGATTACTTTTAATAGTATGTATATGTGGCTAAGTTCAGGTTTGTGATGGTGTCACTAGAATCCTGAAAAGAGAGTCAGATCTCCTGGTTAGTAAGTCACCTGCAAGAACAACAGGAGCTCTTAACTGCTGAGTCAGTTCTCCAGTCTCTGGATTATTAATTTACCTTAAATTTATTTATGTTTTATTATGTGTGTGTGCATGTACACATATGCATGTAGACAACTATACGCCTGTACATGCTATGGTCTAAATGTCTAAAAGTTCAGAAGACAACTTACAGGAGTCATATGTTTCCTTTCACTATGAGTCCTAAGTCAGGTTATGAGGAACAAGCACCTTTACTCTCTAACACCATCTCACTGGCCCATTAAAAAACATTATTAAAAGTAACCCCGCCAGTTTTAATTTATGTTTATAGGTATTCTGCCTGTATGTATGTTTATGCGATGTCTGTAGAGACCAGAAGATGACATCCAGAACCTCTGGAACTAGAGTAACAGACAGCTGTGAACTGTCATGGAGGTGCTGATAATCAACCCTTGGTCTTTTGTAAGAGCAACAAGTGCTCTTTTACACTGAGCTATCTCTCCAGGCTCCTACAAAAGCGTTTTAAAGTAATAAATCAAAACCAGTAAATTTAAATACCAAAGAAAACATCCTGATTGAAAAAAATGTGTAATAAATGGTATGGTTGTTTTTTTTTTAACACTAAGAAACAAAACAAAACAAAACAAAACAAAAACACTTAAAAAGAAACCCAATGAATGAAAATACTTAATTTGGACTGCTACATAGCTTTGTAAACAGAAAACTAATAAATACTGCTGAAACAAAAGAATACAAACTATAAACTTAAGCTTCTGCTTACACGTCGTCTGGGCTGGGGGAAGCCATCTCTGTGTCTTCGTCTTGTTCGAGAACGTGCCTGGATTCCCTGTCCTTTATTAAGTGGGTCAAAAGATTCTGGAGAAAAAACAAAACAAAACAAAACAACACAAGAAAGCACAGTGTGAGGTATGCAACACATAAACTTAAAGAGAAATCAGAAAACTAGTATTAGTAATCATCAGTATAGTCTTTGTGATAAAAGAACTTCTCTTATATATTTAACATACACAAAGGATTTTAACATACGTATGAAATGGTAGGTAGCAAGGAAACTGTATATGATTACTGTTAAAAAGGTCTTCAAAAATCGCAAAGAATCAAATTAACCACTTACAAGAACTTTGTAACAGATATTCACATTTATAAAGACAGAAAAGTCTTGTGCCTTAAATAAACCCTAACACTTTACAATTGCTTAATATTGCAAAATTGGAGCTCTCCCAGTCTTCTGAAATAGAAGACCACCTTCAGTAGCCTAAGCTATACAAACCTGATGGGAAATCTGCCTCCAGGTCCTGCTCTGTTTCCCCTTTGGAGAACTGTTTCAGTTCTGAATCAGCATCTTGAACAGCATTTGACTTTAAGGCATAATGATTCAGCTCTTCTTCCCAGCTATGCGGAGTTGATACTGCCTCTGACTCAAGATCACCGCTATATGTACTTCCTTGGTCTGAAAGTAAAGAAACCAAACATGCCTTCTTGACATATTTAGAAAGTCTCCTGAACTCCTACATCCTCAAAACCAAAATACAGTTAAAAGATAATTATTAGGACACAACTAATAAAGTAACTATGGTTGAGAGAGAACTTTATCAGTAGAGTATTTCCTATGTAAGCAAGAGGACCTGAGATTGAGCCCACAACCCATTTAAAAAAAAAAAAAAAGGAGAGGCATGATGTCAGGATGTAATCCAGCACCTACAACAGGTGATTCCTTAAGCTATGGGACAGCAGACTAGCCTGCTTGGATAGGTCCAGGCCAATGAGAGAAAAAAAGGTTTTTTGTTATTTTCAAGCAGATGGTGCCTGAGAAGATACCCAAAGATGTCTTCTCACCTTAATACACATTGATCACATACATGTGTAAGCTACATTTACTTGTGCAGTTTTCTGATTAGGATGCTTCAATGAGGAAGCAAAACACACACACACATACACAAAGGGACAAAGAATCAAGTAACTTAATTTAACAGCTTCACAGAATTAGATTCATATTCTTAATAAACACTACAATACATTATCTCAAATTTTAAAACATTTGAGGTAGTTTTTATTATTTGTATTACAAATTGGCATGCAGTCAACTCATGTCTCTCACAAACTAGATGAAATTATAAAATACTAAGCCTAAGGATACTCTTCTGAGTTTCTATTGTTAGCAGAGAATAGTATTTCTAAAAACTAAAATATATTAATAACTACAAACCTTTTTCAAATATCTTGGTGTCTAGAAAGAGTTCTTGTTCAGAAGTTTGAGATTCTAAAGAAAAAAAAAAGCAAACAAATCTCAAATGAAATGACTATTTTTTTTGTTTTTGTTTTTTTTTGTTTTTGTTTTTTGTTTTTTGTTTTTTTAAGACAGGGTTTCTCTGTGTAGCCCTGGCTGTCCTGGAACTCTCTCTGTAGATCAGGCTGGCCTGTACATCTGCCTGCCTCTGCCTCCTAGATTGCTGGGATTACAGGCGTGCGCCACCACTGCTCGGCTGAAATGACTTCTTGGTAAGTACTACTAATAGTGGCTTCTAGGTAAACAGACTTCTCTACACAAGGCCTGCTTCGTCATAGACTGAAACATCATACTAAAAGCAGCAGCTCATTCACAGTCAGCAGGGTTTACCTTCTGGACACCGTGTGATAAGCTATAGTAAAAAGGGCTTTACTTTTCATGATGTGTTGTTTTTCCATTGGAAATCCTTTCATATTGTTACACATCCACTCAAACATGCCTTCTCTACTTGCCTCGGAAGGCCAAGAGAGTCAGAATAGAAGTAAGTGATACGTGAGCATGGTGCACAGAGCTGGGGCCGATGACAACACAATTCAATGATGAACGAGATATTTGAAATGAAGTTCAAAAAGTCAACATAGAGAAGGATGTTTTCTCAGTTAACTTAAGAAAAACTACAGCTTTTTTATTCTGATGAAATCAAAGAAAAATAAGTCCGAAATCATTTTTTCTCTTCCCATATTTCTTTTTAAAGATTTATTTATTTATGAGTACACTGTAGCTGTCTTCAGACACACCAGAAGAGGGCATCGGATCCCATTATAGATGGTTATGAGCTACCATGTGGTTGCTGGGATTTGAACACAGGACCTCTAGAAGAGCAGTCAGTGCTCTTAACCTCTGAGCCATCTCCCCAGCCCTTCTTTCCCATATTTCTTAACCATTTCATTTTACCAACGCTAAAGTAATTGCTGCAAGTGTTTATCTTGAAGCTAGCTTATTTTATAAAGCTTTTTTGACTCAATGATGTACAAAGGCAAAGTTCTCCATCTGTAAAATGGAGTACCCAATGAATATTAAATAGTAATGTGACAGAAAAGTCGCCCCTGCCCCGCTGGATACTAGCTAGTGGTTGGTCATTACCAAACATTACAGCTCAGACCGACTCTTGCCTCATCCTCTCAAGTGTTAAACAATAGGTATCTGCTACCACACCTGGCTACAAAAGGCCAATTTAAAATAGGTGTCTTTAAAATCATGAATTATCTCAACTTTTAAATTAAAAATACTATCAGAAGTTAAAAGGTTTTCAAGCAAAGAGATAATATTCTTGTATTCTTTGACATTCATTAGCAAACGAGTTAGAATTTTTTAAGACTACTGTTAAAGAGAAAGTACATAAGAAATTATGATGATAAGAGGACACTATGTCTAAATTACAAACTTGTTAGTCAGTTAAGAGCACATTATGTTCTTGCAGATGACCTGATGCTAGGAACTGAGCCTAGCATCCACACTAGGTAGCCAACAATGCCTATAACTCCACCTCCAGGGGATGCTCCTGACCTCCCCAGACACAAACTAATACAGAAGACATAAACATACACACTTGCACATAATTAAAACCAATAATCTTAAGAGACCCATACCTGATGGCAACATAACACATAACAGCAAAGTTCACATTGCTTCTTGATATGCAATAATGGTGAACATTTTTTTCTATTACCTATTACGCAAAAATCAAACCCTGCCAGCTAGCTGGACCTGCTGGTCCACGATGATAACCATAGCAGTGGGGGGAGCCGGGATTGGAAGGATCAGCAGTTCAAGACCAGTTTGGGCCACATGAGATACTACCTTTTTTTTTTTTTTTCTTTTTTTTGGTTTTCTGGATTTTGTTTTTTTGAGACAGGGTTTCTCTGTGTAGCCCTGGCTGTCCTGGAACTCACCCTGTAGACCAGGCTGGCCTTGAACTCAGAAATCCACCTGCCTCGGCCTCCCAGAGTGCTGGGATTACAGGCATGTGCCACCAGCACCCGGCTGAGATACTACTTCTAATGACAAATAAAAACCTCAAAATCTTACTAGTTGTTGAAAATCTATCACTGACTGAATAATGGGGAAAAAAATTAGTATTTGGCTCTAAAAACACAAAGAACATTCATTCATGACCTAAGAAAGTGATTTTGTGCTTCACATTCCAACAACTATATTTTTCCTACTTCTTCCTGTAATCACAAATTAATGAGGCACAATCAAGGTTAGAAAGCCTCCTGGAATACAGATCAGTAAAGTTCTGTTTAATTAAGTGCTCTGGGTCCAAATTCTTCTTCTATCATTTCCTAGCTATATAACCATTACAAAAATAACATTCAACTTCAAGATGAGAAATATAAGTAACCAATATTTCACAGGCTGGTTATGAAGACTAAATACAGAAAAACACACAGTACAATAGGACTCTGTCTAGACTGTGAGAATCACACATGAAGAAACACCATCTACTATCATCATCCCTATTGTAAACTAAAAGAATAAGACTTCTCTATAGGTAACTGATACAACAGGTCTTTTGTCCCATGATTCTATTTAGCCAACATCAGCTAATGAAGTTCATTATATATTAAGGATTCTTGTGCATAGAACATAGGTTTGAATGTAATGATAAAATATAAAAATAATATGAAACAATGTTACTTCTGATACAAGATAATTATAGAATTATAAGTGAGCTCAAAAAAATTATTTTAAAGACTGCACCAACCTCCCTGGGATAAAGTTTTCTCCTTCTCTTCATCTTCTGCAATCATTTCTGCCATCTCAAGGAGATCTGCTTCAAATGGATGTGTGGCAAGTTTCTCTTTAATGTCTTCAATGCCCTCAGTGGCTTTGTCTTCATTATCCATAGAGGATGGAATAAACATGGGAACAGGCATCTGAAATAACAAGGACTGAAGGTTTCTTAGGTTTCACACACAGTGTGTGTGTGTGTGTGTGTGTGTGTGTGTGTGTGTGTGTGTAGGGGTCAATAGCAGGTATCTTCTTCAATTATTCACTGTCTTATTTTTATGAGATAAGGTCTGCCACTGAACACAGAAATAGCACACTGACTAGTCTTGCTGGCCAGTGAGCTCCAAGAATCTTCAATTCTCTGACTTTCAAACACTGGGATTATAGGTATGTGCAACTATGCCTGGCTTTTACATCAGTGCTGGACACTGAACTCAGAGCTGGATGTTTGTACATCAAGTACAATGCTGAGTGTGCTATCTCCCCAGCCCGAAGGTTTCTTACACAATAGATTTCTTGTCAAATCTGTGTAATGATGTAAATACTAAAATAACAGGGGGCAGAGAAGAAAGAAGATATTCTCATTGATAAGAATTATGAGTCTTGGTAATCTAATTTTTATTAGACTAGAATAATTAAAATAAAAATCTAAGCCAGGTGGTGGTGGTGGTGGTGGTGGTACACATCTTTAATACCAGCACATGAAAGGCAGAGGCAGGTGGACCTTTGTAAGTTCAGAACAGCCAGGGATATACAAAGAAACTAAATCTCAAAAAACCAAAAAAAAAAAAAAAAAAAAAAAAAAAAAAAAAAATCTAGCAAGCAAGTTGCACATGGCGTTACATGCCTTAAAACCAGCAGACAGAAGGGAGAGGCAGGTGGAACTCTGCGAGTTTGAAGTCAGTCTGGTCTATAGAGGGGCACTGTCTGGAAACCAAAAATAATTATCAACAACAACAACAAAAAAACCACTAAGTACTTTTCTAGACACGCAACAATGTGCTTCTGAAGCCTTCAAAAGAATAATCCTATAGTTTCACTTCAAAACTGTCATTATATTTAAAAGAAAGTAAGATATAATGACAAGAATCTTATCTCTGCTTTAGTTAGGGACTCTTAATTTTGTTTTGTCATTATTATTATTATGATTATTATTATTAGTAGTAGTAGTAGTAGTGTTGATAGTAGTACTAGTAGTACTAGTAGTAGTAGTGTTAGTATTAGGAGTGTTCTTATAGTTTAATAGGTTCTTCAGTGGATATAGCTGCCACAGTCAGAGGACAATATATGGAGTCATTTTAGTCTTATATAGGTTCTAAGGATTGAGTTCAGATTATCAGGCTAGCTAGACTGAACAGCAAGCATCATTACAATTCAACCACTTTGCTGGCCTAGAATTCAGATTTCTAACATAGATAATTTTGATTTTTCTATTTCAGTGACCTCAAAGCAAACTTCTTCTTTTTTCTTTAGCTACTTTCAGACTTACTTTTTGTATATGAATGTTTTCCCTACATGTATGTTTGTACCACATACATGTCTGATGACCATGGAGGTCAGAGGAAGGCAGCAGATCTCCTGGAACTGCAGTTACAAATAGGTGAGCCACTATGTGAGTGCTGCGACTCAAACCCAGGTCCTGAATCTTCAGCCCGTGCTTTTGTTATGTTGAGGAATCACTGCAGCCAAGACTGGCCTGGAGCACACTATGCAGCCCAACCTGACCTTCAACTGGCCGAAACCCTCCTTCTTCAACCTCACAAGTACTGAGATTACAGGTGTGAGACACCATGCTACATCATAACACTCTTTGAGAAGATAAGGTATGAGTCAAGGAAAATGTCTACATTTTCTGAAATAAATAACAAAGGCAATATAACAGCAGCTAACCCAAATCAGGTATATTTTACCAAGAAGTATGACATTTTATTACACAGCTGTAAAATTTTAAATGACGTAAATGCAAGCTAAATTAGATTTTATCTCTCAATGATTACTCACAGGAACTGGAATCCCAAAGGGAACAGGAGTATACTGGGTGTAAAGATGAAGAGGAATGGGAACAAACACTGGCACAGGGACTGGTACCACCATAACCTGGGGCTCACTTGGAGTGTCTTCTAATGAAAAAAGCACATACAGAAAAAATGGGTTAGAAACAACTTAGTGAAATCCCATCTTCAAAGAGGAGAATTTGCGCCAAGCAGTGGTGATACATCTTCAATCCCAGTACTTGGGAGACAAAGGCAAATGGATCTCCAGGTTTGAGGCAAGCCTGGTCTACATAGTGATTTCAGGACAGACAGGGCTACACAAAGAAACCCTGTCTCAAAAAAATTAATTTCGGGGGAAAAAAAGGAAAAAAAAAAAAGACAAGAAAAGGAAAAAAATTTCAAAATGAAACAGAGATTTTAAATGCAAGAAAAGCAAAATAATTAAAGTATTACATAATAAAAAAATTATTCAGTATACTGTTCTGAGAAAAGGTTTTTATTTTAAAGTTATGACCCCAAGAACAAAAACAACAAAATATAACTGGCCAGAGAACTACACCAAATTCAAAATGTTATATACAGAAGCAATTCAGGAGCTAAAAGAAAAGTTACAGAATGGCAAAAAATATTTGCAAACTATACATTTGACAAGGGATTAATATCTGGAATACAGAAGAAATTCAAACAAGTAAACAGCAAAAAAACAAATAACCTGATTTATAAGTGGTAAAATGATCTCACTTTGTCCACATGGTGTTGCTGACAGATGGCAGAACCTTTAATAGAACCTTAGGTCAAGGTGGTGAGGGACCATACTCTTATTAGGAAGTATAGGGTATTAATTCATCTGTTCTTAGTAAAGAAGGAATCAATTTCTTGTTGCCAAAGATATTTACATCTATGTTACCCACACCATAGGGTAACAAGAGCCAAGAAACTGCATCCTCAAACATTGTGTGATAACTTCCAAAATTAGATGCTAAAAAGATAATTTGTTTAAATTACCTGCCTTGGGTATTTCATTATAATGACCAACAGTGACTATGCCAATAAAAAATATTCAATGTTAATAATGATCACCAGAGAAATGCCTGTCAAAACTATAATGACAGGGCTAGATAGACAGCTTAGCAGAGAAGGACGCTTGCTACAACAAACCTGGGTTTAGTTCCCAGCACCTATATCACAGGGGGCTCATAACTACCTGTAACTTGAGTTCCAGAGAACTTAATACCTTCTTCTGGCTTCTGCTGGCATTTGCATGTACCTGGTGCGCATACAGGCAAGAAGGCACACAAATACATAAATAAAAATAAATTTTAAAAATTTAAAATAAAACACTATCAAAAAAAAGAAGGTATTAAAAACCCTGGTAAACACAGAGAAAGGGGACTCTCTTAACAAGAACTAGTATAGCCATTGTGGAAAATAATAAGAAGGTTCTTCAAAAAAATATGATGAGACTTCCCAGGAACCAACTAAGCTGTCCTCTGACCTCTATAAGCTGACCATGACATATGCATGCACATACAGAAAAGACAGAGAATGAGTCTTGGACTCCACCGAAAGGAACCTAAGTAGGTCTCAGTTAATTTGTGGGCATAATATTCAGGATTAACAGTCCACAGGATGGCAACTTTGCATCTAAGAGTCTTTTCTAGTTTAAAAATTCTGTAACTTATGATTGGCAGCAAAAGAAGCTATCTAAACACAAGCAAACAAACAGAAGATAAAGACTATAAAGGAGTAATTTGTGGGCAACTGCCTCGAGTGTGAAAAACAAATAGAAATATTTCTTCAAAAACTGTACTAAAATTTCTACCTGCTTCAGGACTTAAGCTCAGCACCACTTGAAAAACTGTTCAATTCTGACTGGCTATGTGTGTCAAGAATGAATGGACTTCTCCGTACTCTCAGCACCCAGTTGAAGCTTTTAAAGCTCACTAGGAGGGGCTGGAGAGTTGGTTTAGCAGGTAAAAGTACTTGTTGCTCAGATTCAAATTACAGTTCTGATATGCAAGCTCACAAATGTCTCTAATTCCTTTCACAGAGGATCCAAAGCCCTTTTAACTTCCATGCATACCAGGAATAAGCACACAGCACACATAAATACATGTAAGCAGGGTACTCATACACATAAAATAGAAGAGAGAGAGAGAGAGAGAGAGAGAGAGAGAGAGAGAGAGAGAGAGAGAGAGAAAGAAAGAAAGAAAGAAAGAAAGAAAGAAAGAAAGAAAGAAAGAAAGAAAGAAAGAAAGAAAGAAAGCGAACATAAAATCTTGATGTGTGTGGCCAAGCAGCAGCTTATGCTCCAAACAGCTTTCATTCACAAGATGGAGGTTGTACAAGATGAATGGATGCAGTTCAAAAATTGACAGGCAAAGAACACTGAAATCCTTATCAATCTACCTCAGATAACTTACAGAGCTGGCCTCAAACTAAGAGCTCTGTCTGCCTCCTCATAAATGCTAAGACTGGAGGTATATACCACCACCCTTAGTGCAACTGACTGATTTTCTTTCTTTCTTTCTTTTGTTTTTTGGAGACAGAGTTTCTCTTTGTAGCCCTGGCTGTCATAAAACCCACTCACTCTGTAGACCAGGCAGGCCTGAAACTCCGAGGTCCACATGCCTCTGCCCCGAGTGCTGGGATTAAAAGTATGTACTACCACCACCAACGCAACTGACTTTTTTAAAACAGTAGGAGGGAATGGGGATAGGTGTTACATGCAAGAAGCACAGAGCTACATACATAACACTAAATGAACACAAACACAAATGAGAAAATAAGATAATATTAATTTGTATAAACTTAATAGCACATTACAAAAACTAATGCATCTCTGAATTTAAATCCTGTCTACATTATTCTAAAGCTCACAGTAAGCCTACATTAGTTATTAATAAAAAAGTTAACTGTATTCATAGTATAATATAAATTGACTTTATTTGAGCTAACTTATTAAGCCTCAGATAAAGAAATACCTTATTCACAGGCAAAGTATGCAAACCACACTGAGCAATTCATGTAAGCAGGAAATAGTGTACTCAACGCAATCAGATGCTCCATTCCTTTGCCCTAAATAAAATAACACATCCAAGAAACATACCTGTCTGGCATTCTTTGTTTTGAGTATGTGGTTTACATGAGGTGGCTTTAGTCTGTGTGATGGGTTTGCACAATAAAGCTTTGTTCTTCAAAAGTCTTGGAGGCTGGGAAGGTGGAAGTTTCAGAGCATCTGTTTGAGTACTTGCCTAGTTGAAAAAAAAAAAAATTAGAAACTTAAGGATTTTCAAAATGTTATGAGTAACTGTAAGAATTTCAACTTTAGAAGACTTATCATTGGAATTACATAGAAGAACCAGCATGTAAATATGCTAATAAATAAACCAGATATTTTATACGCCTGAAATATTGATAGTAAGGAAAGAATATATTTTAATAACTATCAACTGACTCAATGTACTTACTATATTTGCTCATCAAGAAAAAAACCAATAAGCTTATTGAAAAACAGATAAGCAGTACAATGGGGAGTTTTAAATGAGAACTGTTATTTACTGATTGACTTGGAGGATGTAACCAACATTAATGGAATCACTGTGGTCACTCAAAGTAACTTGAAGGGCTGAAACTATGAGTCAGGAGTATAGAGTTTGCCACCACAAAAAAATTAAAAGGTAACTAAAACAAAAAAATTATCCCAGAGGCTAGGAACATTTTCAAGAATATCACTGTTTCATCATATACTTTGTTCATTATTTTCTTTCTTTATTCATCACTTAAGAGACAATGTAGACATCGAGTGAGAAAAAAATTCTATACAGTTTGACTACCATGGAATGGGAGTGAGGAGGTCTAAATGTGGGCATTAACAACCCCCACAGCAGTCTCTAAGGTCAGAACATTTACTCTTTTTTTTTTTTTTTTTGGTTGGGTTTTTTTTTTTTTATTTTGTTTTTTTCAAGACAGGGTTTCTCTGTATAGCCCTGGCTGTCCTGGAACTCACTCTGTAGCCCAGGCTGGCCTTGAACTCAGAAATCTGCCTGCCTCTGCCTCCCAGAGTGCTGGGATTACAGATATGGGCCACCACCACCTGGCACATTTACTTTAATTATGCATAATCTGAAAAAAACCTTCAGTATTTAATTACATAAAGATACCTACCTATCAAGCATTTAAAGAAATAAAGGTATATAAAAGACATGATTAAATAGAAACTGTATTTATAAACAATTCTATTCCTCAATAGAGTATATTAGCTCAGACCTATATGTAATACATATAAATGAAAAATATAGTAACACCAAATTAACTTACATCCCCAATGATTTTCGCTGTTACTGTTGGAACTGCACCTTAATAAAAATTGAAACATAAATTTAGGATAATTAAATTTAACATTTAAACATCAGTACTAAAGCCAATTAACAGCCCATAAACACTAGTCATGATAATATGTAACTTTTCACTTAATTCAATAAAAGTAGTAACCTTGAAAGTATAAAACAAACAAAAAAGATGGGGAACTTGCGAAGACACCACAGTGCACATTAGTGGTGCTGCAAGCTGCCAGGAGCTACAAACAGTTTGGTTTAGGACCCTGGGACAAGAGATTAAAGTGTGTATTTTACATCTCAAAGCAGAACTGGCCTCCAGGTTCTCCCAGCATCCTTGAGTCCCTACCTGGCATATACCCTATCCCCAACCCTCAACTTTCCAGCCCATGGAATGGGATGTCTTTCCTCCAGAGGCTCTTCGCTATATAATGCAAACATTCTGGATTTCCCCAGACAACTGCACGTGTGCCCTTTCTTTCTCTCTCTTCCCACCCCTCACTCATCCCCATGGTGACTTCTTGGCCTTGGTCCTTGGGGGTCAGCAAATTCACCTGAGAGCAGCTTTTAAATTGACTTGCCTTTAGTATATTCTAATCTGGCCTGAATTGGCTCATTTACCAGTAGAGCAATAACCTATCATACACCAAATTTAATTCAAATAGTAAGAAAGGCAGTCTAGCTCAAGCTATACCTTGTAAGACGCTGTTGGTGTTTGCTGTGGGCTGAGCAGCAGGAGCACTTGCTAAAGATACCACATTAGCAATAACTGGAGTTGAATCTTTT
Organism: Apodemus sylvaticus; assembly: GCF_947179515.1. Taxonomy (NCBI): domain Eukaryota; kingdom Metazoa; phylum Chordata; class Mammalia; order Rodentia; family Muridae; genus Apodemus; species Apodemus sylvaticus. The sequence goes on from NC_067474.1 coordinate 140,576,170, forward strand.
CTGAGGGACGGGGGCCCTGCAGAAGCAGCTTGAACCATGGAAATACTTGCTGTTTAAGAGAGAAAGAAAGAAGAAAGTTCATATAATCTATTTATGTTTTACACAGAAATCAACAGCTCAAAGGAGACCAATGTTTCCAGGACTAAGTTGCTATGGAGCAAAAATAACCTGGTTTGTTTTACTGCTTCTTGGCATTTTGGTTAAGATCAAGTATAATGTCTTTTCTTTCCCACTTAAATTACTGCATTGTTTGCTAGTTTTTGATTAATTAAACTTGAAATTCTCTCATGTACTTTACCTTTGTATGGAAATGCATCAATATTACTTAAAACCAACAAAAATGTTCAAAGGCACAATTTCAGCCAATGATAATCACAAAGTAGATTTAATGAGAATATAAGAAATCATATGAAATCTTACCTTCATATGAAAAGGACTTTGTAAAAAGCTTCTAGAGTAGGCCCTTACTTCTCCTCACAAGGGCACTAGGCTTAGACTCGTCTGGGTTTCAGAGCAGCACTAATTTGTGCTTCAAATCATAAAGCTTCTAAGATTTTTATGCCCTAAATATGTATATAGTTGTTGTTGACTGACATGTCTGACTCACTATGTGACCCAGACTGGCCTCAAACTCACTATATGGCCCATGCTCTCCTTGAAGTCTTGATCACTTCCCTTAGCCTGTTTTGTGTGTGTGTGTGTGTGTGTGTGTGTGTGTGTTATATTTAAAGCCTGGTGTGTGTGTGTGGGGGGGGGGTATATTTAAAGCCCCATATGATTCAGTCTTCATTTCATTTGCTATAAGCAATCTGAAATCTTTCATTATGGAAGCCAAGGTTTACACAGAATTTTAAAACTGTAAATATCACTCTTTTCCAGAAAATAAGTAGGGCTAAGTCAGTATTCTGAGAGAAAGCTACAATAAAATTTGCCTGCCAGGTATGGTAATGCAAGCTTTTAGTCTCAGCACTTAGAGGGGCAGAGGTAGGTGGATCATTATGAGTTTTAAGGACCAGTCTAGCAGGACAGCCAGGACTCTCTTACACAGAGAAATCCTGTCTCAGATACATAGATAGATAGATAGATAGATAGATAGATAGATAGATAGATAGATAGATAGATAGATAGAATGATTTGTTTTCAGGTATTCAATAAATTATTTAAATGTTATTTGTTTAGTTTTGTTGTTGCTGTGGCTGCTACGGTTTTGAGACCGGGTTTCTCTATGTAGTCCTAACTGTCTTTGAACTCAAAGAGATCTGCCTGCCTGTTTGTCAAGTGCTAGGATGAAAGGCATGTGGCACCATTCCCAGTTTGTTAATATTATTTGAACACAATAAGATTTGTACCTCATAAAATTATTGACAATTTATATATTCTAATCTGTAGAAGTAGTTAGCTCCTTGTACTCTTAAGAACTCACTTACTCCTCATTGCATTTTACCTGTATTGTTTTGTAAAGGTGGGTCACAAACAGTTTGCTGATGACAGAACATCAAGATGCAAAGCAGGTTACAAAAGTGTTTTATGTCACCTCGCCATTTCAATGACTCACTGAGTTTACCCTGCCTTTTGCAACCATCACATTTGGCCATCTGAAACAAATTGAAAAGAGCAAAGAAGAAACAAATTATCAGGGACCACAGAGCTGGCTCAGCTGTCAGGAACACTTGGCTGCTCTTCCAGATGACCTAGGTTCAATTCCCAACTCCTACATGGTGGCTGGTAATAGTCTCCAATTCCAGGGTATCTGATGCCCTCTTTTCTGAACTCTGAAGGCACTAGGCACAAGTATGTATGATGCACAGACATACATACAGGCAGAAAAACCCATACACACATAATAAAAATAGTTGAAAAACAAAATATCTTTAGTCTAACAGAATAAAATCAAGATAACAGGTAAAGAAATGAACTTTAGAACTGAATTTACAAATTTTTTAAGTTTGAAATAAATATATTTGTTTATATATATTTGTAATTTGACAAGATAGCATATTTGTTTTATTTATAGAAATTAAATCAAGTCAAAGGTGACTGTACTAAAATGGTAAATATTCATATATTAATGATTTAAAAAATTGTGTCTGGCTGGGTGGTGGTTACGCACGCCTGTAATCCCAGCACTCTTGGAGGCAGAGGCAGGTGGATTTCTGAGTTCGAGGCCAGCCTGGTCTACAGAGTGAGTTCCAGGACAGCCAGGGCTATACAGAGAAACCCTGTCTCGAAAAAACCAAATCCAAAAAAAAAAAAAAAAAAAAAAATTGTGTCTGTGTTTGTCTAGAACATGTGCTTGAACATTTTAACATCTATCTAAACAAACACAGGGCAGCCTGACATTGACACAGGCATGGGGTGCTTTCCTCAATCACTTAATCACTAAAGCAGTGTCTGTCAGTTGAACTCAAGAACTCATCAACTGTATTTTAACTGTCCAGCTTCCTCTCTGGGGCTCTGCATCTGAGCACTGGACTTACATGTGAAATTTTATGTGAGTGCTGGAGATCCAAAACCCAGTCCTCACACTTGTATAGCAATTACTCTATCCACTAAGACATCACACCAATCCTACCAACGATACATTAAAAAAAAAAAAAAAAAAAGACTCTTTTTAAAACCAACTCATATATGTAAAATACCCTAATAAGTAGCAACTGAAACTATTTTCAATCTGTAAGAAGGCTCAGTAGTAAAGAAAAGCACTTACAGCCATGCCTTGATAACCTGAGGGAACCCTTCAGACCCACATGGTGGAAAGAGAATCAATGCCCACACACATTCTCCTCTCATCTCTTTCCCACACAGAGCCACAGCATGCATGCACCTACACTGACATGTATGTACTACTGTACACATAAAATACATAAATTTAACAAAAATAAAAATAAAAACAAAGATGCTTTAAAAAATTAATTTAAACAAATGTTTTCAGAATTCAGATTCATGTATTTAAGTAAGTTAATACAATAATTATTAAAATATTTTAATACCATAAGTCCACTTGGGAGGCAGAGGCAGGTGGATTTCTGAGTTCAAGGCCAGCCTGGCCTACAGAGTGAGTTCCAGGACAGTCAGGGATACACAGAGAAACCCTGTCTCCAAAAACCAACCAAACAAACAAACAAACCAAAAGACAAACAAACAAAAACCCCAAAACCATACGTCAACTCTATCTTCTTTAAGAAGTTAGAAACAAAGGGAATAAATTTAAGTCCCCCCACATGTTGTACTAATTGCTAAGAAACAAAACATTGAATATTAAAGAAACTTTAATCATCAAATCATTATTCTTTGTGAATTAAGAAAAAGGACCTAATGCTAACTCTCCAAACCCAGGAATGTGAACGATATATTTTGTTACCTGATAAAACAAAACTGTATACTTAGACATGCATTCTTCACAACAGAAGTCTTCCACCTTTCCACCCAAATTATTTTGTATCAATTTGGGAGATGTCTGTAAACAATAACTGCACATTTTACAATGACTTCCCCAGCGTTTTCCCAAGTCATGTTTATAAAGCAATTTGCAACCTATAAAACCAGAAAAGATAAAATTAATAATGGGCTGAATAATAATTATGTTTTCACACACAGGACTTAATCAACTAACTGGCCAAGAAGTCAATTACAGGATCAGAACTAGATAGTTATGTATGCTGACTGAACTATATGTTATATAACGTAAGTTTCATTTCACAAAGTTTTTGTTTCATTTGGGTATGAAAATATCCTAGGTTTATAGTAGGACACAATGTGAAATGTAATGAATTTGACAAATAATTTGAAAGCTACTGGTCAAGGAGGATAACAGTGCCATTTTAGAGTCAGGTAAAACATTCTTAAACATATATATTATCTAAAAAAGAAAATTAACTTTACTCTGATATACCTACTCAGAAACACAAACCTAGGGTGCTACTAGAACTGAAAACCTTCCATCTAGAAATGAGGACAGAATCTAAATGTCTTTGAGTTCTTTATCAAGCTAATGGGGTCAAATATATCCTGTGTGGTTACATTATGTATTATACTTTAGAAGATTTTTTTACTTCATATTAATATCTACATAAAATTAAGAACTAGATAAAAAAGCAAATTATCTGTCAAATAAATAAATAAATAAATAAATAAGAAGATGTTGTGGGTCTGTGCAAAGGATAAAACAGACTGACACAGTAATCCCTTCTGTCAACAACTACTATAGACCGCCATGCTCAGTGAGATTACTATTTGTCTTTTTACCTTCACTACAAAATGACTTGTCAGCACCTGAGAACCTCACAGTCTCCTTTATAATTTTCTCAATTTTACAGTATTCACACATTGCCATTACATTATTGATTTTCTTATATTCATCAGAACAATTCTTGCCACAGAACTGAAACATTTTACCCTGTAAAGAAATATTGAGTAGTAATTAGACATTTGTTTTATATTATAGAAATTTTCATCCCTCTTACTTCAAAAACACATGGTGAACGGTTGAGTATATGGCTGGTCTGTAATCTTAGCACTCAGAAAGAAAAGACAGACAAGATTTGCTTGAGTTCAAAACCAACCTCTCTACATACTGAGCTCCAGACCAGCCAGATTTACACGGTTAGCCCCTATTTCAAAAATGAAAACCCAAATGGTGCAATTTTGAGACAAAAAATCAAAAATACATTTACAGAATGTATTTGAGATTATACTCAAACTCTTATCATGAACCTATACTTTGTTGTTTTATTTCCTGGGCATTTTGTAAAAAGAAGTTCCCAGTGAGTAGCCACTGCTAATTTTTTTTTAATTTTTTTTTATTCGATATAATTTATTTACATTTCAAATGATTTCCCCTTTTCTAGCCCCCCCCCCCACTCCCCGAAAGTCCCATAAGCCCCCTTCTCTTCCCCTGTCCTCCCTCCCACCCCTTCCCAGTTCCCCGTTCTGGTTTTGCCAAATACTGTTTCACTGAGTCTTTCCAGAACCAGGGACCACTCCTCCTTTCTTCTTGTATCTCATTTGATGTGTGGATTATGTTTTGGGTATCCCAGTTTTCTAGGTTAATAACCACTTATTAGTGAGTGCATACCATGATTCACCTTTTGAGTCTGGGTTACCTCACTTAGTATGATGTTCTCTAGCTCCATCCATTTGCCTAAGAATTTCATGAATTCATTGTTTCTAATGGCTGAATAGTACTCCATTGTGTAGCCACTGCTAATCTTAAACTCACAATCCTATGAGCATGCACTCGCACACCAGCCATGAGCCCACACTTACCTTGTAGTCAAGAAGCTCTGGCTTTGTGGCAAAAAGACGGTTACAGTGTTGACACCTAAGCTTCACCACACTTCTGGCAAACCCAACATGCTGAGACTGGGCAGCCAGCCTCTGGAGGCCAGCAGCAGCAGAGCTATTGATGGCAGTGGGGGACACAGCAGGGGTACTCCCCCCACCTGCAGATGCTGATGAACCTGTGGGGATGCTCACAATTACCTGGCCCTGAGACAAGGGCACTACTGAAGAATTCATTCCAGTTGGTTTGTTAAACAAATTCTGAAAAAAGTAAAACAATAAGAAGAGGTCTATTTAATCACTTGTTCAAAGACTAGGAATTATGCCCCTCTGTATGCCAAGAAAAGTAACACAACAAGCTAGGTACCTTGTCTTTGAATACCTTAAAACTGAATGAGGCAAGTCTCATTCATGTAGGAAAAAACCATCCATTAATCTTCAAAACTAGCATTCTCTCAATGGTGTCATTAAATTTCATGGATGACAGTTAAGTGACTGAACTAACAATCTAAGCTGAAAAGCTACAATAGAAACAAATAATCCTGGTACAAGGAAACACAAAGTTTGTATGACCATAGTAGGCGATTCACTGACTGAGGAAGAGGAAGATTCCCAAGGTCCTACCTGGAAAGCTACCACACAACTGTAGCTGCAGAAGTTGCGTATACTTCCGTCTGACATGGCTAGATGATACTGAGGGATTGCTGAGGTTTTACAACTGTTACACTGAACTTGTACACCTTAGCAAATGAAAGTAAAAGCTAATGAGTCACACATAAACCTAGGAGGAATTACTTAAGTAGCAGACAAAAATTCAATTTTCAGGTTAAGCTATAGGAACTGAAGCTAACCTCAATCATGCCACATCTATCATAAACTAACTGAACATTTAAAAGGTTTTAAAATTTTAAATAGTCATAATCTACCCTGTAATTATAAAATAAATGGATCTTGAAATATACTGGATGTGGATAAAGAAAATACATTCAGGAAGTATATTGGTAATCCATTCAGTAAGGGGGATGTATAATTAGGCAAACAAGTAAAGAAGGTAACAGGTAATATTTTACAACAAAAGTGTGAAATATGTTTGTACTAAAAATCAATTAAATTTAGACAAAAAAATTGGGCCAGCAAAAAAGTAGTAACTAATTTTCCAACGATTACATTTTATAGTTTATGAAAGCAGTATTACCTGCGGAAGTAACCATTTTAACTCTGTAAGCAGATAAGCAATTAACAGAACAGAAAAGTTCTGTCTTCCCCAAGCTATTGGTATTCTCAATCATTTCTGCTGAGGATCTCAATGATTTGCAAAGCGCACATGGTGTTATTTTGGCTGATTTCTAGTAACAGAATAAAACAACATTCATTTTTACCAAATTCATAAAGCATAATTCTTTGAAATGTTTAACTTAACTCGGTTGAAATATTACTACTTTTTCTGTGTGGTGGTAGGAATCAATCCCAGGGCCTGTATGGTACATTTTTTCCCCTTACTCATGAAGTATTTTAAAATAGTAGTTTTCAAATGATCACCAGTACAATACTAAGAAGGACACTTCACAAAGGAAACTTGTATGTTATTCTGAAATTCTGAGTATGCATATTACATATGTATGCATACAAAAGTAAAAAGCATGTCACTGAACAACACACACCATGGAACCGTATGTTATACTTCCATATTTCTATTGTATCTCATTAGGAAAGTGTTAGTTATAAACTAGTAGTTAACTTAAGATCTAATAACTGATAAACACGGTTTTTGAAAAGTTGTTTTATACATAACACAACTGGCTCTTTTCTATATTAGCCAAAAGTATAAAGAACTTCCTATGAGAAATACTATTTAAAGCAGCAAAGTTCTAATTTAAGGAAATCAGAAAACTTAGGAAATTCAGTATCAATCCTCTCCTTAACGAGGCATATTGTAAACAGCAAGATGAAAGCAGAAAAGAATGATTCTGATAGAGCAACTGTCACTCAACTAGGGACTCAACAGAAAATAAGGGCAAGTACTGTTACCCTGTCACACACTTAAGAAAACACTGCTCAAGCTAGAACTAAAAGATTTTAAGATCTGCCCTTTCTGTGATAAACTGTAAATGTAACAAATGTGTATATATTAGGATAAGCCTGATCTGGAAAATCTTCTAACTCCCAGATCAGAACTGTAAATACAAACTTAAAAGACTTGAGTCCAAACTTATTTTTGTAAACTTCTGCTGACACATCTACTCCTGCCAGCTTTGCTGTTTGTGATACACAGGACCTCATAATACTTCCATCATATCAGCTTTTCAGTTATTTATATATCAGAAGTACGTCTTCCCACAAAACAAAAACTGAATTCAATGGTTGTTTGAATAAATTAGAATTAAAGAAAGGAAAGCAGAACTAATACCCATCTACAATGTTCTAAACTGTGTTATTAGTGCTTTTGTTCTTACTTTACACATCCTAGTTTTCACAACCATTAGCAGGTAAAAAACAAAAACAAAAACAAAAACCTAGGATATATGTAGTCTAAGTGTTTTCCCCATGTAAGATTGCAAAAAACAAAAACAAAAACCTAGGATATATGTAGTCTAAGTGTTTTCCCCATGTAAGGTTGCTCTTAACATTCATTACATTAAAATTCTATAGTTTGGTTGGTTTTTTTGTTGGAGGAAGGATTGTTTGTGTTTTTGCTTTGAAGACAGTGTCTCACTATGTAGTTTTAAATGGCTTGAAACTAGCTATGTAAACCAAACTGGCCTCCAACTCAGGGACCTGCCTCACCTGTTCCTGAGTTCTGGGAACTAAAGACATGTACCACCATGCCAGGGCCTTGTACTTTTGGAAGATTGAGAGTAGGGACCTGAGTCATGTGTCCTTAACACAGGATATTTTAATACATGAAAAGTAAACTTTCAAAATTAAAATTAAAAAATCCAATTTAAATTTATGTTTTACTCTATTTTTACTATTATGAATATGACTCAATATTTAGTACCTGATATACAATCAGGAAAAGAACAGCCTTCAGAAAATATTAATTTTTGTTTTCATTTGTCAGAAAAAAATAAATATATAATATGCAATAAAGCTAAATGCCCCACCCCTTTTTTTCTGAGACAGGGTTTCTCTGTGTAGCCCTGGCTGTCCTAAACCTTACTCTGTAGACCAGGCTGGCCTCGAACTCAAGAAATCCGCCTTCCCCTGCCTCCCAAGTGCTGGGATTAAAGGGGTGTGCCACCACTGCTTAGCAAGGCTAAACCCTTTCAAAAACTAGATTTAAACTCAAATCACCAATAAATTAAAAATGCTGAATTTCTATATTAAGTCCCATGCCACCCAGTGCTACATAGTAAGAGCCTAACTCTCAAAACAAAGCAAAAACAACCCTCCCCCAACAGCAAAATAATTGACTGCAATAATAGTGAAACCCAACCGGCACTATTCACTGAGTTTATTAGCCTATATACAAATTCACTATGTATTAAAAAAGAGACAGTCAGGTCAACAAATGAAATAAAATAGAAAGTGACTGTAAAATATAAAAAGTATTTACCATCCTCTAGGACAGTGGTTCTTAACCTTCCTAATGATGCAACCCTTTAATTCCATTCCTCAAGTTGTGGTGACCCCCAACCAGAAAATTGCTTTCATTCCTGCTTCAGAACTGTAATTTCGAGGCTGCTATGGACCATAATGTAAATATCTATGTTTTCCAATGGCATTAAAAGAGTTATATATATAACTCTGTAAAAGAGTTATTCGACCCCCCAAATGGGTCATGTCCCATAGGTTGAGAACCACTGTTTAGGGTAACTAATTATAAAACTAATATTTAACCAAAATTTACTGGTGAAATATGGAACAAAAACCCAAAACAGCATAGAAGATCCTTATCATAGTTTGTCCAGTTTACTGTCTGCAAATTTCTAATTTACAAAGTAATGAATAGCCCTCATTTGTTCTGTTTAAGGAAGAAAATTCTCTTCACTCTACTAAGATTTTTATTTTCTAAGCCGGGCAATAGTGACACATGCCTTTAATCCCAGCACTTGGGAGACAGAGGCAGGTGGATTTCTGAGTTCGAGGCCAGCCTGGTCTACAGAGTGAGTTCCAGGACAGCCAGGGCTACAGAGAAACCCTGACTCGAAAAACCGAAAAAAGATTTTTATTTTCTGGTTTACAACTGTAATTATGTGGCTCCATTTGCAAGAGAATACATGTCTGTGCATATACATACATATATACATGCACACACACACATAAATCTGGACCTTTTTGCTGAAGAACAAACAAACAAACAAACAAACAAATAAATAAATAAATAAATAAATCCAAAATAAATAAATAAATCCAAAATAAATAAAATCCAAAATATATTTGAAAGATCAGAAGGCTACACACTGAAAAGAATGGATATCCCTAGGAAATATAATTCTGCTTTATGTTTGGGTCACTTAAAAATTACTATTCAAAAACACAAATTGTATCTGAAATAAAAGCCATGCCCTAGGCAGGCATGACAGTAAATGCAGATGATTCCTGCACTTGGTAAGCAAAGGCAAGAGGGTAGAAGTTCGAGATTAGCCTGGGTCATATGACAAACTCCAGGAAGACATGGCTCCATAGTGAGACCCTGGCTCAACAAAACAAAGTCATAGCCTAAAAAGCCACATTTCTTACTAGCTTTTTGGGTCAGTGTTTCCCTGTGTAACTATGGCTGGTCTCAAACAAACTTGTAGAGATCTGCCTACCTCTGTCTACTGCATAACAGAGTATACCACCACAATCCAGCTAAAAGATGCATTTCTTAATGCATGTACAGAAATTGGGACATATAGAACTCTATTTCAGACCACTTAAAATATATGCATCTGGCAAATACCATATGCATATAGAAACTTAACCAAATACTTATCTAATTTTAAACTGTTTTAAAAATAATCCTACCCAAAGGTTTCAAGTCCCCCTGAAATGAAGATGGATCAAGATTAAAAAGATCAAATACCTGCTTGTATGAGGTGACACACATTGAACTACAGAACTTCTTTGACTGTCCCTCAATCTGAAGCACATGGCACTGTCCAGAGCCACTATAGCAGTAACCCCCACAGTTCTCACAACAGTTCATAGTGAGGTTGTTAGCAGAGCGAAACTTAGAGAAACAGGCATCACTGCAGAGTTTATGAACCACGTTCTGGTAATTAACTTCATGTCGAATCTAAGAATTCAAAATAAAGCCAAAACATCAAACACAAAGAATCAATCATTGTTCTTTGAGAATAAGCATTAAACTTATTTAAGTAAAGTAAAAAGGTAACTTACAACAGCATTCTTCTGACACATGCTGCATTTGGTTGAAATGCTATTTGTATTTATGGTAACAATCGGCTTTTTTTTCAGTTCATATGTTGACAAGCATGATTGACTGCAAAAATCCTTACTGGTGGTGCTATTTTCAAACTGGGCACTGATCACATCCTTTGGATTTAAAATGTCTCTAAAATGATAACAGAGATCAAATAAGTCACAGAATATTACATTTACCACCCTCTTGGTGTATTATAGAAACCAAATAAAACTAGGCTTACAATAAAGGGCATTGCAGTTTTTGTTTTTAATTAAAACACTTTTAATTTTATGTGTATGAGTACTTTGCATACATGAATGGCTGTGCACCACTTGGGTTTCTGGTGCATTCAAGGAACAGAAGAGGGAGTTAAAGCGCCTGGAACTGTAAATAGATGACTGTAAGTTACCACAAGGGTCCTGGGAATTGAAGCTGGGTCCTCTAAAAGACTAATCAATGTTCTCAACCACTAAATCTCTCCTGCCCCAAGGGCATTGCAACTTCAATCTGTGGGGGTTCATGTGTACACCTGTGATGTGTATGTGCAGTGTGTATGTGTTTGTGGGGATGCTGTTTCTTCTGCCATTTTTTCTATCTCATGTTTGTTTATCTTGTGTGTCTGTATGTCTGCATGTCAGAGGACAACTTGTGGCTTCCAGGAATGAACTCAGGTACTAAAGCTTTACTCGCTGATCCATCTTACAAACTTCCAAGACAGGGTCTCATTGAACCTAGAATTCAAAGATTCAACTAGGCTGGCTGCCCAACTGAGTTACAGGAATCTACTACTCTTCTCCTTCCCAGTGTTGAGGATTTCAACTCACGTCCTCAAAAAGCGATCATTTCTATGAATAAGCTATTTATCTAGACCTATGTGATACATATTTAAACAACGCTATATAAAATCTAGATGTTTGCATCCATAAAATTTAATATATTAGCATCAGTAATGAAGACAAAGAAGAATGAATCCCCAAAGATTAGGGTTCCAACATAGATCAAGGCAATGGAAATAACATTTCTCATTAATCTCAATGAATTTATTCACCAATTAAATTGGATCTCATGGCAGGTAAGAAGAAACAATCACATTTCTATTAGCATATATTCAGAAAAGCTACAGGAAATAAAAAATTCTTTTAATGTAATAAAAATGAAATCTAACAGAATTAACAAAATTATACTCCTAAATTACTTATTTTATATAGGCCTTAAAATCATTTCTAATATTAAAAAAATGTAGACATTAGATGATGATAAAAATATATTCAGCATAATAGCCTTTAGAGTGCAATAGTGGCACACAAACATTTGATGGCAACCATCAGCTTTCTGATTGGACTTAAGGCCTGCTCAGTAAGAGGAAAGCCATGCTTGGTACGAGGAACCTAGCCAACTACCCAGGGATAGTGAAGCCATGGATCTTGGCTGAGAACCTACAACTGACACTTTACTAAACCAGGATAATCCCTAACTACATTCTAAATATTCATCCTTATACTCACAGTTAAATGTAGTTCTCTTTCCTCATCAAAAAAGCTTCTCTTTACAACAAAGACAATTAGAGAAAACCAAAACTGATCAAAATGCGAAGAACAAGAAACTGTATGATGCCCAGTACCAACTGATACATCTACAACACAATTCCTACATCTAAGGCTCAGAGATCCTGCAGAAAAGGGGGCATTACTGCTCTAATAGCTATATACATTAACAGAGAAAGGGCAAGTGGTAAATGAGAAATCAAAGTTTTTCAATAAAGGGCTGGAGAGATGGCTCAGAGGTAAAGAGCTCTTGCAGAGCTCCTGAGTTCAAATCCCAGCAACCACATGGTGGCTCACAACCATCCGTAATGAGATCTGATGCCCTCTTCTGGTGTGTCTAAAGACAGCTACAGTACACTTACATATAATAAGTGTACTGTACTTTTTTTAAATTAATTTTAAAAAAAGTTTTTCAATAAATCAAAACCAATTGCTTTTCCTCCAATTTCCTCCAATAAAGGAAAAAATAATGTATAATGAAAAAGGGGGAAAAAAGAAGACATACAAAGAAGAAAGTCTGGGAGACAAGCAAGTAAATAAACAGTGCTACAAAGTAACAGAAAGAGGAAAACAAGAGTAAGGGGAGAAAGGAATATAGGAATAAATTAATGAGAGGATAAAACAGTGAAAACAGGTGAGACTGGAAATCTTGATGGATGAAGGAAAAACACAAACATTGTACTTTAGGTATCCTTTTAAAGATTTATTATCTTCATTTACGTCTAGGAACATCTGCTTCTGTGTATGTCTGTGCACAATGTGCATGCCTGGTGCCTGAGGAGGCTAGAAGGCATTGGATTCCCTGGAACTGAAGTAACAAATGGTTATTATTCATGATGTAGGTCCTCAGAACTAAAGGCCTTTTCAAGAGCAAGTACTCTTAAGTGCTGAGTCACCATTCCAGCCCCTCAAACAGTTATTTCTGATATGTAAGGAAAAATGTCTTCAGATAATTCAGCAATAGCTACCAAAGGATAGCTAAGAAATGTAGATAAAATGTATGCAAAAATGTAAAATATGTGTGTATATACATATACATATATAGATACATAATCCTTCCATGCATCCATGCATCTATCCAAAAGGTATAGCTAGGATAACAGTTCAGCCAGTAAAAGTATAACCCTGAAAGCATAAAGACTCAAGTTCAATACCTGGAACCCAAATAAAAAAGCCATGCATGGTGATAAGCACTTGCAATACCAATGCTAGTAAAGGCCAGGCAGGAGGATCCTTGAAACAGGAGAGTACCTGAGAGAGATAGGAGGATCCCTAAGGCAAATCCCAGTCTGCCTAGAGGAAGTGCTAAAGTCCAAGTCAATAAAGACTCCAGTCTAAAACAGGCATATAGCATTCCTGAGTGTCCCGAGGATAAGGTTATCCTCATCTTTATGTTTGTGTGCATATATGTACATACACCTGTATACATGTGCATATGCACACACATGACCACCCTATCTGCATACTATTAAAAATATATATACATTAAAGGTGATACATTTCTGTAGAATTATGTGAGTTTATATTGTTAAAAATAAAAGATAAATCTTTATAGAAGTATCTATGGTTCTCATGGGGGGAAAAAAGTAGCATTGATATCTTAGAAATTCCTGATTCCTTGGTTGGTTAAAGATGAACAAGGAAAGCTATTACATCAACCAATCAAACTATTTCATAATAAAACAGCAAACAAGAAAACTGAAATAATAGTTTTTCACTCTAACTCAATCAAAAAATAACCTAATAGTACCATGTACCAGAATAAAAGCTTAGACAAGCTGTATTAGACAATACAGCTAAGTATTCATTTTTAAAACAAAAAAAATAGAAATAAAGAACTCTGCTTTAATTAATTTAGCCAGAAATAGTATGAGAAACTCAATATAATAGTCACCTTACCGAAGACATAACAGTAATACTAATAGCTTTTCTCTAAACATAAAGTCTTAAAATAATTCAATCAATAATATTAGGTATCCATTTGACTAACTACTAGTTGTTAGCCCAACAAAGTACATATTGCCATGTTATGATGCTTTAAAGTATATCTTCATGGCAAAATGGCTAAAGTGACTTAAAGTCACACTTAAAAATACTTTTACATAAACTCAGAATTGGGTCCGAGAGAGGGGGTCCTTTGGTTTAGTTTGTTTTGTTTTCCCCAAGAAGGTATATAGCCCTGGCAATCTGGAACTCACTCTGTAGACCCTCCTACTCAGATCCTCCTACTCAAAACAATCCACCTACCTCTGCTTCACAAGTGTTGGGATTAAAGGTGTGCATTACCACTCCTGGTTTTTTTAAAAGATTTATTTTTTAATACATATGAGTACATTCTCGCTGTCTTCAGACACACCAAAAGAGGGCATTAGATCCCATTACAGACGGTTATGAGCCACCAAGTGGTTGCTTGCAATTGAACTCAAGACCTATGGAAAAGCAGGCAGTGCTCTTAACAGCTGAGTCATCTCTCCAGCTCCACACACCTGGCTTTTGAACATAGAATTTTAAAATATACTAGCTACAGGCACTCCAACTTTTAATAGACTTCTTGAATTTATGCCTCAAATTCTGAGTCACCAAAACACCAATATTATTATTAAATTAATTTTAATTTTGAATGGAGCTAGATGAAACTTCCTAATTTAGTTCTTAATCTAAATGCTCAGCTCTTTATCACTGTCAGCCACATACAGACATTAGAAAAAAATCCATCAGATAAAATTTTCGTATCAGGAAGCTCACACACTAACTGCTCCAAACTTAACACCCTTTCCACAGTAAAATTGCTTCAACTTCCACTCCCCCCCCAGCCCCCCAGATTTTGGAATACATGCACAGATTTTACTGATTAACCATCCCTTATCTGAAAATCTTGGAATGCTCAAAACCACAAAATTTTCTGAGTATTATTTTACTACTAAAACCTTTTTATATATTAGATTTTTCTATTTGTGATTCTCAAACTGGATAACCTTAAAAGAAAATCCCCAACAACAAGAAAAAGGCTGTGGTGTTTCTCTCCTTTAAGTTGTAGAAAGGTTACAAATAAAAAGCAGAACTTCCAAAGGAAACTAAAGTCTAATCCACACTGGGATATGCGAAATACAGTAACTTAAATTGCAACGCTACTTTATAATACAATCAAATTTAACTCTTTCAGTTATCCCAGAGAAATGAACACAAACAGATGTGCATAAGGGTTAAATTGGCTATTCTTCCTGAGGAACCTGGTTTCAATTCCCAACATCCATATGGCAGCTCACAATGGTCTGTTACTCCAGTTACACACTCTCTTCTGACCACTGAGAACACTAAGCACACGTGTGGTATAAGGATACACATGCAGAGCAGGATGGCAGTGGTGCATACCTTTAATCCCAGCACTCAGGAAGCAGGTGCAGGCTGATCTAGATGAGTTCAAGGCTATCCTGGTGTACACAATGAATTATAGGACAGCTAGTGTGCTACACAGAAAAACTCTTGAAAAAGTGCTTCAGTGCTAGAATAGTAGAATGTAGGAAATCTTACTAAAGAAGATGAAAAGATTGGTTTAAAAATCACTTGTTGAGGGCTGGAGAGATGCCTCAGCAGTTAAGAGCACTGAATGCTCTTCTAGAGGTCCTGAGTTCAATTCCCAGAAACCACATGGTGGTTCACAGCCATCTGTGGAGGGATCTGATGCCCTCTTCTGGTGTGTCTGGAGGCAGCTACAGTGTACTCATATAAATAAAATAAATCTTTAAAAAAATAAATTTAAAGAAATCACTTGTTGAGCTAAAAAACATTGAGTACTTCCCAGAAAAAATGGAAAGCAGCAACTTTCCATTGGTGGCACTAAATAATATGTAATTTTTGCTGTTGTTGCTATTTTAGGTTTTTTTTTTTTACAAGAAAAACCAACAATAAAGTTGAAATGCAAATAATACACAGGTTAAGAAACAAGCATTAATAGAAATAAAGAAACAAGCATAATTTAGAACTCTGCTATACTTTGAGCAACTTGAACAAGTCTTCTTGGTTAGAGGAGGTGGTGGGCGGGCAGGTGGAACCGTGTATCCCGTGAGGCACAGGGTGGAGCAGAAAAGCTGAGTAGATCCTTTCCTCTGATAAGCAGTCTGCCCCTTCTGGAGGATTTTTTTACAACCAGAGCAGGAAACTCGAACAGCTGTGGCAGGAACTGAAGGGAGCATTTTATTCATGCCAGGTGATGCCAAAGAAGACTGAAAGCCAGTAGTCAACTGTGGAGCTTTAAGAAAAAGGAAAAGAACATCAAAGCAAATAAATTTACTTTTTAATCTTATATTTTGTGCATTAGTGCTTTCTCTTTTATAGCTAGTTTGGAATCCAGTATTAATTATGGAATATACAATATAAAGGATTCTAAATGAACAGAGGACATCTTACTTTATTAACCCAAGTAGAAATGGCCTCTCATTGATGTTGGGCAGAATAAATACAATTCATTTATTCAGGTCTGATTCTTACCAAGAGGACTGCCACTGACTGAAAACACAGCACTAATTTTCAATTCCCCCTCTTGAGTTTTTTGCTGTTGGCCATGACTATACTCCTTTAAAAAAGAAAAAATAGATAAATACAGAGAAAATAACAAATTCTTCAAGAAATCAAGACATGTTATTATTGCTATATAGAGGTAGAAAATGTCTACAGTATTAACATTAATAAGAAACAATGAAATACAAAACAGCAAACAAACTAGACTTAATAAGGGCAAAATAACTAGTATATGCTAGGAGGAAAGATAAACAATGAATGTTAGCTACCAAAAGAACCTAGCATGCTCCCAGACATTTCTAAGTTATTTCTGAAATTCTTCTTTAATATTAATATATTTTAAATTTCTGTTTATTATAAAAGTAATACACAATCATGCTAGAACATTTAAATAAGTAGAAATAAACAAAAACCTACCACCCCCTCCATCACCTCAAATGGGCCTCTGGGACTCCAGTATATTTCTTTCCAGTCTTTTCCTTTCTCTAATCAAAAGTTAGTTTCTTTACAGTTATAATTACTCTAAACAAATTTTTCTTATGAATTAATGTTCTGCTCATTTCAGTTATTATGTATTCTTCAAATTACTGCAAAATAACATCTAATGGATAAATACCAGCATTTATAAGACTTGAGTTCAAGAACCAGATGTCCGGGTAGTCTGAGAATTCCAAACAAACACTTGAAAAACTGTATTAAATGACTTACAAGGAAAAAATTTTAGATTTATTTATGCATATGAGTTTTTGCCTACTGTGTGTGTGTGTGTGTGTGTGTGTGTGTGTGTGTGTGTGTGTGTGTGTGTGATATGCGTGGCTGGTGCCCTTGGAGGATCCCTGGGATTAGAGTTATATATGGTTGCAAGCACCACTATGTAGCTGCTGAGAAACAAGCAGAGGTCCTAGCAAGTATGCTCTTAACCACTGAGTCAATTCTCCAGTCTTAAATGAGTTTTAAATACAAGTAAACATTTAAGTCAGACATAACTACCACACATGAAAGTTCCAGTATGTATTTTTCAGGGCTGTTCTTTATCTTCACAATTACACTGTTCAACTATAACCACAGTAATAGCTGGCTTTTTAAAAGATATTTATCACAACAAAGCTTGCAAAATACTACAGAGACCAAATATTAGAATTCCGGGTGTCTCAGACATACTCCCTTTTGGTATTGGAAATATTAATACACTAAATAACCTTGAACAATATTGATTTATTATATATACATAGTGACATACCAAATTAAGCAGCTGAAGTTGACATGAAATATGTACACTTGACTCAGGCACAAAAGACTGCCTAAACCTTCTGCAATTATAGTATTTTAACACAGTAATTTTCTTTGTTTCTGTTTTTGAGACAGAGTTTCAGTTTACAGTCATAAATGGCCTGGTACTTGCTAAATAGACCAGATGAATCCCAAACTTAGAATAATCCTGCTGCCTCAGAAGTACTGGGATTACAGGTGAGTACTACTAAAGTGACTAATCGAATATTTGAAAAAATGAATATGTATGTGAAACCCGATGGCTAACATAATAACACCACAATTTTAAAGTCAAGATCGGTATTACCCATTTTTTTTCTACCTTTTGCTTAGGCACTAACACATCCATATGTGGCACCACTGTAATGGTCTACTTAGTGTTTGCATATAGTCAGCATTCTCAGTGAAATGCCATCATGAATATCTTTAATTCTTAAAGTAGGATCACTAGCTTACAAGATCCATTATAAAGGTTTCTGAGACATTATGAGATTGGTTTTGTCCAAATAAAGCTGTAATTTTTTATTTTTATTTGTTTGTTTGTTTGGTTTGGTTTTTAGAGACAGGGTTTCTGTGGGTAGCCCTGGCTGTCCTGGAACTACTTCTGTAGACCAGACTGGACTCCAACTAAAAGATCTCCCTGCCTCTGTCCCCCGAGGGCTAGCAATAAAGGTGTACGGCACCATGCCTGGTTCTCAAACAAAACTATTCTCTAAAGTGTTTTCCTTGTTGCTTTAACTTGCACATATCTTTAATGTTCTCATACATGTACATTATGATGACAATATTAATCTCAGTAGCATTTATTAATACTTCTTTAGAGTTAGAATATTTATGTACTAAGGTTTCCACTTATGCCAAAATTCTGACAATCTTTACCTTTGTGATTTCTTCTATCTCTTACAAAATTTTACTTCCATAAAAAAAAAAAATTAGCAAGTGGTCTCACTGTTTATAATATAGTCCTTTAATCCAGGGATCAGCAAACTTTATCTGCAAAGGGCCAGATAGTAAATATTTTTGACTTTGGAAGCCATATGATCTGATCTCTGTCACAATTGCTCAACTCTGCCCTGGTAGAGCAAAAGCACTCACAGACAACACGTAAATAAATGAACATGACCAAGTTCTGATAAAACTTTATTTGTAAGAGTAGTGGTTGAACAACAGGCTTAAACATAAGGTAGATGAGAGTTGACCAGGCACTGATAATTTGCTAGTGATGGCTTAGGTCCATTAGGGACTGGAAGTTTTCTTTCACTAAATAGAAATTTTTTTCTTCTTACCATGAATACACCAAATTGTGGGAAAATGTCTATCATGGGTTATCTACTCTATTATCATGACCAACCTGAATACTCTTTTACCACACTATTCTGATGATGTTTAACCAGACTGTTTTCCACTGAACTTCTCCATGTATGTTTAAAAGTGTGTATGTGATGTGTATACCTACTTCTCAAAATATTGGAACCTAGTCACCATTATGTTCATCAAACTTGTATCTTACTTTAAGAGTTGACATCCTTAACACTTCTCACATTTTTTTTTAAAAGGTCTCATCATTCATTCAAGCCATCTTTTATTTTACAATTACTTTTTAGTTGCTACTGGGAATACTGACTCTCAAATGAGAAACTAACACAGAGAACTATTACTGTAATTTCTATAATTATTATTTTACCAACATTTCCACTCAACTATCACAAGTTTTATTGATTCTCTTAAAAAGTGATTAATTTATTTCCCATTTCTACTATCTTATCTTCTTTATTTCCTATAAAATAGATTAGCATGTCTTAGGCCAAAAATTCAACAATAGTTAAGTACTAATGCTTTATTAATAATAATGTAATAATCTGTATTATGTTAGAAACTACACAAGGTTCCCATAATTTTGTTTTCAAATTCAGAGTTTGGTCTAGCATAGTTATTTCCTTGATACAATGAACAGAACATATGTAAGAAATGTATCATCAATTATGTGACATATCATGTGGAATCTAATAAAGATACTAATAATCAAAATAGCAGCTTTGGTAATTTATACTTTTATTTTAAAGGCAGAATCTCAATGCATAGTGCTGGTTGGAGTGGAACTTATTATGTAAATCAGGCTGCCTTCTAACTCAGAGATCTGCCTGCCTTTACCCAAATGTTAGGATTAAAAGCATGCACTACCACACCTCTAGTCCACTTTTCTTATTCTGTAATAGCAATTCCCAAACTTCTGAGACTTATTTAAGCCATTGTTATGTATTATTCATGATAGTAGGGAGTGGAGAGAAGTCTGTAAGTATTCTGTATAAAATGCTTACAACATCTTCAAGGCAGAAATGCTTGGCTTGTCTATATCCTACAATGACTATTAAGACACAAATTATGAGAAATAAATACCCGAAGACCCCAACACTTTAAAAAACAAAACAAAATAAAACTAAATAAAAACGAGAGGTCAAAATAAAAAGTACTTTATCTTTCCCTTGCTGAACACAAAGGAAGGTTTTATAAATACTACAGGGCAACAATGTTGAAAACAAACATCCTCTATGGCCAAATAAACAATATAAGTAAAGTCAAATACAACATTTACATGATTGCATTACTTTCAAAGAGTCTATGAATAATTACTGGACTAATTAGGCAATTTGTTTTCCCATTTTCATTTATTCCAACAGAAGACTACAAATTAGTTTTTATTGTTATTACTGTGAGCAGAAAAGAAGAAAAAAATAAAAGATTTTAACATTAGTGACATCTAACTTTCAGATCCTATGGAAAAGATAGAAGAAGAGGACTGTCAATTTGAGGAGTTTCAATTTGAGAACCCTACCTAAACAAACAAAAAAAAAGTTACAGAAAGATAATCTAATGAAAATAAGACCTAGATTATAAACTAGACTGATTCTTTTCTGGCCATATAGCTTTGAATAACTAAATTAATCTATGAAATTTAGCTTATTACTTTAGACACCCCCTCCCCCATACACACACAGACACGGGTTACGAGGATGAAACAATATGACACATTAAAAACAGCAACAACTATTTTTTAAACTACAGAAAACACTATAGTAAAACGCAATGGGATTAGAATGAATGAAACTGAAAAAGCCCAAGAATGGACTGCCAGCTAACAGAAGCAAGGTGACTGGCAAGTGATTAAAAGCAACTGATTAGCAGTGCAGACATTTTAGCATCTTAGTTCTTTGGATGGAAACTATCTTAAACTGTAAAAAGCACACTGAAAGCAATACTACTAAGTTAAGCACTGGGAGAAATCACTATTAACTGATGATCAGAGTCACGAACTGTCAGTACTTTGTGAGTACAGTTTGTTAGATCAAATAAATAATACTTTTTAATTCTTCCCATTGGTTTATAAAGAGTAGAATTAATAAAGTGTTGCACAGTACTGAAAAAGCAAGAAACCTAGATTTCCAGTGATCAGGGAGAGGTACAAAGAAGCATGGAGCAAGTGGGGAGCAGAATATAGGAAGGGGAAGAAGAGAGTGAAAGGGAAAGAACCATCCTTCTCTCTTGGAGGATTTCTAGAACTACCAAATGTTTAATGTTTCAGGTAACAGGACCAATATGACTGACAACAGAAATCTACCTTTAACCACTCATGTGCTGGGATTGCTCTACTGTGGAGACAGGATGAAGACTGCTCTGTGGATCTGTATTTACCAGGACCCACTCATAGTACTATCTACTCAGGAGACCAAACAAACAAGTAGTATGCCTCTGAGGAAGTTCTTCCCGATAAATATTATAAACTTGATATTTAGAATTTTATAACATATTTTGTATAAAGCACAGGCATTGCTGCTATCCATCCCATCCTATTGATCCTCTCTAAACTCTTGAAAGCTCTGCTTTAAAAACAACAATACTAATAACTTTCCCAATGCTTCCTAAACCCCAATAATTTAACCTTAACCTTTATCATGAGGAAAATTCAATGGGTCATATAGAAAAGAAAAAAAAAAAGCCTTTAGTACTTTCTCAGCATAATGCTTTCTTAGGAATTTTCCATGTTCATGGGGGAGTATGGAAAGATTAGAGACCTACCCTGAACAAAGACATATATAATCTTCACAGGGACACATGGTCAACACTAAGTTTTCCCTGGCAACCAGGCCATTACACCTAATTACCTAATTTATGGTAATTACCTAATTACCATTACATTAGTAATTCAGATACCCAAGATTTCCACTTCTCTTCTTTCTACAAACTATACTTAATTTATACTGACATATTTTCATATTCCTTCTACTGTCTTTGTTGAGCCAACTGCACTCATATTTATCCAATTTCTGTAAGTCTACCACTATCCTAATTCATCTACCTTTTCCTTAATATTGTCAAAATTTTGCTTGAGTTGTGAACTATGTGCAATTGTGGGCCCACCCTTTAACGGTCAACCTCAGAGGTCAAATCCCACAGCTTGAAGTAATAGGACATAATACCTCACTGAACTATCTTTCTCTCTCTCTTCTCTTCTCCGTATCCCGCACACACACATATGCTATGCTGAACTAAATCATATAGTATGAAACTTCCTGCTGTCCCATTAAAACCAAAGATTTTCCTTTGTTGAGGTATTTCTCTGAAGGTTCTTTTTTCTAAGTTTCCTCATATATCATGGCAGCTATTTCTCTTACTCCTACTTTAAAGCTATCCTTCCTTAATGAAACTCCTCTCCAGATTTTAAAGGGAAGTTTTTCTTTTCCTTTTTGGCCCGATTATGCTGTTTCTGATACACTGTGTCATTACTTTAGAATGTTTTCACCCTCACAAGGCTCCTGTGGTTCCAATGCTCTCTCCCAATAAACACCATTTCTGAAAGGTAATTGTGTCAGCTCATTTACAAACCACCTGCTCTTGTCTCTCTCACGCTCTACAGTCTCCTAGTCTTCTCTCTTTAATCTAAACCAGTAGTTCTCTAT
Source organism: Apodemus sylvaticus (assembly GCF_947179515.1). NCBI lineage: Eukaryota > Metazoa > Chordata > Mammalia > Rodentia > Muridae > Apodemus > Apodemus sylvaticus. The sequence goes on from NC_067474.1 coordinate 140,599,086, forward strand.
AGCAAATGATTTTGCTCCCCAAGAATACCTGGCAGTGTCTGAAAATATTTCTGACTGTTTATTACAACTAGAAAAAGAGAGAGCTGCAACCAGACCCAAGTATAGGTAGAAACCAAGGATGCTAGAGAGCTTGCGATAAACAGGACAGGACCACATAACAAGGAATGGTCTTGGAGCTCTAAGTACCAGTGGTACTGATGTTGAGAAACCCTGCTTGAAGATGCCTAAATAAAATTTCTCTTCCATACATGCCTCATTTTCAAATGCCCTAGAATAAAAGAAAGAAAAAGCTTCCTAAGATTAGATATTATTTCCTAGAAACAGCTAATTTGTGTTATCTTTATTTTCTACTCTCTAAATTCATGCCATATGAACAAAATGCAGACTACCTTCAGAAAAATTACTATTATTCATTGTTTAAATCCCTTCCTACATTTCACGGTAACTACAGCCTATGATGCAGCTTCTTCCTTCCATCCAAATACTGCAATGCCATCAACTGCATGGGTAATTTAACTGAGTGTAGGATTTCTGTTGCAGGATTCCTGACTGACTTCCAGAGCAGTCCAGGAACAGCACAGCTGTACCCTTGCTCTTACTACCCAAATATCTCAAACATGGAATCATGACTCACTCACCAAGACCTCCTTTCCAATAAACAGATTCTTCAATTAACCCTTTCTAAGATAATTATCTCTATTGGTCCCCCTAAAAGAGAGTTAAATGCATACCTAACTTGTACTTCACTAGTAGTAACTGCAAGGGCGTAGTCGTGTCTATGAATTAAGTCACTCTACAAGCCCATGTGCCACCCTCCTACTAGGTCTTCAACTTCACCTGCTGAAACCTCAGAGATTCACCAGCCTCTCAAATCCATACTAAAATGCTCACAAAAGCCACACTGCTATTAAAAGACAAGGATTCTAAGCCCTAACTCCCCTTCAGAAACATTTTCATGTAATTCTTGCTACAGCCTCGCAAAACAATTCAAGTTGCTACAATCACAGATTCTTTTCATCTTGTCAATAAACTATTTCACTTTAAGCACTTCCTGTCTCAAATGAGTAAGCTCATTGTGAAACAGAAGGAGGCAGGAGGGGTAAGGTGTTTACTTGAGCATTGTCAGGTTCGTCTTTAACTCTGTCTAGTAGTCCCTGCTGAGGCGCCACTGCTTTGTCATACTCATCATCCAAAGGTTCTTCTTTAATTCTAATATTTGATGCAAACGAATTCCCCAGTTCCGAACCAATGGATTCTTTATTGGCAAATGGGTAGCTGGAGTCCTAAAACACAATATAAAGGATTAATAAATATTCAAATTTAAAAATTATTCCTCTTCAGGGTTAATACCCAAAGTAAAGCTCACTGGAAACGAACTCTGAATAGACATATATTAGTGTCCGATGCCTAAAAGCTGATGGTCTAAATAATACAAAGAACCTAAGATCCGAGGCTTTTTAGAATATCTCCAAGATGTCATTATGCAAATAATAGTTAAAAAAAAATCAGCACTCTGTCTAACACAAGCAGAATTTTGAAAAGTGACATAAAGAAAACTTTGGACACTTGCCACAGTCAACAGCAATCTACATACACACTGAAAACTTACCCTAAAGTTTGTTTCTGGGTTTTGTGGTAAATGAGTATGTAATGTTTCTTCAACTTGATTAGCTATTGAAAGAAAACAAACAAACAAAACAAATGTATATGAATAACAAGTCTCATAAAGAATGACCTAAAAGGCTATTATTTGAAATCATCTCTCTATTCCAACAAAGATGCTCTTAAGAGTGAATGAGGAGCCGGAGGGTGGGGGTGGGGGGGTGGCGCACACCTGTAATCCCAGCACTCTGGGAGGCAGAGGCAGGCGGATTTCTGAGTTCGAGGCCAGCCTGGTCTACAAAGTGAGTTCCAGGACAGCCAGGGCTATACAGAGAAACCCTGTCTCGAAAAAACCAAATCCAAAAAAACCAAAAAGAATAAAAAATAAAGAGTGAACTAGGTTCCAAAGAAGCCAAAAAAAGTTTCACTCAAAGTTCCACACAACTTGGTCTCCCTTACCATTCACCCTACTACACATCTTTCCTCGCTCATACAGAGTGCTGACATGACCCATTATGCTCCAAAAACTGTTCTCCTTTGCCGTTCTACTAAGTTCACCAGGTCTCTGCTGTCTATCCCAATATTTATAGTTTCCAAGCTCTGCTCAGTTCAAAACCCACCTCTTCAGAAAAACATTCCTTGTTCACTAAGTCTCTCCCAAGAATTTCCTGTGAGTTAGGGATGTGGCTAAGTGGTAGGGGACTTGTCTAGCACGCACAAAGGTCCAGAGTCTAATATCAAGCACTCTGGAGCATGAGGAGAATGGCAGAGTTAGGCTAGGTGTGGTGGCTCACACCTGTTAGGTAAAACACAGAAAGGACAAGGCAGAACTGCAGTGAGCTCCAGGCCAGCTTGTTTCTCTCAAATGTGAAAAAAGCTTTAGCTTTAACACTCCTAGTACTTAAATATTACAGTGTCCCATGACAAAGTCTTCTTACACTATCTTATCTTATACATTCACTCTTGGGCTATTCAACTCATCATTAACACCTCTAGTATCTGCCTCATCTTGTCCCTTCTACTACTAGACATTACATTCCTTTAGAAAAAAGGACTCCTAAAATGTCAATATCCATTAAGAGATACCAATACACACACACACACACACAAGAAATAAACTATACCCTTGCACAGTCTTGTATAATATATACTCAACAGTTGCTCTTCTTCACTATACTGGTTCCTTCTTTCTAAAACACATTTTTCCTAGGATTTTCTGAAGACAAATATATATATTGACATGGTGTACCTGCTTTCCTAAACATCAATTTAACACTTGGGAGAGGATTACAATCTTCTTGTAAAAGCCTAGGTCCCAAGAATACAAAGATAAAGATACAATCTGGCTATTAAGAAAGAGAAACAAAACAAGGCAATAAATACTATAAATAATAAGGCATAAAACAAAATTCTGTTTTATGGAAAATATAAGTAAGGAGAGCATCCTTAGGAATAACTATAAAGTAGGAAAGGTTTATGAATTATGCTTCACTGAATAAGAAATAATTTTACAAGTGTATATACAGAAAAAAATTGGCATGCCAATGAAACAGCAAGAAAGGGAAGCACACAAGAAATGTGTGATCTATTCAAGAACAGAACTGGAGCTAGAGTACAGGGTGCACTGTGTAAAGAGAATGAAAAGGAACTTCAATGAACTAAAACAGTGGGGGTAATTTGTTTCAACTCCCTAGTTTAGACTAACAGGTGGGATAGCAATTTAAACCAGTGCTTCCAATACAGAAATGCTAATTCCAACTTCAAATTCTAATGTTCAACCAAAGAAACTGAACAGGTAATTCAAGTATCTTGCCTTCTTATCAAAATATTGCAAGCCAAGAAGGGGGAAAAAATATGGTTTAGAAATATTTTTCAACCATTTATACTACAATGAAATGTTATGAGGAAAAATTCAATCACTTTGTAGAATAAGAGAAAGTAAAAGCGAGAGCTTACAAGGAGCTTAAAAGTGTTATTCATATTTCACTTAACATAAGAATAATAAAGTTCTACAATCAGTACTTTGTTATTATGTTTTATAATTCTATTCCAACAATTATTACCTGCTTTATCAAAAAAACTGCTTTTCAACCTTGAATCCAAACCTTTATGGGGTTTATCCAACCGTTTTTCACGTTCATGATAAGTTAGGTCTCTATTTTTCTCCTTTCCAGAAAATGTCTCTTTGCTGTTTTCTCTCACTAAACAAAACTCTTTTCGTATTGATTTAAAGACAGAAACCTGATCAAATTGTTTAGGAAAGTCTTTTTTTAATTGATTTTGAATTTGTATTTCATTTTCATTGTCTGATTCATGATGAGAAGCTCTTCTCTCTACTTCCAAACTACCATCAGTATGAACTGAAGAAACAAGATTGTCCTTTGAACTAAAATCCTGTTCATCCTCATTGTCACTACTAACGACTGGAATTCCTGCAAGATCCCCAGAGTTCAAAAAATAATCATCTTCATCCAGCAATGAATTTTCAGATCCTGTTTGATTCGGCATTCCATAAGACATGCTGGCAAGGGTGGGAGTTAAGTTGTGGTCTGTATCTTCAGACATTTCTGTATCCATGACACCACCTTAAAAAGTAAGAAACTGTTTAGACAAGAAACAGTGCTGAGGATGACGGCAGTTATAAGGTCTGTTTTCCATTTAATCATATGTATTTCGTCTTTGTCAAACAAAATATAGGCAATATTACAACAGTTTTACTTAACATTTCTAATGAGATTATCCTATGTGACACTTAAGGGAACAGAAGTCTAAATTTGAAAGACTCAGGTTAGAAAGGAGACAAGATGATATAGAAAGAACAGCACCAACTTCAGAATTAGACCTATTTCTGTTAAAATTACAAAGCACAAAATTCTTGGTCTATATAAAAAACAATCTAATACTCACCTTAGAAATTAATTTGTGGTAAGGCTTAGTAACAGTTATGTATAAAGAGATACTCATAAATTAATAAACACAAAGAATTATGAAAATGTTAATTATAATTTTTATAGTGTGTGTTCTGCAGAGTTAAGGCCAAAACACGCACTATAACGTAATAACGTAGTCCCAGAATCCCATTTTCTCTGAACACTAACACAGATTTAATAAAGTAAAGGTTTTCTAGGCTAACTATGTAAACATCAAAATGACTTTAGCTATTCTGCTAGCCTTCATAAGTACATGCTGAAATCTGTCTTATTATAAAACAAAGATTCCATTTCCTTCACAAATTTGTTTTTAAAAAGCCTTACCTACTTTGTTCTTCTTTAGCTATACCCAAACCTTAACTTACTCTTTTCTTCCAAGATAGATTTAGTGGAGTTAGAGAGATGGCTCAGGTTAAGACCAGTGACTTCTCTACCAGAAGGGATAAATGAACTCCCAGTACCCACAGGGTGGCTAACAACCCTCTGTAACTCTAGTTCCAAGGGGATCAGACATTCTCTTCTGAAAGCACAGATATACATGCAGGCAAAATCAAAACAAAACCCATACACATAAGATAGGAATAAATAAATCCCAAGGTACCCACTTTCAACATCTCTCCTTCCCTAAGAAACCCCACTGTAGTGTCTCTAAGCTTAAATTCATTTCCTCACTGCAGTTCCTATGTTTCTGTCACATGATTAAATAATTTACCAACTAGCAACTATAAAGAATTATTTCAACTCTCTGATGAATAAGTTCTATCAACTATATTATTTACTCTCAAAAATCCATTTCTTCTATTTAGCACCTAATTCTAACTGTCCGAATCTCTACCTACACATGTCAGTGCACTAAATCTACATAACTACAAAGTAACTATTTTCTAACAAATCCTATGCCTACACCACATTTAATCGGTTCAAAAGTAGGCCAATACTTAAAAACAACGTAAAGGAAATACAGAAAATAGTAATAACATACTTGTTTAATCAGTTCAAAATGTTTCTGTGACTGGCTGTTTAACCTGGATCCATAATCTAATATTTATTAACAAGACTTAACTATGCAGCGTCCAAATAAAAATTTCCTTCAAGTTCCCCTCTCCAAAGATATCGTTCTAAATGATAAGTTATTCCATATCCTGTGAGACCTTCCACAGTCCCTAGTCTCTAAAGAACAGATGCTTCCACTCACAACACAATCTGTGATAAGTACTACCCACTAGCTTATAAGGACAAAATAGTGAAAACTTTGATAATGTGACTTACAGAGCAACAAAAATGGTGGTGGTGGTAAGGAAACAGTAAAACAATACAAAAATAATATTGGAGCTAATAATGAAGTCAAAACCAGGAAGGATGAAAAAAAAAAAAAGACCTTATATTTTTACATCAGAATAATTCTTGCTGATTAATGTGAAAAAAAGAAAACTGGAAAATCCTCCTTGCATGCTTTCCAAAATAGTTCATACAGGGCTGGAAAGACTGCTCAACAGTTAAGAGCACTCAGCGTTCTGGCAGAGAACATGCAGGTTCAGTTTCCAGGCACATATGATGACTCACATTCCACTTGCAGAATCTGATGCCCGATTATGGCCTCTGTAGGCACTAGGCAATCATATGCACATACATACATGAACCCATATACATAAAACTTTAAATCTCAGAACCAGGCACTCAAGAGGCAGAGGCAGATAGGATCTGGAAGTGTGAGGCCAGCCTGGTATACATACAGTGTTCCAGAATTGCCATGACTACATACAGAGAATCCCTGTTTTGTTTTTTTAAATAATAAAAAAAAGTTAAAAATTAAATAATACAATACATGGTAAAACATGCTAAAAAATATTTTCTTTCTTTCTTTTTTTAAAATTTTCTTTAAGACAGGTTTTCCCTGTGTGGACCTGGCTATCCCAGAACTAGCTTTGTTGACCACAGCAGCATTGAACTCAAAAGAAGGAAATGCACACTCAAGAGTGCACATGCCTACTTTCTCAGGTATATAGTAAAGACAGGAAGGGACTGAAAGACTCCACAAGACAAGCAACACTACAGACATTTCCAATTACTTAAAATTCATACTAAGAGATTTGGAAGGTATACAACATAGCATTTTACCAGCCTATATAAGTCTAAGCATTTTCTCTATTCAGCATTTAATCATTATTAACAAGCCATGTACTGTCTACTTTATAACTGCTGCATGTGTGAAGTGCACATTATGACATCACTAACTTAAATTATATAGTTGCAATACTAACAAGTAATATTACAAGCAACTTTTGTTATCTATTTACATTAACAGTCAAGGATTATGGTGGAAAGAAACAGCCACTCAGAAAAACCTGATATACAACTCACATGGAAATAACTTCAAGTTATAATATCTTAAGTTCAAACATTAAAAGAAAGAGAAACCATGTTACTGGTAAAAAACCAGTATTTTTAATGACAAAAAACTCAGTACAAAAATTTTTAAAAAAATCTACCTAATGCACACTAATAAAGAAAACCAAAACAAAAGACAAAGGATAAACTGGTTAAAATGTCTTCTCTGCACTATATCACAAAGAGCAACAAAGAAACAACCAAGTACATATAAAAGCAAGAATTTAACAAACATTCCACAGATAGGGAGAGATCAATAGTCAATAAAGGAAATACCAATTAGTGATACAATGAGCTACATACAGATTGGCAGTTAAAGAATGCTCAGAACAAGGTTAGCAAACTATGATCCAAAGCTATGAAATACAGAGAAGAGGTTTGTGGCAGAGATCATATATGGATTTTGGAAAGGCCAAAATATGTACTGTTTAATTCTTAGCAAAGAATATTTTCTAACCTTTATAGTTAAATACTGTGATAAGAATGAATGCAAACTAAAAGAAATTTAGTTTGAGGCCAGAGGTACTTAAGTCTTTGTCAATAAATGGGTGGGTGGATAGACAGATACTGTAGACAGTGTCTCTTTTCACCAGTGAAGCAAAGAAGCAAATTATAGTACCTCTACCAAAAATAGGCTATTACGTAGCTACTTTAAAAACAAGGTGGCCAGATGTGGTGGCATCCATCTCTCAGCCCTTGGTAGATGGATTCCTTTGAGTTTTAGACCAACCAAAGATATGAAGTGAACCTTTTCTTTTTCTTCTGGGTTTTCCCCCTCCTTTTGGTTTTTCAAGACAGGGTTTCTTTGTGTAGCCGAGGCTATCCTAGAACTCACTTTGTAGACCAGGTTAGCCTTGAACTCAGAGATCCAATTGCTTCTGCATTCCAAGTACTGTCATTTAGAAGAGTGTGCCACCCCCATTCAGCTGAATGAACCTTTTCGGTAGGGGAGGGGGTTGACATGTTTTTTTTAATTCCCAAGTCCTACTGACAAAGGAAACAAAAAGTTTGAATGCAGGATCAGTAAAATTGTGTAATAGGTAAAGCACTTGCTCTACAAGTCTAACAACCCAAGTTTGATGACAGGAGTCTACAAAACAAGGTGAAAATACACTCCCAAAATTTGTCCTCTGACTTCCATATGCACAACGTGGAATATGAACATCTATACTCACATACACACTGTCAGATACAAAGCAAAAATAGCACCTGAAAATGGTAGTAGTAGGAAAAAAAATTGTCCTAAATAGAAGGACTATTGTTAACTGCAATAAGGCTTGGCCTCAGTTCAAACTAAATGATCAATCCCAATGGCCAGAAAATGGCACACTTGATTTCAAAGTCTCAGACTGTGACAATTTCTGCAACCCAACAAGTAAATGATCTAAAATTCCCTAACCGCTAAGTTTTCTTTACTCTCCAGGTTCAAAACAATCTCTTCATCTCTTAAGCTTTCCAATCTCTCTAGTTCCTCCTTCTGATCACTGGATTCAGTTTTATAGAAATTCAAATGCCTTTTTGAATATGCATAGTATTAGGGAGATTGTCATGTGTTGTTATATTCTACTAAAAAAAGTTGACTGTGAAGATGGGATTTGGCCTACCCACCACCTGCATATTTTTTTAAGAGTTTCCTCCAAAGACTGTCCTGGGTCAGGCTAGCTACCTGATACCATGGCAGGGAAAAGGAGAACAAAAAATAAAGGCCCAGAAAAAAAGACACTATATGCTTGAGAACAACTAAAGATAAATAGTTTCCAATAGAGGTTACTCACAGTTAAGCACAGCTACACAACACATATCTGACTCTCTGAAGACTTCCCCAACCTTTTCCTTGTTTTTGTTTACAAACTTTGAAGCTTTTATTGAAATTTAAACTTTATGTCAGGATTTAAGACCATTAGGGAGTGGTTCAAAAAATATTTAAAGCCCTGGGCAGTAAAAGTTGGTTAAAAACTTGTAACATAAAGGGTTAATAGTAAAAAATAAATGTTTAAGCAATCTTAATTTGCTAATAGCAATATGTGTAACTTGGATTCAACTCTTATTTAGAAAATTTGATGGTTTTTTTTTTTTTTTTTTTTTTTTTTTTTTTTTGGTCAAGATAGTTTATTTTCCCTAGACTAAGAAGTCAATACTAGCCCTCTAAATTATTTTAGATATAGATAAATTCCTAAGGTGATAATGAACTATTCAAGCTAACAGAAACTGACTTAAATATATATGTATAACCACTCATGTCTTTGCTAATTTTATTAAACTCTAGCTGTTTGGAGAAACTAAGCCATATATGCTTTGTATGAAAAGGATCGGGAAGATGGGACTCCTAGTCTGTGTGGACTATGCATTTTAAAGTTTATTTTGATACTACAGGGCCTTCAGTCCAAAATGACAAATGTTAAAGGTTCAAACTTAATATGGGTAAAATTATAAAATTCAAATCTTATTTAAACTGTCAAAAATAAGATGTGTAAGTTAATGATCAATCACATTCTAAATGGCCAAATGCACTCAGAACTCCGACTGTAGTCATGCTAAGTATGAATTTCTGTTATCCCCTAACAAACGTAAGCTCACTCTTGTACTTGTAGTCCTTCACACCTCCCAACCTTCAAGGAAGAGAGTCTTTCCTTCCTTGTTGGTGTGACAGAGTACCTCAGAACCTGGATTCCAACTTTGTTCTTGTGTGATTTTAGGTCCAAAGAACATAAAAAATAGTCTAAGGAAATATGTATGCATGTCTGATAACCTGAGTTCTATCCCGAGAAACAACGTGGTAGAAGTTAAGAACCAATTCCTAAAAGTTGTCCTTTGATCTCCACATATATACACACATTCACATACATGCATGTACACACATACACACACACATACACACACACACACAAAATAAAATGTAATTTAAGAAACTATCTTCCTATGCCAACAACGATACATTCAGGCTTTACTATCCTGTTGCAGTCCTATATACAGGTACAATTATTAAACCTTAGTTATAAACAACAGCACCTATCTATAATCCCAGCATTTGGCAAATGAAGGCAGAATAAGGAGTATGAGGAAATTCCCATGTACATAGTAAGTTTAACACCAATCTGATACTAAGACCCTGTTTTCAATCTTTCATACCCACTCCCACCCCTCTAAAAAGAGATTAAATGTGAGGAGGCGTGGAATGGAACAGGGTACCTACTGCAATAATCTATGGGAAAACTGGTAACCAGTGCAACAACAGTAGGTGGAAGGGTCCAGAAACTTGGAAAAAGCAGATGGTGGTTATGCAAGGACTCAAGAATACAAGATGTCATTTCTTAAGACAGGGGGAAAAAAAAATCATAGGATAAATAAAGTTTTATTCTTATGTCATTTCTAAATCCTCAAAAGGAAATATAAGAAGGTAGTTGAATACATTAGTCTTTAATTAAAGATGAAATACAGCCAGGTGGTGGTGGCATACACCTGTAATCCCAGCACTCTGTGAGGCAGAGGCAGACGGATTTCTGAGTTCGAGGCCAGCCTGGTCTACAGAGTAAGTTCCAGGATAGCCAGGGCTACACAGAGAAACCCTGTCTCGAAAAAAACCAAATCCAAACAAAACAAAACAAAACAAACAAACAAACAAAAAAGATATGGTAGAATCCAATGTTCAATCTTGGAATGAGCTTTGCTAGGAGACAGTTTATTACTATTTCAATTTTGAGGATTATTCTGGATCTATGTTATTTAATTTGGTAAGTCATATGTGTCTAGGAATTCATTCATTTCCTCTACAACATTTTCCAGTTTTTTTTTTTTGAAACATAGCTTTAAACAGCACTCCCCAGAGCCTCTCTTTTTCAGCCGACTCTGTAGTGACCCCCCTTTCATCTTGTTTTATTAATTTTGTGCTTCTCTCTCTTCCCACAGTAGCATGGCTGGGGATTTCTCAGCATCTATCTTTCTCTCAGCGAGTCAACTCTGATGACATATACTGTTTTTTTAGTTTCTATTTCATTACGTTTTTGCTTTGATCTTTATTATTTAATGTTTACTACTTTAAGGTTTGAATTTTTCTCAAACCATGAAGCCTATCATTAGGTTATTTGAGGTATTTCTGGATATTTGCTTTTTTAAAGACTGATTTATTTTATTTACGTGAGTACACTGTAGCTGTCTTCAGACACACCAGAAGAAGGCATCAGATCTCATTACAGATGGTTGTGAGCCACCATGTGCTTGCTGGGAATTGAACTCAGGACCTCTGGAAGAGTAGTCAGTGCTCTTAACCGCTGAGCCATCTCTCCAACCTGTTTTTGTTTTTTAAAGATTCTCATTATGTAGCCCTGGCTGGCCTACAGCATGTTATATAGATCAAGCAGACCTTAAATTCACAGAGATGTCTCAACTCTAACCCCCAAATTCTGGGATTAAGGTACCTGGCCTTTAAATTTTTTAAAAAAAATTTTTTTTAACAAATGAAAAGGATTTTTAGGGGGGTGGAGGGCTAGAGAGATAGCTCAGCGGTTAAGAGGACTGACTGCTCTTCTGAAGGTCCTGAGTTCAAATCCCAGCAACCATCCGTAATGAGATAAGACGCCCTCTTCTGGAGTGTCTGAAGATAGCTACAGTGTACTTACATATAATAAATAAATAAATAAATCTTTAAAAAAGAAAAAGTAAAAGGATTTTTCCAGTCATAGTAAAATACATATGTACATATTTATAAAGAAGGCATAAGGTATTTTCAAAATTACATGATTTTATCCACTTTAAATGAGATTCATGAGCCCAGAGAATAAAAATCAGTTTTGTAAAAAATAGTGTTTCAAATAGTGTACATTTTCGTTTTTGTGTTTTGGTTGAAAGAGTCTTCATATGTAGCCCAGGCTAACCTTGAGCACTAACAATCTTCCTGTCTCAGCTGTAGGAGCCTTGGGTATTCATTACAACATGAATACATTTCAGGCACATTGTTTCAAGAGATGGCTGCTAGCTGACTACAGGTACCTTAATAAAGACCATGGCATCTTGATGGTTTTTTCATACATGTGCTTTTAGCAACAGTTGAATCCCTCTTTGGGGTAAAATAAGCTTAGGTTTGTAAGAACTCGGGCTATACTCTGGCTACTTTTAAGAATTTCTTAGTGTGGGTCTTGGGGCACTTCATCTCACACCAGCTGATGGGAACCATCTGGACACCTGACTCACTGTGGGCCACCACAACTCCTAACTCATTCTCACAAGTAGTCAGCAGGTAATTGGACTGTGCATCACCTATGGAGATAACTTTGGCCAAAACTATGTTACCTGTCCGAAAGCTCTTGTAAATGTCTACCTTATCTTTTTCAGTTGCCCAGATATCTTCCTTGCGGATGGTTCCTCGGAAAGCACCATCCCTCCCCCAACAGGGTTTCTCTGTGTAGCCCTGGCTGTCCTGGAACTCACTCTGTAGACCAGGCTGGCCTTGAACTCAGAAATCTGCCTGCCTCTGCCTTCCAAGTGCTAGGATTAAAGATGTGTGCCACTACAAGCAGCGTGGATCCCACGTACAGGATGTGTACTTTGGCAAAACTTGAGTTGATGCTAGAGACCTTACAGGGGACAACAGCTCCCACATCTGGAAGTAACTGGGACTCTGTTTCTCTCATTACTGACACCACAGGAAGTGTGCCATTCTCGCTGGTCTTCGTCAGGCAGCCAGCCAGCCAGTGTAGCTGTGCCTAGTGTAGGTGCTGCTGCTGGGGCTGCCTTCCTCCAAGTTACACAGACATTTGCCTCACTGCTGGTGCCATGCTTGCCACTATCCACAACCCGAATCTAAAATTTATTTTTAATTATGTATTTTACTATGTCTGTGTAGGGTATATATGCATAAATACGATTGTCCTTGGAGGTTAGAAAGGGGTACTGGACTCCCATGAAGCTGTGATTATGAACTGTGCATGTAGATGGTAGGAATTGAACTTGGGTAAATATGCAAAAACAGTGCTCTGCAAGAACAATGTGTACTTTGAACTGCTGAGCCATCTCTCTAGCTCTCTCTTTTTTTAACGTAAGCTACTTTAAAGATGCATTGGTGCAGCTGGGCGGTAGTGGTGCATGCCTGTAATCCCAGCACTCTTGGGAGGCAAGGGCAGGCAGATTTATGAGTTCGAGGCCAGCCTGGTCTACAGAGTGAGTCCTAGGACAGCCAGGGCTATACAGAGAAACCCTATCTCAGAAAAAAACAAAACAAAAAAACAAAAAAACAAAACAAAAAAAAAAAAGCATTGGTGTGGTTTCTAGCATTTATCTTGCTATTGGCTTCTAGTTTTATTGTACTTTGATCTGAAAAGATAAATTTAGATTCTTTCGTATAAACAAGCATTTGTTTTGTGTCTGAAAATGTAAAATTAATGTAAATGTAAATTTAAAGAAAGTCCCATGTGATGCTAAGAATACGTATTCTGCTTCTATTGGATGAAATATTCTACAGATATCTACAAAGACCTCTTGAACTGTAATATAGTTTAACTGTTTAATATACTAAAACAACATTGAGAATTGTGTTGTCTTTCAAATAACATCTCAGTTTTCTACCAATATTATGTCCCTAAATAAATTTAAAGCTGAGCTGGTGAGATGGTTCAGTGGGTAAGAGCACTGACTGCTCTCCTGAAGGTCCTGAGTTCAAATCTCAGCAAGCACATGGTGATTCACAACCATCCGTAATGTGACACCCTTCTTCTGGTGTGTCTAAAGACAGGTACAGTATACTTACATATGATAATAAATAAATCTTTGGGCTGGAGCAAGCAGGGACTGAACGAGCAAAGTTAACCAGAGTGAGTGGGGCCTACTGAAGCAAGCAGGGCTGACCAGAGCAATCCCCAACAACCACCCAACAACCACATGAAGGCTTACAACCATCTGTATAGCTACAGTGCCCTCATATACATAAAATAAACAATATTTTAAAAGATTAAATCAATTTAAAGCTTTAGTTTCACCATTTCCTTACACACACACACACACACACACACACACACACACACACAATTGTGTGTTATGTTTATTATTATTATTTTTTTTTTTTGGCTTTTAAAAAACATTTATTTCCAGCCAGGCAGTGGTGGCTTAATCCCAGCACTCGGGAGGCAGAGGCAGACTGATCTGTGTGATCTCTACAGAGAAAGTTCCAGGACAGCCAGTGCTATGTGGAAAAAACATATCTTGAAAAATCAAAAGTACTTATTTCCTCAATTGTATGTTTACAGGTTGTTTGCCTATGTGTACTTATGTGTGCTGTGCATATGCATCGTGCCCATAGATTCCAGAAGGTGCTGGAAACCAAACTGAACTCCTCTGAGAAATATCAAGTACTCTTAACATCTGAGCCATCTCTTAAGCCCCAAGTTTGTTTTCGTTGAGACAGTTTACTCATCCTCTAGCTCCAATTGGCCTGCAGGGGACCTATATAACTTACAGTCCTCCAGCTTCAGCATCCCAAATAGTGACCTAGCAGTTATACCTATTTCTGAACTGAAAAGAATTCAATTTGCAAAAACAAAGAAATAAAAGGAGCTAAGCAACGTCTCAATGGTTAAGTGCATTTGCTACTCTTCCAAAAGGCCAGAGTTGAGTTCTTAGCACCTAAGTCAGGTGGCTCACACTGTCTGTAAATACAGCTGCAGGGAATTTAAGTATATGGCCTCTCTGGGAACCTATATTCACAATGCATATACCACATATGCATACATTAAGTAGAGACAGGTGGATCTCTATGAGTTTGAGGCCAGCCTAGTATGTACAGTGACTTCCCAGACATCCAGGACTAGTAGAAATAACTAGTCTCAAAAGTAACGAGTAGTAGTAGTAATAATAATGATGATGATGATAATGATGATGATGGGGCTGGAGAGATGGCTCAGCGGTTAAGATCACCAACTGCTCTTCCAGAGGTCCTGAATTCAAATCCCAGAAACCACATGATGGCTAACAACCATCCATAATAAGATCTTCTGGTGTGTCTGAAGACAGCTACAGTGTACTTACATATAACAATAAATGAATCTTATAATAATAATAATAATAATAATAATAATAATAATAAATATACTTTTAAAGAAACAGACTATGACTAGAATAACAATTACGGAATAGAAATAAAAATTAAGCTACTAAGAAGCCTTTTTGTTGCTTTCTTTGTTTTTTTGAGACAGAGTTTCTCTGTGTAACCTTGGCTATCTTAGAATTCGCTCTGTAAACCAGTCTGGCCTTGAACTCATAGAGATCTGCCTTCCAAGTGCTAGGATTAAAAGTGTGCACCACCACTGCTCAGTCTACTATGAAGTATTTTAAAAAGTATTATTATTTGACAATGTCCAGCCAGGCAGTGGTGGCACACGCCTTTAATCCCAGCACTTGGGAGGCAGAGGCAGGCAGATTTCTGAGTTCGAGGCCAGCCTGGTCTACAGAGTTCTCGGACAGCCTGGGATACACAGAGAAACCCTGTCTTGAAACATCCCCCCCAAAACAAACAAACAAACAAACAAATTAAAAAAAAAAAAAACAATGTCCAAAGATAAAACATTTAGCTCCACTCTTTAAATTACAGAGGTGAGTAGGGAGAGTGCACTGGAGTTTAGGTGCCCAGGGAGACTAGAGGAATTGGGTATTTTAATTAGAGAACATCTCTCTGGTCTCTACAGGAAATAAAGACTCAAGATGTTCTAAATAGTCTCAGTACTCAGGAAGTTAACAACTCAAGAGCTTCATCAAGTCCCTGAAACACATCAGATATACTAGACCCCTACCTCTCTAACTCACAATAAGCATAAGAACTACTCTCAGACTGAAGACAGACATCGAGCTGTCTAAAAGAGACACATCAGCCCAGTTACCTAGAAGAAACAGAAACCAGTCAAGCTGCCTGGAAAAAAAAACCAAAAAAACAAAAAGCACTCACTACCTACTGAGCTGCTTGCTTACAAGCATTGGGGGGAGCTCCAGGGTGCTACCTTTTAGGTGTCACCCAGGCTGGAGGTAGGATATTGATAATACAGCTTCTGCTTAAGAAAAGAAAGAAGGGGGAGCGGTGAAAGGAGGGAGGAAACAAGGGAGGGAGAAAGGAAGGAACAAAATAAGACAGAGGGGAGAGGAAGGGGAAAAGGAGGGGGAGGGAGAGAGGGAGGGTTGGACTGGATGGACGGATGGATGGATGGATGGATGGGATAATTCATTCTCTAAGTTAAGACTTTGGTAGTATCCATATGCAGACTATCACCAGTTGTCTCTCTAGGGTGAGTGGTCATTTATTCACTAGTGGTATATAAGTATTAACCATTATCAATTTCTGTAGTTGTTGACACAGTATCAATATTTAATAGATGTGCCCTATCAATATAGCTCAATTTTTTCCTTTCTTTTCTTTTTTCTGTTTCACCAGACAGGGTCTCTGAATAGCCCTGGCTGTCCTGGAATTCATTTTGCAGACCACCCTGGCCTCAGACTCACAAATATCTGCCTACCTCTGCCTCCAAAGTGCTGGGATTAAAGGAGTGTGCCACTATGTCCCCCTAGCATAGCTCAATTTTAAGAACAGATACTATTAAGAACCATTTTCTAAGGTTAAATATGCAGCTTAATGATAAAGTGCTTGCCTGGCAAATGTGAGGCTTGAATTTGATCTTCTTCACTATAAAAAAATGAATTTAATTTTTTAATGGGGTAAAGACACTGATGTGGCACGACAGGTAAAAACACTTGAAGAGGGGCTGGAGAGAAGGCATAGTGGTTAAGAGCAGTCAGTGCTCTTCCAGAGGCCCTAAGTTCAAATCCCAACTCACAACCATCTGAAATGAGATCTGACACCTTCTTCTGGTGTGTCTGAAGTGTACTACATATAATAAATAAATCTAAAAGGAAGGAAGGAAGGAAGGAAGGAAGGAAGGAAGGAAGGGGAAGGGGGAAGGGAAGGGAGAAAGGGGAGGGGGAGGGGAGGGTATGTGGAGGGGAAGGGAGGGAGAGGGGGAGTGGAAAGGGGAAAGGGGAAAAGGAAGGGGAGGGGAAAGGGGAAAGGGGAGAGGAGGGAAAAGGGGAGGGGAGGGAAAAGGGGAGGGGAGAGGAAAGGGGAGGGGAAGAGGAGAGGAAAGGGGAGGGGGGAAGGGAGAGGAAAGGGGAGCAGAGAAGAAAGGGGAGAGGAGAGGAAAGGGGAGGGGGAGGGAAGGGAAGAAAAAACACTTGAAGAATAATATGCCTAACAACCTAACTTCAATCCCTGGAACCCACAACAGAAGGAGAAGCGGAGAATCAGCTCAGACCTCACACATGTGCAGGGTAGCATGTGTGCACCTGCTTTCCCTCATGTGCAGGTCCTCCCTTCTTCCCTCACTCCAACACAAGTAAAATCATTTATAACTTTCTAAATGAAAAGAAACAATACCTATTAATTGAATTGGCTTGTTTGCTTGTTTTTAAGTAAATGTAGAACTTTGCTTAAGGTCCATTATTGTGTATTCTTCAGATTCTTACATTACTGTGACTGGATATTTTCATTCATAAAATGCCAAAACTAAGCAAGGTGCAGTAGTTCATGCTCCTAAACATGGGAGGTAAAGACAGGATGGACATTTCAGGAATAGCCTCAGCTACAGAGAGAATATGAAATTGGTCTGGGCTACAAAGTGACTATGTTTCAAAAAAGCCAAGCACAAAAGGTAGAATATGCCTATAACTGCAGCACGTGAGAGGTCAGAAGCCCAAGGTCATGTATGACACAGCACAGCAATATGTATCAAAACTTTATCTCAAGAAGGAATAAAATACAGGAAATAAATGATGAAGGATTTAATAGAGACTGAAAATTTAGGTAAACATGCATTCAGACTATCATTTAAAAGCTAAACTGTAGGGCATTGACTATTCTTCCAGAGTATTCTATTTCAAGGACCTACATGGTAGCTCATAACCGTATGTAACTCTCTAGTCCCAGGGAATTACATGCCCTCTTCTGAGTTCCATAGGCACCAAGTACTAATGTGGTACACACACATACATGCAGGCAAATCATTCATACACATAAAATAATAAAATTTAAAAATTATAAAATAAATAAATCATATTATCAAGCCTTAGTTTATTTTTTTTCTCCTAAGTAAAAATACAATCAAAAAGCCGGGCGGTAGTGGCACACGCCTTTAATCCCAGCACTTGGGAGGCAGGAGGCAGGTAGATTTCTGAGTTCAAGGCCACCTGGTTTACAGAGTGAGTTCCAGGACAGCCAGGGTATACAGAGAAACCCTGTCTCGGAAAAACATATATATATATAATCAGAGTATGATCTTCAGCCAAGTCACCATTATAGCAAATAACACACACCTAATAACAATTTTCTTCTGTTCCTTACTAAAGAATCTTCAGTTTTATTCTAAAGCAAAAACAGACTCAGCAATGGAACTATGATTTCCAGGTTTCTTTAAAGCTACTTTGGCAAATAAGAGGTAAATAAGTATTCAGGTTGCACTTCCAGACCAGTTCTTTCAGACACTGATTAAGGTAGCACACACATGTAATCCCTACACTAGGAGGCTGTGCTGACTAATTTGACATAAGACATCAGAGAAGAGGGAAAGTTAAATTCTACCTGCTATATTTTAATATCTGACTGCTTTCCTGACCACCAATGATGAGTTCAAAGATAAGCAGAGAAATCAAGTTGGCCTCCAATCATGATCTTTCTGTATTAACTTGCAATTTTAAATGAATATACACAATAAGAAAGTAAAAAGAAAACAGAGAAATATCTACTCTAGAATTCAATTCATATTACTCTAGTATTTATAAATATTCTTTTATTGAAACTGACAATAGTATCAAATTAGTTTACAAAATTGTCATTTGTGTTTGCTGATTGAACTATTCAAATTGAAAGGTCTGTTCAATGTTTTGACTTAAGCTTATTTTTCTCAATATATGATTTTTATCATACTGTCAAATAAAACCAAAACAGAAACTTTTAGACACAATTACATAAAAAGGACAAACTTAAGAGTACACATGGAAGGACCCATGGCTCCAGCCACATATGTAGCAGAGGATGGCCTTGTTGGACATCAGTGAGAGGAGAGGCCCTTGGTCCTGTGAAGGCTTGATGCCCCAGTGTAAAGGAATGCCAGGACAGGGAAGAGGGAGTAGGTGGGTTGGTGAGCAGGGGGAATGGGAATGGGATAGGAGTATTTCTAGAGGGGAAATGAGGAAAGGGAATAACATTTGAAATGTAAATAAAATATCTGGTGAAAAGAAAAAAAAAAAAGCACAAACTTCCGGAGGATATAGTACTAGTGGTTAAAGCACTGGCTGCTCTTTGGACCTGCTGTTTGATTGCACACACATGACAGCTTATAACCATCTCTAACTCTAGGAGATCCAAGACATACCAGACATGGATGTAGTATACAGGCATACATGCAGGCCAAATACCCATATATATAAAATAAAATGAAAAAAATTAAGTCAATCAAGAGTTTAGATAGCTGAGCAGTTAAGAGCATATATTTTTCTTGCAGAGATCCTGAGGTCAATTCCAGCACTTTATGTTAGACCATTTGTAAACACCAACATCAGGAGGATCTGATGTTTCCGAACTCCTCCAAGACTTGCACTCATATTCATATACAACGACACACACACTGACACAAAATTTAAAAAAAAAGTTTTTTAAATGTCAATCAAGGTAGATATAGTGATAAATGTCTTTATTTCCAACACTCAGAAGGTAAAGGCAGATAGGTCTCTCAGAGTTCAAGGGCCTTATCTACATATACTGAGTTGCAGACAAGCTTGGACTACATAGTGAGGCCCCACCTATCTGAAACCCCAAACAAAACTGCTTTCTGGAAACACTACAAAATAAAGAGGCCTGTGATCTTTTGCTGAAGACTCTGAAATTTTGTTCTTTACTTCATCACTATTACTGTGAAATACTTTGTTGTATATCTAAAATGTTTCTTCTGAGGATGGAGTCATTTGTTCAGGGACAGAGCACTTGTTTAGCTTATAGGATGCCCTGACCCTCAGGACTACGATCAATCATTGTATGTTTCTTCTAGCTAGACTCTACTGCTTGAAAAAAGGACATTCAGTAGCTAACTTCACTGAGGAGTAGAAGAATTAGTTATTATTGTTATCATTCAAAAAGTTAGCAAACTAATTACAAAGAAAATAAACACATAGATCTATAAATGGAGATGAATGTAAAAGAAATACATTTTAGATTAACAGCCAGGCAGTAGTGGCACACATGCCTTTAATCCCATCACTCAGGAGGCAAAAGCAGGCAGATTTCTCTGAGTTCAAGGCCAGTCTGGTCTACAGATCAAATTGCCAGAGATACACAGAGAAACCCTGTCTAGGAAAAAAAAAAAGGAAAAGGGAAAAAAAAAGATTTCTAGATGACAAAACTTACCATACTTACACAAGTATAGAAACATCCTGTAAAAATTCATGAATTCTATTCTTAGTATTTATTTTACAGAAATACTTGAACAAGTAAACAACATATTTAGCAAAAGATACTGACTATTGTCTATAATAAAAAATTAAAATTCTTTGTATGTTTATAAAAGGGAAGCTAGTTACAGTATAGCCCTGTAATAAAATACCCAGTAGCAATAAAAAAGACATACACTATATCTTTTTTCACTTCAGAAAGATGTCTACACACGTGAATTTAAAAAAGCAGGAATAATATTCATGTGGTTCCTGAACATAATATATATTATGTGTATGTATACATTTCTAGAAAAAGTCTGGAAAGATATATATTAAACTCTTAAAAGCTCACAGAGCCTTTTGAAAATAGTAATAAAGATATTCACTTTCTACTTTATTCATTCTGTATTGTAAACAAATGTATTACTTTTATAATCTATTATATAGCATTTAAACAAACTGAAAACTAAGAAAACCTGTAAAAGATCTTAAGTACATCTACATCATTCATATCAATACAAAGTACTGCTATATTTTAATATAATAAAAACTGAAATAATATTTACTTAAAAAATCTAAACACCTCAACTTAATGACACTGAAGTTAAACCAAACTGGACCATCACACAATTCAATACTAACTAAACACTAATGGTTAGTAAGTGCTAAATCCAGATTTAAGCTATCGGAGACAACTTTTTTTCTCAAATAGTACTTACAGTTTTCTACAATTTCATCAAAAACTGCATCACTTTTCTGTTCAAACTGAAAAAGAGAGGGATAAAAAAATAGCATTACTCTCAAATATTTCAATCTTATTTTTGGGCTCCCCTTCTAATCCTTCAGCAGAATTTGGGCTCATCAATTGTGTTAATTGATGTCAATTGTGTTAAAGTGATGACACCTACTATTGAATATGCAGGGCCAAAGACAGAAATAGAGCCAAGTCTGAGGTAATTCTAGACCTTTAAAACAGCAAGCAGAAATAACACAGAGACTACTCCTGGAATTCATGATACTCTTCTTTGCTTCAGCCTTCCAAGTGCTGGGATTCCAAAAGCCACAACAGCTGGCAAGCATTTCCCAAAGGCAGTAACAGAAGATTTTGTTTTTAAGATAACACTAACACAGCTTAGAATCACACTGGGAAGTGATACTAACTGATGCTCTCAACCAATCTATACTAGGATCTGATGCAGTGCTCTTACCCACTGAGCCTTCTCTCCAGCCCCAGTATCTTAAATCTTAAAGGTTATGGGTACTCTTTCCCACCTAAATTTTTTATTATTAGCATATAAGGGCATGTGTATATTGTGTGGCAGTCAGAAGACAACTTTCAGGAGCTGGGAATCTCCCCTTCTACCATGCTTACTGCTGCTGCTGTGTATTCCAAAGATAAATGGCTGGTGAGTTTCCAAATGATTCTCTTTTACCTGCCTCCCATGTCACCATTTAAGTGCTGGGATTACAGATGCACACAACCACATTTGGCTTTTTATATGGAGAGGTTTTTGTTTTTGTTTTTGTTTTTTTTACACACAGACCAATCTCATGAGCTTCTTCCACCAAATTTGGTCAGTTTTGTCTTAAAAAATAAAAACTAACAACATGTTTTTATTTATGGGAAATGGGGAATCAGTACAATTTAAGAGCTGGTTCTCTCTTTTCACCAGATGGTTTCTAGGAACTGATCTTATTAGGTTGTGGCTTGGTAGCAGGCACCCTCACACACTCAGGTAACATGCATGCCAACCCAGTGTAAAAATTTTTAACCTTATTTGGCATAAGCATTGCATTTATGAACTCACTACAGCTATAGTTACCTATTCAACATCAAGCCAATACAGGCAGTGTACATTAGACACAGTGAATTCCAAAAACTGAAGAGAGGACATGAGCGGTGAAGAAGTGGGAATGTGAAGCTAGGGGTGGATATGATCAAAATGTTGTTTAGGGTGGAAGAGTTGGTTCAGTGATTAAGAACACTTTCAAAGGACCAGGTTTTAAATTCTCAGAACCCACAAAGCAGGTCACAGCCAATTAATTGTTATGGATACTATCACAGGTATCTCTTTGATAGTTGTCCAATAAATTTATAGTGCAATAACTGTATTAAAAGTTACTGGTGGGCTGGAGAGATGGCTCAGTGGTTAAGAGCACTGACTGCTCTTTCCAAAGGTCCTGAGTTCAAATTCCAGCAAACACATGGTGGCTCACAACCATCTGTAATGAGATCTGATGCCCTCTTCTGGTGAGTCTGAAGACAGCTACAGTGTACTTACATAGAATAAATAAATAAATCTTTTAAAAAAAGAGTTACTGGTACTTAAAATTTTCAAGGATATTTACCAACTTACTACTGAAAACGCTGGCTGTCCTCACTCCGACCCACATGAGGGCACTCCTTTCCTTACAGCCTCACTGACACTGGGATTATCATGTGTCTCACCACTGATCATCTGAGATGTGCAGAAAGTTTCCATTCTTTGACTTCTGTTTTTATGGTTATCTCTATACTCTCCAGTCCTTTCACAACTGTCATAGTAATATAAATTATTCTCAAAGAACTCTTCATAGTTTATAGCTCACAGATTTTTCAATTGTGTGCTATAAAAAATGTCTTTACATTTTTATACAAAATACATTTTTATAAAAAATGTAAAGACAAATAAAATGTTCTTAAATTCTTCACCCAAAAAAAAAAATTTTTTTTAGCCGGGCGGTGGTGGCGCACACCTGTAATCCCAGCACTCTGGGAGGCAGAGGTAGGTGGATTTCTGAGTTCGAGGCCAGCCTGGTCTACAGTGTGAGTCCCAGGACAGCCAGGACTACACAGAGAAACCCTGTCTCAAAAAAACCAAATCCAAAATACCAAAAAAAAAAAAAAAGAAAGAAAAAAAAGAAAAAAGAAAAAAAAAGAAAAAGAAAAAAAATTTCATAATGATTTGTACATTTTAAATATTGTAAGACTGGAAAGGACTACTTCCAACTTCTCTACATGACAGAAGATGAAACTTCAATTTATATCTTACAAATAATTCTTCATCCATAAATCAATTCAAAGAGAATGGATGCAAATGGTATCAATGAGCATGAGAGTTTTACCAATTTATTTAGGCCTTCTTTTCCTCTAAGAACTAGTAGTTTTTAATATCCAGAGCTTACTATTATTTTGTAAATCATCCATGTTTTGGTTTCCTATTACAATCTACATAACTGAAAAACAGCATTTCACTTCAATCACTTGCTACTAGTGTATAAATGTTTAACTACAGTTTTTACTTTTACACTTTCACTTGTCACAATCTTGTGAAATTCATTCATTTTAAAAGCATTTTGGATCTGGACAGAAGCAGCTGACCCCTGTGACTGAATTAGGGAAGGGCTGAAAGAAGCTGAGGAGGAGGGCAACCCTGTAGGAGAACCAGCAGTCTCAATTAATCTAGACCCGGCCAAGATCTCTGACACTGGACCACCAACCAGGCAGTATACACCATCTGAGTCCCCCAACACATATACAGCAGAGGACTGCCGGGTCTGTGTTCAATCAGAGCTGATGCACCTAACCCTCAAGAGACTGGAAGCCCCAGGGAGTTTAGAGGTTAGGTGGGGTGGAGACATCCTTGTGGAGATGGGAGTGGGGAGGAGGTATGGTATGTGGAACAGTTGGAGGGTAGACACGGGGTGGGGAGTGGGGGTGGGGAGTAGGGGGTTGAGGGTGGAGTGAATAAAATCTGGAGTGTAAAAAAAATTAATTAAAAAAAACCCTCAATACTCTGGGAGGCAGAGGCAGTCGGATTTCTGAGTTCGAGGCCAGCCTGGTCTACCAAGTGAGTTCCAGGACAGCCAGGGCTATACAGAGAAACCCTGTCTCGAAAAAAAACAAATCCAAAAAAACCCTCAAGACTTACCTTTCTTTCTCTGCATGGCTGCCTTAATCCTGACTAATTCCTTCACTGGACAAATGAAAGCAGCTTGAGGCTGACTAGAGGGTTTAACAGGTAAAGGCACCTGACTGAGTTCAATCCCAGGTCCCAAACAATGATACAAGAAAAAACTGACATCTAAAAGTTGTCCTCTGACCTCTACATACACATGGCACATTCATGCATTCATGCATTCATGTGTACACATTCACTAAAATACATAAATGTAATTTTTAAAATTTAAAGCATGCCTTTAATCCCAAAACTCAAAGAAGCAGAGACAGGTGGATCTCTATGAATTTGAAGCCAGCTTGGTCTACATGAGTTGAGTACAGCCAAAGCTACATAGTAAGACCTTGTCTCAAAAAAATAAATAAATAACGGGGGCTGGAGAAATGACTCAGCATTTAAGAGCACTGACTCTTCTTCCTGAGGTCCTGAGTTCAATTTCCAGCAACTACATGGTGGCTCACAACCATCTGTAATGGGATTCGATGCCTTCTTCTGGTGTGTCTGAAGACAGCTACAGTGTACTCACATACATAAAAGAAATCAAATCTTTAAAAATAAATAAAAATTAAAAATTAGAAAAATAATGATAAGCTGGGCGGTGGTGGCACAAGCCTGTAATCCCAGCACTTGGGAGGCAGAGACTGGCGAATTTCTGAGTTCGAGGCCAGCCTGGTCTACAGAGTTAGTTCCAGGGACAGCCAGGGCTATCCTGGAGAAACCCTGTCTCGAAAAAACTAAATCCAAAAATCCAAAAAAAAAAAAAAAAAAAAAAGATAACTTTTTTAAAACATGGGATTTCTGGTGTACATTAAGATGTAGCTTAATGATAGACCACTTGCCTAGGATAGATAAAGTCTTGAGTTCAAACCAAAGCACTGTGAAAAACAAAACAGTAACAAATACAAAAGTTTTCATTTCTTATTTTATTTTTGGTTAAGTTGGGTCTACTGAAGGATTTATTTCTTGAAGACAGGGTTTCTGTCCTGGAACTTACTCTGTAGACCAGGCTGGCCTTAAACTCAGAGCTCCACCTCTGCCTTCTGAGCACTCAGATTAAAGGCATGTACCACCACTTCCCTGCTCCCTATTTTCATTTCTAATAAAGCAACTGTGCCTTTATTTTCCTTTTCTTTAATCCTTCAATTAGAACATTTTTTTTCTTAAATGTTGACCTTAATTTCGAACAAGTCTTTTATCTGATGAACCATCTAGCTGCGTTTTGTTGCTATTTGAGACACTCTCAATCTGTAGCCAGGGTGGTCTGTGCTCATATAATGCTGCAAGTGCTGGAATTATAAGGGTGAGCTACCACACGACTGTCTTGCAGTCAGAGCTCTTCTTTCACTTCCTTTATTAGACTTTATTTGCTTAGATTCCTTTATTTCTTTTTAATTTATTGGGACAGGGTCTCATGAAGGCCATTCTGGCCTGGAATCTTCCATGGCACCAAATCCACATCTTCATGATAGGTATGTATATTAATGTCAGATAAAGTAGACTTATAGAAAGCTTTTTGCAGGCATACAATTATTTAGTATAATCATCAGTAAGACATAATTCTATAACATGAAGTTTTTAACACAACTTTAAAATGCATGAAAATAAGCAAAATTTGCAACTATACTTACTAGATACTTGCCTACTATTAGTATAAGACAAAAAAAAAAAAAGTCATATTTTTAAACAATTCTGTCAACAAACTTGCCCTAACTGGTATTTGTAGAAACATCATTCCAAATAGCTATAGCGTACATATCAAGTCTATATAGAAAGAGCACCAAACTGGACACCATATATCAGCACAACATCAAATAATTAAGTTTACAGACTTTTATCTCATCTCAGAGGTATCAGGAATCATTAACAAGATAATTATAATGCCAAAGTTTGTTAGTTAAAAAATAATTCTAGGGCTGGAGATATGTACCACATGGTAGTTTGCAACCATCTGTAATGGGATCTGATGCCTCTTCTGGTGTAATCTGAAGACAGCTAGAGTACTCATATACATAAAATAAGTAAATCTTCTTAAAAAAATACTTCTATATAATCATATACAAAATTAAAACTGTGATGGTTCATGCCAATAATCCCAGCACTGTGGAGGCTGAAGCCGGAAGGATTACTCTACAATCAAGACCAGAGTAGTGGAGTATATATTCAATATATTCAGCAAGATCCATGACCAAAAAAAAAAAAAAAAGGAAGGAAGAAAGAGAAACCATAGAGAATATAATAGTCACACATGCACCTCTTTCTTTCTCTCTCTCTCTCTCTCTCTCTCTCTCTCTCTCTCTCTCACACACACACACACACACACACACACATAAAGTAGGGCTGAAAAAGATTAGTAAGCTGTTAAAAAAAAAACACTTGCTATTCTTTTTTTTAAAGATTTATTTATTTATTACATGTAAGTACACTATAGCTGTCTTCAGACACCAGAAGAGGTGTCAGATCTCTTTACAGATGGTTGTGAGTGACCATGTGGTTGCTGGGATTTGAACTCAGGACCTTCGGAAGAACAGTCAGTCAGTGCTCTTAACCGCTGAGCCATCTCTCCAGCCCCCCCCAAAAAAACCTTGCTATTCTTACAGAAAAACCTATGTTTTGTTCCCAGCACCCATGTGACAGCTAACAACTGTCTGTAACTTCAGTTCTAGAAGATTCCATTACCTCTACTGGCCCCCAATTCCCTTTACTAGTCTCTGTGGGTGGCAAATAGACTATATACACATACATACACACACACACACACATATATATATAAAAAAGCAAAAACTAAATAATACATGCAATTTTAAAAATTAAGGAGCCAGCAAGGTACTCAGTGGGCAAAAGGGCCTGCTGCCAAACCTGAAGACCTGAAATCAATTTCCAAAAACACATAGGAGATAACACCCCAAGTTAGTCTCTGATCACATGTGTAGCATGATGCACACACAAGCACATGCACATTCACACAAATAAAATTTTTAAAAAACATATAGTTAAAATACCAGAAGGATTGCTTCTCAGCCTTTTGGCTAAGATCAAGTGTAAAATACCAGAAGGGTAAATACTAAATGCAGCCCCCCCCCCAAAAAAAACTTTCAAGACCAAGGCAAAATATCTTGTTAATTCAGATATATAAAAGCTAAAAGAATTAAACACTAGCACATTTGTATTACAAGAGATAATTTTCTCTTGATTTTACTTATTTTTATTTTATGTACATTGGTGTTTTGCCTACATGTATGTCTGTCCGTATGAGGGTGTCTGATTCCCTAGAACAGGAATTACAGACAGCTATGAGCTGCCATGTGGGTGGTGCTGGAAATTGAATCCCAGTCCTCTTCTAAGAGCAGCCAGTGCTCTTAAGTGCTAAGCCATCTCTCCAGCTCCATTCCCTTGATTTTTATCTGTCATCTTTTGTATTATATGTATATTAAGCAAAATTATTTGTGAACAAAGAAAATTATACCATATGGAAATTAGGATGAACCTTAACAAATATAATGTAAATACAATCTGGATCAAGTAAATGTGGATTTCCTCAACTTGAAAGTTATCCTCCTCTGCTTTGTTTTATGTAACAGAGTTACCATTTCTATACCTTCTCCCTTTGCCACTGGGCAAAGTGCTCAACTTTGCAAGTAAACATCATTTAGAGGAATACTCCAGAAGGGTCTTCTCTTCCCACTGCACTGTGCTTACCTGCTTACTACAGTAATGGCCTTCCTAGAGACCAACTTTCCAGTAAAGTCAGTATTTCTCTATCATACACACATATCCATTCAAGTTATCTCCTCACAAACTGTTAGACCCTCCAGAGAGCAACTATTTACCAATTTCAGTCCCTGATATTGGGGAGTGGCCCAGAAATTCTGCCAATGCCCCAACAGAGACTTAGCCAAATTTAGTAACTTTTTAGTAACTCTTCTAACACACTGGTGGGAGGTCTCATGCTTGCAACAAAAGTCTGCAAAATCTCAAACCTCTCCAGCCAGCATCCATTGGACCTCACACTCTCCAACAAGATCTGAATCTCAGACTGAAGGCTGAGGAGTAAGGAATTGTCCAAATGCACTCCAGCTTCCCTATTCTACCTCAGCCCTAACTAGAGCAGTAGCTGTTCCCTCCAACCTACCATTCTATTTAGAGGTTGATTTATTTAGAGTTGATCACGTTACTTGTCCATTGCTGTTTCCTAATTATACAACTTTATTGGGGGTGGGATATTAAGACAGTCTTACATAGTCCATGCTAACTCTGAACTCATGTAGTTGAGATCTGCCTCTGCCTCCCAAGTGCTGAGACTATAGGTGTTTATCACCTTGACCAACTTTTCTAACTATAAATATATTAAACTGTCCATATTCAAATACTGTATGCATTTTGTCCCCCAACTGTAATCACAAAAGACAGACACAATGTAACTATAACCTGACTGGGTTGTATCCTTGGGCTGTAGTATAGGACTCAACCAGAATGTTAACAATGCCTGACAGAGGCAGGCAGATTTCTGAGTTTGAGGACAGCCTGGTCTACAGAGTGAGTTCCAGGTCAGCCAGGGCTATACAGAGAAACCCTGTGGGGTGTGGAGAGGGGGAACAAATCAGGATAATTTAGTCACTGGGTTTTTGTTTTTTGTTTTTTTTTCCCCCAAGTAACAGCAATTACTGAGAAAGAATGTGAATCAGGAACAGAACAACAAGTGACTGGATCATAATGAAACTAACAATTTCAACCCTTCAGTAAAAATGATATATCCCTAACATAAGAACTACCATCCTTTTCTTGAAAATCCTGTGTTATTTATCTTTAAGTGAAATAAATGCCTTGCAGTAAGATTTTCATTTACTTCCAAACTGATACCGATCATTTTGATATTGCCACTAGATCACTAGTTCTCACCATTCCTAATGCTGTGACCCTTTAATACGCTTCCTCATGCTGTGGTAACCCCCAACCATAAAATTATTTTGTTACTTCATAATTGTAATTTTGTTGTTATGAATCATAATTTAAATATCTGATATGCAGGATCTCAATATTCAACTCCTGTAAAAGACGTCACTCAACCTCCAAAAGGGGCCATGACCCACTAGTTGAGAACTGCTACACTAGATCTGCAACCACAACCAAGACCAGCTGCAGCTACAAAGTGCTTTTCTTTTTTTTTTTTTTTTTTTTTTTTTTTGGTTTTTCAAGACAGGGTTTTTCTCTGTATAGGCCTGGCTGTCCTGGAACTCACACTGACCAGGCTGGCCTTGAACTCGGAAATCTTTCTGCCTCTGCCTCCCAAGGGCTGGGATTAAAGACATGTACCACCATTGCCTGGCTTACAAGGTGATTTCAAGGCTATCTTTAAAAAGGGAGCAGGGAAGCCAGGTGGTGGTGCCCCACACCTTTGATTCCAATGCTCAGGAGGCAGAGGCAAACAGATCGCTGTGAAGAGGCCAAGCCTGGTCTATAGAGCAAGTTCTAGAACAGCCAAGGCTAAACAGACAAAAAATAAAAAACAAAAAACAAACAAAAAAACCAAAAAAAATACTTCCTCAGAAAGAGACAGAGACAGACAGAGAGAGAGAAGGGAAGAAGGGAGAGAAGGAGGGAGGAAGGGATGGAGAGAGGGAGAGAGGGAGGGAAGGCGGGAGGGAGGGAGGGATAGAAGGAGAAAAAGGACAGATAGAAACCTGAGAGCTACATGTAAAATTATCCAATGATAGAAGTGCTGTTAACATAACATCTCTAACAGCTTACTTGGTTCTGGTAGAAACTTAAGACAATTAATTACAGTCATATTTAATAAAGTTGAATTACTAGAGTTTCACTAGTATTATACTGAAGATGAAAAAAATCACAGGCTTACTGAGACAAAAGTAATGGATGGACTTATCCTCTATAATTTGCACACCTACTATGGAACAAATATTTTCCCTGCAAATGCCTAAGTGGGCCATTGTTATAAAAAGTGGGCTTTGGAGGAAAACAGCCATTTTCAGATCAGCTGTGCCTGCTTGTATACGGCTCTATCATAATCAAGCTTAAATGAACTGTCCACATTTCTTCATAGGAGGAGAGGGGAGAGAGAGTCACTGAACCTTCACCTGAGACTCTAGACACTCCTCCTGGCTATTTGTACTCAAACCTGATTGCAAAATGGCCTCGAGATCTCCAGAAGAGCTCAAGTGTGTAGACTAGGGTTACCTGAAAAGGCTCCATTTATGCTTCTGGGGAAAAAGACATTATCCTATGCTCAATGGAGACTTTCCAGTATGGCTGCTTTGGGATTCATGTTCCAGCAAGAAATTTCTTCATCCATGCTCTGTAAGTAAGCAAGCCTAATACTCATTGGTTCCCCAGGATAAACTTTGTCAAAATAATACTTTTGAGTTTTAGAAAGAAAACAATGGGAAAAAATACATAATGTATTTTTAAAATACTATCATAGGGAAGATGGCTAAGTCAGTAAAGTGCTTGCTTTGCAAGCAAGACAATCTGAACTGGAGCCCCAAGACCTACAAATAAAAAAATTAAAATTAAAAAAAAAAGAGAGAGAGAGTGAGTCAGGTATGGTGGTATGCACCAGTGATGGGGAGGCAGAACAGGTGTCTAGTCCATAGGGCTCACCAGCTACTTGGCTCACCAGACAGACAGACACATGGTAATCAGCAAAGGTCCAGGCCAACTAAAGACCCTGTCTCAAAAACACAAGGTGAACAGCCTCTGAGGAGCAACACTCAATTATTATCTCTGGTTTCCACACACATGCATACATGAACACCTCAAAAACACAAGGTGAACAGCCTCTGAGGAGCAACACACAATTATTATCTCTGGTTTCCACACACATGCATACATGTACACCTCAAAAACACAAGGTGAAGAGCCTCTGAGGAGCAACACTCAATTATTATCTCTGGTTTCCACACACATGCATACATGTACACCTAAATGCAACACTCTCACACACACAGTAATACTACAGAACAAACCATGCAAGAACAACAGGCCAAGGAAACAATCTCCACTGGAAAACAAGGATGACTACAAAGCAGCAAGGCTCTCAGCTAAGTCATTAGTATGCCATCATATAAAATAACAGGACATCCATGAAGAGAAAAGCAGTAGGGTCAAATGTCAAACAGGAATATCTCTTGCCTGAAGGTGGTAACACATGCCTTTAATCCCAGCATTTGAGAGGCAGAGGTAAGGAAATCTCTGAGTTTGAGACAAGCATGCTCTACAGAGCATGTTCCAGGACAGCCAGAGATACACAGAGAACCCCTTCCTCAAAAACAAAGAAACAAACAAACAAAAAATCCTCTGCAAATGAGGCATAGGTTTGGTGATTGGTGATTATTAGATCTTTCACGGGTTTATTTTGTTTTGTTTTTAATTTTATGTATATGGTTGGTTTGCCTTCAGATATATAAGCATCATGTGTGCCAGGTGCCCTCAAGAGGCCAAAGAAGAGGTCAAATCCCCTGGAACTGGATTTACAGGCAGATGTGAGTCATCATGTGGGTTCTGGAAATTGAATCTGGGTCTTCCTAAAAAACCAGTGTTCTTAGCCATTGAGCCATCTCTCCATTCCCATTTTAAATGATCTGAAAGAGGAAATTTTCAGCCAGGCATCCTGGCACAAAAACAAAAACTACTCCCTTGAAGTAAGGAAAGGAAAAATAACAACCAACATACAGACACAAAGTGAATAAGAAGAAGCACCTGGGACAATCTCAGACTAACTTATAGCTTCTCTGGGAACCACTGAGTAAATAAAAGCACTTGATGAAGGCCTGAATTCAGTACCAGAATCCCACCACAGAAGAAAACCAACCTCTGAAAGTTGTCCTTTAACCTTCACCTGTACCCTATACACATATCCTCACTCAAAACACTTAAGACACTCACTCACACACACACTCACTCTCTCTCTCTCTCTCTCTCTCTCTTACACACAAGTAAATTTTTAAAAATGAGGGAAAAGTTTCTCTTGATCTTAGATTCTTGTCTCTTAAATGCTACTTGAAAATAAAAAGTACAAGGAATTCTTCAAGAACTAGTTCATTCTAACCGAGAGGTGGTTGCCTTTAATCCCAGCATTGAATTCCAGAATAGCCGGGGCTACACAAAGAAAACCTGTCTCAAAACAAAACAAAACAACAATAACAACAAAAAGGAAAAGAATTGGTTATTTCTAAAGCTAGCATAGTAATGTAGAACTAGAAGCCCAGATAAATCTTTCAGGCCAGAAAGAAAAACTTTTCAAGTACTATTAAGATAAAGATTCCTTTGGACACACACACACACAATTTCTTCAAAAATTATATGATTTATTTTCCTTTTCTTTTTCTCTGTGTAGCCTTGGCTGTACTAGAACTCACTCTGTAGACGAGGCTGGCCTCCAACTCAGAAATCCGCCTGCCTCTGCCTCCCAAGTGCTGGGATTAAAGGCGTGCACTGCCCACCGCCCAGCAGATGATTATTTTCATGTGATGTGTAAACAAGTTTTGCCTGCATGGATGCATGCATGTATGTATGTATGTATGTACACAATACATATATGGCTGGTGCCCAAAGAGATGAGGGCATCAGATCCCTTGGAACCTCAATTATAATGACTCTAAGCCACCACATGGTGCTAGAAATCAAACTCTGCTTCTCTTCAAGAGCAACAAGTATTTTTAACCAGAATCCCACTTAAATAATAATCCCATAATAAATTCAACTTAAAAACAATTCTGGAAGGTCTGAAGAAATGCCTCAGGCTGGAGAGATGGCTCAGAGATTAAGAGCACTGGCTGCTCTTCCGAAGATCCTGAGTTCAAATTCCAACAACTACACGGTGGCTCAGAACCATCTGTAACGAGATCTGACGCCCTCTTCTGGTGTGTCTGAAGACAGCTACAGTGTATTTACATATTATAAATAAATTTTTTTTAAAAATTTAAATCTAAAAAACTCATCTAAGAAAATAAAAATCTAGGTGGTGGCACATGCCTTTAATTTCAGCACTAAGGAGGCAGAGGCAGGCAAATCTCTGAGTTAGAGACCACCCTGGTCTACAGAACAAGTTCTAAGACATAGTACAGAAACCCTGTCTCAAAAACAAAAACAAACAAACAAACCAACAACAACCAAAAAGGTGGGGAAGGAAAAGAAAAAGAAGCAACATTAAGCATGAAAACAAAGCCTGTTATGGCGGTACATGCCTTTAATCTCAGTACTCAAAGGGCAGAGGAAGAATTTCTGTGAGACCAGCTTGAGAAAAAGAGAGAACAAAACTGAGAAGAGAGGAAGGGTAGGAGGGAAAGAAAGGGGAAAAGGCTAGAAAGGAGATAAATTCTTATAGGAAAATCTAAGTAAACTTGGGCTTGGTGATAATTTCATGAATGAAATAAAAAGAATATGCTATTCAAAAGCAAAACAAAAATTCCAAGCATCAAAAGATATGTTCACAAGTATGAAAATATACCCTATGCATGGGAGAAAATATTTGCAAATCACCTGTGAGTTCAAAAGCCAGAAACCAGGTGTAATGGTAGCACATACCTATAATCTTAGCACTTGGGAGGCTAAGGAACTCACAAATTCCAGACTAGCTCAAGCAACACAAGTTCCAAGCCAGCCCATGCTATACAACATGATCTTATCTCAAGAATACATATATAAAAATCTCCACAATTCAACGAAAAAAGACAATGTCAGTTAAGAACCAGACAAAGGACAAGGACAAAGACTTTAAATATACATTTTACCAAAGAGGGTATGGTATATCAATGGCCAATACGAACAATCAAAGATCTTCCTCCTCATCCTCATCAGAAAAATGCCCCTAGATCATCAAAGCAGGAGAGATGGCCCTGCAGCACTCAAGCACCTACCTGTCTCTCACCTGGGCAGCATAGTAGAGCTGACCATGGATGTGGGGTTATTGAGTGAGCTGGCCCCTAGGACATGAGTGTTGGGGAGCCAGCTCTGACTCTTGTCTGCTGTGTAGTGATGTCAGCAAGGGAGAAATCCCTTCCCCTTCCTTTTGCCCTTGCCCCCAGCAGTGGGTGAAAGAGATAGCCCTGATAAGGTTCTGAGAGAACTGGCCCTGCCCCTCACTTGGACATCACAGTAGAGATGAGCCTGATGGTGGGGGTCCTACAAACTTGTCTGCTGTGCAGCAACATGGGCAAGGGAGGGATGCCCTTCCCCACTCTTGCCCCTTGCCACCTATGGCAGGCAGGAGAGCTGTCCCTGTGCTCACCGGTTGAAGCACTCAAGAGAGTGGGCCTGTGTACCTCACCTGAGTAGTACAACAGAACTGGCCCTCCCTGTGGGGGTTGCAGGTGAGCTGGCCCTGTCTCTTGTCTGTTGAGCTACACACATCAAAATGGAATGCCCTGCTCCCCTCCCTCATCCCTTGTCATCTACAGCAGGCAGGAGAACAGGCCATGTCTTTCACCAGCCTCAACACCTGGGAGAGCGGGCCCTATACTTCACCTAGGCAGTAAAATAGTAAGTAACCTTGCCCTGGAATAGCAGGTTGCTGGTGAGGCAGCCCTGAGGACATGAAGAGCAGGAGAGCTGAGCAGCTCAGATACCTACCTCTCAGGCCCAGACTTATGGCTTTGAATTGGCCTACCCCACAATCTAAAAACTACTGTAGTACATGAAGGGTTCTGTCCTACAGATGCAAAACTACAGGCTCTCCATGACAAAGGGCAATAACAAAATATCTGAGAAGTCCCAGTGAGGTTCCAGAATTGACAGAGGACAAAGGGTATACAGCTTCCACAACGTGATTTTTTTTTTCCTCTGTTGGGGTGGCAGCAGGGGTTGCAAAGTGGCGGCCAGGTACGAGGGAAGGAGGAGGTGAGTGGATTGTGGTGCATGATGTGAAATTCATAAACCAATAAAGTTAAAGAAAGAAAACAAAAAAGAAAGAAAAATGCAAATCCAGGCCAGCAAACTGATTTCATGGGTTAATATGTCATACAAGCTTTATGTCCTTAATTAAATCACCACAACCCAAATCCAAGCACTCCCTACAAGTAATATAGGAGTCACAAGCTCATGTGTCAGGTGTGTATGTATGTGCCTGAAATACACATACCAGCTAGCCTAGAGACCATTCCTAAAAACAAAGGAGAAAACTGATTCTTGAAAGTTGTCCTCTAACCTCCACTTTGTACTAGGCACACATGCACAATTAGTCATAACACACACACACACACAAACACACACACACACACACACACACGCATTAAATTAAGTGAAAAATATAAGAGCCCACAAAATGGCTCAGTGAGTAAAGGAACATGTCACCAAGCAAGCAGTACGACCCGAGTTCAATTCCTAAGAACTACAAAGTGGGAGCAGAGAACCCACTGGTGAAAAGTTGTCCTCTTACCTTCACATGTGCAACAAGGGTATGTCTGAGCAAACACACGCAATAAATGCAATAAAAACAAGTTAAAGGAAAGCAAGGTTCAGATCCCAACACCCCACACTGAGGCAACTTGAAACCAACTGTTCCTAGAGGCTCTAATGTCTCTAGCCTCATTAGGTACCTGCATTCACATGCACATACCCACACACATACTGTCTCCAGGTTACTATTGCTGGGATGAAACATCATGACCAAAGCACCTTTGGAAAGAAAGGGTTTACTTGGCCTACATGTCGTGTCATCATTATTGTATATCAAGGAAGAAATTCAGGTCTGGAACTCAAACAGGGCAGGAACTGTGTGGTGGTTTGAATAGGTATGGACTCATGTGTTCTATTTATGCTCCCTCAAAAATTCAATATCCACATAAGGGGGGGGGGGGGAATCTGGGAAAGGGGAAATCATTTGGAATGTAAACAAAGAATATAGAAAATAAATATATTAAAAAAAAACAAAAATATATCAATATCCTTCATTGGTCATGCCTCAGCATGTGTCTTGCTCAGCTGACATCACTGCCAATCAGTCTGAATCCTCAAAAGTGGCAAGAAACTGCAGTAAGTGCAGCACACCACAGGAAGTTTTTTGGTGTTTCTCTCTCTACGGAGTCCCAACAAATGCAGCTCAACTACACAGTGTAAGACGGACCAATACGTGCTTATTGTTAGCAAAGAATCCTTCATCACGTGTCCTTTCACATGCTTGCTCTAACAGACATAACATCTTCTCTCTTGTATCTGCTTCAGTGAAACATTCCTTTACAAGTCTGCTTTAGCCTTTCACCTGTGTCCACTTCAGGAAAACATCCTTTCATGTGTTTCCCCCAGCAAAACACCATCCAACACAACTGACTTTCCAAAGAACCGTTAAGTTTCCACTTCAATGTGTCATTGGGGGGGATGGGCTTTTAGGTGTCCTATACTCATCCAGTGTTGATACACAGTCCCCTTCTGCTGCCTATAGATCAAGATGTAGAACTCTCAGCTCCTCCAGCACCGCGTCTGCCTGCAATCCATGCTTCCCACCATGATGATAACAGACTAAACATCTGAAACTGTAAGTAAGCCCCAATTAAATGTTGTCCTTTGCTGGGTGGTGGTGGCACATGCCTGTAATCCCAGCACTCTGGGAGGCAGAGGCAGGCGGATTTCTGAGTTTGAAGCCAGCCTAGTTCCAGGACAGCCAGGGCTATAGAGAGAAACCCTGTCTCGGAAACAAACCAAAATTTCGCCCCCCTCCCCCCCAAAAAAATGTCCTTTATAAGAGTTGGCCTGGTCATGGTGTCTCTTCAGAGCAATAAAACTCTAACTAAACTCTTATTTTTATCATAAAATATTAAAACAAAGCAAAACAAAAGTCTGTAATCCAATCAAAAGTCATCTACTGGGCTGGAGCAATGGTTCAGCATTAGGAGCTCTGACTGCACAGGGCAGTGGTGGTGCATGCCTTTAATCCCAGCACTTGGGAGGCAGAGGCACTGAGAATCGAACCTGGGTCTTCCCAAAGAAGACCACCTAACTCAACCACTGAGTCATCTCTCCAGCTCAACACCTTGATCTCTTATTTTTACTTTCCAAAACTATGAGCCAATACATTGTGGTAATAATTTATGGGAAACCTAGGAAACAGACAGAAATTGATATGTGGAAAGTACAGATTTACCCTAACAAAAATAGAAAAATGGAGCAAGGCTTAGTATCATACTCAAACAGAAAGGAAAACAACAAGAAGTTTACTTGTTCTATATATCAAGTTCCAGAATAACCAGATCTAAACAATGAGACCTTTATTCAAAGAGAGAAAAAAACAAAATCACTACAACTGTGATTCTGCAACCAGATAACAGGATAGAGACTTTTGATACAAGATTTGGGGGAGGGGGAAGTACAGGCTGCCCCAATAGATGTTGTTAAAGGCCATTTTGGGAAGCGTTCTAGAGGTTGGGAAAAGAAACAAGGAAAAAACCTCCAGCTGAACTTTGTTGGTCCATGCTTGTAATCCCAGTACTAAACAGGCAGAGACAGAAGAGTCAATTATGAGTTTGAGGCCAGCCAATGAATTTGTATGTGGAGCAAGACCCTTGTCTAAACAAAAAACAAATGAAAACTTTTATTTTTATCATAAAATATTAAAACAAAAGCAAAACAGAAGTCTATATAATCCAATCAAAAGTCATCTACCGGGCTAGAGCGATGGCTCAACGTTAAGAGAACTGACTGCACAGGACAGTGGTAGTGCATGCCTTTAATCCCAGCACTTGGGAGGCAGAGGCAGGAGGATTTCTGAGTTCCAGGCCAGCCTGGTCTACAGAGTGAGTTCCAGGACAGCCAGGGCTATACAGACAAACCCTGTCTCAATAAAACAAAAAACAACAACAACAAAAAATCAAAAAAAAAAAAAAAAAAAAAGAGCACTGACTGCTCTTCCAAAAGACCTGAGTTCAAATCCCAACAACCATATGGTGGCTCACAACCATCAGTAATGAGATCTGACGCCCTATTCTGGTCTGAAAACAGCTACAGTGTACTTACACATAATAAATAAATCTTTAAAAAAAAGTCATCTACCCATTCCTGTGATTTCTTTTTTTTTTTTTTTTTTTTTTTTTGGTTTTTCGAGACAGGGTTTATAATACTGCAGACTATACTTTGTAATATACTTTATGTTTCATTTTTATTTATGTGTAGATGTGTAGATGTGTGTGGTTATATGAGTTTCTGTGTACCACATGCCCAAAGAGAAAAGAGAGCACTGGATACCCTGCAGCCAGAAAGTTATAACTGGCTGTAAACTTTACCTGATGAAGATATTGAACCCAGGTCCTGTAGAAGAGTAGTAAACAGTCTTTTTAACAGCTGAGCCATCCATCTAGCCAGAAGATCTATTTATATATAGGGGTGTTCTGCATGTATTGTCTAGAAACCTAATAATGTGCCTGTTACCTACAGAGGACAGATGTGAGCATTGGATCTCCTGGAACTGAAGATACAAATGGTTGTG
Organism: Apodemus sylvaticus; assembly: GCF_947179515.1. Classification (NCBI taxonomy): domain Eukaryota; kingdom Metazoa; phylum Chordata; class Mammalia; order Rodentia; family Muridae; genus Apodemus; species Apodemus sylvaticus. The sequence goes on from NC_067474.1 coordinate 140,637,821, forward strand.
AGAAATGTGGGTACTAGGCCAAACTCCTGTCCTCTGTAGGAGCAGCCAGTGCTCTTTACTATAGGAGCACCTCTCAAGCCAAATAATATACTATTGAACTCTCATCTCTTTCTATCTCTATCTCCTAAAGCCTGACAAGTGCTATTCACAACTTACTCTAAGTTCAGATATATGCAAGCATCCTGACACATACATGGATATAAGGTTAAGTGTATTTTACAAATACATAAGCATACTGTTTATGCTATGCTTTCTATATTTAAGCACCGAGTATCTCTCAAATTTAATATATAACGGTTAAGCTTTAAGATAAATACAACCGGGCTGGTGAGATGGCTCAGTGGTCAAGAGCACTGACTGCTCTTCCGAAGGTCCTGAGTTCAAATCCCAGCAACCACATGGTGGCTCACAACCATCCGTAATGAGATCCAGTGCCCTCTTCTGATGTGTCTGAAGACAGCTACAGTGCACTTACATATAATAATAAATCTTTAAAAAAAAAAAAAGATAAATACAACCTCAAAAGTTATTTTGTAATGTAAACTATAAAATAGCAATTTTACAATGCAATATGGCAATCAGATTTAGACTTCTTTCATAACACAATTAAGAGTCATATGTAAACTACTTATAAGCCTGATCAATCTAAAAGAAGGCAAAAAAATTATAACTTTAAAATAATTAATAATATTCCCAAAATATCCTGGTATTAAAGTGTGAGTCAAAGAGAGGAAATGCTGACCTTTACCCATACACAGAAAGGTATGAACTTGATTCTCTGTCCAACATATAAGGAAGGGTAACAGTACTACTAATCCGTCCACATATTTCTCTCCCCTAGTTCACTAACTGAGAGACTAGAATTCATATATAATCTGATTAAATATCAAATCAATAGTCTGCTATCTTTTGTTCTAACTGTACACAAACAGGAAAATGAGACACCTATACACAACTTAAAGTTGTCAACACAACTATTTTAAAACAATCAGTGTTGGGATTAAAGGTGTGTAGCTCCCATGGTAGGGCATGGGTCTCGTCAAACAACATGGCTTATCTTTCTTATAATTTAAGATGATAAAAGTCAAGTCAGTAAGAATCTCATATCCCCATTTCACCCATGAAATTTCACAGTGAGAAACATTATGGTATCATATAAGTCTATGCAGATAACTGCAACAAATTGCAATTACATTTAAGCTGTATTAAATGTCAGGCCAATTAAGCTGCAGGCACATGCCTGCAATCCCAGCTCCTGGAAAGTGGAAGGAGGAGTCAAGAATTCAAGATAAACCATGGATAAACAGCTATTTCAAGGCCAGCCTGGGCTACATGAGACAGTTTCAAAAAAATTAAGAAAAAAAAAGAAAACTATACTAAACAACTCCCATCAATCTGCGTATAATGAATTTAACATTTTGGATTGGAGAGAAGACATTTATATCACAGAAATCAACTCTTGCCGGGCAGTGGTGGCACACACCTATAATCCCAGCACTCTGGGAGGCAGAGGCATGCGGATTTCTGAGACCAGACTGGTCTAACAGAGTGAGTTCCAGGACAGCCAGGGCTATACAGAGAAAGCCTGTCTCAAAAAAAAAACCAAATCCAAAAAACCAAAAAAAAAAAAAAAGAAAGAAAGAAAGAAATCAACTCTTGAACATTTTAACAAACTATCAACGATAAAATGGATTACAGATGCAAAAGCTATTGAAAATATTGGATGTAGAGCTGGAGAAATGGCTCAGCAGTTAAGAGCACTGGCTCTTCTTCCAGAAGACTCAAGTTCAAAACCCAGCACCCACTTGGCACCTCCTAACTGTCTGGAACAGTCTCAGGGGATCCAACCCCCTCTTCTGGACACCACAGACACTGTAAATGTAGTAGAGACAACACATAAGAGAGAGAGAGAGAGCACACAGAAGCTGAAGAGTAGATAAGAACATTTGCTGCTCTTGCAAAGGACCTGGATTCAGTTACCAACACCCACATAGCAGCTCATATCCATCTGTAATTCCAATTCTAGGCTATCTAATGCCCTTCTGGCCTTCAAAAGCCCAGGCATGCACATGGCACACACATACATGTAGGCAAACACTCATACATACAACACTCATACATACAAAATAATAAATGAATACTGGCTGCTCTTCCAAAGGACCAGGGTCTGGTTCTCAGCAACAATGGTGGTTCACAACCATCTATAATTCCAGTTCCAGAGTTTCTAACGACTTCTTCTGACAATGCATGTGGACAATACATGTATGTAATACAGACACACATATAAGCTGAAGACTCATGCACATTAAAAATAAATAAATCGCCTGGTGGTGGCGGCGGCGGCACACGCCTGTAATCCCAGCACTCCGGGAGGCAGAGGCAGGCAGATTTCTGAGTTCGAGGCCAGCCTGGTCCACAGAATGAGTTCCAGGACAGCCAGGGCTACACAGAGAAACCCTGCCTCAAAAAAAAACAAATCCATAAATAAATAAATAAATAAATAAATAAATAAATAAATAAATAAATAAATCAGCTGGGCAGTGGTGGCGCACGCCTGTAATCTCAGCACTCCGGGAGGCAGAGGCAGGCGGATTTCTGAATTCAAGGCCAGCCTGGTCTACCGAGTGAGTTCCAGGACAGCCAGGGCTATAACAGAGAAACCCTGTCTCGAAAAAACCAAATCCAAAAATAAATAAATAAATAAATAAATAAATAAATAAATCTTTAAATCTACATATACTGAATGCAAACATCCTCCACAATTTATTATGTAAAACCTGTGCAAGTGCTCCATGTGATCATGGTGTCGAATATGATGTTTGAAAGCTGGGCTGTGGCTCAATGGTAAAGCATGCATGAAGCCCTGAGTTCAATCCCAGGCACTGAAAAGAAAGAAAGGGGTCACCTTTTAGAAAGGGTCTCACCCTGCAGCCCTGATTACCATGGAACTCGCTGTTGGAGCAAGGTGGCCTCATGATGGTCCACTTGCCTTTGCTTTCTGAGTGCTGGGATTAAATCAATGACCATTTGCTGCTTTAAAAAAAAAAAAATCCCTGCAATACCTTTTCCACCTGTTAAGTGTAATATCTATATACAAGAAAAATATACTTAAATAGTCTAAATTGTCAGCAAAGTGCTAGATTTTCTAAGACATTCTATAAAGCAAATGACATTATTAGTAAATGAGTATCTCTGAATTTACACTATAATTTATCCTTTATGTATAAATTAGTAGACCACACAAGTCGTATGCATTCACTCAAGATAATGAAGATAGTTTACTACTAATCAGAAATTGGAAAACAATTCAGAATTTCAACACATATGCATTCTACATCAGTATTTATTGTAAATGACCTATATGGACATACATTCTATTAATACCGCTTAACCTGTTCTACGATTAATATATGAAGAGAACCTAACATTTTGCAAATCTAAGACTAACAGCATTAAATTTAAATTATTAAAAATGCTAAAATGCAGTTTACTTAAAAGACTAATGGCCGGGCGGTGGTGGCGCACGCCTGTAATCCCAGCACTCTGGGAGGCAGAGGCAGGCGGATTTCTTGAGTTCTTGGCCAGCCTGGTCTACAGAATGAGTTCCAGGACAGCCAGGGCTACACAGAGAAACGCTGTCTTGAAAAACCCAAATCCAAAAAAAAAAAAAAAAAGACTGATGAATGACTTGGTAAAGAGATGGCTAGATGAAATAACTGGGTGGTAAACAAGTATCTAGAAACGGTCAATAGTAGAATCTAGGGGTTTGGAAATGCAGTAGCACCCTGAATTTAAACTGTATTTTTACTTTTATTGATGGTTATAAACAATTGCCTAATGAACTATTAGAGAAAAACATTTGCTAAGGCATCATTTACTTTTTGGGGAGGGGGCGGGGGAGTGAGAAAGCAGTTCACACAATGTCAGGTACATAGTCAGCACTCAGTATGGTAACAGTATGCATCTCTGAATAGACATTTATGCTAAATGAAAAAGCATTTTTGGTTAAGATTCAGTATTAATGTTTTAACCAGCTTGGCTTAACAACTTACTCATCACTTGGAGACCATCTCCAAAAGGAAGACTCCTGATAGGAAACTTGACAAACTTGATGCTTAACATGCTGGGTCAAGGGAAGTTAAAAAAAAAAAAAGCCTTCAAAAACATTACTCAATGGACAGTATTGTTCTCCATCTGAAGAAAGTGACTCACAATTAAATTTTAAAAAAAAAAGTTTCAAGACAAACTTTTAAAAGGCTTACAAGTCCTGTGTAGACAAGGCTTCACCTAGGCAGGCAAGGCTGGCTGGGAACATCCTAATGACAAAACTTGTCACTCCTCCACGTTCCTAACTGCAGGTAAAGAAGCTAGACTACAACACATACGTAGCTACCAAAACACGTTCCCCCAACTTCAAGACGGCAACCCCACTTCTCCAAAGGTGAAGAGTACCACGTCCACTTTGGAGCTTGATAACGGTCAAGGGGGAGGGGAGTGGAGGCAGGAAGATGAATTGGCTTCGGTGTTCCCGCAGCACCCTCCCTGTTACTCCTCAGGAGACAACCAATCCTCCACGACTTCTTCCCGCCACCGCTACCCCCACCTGACCTCTCCCCAGAGAAACTTCCATAGACTCCCGTTTTCCTCGAGGATGCAGAAGCAGAGTCTGACACCTTGCGTCCCCGAGGCTCCCCGAAGACGCACCACCACCCACACGCCGGGAAAGGGAGGGGACCAAAGCGGACCAAGGCCCCCGCCCCTCCCCCTCCCCCTCCCCTCCCCAGCGGCCAGCGAGCTTTGTCCCACCTGCCGAGAGGACCCCGGGCCGCCCCTCCCTCGGGCCATCGACCACCGTGCTACCCGTGAGCTCCGGCTGGTCCGGGCTGGCCGCGCCCCGCCCCCCCCGCCCGCCGGCCCGCCCGCAGCCCGCAACCCGCCCGCGGCCTCACCTCACCTACCCTCTTTCGGGGGCCGGTCTCCACCTCCCGCTCCGCCATGTTGGGCCCCGCTCGGAACCGCGGCGGCTCCCGGCGCAGCAGCCGCGGCCCCTCTCGGCCCCCGCCCACACTGCAGACACGGCGCTTCACTCGCTGCGGTCCGGTCCCCTTGGCTCCCGCCGGGCCTGGCGCGGGAGTGACGAGGGGGCGGAGGCCCGCGCGCTGGCCGCGGCTCCTGGGGTCCCACGGGCGGGCGCGTGGGTGCGAGGGCCAGCCGGGCAGGGGGGCCGGGACTCGGGGGGTTAATGGCCTCCAAGGGGCCCCGTGAGTAGGATTATTTTCTCTCAGAGAAATTCCTCCGCCTGTGGTTTCTTAAAGGGATCTCCAAACCAGCCCCTTGCGCGCGCCCCTGATGCGCAGGCGCGCTACAAGCCCCTCCTCCCTTTCCCACCAAGCCCCCGGTCCTGAGCGTGCGCGGTGAGTGGCCCAGGCTAGGCCTAATCCTGTTAGTCTCTTTGCTGCCAGCAGCTGCTCCCACCACTCAACTATGGCCGCTCCCTTAAAGGGACCATGACGAAGGGATGATGTCCGAATGAAAGGTCTTAATGGGAGGACCATCTGGAGGACTGGGTAAAATGTCAGTGAGGGGTCCACATCACCACCCTACACCTGACTACAGAGATATTGCCAAAGGGTGAAAATGTTGATGAGCTGAAGTTCTCAGTGAACCTTTGAACATGAAGAATCCCAACCAAGAAGAAAACAAGACTATATTCTCAAGGAGAAACCAACAACTTGTCAAGTAAAGGGCCTAGACTATCAAGGAACAACTTTCAGCCTTAAAATCAGATCCACTGGTGGTTTTGAAGACAGAACCAATAACTGAAGATAATTTCTTCAATACCTGCTTGCCATTAGAAAACTAAAATGAGGAAGGATCTTGGAAACCATCTACTCCATTGTTTTCAAAGTTAACATGTCAGTATGGTCATTTGAAGTAAATTAATTTACCTCGAGATATCGAGAGGCTGGTGAGGAACTAGAACCCAGTCTGGAATTGCATCCCTCCAGGATTCTGAACACACAAAACTGTCTTCAGGGCAAAAGAACATAAAATGTAAAGAGCCTTGATAGTTCAAGAACATGGCTGCTCTCCTGGGAAGTCGCACAGTGATGACCTACAACTGCTGTGTGCCATCATTTGCCTCCACTGGAGGAACTTAAGGGTCTGACTTAAAAGATAGGAGCTGGGGCTGGGGAGATGGCTCAGCGGTTAAGAGCACCCCACTGTTCTTCCAGAGGTCCTGAGTTCAATTTCTAGCAACTACATGGTGGCTCGCAACCATCTGTAATGGAATCTGATGCCCTCTTCTGATGTGTCTGAAGAGAGCAATGGTGTACTCATATAAATAAATAAATAAATAAATAAATAAATAAATAAATAAAGTCAAAAAGCAGGAAATCCAAGATTAGGCACTATCTTCCCTGAAGCACACTGAGGAAAGCCAAAGAGAATGAGAGCTGAAGTCATCACATGGGATTCTTAACAAAGGCTTAGGCACAACAGACATATAGTAAGAAATACTAGGAAATTAGTTTGGGTTGGTTGGGTTGGTTTGGGCTAGGTTGCTATGTAACCCAGGGTGGCCTGGAACTGGTGGTCTTCCTGCCTTGACCAAGTGCTTGGAGTGCTGAGATACTAAGAAATCCCCAAAGAACTAATTAACAGAAAAAAATTTAAGTCTCTGATTGAAGAGTTGTCTTTCTCCATGGCAATACTTCAAAAGGAACCTAGGAGCTCCTATACTCACAGGATGAGAGTCACTCTACAACTATACTTCTGTGTGTTGGTCAGTACCTCTCTGAACCCAGGAACTTTGACTGAACACTGAAATGGCTGACCGTTTCCATGCTGGTTCCTGATTCTCACTTAGGCCTGTTTTCTTTTGTTCCCCTTATGGGTAGAATGAAAAGAAACATTGGTTTCTGCCAGGTAATTTTTTTTAACATCCTAGACTCTTTAGTTACATTTCCAAGGCAAAAAAAAAAAAAACAAATAGAAAGGTTAAGAAAAGATGGTTTCAGAGGTTACAGTTAAATACAAGACTAGATGGCTTCCACCTTTTTATGAGCTGTAGAATACTCCCTTCTAATAAATTTCAACAGCTTAAAAGTAGAGCTTCTGAAGGGAACACTTGAAAAACATATCAGCCTGATCTACATAGACTGTCTAAAATAAGAAAAGGAAAAAAGAATCAGTAAAAATGGAACTTGAAATCGCCAACTTAAAGTGGGGACCCAGCTTCAGCCTTGCCCCCTCTTCCTCTACTCATGGGTCCTCTTGTCAAAGCCAGGCTTTTTTTTTTTTTTTTAATGGTTTAAGTGCATTGATTTTAGTTCTACTACACTATTTCTTCTTCTGCAGGACTGGGGAACTCCCTCACACTTGCTAAGAAAGCATTCTTCCATGAGACACACCCCAAGGCCCATTTTCATAGTTTAAGATGAAACCAAAGCCCATTAAGATGTGAATAGCACAAGATCACACAAAGGATTAGTAACAGCAGTCGGGACTGACAGGCACCTTGACTCCCAGCCTAAGGCTCTCCACTACAACAGGAAGTTTCTAGAGGTCTGATAAGTTGAGTCTTGATAATAGGCAGGATTTGCACATTCCAGAAAATGTACAAGCATGCCAGGGATATCCCACAAAATTATTTATATAGAAGGGGAAAAGAGAAAGCATATAGGGAACACCACAGAGCTAACCAAAATTTACAAAGATGCTCATAGAGATCAAGGTCATTAAAAGCGAGACCAAGACAAAATATGTACTCCCTGGGATACTTGAAATTTCATAAAGGCTACAAATTGATGACCCTGTGGCCAAATCTGTCTGACGGACAGATACATATCTGATTTGTCTGAATACAGTTATGCAGTGTTAATAACTTTGTGTGTGACTAGATTTTCTCATTTAGAAATGGGTTACTGGAAGGATTAAATTAGTAAACACTTGCAAATCTCTTAGAACACTTTTGGCTCCTAAGATGACATCTTAATCACTATACTATTGCTAGACTTCATGACCAAGGCAAGTGTTACAAAAGAAAGCATTTAATTGAGGACTTGCAGCTGCGTGTGGCAATACACACCTAGAATCCCAGCACTCAGGAGGCAGAGGCAGACAGATCTCTGTGAGTTTGAAGCCAGCCTGGTCTATGGAATGAGTTCCAAGACAGCCAGGGCTACATGGAGAACTTCTGCCTTGAGAAACTAATAATATTATTATTGTTGCTATTACTGTTTAATAATAAAATTTATCATGATCATCACTTATTTGGGGCTTGCTTATAGTGTCAGAAGCTTCGTCCTTTTATCAACGTGGCAGGGGAAATGGTGTGGGGCTGTAGCTGAGAGCTACATTCTGATCCACAGGCTGAAAAAGAGACTGGGACACACTTCCTCATCAGTAAGCATTCAAATTATGAGCCTATGGGGGCCATTCATATTCAAACCACCACAAACCATATCAACATTCTTATTTTTTTTAATTATTTCTTTTATTAACATGAGTACACTGTGGCTGCTTTCAGACACACCAGAAGAGGGCGTTGGATCCCGCTACAGGTGTTTGTGAGGCACCATGTGGTTCCTGGGAATAGAACTAAGGACTTCTACAAGAGCAGTCAGTGCTCTTAACCACTGAGCCATGTCTTCAGCCCAACATTATTATTTTTAAAGTGATTTTGGTTGGTTGGTTAGTTGGTTGGTTTGGTTATTCAAGACATGGTTTCTCTTTGTAGCCCTGGCTATCCTGGAACTTGTTCTGTAGACCAGGCTGGCCTCCAACTCAAGAAATCCTTCTATCTCTGCCTCCAGAGTACTAGAATTAAAGGTGTAGTGTATTAAATCAGGAATAGCAATCTATCCCTTGTCAACTTGACACAAATAATATCTCATGTCCACTTGAAACAATAACAAGGTCATGAATATGCCTAACATGATATAACTATTCCTTGTACAAAGGCAAACACATTTGTAAATTTACAATGGGGCAATGCCCTTAGGAACATTCTTTTACTATCTCACCTTAAATACCAATTGATGTTAAAGAAATTGGAAGACAAATGTGTCCTTAACAAAATAAAACATAGATGGGCAGTGGTGGCGCACGCCTGTAATCCCAGCACTTTGGGAGGCAGAGGCAGGTGGAATTCTGAGTTCGAGGCCAGCCTGGTCTACAGAGTGAGCTCCAGGACAGCCAGAGCTATACAGAGAAACCCTGTCTCAGAAAAAACAAAAACAAAAACAAGATCATCATCCTAGCTGCCTGGAACTTGGTCTTCCACCAGCAGCCTTCAGATGAAGATATAGAACTCTCAGCTCCTCCTGCACCATGCCTGCCTGGATGCTGCCATGTTCCCATCTTGATGATACTGAACTGAATCTCTGAACCTGTTGTAAGACAGCCCCAATTAAATTTTGTCCTTTCTAGCCCCATCTCTGCCTTGGGGCTAGAGAGATGGCTCAGCAGTTAAGGGCACTGACTGCTCTTCTGGAGGTCCTGAGTTCAAATCCCAGCAACCACATGGTGGCTCACAACCATCCGTAATGAAATCTGATGCCCTCTTCTGGGGTGTCTGAAGACAGCTACCATGTACTTACTTACATATAATAAATCTTTAAAAAAAAAAAAAGTTGCCTTGGTCATAGTGTCCGTTCACAGAAGTAAAACCCTAACCAAAACAGTAAGACAGTGTGCATCACCACCACTCAGCTAAAGTATATTTATATCCAGCTCAGAGATTCGCTCAAGAGAGGTAAACCTAGGTTTTATGCACAAGAATTATAGGCATCATTCCTGGGAGAAATACGCCAAAAAAAAAAAGAAAAAAAAAAAGAAAAAAAAAAAGAAAGAAAGAAAAGAAAAGGGAAAAAAAAAAGGTCCTTTAAGCCTGGGTTATACAGAATATATCCAGAAGTTCCTGCAAATCCTAGAGAAGACCAGCCAAGAATCATGGCTGGCAAGCTGATGGGCAGTCAGTGGCTATGTAAACTACATAGGTCTGAAACAAAGTAACAGACCTCAGAAAGTGTTGATTGCCTAAGGGCTCTGCAAAGGCTCATCAGGACCAGGCCCAGGACCAGGCCCGGAGATGTGCCACTCACTACTGACCAGCAGGTTGCTGAACATTGGGAAGAAAGGAAATGGAACCCAAGGTCTCAGGCTTTTTCATCTGCAATGCCTCCCTCTAAACAGAGACAGCATTTTAAAAATAGGGTGTTTACATGAAACTCTAAAACAGACTTCTATCCATTTCACTGAAATATTTTTTAATCAAAACTGACAGTTCCATAGATGAGCTACACCTCAGAGACCCTAAGAAGATAAACAATACCAGGATACAAAGAGGGAAGATACTTTAGATAAGCTAGTCAGAGACTGTGTTTCTGGGTGAATTTGTCACCTAAAACTTAAATAATGACCAAGAGCCTACTAAACCAAGTATCTGATAGAAAGCATTCCAAGCAAATGGACCAACAAGAATAAAGCCTGACAAACCCAGCTGATGTCAGCACTCCAGAGGCTGAGGTATGTGGATCTCTGAGTCCAAGGCCAGCCTGGTCTCCATAGCAAGTTCTAGGCCAGCCAGGCCTGCAAAGTGAGACCCTCTCTCAGAAAAGAAGAGAAAGAAAAAAGGAGAACCCTTTCCACAGAAACAAACCTGAAGTGCTCAGGAACATCCAGTGTTCCTAGAACCCAGTACACAGTCACAGGAACAGAAGATGAAGTGCCGAAGTAAGAAAAGACAATAAAGACAATTGATGAAAGACCCCACCCCCACCCCCAGACAGGTTTCTCTGTGTAGCCCTGACTGTCCTGGAGCTAACTCACTCTGTAGACCAGGCTGGCCTCGAACTCAGAAATCCATTTACCTCTGCCTCCCAAGTGCAGGGATTAAAGGCATGTGCCACCACTTCCGGGTGACTTTTTTTTTTTTTTTTTTTTTGAGTCAGGGTTTTGTATATATCTAACTGGTCCTTCCTTTGCTGGGCCGCTAAAGGTGACCTTGACCTTGGATTTCTGATCCAGCCTACACCCTTCTGAGTACAGAAATCACAGGCAGACATCACTTCTTCAAGGGTAGGGTTTTTTGAGTTTTTTTTGTTTTTGTTTTTTTAAGTGCAGGACTTTAATTTTATTTTGCATATGAGAAGAGCTGTGGTAGACTTTGGGGAAAAGTCATGTGATCTCTGGAAAAGATCAGGAAAGGAGGGTGGATGTAATTGAAGAAACTCAGAGGCAGTCCAGAGAGACAGTAACAGTCAAGAACATTGGCAGTGGAGACAACGGAAACTAGCTGATCTCAGATAACTTTTTTTTTAAGCTTTTTTTTTGGGGGGGGGGATTTGGCTTTACGAGACAGTGTTTCACTGAGTAGCCCTGACTGTCCTGGAACTCACTCTGTAGACCAGGCTGGCCTCGAACTCAGAAATCTGCCTGCCTCTGCCTCCCAAGTGCTGGAATTAAAGGTGTGCCCCACACTGCCCAGCTTTTTTTTTTTTTTTTTTTTGAGATTTTAACCAATAAGATTGCTTAATGAATAGGGGGAGATGGAACTGGCTTAATTTATTACTGGTTAACCTTAATAACTATGTGGTGGGTGTAGGGCTATTATTTAAAATGAAGTGGAGTAGATTTGAGGGGCTGGGTAAAAAACAAAGATTGTCTTTGGCATGTTGAATTTGAGGCATGTATTACACATCCCAGTAAAAGTGTCCAATGGGCAGCTGGATATTGGAGCCTGGGCTTCAGGAGAAGCAGAAGAGCCAAGAGTGGAAGAGAAGAAGGCATCGGTATAAACCCTAGACTAGAGAAGCTTTCCTTCCCAAGGACTACAAAACACACTATGCCCTGAGGCAGGCTGACTTTTACAGCTCAGGAAGAGAAAGAGGCTCCATAACTCGAGGAAGGAGAAGAATGTGAGGTCTGGGAGACCAAGGAAAGTCTTTCAGTGGGCTGCTGAGATGGCTTAAGGGGTAAAGCCACATGAACTCAAACCTAGAAAACCTCATGGTGGAAGAAGAGAACTGACTCTTGCAAGTTGTCCTGGCTAAAGTACAGCACAGTAAACAAAAAAAATTTTTTAAACAAAAATACAATCCATGAATACAGATCATCGTTTCAAGAAGTTTCACTGAGCCGGGCGTGGTGGCACACGCCTGTAATCCCAGCACTTGGGAGGCAGAGGCAGGAGGATTTCTGAGTTTGAGGCCAGCCTGGTCTACAGAATGAGTTCCAGGACAGCCAGGACGACACAGAAACCCTGACTCAAAAAAACCAAAAAAAAAAAAAAAAAAAAAAAAAAGTTTCACTGTGCCGGGCAGTGGTGGCAGGCACTTTTAATCCAGCCGGGTGGTGGTGGCTCACACCTTTAATCCCAGCACTTGGGAGGCACAGACAAGTGGATTTCTTTCTTTTTTTTTTTTTTTTTTTTTTTTGACAAGTGGATTTCTGAGTTCGAGGCCAGCCAGGTCTACAGAGTGAGTTCCAGGACAGCCTGGGCAATAAAGAGAAACCCTGTCTTGAAAAACAAAAAACAAACAAACAAAAACAAGGAAGTTTCCACCATAAGAGTTGAGGGGTGACAGAGGTGCTGCACACCTTTAATCCCAGCACTCAGGGAACATGGGCAGGCAGATGTCTCTGAGTAATAGGCCAGCCTTGTCTACAGAATAAGTTGCAAACCAGCCTGGGCTATACAGGGAAAGTTTGTGTGGTAGCTATTCTTGGTCGTCAACTTGACTATATCTGGAATCAACTAAGCCCCAAGAGGCTGGGCATACCTGTGAGGAAATTTTTTTTCTTGACTAAAATATTTAAGGTTGGAAGACCCATCTGAAATCTGGGCCACACTTTCTCATGGCCCCCTACGTGAAGAACATGAAGAACAGGAAAGAGGGAAGCTCTTGCTCTTTGCCTGCTTGCCCTCTCTCTGGCTAGCAAGTCCATTCCTTCAATGGCACTGGAGCTGACTTCTTCAGTGTTCTGACATATACTGAAGACCAGCCAAGATACCCACCCAGGCTTCTGAACTAAACAACTATTGGATTCTAGGGTAGATAGCCATCATTGGATTAGCTAGACCGCAACCAGACTGGATCTTTAACTATGGGGCCTTACAGAGTGAGTTCCAGGACAGCCAAGGAGGGAAACACAGAAAAAAACACATTTCAAAGGGGAAAAGAGCCGGGCAGTGGTGGTGCACGCCTTTAATTCCCCCACTTGGGGCACAGGTAAGCAGATTTCTGAGTTCGAGGCCAGCCTGATCTACAGAGTGAGTTACAGGAAAGCCAGGACTACAGAGAAACCCTGTCTCGGGGAGGGGGGGGGGGAAGCAAAACTTCAAGTAGGTGTAGTGGTGCACACCCTTAGTTCTGGCCCTCTGGAGACAGATGCAAGAGGGTCAGTGTGTTCCAGGCTAGCTAGCTCTAAATATAAGACCCTGCCTCAGCTGGGCGGTGGTGGCGCACGCCTGTAATCCCAGCACTCTGGGAGGCAGAGGCTGGAGGATTTCTGAATTCGAGGCCAGCCTAGTCTACAGAAAGAGTTCCAGGATAGCCAGGGCTACACAGGGAAACCCTGTGGGGGTGGGAGGAGACCCTGCCTCAAAACACAAAAACAAAACAAAGAAACAAAAGACAATTCAAAACTTTAAAGCACTGTTCTTGACAGTACAGTCTAGAGTCTAGGCAATTGGTAGTAGACTACATCTTTCCTGTAGTTTCTCCCAGGAAGAACAGAACTCAGAAATCTGCCTGCCTCTGCCTCCCAAGTGCTGGGATTAAAGGCTGGGCCACCACCGCCCAACTCTGAAGTTTTGCTTTTAAGAGCTGGAAAGGGCCGGGCAGTGGTGTTGCATGCCTTTAAGTCAAGCACATGAAAGGCAGAGGCAAGTGGAGGACAGCCTGGTCTACAGAGTTTCAGGACAGCCTGGGCAATACAAAAAACCCAGTCTCAAGAAACCAAATAAAAAGCTGGAAAGATGGCCAGGCTGTTAAAAACACGGGTGCTTTTGCAGAGGACCTGAGAGTAGTTTTCAGCATCTATGTGGCAGCTCACAACTACCAGTAACTCCTGTCCCAGGATCTGATATCTATCTCTTCTCCATGAACTCTAGGCCTGCACATTGTGAACATACATACATACATACATACATGCATGCAAAGATTCATACACATAAAAAAATAAATGGAGGCTGGAGAGATGGCTCATTCTCCTGAGTGATCTTTTTAAAAATGAATAAATCTGTAAAATCCCTAGACATGGTCATGGGGAACTCAAAACAGCACATCTTAGCAATGGTGGTGTACCCTCACATCCATCCCCCACCCCACACATCTGGATCCTTCGAGATCCATGAGCAGATTTTGGACCCTCACGGGAATGGACACTCCTTTCCTGTAGTTTCTCCCAGGAAGAACAGTCATTTCTTTGCTATTATTGTTGTTTTTTTTTTTTTTACAGATTTTTTTAGAATGTTGTTTGTTTGTTTTGGTAGTGGCTTGACAAAGCATGTGCTCTAAGGTCAGAGGACAAGTTGCACTTGGTAATCTCCTTCCACCAAGTGGGTTCCATGAGAAACCAAACTCAAGTCATCAGGATTGGTGGCAAGGACCTTAACTTGCTGGGCCCCCAGGCTCGGCTACATTTCTCGTATACTTATTCTCTTGCTCTTTCTCTAATTGGCCCTCAAAAGCTGAGTGCTTTCTTCCTGTTTTGTTTTGTTTTGTTTTGTTTTGTTTTTGGAGACAGGGTTTCTCTGTGTAGCGCTGGCTGTCCTGGAACTCACTCTGTAGACCAGGCTGGCAGAAATCCACCTGCCTTTGCCTCCCAAGTGCTGGGATTAAAGGAGTGTGCCACCACTGCCAGGCAAGTGCTTTCTTCTAACCTCTTTGCCTGTTGTCCCCATCACTTAATGACTTTGTTTGTTTTGTTTTCCAAGACAGGGTCTCTCTGTGTAACTCTGACTGTCCTGGAACTCACCCTATAGACCAGGCTGGCTTCAAACTCACAGAGCTCTGTCTGCTTCAGCCTCCCGAGTGCTTGGATTAAAGGTGTGCCCCATCACCACCCAACTTCAATGACTTTTTAAAACAAAACCATGGATTGGAGAGATGGTCTAGCAATTAAGAGCACTTGCTCTTGCAGACAACATGAGTTTGGTTCCCAGACAGTCACATGGATGCTCACAACTGTCTGTAGCTCATGTTCCAGGGGACGCAATGCCCTCTTCTGACCTTCCTGAACATCAGGCACACAAGCAACACAGGCACACTCATACACATAAAAATACAGTAAACCTAAAAAAAAGTTTTAAAACATAAAACCAACTCATACATTAATTTAAAATAATTGCTAGCATTCCCCAAAGGGGCTGTTAAGTACCCTCTTCCAAGCCGGGTGGTAGTGGTGCACCCCTGTAATCCCAGCACTCTGGGAGGCAGAGGTAGGCGGATTTCTGAGTTCTTGGCCAGCCTGGTCTACAGAGTGAGTTCCAGGACAGCCAGGGCTACAGAGAAACCCTGTCTCGAAAAAAAAAACAAATCCAAAAAACCAAAAAAAAAAAAAAAAAAAAAAGTACCCTCTTCCAGAAACTTCTCATACACACTTTGGTGACTTTTTTTTTTTGGGGGGGGGGGGGTTGTTTTGGTTTTTTTTTTGGTTTGTTTTTTTTTTTTTTTTTTTTGGTTTTTTTGAGACAGGGTTTCTCTGTGTAGCCCTGGCTGTCCTGGAATTCACTCTGTAGACCAGGCTGGCCTCGAACTCAGAAATCCACCTGCCTCTGCCTCCCAAGTGCTGGGATTACAGGCATGTGCCACCATACCCGGCTACTTCGGTGACTTTTTAAAAACCTACCAATGTGAACAATGATAAGCTTATACTGTCATCTTAATTCCTTTTAGATATTCTAAGAGGCTGTGTGAATAGGATTGGCCCCCATAGACATTTCTGTTTAAATGCTTGGCCCATAGGGAATGGCACATTTACAAGATGGTGTAGAAAAATGTAATCCCATACCAAGGTTTCTACACCTCCTTTAGCCATTTAATGCCCAGATAAAAGACATACACAACCTTTGTTTATGTCTTTGTTTACAAAAAGCCTTAATGAACACAAAAGCTGGGCGGATATCTACCCTCTATGCAATTACAATCTACTTTCCTGCAGTCAAGTCTGAGTTATTACTTCCTATGTTTCATCTGGGTTGCTCTTAACTTCAATTGGCCAGTTCTCAGAGCACATTTTCGTGAACTCACCTAACCCACGGCGCCTTCCACCACCTCCTCCTCCTCCTTCTTCTTTTTCCTCTTTCCTTCAGTCTCTCCTCCTCCAACCAGGCCACTCCCAACCCACGTACCTCTAATCCCTCCAGTAATTGGTTGTGGCCATTTTCACTTAACCAATAGTTTTTTTTTTTTTTAAGATTTATTTATTATATGTAACTACAGTGAAGCTGTCTTTGGACACTCCAGAAGAAGGCATGAGATCTTGTTACGGGTGGTTGTGAGTCACCATGTGGTTGCTGGGATTTGAACTCAGGATCTTTGGAAGAGCAGTCAGTGCTCTTAACCGCTGAGCCATCTCTCCAGCCCCAATAGTTTGTTTTTTTTTTTAAGATATTTATTTATTATATATAAGTACATTGTAGCTGTCTTCAGATACTTTTTTCTTCTCACTCCAGCCCTCCTCACTCGCTGTAGCTGTCTTCAGACACCCCAGAAGAGGGCATAAGATCTCATTATTAAGGATGGTTGTGAGTCACAATGTGGTTGCTGGGATTTGAACTCATGACCTTCGGAAGAACAGGCTCTTAACCACTGAACCATCTTTCCAGTCCTAACCAATAGTTTTAAATCAAGAAACAAAGTTTGTGGCCTAGAGAGATGGCTCAGCGGTTAAGAGCACTGGCTGCTCTTCCAGAGGTCCTGAGTTCAACTCCAGCAACCACATGGTGGCTCACAACCATCTGTGATGGAATCTGATGCCCTTTTATGGTGTGTTTGAATAACAACTACAGTGTACTCAGATAAATAAAATAAACCTTTAAAAAGTAGAAAAAGGCCAGGCTGTGGTGGTGCATGCCTTTAATCCCAGCACTTGGGAGGCAGAGGCAGGTAGATTTCTGAGTCCGAGGCCAGCCTAGTCTACAGAGTGAATTCCAGGACAGCCAAGGCTACTCAGAGAAACTCCGTCTGGAAAAAAAAAAAAGTAGAAGGAGGAAGAGGAGGAGGAGGAACAAGGTTTGTACAACAAAAGCTTGTAAACATGAATTTAGCATTACAAAGAATAGCAAATAGAATAGACCTAACCTCAACCACAAGGTGAGGCTTTGTTGGAGGAAGTAAGTCACTTTGAGGTCTCTGATGCTCAAGATGGACCTGGTGTGGCTCACAGTCTCCTCCTGCTGCCTGTAGATTGAGATATAGAGCTCTCTGCTCCTTCTCAAGCCGCATGTCTGTCTGAATGCCATCAAGTTTCCTGCTGCAAGAATGAACTAAATCTCTGAAACTGCAAGCCAGCCCTAGTTAAATGTTTTCCTTTATAAGAATTGCTGTGTTCGAGCCGGGCCTGTGGCGCACACCTTTAATCCCAGCACTTGGGAGGCAGAGGCAGGAGGATTTCTGAGTTCGAGGCCAGCCTGGTCTACAGAGTGAGTTCCAGGACAGCCAGAGCTACACAGAGAAACCCTGTCTCGAAAAAAACAAATCCAAAAAAAACCAAAACCAAAAGAAGAAGAAGAAGAAGAAGAAGAAGAAGAAGAAGAAGAAGAAGAAGAAGAAGAAGAAGAAGAAGAAGAAGAAGAAGAAAATAAGTTATGAGCACTTGTTGTTCTTGCAGAGGACTAGCACCTATGTGGTGGTTTACTACATAGAACTCCGGTTGCAGGGGATCTGTGGACATGATACACACGGCACACATGCAGGCAATACACTCATCCACATAAAATAATTTTTTTTTTTAATTACGAGCTGGAGAGGGGCTCAGTAGTTAAGAGTACTGGCTTTTTCAGAGAAATGATGTTTGGTTCCCAGCATGAATCTGTTAGCGCATGAGTATCTCTAACTTCAATCCCAAAGGATCCAACACCTTCTTCTGACCTCTGTGAATGCCAGGCTTTTGTGTGGTACACAGACAAGGCAGACAATACACCCATACACATACAAGAAAAAAAAGTATTTAAGGAAAAACTCTAAAACACTTAGGAGAAAAACTAAGGGTAAAAACTTCCCAGTATTTGATTTCTCAGGGATTTACTGTATATGTTGCCTGCAGCACAATGAAAGGAAAAAGTGGACAGACTGAACTTCCTCAAAATTTAAACTTTTGTGAATCAAAACAAAACAAAACAAAACAAAAAAACAAAACCACTGTGGGGACTGGAGAGATGGCTCAGCGGTTAAGAGCACTCACTGGCTGCTCTTTCAGAGAACCTGGGCTAAACCTGAGCACCCACAAGACAAGTCACAATTGTCTGTAACTCCAAGATTTGACACACAGCTACACCCAGAGGCAAAACATTAATACATATAACATAAAAAAAATTAATACAAAACCACTGCCAACTAGCCAGCAGCATGCTTGTATAAATGTAGAAGATAACTGCAGGTATATGGGATTGATGACTAGACTCTATGGAGAATATACACAAAGCCAGTTGCAGTGTTTATAGTATATTCACAGCATGAAAAAGTAGAGCCCAAGTCTTTTGTGGCCACACACACCTTTCATCCCAGCATGTCAGGAGGCAGAGGCAGGCGGAACTCTGAGTTCAAGGCCAGCCAGATCTATATCAAGAGTCAAGAGAGGGCTTGGCAGTGGTGGCACATGCCTTTAATTCCAGCACTTGGGAGGCAGAGGCAGGTGACAGCCAAGACTACACAGAGAAACCCTGTCTTGAAAAATCAAAAAAGCCAAAAAAAAAAAAAAAAAAAAGCGAAAGAAAGAAAAAGACAAAAGAAAAGAGTCAAGAGAAGGCAGGCAAGATGGCTCAGCAGTTAAGAGCACTGACTGCTCTTCCAGAGGTCCTGGGTTCAATTCCCAGCAACCACATGGTAACTCACAACTATCTATAATGAGATCTGATGCCCTCTTCCAGTGTGTCTGAAGACAGCTACAGAGTACTTACATATAATAATAAATAAATAAGACACTGTCTCAAAGCAAAAACCCAAACAAACAAAAACAACAAAAGCTTACAATACTGAAATTTAAAAAAAAAAAAGCCAAGATGGGGGTGGGGGTGGAGACCATAGCTTGGTAGGGGAATACTTGTCTAAGCCAGTCGGGACTGGCACAAATCTTTGATCCAGAACTTGAGAGACAGAGGCAGGTAGAGCTCTCTGAGTCCAAGGCCATCCCGGTCTACAAAGGCAGTTCCAGGGCAACCACTGCTACACAAAGAAACCCTGTTTTGAAAAACAAAAAAGAAAGAGACAGAGACAGAAACTTCTCAGGTATTCAGTACCTGAGAAAAAGAGAAAAGACTTGAATAGATTATCTCTTGACTAAATGACTAAAAGTCAATTAAAGCGGTGGTGGCGCACGCCTGTAATCCCAGCACTCTGGGAGGCAGAGGCAGGCGGATTTCTGAGTTCGAGGCCAGCCTGGTCTACAGAGTGAGTTCCAGGACAGCCAAGGCTACACAGAGAAACCCTGTCTCGAAAAAAAAACAAAAAAAACAAAATAAATAAATAAATAAATAAATAAATAAATAAATAAATAAAGCTGGACTCTATGGGGCTTGGAAGGCTGATCCTGGATGTCATCCGTTCAGGCCTGTCTTAGAAAAACTCAAGACCGGTTCTCCCTTCCCTTCCCTCCCCTTTCCTCCCCTCCCTTCCCTTCCCTTCCCTCCCCTCCCTTCCCTTCCCTTCCCTCCCCTCCCCGCTTCCCTTCCCTCCTCTTTTCATTTTTAAGTGTTCTATCTTTTTCCTCATTGGCCATCTGGAATCGTCAAGAAGTTCCACCAGGTTCTCACTCCTTTGTTCTCACCAAGTCTGCTCAAACAGCCAGAGTTGTTTGGAAACCCAGGATGAACATGCTCCCACAGGGTTTCAGTGGCCAAGGACACAGGTGCCATTAAGACTAAGTGCCCTCAAATGGATCTTTCAAAACTGTCTCCCTGGTGAAAAGGGTAGACTTTGTACACACATACACACATACACACACACAGATACACACACACACATACACACACACACAAATAAATACATTACAAAAACTTTTTAAGACCTTCAAGAAAAAGTACTCATAAAGAGACAGAGGAACTGGGCCAGGCTCAAATAGGTAGATTTAAAGTTCAAGGTCAATCTGTGCTACAAAATGTAGTGACAGTCTATATAACATAAGCAGGGTCTGAGCCAGCATAGTGGTTCAGGCCCTTAAGCCCAGTACTTGGGAGGCAGGTGTGTTTCTGTGAGTTGGAGGACAGGATGGTCTATGTGGAGTCTTTTGCGTTAGCCAGGGCTCCCCATCCCCATCCTGTCTAAGAAAGGCAGCAGAGTCAGCTACACTGAAGATATGCTCAGCAGTTAAGAGCATTTACTAGAGACTGGAGAGACTGCTCAGTGGTTAAGAGCACTGACTGCTCTTCCAGAGGTTCTAAGTTCAATTCCCAGAAACCACGTGGTGGCTCACAACCATCTGTAATAGAATCTGGTGCCCTCTTTGGTGTGTCTAAAGACAGCTACAGTGTACTCATATATATATATATATATAATGAATTAATCATTTTTATCTCATTTATCATCATTTTATATTAATCATTAATACACAGAGAAACAGCCTGGTTTCTCTGTATAGTCCTGGCTGTCCTGGAACTCACTCTGTAGTTCTGGCTGGCCTCAAACTCAGAAATCTGCCTGCCTCTGCCTCCCAGAGTGCTGGAATTAAAGGTGTGCGCCACCACTTCCCGGCATTTATTTATTTATTTATTTTTTATAGAAGAGCATTTACTACTTTTCCAGAGATCTGGTTCCCAGCACCCATGGCAGGTAGCTTACAACCACCCACCTGCAACTCCAAGTCCAGGGGACACACAACACCTTCTGGTCTTTGAGTATACCCACACACACATGCCATACACACACAATTAAAAACAAATATTTATTTAATTAATTAAATTTAATGAAAAGTAAAAAGAAGATGGGTGACCTAGCTCAGCAGAAGCCTAGCATGTGAAAGGCCTTAAATTCTAACTCCAGTATCATGAAAAGAATAAACAGGTCCTCCTGGGGCTAGGACTGAGTTTCAGTGACAAAGTGTTTATGTCGTACATGACACTCCAGCTTCCATTTCAATCCCCAGGACTTAAAAACAAACAAACAAAAACAAAAAATAAAGAACAACAACAACAACAAAATCCTTCTTGGGCCATTTGCACAGTGGACAAAGACTCTTGTTATCAAGCCAGACAACCCGAGTTGGATCCTTGAAACTCACATGGCAAAGGAGGTGACCAATTCCTAAAGTTATCCTCTGCCCTCCACACATGTGCTATGACATATACATGTCTGACACACACACACACAATACAAAAATAACTGTAAAATAATATTTCTTTTTGGTTTTTTTGAGACAGGGTTTCTCTATGTAGCCCTGGCTGTCCTGGAACTAACTCTGTAGACCAGGCTGGCCTCGAACTCAGAATTCTGCCTGCCTCTGCCTCCCAAGTTGTGAGGAGCCGCCCGCTGCTCCTGCAAACTCCATTACAAGATGGTGCTCACATCCAGCTTGTGCTGAGCGGGGGAACAAATCAATGCGCGTGCCTGAAGCGATTTAACGTCCTTCGGTCTCTGCCTACCTCGTGGCATAATATGAGCTGCAACCAGTTAGGAAGTGCCACGTCCTAGGCGGGCCTACCAGCCTATATAAGGGATGGGTTTTCAGACCCTTGGAGTCTCCGCTCTGTAAGCTTATGCTCTCCCTCTCAAGATGCATTAAAGCTTTCTGCAGAAGGATCCTGAGTGTGCCGCATCGTTTTTGCTGGCGAGACGGTAGCGCGGGACACCAAGTGCTAGGATTAAAGGCATATGCCACCACCGCCCGGCTTGTAAAATAATATTTTAAAGATAATTTTCCAAGTTTACATTTTGCTTACTGATTAGCTTTGTTAAAATTTCTAGGGCTGGGGCTGGAGAGATGATGCCATGGTGAAGAGCACAGACTGCTCCTCCAAAGGTCCTGAGTTCAATTCCCAGCACCCACGTGGCGGCTCAGGTGGTCTCATGAGATCAGATGGCCTCTTCTGGAGTACAGATGGATGTACAGGCAGACCAAACATCCACATACATAATATGAGTAAATCTGAAAAAAGTTCTCTACTAAAATGTGGGAAGCTGAACCACAAAAACACTGAAAGTGTAAACATTCTTTTTGTTGTTTGTTTTGATTTAGGGTCTCGCGATGTAGCCCTGGCTGTCCTGGAACTCGGTACATAGAGCAAGCTGGCCTCAAACTCAAGAGATCTGCCTGCCCCTGCCTTCTGAGTGTTGGGATTAAAGGAAGGGGACATCACACCAGGCGGAAAAAGGAAAACAGTTTTTTGATCTTTGTTTTGTTTGTGTGTGTGGAAGAGAGGCAGGGGGCGCGTCATGGTCTCCCTGCCCTCCTAAGCCTAGCCTGGGACTCTGAATCCTCGTGCCTCAGCCTCTTTTTATTTTATTTTACTTATTTAATATATGAGAGTTTTGCTGCATGTACACATGCAGGCCAGAAGAGGGCATCAGATCCCCTTATAGGCGGTTGTGAGCCTCCATGTGGTGGCTGGGAATATGAATTCAGGACCCCTGGAAGAGCAACCAGTGCTCTTAACCACTGAGCCATTGAACTAGCCTCTGCTGCAGGCTCTTAATAAGTACTGTGATTATGAGCACAAGGTACCATGCCATGATAAAAGAGTCTTAATTTCTGTTTCTGTTACCACTACCACAGTTTATAGGGTAATACACCTAACATAATAATAGTTGTTTATTTTTTTTGGGGGGGGGTCTTTTTTTTTTTATAAGAAATGGGGTGGGAGCAAAATGAGTGGGACCTGGAGGGAGCAGGGCGGGGCTAGGGGGCAGAGAGAGTGGAGGTGGGTGGGTGAATACAAGAAAGAAAAGCCTCTGGAATTTGTATCTAATTGTCAGTAGATTCCATTAATCAAAATTCTTTCTGTGGCAGATTTTTTTTTTTTTTTTTTGGTTTTTTTTTTTTGGATTTGATTTTGTTTGAGACAGAGTTTCTCTGTATAGCTCTGGCTGTCCTGGAACTCACTCTGTAGACCAGGCTAGTCTCGAACTCAGAAATTGTCTGCCTCTGCCTCCCAGAGTCCTGGGATTACAGGCGTGTGCCACTACCGCCCGGCTCTGTGGCAGATTTTTAAAATTCCCCTAATGTAGTGGTTCTCAACCAGTAGGTTGTGACCCCTCAGGGAGGGGCAAATAACCCTTTCACAGGGGTCAAATACCAGATATTCTGCATATCCGATATTTACATTACAATTCATAACAGTAGCAAAATTACAGTTATGAAGTAGCAATGAAATAATTTTATGGTTGGGGTCACCACGACATGAGGGACTGTATTAAAGGGTCACAGCATTAGCGTCAGAAAAATGGCTGTGATGTATTCATGACAAGTGTCTCAGAGTAACCTGCAGCTTCCTGGCATCCTCTTCCTGTCTCCCACTGACAGTTTTGACCCTCGTTAGCTCTTCAAAACCTTGTGCTGTGCAGGGACTGGACAGAGAGCCCAGCGGTTAAGAGTAGCTATCTGCTCTTCCAGAGGACCCAGGTTTGAGTCCCAGAACCCACATGGTGGCTCACAACCATCTGTAACTCCAGTTCTAGCCGATCCACCCCCTCCTCTGCGAACGCTCCACAAACGTGGGACACAGACATACATGAAGGCAAAACATTCGTCCGTGAGGATGTGAGAGCCAGTGCTAACCTGATGACATTGTGTTCTTGCCTGCCCAGAAATGAACTGCTCTGCTCTATTCCAGTCCTTGGAGGGTTCAGAACTGAACAATAATCTACACAGATACTCTGGGAAGCCCCTTAAAGGCATTGACCTTTTGCTCTGGAATGCCTAGGAGTTTTAGAGTCCTGAGGGTAGATAATAGGATAATGGGCTGTGAGGTATTAACAGCTACCTTTGCTTTTGAAAAACTTGCTTAGTGTTTTGGGAAAGGGATGAAATGGCCCATCTACAGATTCTATGGATAGTTTGTAATGCACACCTTTCTGATCTCTGCTTTAAAACCCCACTTCAAGCCCCTTCTACACCAGTGTTTGACTCTGAGGCTGCCACCCTTCTGCTAGCAGTCAGAATAAATACATTTAATCTAAGTTTGAATTGAGCCTCCCAGTGGATTTGAAATGCCACAACCCTCACCCCTCCCCACACACAAATACTACAACTACAACTACAACAATTACTACTACTACTACTGATGATGATGATGATGATGATGAAACCTTGGGCTGGAGAGATGGCTCAGCGGTTAAGAGCATTGACTGCTCTTCCAGAGGTCCTGCGTTCAATTCCCAGCAACCACATGATGGCTCACAACCATCTGTAATGGGATCTGACACCCTCTTCTGGTATGTTTGAGGACAGCTACAGTGTACTCACATACATAAAATAAATAAGTAATTCTTTAAAAAAAAATCTTAAAAACATTACAAGTAATAATAAAATGTTCAAGGAAAAAAATCAGGTTATTTAAGACAGCTTCTCTGTATACCCCTGGCTGAACTGGAACTTGACCAGGCTGGCCTCAGACTCACAGAGATTTGCTTGCTTCTGCCTTCTGAGTGCTGGGATTGAAGGTGAGCACTACCACCACTGCCCAGCTAAGAAAATATTTTTTTAAGGTTTATTTCTTTATTTTACATGAGTGCTTTGTCTCTGTGTATGTCTGCATACCAGCAGAGGGTATCAGATCCTATTATAGGTGGTTGTAAGCCACCACAGGATTGCTGGCCCTTGAATTTAGAACCTCTAGAAGAACAAATTACCCAGGGTTCTTAACCGACGAGTCACCTCTCTAGCTCCAAGAAAAAATATTTTTAAAAAACCTACTATATCCTCCACCTGCCACCCTTGGCACTTGAATGGGAGTGGCACCCCATTCAAGGTCCGTAATTTAATCTGTATTGTCTGCTATAATTTCCAAAATCATTTCAGTCCCACACGAACCACTGTTCGTGAAAGAATAGAAAATACAGCCTAACTCTAGCCTTCTAAGGAGCCCCAAACACTTCACATTCCAGAGCCCGCCCTTTGTTCAGAGCTAGGCAAAAAGGCCTTGAATAGGTGATCTTGGCCCCACAAGGTAACTGGAAATGAGCTAAGCTTATCTTGCTTCTGTAAACTGCTTACACCATTACCCCTACCCAGGAGTTCACACAGCTATAGACTCCAAGAAAATAGGAAACTAATTGGTCCACTGAGTGCGGGCTCATTTCTCGAGAGTGATTTGGGGGTTGCCTTCCGAGGTGTGGGGTGCTGGGACGCCCTGGGTTTTTGGGGTCTTACATTAGCACTGCCAGACTTTCCCCCAACTCCCCTCCCCTGCATCACCACCACTATGATCTCCATATCCTGGTCCACCACCACCATAGCCTGCCCTTCTAGAACAAGAACTGTGGCATGTTCAAGCCTCAAAACTACAATGCCTGCAAGTGTCACCTCCACATTGATCTGTTGTCACCTCCTTCCTCACCATGGCCTCCTCTTCTACCAAAGTTTCCACCACAACAAAATTACCTCCTCCACTTCTTTCACAGACCATAAAATCACCACAGCCACCTCTACAACCTACAGACTAAGTCACTTCTTTAGAAACAGAGAGAATTTTCACTTCACAATTAAATAGTAATAATGTGATATAATAGCTGGTCATGGTAACTCACGTCTTTAATCCCAGCACTTGGGAGGTAGAAGCAAGTGGGTCTCTGTGAGTTGAAGGCTAGCCTGGTCTACGTAGTGAGTTCCAGGATAGCCAGGGCTATATATATATACTATCAGTACTACTACTACTACTACTACTACTACTACTATTACTGCTACTACTACTACTACTACTACTACTACTACTACTACTACTACTACTATAATTTGGGCTGGGAATGTAGCTTTGTTAGCTGAGTGCTTACCCAGCACCCATGAAGCCTGAGTTTCACATACACATACACAGCCTTGCAAAGCACAACCCCTACTCCCCAGCACTAGGAAGGTGAAGGTAGGAGAATCACAAGTGCCAGGTCATCCTCTAATGCATAAGGATTTTTTAAAAAGATTGATTTATTTATTAGGTAAACAGTGTTCTGCTTACAGAGGAGGATGCACCAAATCTCATTATAGTTAGTTGCGTGCCACCATGTAGTTGCTGGGAATTGAACTCAGGACCTCAGGAAGAACAGCCATAAGCACTGAGTCATCTCTCCAGTCCCCTGCATAGGGATTTTAAGATTAGTCAAGGTTGCTTCAAGTCCCTGCCTCAAGAATATGTGTGGTACTTCTGAAGAATAATTTTACCAATTATATCACAATCAGGATTTACAAAAGGGGCAGGGCAGAGCTGGTGTGGTGGCGCATGCTTTTAATCAGCACTTGGGAGACAGAGGCAGGTGAATTTCTGAGTTTGAGGCCAGCCTAGTCTACAGAGTGAGTTCCAGGACAGCCAGGACTACTACACAGAGAAACCCTGTCTCAAAAAACCAAAAAAAAAGGGGGGGGGAGGCAGGGCATTTTAATTCTAGTTTTAAGGAGGAAGAAGTAAATTCAAGGCCAGCCCTGTTTATATAGTGAATTTCAGGTTAGTGCAGAGATCATTTCAAAAAATAAACAAAACAAAATAAAATAAAGTAAAATAAAATTCCACTTCTCCAACTTCCCCCAAACTAGAAAGATAAGTAGTAGGTAGGGGGTGGTGTCAGGTCAAAAGTGCTCCAAAATGGCAGTGCTGGTGATATTGTCCCAAAGAGGACTTTGGCCAGGTAAACAGAAGGATTGTTATTGTGTAAACAAGCTTTCTGCTTACAAGAACAGATCTACTGAACACGAATGGGGGCAGGGGGCTATAGCTTGGCAGTAGAATACTTACCTAGTATTATACACAAGGCACTATATCTCATGTCCAGCACTGGAAAAAGACAATAGACTAGAATAGATATTGCTTCAAAGTATGAACTTTACCTCAAGTAAGATCACTGTATACTTTCTATATGTCAGGATTTGTAAATTTAATAGGTGTAACAAAAAGTTAGCTTAAGGGGTAGAGAAATGGCTCAGCAGTTAAGAGGATTGACTGCTCTTCCTAAGGTCCTGAGTTCAATTCCTAGCAACCACATGACTGTGATGCTCACAACCATCTGTAATGGGATCTGATGCCCTCTTCTGGTGTTCATGAAAGCAATGACAGTGTACTCACATCTATAAAAGAAATCAATCTTTTAAAAAAACAAGACAACAGCCGGGCAGTGGTGGCACATGCTTGTAATCCCAGCACTTGGTAGGCAGACACAGGCAGATTTCTGAGTTCCAGGACACCCTGGTCTACAGAGTGAGTTCCAGGACAGCCAGGGCTATACACAGAAACCCTGTGTCAAAACAAAAACCAAAACAAACCAAAACAAACCAAAACAAAACAAAAAACGAAAACCAAGGCAACCTGTAACAGAAACTGCTGCCAGGCAGTGGCACATGCCTTTAATCTCAGTACCTGAGAGGCAGAGTTTGAGGCATACCAAGTCTACAAAGTCAGTGCTAGGACAGACATGTCCACACAGAGAAACCCTGTCTCAAAAATCAAAATAAAACCCAAACACAGAAAGTGTTAATAGTTTAAATCTATACTTAGCTTGGCGCTGGTAGCACACGCCTTTAATCCTAGCACTTGGGAGGCAGAGGCAGGCGGATTTCTGAGTTCGAGGCCAACCTGGTCTACAGAGTGATTTCCAGGACAGCCAGGGCTATACAGAGAAACCCTGTCTGGAAAAAACAAACAAACAAACAAACAAAAATCTATACTTAAGTCATCTCAATTCACTATAGCATGCTTGATTTCAACTCTTGTTTAGGAAACTCTTTTTTAAAAGAAAAAGAAAAAAAGTGTTTGTTCTTGATGGGCTCACCTTTCAATAAACGGTATACCATGCGACTTCACTGTCATCTTGGTTAAGGTAGCCATGTGGTATAAACCAACTATGGCAGCACCCATAAAACTTGTTAGTCCGACTAAGCCCTCTGTTTATCAGTGTATTGTTACAGGATGCCCACCAGAGAAGACCACTCAGATGCAATCTATACCCAACTTAAAGTCTTTATTCCAGCCAGCTGGGGCTATACACAAGTATTGGGGAGCCCAATAGTAGCACCAAGTGTGGGATGTTAAAGACAAAAACACATTGAGGTATCTCCCTGCCAGATGGAGATGATTTTGGGCAAGCAAGCAGTTTAGCAGAAGCTAAGTTAGCTGGGTCATCTTGGCCTTGGGTTCCTAGAAGAGAACTGGGTAATTTTCCACGGAGCTTCCCATCAAGGAGATGGAATACTGATTAAACCTAAAACGGCCTCAGTAAGAATTCAAGACAGGGGCTGGAGAGAGATGGCTCAGAGGTTGAGAGCACCAACTGTTCTTCTAGAGGCCCTGGGTTCAATTCCCAGCAACTACATGATGATTCACAACCATCTATAATGAGATATGGCACCCTCTTCTGGCAAGCAGGTATATATGCAGGCAGAACACTGTACATAGTAAATAAATAGATCTTTTTAAAAATGTTTTTTAAAAAAAAGAATTCAAAGCCAGGCAATGGTGGCACACGCTTTTAATCCCAGCACTTGGAAGGCAGAGGCAGGCAGATTTCTGAGTTTGAGGCCAGCCTGGTCTACAAAGTGAATTCCAGGACAGTCTGGGCTACACAGAGAAACCCTGTCTTGAAAAACCAAACCAAACCAACCAACCAAACAAACAAAAAAAAAGAATTCAAAAGTGCATACCAAAAGGAGCATGCCATGGTTGTCTCTGGAGGGGTCCTGTGGGAAGCCTTATGTGGGAAGCCATTAGAGACCCTCACTTTGGCTGACAGGGCAAAGGCCCTGAGAAAAGCAAACAAGAGCCTCTCCTATGGGCATTGGTTTAGTCATTGTTTCGAGATAACTGCAGAATGGTCCTGCCTGCGTCAACGCCACCGCCGACTCCAGGTATCTTCATCAGATAACCTCTTCACCTCCTGCCGTAAATGCCAGGAATACCTCTGCCCCTCTTTGTCCTTGCCTTGGGGTACGCCCCTCCTGAAAGCCTTAAAACCTGTGTACCCCAGAACATTAAACGAGGCTTTGACATAACCCAGACTGACTTGTCTTTCTTGGTGCTTGGCCTCCTTCTCTCTCCCCCCCCTTTTGACCCTCAGGTAGCACCCCTTCGGGACCCTGGAATAACTGACCCGCCAGACGGGTTACAGTGGTGCCCGAACCAGGGACCCGAAGTACGGTCAACTACCGGACGACGGAGGAGAAATCCCAGGAAAAGGAATGAAGGACCCCACAGACCGCCTAGCTCGTGCGTCGCTGGAGGGGCAGGTGAGTGGCCAAACATTGTCGTCCGATTGTCATTGGGGGAAAAAAGAGGCTAAAGAGGCTTGATTCATAGGAGAAATCAAGCAATCATTCAGGGAGAGAGGAGTAAGAGTTAAGAAAAAAGATTTAATTAAGTTCTTTTGTTTTGTCATGAAAAATGCCCTTGGTTAATTTTAAGTGGACCTGATATTCACCCTCTAACTTGAAATAAGGTTGGTAAAGAAGTTAATAAGATTTTAAAAACAGGTACAGGTGAACCAATGTCTGATACATTCTTTAGTTACTAGGGGCTCATTCAGAGTGCAAACGAGGATCCTGCTAAATATTGCCTCCGCCCTTTGTCTCGGGCAGCTTCTGTGACCTTGCTTTCCCCTAAAAAGAACTCTCCAAAACCTTCCTCGGTCATATTAGACAGGTCTGAATGCCTGCCATCTGCTCCTGTAACTTCTTTTTATCCTCCGCTCCTGAGGGACCCATCCCTTGCTGATATGCCATTAAGTTAAGAGACCCCCTGGGGAGAAAGCCAACTTGGAGGAGAAAAGCTGCAGAGAGCAAGTAGCCCTCTTAAAGGAGCTACAAGGAACAAATGGTCACTCTAACTTCAAGATTTATTTCAAAGTCAAATGCCTAGAAAAAGCCAGAGCCAAAACAAGCCCCTCCACGTGGCCCGCCACCCTATACCCAGTGATAGGCATGCAGCGTGGCTCCTCTCAGCCAGGTCCCTCAGACCTTTACTGGGTCCAGGCAATCACTAGAGATCGTCCTATACTCAGCCTTAAAATAAATGGTAAAAGCTTTGAGGGCATCTTAGACTCAGGTGCCGATTCTACTGTGATCTGGCAATGTGCTTGGCCCCCTGCTTGGCCATTGCAATCCTCTCTGCAGGGGATTGGATAACCAAAAAAAAAAAAAAAAAAAAAAAAAAAAAAAAAAAAACTCTCCAGAGCTCACAGTTACTGACTTGGGAGGACAGTGAGGGAAATAATGAAATACTGGCTCTACTCAGCCCTTCATGGTCCCTGGCTTCATGGTCCCTGGTCTGCCTGTTAACCTCTGGGGAAGAGACATTCACTCTCAAATGAAAGTCCTTATGTGTGGTCCCAATGAGGTTACTGCTCAACAAATGCTCTCCCAGGGCTATCTCCCTGGACAGGGACTAGGCAAAAATGGACAGGGGGGGCCCATGCAGGTAGAAGTCAGAGACTGCTGCTGAAGCGGCCGGAGAAAAACTGCTCATGAGCAGCATGTAAGACCTGGACTCTCCGCCCACCCCTCTCCACAGGTGTGTGTGTTCGACTAGGCATCCTCCTCCCCCCTTGTTAAATCTTAAACAAGAGAAAAAGCAGGTTACAGAAAAGCAGTTTTTCCATGTGTAGGACACGGTATCAAAAATAATAATAATAATAATGGTTAGAAGCTATTTCAAAACTCTCCTGGAAAGGAGAAGAAAATGGGAGACGTCCTGTTTTCTCTCTGAAACCTACTGGAGATCTCCTAAGTTCAGGTTAAGATATTTGGATCTTTTGGGGAACATCAAGTTCCCTCGCTGTCTATTGTACGTCTTTGGTGCACCAAAACTTGTCTATATGTGTGTCAATTCATGTTGTCTATTGTTTTGTTTGGCTGAATGATTGGTTGTTTTTATGTTTTATGTAAAAAAAAAAAATGGTAAAAAGGCATTATCTTGCTGGCAGTCCTGCCAATTGTGGTTTA
The DNA here is from genome assembly GCF_947179515.1 of Apodemus sylvaticus. Lineage (NCBI taxonomy): Eukaryota > Metazoa > Chordata > Mammalia > Rodentia > Muridae > Apodemus > Apodemus sylvaticus. The sequence continues at coordinate 140,669,114 of NC_067474.1, forward strand.
CACAGAGGAGGCTAATTTGAGGTGCCTCACATTCTAAGGTAGGAGTCAAAGACAGCTGGGAAAAAAAAGCTGCTTCTTAAAGGCCCAGGAGCTGGACAAGTGGAAATGGTTAATTCTCCTAGAAAAATTTCTATCATGATGATGACTGGGTTCAAAGTGCTTTATTCCTCTGAAGTTACAGCTAGAAAAAAATATATATTTGGTTTAAATTTATGAGATTTGTATGATCGCTTCATTTTTATTTCTAATTAGTCTTAAAGGTATAAATGTTTTATACATCTTGACGATAGAGTTATAAATTAATTGGTTATGATTTAAAAGGTATAATGTTATTAAAAAAAGGTTAGTTTAAAACTGGTGATTCAGTGTTGGGGCCATCTTAACTAGCTACACATGGCATGATGCAACCCAGGAAATACAGGCCTCTAAGATGCTTTTAAATTGACATGGTATTTTGTGTGAATCTTGGCCTGGAGATTGGATTTATAAGAAATACGATTTAAAATAATGTCTCTTCAATAAGTTACAAAGTCATACATTCAAACACAAGATGATGGACAAACTTTACAATATAAAATGTGTTTACCATTAATTTTAAAGAGAAAAGATTATTGAAAACTGGGTTTTGCTTTCAACAAATTGTAGTTATGCTTTGATATTACAGGTTCCTTTTTTATTTGACCTCCATACAATAGGGTCTGATTACAGGCTACTCCTTGCAGGACCGGTGGGTGTAGGTCTGGCCTTAGAGATAACAAACTCAGATCAGGAGATTTACATTTGAGTTAATACAAAGCTCAGAGCTGTCTCAAAGCTACTCAAAGCTGCAGAGGCTTGAGAGATGCAGCTTTGTCTTGCAGGCCTCACTTAGTTTCTGGCCAAAAGAACATTTTTTTTTTTCAAGACAGGGTTTCTCTGTGTAGCCCTGGCTGTCCTGGGACTCACTCTATAGACCAGGCTGGCCTTGAACTCAGAAATCCGCCTGCCTCTGCCTCCCAGAGTGCTGGGATTACAGGCGAGAGCCACCACCGCCCAGCTCAAAAGAACATTTTTAACAGATTCATACAGATGTGATTCAAAATGAAGTTCAAACTTAGATCTAAAATTTGGCCTGCCTACTACATACAAAACTATTATAGATTTAAGATTTTCATTAGAAGGTTATTCCTCAAGAAATGGCTTGCTCTTAACATTGGACTTTTAAAATTTTTAAGAAAATGATTTTCAAAAGGTGTTAAGGTAAATTTTTGGCTAAGACACTGCTTTAAGTTTGTCATTTAAGCCTCTAAGGTTCTCAAGATGGATACAAAACAAATACTGAGAGACACAACTTGGAGAAAGCTACCATAAGTATTTGTCAACAGTTTATGATATATGCTCACTTCCATTCCTTAACAAAGAGAACATTAATATAAAATCTCTCCAAATAAGGTTTTGACATCCTCCAATAAAGATTTGATATAATAATAAAATGTTACAAAATAAAATCATAAAAATATTTTTTAAAAGACTGTTTTAAGAGCATGATAAAATGTTTGTTCCTTATTTTAAACAGCAATCGAATTGATTATTATTAATTGTTAATCTATTACGTGACAAGCCTTTTTGACAAAATTAATAATTGTTATCTAAAAGATAAATTGTTAAAAATTTGCCTCTATACATGTTTTTATATTGTTATAGATTTATATATACATCCTATAAAAATACATCTACTATGGGAGTAAAGCTCACATAATTAGATCACATGTTTATTCTTTTGAGTGTCCCCTTGCTTCAGCACAGATAATTGAATTGGGTGCTGTAGCTGTTCTTTTAAAATGTTAAAAATCAAACTTTTGATTTTTATATTAATAATATACATATATAGCTCATGGCTTGCAATTGCTTAAAGTTGTTTCTTTTTAATGATACTAATTCTTAACTTTTACAATTATTTATACAAATACAATTCAAAAAATTAATCAAAAATATACATACGACTATTGACAGCTTTTCAAGCTTTCTAGTTATAACTGCTTTAACATAAGAAACAAAATATAAAATTAGTCATTACATATGTTATTTTTTAATACTAAATGTTCCAAATCAGATTAAGACAAATATTATAACTGATTATTATAATCAGTCACTTGAGATGTCTTATTAACAATTTGATATTAGTCATATTACTGAGATTCCTCATAATTCACAAAGACAAGATATTATAAAACAGGCCCATAAAACTTTACAACAATATTTTTATAATAAAAGAGGGGAGAATCACATCTCTATATACCATAAAATTTTTAACTTTTAATGCTAGGGATCTCTCTGAGTGTGGAGAAGAGGGCATGTTTGTGTTTTTTCTACAGGATGCTGAAGGAACATGCTAGCTGCCAGAGTGGTTAAGGAGAGATGCTGATCATTGAAAATGGCCACAGTCCTCAACACCTTTGGATGCTTCTTACTAATGCTGACACCACAGATAACTACGGACTCAACATCCCTCTTTGCATGGCAATTTTATTTAGCTAAAGATTAAACAAATTATAAACAGATCAAGGGGAAATATTGGCTACTGCTGATTGCCCCCTTCAGGGTGTCAAAAGGCCATATATTTAAATTTTACAGATTTCAAGTGTAGACCAGATAGAATGTGGCCTGCCATTTATTTTCTTTAAGACATCCACAGGCATTGCCTCCCTTGTTACCTTTCAACAGAATCGACAACAATACTATTTACTTAGTGCTGCCATTGATAAGGACCTGGCCGAACTCAGAGATGGTTTAGCTAATTTAAAAGACTCTGTCGCCTCCTTATCAGAAGTAGTATTACAGAACAGGAGAGGTCTTGATTTACTCTTCCTGAAGGAGGGAGGACTCTGCGCAGCCTTAAGGGAAGAATGCTGTGTTTATGTAGACAAGACAGGCCTGGTAGATGACAGCCTGAGGAGAGTAAAAGAAAGTTTAGAGAAACGCAATAGAGAAGGAGAACAACAGGAGTCTTGGTATAAAAATTGGTTCTCCACATCCCCGTGGCTTTCTACCCTACTACCTTCTATCCTAGGACCCTTCATGGGGTTATTGCTGTTAATCTCCTTTGGTCTCTGGGCTTTTCAACGATTAACCCACTTTGTTAAATCACAAATAGATTCTACCCTACCCAAGAATTGTATCTCGGTACAGTATCATCGTTTGGACGCAGCAGACACGATGGAACCGGGTAGACGAGACGGCTCAGCAGAAACAACCGCAGCACCTGCCACGGAGAGGCTCGATTTCAATAAGCTCCTTTGATGAGGCTCTGCCTGGCTCCCACCTATTCATCCCTGGGCTTATCTAAAGTGGGGAGCTGACCCAAGGTAGCCGTCTTAAAGATGGGCAACCTCCTCCATACCCTGACCAACCTAAGACACGGGGCCTTGAGGATGACAAAGTAACCCTACAATGGGTAAGGCAGAGGGAAAGAGAGGATGATCCTAAGAGATGGCTACACATTTTCGGTCTGGCCCCCTTGCCCAGTATTTCCCCCAAACCTCTCCACTTCTAATATAAGGAAAAAGGGGGGGGGAATGTGGGAAGCCATTAGAGACCCTCACTTTGGCTGACAGGGCAAAGGCCCTGAGAAAAGCAAACAAGAGCCTCTTCTATGGGCATTGGTTTAGCCATTGTTTCGAGATAACTGCAGAATGGTCCTCCCTGCGTCAACACCACCCGCCAACTCTGGGTTTCTTCATCAGATAAACTCTTCACCTCCTGCTGTAAATGCCAGGAATACCTCTGCCCCTCTTTGTCCTTGCCTTGGGGTACGCCCCTCCTGAAATCCTTAAAACCTGTGTACCCCAGAACATTAAATGAGGCTTTGTCATAACCCAGACTGACTTGTCTTTCTTGGTGCTTGGCCTCCTTCTCCCCCCCCCCTTTTGACCCTCAGGTAGCACCCCTTCGGGACCCAGGAATAACTGACCCACCGGACGGGTTACAGCCTTACACATACAGAGGCAGATGCTAGCAGCCAACCATGGTCTAGGTGTGGAGTCCCCAATGGAGGAGTTGGAGGGTGGTCCGGAGGAGCTGAAGGGGTCTACAACCACATGGGAATAACAAAGATGTAGGCCACCCAGATGCCTCAGGACTCCCAGGGACTAAATCATCAACCAAGGAGTATATATGGTTCTAGCCAAAAATGTGGCAGAGGAATGCCTTGTCGGGCATCAGTGGGAGGAGTGGTCCTTGGTCAGGTGAAGGCTCAATAGATGCCCCAACAAAGGGAAATGTGTGTGGGGGGGGTTCGGGTGGAGGGCATATACTTGGAGGCTAGGGGTGGGAGGAGGGGTTGGGGGTTTTCGGGGAGGGAGGAAACCGGAAAAGGTTTTACCATTTGAAATGTAATGAAGATTATATTCAATTAAAAAAAAAAAAAGAATTCAAGGGCTGCTTTAATCCCAGCACTTGGGAGGCAGAGGCAGGCAGATTTCTGAGTTCAAGGCTAGCCTGGTCAACAGAGTGAGTTCCAGGACAGCCAGGGATACACAGAGAAACCCTGTCTCAAAAAAAAAGGAATGCAAGGACTGGAGAGTAGTTAAGTGCACTGACTGCTCTTCAGGAAGTCCTGAGTTCAAATCCCAGCAACCACATGGTGGCTCACAACCATCTATGATGAGATCAGATGCCCTCTTTTGGTGTGTCTGAAGACAGCTACTGTGTACTACATATAATAAAAATAATGAAAATTTAAAAAAGAATTCAAGATGGAAGAACTTTTGCACTGTCTTTCCCTGTTACCTGTTCTGGGGGCGGGGAGGGGGCCATAGCTGGTCCTAAAGACCAGTAGCTTAACTGAGCTCATTTTTTGTTTCATGTATTTGGCCATAAAGTTGAAGATCTAGGGTCCTACTGTGAGCCCAATCAGGATAAGAATCAATGGTCCAGCTAATGCTGATAGCAAGGTGGTCTGCCATTGGGCCAGATAAATAGAGACTGTATTCTTCTCTCCAAAGATAAGTATCTACAACTGTCCCTTTTATGCTCACATCTCTAAAAGTGGGCATAAAAGAGCAAGATTTAGATGGATTATGGCTGCTCATTTATAGTCAGTTGACTATCCCCTTCCCTATGTCTGTTTATCTTAATTCTCAAATCCAGATAGTGGGACAGTGAAGGTTGTAGGCTCCTGTCTCCATACAAACAGAAAGGAAAATGAAGAGCACAGTATCATATTCTAGCTTCTGGATTCCAAGTCAGTCTTATCTTTAGGGGTCTGAAGTCCAATCAATGGTCTGTCTTTCATAGCCCTTAGCAGCCTTCTTTAATTTGGAGTGATGAATGCAGGGGTGACAGCAACCACTTCCACAGCAGGTAAGGTGGTGAGGATAACTGAGTAGGGGTCCTTCCAGGCAGGTCCCAGAGCCCAGGCAGGGATCCTTTTTATCCAACCCAAGTCTCCTGACTGGAACTGGGTCAGAAGTGAAGGATGGCGGGATTCCCTTCATAGTCAAGTCAGTGGTCTAGTGAGCTTCCTACAAAGCCTGCCAGATGCTGAGAAGGCTGTGATTAGACATTTTTGTCAGAATATCTCAAGAGTGTGGAGAGGTTTGGAGGTGGTCTTCCAAACATAATTTCAAAAGGAGCGATTCTCTCCTAGTAAGAAGTACACTGAGGGTCTGAAGAGCTGACTCAACCAACAGTTAAGAGCACTGTCTACTGCTCTTTCAAAGGTCCTGAGTTCAATTCCCAGCAACCACATGGTGGTTCACAACCATCTATACTAGGATCTAATGTCCTCTTCTGGCATGCAGATGCATAAGCAGATAGAGCACGCATGTACATTACATAAATGAATAAATAAATAAATAAATAAATAAGAGGGGGAAGGACACTGAGCCCTGAGCATGTCAAGGGGGAAGAAGTTAGTCCACTTTTTGCCGTTTTCCAGGTCTAATTTCATCAGTGTCTCCTTGAGAGTTTTAGTCATCCCTTCTACCTGACATAGCTCTGTGGCCTATTCATACGGTGTAATTTCCAATTGATTTTTAATACTTTTGTCAGATTTTTAGACATTTTGACTACCAGGCCATTGTCAGACCTCAAATCTAGGGGCAGTCCAAATCTAGGAATTATTTTCTGAAGAAGTTTCTTAGTGCCTGTTGGAGCTGGCTCTGTTTGGGTGGGGTAGACATCCACCCAACCTGAGAAAGTGCCTATAAAGACCAGCAAAAAACTTATAGTAAAAGCCAGTAGGCCTAATTTCAGTGAAGTCTCACTCCCAATGTTCCCCAGGCCGACTTCCTCGAGCCTGGGTCCCATGTGGGAACTTCCTTCCCCTTTTGGGGGTTTATCTAAGCACAAGTACAATGTCTAAAAGTGGTGTCATTAATCAGTCTTTCCATGTTGGAACGTAATACCCAGGTCTGAGGAGTTCAGCAGTTCTGTGGTCCCTAGGTGGGTGGCTTGATGGAGAACTGTAACAAGTTGCCTTCTCAGCTTAGATGTCTGGCAGCATCCACAATCCTTGTTTATCTTGTGTGGGCAGGTCTTCTTCTGCACTGTTGTTACTCTCACCTGGGGTGTGTTTTGGGTGGTCCAGGAATCTGGGTTACAGTTGGGCTACCAAGACTTGAAGAGACCCCACTAATTCCAGGGTGGCCACGTTAGCCACTCTGTTACCTCTGGCTTTAGGGGGAATCTCCTTTTTGATGCCCTTTGCAATGAAATATCTTCTTGGGTAGCCAGACAGCTTCTGTAGTGGCTATTCTTGGTTGTCAGTTTGACTATATATGGAATGAACTCTGACCTGGGTCTCAGCATGGAGATCTTGAGGCATAGTGACTGTGAATCCCAGAAGATTAAGACAGGGAGATCTCTGAGTTCAAGGTCATCTGGACAAAGCAAGTCCCAGATCCAGGTGTGGTGGCACACACCTTTAATCTGGATCACACTTTCTGCTGGAGACCTACTTAAGGACATTGGAAGAAGGAAGATTTGCTCTCTTCTTCGCCTGCTTGCCTTGTGGGACTGAGCAATGCTAGATCCTTGGACTTCATTCACATCTGCTGCTGACCATTGCTGGTAGTTGAACTACAAATTGTAAGTCATCAACAAATTCCCTTACTATAGAGAGACTACCCATAAGTTCTGTGGCTCTAAAGAACCCTGACTAATACAGCTTCCAATATAGTTAAGATTTCTTTTGTTTTATTTCTTTTCCTTCTATGGGTAACAATCCTCTTTCCCTGTATAGAACCACATGGACAATAAGCCATGATGAAAGCATATAGGCAATCAATGTATATAGGATAGTCTTGTCTTTCTCCCGGCAGAATCAAAGCTAAAAGCTCAGCTTATTAAGCTAAGGTTACCCTGCTTAAAGATTGTGCTCAGATAGTCTTGCCTTGGGTCACCATCACTGCTCACATGCACCTGATCCCTTCTTGGATGAGACATCTTCCATCTGTGACCAATACCTCATCTGTTGTTACCAATGGGACATCAGTAAGATCAGGCCTGATGGACTGGACCAGGTCGGTCACCTCAAGAGCTATAAGGGTTCTGCAGAGTCGTTTTCCCCAGGAAACTAGCAAGATTGAGGGTTGATGTCTTGTGGAACCAAGTGCAGTGTTGGTCTAGAAGGAGGACTTAGTATTGGGTCACCTGGGACTCAAGCATCCATCTCTGGGTGTCCCTTTCAAGATAATTATGGATATACATCGGTTCTTACACCGACAATCAACAAATAATGGCACTTCTCTTCATCTTTCCTCCTTCCTTTTGCTCCTCCTCTTTCTTCTCCTCTGTCTCCTCTTCTCTTTTGCTATACCCAGGATTAAACACAGAACTTTACACAGCTACAGTGTACTCATATACATATAAATAAATAAATCCTTAGGAAAAAGAGGAAAGAAAAGAAAATATCAGTAGGGGGCTGGGATGTAGCAGAGTGGTATAGTGCTTGCCTACCAGGTACAGACTCCTGGGTTTGATCCCAGTGGTGGCTTAAATGAGAAACGGTTCTCATACAGTCAACCAGTTTGCACTCTGCTTTGTGTTTGAGGTTGAAACATGACCTCTCCTGCTTCTGCCATCATGGCTTCTAATTATTACTATGCCTCCTCCTAGCCTAAGAACCATGATGCGTTCTTATCCCTCTGGAAGCATAGCCCCAAATAAACCCCTATCTTCTATAAGATGCCTTGGTCATTGCATTTTACCACAACAACATAAAAATAACTAATGCAATCCCTCTCGAGAAGAGGGAAATGGGGGAGACTGGTTCACTAAGAAATGCCAGTCTTCCAGATGTTGGCATATTTGTCATAAGGTGGTTAAAAGCCAGAGGCTGGAAAGTTCAGGTAGTAAAATCCATGCCATCGGGAAGTCTTGAATTTGAGCTCTAGAATCCCATTTTTAAAGAGTAAGGCATGTTGCTTACGCTTATAACCCCGTGCTGGGGACGCAGAGATATGTGGATCATCGGAGCTTGCTAGTCAGCCAGACTACAGCTTAACTGGGGAGTCAAAACACAAGGTGATTGCCAGGTATGGTGACCCAGGTCTTGAATCTCAGCGTTCATGCTCAGGGTAGAGTAAATAGAAATCTGAGTTTGGAGTTGGCCAAGATCCAGGATAGCAAAAGCTCCACAGACAAACCCAGTCTCAAAAATCAAAACAAGGGCCGGGCGGTGGTGGCGCACTCCTTTAATCCCAGCACTTGGGAGGCAGAGGCTGGCCCCGAGTTCGAGGCCAGCCTGGTCTACAGAGTGAGTTCCAGGACAGCCAGGGCTACACAGAGAAACCCTGTCTCAAAAAACCAAAACCAAAAAACAAAAACAACAACAAAAAAAATCAAAACAAGGGGCTTCCACAGGTCCTGAGTTCAATTCCCAGCAATCACGTGGTGACTCACAACCATCTGTAACGGGATCTGATGCCCTCTTCTGGTGTGTATATGAACACAGTGATGGTGTACTCATATACATAAAAATAAATAAATAAATCAAAAACCAAAACAAAACAGGGTAGATATCTCCTGAGGTACATGGAATAGCATCTAAGCATATCGTCTGGCCTTCACACTGTATACAATAAAAATAAGAGTTGGAGAGATGGCTCAGAGGTTAAGGGAATTTCCTCTTTTTCTAGAAGACTTTGACCAGAGTTTGGTTAGGATCCTGTCTTAGGGTTTCCATTCCTGCACAAACATCATGACCAAGAAGCAAGTCGGGGAGAAAAGGGTTTATTCAGCTTACACCTTTCACATTGCTGTTCATCATCAAAGGAAGTCAGGACTGGAACTCAAGCAAGTCAGGAAGCAGGAGCTGATGCAGAGGCCATGGAGGAATGTTACTTACTGGCTTGCTTCCGCTGGCTTTTTCAGCCTGCTCTCTTATAGAACCCAAGAATACCAGCCCAGGGATGGTACCACTCACAAGGGGCCCTCCCCATTTGATCACTAATTGAGAAAATGCCCCACAGCTGGATCTCATGGAGGCACTTCCCCAACTGAAGCTCCTTTTTCTGTGATAACTCCAGCCTGTGTCAAGTTGACACACAAAACCAGCCAATACAATTGACCCCTTGTTAACTTGACACACAAACACATCACTATTAAGCCTCAACCCTTGCTTTCTTTTTCATCCTCAAGATCTAAATTACTTTAAAAGTCCCACAGTCGGGGTTGGGGATTTAGCTCAGTGGTAGAGCACTTGCCTAGCAAGCGCAAGGCCCTGGGTTCGGTCCTCAGCTCTGTTAAAAAAAAAACAAAAAAACAAAAAAAAAAACAAAAAAAAAACAAAAAGTCCCACAGTCTTTACACATTAAAAGTTCAACCACTTTAAAATGTCCAATATCTTTAAAATTCAGTCTTTTAAAAATTCAACATCTCTTAACTGTGGGCTCCACTAAAATACTTTCTTCCTTCAAGAGGGAAACATATCAGGGCACAGTCACAACCAAAAGCAAAACTCAAACTCCAATGGTTCAATGTCTGGGATCCAACTCACGATCTTCAGGGCTCCTCCAAGGGCTTGGGTCACTTCTCCAGCTCTGCCCTTTGTAGCACACAGCTTGTCTTCTAGGCTCCAGCTGCCTGTACTCCACTGCTGCTGCTGTTCTTGGTGGTCATCGCATGGTACTGGCATCTCCAAAACATTGCTATCTTTCACTGTAATTAGGCTTCACCAATAGCCTCTCATAGGCTCTCTTCAGGGTGACAAGCCTCTGTTCCTATGCATGACCCCTTCAAGTCCTGGGCCATCAATTGCAACTGAGGCTGCACCTTCACCAATGGCTTTCCGTGGCCGGCCTCTCACTATGCCAAGAGCCTCAGCTGCTCTTCACGACCCCTTCATGCCTTCAAAACCAGTACCACCTGGGTGACCTGTGGCTATCTCTGGAACACAGCCTCTGTGCTCTCAGAAAACACTTCCCAGAAAATTTCACCTCAGTGATGCTGGTTTCTTCTTAATCACCACTAATTTCTTAGCTCCAGCTAACCAGCATCAATAATAGTCCCCGTGACACAAGGCTCGATTTAGTGGTTCTGGTATCTTGTTAATCACAGCTGATTCTTCAGCCCCAGCTAACCAAAACCACAGAATCTTCACAATCAACATGGCCCTGATAAGGTCTTTAATCTTCACTCTGAAATTTCACAAGCCAGGCCTCCATCTTCTGCAATGTTCTCAACATTATCTTCCAAGCTCCTACAGAACATTCCACAGAGCTCTTAACACCGAATGGATCATCTAGCCCAAAGTTCCAAAGTCCTTCCACAGTCCTCCCCAAAACATGGTCAGGTTGTCACAGGAATACCCCACTACACTGGTACCAATTTGTCTTAGTCAGGGTTTTTATTCCTGAACAAAACATCATGACCAAGAAGCAAGTTGGGGAGAAAAGGGTTTATTCAGCTTACAGTTCCACATTGCTGTTCATCATCAAAGGAAGTCAGGACTGGAACTCAAGCAGGTCAGGAAGCAGGAGCTGATGCAGAGGCTATGGAGGGATGTTACTTACTGGCTTGCTTCCCCTGGCTTGCTCAGCCTGCTCTCTTATAGAACCCAAGAGCACCAGCCCAAAGGTGGTACCACCCACAAGGGGCTCTCTCCACTTGATCACTAATTGAGAAAATGCCCCACAGCTGGATCTCATGGAGGCACTTCCCCAACTGAAGCTCCTTTCTCTATGATAACTCCAGCCTGTGTCAAGTTGACACACAAAACCAGTCAGTACAGATCCCAATATCCATGTCAAGTAACTTAGAAGTACCTGTCACTCCTGTTCCAGGGCATCCAACACCACCTTCTTCTGCCTTTCACAGGTGCTCAATCACAGGAGGCATACACAGAGACACCCACACACATACAAAATAAAATAAAAATAATAAAATCTAGGTACGGTGAGTCATATCTATAATATAATCCCAACACTTGATAGGCTGAGTGGGAACATTGCTTCAAGTTAAATATAAGCCTTAGCTGTCCATTAAGTCACAGGAGAGCCAGGGCTGTATAGCAAGATCTTATCTCAGAAAAAGGAAGGGCTGGAGAGATGACTCAGCAGTTAAGAGCACTGGTTGCTCTCCCAGAGGTCCTGAGTTCAATTCCCAGCAACCACATGGTGGCTCACAACCATCTGTAATGGCATCCGACGCCCTCTTCTGGTGTGTCTGAGGACAGCTACAGTGTACTCACGAACATAAAATAAATAAATAATTTAAAATAGAAAGAAAGAAAGAAAGAAAGAAAGAAAGAATAAAAGAGAGGAGATTCAAGATGTGCTTCAGAGACACCCTGAGGAGCCTGACCCAAGGAGGTCCCAAGGGGAGATAGACGGTGGGAGAGTGTGAGCCTGCAGGGCATGCAGCATCTCTGGGTCAACTGAACACGTCAGGTCTTATGGGAAAGTGCTTTTAAAAAGTGGTTTCACGGGATGGAAAAAAAGATGGCAGAAGCCTTGCTCACTCACCTGCTAAAGAGAAGTGGAGCCGGTGGTGCAGGCGCAGCTTCATCAGACAGCGAACACATTGTTGCTAAGTGAGGTCAGTCCTCCTGCCACGGAGAGGCTTGGCCGCACTGGGCCTGCCTCCCAGCTGCCTGTGGGCTGCAAGCATTATGGTGTTTCCGGGTACCGGTCAGACAGCTGGTGCTGAGGGCAGGGTGGTATGCAGTAGCCTGGAGCTCCTTCCCCACCCCTCTCCCCCCATTACCATGACTCTCGGCAGCAGTAGAAAGTTCGAGACGAGATGAAGATTGAGTCTCTCAAGGGATTTTTGTGGTCTGTGCGGCCGCAGGCCATTTTGATGTCCAGTTCCTCTGGAGGCAGTGTGGATGTCTATGACCCTAACTGCCGCCAGAAACCATGAAGTCCACGATCCGTGCTGCCGCTGGTTGCTCTGAGCAAGGGAACTTCTTTTGCAGAGGAATCGATGACTGCAGACTCATCATAGCTGAGAAGGAAAGACATTGAAGGCTTCTGTGACAACCTCCTCCCTAACCCAAGAGAAACACACAGTCCAGACAGGAAGCTATTGAAGAGATTCTTTAAAACTGTGTCAAAAGTTGATCAAGTACAGCTCTTCAATTCACAGTTGATAGTTTCAGTGGAGGGGTGGAAAAGAGCTCAATTTTCTTTAAGATTTTATTTATTTGGGCTGGAGAGATGGCTCAGCTGGTAAGAGCACCGACTGCTCTTCCAAAGGTCATGAGTTCAAATCCCAGCATCCACATGGTGGCTCACAACCATCCGTAAAGAGATCTGACACCCTCTAATGGCAGCTGAAGACAGCTACAGTGTACTTACATATAATAAATAAATAAATATTTAAAAAAAAGATTTTATTTATTTATTTATTTATTTATTTAAAGATTTGTTTTATTTATTTTATGTATGTGAGTACACTGTCACTCTTTTCAGACACTCCAGAAGAGGGCATTGGATCCTGTTACAGATGGTTGTGAGCCACCAAGTGGTTGCTAGGAATTGAACTCATGACCTCTGGAAAAACAGCCAGTGTTTTTAACCACTGATCTCTCCAGCCATATGTGTGTGTGTGTGTGTCTGTATGTGTGTGTATACACACTTCAGACACATCAGAAGAGGGTATCAGATCCCATTACAGATGGTTGTGAGCTGGGATTTGAACTCAGGATCTTTGGAAGAACAGTCAGTGCTCTTAACCACTGAGCCATCTCTCCAGCCCAGACTCAGTTATCATTAAGGGGCTGGTTATTGAGAGTTTGACCATGCTCCAGACATGGTGGTACAGTCCATTGATCCCAGCATTCAGGAGGCAGAGCCATACAGATCTGAGTTCAAGGTCAATCTACAGAGCAAGTTCCAGAACAGCCAAGCTTAGGCCGTGAAGAAGTTGGAAAACAGAAAGTTGCCGATAGTATAACAGAACAAGGGGGTCATGTTCCAGCTCCAGCAAGGAAGCAGCGTTTGGCAGTTTTGGTCATGTGGCTCTGGCTTTAGAGTCAAAAATAAAAGAGACTGCTGGAACAAGTGATGCTAGTTAGCTAGAGTTAAGAAATTAGCAGTGATTAAGAGGCCAGAAAGCCGGGCAGTGATGGCGCATGCCCTTAATCCCAGCATTTGGGAGGCAGAGGCAGGTGGATTTCTGAGTTCAAGGTGAGCCTGGTCTATAGAGTGAGTTCCAGGCAGGGCTATGCAGAGAAACCCTGTCTCAGGAAAGAGAGAGAGAGAGAGAGAGAGAGAGAGAGAGAGGGAAACAACACTGAGGTGAATCTTCTGGGAAGTATTTTCTAAGAACACAAAAAAGCTATGTTCCAGGCTGGAGAGATGGCTTAGAGGTTAAGAGTGCTGGCTGTTCTTCCAGAGGTCCTGAGTTCAAATCCCAGTAACCACACGGTGGCTCATAATCATCCATAATGAGATCTGGTGCTCTTTTCTGGCCTGCAGGCATAGGTGCAGGCAGGACATTGTATATGTAATAAATAAATAAATAAATAAATCAGAAGAAAAGGAAGAGGAAGAAGAGGAAGAAGAAGAAGAAGAAGAAAAAGAAGAAGAAGAAGAAGAAGAAGAAGAAGAAGAAGAAGAAGAAGAAGAAGAAGAAGAAGAAGAAGAAGAAGCTGTGCTCCAGAGATAGCCAAGGTTATACCTTGTGCTGCAGCTGGACTTGGTAATGTGTAAGAATCACCCAGGTGATACTAGTTTTGAAGGCATGAAGGGTTCATGGAGAGACCAGGGAAGGCCATTGGTGAAGGTTCCGCCTCAGTTGCAGTTGATGGCCCAGGACTGAAGGGGTCATGCAAAGGAGTTGAGGCTTGATACCTCAACTATGCCTATGAGAGCTTATGAGAGGCTGTTGGTGAAGTCTAGTTGCAGCAGAAGACCCCAATGTACTAGAGAAGCCAGTACCATGGAATGATCACCAAGGACAGTAGCAGCAGTAGTGTGGAATCAACCAGAGCCTAGAGTGCTACAGAGCTGGAGATGTGACCCAAGACCTTTGGAGGAGCCCAGAAGATCATGTGTGGATCCCATACATTGGAACAAGAAAATCTAATATTAAAGTTGCCTTGGAGACCCCAAGATGTTTGAGATGCCAGAGCCATGAGATATCTGCTGAGGAAAGCTGCTAACAGGGAGAGGAATCAGCCAAAGAGAATTGTGCTACAGTCAACAAAGATGAAGGGAGTTGGAGATCTGAAGAGGGCTTTCACATCATATATGGAGATGCAAAGTTTGGAATTTGCCTATATGGTTTTTATCTTGTTTATTCCAGTATTTACTTACAATGACATTTTGGAATGGTAGTGTATACACTGTGATGTCTAAGGTATGTGATATGCTTTTTGATTTGACTTTAATAGGGGACTACAGTTAAGTAATAGAATGAATCCCAGAAAAGAATTTGAACTTTTGACTTTTAACATTGTTGAGACAGCTATAGACTATAGGGACTTTTGAAGTTTGACTAAATGTATTTTGCACTATGCTATGTTTAGGTAGGGACCCAATAGACTCATAAGTTTGAACAATCCTATATGGAGGCTAGGGAGTGGAATATGGTGGTTTGAATATGTTTGGCCCAGGGAGTGGCATTATTTGGAGGTGTGGTCTTATTGGAATAGGTGTGGCCTTGTTAAAGGAAGTGTATCACTATCAGGTGGGCTTTGAGAGTTTACTCCTAGGTGCCTGAGGAAGCCAATCTTCTCCCAGCAGCCTTCAGATGAAGGTATAGAACTCTTAGCAACTCCTGCACCATGCCTGCTTGGACACTGCCATGCTCCTGCCTTGATGATAACGGACTGAACCTCTTAACCTCTAAACTAGTTCCAATTAAATGTTGTCCTTATAATAGTTACTTTGATCATAGTGTCTGTTCACAGCAGTAAGACCCTGGTATTGGTACCAGTGACTGGGGCATCACTGTGATAGCCCTGACCACATTTTTGTTTGGAAGAATGGTGGATTTGACCTTGAATGGGAACCTTGGATTTGAAAAGCCATGGAATGCTTTAAATGGGGCTTAATGAACCATCCTAGTAGGAATGTGGAAGATGGAGGTGCTGAGGGTGATTTGAACTGTGTAAGTCTGCTGGCCCAATGGAGAAGACTGGGGAAGAATATGGCTGCACTGAGACAGGAGGATCAGAAGTTCAAGCTCATCATTCTTCATCAGCTCTATAGCAAGGGCTACACAAGACGCTGTTTGGGGAGAGGTGTGAAAAAGAAGGACAAGAAATCAGAAAGCAAATAGAATTAGATCCAATCTCACCTAGGCATGTCCTTGAAATAACCATATTTGACGGTACAGTACAGAGTTATGCTGTGTGCCCAAACCCCCAAGTTAGGCACAGAGAGTATTAAAAAGGACTGCAGTTGACAGTTGAGATTTTTATCAAATTAAGACAGATAGCTGTTATACTTCATCAAGAGTATGGTGTGAAAGGATGGTTTGGGGGCCACTGTGCTAAGGGCAACATTTGCCCAGGATTAATTAGCTGATTAACTGCATGGCTACCTTGCTAACACAACTTAAAAAGACAAGAAATAAGTTTACTGAAGCTGTTGGTTTCAAGCAGGAGCCTAAAGAAATGTCTTTCTATGGTCTGTTGGCCATTTCAGAAATTTGTAAATCTAATGGTCAATTCATTAGAAAGAAACATCTGGAAAAAAGAAAAAAAAAAGACAAGAAATAGAAAACAAAATGGTGGGCTGGAGACATGACTCAGCAGTTAAAGGCACTGACTACTTTTCTGAAGGTCCTTAACTTCAAATCCCACATGGTGGCTCGCAACCATCCATAATGAAATCTGACGCCCTCTTCTGGTGTGTCTGAAGACAGCTACAGTGTACTTAGATATAATAAATAAATAAAACGGGTTGGGGATTTAGCTCAGTGGTAGAGCACTTGCCTAGCAAGCTCAAGGCCCTGGGTTCGATCCTCAGCTCTGTTTAAAAAAAAAAAAAGACAAAGTAATAAATAAAATAAACCTTTAAAAAAGAGAATAAAATAAATAAATCTTAAAACAAAACAAAACAAAACAAAATGGTGCAGCTACTGTGGAATATGAAACAGAGCCTACGGAGCCAAGCCCCTGGAAACATGACTGCTACCCCAGCTTCGGAAGCAGAAGGGGAAAGAGCTCCAGAGTACTGATACATTGTGGTGCCAGCCTTATATTCTCACTCTTGGGGAGGCAGGAGCAGGCAGAGTTCTGTGAGTTCCCGGGCAACTAGGGCTCAGTCGGGAGACCTTGTGTCCAAAATAGTACAGAAAGAAATAAGTAAAACAAAAACAAACAAAAATCACATATAAAGCAAACACTGGGCTGTAGCTCACCAGCAGAAAGCTTACCTAGCATCACCTTTTAGACATTATGCTGTGTGTAATAAGTCACTTATAAACTGGGTGTGGTGGTACCCAGTTCTTAGGAAGACAAAGGCAGGCACAGATCTATAGAGTGAGTTCCAGGACAGCCAGGGCTACACCAAGAAATCTTGTCTCAAATAAACAAAACAAAACAAAGCAAAAAACTGTATGTAGTAATAAATTCCGTAGGCAGGAATGGTGGTACAGTCCTATAATTACAGTACTTGGAAGGTGAGTCAGGAAGATTAAAGCTTCAAGGCCAGAATTGACTGCTCTAGGGAGTTCCAAGCCAGCTGGGCTATATGAGCTCCTGTGTCTTACTTAGGGTTTCATTGCTGTGAAGAGCCACCATGACCACAGCAACTCTAATAAAGGAAAGCATCTCATTGGGGCTGGTTTACAGGTTCAGAGGTTCCGTCCACTGTCATCATGGTGGGAAGCACAGCAGCATACAGGTGGACATAGTACTGGAGAAGGAGCTGAGAAGTCTACATCTTGTTCTGCGGGCCAGAGAAAGAGACTTGTGAGCCACGCTGGACCTAACTTGAACATCTGAGACCTCAAAGCCTGCCCCCACAGTGACACACTTCCTCCAATAAGGCCAGGTCCAGTAATAAAGCCACTCCCTATGGGTCAAGCATTCAAACACATGCGTCTATGCAGGTTAAATATTCAAACCACCATACCCTTGTTTCAAAAGAAAAGAAGAAAATTAATCTCTTTTTTAGTGTTTATCATTTTTGTAGGAATATACTATAATCCTGGCTAGTTTTTGTCAACTTGACACAAGCTAGAATCATATAAGAAGAGAGAACATCAACTTAGAAAATGTCCCCATAATATTGAGTTATAGGTAAGCATTTAGGGTTGCTGCCATCTCTGGCCTAGTGATTGTGGATTCTATAAGGGTTCTGTAAGAAAGCATACTGGCCAGGCAGTGATGGCACATGCCTTTAATCCCAGCACTTGGGAGGCAAGGGCAGGAGGATCTCTGAGGTTGAAGTCAGCCTGGTCTACATAGAGGGTTTCAGGACAGCCAGGATTATACAGTAGAATGCTATCTCGAAAAACCAAAACCAAAATAGCACTACCAGGATGTCCTCCGCATCAACTCCTGCCTTCAGGTTCCTGTTCTTGTTTGAGTTCCTAAGATAAATGCTTTTGATGATACACTGTTCCATGGAAGTGTGGCATAAATCCTTTCCTCCATAAGCTGCTTTAGGTCACAGTGTTTCATCACAGCAGTAAAACCCCTAAGACACTCAGTAGGAACCTTTGAGTTTTACAGGAGACATGCCCTTTTGCACCTCACTGAATTAATTGCTGCATGATAAAAACAAAACAAAACAAAACAAAACAAAACTTACCTTCAGAGCCCAGCTACAGCAAATATAGACACTATGTGAGCCTTTTGTTCCTCTGCTCTGATACCTCATCAGCAATGGTGTTCATGCTGCCAAGTGTACTCCTCAGCCCAACCACTGGCCTTGTGCATAAATGCAGAACCCAGCCAACGCCAAAGGCACTAGAACAAAGATTAGCACTGTGCCCTATTAAGAGAAAAACAAAACAAAACAAAACAACAACAACAACAAAAAAAAGCAAAAAAAAAAAAAAGAGAGAGAGAGAGAAGGATTTACATAAAGTTAATTAAGCTTGTATTCCAGAAGTCCCTCATTTGCAAGTGTCCTGGGGAGAGGTGAGAGCTACTGAGCAAGGTAGCCTGCTATAGATCAGAGAGGGAAGGGATCTGTGATCAAGAAGCACTTAAGGCTAAGGCTGGAGAGATGGTTCAGAGGTTACACTGACTGCTCTTCTGAAAGTCCTGAGTTCAACTCCCAGCAACCACATGTTGGCTCACAACCATCTGTAATGAGATCTGATACCCTCTTCTATAGTGTCTGAAATCAACTACAGTGTACTTTTTTTTTTAATAATAAACAAATAAATCTTTAAAAAAAAAGATGAAGAAGCATTCAGGGGCTGCAGGCAGTACCTTAGTCACAGCTCAGCCTGCTGCCCTTGTAGAATGCTCAATGAATTTTCCTTTCAAGTAGTAGTAGGAGTAGGAGTAACAGGGGGAGGAGAAGGAAGAACAGCAGCTGGGTTATTTTGTAAAAATTGCCTAAAGATCTTAGAAGCGTCAGATGTAGTAGCTCACACCCATAATCCTAGCACATGGGAAGCTATGGCAGAAGGATGGCTTCTGAGTTTGAGGCCAGCCTGGGCACACAATGAGTTGCAAGCCAGCCTAAGTTGCAGAGTAAGTCTCTGTGGCTCAGTGGTTAAGAGCACTGGCTGCTCTTCTAGAGGTCCTCAGTTCAGTTCCCAGCAACCACACGGTGGCTCACAACCATCTGTAATGGGATCCGATGCCCTCTTCTGGTGTGTCTGAAGAGAGCTACAGTGTACGCATATAAATAAAATAAATCTTTAAAAAAAAAAGTAATAAGGCTTCGGAGAGATGGCCCAGAGGTTAAGAACACTCATTTGCTCCTTCAGAGGGCTTGGATTTGGTTCCCAGCATGTTGGCAGTCCTTCTAGGCTCTGCCCAACAGTTACCTAGCAACAGCCAGAAGGTCTGGCGGCTTTGAAAAGGACGTTTTGGCCTCTCCTTATTCTCTCTGAACCCTTTCTCCCTCTTTCTCTCTTGAAGTGGAAACGTAAAGGTTCTTTGGGAAGTCTGTTGGAGTTTTGCTGAGGCACACAGATGAAGGAGCGTTTTTGTTAAAGTGGACACAGGTGTGAAAAGCTAAGGCAGATCCGTGAAGCAATGTTTAGCTGAAGCAGACACAGGGTAGAGGATGTTCTGCTAAAACATGAATGTGAAAAGACCCAGGATGAATGATTCTTTGGTAATGATAAGCATGTACTGGTCTACCTTACATTGCTAGTTGAACTGTTGGGACTCCATAGAGAGAAACACACCAGAAAACATCTGGTGGTATGCTGCAGTCTCTTGCTGCTTCCTCGGACTCTGGCTGATTGGCAGAGGTATGTGAGCTGAGACAGACTCAGGTGCTGAGACAGGACACGTGCAGGACACGTGATGTTTGGAGGGTATAAACAGGACTCAAGGCACAGTGATGGGGCAGAGCTTGGCTTGCTTATAGAGCTAGCCATGCAAAGCTGTGGCTCTCAAGTCTTTGCTGATCTCCGCTTGTCTGAGAGAGGCACAGCTGAGAACTTCTCCCGGCGTCCCTCTGGGTCCCTGCTGCTGACTTGAGCTGAGGCTCAGGCCTGTCTCTCTCTGCTAGGTTGTGCCACTGCTGCTAACTCCTGTTTGCTATCCAGCTCAACCAAACTGGACTGCTGGTGTATCCATGAAGTGTTTGTGAGTGATGGAGAATTGAACTTTGGATTTCACAGACACCACAGATGGGAGTTGCTCCAAAGAACCTTTCTAAACAGGTCCACTCCCCCCAGCCCCTGCCCCGTATACTCTTTCCCACTACCTCTTGTGGGTGGTGGGCTATAAGGGAGGTGAAACCATTTAAGAACCATCATCAAAAATAGGTTTTTGGCTAGGCGGTGGTGGCGCACACCTGTAATCCCAGCACTCTGGGAGCCAGAGGCAGGGGGATTTCTGAGTTCGAGGCCAGCCTGGTCTACAGAGTGAGTTCCAGGACAGCCAGGGCTATACAGAGAAACCCTGTCTCAAAAAAACCAAAAAATCAAAAAAAAAAAAATAGGTTTTGAAAAAAATTAAAGTTACACTCTCCTTCCCCCTCACCACATGTTCCCAGTCTCTTCCCTTCTCTTTCCCTCTCTCTCTCTCTGTCCTCCTCTCTTCCCTCTCTTTCTCTGCCTCTACTCCCTTCTCAACTCCCCTCCCCATGCCCCCAAATAAACTGCATTCTATACTAGACCTGTTGGTTGTATGACTAGTACCAGGGCATGCCTCAGCATGGGTTGGTTGAAACACCCCCTCCCACCGCACCATACCATGCTTTACAAAACACCAGTATCTGTATGGTAGCTCCAGTGTCAGATTTCAGGAGATCTGTGGACACTTCTCACTTCTGCAGGCACCAAGCATGCACGCAGAGCACATACATAAATAAACACACAGGCAAAATCACACATACACATAAAATAAATCCTTTTCTTCCCTCCCAACACAGAGTTTCTTTGTGTACCATGGCTGTTCTGGAACTCACTCTATAGGCCAGGCTGGCCTCGAACTCACAGAGACCTGTTCGCCACTGCCTCCCAAGTGCACTCAAGGTGTACACCACTATGTCTGGCTAACAAATATATGTTTTGAAAATAAAATAAAATAAAAACAAATAATAAAGTTTGGAGAGGTGCCTTAGCCATCAAGTGAGACAACCTGAGTTCTCTGTTTGTAACCTACATGATGGAAAAAGATAACCAAATGGGGAAGGTTGTCACCTCATCTTCACAAGTGCTTCAAGAATCCTAGTACTCAGGAGACTAAAATACAAGGAGTGACTCAAGTTCAAACCCAGCCTAGGCTTTATAGTGAGCTTCCAGGCTATTGTTAAGCCTACAATTTGCCAGAAAAACTAACTCCACCATTTTGGGCTACGTTTGGAGTAAGCTTCTTTAATATTAAATACCAACCAAGAAATGGATTTTGGTCAGGAATTTCCCACCTGGAATGGCCTTGAGCTAAGTGTTGCAGGGGCATAGAAAGGCAAACTTATAGGTCATTGTACTTTCCCATGAGGCTTTTGTATTTTCTGAGAACTATAATTCCCAGCATTCCAGGAAGTTACCTAGTTCCTGGGCAGACGGTGCTTACAGGTTAATGTTGGGCTTTACCCTATCTTGGGCTTCAGAATGAAGCTTTGTCTTAATACCTATAATTTATTTTGGTCATAATTTAGGGGTTTGTTGTTGTTTTCTTGTGTTTCTTTGTGTGAAACACAGTATTAGGCCACCACCGCCAGGCCTATTACTATGTTTCATAACCCATGGCTTCTGCTGCTTCTCCTCTCCTGCACATTCTTCTCAGGCAGATTTCTGAGTTCGAGGCCAGCCTGGTCTATAGAGTGAGTTCCAGGACAGCCAGGGCTACACAGAGAAACCCTGTCTTGATAACCAGAGAGAGAGAGAGAGGAGAGAGAGAACCTCAACAGGTCTTATATAGTCTAGGCTATCAAATTCAATATTAGCCAAGGATGACCCTGAACCACCAGTTCTCCTCTTTCTTCCTTCAAAATGCTAGGATTACAGACGGTGCTACCACACTGGCTTCTGAGGTTCTGGAGATTAAACTCAAGGCCCATTCATGCTAGGTGAGTGCGCTACCAAAACTGGTCTGTATCTCTAGCCCAAAGCTAATTTCTTTCTGACCTTGACTACAGCCTTCAAATCTCCCTCCCAATAGTCTTTTGCTGGTCCTTGAGGTACATTTCAAAAATAATGTATCTGCTTAGCAATGTCCCATGCCTAGCAAATTTGACAGCATGCAATAAAATAATTGTTAAATTAATAAGCTAGAAGGATGAATTCAAGTTGCTCTGGCTCCTAGCCTCTGACAAGAGTGATAACAAACTATAAAAATTACCCAAAAATATTTTTATTTCATATATATATATATATATATATATATATATATATATATATATATATTTGGTTTTTTTGGATTTGTTTTTTTCGAAACAGGGCTTCTCTATATAGCCCTGGCTGTCCTGGAACTTACTCTGTAGACCAGGCTGGACTTGAACTCAGAAATCTGCCTGCCTCTGCCTCCCAGAGTGCTGGGATTACAGGTGTGTGCCACCACTGCCCAGCTTTTATTATATATTATATATAATATAATATATATTTCTAGGGGATGGTAATTCACTATTTGCTAAACCAGCAAGTTGCCCAGTTAACATGTTTGTAGTCATATCTAAAATGGAGAATCAGAGCCAGGTGGTGGTGGCACACGCCTGTAATCCCAGCACTCTGGGAGGCAGAGGCAGGTGGATTTCTGAGTTTGAGGCCAGCCTGATCTACCGAGTGAGTTCCAGGACAGCCAGGGCTATACAGAGAAACCCTGTCTGGGGGGAGGGGGGGAAATCCAAAAAAACTAAAATGGAGAATCAGGGGCTGTGTACTCAGAAGTTAGATTTGCTAGTCTACAAAGTAGTACAGGAGCTCACATTTAAAGTTTTAATTTTCCCAGAGCTGGATTGAAATCTAGAGCTCTTTCCTGAGAGGCCAGCATCTCTGCCCTCGAGCCACCGCTCTAGCATCATCGAGGCCACAGTTTTTAAAGTCCTTAGCCAGTCTGACTATAGCCTGCTGCTCGAGAATGCCTACAAATGGGGTGAACCTAGCTAATTTTAGCTCAAGACTGAAGTAGGATAAAAAGGCAGAGAGGAGCGGCTAGAGAGATGGCTCAGTAGTTAAGAGCATGGCCAGTCTTCCAGAGGATTCCAGTTTAGTTCTCAGTACCACATGGTGCCTCACAACCCTCTAATTCCAGTTCCAGATGATTAATTCAGTGTTCTCTTTTGACCTTTGTGGACAACAGGCCTGCATGTGATGCATAGATGTGATGCAAGCGAAACACATAAAATACAAAAAAAAAAAAAATACAAATACAAAAAAAAAATACATAAAAATAATTATTTTTGGAGATCATGTCTCTCTACATAACCCTGGCTGTTGCAAAACTCATTATGCAGACCAGACTGACTTCAAACTCACAGAGATCTACTCACCTTTGCTTCTGCCTCCTGAGTGCTGGGATTATAGGCATGTGCTACCTACCACACCTGGGTTTTAAAATCAGAATGTTAAAATAAGAGACTAAAAACAGCTCATCAGGGGGGCTGAAAAGATGGCTCAGCAATTAAGAGCACTGACTGACTGATCTTCAGTGGTCCTGAGTTCCCAGCAACCACATGGTGGCTCACAACCATCTGTAATAGGATCTGATGCCTTCTTCCAGTGTGTCTGAAGAGAGGTACAGTGTACTCATATACATAAAATAAGTAAATCTTGAAAAAAAAAAAAAGAGAAATAGCTCATCAGTTTGAGTATTTATTGCTCTTGCAGAGAAACCAGACCTGGTTCTTATCACCTATAAGAAGGCTTATAACTGTCTATAACTTCAACCTGATGACTTCTTCTGGCCTCTGTGGGCACCAGGTACACATGTGATACCCATACACACATGCAAGGAAATCACTCAATATATATTAAAAATAACATTAAGATTAAAATAAAGATAAACTCTTTTTTATTATTTATTTTATGTATGAGTACACTGTAACTGTACAAATGGTTGTGAGCCATCATGTGGTTGCTGGGAATTGAACTCAGGACCTCTGCTTGCTTCAGCCCTGCTTGCTCCAGCCCCGCTCACTTCGAGGCCCTGCTGGCTCTGGCCTCAAAATTTATTTTTCTATGTAAGTACACTGTAGCTGTCTTCAGACACACCAGAAGAGGGCGTCAGACCTCATTACAGATGGTTGTGAGCCACCACGTGGTTGCTGGGATTTGAACTCGGGATCTTCAGAAGAGCAGTCAATGCTCTTAACCTCTGAGCCATCTCTCCAGCCCAAAGATAATCTCTTAAAGAGGAAAAAAGGTAAACTACAATGGCACATGCTTAAGGGGCAATTGTGTCCAACCTCGCATTTAACCTTCTCCTTTCTTACCTGTAAAGCTGTGCTTTTCCAATATTTTCACTCACAAGATCATGAACCATAATTACACTCAATAAATGTCTTCAAACTAGACATGCCTCATTAGATGAGAGCATTCCTGCTTTTGCAGAGAACCGGGTTTAATTCTCAGCACCTACATAGTGACTCACAACCATCTACCACTGCAGTTCTAGAGGATCCAATGACCTCCTCTGACCTCCCTGGGTACTAGGAACATGATACACAGACATACATTCACACACACACACACACACACACACACACACACATATATATATATATATATATATAATTAAAGAAAAAACTTAAATAAAAAAATATGCCTGAACATATTCACATAACCAATGTGTGGTAAGAATCTCTTTGATTTGGTTGAATTTATTTTTTTCACCTTCTTATCCTATAAATTGGTATGCACTAGGACTAAAGAGATGGTTCAACAATTAAGGGCACTTGCTACTATTCCAAAGGACCTTAGTTCAGTTCCCAGCACCTACGTTGGGCAACTTACACCCACCTATAACCCCAGCTCCAGGCCACCAGATACCACCCTTTAGCCTCTGAGAGCGCCATGCACGCACACCTACACATACAATGTACCTCACAACCCACTTTATCATCTCAATTAGTATTGCAGTGTTCTTTAGTTAGATGTAGTGAAAACACCACTCTTGGGAAAGCAGAGGAGGAGAATCAGGAGTTCAAGGTCATCCTCTAGATATTTTTAAATTTTAAAAAATCTTAAAAAACAAAATCCAAAAAGCATCCCGAAGGAGTCTGGGAGGGGTGATGGTTCATTAGAATCCTAAGGCTCAGGAGGCTGAGGCAAGAGTCAAAAGTTGAGGCCAGCCTAGGCTTTACAATGAGTCTTAGTGGTAAGAGTATTCATTAGTGTCCCAGAGAATCCAGGTTTGATTTCCGCACCCACTTGGTGACTCACAACCACCTACCCATGAACTCTTATTTCCAACAGTTCTGGCACTTTCCTGACTTCCCTGATCCCCAGGCATACCTGCATACCTGATATATATATGATATATGTATATCATATATATGTATACACACAGGCAAACACTCAAACACATAAAATAAATCTAAATGCATATATTTTAAGTGTGTGTGTGTGTTTGTGTGTGTTTAGCTGTAACTCAGCATTACAGAATTTATCTATCGATAGTGAGGCTCTAGACTCAAAACTAATGTTTAAAAAAAGCTTGTATTTACTCATAAGACATCTTTGTTTGTATGTTTTGTTTGTTTTTTAAAGATTTATTTATTATATATGTAATTATTTATTATATATGAGTATATTATTGCTCTCTTCAGACACACCAGAAGAGGATATCAGACCTCATTACAGATGGTTGTGAGCCGCCATGTGGTTGCTGGGCATTGAATTTAGGACCTCTGGAAGAGCAGTCAGTGTTCCTAACCACTGAGCCATCTCTCCAGCCCGGCTCTTTTGTTTGTTTGTTTTTTGTTTGTTTGTTTGTTTTTTAAAAAGAAACCAGGTATAGGCCCTAGAGAGGGTGTAAAACAGCCCAAAGGAATTTTCTTAAGGAATTGGGCAAAACATCCCAATAAAAGTGTTTAGTGTTTTAGATTTAAAGGTGAGAAGGGCTAGGTTGATTCTATGACAAGTTTCAAATTGGCAGTTCAGGAGACTAGGCCTAAATCTCTGTTTCCAAGAACAGGGCAAGTCCAGGCAAGTCCAGGCCTCATAAGCTGCCAGGCCACCTGGCCTGAGGCAAGGGCAATGGGTCAGCAGCAGTTTCTAGACTTCCTCAGTCAAGAGTTTCTAGACCTCCCCAGCAAGTTTCCAGCCCCACACCTGGGTAATGGAATGTCCATAGAGAAGAACCCGACAGATAAACATAAGGGTCTCCTATTATGGAATTCCCTAATCTGCTTTAAATCAGGCCTACAAAGCTCACTTAGTTGTCTATCTTGGTAATGGGGAGACCCCAGCATGCTGGACTTTGGCAGAAAAAAACACTCTTTGCCTTTACATACTGTTTGAGTCTGGGGTATCATTGTTCAGGGAATCATGGACCCTTCCTTACAAGGATTGTGTGTTAGCATTCTAAGCTCCATCTCACAGTTACCTGGCCACAGCCAGGTATGCTCCTCCCCAAAGCTTATCTAGGATCAAAAGTTACAGATTTAAATGAGGTTGTGGTAATTTTATTTAAAGAGGGGGATTGCAAGAAAAGATAGGAGAGAGGCCATTTGCTTCTGCTTGGTGATGGGGGAGGGAACCGGCAGAATAGAAATCGTGACCTAAAGGGATAGGTGAGTGCTTGCATTCAGTCTGCTCAGAGACTGCGCAGTTTCAGGACATCAGCACCTAGAGGCATCTGTTCTTTCCAAACCACAGTGGCCAACTGTGCAAAGCAGCCTGAGCAGGCAGATCCTCCAGCTTGCTCGGACCCTCTCCTCCTGGGGCGATGGTCAGGCAGCCAGCACTTGGCTCACTCGCTCTAAATTCAGCACTAGGAAGAAGGCATGGGGGAGGGGCCAAGGCTGGCTCTAGAGACTGTGAGCCCAACTTTTGGCTTTTGGGAAAACCCATTTAACGCTTCACTATTTCGCTCCTCAGGCTTCTTCTACTTCTACCCTCTCAGACTTGTGTTTGTTTAGAATTCAACCCCCTCTTTTTGTACTCAGCCCTTCCCTGCTGTCTGCCATGAATCCTGAGTCCAGGGGGGAACCAGGGTCTGTGGGAGGGATTGGCAAAGATGCTGGAGAGGAAAGAGACGCAATGAAAGTGTGGGGTTCAGAAGAACCGGCTGCCCACGGTTCCTCACCTGAGTAATGTGCCTGGATCAACTCTAAAGATTACATAGCGTTAAGTCATCCCTTAGGCTGGAACGACAGAGAGGCTTAATGTAAGCCCAGGAGCGAGAGACACATCTAGATGCTTTCTTCATCTGACGCTGCCTTTGCTTTGAACTCAGGCAACAGCGGGACTTACACTTACCGGAGTCTTAGTGCGTGAGCAGTTTTCAGATGATAGAAAAACCGATTCCGGATCTGTCTTCTCATTTCTTAATTGGCATGAGCTCCGCGAGAAGGGAGAGGCTGAATTTAGAACTCATCTATTGAGTGCCTAAAAGTTCCCAGGCCCCGGAGCTCACAGCCTTTCCTAAAACTATTAGTGTTTAACCTTAGCACTTAGTGAGGGAGCTACTATCGCCATTGTTGTCAGGTGAGAGAAACAAACGGAAGGAAGAACGTACAGTCAGGCCTGGTGGCCGCAGTCCGGTAATTATCGCACCTTGGGAAGACTGAAAGTTCAGACTCACTTGGGCTACAGGATGAATTCAAGCCCAACCAGGGCAACTTAGTGCATCTGACTCAGGAAGCAAACAGAAGGCTGGGGTTCCAGAGAAGGCACAACACTTGCCCAGCATGTTCATGTACGAGGACCTAGCTTAGTCTCAGTGTTGAAGGAAGTGAAGTTAGGCTGGAGAGATGGAGAAATGGCTCAGGTGAAGAGCATGTATTTGTTCTTTCTGATGATCCCTGGAAGTCCATCTCCTCAGGCACTGCCATTCACATGCTAGTACCTATACACGTGCACACGGATGTAGGAAGCCATTAGAGACCCTCACTTTGGCTGACAGGGCAAAGGCCCTGAGAAAAGCAAACAAGAGCCTCTCCCATGGGTATTGGTTTAGCCATTGTCTCGAGATAACTGCAGAATGATCCTGTCTGCGTCAACATCGAGGACTCCGGGTATCTTCATCAGATAACCTCCTCATCTCCTGCCGTAAATGCCAGGAATACCTCTGCCCCTCTTTGTCCTTGCCTTGGGGTACGCCCCTCCTGAAAGCCTTAAAACCTGTGTACCCCAGAACATTAAACGAGGCTTTGACAAAACCCAGATTGACTCTGTCTTTCTTGGCGCTTGGCCTCCCTCCTTCTCCCCCACTTCTTGACCCGCAGGTAGTGCCCCTTCGGAACCCTGGAATAACTGACCCGCGGGACGGGTTACAGTGGCGCCCGAACCAGGGACCCGAAGTACGGTCAACTACCGGACGACGGAGGAGAAATCCCGGGAAAAGGAATCAAGGACCCCACAGACCGCATCGCTCGTGCGTCGCTGGAGGGGCAGGTGAGTGGCCAAACATTGTCGTCCGATTGTCATTGGGAAAAAAAAAAAAGAGGCTAAAGAGGCTTGATTCATAGGAGAAATCAAGCAATCATTCAGGGAGAGAGGAGTAAGAGTTAAGGAAAAAGATTTAATTAAGTTCTTTTGTTTTGTCATGAGAAATGTCCTTGGTTAATTTTAAGTGGACCTGACATTCACCTGTTAACTTGAGATAAGGTTGGTAAAGAAATTAATAAGATTTTAAAAACAGGTACAGGTGATCCAATGTTTGATACATTCTTTAGTTACTGGAGGCTCATTCAGAGTGCCAACGAGGACCCTGCTGAATATTGCCTCCGCCCTTTGTCGCGGGCAGCTTCTGTGACCTCGCTTTCCCCTAAAAAAGAACTCTCCAAAACCTTCCTTGGTCGTTATAGACAGGTCTGAGTCCCCGCCATCCGCTCCTGTAACTTCTCTTTATCCTCCGCTCCTGAGGGACCCATGCCTTGCTGATATGCCATTAAGTTTAGAGACCCCCTGGGGAGAAAGCCAACTTGGAGGAGAAAAGCTGCAGAAAGCAAGCAGTCCTCTTAAAGGAGCTACGAAGGACAAATGGTCATTCTAACTTCAAGATTTATTTCAAAGTCAAATGCCTAGAAAAAGCCAGAGCCAAAACAAGCCCCTCCACATGGCCTCCCACCCTATACCCAGCGATAGGCATGCAGCGCGGCTCCTCTCAGCCAGGTTTCTCAGACCTTTACTGGGTCCAGGCAATCACCAGAGATCGTCCTATACTCAGCCTTAAAATAAATGGTAAAAGCTTTGAGGGCATCTTAGACTCAGGTGCCGATTCTACTGTGATCTGGCAATGTGCTTGGCCCCCTGCTTGGCCTATTGCAAGCCTCTCTGACCCATCTGCAGGGGATTGGACAATCAAAAAAAAAAAAAACACTCTCCAGAGCTCAAAGTTGCTGACTTGGGAGGACAGAGGGAAATACTGGCTCTACTCAGCCCTTCGTGGTTCCTGGTCTGCCTGTTAAACTCTGGGGAAGAGACATTCACTCTCAAATGAAAGTCCTTATGTGTGGTCCCAATGAGGTTATTGCTCAACAAATGCTCTCCCAGGGCTGTCTCCCTGGACAGGGACTAGGCAAAAATGGACAGGTAGTAGTCAGAGACTGCTGCTGAGGCGGCCGGAGAAAAACTGCTCATGGGCAGCATGTAAGACCTGGACTGCAGAGAAATTCCTGGGCTCTCCTCCCCTCTCCACAGGTGTGTGTGTTCGACTAGGCATCCTCCTTCCCCCTTGTTAAATCTTAAGAGAAAAAGCAAGTTGCAGAAAAGCAGTTTTTCCATGTGTGGACACAGTATCAAAAAAAAAAAAAAAAAAAAAAAGAAATAGTTAGAAGCTATTTCAAAACTCTCCTGGAAAGGAGAAGAAAATGGGAGACGTCCTGTTTTCTCTCTGAAACCTACTGGAGATCTCCTTAGTTCAGGTTAAGATATTTGGATCTTTTGGGGACATCAAGTTCCCTCTCTGTCTATTGTATGTCTTTGGTGCACCAAAACTTGTCTATATGTGTGTCAATTCATGTTGTCTATTGTTTTGTTTGGCTGAATGATTGGTTGTTTTTTATGTTTTATGTAAAAAAAAAAAATGGTAAAAGGTGTTATCTTGCTGGCAGTCCTGCCAATTGTGGTTTACACAGAAGAGGCTAATTTGAGGTGCCTCACATTCTAAGGTAGGAGTCAAAGACATCTGGGAAAAAAAAGCTGCTTCTTAAAGGGCCAGGTGCCGGACAAGTGGAAATGGTTAATTCTCCTAGAAAAATTTCTATCATGATGATGATTGGGTTCAAAGTGCTTTATTCCTCTGAAGTTACAGCTAGAAAAAAATATATATTTGGTTTAAATTTATGAGATTTGTATGATCGCTTCATTTTTATTTCTAATTAGTCTTAAAGGTATAAATGTTTTACATATCTTGACTATAGAGTTATAAATTAATTGGTTATGATTTAAAAGGTATAATGTTACAAAAAAAAAAAAGGTTAGTTTAAAACTGCTAATTCAGCGTCGGAGCCATCTTAACTAGCTACATGTGGCATGACGCAACCCAGGAAATACAGGCGTTTAAGATGCTTTTAAATTGACATGGTATTTTGTGTGAATATTGGCCTGGAGATTGGATTTATAAGAAATACGATTTAAAATAATGTCTCTTCAATAAGTTACAAAGTCATACATCCAAACACAAGATGATAGACAAACTTTACAATATAAAAATATATTTGCCATGAATTTTAAAGAGAAAAGATTATTTAAAACTGAGTTTTGCTTTCAACAAATTGTAGTTATGCTTTGATATTACAGGTTCCTTTTGTTATTTGACCTCCATACAGTAGGGTCTGATTACAGGCTACTCCTTGCAGGACCGGTGGGTGTGGGTGTAGGTCTGGCTTAAGAGATAACAAACTCAAATCAGGAGTTTTACATTTGAGTTAATACTAAGCTCAGAGCTTCCTCAAAGCTGCTCAAAGCTGCAGAGGCTTGAGAGATGCAGTTTTGTCTTGCAAACGCTGAATCAGCAGTTTTAAACTAACCTTTTTTTTTTTTTGTAACATTATACCTTTTAAATCATAACCAATTAATTTATAACTCTATAGTCAAGATATGTAAAACATTTATACCTTTAAGACTAATTAGAAATAAAAATGAAGCGATCATACAAATCTCATAAATTTAAAGCTTGCATTTGAGCTTGCTGGGTATCTTCATCAGATAACCTCCTCATCTCCTGCCGTAAATGCCAGGAATACCTCTGCCCCTCTTTGTCCTTGCCTTGGGGTACGCCCCTCCTGAAAGCCTTAAAACCTGTGTACCCCAGAACATTAAACGAGGCTTTGACAAAACCCAGATTGACTCTGTCTTTCTTGGCGCTTGGCCTCCCTCCTTCTCCCCCCCTTCTTGACCCGCAGGTAGCGCCCCTTCGGAACCCTGGAATAACTGACCCGCGGGACGGGTTACACACGGACATGCACACAGTACACATGACTAACACATAAAAGAAAAAATAAAGTGAGAATCATAGCTTAGGGTTTGAATTTCTTTTCTATTTTGCATTCAAACTTACCTTTATTTTATTTTACATAAGAACACTCGCTGTCTTCAGACGCACCAGAAGAGGGCATCACATCCCACTGTAGATGGTTGTGAGCCACCATGTGGTTGCTGAGAATTGAACTCAGGACCTCTGGAAGAGCAGTCAGTCAGTGGTCTTAACTGCTGAGCTATCTTTCCAGCCCCAAATTTACCTTTTCTTTTTTCTTTCTTTATTTTTATTTATTTATTTATTTATTTATTTATTTATTTATTTATTTGAGTCAGGCTTTCTCTGTATAATGGCCCTTGTTATCCTGGAACTCCTTCTGTAGACCAGGCTGGTCTCAAACTCACAGACATCTGCCTGCTGCATCCTCCTGAGTAACTGGGATTACTAGGTATACCACCCAAACCATGAGAATGTAACTTTAGGAAACAGTTCTTTTCAGCTGTTATTTGTATACCCTTTTGTAAACACAGGCAATTTTTTTTTTTAAAAAAACCCTGTAGGATAAAAGGTGGTTTAAGGTTCCTGAGATGTCTGTGCCAGTTATGGTGCTCACGGTGGCCAAGCTTGATAATCTAAGTTGCATTCCTGGGACCCACAGAGAGGAAGGAGAGAATTGACCGACATCTGCATGTTGTCATGTAACTTCCACATGTGCTTGTATGTATGTGCACAGATATAGGAACACACAATAAACGTAAACAAAAAGATATTTAAAATTTTTTATTTTTTATTTTTTTAAAACTAAAAGATGTGCTGGAGAGGCAGTGCGGTGGCAAAGAACTTTTCCAGGGAGCTGCAGTTTGGTTTCCAGCACACAACTCAGGAACTTACAATCACCTATGACTCCAGCCTGACACGTTATGATACTCTCCTCTGGCCACCACAGTTACCCATACAAATATGGTATACACATTCACAGACACATACACACATAAGTTAAAAAAATTTAATTTTCTAAAAATGTGTTGTTGTTTGTTTGTTTTTGTTTTTGTTTGTTTTTCCAGACAGGGTTTCTCTGTGTGGTCCTGGCTTTCCTGGAACTCACTCTGTAGACCAGGCTGTCCTGGAACTCAGAAATCTGCTTGCCTCTGCCTTCCAAGTGCTGGGATTAAAGGCATGAGCTACCACTGCCTGGCTACAAATGATTTTTGTCAGATGAAAATTAGCAGGACTACTAAAGATCTGCTCAGGAAGTAGTGGTATATTTTGTTGCTACTTTGTTTCCGACCCAATTCCCCGGTAAAATAAATCTCAGTTCAATCAGTAACAAAACAAACTATAAGCCTAGATTGGGCAGATCTCCCACTATGTTACGTTATTCCCATCTATATTATCCCATATAACTTGCGGTTTCTCCAGGCCACCAGCTTCTCTCGGCAGCTTCTCCATCGATCCTGGATCCTCCGCAGCTCCTCTCTGTCCTGGAGATCCTTTTCTCCTCCTCCAAACTATTAGCTCCTCCCCCTTCTGCCCAATCATTGGCTCATGCCTTTACTTGAAAAGTTAAGGTGGGGAGGGGGTTCACAAGGCAACTCCTCCTCTGCAGCCCCCCCCCCCCCCCCCCGTGAGGAATGGAATTAGCATCAAAATACAAGCTCAGGGCTATCCACAACAGTATCCTTTAATCAGGAGGCAGAGGCTGGATAATCTCTGAATTTGTGCCAGCCTGGTCTACAGAGTGAGTTCCAGGACATCCACGGCTACACAGAGAAACCCTGTCTCAAGAAAACAAAAACAAACCAACAAACAAACCAACAAAAAGAAATTGAAAACAAACAACATATAAGCAATTATTTCTATCAGTTCTGCCCTGCCACACCTGAGTCAAATGAGCTATAGCTGATTTTTAATTTCAGTCCCGAATGATGAGTTTGGAAACTTACCCCTACCAGGCAAAGGTCCTACCATGGGGCTACACCTTCAGTGCCACCTGGGAGGGGAGTGGCGATCCACACCATGTATGGAGAAAAAGCCCCACTGAATACGGTTTGTTCTGTTAGGTTGAATCATTCAGCATTTAGAGGCCTGGATGCAGAACTGGGCATCATGGCACACATCTATAGAACCCAGTACTTATGAGGAAGAGGCAGGAGATTCAGGAATTCAAGACGAACTTCAGTTCCATAGTGAGTTCAAGGCTAGCCTGAGCTATACAAGATCCTGTCTCAGGGGCTGGAGAGATAGATGGCTCAGTGGTTAAGAGCACTGACTGCTCTTTTGAAGGTCCTGAGTTCAAGTCCTGCTGAAACCATATGGTAGCTCACAACCATCCGTAATGAGATCTGACACTCCCCCTTCTGGACAGTCTGAAGACAGCTACAGTGTACATATATAAGAATAAGTAAATCTTTTTTTTTTTTTTTTTAAAGAGGAGGGGCTGGAGAGATGACTCAGCGGTTAAGAGCACTGACTGCTCTTCTGAAGGTCCTGAGTTCAAATCCCAGCAACCACATGGTGGCTCACAACCATCTGTAATGAGATCTGACGCCCTCTTCTGGTATGTCTGAAGACAGGGACAGTGTATTTAAAAATAAATAAGTCTTTAAAAAAAAAAGATTCTGTCTCAAAGAAACAGCAAACCAGGCAGTGGTGGAACATGCCAGGGCTACACAAAGAAACCCTATACAGAGAAACTCTGCCTCCCAGGGATTACAGGCATGTGCCACCACCGCCGGCTTGGTAACTTACTTCTATAAACCTAGCACCCAGTACTTTGGGAGACTGAGGCAGAAGGATTGCTTCAATTTTAAGAACAGATTAGATATAAAGCTGCAGAATAATCTGGCTACACAGTGAGAGGAGATGAAAATAGCAAGCTAGGGGGACAGCTCAGTTGGTAAAGGGTTTGCCTAGAAAAGGAGGATTTAGGTTCAGTCCTGACAAAGTCCAAGTAAAAAGGTGATTGTGATATATGCAACAGGGGTGGTATGGGAGAGATGGGTGAGTGGGGATGAGGGGACTGGGGAGTGGGGGATGGAGACAAGATGCCCTGGTGCCCACTGGGCAGCCATCCTAGTCTAATATGAAAGTCCAGGTCCCAGTGAGAGATTTTTGGCTCAAAAACACAAGGTGAGGCCTGAGGAGATTGCCCAGTGCTTAAGAGCACCTGCTTCACCAGGCAGTGGTGGCACATGCCTTTAGTCCCAGCACTTGGGAGGCAGAGGCAGGTACTATTTCTGAGTTCGAGGCTAGCCTGGTCTAGAGTGAGTTTCAGAACAGCCAGGGCTACACAGAGAAACCCCGTCTCTCGAAAAACTAAAAACTAAAAACTTAAAAAAAAAAAAAAAAAAGAGCACTTGCTTCTCTTGCAGACAACCTGACCTGGGTTCAACTCTCTGTGCTCAAGCTTACAACTGCAGGACAGTACAATTCCAGATGGATCAGTACCTCCTCTGCAGGTACCAGGCATGTACCACGTGCATATATATAGGTATATGTGTATTATGTATATGAGTATATGTATATATACATATATATGTATACGCACAAGATGCATATACGTACATTCGTACATAGAAAATAAAATAAATGTTAAAAACTTTCTTTTTTGCTGGGCAGTATTGGTGCATGCCTTTAATCCCAGTATTAAGAGGCAGAGGCAGGTGGATTTGAGTTCAAAGCCAGCCTGGTCTACAGAGTGAGTTCCGGGATAGCCAGAGCCATACAGAGAAACCCTGTCTTGAAAAACCGAAAACAAACAAACAAACAAACAAAAAACAACCCTTTCTTTTTTTAAAAGCAAATAGTTATCCCAGTGGTGGTGGTGGTGGCGGCGGCGGCGGCACACACCTGTAATCCCAGCACTCTGGGAGGCAGAGGCAGGCAGATTTCTGAGTTCGAGGCCAGCCTGGTCTACAGAGTTAGTTCCAGGACAGCCAGGGTTATACAGAGAAACCCTGTCTCGAAAAAAAAAAAAATCCAAAAAAAAAGAAAGAAAGAAAGAAAGAAAGAAAGAAAGAAAGAAAGAAAGAAAGAAAGAAAGAAAGAAAGAAAAGAAAAGAAAAAGAAAAAGCAAAAGCAATTAGCTGTCCTGAAGAACAACACCCAAGGGTTACCTCTGACCTCTAGCCCTACATGTGTTCACATACACATGAACACACTCAAACGCACATGCATACTTTCATGCACATGCACAAGGTATGAAATTGAAAGGAAGAAAATCAGAACATTAAGGACAAAAAAAAAAAAAAAACCAAAAAACAACCCAAAACAAACCAGAATGAAATCTCACCTCAGCTACTCAAAGAACAGTGGCTAATCTCAAGGATGCATTTGTACAAAGTAGAAAAACTGGCCTGGCCACAAGATTCTAATCGGCTATTAGCCAGAAAACTGTCTTAACAGGAAACATCACTTAAACCAGTATTGTCCCCAGCAAAACAGAAAATGTGTTACCTTGTCTATGGAGGACAACCTGGGATATTTTGAAGTCAAGGTTGTTACTAATCACACTAAGATGACAAATGGAGCTGGGCAGTGGTAGCGCATGCCTGTAATCCCAGCACTCTGGGAGGCAGAGGCAGGTGGATTTCTGAGTTCGAGGCCTGGTCTATAGAGTGAGTTCCAGGACAGCCAGGGCTATATACAGAAACCCTGTCTCGAAAAAAAACCAAATCCAATAAACCAGAAAACCACAACCAAAAAAAAAAAAAAAACCCAAATCCAAAAAGAAAGAAAGAAAAAATCCAAAAAAAAAAAAAAACAACAACAACAAAAAAAAAAACAAAACCCAAAACAAAAAAAGAAAAGACAAATGGATGCATTATACTTGTCCTGGATTTAGAATTTATGCTACAGGACCAAGGAGGTGATAAAGTCACTTTTAGAAGGTGCAAGCCTTCTAACCAGAGGTAGGCTCCCAGAACCCAGAATGGAAAGAGAGGGCTGGAGAGATGGCTCAGTGGTTAAGAGCACCAACTGCTCTTCTGAAGGTCCTGAGTTCAAATCCCAGCAAACACATGGTGGCTCACAACCATCTGTAACAAGATCTGATGCCCTCTTCTGGTGTGTGTTAAGACATCTACAGTGTACTTACATATAATAAATAAATAAATCTTAAAAAAAAAAAAAAAGAAAGAGAGAACCAATTATACAAAGCTGACCCTACAAAGTTGTCCTCTGACCTCCACACACACACTCTACAACATGGGTGTGAGTGCACTGGTGCACACACGATAATAATAAATAAGTTATTGCTATTATCTTTTTTTTGAGGAGACATGGCTTTCCTGTGTAGCCCTGGCTGTCCTGGAACTCACTCTGTAGACCAGGCTGGCCTTGAAGTGAGAGATCTGCCTGCCTCTGCCTCCTGGGTGCTGGGATCAAAGGCATGAGTCACCCACCTAGCTTCTAATATTTTCTTATTGCATATATATATATGAATAAGCTATGTCTTTTGAGTTATCATCTTCCATTTGGTAATGTTTTAGACTCTACCTTTTTTTTTCTCCATCATCTTTAAAATGTAAGTGGTAAATTTAGGAGCATTTAAAGGATGATAAATGCTTTTAAGTAAATGTAACTACACAAATGTCTTGGAAGACTTTTAGGTCACTCTGGGTGTAAAGGGTGGATAACTCAGGCCACTCAAAGGGAGCTCCAAGCTACTGCTAAAGGAAAAGCTTTCCTTTCCTCCCCACATTCCAAAGAACTCTTTGAATGATATAGAAATAAATAGGTTGCAAACATAGCATGTTGTCCCCAAATAAACGAAAACGATAAGACAAAGCTGTTAATCCCGTTTCTATTATAGAGGCGATATAGACACTGATTAGGACCCAAGCGCTGAAATCAATCCTTCAGAAAGGTTACTTGCTTGGAGTCTCAACTACAATGCAGTAATGGAGTGTGCACAGCTCTCCGACCCGCCAAGGGCATGGAGGAAGTCACAGGGCCGCTGAGACCCCCTAGTGGTGAGAATCTTCATTGCACCGTCACGGTTTGCTAGTTGGGCCCCAGCTGAACTCACATCCTGACCAGTAAGTAGTGCAGAATGGTGAATTTGGAACCTTAGGTCCTCTCCTTCCTTTGCCCCCCGTTTTGTCCCCAAACCAAGTAATCTCAGAAATGAATGAAACTCCAGAGACGAATAGCGATATATCCAAAAGACAAAGGCCCGAGGAAGGTTGAGAGACCTGTAAAGTGAAATTAACATGTGCTGATCTATGCTGTGGTTTCACAAGCCCTCTGGGTTTAGTTGAAGATGCAAATTCAGTTAGTTAATATTTATTAGGAAGCAAAATTGTGTTTCATCAAGCATATTATATCCCTTCCTATCCTTTTAGGCCTTATAAAAACTCAAGCCAGAGGATAATTATAACTTTCATGTATTGTAATTACAGTGTTTAATGGTGAGATCACCTGCGTTCAGAACACTACAAGGTTAAAATTGCTCTATATGCCACTCAAGCACAATAACTTACTACACATTTCAAAACTGAGTCATATTTTTATTTATTTACTTATTTGTTTTTTGAGACAGGATTTCTCTGTGTAGCCCAGCTATCCTGCAACTTGCTCTGTAGACCAGGCTAGCCTGAAACTCACCTGCCTCCTGAGTTCTGGGATTAAAGATGTTCGCCACCACACTCTAGCTTCAGCTTTGTATTTAAAACAGTTCTTTTTTTTTTTCTATTCTTTTTTTGATTTTATTTATTTATTTATTTATTTTTGGTTTTTTGGATTTGTTTTTTTCAAGACAGGGTTTCTCTGTATAGCCCTGGCTGTCCTGGAATTCACTCTGTAGACCAGGCTGGACTGGAACTCAGAAATTCTCCTGCCTCTGCCTCCTAGAGTGCTGGGATTACAGGCGTGAGCCACCACTGCCCGGCTTATTTATTTGTTTGTTTATTATATGCAGATCTCATTATGGATGGTTGTGAGCCACCATGTGGTTGCTAGGAATTGAACTTAAGACCTTTGGAAGAGCAGTCGGTGCTCTTAACTCCTGAGCCATCTCTCAAGCCCCAGCTGTGTGTTTAATAGCTGAAGTTAATAATTGATAATCTGTGGATATTCTTCAATGGTTCAAAAAAAGAGTCAAGGGACTCATTCATTCCAATACATTCTGAGGATATTATCATTGGGCTCTGTGCTTTGCTGGTTAAAAGAGAAGTTCTGAGTGGGCACAGTCGGGCCATTCCCATAATCTTAGCACTGGAGACCGAGGCAGGAAGGATTGCCAAGGATTAAAGGCCAACCTGGGTGGCAGAGTGAAACTTGTTTCAAAAAACTAAAATAATAGAGGGTGCCTGCTATTAAGTCTGACCAACCGAGGTTAGTTTCCCTAGAATCCATGTGGTGGAAGAAGAGAATTGATTCCCACAAATTGTCCCCTAACCTCCATAAGCATTCTGTGGCACACACATACATACATACAAGTATATAATTAAACGTAGAAATACAAACACATACATGGCTTAGATACGGCCCTCATGGTGTGTACACATTTTAGCGCTGTTTCTAAACTGTTAATGTGAATGATTATTGTAAGAACTAAATGCAAGTTGGTCATGCCTGCAGTGCCAGCACTTGGAAGGCGAAGGCCAGAGGCTGGGGCTATGACTGTGCCTACTCTTGCTTTGGTGCTGCATGTTTGGGTACAATATTTGGGACATCTGGAGGAGTGGGCCAGTAGCAGGAAAAGCAGGGAGGAGGAAAATCTTGAGTGTCTCAAGAGAGGAAGTTATCTGACATAGTGTAGGGCAGGCTTGGTGAAAACCCACAAACTGTTTGGGTGTCTTGATGGGACTGAGACCCTGCTGCAGCTGCAGCTATCTTTACCATCCGTATAGGCTGGTGGTCCTATTCTCTGATGCTATTCTTTCTGGAACGTAAGGATAGGTAATGTCTCTAAAATGTCACTGTACCCACTGCCTTTCTTCTCTCATAAGACAGGACTTAATGGAAATGCACCAATACCCAATAGCTGGTAGTACCGGTGAATGAAGCTGGATCTAATCTGCTTTCCAATGACTTTGTCTCTTATCCTGCAGGGTCACCCAGCCTTGGTGAGACCTAAGGGGCTGGCATAATCTAATCCAAATGGTTTTGATTCCATAGAATACAGATTTTAGTTTTTGAGACAGGATCTCAAATAGCCCAGCTTGCTCATTATTCACCTGAATGTTACCTTAAAACTTTAGATGCTCTTGCATCCTCTCCCAAAAGCTGGGAACACAGGCGGGATCTGCCATGCTGGGCTTTTTTGTTTTTGTCTTTTGTTTTTCTGACACAGTTTATTTATTTATTTATTTATTTATTTATTTATTTATTTTTGGGTTTTTGGATTTGGTTTTTTACGAGACAGGGTTTCTCTGTATAGCCCTGGCTGTCCTGGAACTCACTCTGTAGACCAGGCTGGTCTCAAAACCAAGCGATCCATCTGCCTTTGCCTCCAGAGTGCTAGGATTAAAGTATTAACATGACTACAATGCTGGTTTTATACAGTACTGGGGATTGAACCACAGATGTCAGGCGACCCATATTCCCAGCCCCAAATAAAGGCTTAATAAAGACTTTTTAAAAATTATCTTTATGGGAGCTGGAGAGATGGCTCAGCAGTTAAGAGCACCGACTGCTCTTAGGAAGGTCCTGAGTTCAAATCCCAGCAACCACAGGGTGGCTCACAACCACCCGTAATGAGATCTGACTCCCTCTTCTGGTGTGTCTGAGGACAGCTACAGTGTACTTACATATATTAAATAAATAAAAATTAAAAAAAAAAGTTTGATGTTGTTTTTAAAAAAATTATCCTTATGACAGGCATGGCATCACACACCACCTAGACACACTTTTTTTTAGAAAGGGTCTTCTTAATAAAGCCTTGACTGGTATAGAACTATGTAGCTCAGCCTGACCTTGAACCTGCAGTCATGCTCCGCAAATTTCTGGGTGTTGGGATTATGGGCATGAAGTGATATACCAGATTATCCCTTCAATTTGCTGTTAAAGCCAGAGGATAATTATATCTTTCATGTATTGTAATTACAGTGTTTAATGGTAAGATCACCTGCATTCAGAATGCTACAAGGTGAAAATTGTTCTATATTCCACTCAAGCACAATAATTCACTACACATTTCAAAACTTATTCTTCTTCTTAAATGTATTACAAACTTCCTATGATAAACTGATTAGACTTCTCTGACTAAACACCTTTTGTCTTATAGGATATAACACTTGGGTGACTTTAAACTGCCATTTGTTTTCGTTTGTGTGTGTGAAATGTGTGTGCATGCCCCCGCCCCAAACTGTAGAAAGTAAAACAACAAAAGAAAGTAGTATTTAATGTGACCTATAACCTAGGGCTATATGAGAGGGGAATTTTTAGAGTAATTTTATCAGGTTAGTGTAGAGAACAAAGTTCTTGTCTTGTAGGCAGTCATAATATCTAAGACTGATGAATCAAATTCCTGAATATAAGACTTCAAAGTGGGCTGGAGAGATGGCTCAGAGGTCAGGAGCACTGACTGCTCTTCCTGAGGTCCTGAGTTCAATTCCCAGCAATCACATGGTGGCTCACAACCATCTGTAATAGGATCTGAATCCCTCTTCTGGTATGTCTGAAGACAGCAACAGTGTACTCATATAAAATAAATAAATCTTTTAAAAAAAAGACTTCAAAGCTAAGTGTGTAGCTCACACCTTTCATTTTAGCACTCAGGAGGCAGAGGCAGGTAGATCTCTGTGAGTTCAAGGCCAGACTGGTCTACATAGTGAGCTCCAGCACAGTCAGGGTTATACAAAGATGTTGTCTCAAAACTAAAATTAAAAAAAAAGAAGAGAGACAATAACTAGGAGGGGCATTAAAGGATATAGCCAGTGGTCATTGGGAAGCTATGGGAGGTGTATGTCTCCATGGGTATGGGTTCCAAGGTATGAGGGAAGAATGGGGATTGTAGTTGGTGGGGACTTGTATCTGTGGATATCTGTGGATCCCAGAGGTCGACTTGGCTTGCGTGAGTTGGTTCTCTCCTTTCCCAATGTGGCTCTGAGTGACTGAACTCAAACTGTCAAGCTTGGTAGCAGAACCTGTATCTGATGAACCAACCATTCTGCTGGATCAACACTATTGGGTTTGGGATTTTGAAGGAAAGAGATGCTGCCAGTTGGTTGTTTTCATAACAATTCTTATTGATACCTAAATATCATAAAACAAAAACAAAACAACAAAACATTAGTTTTTGGTTTTGTGGGCTGTGAGTTGAATCTAGGGTCTCAGGCAGGCTAGACAAGCACTTCACTACTGAGCTATGGCCTCAGCCATGCATAAACATATTTTTCCAACAGTGTTTCTCTATGTAGCTTTCTTGCTGGCCTGAAACTCACTGTGCAGACCAGGCTGGCCTAGAACTCACAGATATGTCTGCTTCTACCTCATGCCAGTTGGGATCAAAGGCATGAACCAGCTCCCATCCTGGTTAAAACCCAACTAATTTTTAAAGTGCATATATGTTCATGAAGTGTTAAATGGAGGGAATAAAAAGAAAATCTTGGCCGCTGACCTGGCAGATGCATGCTTTTAGTCCCAGCACTTGGGAGGCAGAGGCAGGTGGACTGTTGAGTTTGAGACTAGTCTAGAACAGCCAGGACTATGCAGAGAAACCCTGTCTTGAAAAACTGAAACCAATAGAAACACTCATGTTCCTCTCCCATGATTAGTGCTTTGTAAATTGCTATTGTATACACACATGGATTAAAGGAGTCTTCTGCATGTCACACAAACCATAACCCCAAAGGCTGTGTCCATAGCTCTCTTAACTCTTTTTCCTTGTGGGCAAAGGCTGCATTCACTTAAGCCTAAAGGCAAATTGTATAGTATTACAACAAACTTGTGTTGCTATCGACTATTCTTTTCCTTTTTCTTAGATCTTTACTTTTATTTATTCATTTATTTTTTGGAGACAGGGTTTCTCTGTGTAGTCCTGGCTGTCCTGGAACTTTTTGTTTGTTTGCTTGTTTCTTTGTTTGTTTGAGACAGGGTTTCTCTGTGTAGTCCTGGCCCTCCTGGAACTCACTCTGTAGACCAGGCTGGGATCGAACTCAGAAATCTGCCTGTCTCAGTCTCCCAAGCGCTGGGATTAAAGGTATGTGCCACCATCCCCCGGCTATCCTTGAACTTACTATGCAGCCCAGGCTAGCTTTGAACTTGGAGTTCTAACTTTCTGCTTCCAGAGTGCTGGAATTTAAAGCGTGTGCCAACACTATCGGGGCTTAATTTTTTTTTTTTTAACGTTTCATGTAGCCCAAGCTGGTTTCGAACTCAATGTAGGTGATATTGTAAAGATAAACTTGCAGTCCTGACATTAGTGGTTGCCACCTTGCCATTAGTCCTTGCCTCCTCCTCCCAAATTATGGGCTCACATGTTTGCCAATCTGTTAGCCTCTGATGGGGTTTCAATAAAAAATAAAATCGTTGCGATTAAACTCTGTGAAATTCACTCTAACTTTCATTGGCGTGGGACGAAGAGATGGCACGAGTTTAACTTATAGCTTTGAACCCAGTGAACTTGGTTTTTGGACAAGAATAGCGGACTACTCCTAAGTGGAAAGAAAATAGCCTTTCAGCGATATCAGGAGCTGATAGGGCCCTGGGTCTTTGATT
Source organism: Apodemus sylvaticus (assembly GCF_947179515.1). Taxonomy (NCBI): domain Eukaryota; kingdom Metazoa; phylum Chordata; class Mammalia; order Rodentia; family Muridae; genus Apodemus; species Apodemus sylvaticus. Next base: position 140,712,381 of record NC_067474.1, read on the forward strand.
TCACAAGAAAGTTACAGGCCATGCCCATTCAAATTTCTTCCAACAAATCACAAAGGCGTATAGACAATTTCTTATTCGTTCATAGGTCAAATGGAAACTCCAGCCCTCCCTACCTCCCGCCTCTCACTAGGGAGCCAATAGGGAAAACGTAGGTTTCATCATCAAGTACTGTACTTGCTATTGGCTGTTTGAGCTGTCAATCTAGGGAAGGCGGGCCAGGCCGAACTGTCCTATTTAAGAAGAGGACAAAGGCGGCGCGCAGCTTGTATCGTCCGCCATTTTGTGCTAAGCAAGGTGGCAACCACGTTCCCAGAGCGACTTCTCCGCTTTTGCCTCGACCGCCCCTTGACTACAGATATGTCTCGGGATCGGTTCCGAAGTCGTGGTGGTGGCGGTGGAGGATTTCATCGGCGTGGAGGAGGCGGTGGCCGCGGCGGCCTCCACGACTTCCGTTCTCCGCCGCCTGGCATGGGCCTCAACCAGAATCGCGGCCCCATGGGCCCGGGCCCTGGCGGCCCGAAGCCACCGCTCCCGCCTCCACCTCCGCACCAGCAGCAGCAGCAACCTCCGCCGCAGCAGCCCCCGCCGCAGCAACCCCCGCCGCACCAGCAGCCGCCGCCACACCAGCCGCCCCATCAACAGCCCCCGCCTCCGCCGCAGGAATCGAAGCCTGTCGTCCCCCAAGGCCCTGGCTCCGCTCCCGGAGTGAGCACTGCGCCGCCTCCGGCGGTCTCCGCTCCGCCCGCCAATCCCCCGACCACCGGCGCCCCGCCGGGCCCGGGTCCTACCCCGACTCCGCCGCCCGCCGTACCCTCCACTGCCTCCGGACCGCCTCCCACTTCGACGCCGAGCAGCGGAGTCTCAACCACCCCCCCACAGACCGGTGGCCCTCCGCCCCCGCCTTCCGGAGGCGCTGGTCCGGGACCTAAACCAGGGCCAGGTCCTGGCGGTCCCAAAGGCGGTAAGATGCCCGGTGGGCCTAAGCCTGGAGGTGGCCCGGGCATGGGCGCTCCTGGTGGCCATCCGAAGCCACCACACAGAGGTGGCGGGGAACCCCGTGGGGGCCGGCAGCACCACGCGCCCTACCACCAGCAGCACCACCAGGGGCCCCCTCCCGGAGGACCGGGACCTCGCACAGAGGAAAAGATATCCGACTCGGAGGTGAGTAGGTTCTCGAGTGAGCTGTCCGTTTCCCTAAGATGGCGGCGCATTCCTACCCTCAGCGTTTTTCCCCCGCCCGCGGCCTCGAAGGCCTCCATTTTGTCCCCTGCCGGAAGCGCTCCTGCGCATGCTTGCGAAGGCGGGGCGGATGCGCGGCGGGATGTGTAGTTCGCTAGGGATTGGGGAGCTGCAGGTCCTGGCGGTGGGCTGTTCGATAGAGGCTGGCGGTCCGGTTTCTTGGGACCCAACTAGTGCGTATCGAAGGCCTCTGCTGTTGGAGAAAACTGGGCAACCTGGTGCTGTCTTTCCTGCTTTCCATTTAGATCTGACGTCAGAATATTGTATTGATTAGCGTTTGCTGATAAAGGCGGGTGTGTTTCAAAGCATTTTGTACACTCTGATTCTTAAGGACTAGAGTTATTCTGTTGGATTGCCATGTATGATACAACCTGGTAGTCTTAGTGGAAAAAGAGAAAATCGTTACTAATGCATGATGGCCTATTTTGGGACAACTAGATTTTTTTTTTTCCTGCTTTGACCGGTGTGTGCATTCCGTACGGTTTCTTCATTAGGGATTTAAAGCCAACTTGTCTCTCTTGCGGAGGCCTGGAGAAAAAACTTACACACAGCGCTGTCGGTTGTTTGTGGGGAACCTACCTGCTGATATCACAGAGGATGAATTCAAAAGACTGTTTGCTAAATACGGAGAACCCGGAGAAGTTTTTATCAACAAAGGCAAAGGGTTCGGGTTTATTAAGCTTGTGAGTGTAATTTTTTTCCATTTTGCAAATGTTTTCAAGTCATGTGCTTTAACATGGGAAGAATTAACATGGAAATCTGAATAGTGTGCATTGGGGCAGAGCCTCAATGACAGACCTTTAGCCCTTGGGGTTTTGGGAGGATGCATGAAGATAGCTCTTGAGATAGAAATACTTATGACAAATTGAGCACTAGCCAGTTTTGGAGTTGTTCAAATTGTTTCTGATATTTAACAGGAATCTAGAGCTTTGGCTGAAATCGCCAAAGCTGAATTGGATGATACCCCCATGAGAGGTAGACAGCTTCGGGTTCGGTTTGCCACACACGCTGCAGCCTTATCTGTTCGGAATCTCTCTCCTTATGTTTCCAATGAACTTTTGGAGGAGGCTTTTAGCCAGTTTGGTCCTATTGAAAGGGCTGTTGTAATTGTGGATGATCGCGGAAGATCTACAGGGAAAGGCATTGTTGAATTTGCTTCCAAGCCAGCAGCAAGAAAAGCATTTGAAAGATGCAGTGAAGGTGTTTTCCTACTGACAACGTAAGTTGTCTTTAGTTCATGCTAATTTTTATAATTTTGAGGGGTAGTTGAAATAAAATTGGAAGTTAAGATGAGGAATGATTTCTGTTACTAGGACTCCTCGCCCAGTCATTGTGGAACCACTTGAACAGTTAGATGATGAAGATGGTCTTCCTGAAAAACTGGCCCAGAAGAATCCAATGTATCAAAAGTAAGACTTTTTGGTACCCTAAAAGAGAAGTTAGTGTTTTCTAATTTTGTATAGAACTTTAGAAACTTTTTAGTCTGTATTTCTGGTTGGTCTAGAATTTACTGTTATGTAGGCCAGGCTGACCGAACAAAATTGTGAAGATCTCCTGACTTCTGTCACACAAGTGCCAAGATCATAGGTGTGAGCCATCAAGCTACAGTGTTGCTTTTGAATATGCTTAATACACATCCCTGTCTCAGATATATTTTTTACTTTTTTCTTTATTGAGAACAAGGGTTTTCTGTAGCCCCCTGGCTGTCCTGGAACTTGCTTTTTTAAGTCCCAAACTGGCCTTTTGTAAGTTCCCCCACCTTTTTCTGCCTCCCAGATTGCTGGAAATAAAAGCATGTGCCACCACATCTGGCATAACTTGAAGCTGTTGGGTAAAGTATTTTCACATGTGATCCAGATGCATGCTAAAGTTATTGGTGGGAAAATGGGCCTGGATAAGGCTTTGGCTATAGAAAACGGGGCAGAAAGCCTTTATTACCTACTTTTTCTGCTTATCTTTTTTTTTTCTCTTTACCTCCACACAACACAGTTTCTTTGCTTAGTCCTGCCCATCCTAGAACTATTTAGGTGGCCTCTGCCTCCCTAGTGCTAGGATTAAAGGGGAGTGCCACCACTGCCTCCCAGTTTTTCCTTTCTCTTTAGGTTTAGTTAGTGGTCTCTATAGACCAGACTGGCTTAGAAATACATCACCATGCCTTCTTGGTTTTTTGCTTTATTTTATTATATCATCTATTTCTAGAGTTAATACAATTTAGGTAAATAACTCATGGCTACATGAGCATTTGTCTAGGAGGCTAGTTCCAGGGCTACATGGTGAGACCTTATCTCAAAAAGGGAGACTATAAAGAAGATGGTATTAAACGTAAGCAAAGGGTTCAGGGGAATGAAAGGTAAAGAAATGTTGACAGATCCTTCTTTAAGCAATGTCAGTTTAGTTTTTAGTGTGTGTGTATAGTGTGTGTATGGTTTGCCTGGGTCTTTGTATTTTCTGTGTCCCTGATCCCACTGTGGCAAAGACTTGTCATCCTCCGCTCCTATTATAAGTTGCTTTGTGGGTCTGGGACACAAGCCCTGGTCCTTTGGAAGAACAGCTGTGCTCATTTCTGCTAAGCCATCTCTCCAGACCCTTACCCTTTCATTGTATCATGCTTGATTAACCTCATGGTGTTTCATAACACAGTTGAGCAGGAGTGCAAGTTGAGGCCTTAAAACAACATAGGGTAGGGAAAGGACTGACTGACTACCTCTTGTGGTTTCTGTGCCCATTCTTGGTGCTGGGGATCAAATCCAGGGCATTATACATTATGTTGCATGTTGTACAAATGCCTTAACAGTGGGCAGTAGGAATAGAGGTACTTAAGGTTCATTTCTTTTTTTTTTTTCTTGGTTTCTTGGTTTCTTTTTTCTTTTTTTGAGTCAGGGTTTCTTCTGTGTAGTGCTGTCTGTTCTGGAACTCAGATCTGCATACCTTGATATTGTGATTAAACCAATAAACAACCATGTCAGGTGTAAGGTTTCTTCTGACTTAGGAAATCTAGTGATACTGATTCTCAAAATTGCTTCTGTATAAATGAATTGTCAGGGAGAGAGAAACACCACCTCGCTTTGCTCAGCATGGCACATTTGAATATGAATATTCTCAACGATGGAAGTCCTTGGATGAAATGGAAAAACAGCAAAGGGAACAAGTTGAAAAAAACATGAAGGATGCAAAAGACAAATTGGAAAGTGAAATGGAGGATGCGTACCATGAACACCAAGCAAATCTTTTGCGCCAAGGTGAAAAAGTCTTAGAATTTTATTGGTAAAGATCAGTTGGCATTTTAAAGTGGACAGAGCATCATTAACATGAATCTAAAATAATTTCCAATATTTAGATCTGATGAGACGCCAGGAAGAATTAAGGCGCATGGAGGAGCTTCACAGTCAAGAAATGCAGAAACGCAAGGAAATGCAGTTGAGGTATAGTGTTGAATGATCTTTACTTCTCATGTGTTCTGACATCTAGTCAAGAGGTACTAAGTGCAAGTTTGTATTAGAAAAACTTATCTTTGCCAGAGGGCTGCTATGTTAGAGTTATGATCTAGACTTTATTTTCTTAGGAACATTAAGAGTTTAACCTAACTTACCATTCAGAGACAAACTTCTAGCTTTTTCAAGTAGTTTTTTTCTGAAGCAGGTGTTGCTGCATAGCACTAGCTGGCCCTCCAACTGGAGATGCATAGCCCCATATGACGCCTGTGCTGTGTTTAAAGGCAAGGGCCATCACACTTAAGTTTTAGGCATGGATGACACTTTGGTTTATATGCCTGAAAACTATTTGTAGGCAAGAGGAGGAACGACGTAGAAGAGAGGAAGAGATGATGATTCGCCAACGTGAGATGGAAGAACAAATGAGACGCCAACGAGAAGAAAGTTACAGCAGGATGGGCTACATGGATCCAGTAAGTTTGTGTTGAGGAAATTAGCATAATTTACTCATTGTAAGTGTATACTCTACCAGTGTAGCTGTGTACTTGTTTGGTGTGTACAAACTACTATCAGATCTTACTGGATCAGATACCATGTAGCTTGTTTGTTTTGATAGTCTAACCAGTTTTCAGGACTTTGCATGCCACAATGATGGAGAAAAACATGCATTTTGAGCCTTGAAGTTTTTGGTTTTTGGGGGGGCTTAGGCTTGGCTGGTCTGGAATTCTACATGTACACTAGGTTGGTGTCAAAAAGATCAGTCTACCTCTACCTCCCAAATGTTGTGATTAGAAGTGCATCCCACTGGATAAATCTTTTGTGTTCAGATTTTTTTCTACTTGAATACATGGTGTAGCTGTCATGTATTTAAGAGTTTATTTTTGTGTGTTTCCCTCTCCAGAGAGAAAGAGACATGAGAATGGGTGGTGGTGGAACAATGAACATGGGAGGTAAGTGAGAGACTTAGTTAAAGATAACACTGCCCAACAGCAGCATTCTATTGGGGTAACCACTATTTTTGTTTTCTAGATCCCTATGGTTCAGGAGGCCAGAAATTTCCACCACTAGGTGGTGGTGGTGGCATAGGTTATGAAGCTAATCCTGGAGTTCCACCAGCAACCATGAGTGGTTCCATGATGGGAAGCGACATGGTAATGTATCCTGTGGGACATAGTACAAAGGAGATTCTTAATTTCACGACTCGAATATTTTATTTTTCCTCTCTCTTTCTCTCTTTTTTAAAGTAGCTGACTGGACTTTTAGTTCCCCCGTTGTGTAAATATATACAATACTGAGGACTACTTTGGCAATGTAGAACTATGTGTGGTAACCTAAACAGATACGGTTGCTACCAAGGAGTCAATGCTGTTATGTTAGTAGGTGGAGTTATCTTTGGCAATAAGTACATAGGTATTTTCCATTTTATTGTCTGCACTTTTGAACTTCCAGTGCATGGCAAATCCAAATTTTAAATGTTAGATAATTGTATATGGTTTTCTTGCATCCAAGTGAGAAATGGCACAGTGCCGTTTTGTGGTGTTTTCCATAAGTAGGAGTCAGACTTGAGGCTTGTAGTCTTAAGCATGCTAGTGTGACAGGTAGGCCTTTGACCTTATTTGTGGTTTCTGTTTCTAGCCCATGAAAAGGGGAACTGTCTAGTGTTTTGACTCGTCGTTTCCCACCGGTTGGGTCTCTCTGTAGGTACATGTTAAAAAAAACCCTGATGTTTCTACTTTGCTACAGGGTAGCAAAAATCAACAATAATTTAAGCATACTGATGGTGTGCATTTGTTCTGAACCCCTTGATGCAATCATGCTTTATCAATATGGAGATAGCCTGTCAGGTGCTTTAAAATAGTCAAATGAATTTTGGTATGAGTGGCTGCTGTAGGAGTAGGGCTTTACAGATCCTTAAGAATTGCATTTTGGTGGGAAAAATATTTGTAGCTAAATTGAGTCTAAATAATTCACCCATAGGCTTTTGTCTCAAAGGGAGCTGCACTTATAGCTCAATAGGATTTATTTTATAAATAGGAATCTGAGGTTTTAGTGTGAAACTATTTAAAACCTGCCTACTAGCTTCTTGAGAATTAAAGTTAGCATTATAAATGCCTGGATATACTGATAGACTTCTTCAAATTGAGCTTAACATTTTGGTCTTAAAAGTACTTTCTAGAAGGCACAAGATGTATGTATATATTAGGTGACTAGCTTGACATGTGTTTAGGCTCTATGTTTAGACATAGGCTTATATATTTAACAGTTTCTGGGTCCTTAGGTAGTTTAATATAACTGAAGCCTCAATTTTTCTTTTTCCTTTTTTTGTAGAAGCTATACACAAAGACTTTCAAAAGAAAACAATTGAAAGTCTGTTCAAATAGTTTGTAGTGTTTTGTTTTTCAAAAGATGAAAATGTACGAACAGTTAAAGTCTGGTGCAATCTCTATTTTTATTTTGATTAGAAACGAGTAACTGGGCTATTTTGAGTAGAATTTTAAGTGTAATGCCTGTAGGGTTCTGCTATTAGGATATGTGGGTTTTATTTCATTACTTTGTGTTTTAAAGTCAAAGTACATAAAACAAGATGGATAATGAAGTCATGCACTGCTTTATTGCAGTCACCCTAGGCTGTTTTGGGGAGATAACCTAAAGCATAGAATCATAACAAAGTGACAGTGCACTTTCCAATACTAAGAAATGCTGGACTTTGAAGTAGGTGGGCTGTATATTGTGTTTGTAACAATGCAGAAACATACTGTGCATGTGTCTCTGGTTAGTAGTGATGGCTCTGAAGTGTGGAATGCCTGTGAGACTGTGGCAAAATGAGTTTTTGATGAAGTTACTGTGCCGGTTAAGTAAAAAAATACTATTTTTTTGTGCTTTTTCTTTTTTGTAGTCTGGTAGCATTTATTAACTTCATTCCAATCTTTTAAGATTTCTGCAACTTTGCAGATGTGTCTTAAGATCTTGAAAAGCACAAGGTTTCTTATGCAGCACATGGCTACTACCTGGTGAGTAGGCCTTTGTCCTTCATTGAGCGAGATGCTTTTGTCTGACTGGACTTTGTAGGCTTGGAGATGACTTTGTGTTCTTACCTGGTCAATCGTGTCAGTGGATTAATCTGATGTGAATTTTGTAGAACTCATTTTGGAATGGGTTTTCACATCTGCACTAATTTTTGAATTTTTTAGCACTACAGGGAAGATCTATTCTTTGAAACAGGTGTATGAGAATGGCTCAAGTGGGAACATACCACAAGGCATGTATTATCGTAAACTAATTTTCAAATTACCCTTTTTTCCTTTCTATGTTCCCGGTACCTGTGGATCGACTCATTGGTGATTGTATCGACGAACGTTGACTACGGAACCTTCTAAAATATTTACTTAACACACATGGACATCAACTACATTTAATGAACTGTTAATTACTGTTCCAATAGCGTACTGAGCGCTTTGGGCAGGGAGGTGCGGGTCCTGTGGGTGGACAGGGTCCTAGAGGAATGGGACCTGGAACTCCAGCAGGATATGGTAGAGGGAGAGAAGAGTATGAAGGGCCAAATAAAAAACCCCGATTTTAGATATTTAGGCTTTCATTCCAGTTTGGTTTTGTCTTTTCTTGTTTAGATACTACTTAAATTCTTGGCATTTTAGTAAGAAAGCTACCTTTTTATGGATGTTAGCAGTTTATTGACCTGATATTTGTAAATGGCCTGTTTTGGCAGGTAAAATTATGTAACGCAGTGTTCAAAACAGGAGAAAATTTTTTTTCATTTACTTTTTTTTTTAACTGTATAATGTTTCTCAAGTTAATGGCAGTGTACCTTGTGCCACCGAATTTCCAAAGTGTACCATTTTTTTTTACTGTGCTTCAAATAAATAGAAAAATAGTTATAATACTGATCTTCAACTTTGCTATTCATGCTTCTATGCACATTAGGCTAGGTATTTCACTTGGAAAGCATGAGTGTGTGTAGGCCTTTGAGTGGCATAAGCCAGTTCTGGGAATGTACCTGGAGGCTAAGTATTGCTTTCTACAAATAGTGCCCCCCTGTTTAAAAAGAAATGCATATTGAAGTAATTAGGGTTTGTTTGGCATTATAGGAAGCAGGCGGGTGCTCAGCATTTTTAAATGGTTATGTTAGAAAAGTTGAACTCTTTAAGTCTTAATTCAGGAACATGTATTAAGATTATGGAATGGGTAAAAACTACCGGTAGTGAGAGAAAGAGGGTTTGGTTAAATGGATCCCTTCCTTATGGCCCTATCTATGATTCTTTTCCTTGAAAGCTTTTGAAAATGGGAAGATCATCTTGTTGCGTTTCCCCTACTGTTTTGTTTTTTTAAAAAATCCCAAGCCCTACAAATGGCTTGTACTGAACTTTTGCATTTGAATTAAAGATTGTTAAACATGAAGCCTTTTCATGTATTACTTCAAGTGATTTGAAAGACGGGATTTAGTTGGGAATTTTAACTTGAAGAGTTAAGGGTTAGTTAACTATAAGATTTAGCCTTATGTATTCTTTAATACACACCTCCTGTGTTATTTCTATTGAGCAAAATCTGTAGTCTGAAAATACTGGTTCTCTTGGAGAACTAGTTGTACCTGTTACCAAGTAGGACTGCCAAATAATCTTCTCACTATGGAGTTGAACTGTTTTTTATCAGTCTTCTAGTGTAGCATTAGACCTGGGGAAAGTTGCTCAGGCTACTTAGTAAAAATAATCTATTCCCACCATAAGCTTGGGTATGTTTTGATGATTTCAGTTGACTGTTTAACTTCATTGAATTTCCTTTGATTAGAGCAAGAGACTTTTTGACTTATTAATAATAAAGTAGATTGCTTACTGTTGGGAGCTTTATTTCTTCCCAGTGTAAGTATGTTAAGAGGAAAACTAACGGTACGGAAAGTAATTGAATAGCTTGGCTCTGTTCTTAGTTACATTTCCATTCTATACATTATAGAACTTTCACTATGGAATGTCTTCATCCTTTTCACCTCTATCCTTGGTGCTAATTGGCAAAAGAAATTCTAAATCATTTGGTGAGGTCGAGTATTGTGCTTGAATACAAAAGGAGACCTATTGTGGAAACAATCGAGTACTTCATGCATAGGAAGGAAAGTTGTAATTTTTAAAGTAAAACACTACTGGATTATAAAAAGCATGTCATCAAATGGTTGTATGACTGACAGGTTTATAGTGTATTAAGGGGAAAATCCTTAGAAAGTGCATTCATTTTTAATCACCAGTACACTTGGAAATAGGTAGTTCTATTATAATTATAGCAATCAGAAAGTTATTGGCCCAACTGAAGTTAATAATTGATGATAACATGAAGGTTTTCTGTATGGAAACAAAGGTCTGGATTTGAAGGAGCTCTTTTGGTTGAATTGTAATAGTAGGGACCATAATGAGAAAATTGAGGGGTGTTCATGGGACACCCATGGAGGGTGAATTTGAATGTATATGGGTGGGGGCTGGAGGGAAAATGGGAAAATCTGCCTATAAAATTAATGTTTCAGTTTATTTTTCAGATTACATGCCTTTCTTTATAAGGGATGCTGGCACAGACCCCTAAAATAAGCTTTTGATAGTAGTATACCCTTGAAGAGTGGTGAAAGGATGCTTAAAGGATAATTTCCTCAGATTGTGGCTTTTGATAGCCTTTATTGTGGGCTGTAGAGCTGCTAAACAGTGTTTAGCAGATAAAGGTTGCATAATGTCAACCAATGAGACTGTACCAAGGGTTGTAAGCTACTGAGACTTTCAATAAGTCTTACATGTGATGGTTTTAGCCTACTAGTGATTTTAAATCACCTTGAGCAGTTGAACTGAAAGTGAATAGGGAAACGTAGGGTGGGAGGGGAGGATGATAAGGATGTAGTCTAGATATTTTCCCTTTGAAGAAACCACTTGCCCCGATTTCCTCCTTCACTCTATCAAAATTTTGTTTACAGAGGACACTTGGAATATTTCTCTTTTTAAAGTTAGATTCTATAAGACAGTAGTATAATAGGCATGCTATAAGCTGAACCCATTGATATCTTTATGTGGTGAGACTTATCTTAAAACCCACCACTCTGTGTGTGTTGTACCACTAATATAAACATAATTTGGGAAATTGTAATGTTACACCTGTGCAATTCTTACAAGTGGCATATCATGGCAGATAAAAATTTAGGTACTTGGCTTGGACAAGCCACAAAGTTGTGGCTGAATGTTTTGTGGTGTTCTTGGACTGCAATTGTGCACTATTAAAGTAGTGGCCTGCTACATAACTGCATTTAGCCAGCATTTCTGCAGTGCGTAACTGTGAGGAACGTAGTACCGCAAATGGCAATGGACATTAGGACCCGGATGTAGTATTCCTGCTTGCTCCAAGATTCTCATTGCCGACTGCATACAGGTAGGTAACAAGCAATATAATCTAACTTGGTGACTTGCTATGTGCTTTTATTCAGTGGGCATTCTGACATCACACTTCTGACAGTGAAATTACAGTGCAGCACCTAATACTTGTATGATAAGCTAGGTTAGTTCAAAATCTGGGTCTCGGGTTAGAGCTGTAATTTGTTAGGAAGAATTCAGCATTGTAGTTGTCAAAAGTGCAAACTTGAATCCTTGTGTCTTGACTCAGTTTTGTGGTTTTCTTTAGTTACATTGTATGTAACTGAAGATAAAAGGGAACATAGCTGGTGGTGGGTGAGGGAACCAAACCATACTTGACCTGGGTTGCTCATAGTACCTTGGTGAAGATTGTAGTATGTGATAATTACTCATAGTAGCGAACTTGACCTCATTGGTCAGCAATGTCTAATTTCATTATGCAATCTTGAAAGCACTGCAAGTTGAGTGAATTAAGACTAAATGACACGGGGTGGGTTTTTTTCCTGGGTTTTGTTTCTTTTTGTAATGTGGTCAAAATTTTCTAGGTTTGGGCTTTATGGGAAGTTTTGTTACTAACTTGGGCTTAGATGGGAATCTTACGAAAAGTTCAAGTTATGTGGCTTCTCTGAATATACTCCAAACGTGGGGCAAACTAGTGTGAAACAGTGACTTACATTTGAAAACATGTTGGGAATCATTCCCCACCATAAGACTTCGTCGTATTCTGTAGAGTGAGTGCATTTGTTCAGAGTAGCTCTTTGAACTTCCCTAGCTTTAGGGATGTGATTCATTATAGTCTAAAATGTTTAATAATCACAGGAATACATAAGTCTTCAAAGCACCTTCCTTGTTTGTTGCTTAGGACTTGAACTTTCTTTCAACTGTTGTTCCAGACCTCAATTCAGGTTACTCTTGGTGTTTAACTAGCATGCATGAGAAAACAGCTACCACTTGTAATGCTTTCTGCTCTATAACTGCAAAGTTTGGTTCATTTTGCATACGTGCCGCTGAAAGCTTCAGGACTGTGAAATTTTCCTTTCGATGAATCAAGAAAAATGGCTTGCTCTTTGTCAGGCAATTCAGATGGTGGGGGTAGTTACTCCAAGCAAGCAACTTGTGATTGCTGGTAGATGAAAGTAATATGGTGACTTAGCTTTCATACAATACAGATCAAACAGCGTGACATGAGAATCACTACACTAACCTACCTGAAACCCTCCTGGGGGAATTGAAGTGTCATAGTCTATTAAATCGGTAGCACGTGCTTGTTACCGTGGCTCAGACTTACTACTTCTGAACAGAAATAGTTGGAGAGATTATATTTGGACATGGACTTGGGATGGGGTGATTTCCGCCCCCCTCCTTGGTCTGCTTTAAGATTATTAGGCTTTTTGTACATGAGATTTAGAAACTATTGCCTTAAGTAGAGTCCTGCTAGTTAATTTGAATGAAGGTGTAAGTTGTGAATTTTATAGTATATTGGGTTTTTAAAACATTCAAACAAAAGCTGGGAATTAAATGGGTTCCAGTAATACTATACTAAGGTGCTTGCATTGTATTTCATAAATCTGGTTGCAACCAAAATTTTTATTTTTATTTTTTTAATGAAAACTAAGTTCAGAGGTGTGATGCCAGAATGTATCATCGTACTGTTAGGCCCTTGGAGCAGATCCCGGTGCTTTCTGAAAGATGAAAGTAATGTTGGGTACTCATACAAGGCTGCTTGCAGCCTACCAGCAATGCATACTCTCACTCTCCCTAATGAAGAGATGCGTGTGATTAGATTTGGTCTTTAACCTTAATGGGGGTGCATGTCTCCTATTGTTAATCATTGTCAGCTGCAGTGACATGATCCACAGTCCTGCATTTACTCGCTGCCTTTTGTGTTAATGATTTTGGACAGGTTTTAGAGCTCTGGGGTGTTTGTTCTGGGCCGTTTTCTTGGTTTTGGCTTTAGCTGATAATGTTAGTGCTGTCTAGCTAGTGCGGTTCTTAATGGCTCCCTACTAGGGAGAGAATCTGGAGGATTTAACCGCTCCTTTTATCATCTGTCATTGCTGCTAGATAATGATTGGCAATTTTTTAGATTCAAATGTGGAGATCTCAACAGCGATTGGTAAACAACCAACCATAGAAATAATGTTTTTGAACACCAGTGCTGGAGAAAAAAATGGAAGATGAAAAGGGCCTGGACATAAAGTAGGGATAATTGGAGAAGGGGGAAAGGAATGCAAAACAATATAGTATCCCTTATGGATGGTCCATGTGCAACAGAGAACTATTTTGTATACCTGTGGCAGTAATGAAAGGGGGGGGGGACCTGGAACTTGAATTTAAGGATGAACTTTGTGTTTCTTGTGCACTGTGCCAGGTATATAGTGAAGGCTAATGACTTCTCCCTTAGAAGAACTTTTTTTCCCCCTGTCCCAATAATGCATAGTTGAGGACTTGGAGAACAAAAATTGAAGCAAATACATAGGATTGCAGGGTAAAGAACTGCAGTGTTGTGTGCTTGCTGTAGGAAAAGGGTCAGGGCACTAAGAATGAAAGTCACCGAATTGACTGGGGAAGCAGGGAACTTGTAAGCTGATAGCTGCTTTAGTTAGGTGAACGTTGTCACATACCTTCACATAAGGGATAGTATATTATGGGTTGCAGTCAAACTTCATTGTGCTCAGACTGGTGAAAATAGGAATCAGGCTTTTGCATTTTAAAGAAGGTATTAGGCTTTTGCATTTTAAGAAAGATAGTTTTCTTTCTAATTCTCTCATCTACTTAAAAGAATAATTTTAGATCCCCCTGCCTAAAATTTCTTTCTTTTTTTTTTTTTTTAAATTTAAATGCTACAACTTATTCCAGTTTGTAATCTATGTATGGAATTTTGCTCTTTAGAATTTGGAAGTTAACTAGCATTTTTCAAGCCTTTATTATATACCCTTGTCTTTCATACTAACTTTTTCTTATTATTCTTTAGGTAAGAATGATTGATGTTGGCTGATTTTGGAGTCTTACTTACTTGAGGTAAGTGTCCTTAGAAATTTAGGACCTGATTTATTTTTGGCTTAATGGCTAAAATACATTGAGATGAAAATCCTTTGGTCCTTAAAAATTGACCTAGATACTAGTTCTAGTTTTTTTAAAAATAATTAAAGTGGAAAGGTAGCTTGGGAATTAAGAGCACTTGCTTGCATATGCTGTCTTGGGATTGTGATTTTCAGTGCCAAGGGGAAAAGACACTATGTCTAGAGAATAGAGAAGAGCACTGGCTGCTCTTCCAGAGAACCAGGGTTTGATTTTTAGTGCCTTTATGAAGGTACCCAAAACACTCAAACACATTAAAACAAGTTAAGAATTCTTTAAAAGGTTGGGCAGTGGTGACACATGCCTTTGATCCCAGCGCTTGGGAGGCTGAGACAGGCAGATTTCTGAGTTCGAGGCCAGCCTGGTCTACAGAGTGAGTGCCAGGACAGCCAAGGCTACACAAAGAAATCCTGTCTCTAAACACCCCCCTACCCCCCAAAAAAAAGCTTTAAAGAAAAAAAAATACGCATGCTTAAAATGCCATTTTAAAAAAAGATGAAATATACTGTGTTTTAAAATCTCATTCAAGTCAGGGTGGATCTTTGCCACACATATCAATGTTTGTTTTGTGTTAATATATTGTTATATTTATAATAGTTATTCACAGCCTGTGCCTCAAAATTGTACTTTTTCTTAATGAACTTAATGGGGCTATTAAATCTTGTTTTATTATAGGTGGAATTAGATGTTCTCAGCACATCACACAACATGGGCCAAGAAGGAAAGCCACAAATTATTAGACTGACAAAGACTCTAGGTAAGTGAAATGATATTCAAATTAATTTGAAAACACAGGCAGGTGTCACCAAGCTTGGTGTATGTGGTTTAAAGAATTGACATAGGGTTTCATGAAAGATGTCAGGCAGATACTCAGACCAACCAAGATAGCTGAGATCCAGCACTTTAAACTAACTTGAAGCAGTTTAGTTCAAAACTGTCACTACCACATTCCTTGATTTAACAGGGTGGTGTTAGAGCTTAGTAAGTTACTTTTGAAGTTTTGATAAGTTGGATTAATCATATTTTTTAATTGACAGGATCAAGTGAGCTGTATCAGAAAATGAGTCAAGACGAAAGAGGAATGAACTTGATATTAATAAAGATACTTTATTTTAAAACCTTGTCTTTGTTCAAGTAGGACTCCTTTCTAGGATTTGATTGTGTGCCCAAATTTAATGGCTTTAAATTTGGTGCCCTATATACATAATTGTTTGACAATGTTACAAAACACTCAGTGAAGTCTTGAAAGGGAACAAACCATTGTAGTGAGGCAGGTAGATCTGAGTTCCAAGCAACTGGTTGTCTGGTTTATGTAGCACCAGGACAAACCAGAGCTACATAGTGAAACCCTGCCTCAAAGGGGGGAAAAAACTACTTATAGCCCTTACTGTGGTGGCAGATTCTTACATGTGACCAAACGGGAAAGAACAAGACTAGTGCTTAGTAAGCTTCAGAGGAAGAATTACAACTTAGAGCAGGTTAAAGGTACATTGCACCAGGGTTGATGACCTGAGATGAATCCTTATCCACGTGATGGAAGGACAACTGATTATAGCAAATTGTCCTGTCTTTAAACACTGCGGTACGATAACATTTAATAACTTGGAAAGAGGTTCAATAGGCAAATGGGGAACCATAGCTTTCATGCCAGTCTACTTCATGCCAGTCTACAGTGAGTCCTTATTTCAAAGCATGTGTATAAACTTGTTTAAAAAACCTACAGGTGGAAGAATATACTTTCAAACCCTGTTAGGTTTATTTAGAAATAAAGGTCACCAGCTGAGTTGAAAATAAAAGGAATAAACCAGTTCAAAGCAGCAGCTAGTAAAGCTGTTCAGATGGATTTGTGTGTGTGTGTGTGTGTGTGTGTGTGTGTGTTTGGAAAATGAGCTAAGTCCGTGCTGGGTACACGAAGAGGTGACTCTGGAAGAGATGGCTCAGTAAGAACTCTTTTGTTTCTGTAGTACCCAGATGAAGTGGTACAGAGCTTCCTATAACTAGGGAGTCATGATACCTGAGGTCCCCTACCTGTAGAAGTACAGACTTATAAATATGAAGATCCATTAGAATGTTGGGAAGTGTCAAAGGGTTTTATTGCAGTAGACACCACAATAAAGGCAACTCTTAAAAGGACATTAAATTGGAGCTGGCTTAGAGGTTCAGAGGTTCAGTCAGTAATATGGTAGCGTCCCTAACTTGTTTCTATACTCTGAACAAGAATACCTATAGCCTGAATTATTTAAGTAGCTTCCTAAACTTAGATGGCATAGCAAGACCCTGTTAAGCACACAGAATTTATGTCCCAGTTGGACTCTGCTGTACTCCATGCTGTACTGCAATTTCCATTGCAGCTGACAGATTGTTTACCATCTTAAGTTTTTTTTAGTTTAGTTTTGGTTAAAACCAGAACAGATGGAAATTCTCAAAATGAGAACTGGATGCTGCAAGAGCTGCCCTCTTGGGTTTAGGTGTTGTTCCTTCACAGAATCCATCTCTGAATATTTGATAGATAATCTAGGTGTGTCATCCTACCAGTCAGGTAGTGTTTCACCTCTTAGCCTTGGCACTCGATTTATGCTTTCTCTTGAGCTTGGCAGGGTAACAATATTTACAAGTCAACTTGTGAAGGTGGTAGGCCTTGGAGCCAAAGACCAAAGAACTTATTTTATGTGTACAAGTACATTGTAGCTGTATTTAGATACACTGATCACTTTACAAATGGTCTTGAGCCACCATGTGGCTGCTGGGAATTGAATTTGGGACCTCTGGAAGATCAGTGTTCCTAACCTCTGAGCCATCTCAGCTATGGTTTCTATTGGAATAAAACAGCTAAAAGCAGCTTGGGGTTGAGTGTTTATTTTTAGGTTTCAGTTTTGCAGCACAATCCATCATCTAGAGAACCCTGTAGGACTCAAAATGGAAGAAACCAGGAAACAGGAGCTGATGTGGAGGCATGGAGGGCTTACCGGTTTCTGGCTAATCAGCCTGTTTTATAGTACCCAGGACTATTAGCCACGGAAAGTAAATTGTGCCCTCCCACATAAGTCAAAAAGCACTAGGGATTGCTTGACAGGCAATCTGGTCCATGGCAGCATTTTCTTTTTTTTTCTTTTCTCTCCCCCCCCCCCCCCCACTTCCTTCCTTTCTTTGGATTTGTTTTTTTTTCCAGACAGGGTTTCTCTGTATAGCCCTGGCTGCCTTGGAACTCTGTAGACCAGGCTGGCCTCGAACTCAGAACTGCCTGCCACTGCCTCCCAGAGTGCTGGGATTACAGGCATGTGCCACCACTGCCCAGCTTGGCAGCATTTTCTTAATGGTTCACATTTTCCAATGACCTCTCAGGTTGACAGAAGCTAGCTATTCTGATTATTTAGGAAACTGCTAATTGAATAGACAAGTCATGAGGGTTAATGTGATTGGAGGGCCATACTGTGTGCTCAGGTACTTTCTGATCAGAGGGAGGTTACGGCAAGAGAAACGGGTCAGCTTTCTAATGATTACAAATCAGGCATTGGCTGTCTTCGTGAAATTGTTATGTTTTAGTTCCTATAATGGAGAGTAACTGGCAATGGTTTTGAGATTCATTTTCCCAACTAGCCAAGGCTGGCTTTGAGAACCTCCTCTGAAACAGAAATGTCCCTTGTTTCCTTTGCTGGTAGTAAAGCAGGAAGACTGATGTGTTTGCTACTTTGAAACTCTGATAATGGTGAGGGAGAACTCACTTAAGTCTTTCTCAGATGTTTTTTTCAATAAAATTCTAAAATATTTTGTCTGTGTACTGCAGTGATAGTTGTCACCTATCATATGTGGATGCTAGGAAGAAAACTAGAGTCTTCTGGAAGAGCATCAAATGCTTTATACAATTTATTTTGACAATTTCTATTCGTTGGGTGTTTTTTTTTTTTTTTTTGGTTTTTTTTGATACAGGGTTTCTCTGTATAGCCCTGATTGTCCTGGAACTCACTCTGTAGACCAGGCTGCCCTCGAACTCAGAAATCCGCCTGCCTCTGCCTTCCAATTGCTGGGATTACAGGCGTGCGCCACCACTGCCCGGCAATTAACATTTTAAAAAATTTTATTTACCTTACATCCTGGTCTCAGCTCCCCTCCCTCCTTTTCTTCCAGACCCACTCCCATCTACCTACCATTCTCGCCTCCCCTTCTCAGAGGAAGGAGTTCTGCCACCACCCCCACTTCCATCCCTGGTACCAGTCCTGTCTGGCACATTTAGTCTCATCAGGACATGTTGGCCCAGCTAGGAGAAAGTGATCCAAAGGCAGGCAACAAGAGTCAGAGATAGCTTGTCCCTCTGTTGACCCCCATCCCAATCGCACCCACGTGAAGACCATGCTGCACATCTACCACATACGTGTAGTGTAGGGATGCAGTAGGTGCTCTTAGCTCATCACTCCCCAGGGGGGCTACTGTTTTTGAAATTATTATTAAAATATGTTTTCTTTAAAAGCTTCCCTTATTTACAGTGTGGTGATGAATGTCTCTAATCCCAGCACTTGGGCAGCAGAGACAGGTGATCTCTGGGAGTTGTAGTCAGCCTAGACTACATAGTTTCATGACAGCTAGGTGTGTGACTAAATAAAAAAAAATTCATGTATGAGTATGTATGTGTATGTATGTGCATGGAATGCCTGTCTGGTGCCATGGAGGTCAGAAGTAGTCATCATTTTTCAGGAAGTGGATTGTAACCATGAGGGTACTGGGAATTGAACCTGGGTCCTCTGGAAGGACAGCTGCGCTTAACTACTGAACCTTTTTTTCTAGCCACAAACTACTTTTGAAAAGAATAAAACCATTGAATTGTCTCTCCAGCCCTACTTTTTTTTTTAATTATAAGTTTCATATGCATTTATAATGCATAGAGAGAATATTTAACCTATTCTTTCAGCTGGGTCTTACAACCTCCTTAACTGCAAAGCCATGGTCCCACCCTCACCACTCGGATATCTTACATGATTGCTCTGTATCTTCTTGACTTCTGGGTTTGTTTTTTGTTTTCCTAGACAGGGTTAACCCTCTGAATAACCCTGGCTGTACTGAAACTAAAGGCCAGTGCCACCACATCCCAGATGTTTCTTTTTTTTTTTTTTTTTTAAGATTTAAAGGGGATGGAGAGGTGGCTCAGCAGTCAAGAGCAATGACTGTTCTTCCAAAGGACCCAGGTTGGATTCCCAGAACCACATGGCAGCTCACAGCTCTAATTCTAGTCCCATGGGATATGATTCACTATCACAGACATAAGTGCAGAATGCAGACAGCACATAAAATAATTAAAAATACTTTGGGGATTTTTCCTTTTTTTTTTTTTTTTTGGTGGAGAACCTGAATTGAACTTAGGGTAGTGTCCTTTCTTACTTTTTATTTTTAATTTTGTTTAAGACAGGGTTCTCTTTGTAGCCTGAATTGAACCTAGGGTAGTGTCCTTTCTTACTTTTTATTTTTTGTTTAAGACAGGGTTCTCTTTGTAGCCCTAGCTGTCCTAAAACTATGTAAACCAAGATGGCATTGAACTTATAGAAGTTTCCAGTGAGCTTTGCAGTCACCATATTAGTACCTTTACAAATCTTGTTGGATAAAGCTAAGTCCCAACCAAATTCAAGGAGGAGGGAGCAGAGAGGACTGACTATCAAAGAACATTTAGGTAGTTTTATTGTTTGAAAGGTGGAATTTTTTATTTACTTGTTTAAGGGCCTCACTAGGTAGCCTTGGCTTGCCTAAAACTCACTAAGGCAGGCTGCCCTCCAACTCAGAGATTTGCCTGCCCCTGCTTCCCAAGTCTGGAATAAAATGTATGAGCCACTTTGCCCAGATCTTTATTTTTATGTGTAGGAGTCTTCTGCCTGCATGTATGTATGTGATATATATGTGCCTAGTGCCCATGGAGGTCAGAAGATGCTCTCTTCTAGACTCCAAGGACATCTATACTCTTGTGGCAAATAGTCACACAGCTACACAGAAACATAAATACAATAACTCTTTAAAACAAACAAACCAAGGGCTGGAGAGATGGCTCAGTGGTTAAGAGCACTGACTGCTCTTCTGAAGGTCCTGAGTTCAAATCCCAGCAACCACACTGTGGCTCACAACCATCTGTAAAAGAGATCTGACACCCTCTTCTGGAGTGTCTGAAGACAGCTACAGTGTACTTACATATAATAAATTATTGTTGTTATTATTATTATTTTGGTGTTTTTCAAGACGGGGGTTTCTCTGTGTAGCCCTGGCTGTCCTGGAACTCAGAAATCCACCTGCCTCTGCCTCCCAAGTGCTGGGATTAAAGGCGTGTGCCACCACAGCCTAGTTATAAATAAATCTTAAAACACACACACAAACGGGAGGAAGTCTGGAGAGATGGCTCAGTGGGTAAGAGTACCAGCTTTTCCTATGGACCCCGCCTTGAGTTTCAGTCTCCAGGGCAGTTAATAATCCTTAGCTCAGGTTCCAGGGGTCTGATTCTCTTGGTCGCTATGGGCACTGCATAAACATTTTGCAGAGACATTCATGAAGCACACATAAAATAAAAATAAGGCAAAATCTTATCTTTTGGGTGACCTTAGCCTTTAACAACAGACCCATCTCTCCTGCTCAAATAAATATATTTATTAAGTGTATTAAAAACAACCAGTGTGCTTATAGATTCTAAAGTTCTAGGAGCATTTTTCAAGATAAAATGAAAACTATTTGAAAGAACACTAGAGAGTAATCTACTTGATTCAGCTAAAATTCTCTATAAAGTGAGTAGATCAATTCTATTACACACTGTTCCTAAAAACAGCTACTTTTGAGTGGGAAGCGTTGAGAAAGGGTTACTCTATGTAGCCTGTTCTGTCCTGGAACTTGCTTTGCAAACCAGGCTGGCCTCAAACTCATAAAGATCTACCTGTCTCTGCTTCCAAGTGCTGGGATTAAAAGGCATTTGCCACCACTACACAACTTTAAGCACCACTACTTAACAAGGACCAGGAAACTTTCAAGACCTCAAGAAAAACAAAAGTACTGTTGTAAGAAGTCATTTCTTTTACAGAAAATAATATTTACAATTATTTATTCCTATATCACAACAGTACAGTGTGTAGAAATTAGAGAACTTGTGTAAGTTGGTTCTCTCCTACTACATGTGTCCAAGGGAATCAAACTCAGAACTGAACACCAGTATATAAAACAAAACAAGGAGCAGAAGAAATGGCTCAGTGGTTAAGAGCACTGAGTTCTTTCCCAGAGGAACCACTGTAACTCTGGTCTTATGGGATCACCAACTTCTGGCCTCCTCCAGCACCTAACATACATACTATAGTGCACAGACTTACATGCAGATAAAATACCCATATATACAAAATAAAGGATTTCTCTGTGTAGCACTGGCTGTCCTGGAACTCATTCTATAGACTAGGCTGGCCTCAAACTCATAGAGATCTGTCTGCCTCTGCCTCCTTGGGCTGGAAATACAGGCATGCACCACCACTACCTGGTGTAGGTGTTCTTGGTTTCCATGACTTGATCGAGGAAAAGGAGTCACTCAAGGACAAATTAAGGCCTTTTAGGGAGCAGCAGGGAGATCTAGCCTCTGTGGACTGAATCTCAAACAGCCATATAACAGCATATTTATTGATTGTGACACAAATTCGTCATACTAAAGCCTCTGATCTAATCAATGTTTCCAGAAGGAAAAGACCACACCCAAAAAATCTATTTAGTCCTTAATTTGGTACCCAATAATGCAGGACATACCAGGGGTGCCCAGACAATCTCGTGACCAGAAGCATGCAAAAGCTGTACACAGAAAAACAACTCTACAGACAACAGAAAACAACCACGGTTTTCTACAAAGATTCCAAGGTCAAAGCATCTCTAGAAAACAACTATTCTAGCGGGGTGTGGTGGCACATGCCTATAATCCCAGCACTTGGGAGGCAGAGTCAGGCAGATTTCTGAGTTTGAGGCCAGTCTGGCCTAGAGTGAGTTCCAGGACAGCCAGGGCTACACAGAGAAACCCTGTCTTGAAAACATTCTAATGTTTACCCTAGATAGGATTCTACTAGATTTCCTGTGACAACCCTGCTATTCTTCTCACTTACCCTCTTCCTCCTCTCTTTTCTTTTTCTGTACATTTTACTTGGCAAAGAGAGAGGTTGAGCTTGGTCTCTCTCTCTCTCTCTCTCTCTCTCTCTCTCTCTCTCTCTCTCTCTCTCACACACACACACACACACACACACACACACACACACACACACACACACTGTAGACCATGCTGGCCAAGTGCTGGGATTGAAGGCGTGCACTACCACCGCCCACCTAGAGCTTGGACTCTCATAAGTTGCTCTCAAGAATGTTTTCACAGAACATTTTTATCTCATCAGGACCAGAACAACACACTCTCAAGAGGATATAAATGATTTGAAAGTCATTCAGTAACACAGTTGATTCCCAAAGCTGACTGTACCAAGTAACTTATTGAACTTTAGAAATTAGTTTCATGATCTTTGCCCCAGACTGACCTACTCAGAATCCCCAAGGATGAGATACTGACATCAACCTGATGGTTTTGCCAGGTTTAAGTAAAGCTGTATTTTTTTTTAAGAGTTATTATTCAGACACCAGAGGGCATCAGATCTCATTACGGATGGTTGTGAGCCATTATGTGTTTTGCTTAGATTTGAACTCAGGATCTTCGGAGGAGCAGTCAGTGGTCTTAACCGTAGAGCCATCTCTCTAGCCCTAAAGCTGTATTCTTTAAACCAAAAACCTGGCTTTCATCTGAAGACTTATTTTGCTAACACTTTAACTTGAATACCTAGTGAAGAGAGAAGGCAGCATATAAGTTGTAGTAAAATTAACTCACTCTTAGAATGTGCTCAGTAAATGCTTTTCATGAATGAAATCTATTTGATCCTTCTCTCTCTCTGAGTGGGTTCTTTTTTCTTTTTCCCTGTCTTTAATTTTGCAGTTCCAGGGCCTGATCCAGAGCTCTGAGCATGCTAAGCAACTGAGCTCTGTCCCAGTGGGGTTTTGCCCTGTTTTAATTTTTTGAATAAAAAGTGGAAATGCAGGTATCTTAAAGATGGCTCAGTGGATAAAGAATTTTGCTACTGGACTGAAGTGATGGCTCAGTGGCTAAGAGCATGGACTGCTCTTCCAGAGGTCCCGAGTTCAATTCCCAGCAACCACATGGTGGCTTACAACCATCTGTAATGGGATCTGATGCCCTCTTCTCATGTGTCTGAAGATAAGCTAGAACATATTCATATACATAAAATAATCTTAAAAAAAAGACTGAGACATAAAAGATCACACACACACACACACACACACACAAACACATATAAATTTGCTACCATTCATGACATCCTGAGTTTGATTCCATAAGAGAACTACAGCATTAATGCCACCCTCCAACATACAAATAATTTAAAAGGCTAGGAAAGGTGGCACATGCCTTTAACCCCAGAACCCCATAGGAAGAGACAGGTGGATCTCTGTGAGTTCAAGGTGAGCAGGGTCTACATAGTGCCCAAAAAAGTAGTTTCATTTATTGAATATGTGGTTAATACACATACACTCATACTTTCCTGAGTTTGGACATAGATGTCCCTTAGTTTAGGATCAACTTACATCCCAATAAATCAATCCACCAGAAAACTGAAAACATCCTGTGTTGAGAAACAGCATAGCTTAGCTAACATAGGACACCACAGTGAATGCACATATGTTGAGAGTTTGAACCTTGTAACTGATTGGGAGCTACTTTGTTTTATGTTTCTCTGCTTCCAAGATCTCCCAAGCAGACCTTTGAATTTGAGGCCAGCCAAGACTATACAAAGAAGACGGTGGTGGCGTACACCTGTAATCCCAGCACTCTGGGAGGCAGAGGCCGGCGGATTTCTGAGTTCAAGGCCATCCTGGTTCTACAGAGTGAGTTCCAGGACAGCCAGGGCTATACAGAAAAACCCTGTCTCAAAAAAACCAAATAAAAAATTAAACCAAGAACAACAAAAAAGAGAAGCTTGTAAGTCCTCCACAAATCAGAAGCAGCAAAGAAGAAAGGATGCTTTCCTTCAATGTGCTAATAAAGACAAGAACTTTCTGACCTACACACACCATGGCATATGGGTCATTCCCATACACACAAATATTTTGATTTATTTAGAGGCAGGGTGTATGTGGTCCTGGCTATCTGGGAACTAACTCTGTAGATCAGCTTAGCTTCCTCCTCACAGAGATCCTTCTTGCTTTGACTCCAAGTCATATATATTTGTTTTATATATTACTTTGATCTTTTTTTTTATAAATGAGTTCCATGTGAGATTTATTGAAGAATAGAAGGGCAAAGATGGTGGCGAAGGGAGAAGGGAGCGATCTTTAATTTTATTACTTTGATTTTTACTAGTTGTGATTCATAACCTTTTAAAGGAGTAATTTATTTGACTTATTTTTATTTGGTGTTTTGCCTTCATGTATGTCTATGTAAGGGTATTGGATCCTCTGGAACTGGAGTTGTAGTAGGCCATTGTGAACTGCCATTTAAGTGCTAGGAATTAAACTAGGGGTTCTCTGGACTAGTAAATAGCCTTAACTTTTTAACTACTAAGCAATCTCTTAAGCCCCTAATAACTAGCTTCATAGGTTACTGAGAGCAGTGAATGCAATTTGCAAAGTAGTAAGTTACATAATAGGTACTTGACAAAACTTTCTGCTGTTCTTTCCGGAAGGGATGTGAGAGATCAATCAAATATGGGGACTGAGGGGAGAAATCCACCAATCTTGATTCTCTGACAAGATGAAAATTAAATAACCAAAACTAAAAACTACATGTGTGTGGTGTTTCGAATATGCTTGGCCTAGGAATAGCACTGTCAGGAGGTGTAGGGGAAGTGTGTCGCTGTGGAGGTGGACTTTGAGGCTCTGATTCTCTGGCTCCTCCTACGGCTGCCTTCAGATCAAGAATATACAACTCTTCAGGACCAAGTCTGCCTGCCTGCTGCCATGCTTTCCATCATGATGATAATAGGCCAAACTTCTGAAAACTGTAAGCCAGCCCCAATGTTTGCCTTTCTAAGAGTTTCCTAGGTCACAGTGTCTCATCACAGCAATAAAAACCTGGAAGAGGAGGTAGCTAATTTCAGAGAAAAGTTCATGGCTTAAAGAACTTATAAAAATCAAACAGTAAAAGAAAATATGGAATAAACATTCAATATATGGTCAACTATTTCCAACAAGCAACTATTAATGAATCCAGAACTAGAAGGGAGAGTGATAGTAACAACAGAACTATGTAGAACAAAGGCAGACATGCTGGTGGGTGTCTAAAACTATGCCTGGGGCCTACCAAAGGTATAAGAGGCACAAGACCTCAAGCCCTATGTCCGCTTTTAAATGTTATCCTAGAAAAGACTTTTCTAAGTGGTATGTGACTGGGTAAGGTTTTAGTGAGTTCATTCTTGTTTTTTGTCTTGGTGGAGACAGGATTTGTTTGCGTAACCTTGGCTGTCTTGGAACTAGCTCTGTGCATCATGCTGGCCTCAAAGTCACAGATATCCACCTGCTCTTGCTTCCCAAGCACTGAGACTAAAGGTGTATTCTAGCCTAATAGCACGTTAAGGACTGCTTTCTCTAGAATAAGAAATGTACACCGGTGGCCTAGCTCTGCTAGCCTATCCATAATTTCCCTAGCATGGCAGGTGCGGGTCCTAGAGCCCCAAGTGGTAGAGCCCTTTCCTGCATGTTGGAGTCATAGGATCCCACACCTGAAGACAGCTTTGTCCCCAGACTGCCCATCCCTCTTGCCGGACTCAGTCTGAGATGCTGAGCTTTACTGTATAGCTAAGGATATCTAGGACTTTGACCTTCTCCAAGTCCATGCAGGTTAGAGAACCCAGGGTGCATTATACCCGAGAATGAGGGGTGGGTGGTTCACAACAGAGCAAGAGACTTCTGGCAGAGACCACAGGGAAACCAAGTCAAGTTTGGCACAACCTGGGCCCAGTCAATGAAGATGGGACTAACCAGACAATTGGAGAACCAATACATTTTGTCCACATGATGCCCACCCTGAGGACACAGAGGCTGGAGAAGGGCTTGCCAGCACAAGTGCAGTTCAGGAGGGAAACCCAGACAGATCATGGAGCAACTCTAGCGGCTTGTAGGTCCCGTGGGATTGATTCTAATCTTGAGGTGCTACTCTATGTGCAGCCCAGAGGAAATGCCACCTGCACCAGGTCCCTTCTTTTTTTTAAATGTTTATTTTTTAATTTTTTGGATTTTTTTTTTTTTTTTTTTTTTTTTTTGGAGACAGGGTTTCTCTGTATAGCCCTGGCTGTCCTGGAACTCTCTGTAGACCAGGTTGACCTCGAGGCTGGGATTACAGGCGTGCGCCACCACCGCCCGGCTTAAATGTTTATTATATGTGAGTTTTAGACACTCCAGAAGAGGGCGTCAGATCTCATTACGAATGAGTTGTGAGTCACCATGTGGTAGGGTGGTGATCTGAACTCAGGACTTCTGGAAGAGCAGTCAGTGCTCTTAACTACTGAGCCATCTCTCTAGCCCCGCCAGGTCCCTTCTATAAAGGCATGGGAGCTGGACTCCCTCTGCTTTGGCTTTTCTGGAGAATAAAGACAGTATGAGTAAGAGAGGACTGGGGGTCCAGAATTCAGTTGACGCTCTGCCCAGCCTAACTCTTAAGTTGGGGGCTGGGAATCTGGAATGAGTTCCTTGCTCCTCAATGGTCAGAGCCACCTGTTTAAACTTCTTGCCTTTACTCTTTAAATGAGGCAGGTAGCTGAGACCCAAAGCTCAATTTGGCTTTGTTAAATTCCCTACTTCCCTCTTAGAATGAGCTGATGCAGTTATTGAGGGAAGACCACTGCCTGGTCCACCCACTCTGTATTTCAAACCCTGAACTCACAGCCACCCTGAGTCTCTCTGCTGGTATCAGGTCTTAGTCTAGTTAGGTCTCTAATTTTTTGCTTCTGTAGAATTATTCTCTTCCCAGCAATGGTTTTTAGTTAAAATTTTATTTAACAATGCACACAGTCACTAGCAGTTATGATGGTATTACAGGACTTCCTTGGCACTGTGCCTTATGCATTCTAGGGAAGTTAGGTATGTTACCACCAAGTCACAGTCCTGGGGGAAATAGTTTGGTGGGATTCTGGGAGTGTGCTGCCATGCTTGGCTTCTTACTAGATTTCTATATTAGGAAATTATGTTCAATAGGACTCTAGACTCCTAATTCTCTTCTTTATCTCCAACCCTTATCATACTGTCTGGTATGTAGTAGTTGCTCAGTAAATGTGTTAAATGTAGATGTGCCTAACATACAATCTGTCAACTGGAATACTTTAAAAGAGAAAAATTAGGTAAGAGGGTCTGTCAGTCACAAGAGCTTACAAAGCCAAGGCTAGCCTAGGCTACAGTAAGCTATCTACAGATACAGTAAGATCTATATCCATCTCAAAGAACCTCCAACAAAACTTCATTAGGATTCTAAGAAAAACCACAGAATTCTTTTAATTAATCTCAAAGTTTCAAGTTTGTCTTATGTATCTTTCATTTGACTAATGAACTTTTCAACAATTCCCCCCAGTCTTTCAGGTTCCATCAATTTATTTACCAGATCCTGCTCAACAGCTATCAGAGCCAGGCTACTAAGTTTCTCTTGTCCCATGGTACGAAGTAAGTATGTTTTAAGATGAGGCAGCGTGGAAAATGACTTCTCATTATTTGCTGAAGTAATTGGCCAAGATAAAGCAATATGCAGCAGTTTCGTGATACAAGGAATACTATTGTGGAGACCGTGCTGAATAAACAAACAGCCCAGGTCACTGAAGCTGACGGAACCACTCTCTGTGACGAAGTTGAGGCTTGCATACTGCCGGTAAAACCTGAGCTCAGGCGTGATGTCCGCATCAAGCTTGTAGAACTCCTGGATGTGCTTGGCTGTCGCTTCATTTAGTGGTTCATTCCACTTAA
The DNA here is from genome assembly GCF_947179515.1 of Apodemus sylvaticus. Taxonomy (NCBI): domain Eukaryota; kingdom Metazoa; phylum Chordata; class Mammalia; order Rodentia; family Muridae; genus Apodemus; species Apodemus sylvaticus. Next base: position 140,740,501 of record NC_067474.1, read on the forward strand.
GTAACAGCTCTGAAATTTGTTTCATTTTGCAATAGTCAAACTCTGAAAAATACAACTTTAAATTTTTTAATACAGTATCCAGACCTAGGTAATAAATATTAATTTTATATTGTTCATCTGCTGAAGTAGGAAAAAACATATGTTCTGAGTTGCCAGGATCTACTGTTCTTTGAATTTTTCTTTTTTGAAAAGAGGGTTTCTCAACATCAAAACCCTTGCTGGTTATCTTTTTACATATTTCCTCTGCTCCATCCCAGATAGTTTTAAAATATATGTCATTCCTTTCAGAAGATAAACATTCCAAAATTGCTTCTATTTTTGAAAACAAAGAAAAGATGTCGACAGTTTCACTTTGAAACTCTCTAGAAAGAATCCCTGTGATACTGAGTACTCTATAAAGAAATTTCAAACAAAATATAAACTCAAACTTGGTAACCATTACCAACAAATCATCCAGTTCAGCAGCCACAGCTGTGCCTGAGGAACGGCGCGACACAGACTCCAGCATTTCAATGATCTCTGGAAGGCAATCCGTCACAGCCAGTAACAAATGGTCATGGGCTGGCCAACACGACTGTGACTTGTGTTTCTTACAAGTTTTATTCAGATTTAGCTTACACATGGTTTGCAAACTCGCCAGCATTTCTCCAGACATACGGACAGTGTTGAACAAAGAGCTGAGAGTGTTTAGTGCACTGCGGAGCTCCTTCACCCCCTTACAAAAGCTAATCACCGCTAACTCAAAAAAATGTGCATGACAGTGCACATATAGAACTCTTGGCTCTTCCTTCTTGAATTCTGTTACAACTTCATTCAATTTTACCCTAAAATTTGTGGCACTATCATAGGCTTGGCCACATATTTTATTAAAATCAACTCCAACCTGCTGCAGGTAAGCTTTGATACGCCTGTGTACGTGGACCCCAGTCACCTCCTCGGCAGTAACAAACCCCAGGAACCTTTCTTTAACAAAGACAGCACTTGGTGTTTTTTGTGGGTACCTCACACACACTGAAAGCTGTCTCTCAGCAGCACTACCAGCTATCTCCTCACAGATTATTGAAAAGGCTGAGGAGGCGTTGATCTCACTCACGATGTCTTGCAACATTTCACCCTTTATCATTTCGATAATCTCCTCCTGAACATGTGTACTACTATAGAAGTCAATGTGTGAACTCATAAGCCGAAACACTTCTCCTTTATCTCTTGCTCTAATTTCTAGTAATTCCAAAAAATTGCCTTTATTAATGGATGAAATAGACTGGTCATTTTCTTTTAAGAGCAAGCATTGTTTTCCAAGAAATAAAATGTTCTCAATGATGAGCTTTAGGTACTTTTTATTTCCTTCAATCTGTTTTGAGTAAACAGATGAACTGTCATGTGGAACAGCATCAAGAAACTGGTAATGCCTCCAAAATTGCAGTGACTTTAAGTGCACGTCACTTTCTTCATGCTTTCTGAAATTTTCCAGCATTTTCTCCCAGTCAGCAGTTCCTTGGGTTGCAAATGCTTCTCTCCGACAGCTAAATTTTTTCTGGAAGAACAAGTAGCAAGAATAGCAGAAAGCGACATCGTTCACAGTGCTGGGATGCAGATGCTGGAGACCTGGGCTCCAAGACTCTTCAGTAGGCCGCCACTCTTTTTTAATTTTTTGTTCTGTGGATGTAGACTTTGAGATATATGGTCTATCATTTTCTTTCATGGATTTCATGCTGTGTCTAGGATCCTGGTTTGTCTCACTGTTGTTCTGTACTTCCTCACTGGGAGCAGCTGTGTCCTCACAGAGCTCTGAGCAAGGTGGGAGGAGGCCTGGCTGGTCCGTATTACCAACACCACTGCTGGACTCACTGGCTGAGTTCTTAGGACAGGAATGGTAAAATAACACTTGTTTAAGCAAATATCAAAACATATCCACTGCAGTAACACAGTAAAATGAACAAGTTATGGTATAGGATTCTCTATAAGCAGCACTGACATAATTATTTGCCATCTAAATCCAGCATTTAATGTTTAAAGGAGCTCTAGGTATTTAACAGCAGGAAAATAATTTCCATTACTCAGATGACTAGAACTTTTCACTCAAGAGGAAGTTGGGCATGGTGGCATGTACCTTTAATCCCAGCACTGTAGAGACCGAGGCATGCAGATCTCTGAGTTCAAGCCCTGCCAGAGTTACAGTGAGATATTGTCTTAAAAACAATCAATCAGAGCTGGAAAGATGGCTCAGCGGATAAGAGCACTGACCGTTTTTTTCCAGAGGTCCTGAGTTCAATTCCCAGCAACCACATGGTGGCTCACAACTATCTGTAATGGGCATCTGATGCCCTCTTCTGGTGTGTCTGAAAACAATGACAGTGCACCCAATACATGAAATAAATAAATAAATAAATGAATAAATAAATCTTTTTTTTTAAAAAGGGATCAATTAAAAAGCAAAAAAAAAAAAAAAAAAAAAAAAAAAAGCCAGTTGGTAGTGGCACACTCCTTTAATCCCAGCACTTGGGAGGTGGAGGCAGAGGCAGGTAGATTTCTGAGTTCGAGGCCAGCCTGGTCTACAGAGTGAGTTCCAGGACAGCCAGGACTACACAGAGAAACCTTGTCTCTAAAAACCAAAAAAAAAACCAAACAAACCTAACAAAAAAACCCTCAGCTAAAAATTTAGTACTTTAAAAATATTTTTAGTTTTTGAATTTTTTTTTTTATCATATATCGGTATTTTGTCTGCATGTGTATCTGTGTATCCACTGTCTGCAGGGGCCAACAGAGATCTCAGATCCCCTGAAACTGGAGTTACAGACAGTTGTGGGCTGACACATGGGTCGCTGGGGACTGAACTCAGATTCTCTGAAAGAGCAGCTAGTGTTCTTAACTCCTGAGCTGTCTCTCCAGCAACAATACTTTATAGTACATATATGTGTATAAAAACACCTATGTATGAAAATACACATACACACAAAATCTGCTAAAGATTAAAAAGACATCAGGATAGGGGCTGAAGAGATGGCTCAGCAGTTAAGAACACTGACTGCTCTTCCAGAGGTCCCGAGTTCAAATCCTAGCAACCACATGGTGGCTCACAACCATCTGTAATGAGATCTGATCTAATGCCCTCTCCTGGTGTGTCTGAAGACAGCTACAGTGTACTTATATCTAATAAAACTTTTTAAAAAATCAGGATAAAACTTACGTTCACAATGACATTTGTAGGTACAGAAGAAAGTGCACCTGTTGAAACAAATTAAAGCGCATATTCAAGATTTTATACCTTAATAATACCATAAGCTCATGCAGTTTATTTCATATCAGGAAACAGACAGACAGATTCAACAATATGAGAAAACACTGCTTATGTCAGTGTCTATTTACCTTGTAGATCAGTGCTCATGACCAGGTCACCACCACTGTTTACCAATGACATTATATTGCTTATAACTGGATATTTCTTTGGACAGAGATTCTCTTTTGAGGCACTGTGCATCATGGATACATTAACTGACAAATAAATAAACAAAAATCATTGTTATAATCAAGCAGAAAACAGTGTCTCATAGTAAGTGGTTTGGTGCTGAGGGTTGTAACGTAGTGGGAGAGGGTTTGCTCGCCAGCACACCTGGTGGGCATGAGCCCAGGGTCTCAGGCATGCTGGGCAAGTAGTCTGACAACTGAGCTACATTACCAGTCTGTTTGGATTTTTTTTGAATAAAGATTATTTTATCTGTGAGGTGAATATTCTTATATGGGTGCTAGGATCTGAACTTGAGTCCTCATGATTGAGCAGCAAGCATTCTTAATTACTAAGACATCTCTCCAGGACTCATTTGGAATTTTAAGTTACTTTAATATGGACGTTAATCAAAACTATAAGTTAAAAGCAGAGTGTAGCTATATTCCAGTACATAGCACAACTTGAGGCTGTTAGGGATTACCTGAAGAAGATTCCATCACAGCACTGTTGTATGAAGAAAAACAAACAGAGCAGAAAACCTCTATGTTCCCCAAGTCATTAGTAATCACAATCATTTCATCTGACAGTTTCAGTGATTTGCAAGGAAAAGATCTAAGTATTCTGGGTGGTTTCTGTTTAAAGATTAAAAATAATATTCATATTTTTGAAACATCGCATACAATTCTAAAAACACTAAGCATACTACTGTAACTGCTTTTAGCTGAAATGTTATAAACAATAACAGTTCTTTACACTTTCTTAAAAACTAGAAGAGTACAGGCTACAAAAACCAAATGAGGGAATTTGATAAGCTTATCTGAAAACTATTCTATCATTTAACAGCTACAGTAGTAGTAATAATGTATAAGCAACGAAAAGAGAGGCCACCAAAAAAATTTATTACCCCAGGCAACTAAAGCCTACTGAATAAGAACACAAATTGAATTACAGTCTTTTTTTTCTTGAACATGAGCCCTTGCTCTAGGGCTAATGAGAAAGAAAAGGGCGTTTTATATCTACTACAGGATACTGGGGCAGGCCTGCCTCTCCAAGCCAGAGGTTTTCAACCTTCCTAAGGCTGTGACTCATTAATACAGTTTCTCATGTTATAGTAACTCCCAACCATAAAATTATTTCATTGCTACTTCATAACTGGAATTTTGCTACTGTTATCCATCGTAATGTAAATACCTGATATGTAGGATATCTAATATGTGACCTCCAATTGGGTGGAGACCTACAGGTTGAGAACCACTGTTCTGGGCTAACTTCCTGGTAAAGAATCACAAGCACAACCGTGTGTGGTGGCGCACGCCTTTAGTTCCAGCTTAGGAGGCAGAGGCAGGTGGAACTCTGAGTTCAGAGGCCACCTAGTCTACATAGTGAGCTCCAGGACAGCAAGGGCTACACAGAGACCTTGCCTTTAAAAATTAAGCCCCTTCCTGAAAACCAATCACATTCCTATTGTGAGAAAGCGGTGTACAAATGGAAGCAGAACACAGCAGGTTCAGTAAGAACAGGGGACAAAGGGATCAGCTGGAGACTGAGGAGTTTTACCATCTCGTCTTTCTACCTCACTGAAAGCAACGGTGGAACAGAACTGTTTTTTGGTACACGGTGCAAACAAAACTAAAAATACACAGCGTTTCCTTTCTGTGGAGACCAGACTGATAGAAGAGCCGGGGAGCAGGCAGGATGGTTTGGCAGTTAAAAGCACTCCTACTCTTTCAGAGTACCTGTGTGGAGTCACAACAGTTCCTATGATTCCTGCCCCAAGAATATGGGACCCTTTTCTGCATCTATGGGCATCTGCACAGATGTGTAAGGTTGTTTTTATGTGTATGAGTGTTTTGCCTGAATGTATATATACACCATGTGCATGTAGTTCCTTCAGTGTCTAGAAGAGGGCACCAGATCCCTGGACTTAGGGTTCTAAGTAGTTATGAGTGGCATATGGGCACTGGGAATCTAACTGGGTCCTCTGGAACTTAAGTGCTGAGCCATCTCTCCAGCTCCTAAATAAATTATTCTTTAAAAAAAGAAGAGGCACGGTGGTACACACTTTTAATCCGAGCACCAGGGAGGCAGAGGCAGGCAGATTTCTTGAGCTTCAGGCTAGCCTGGTCTACAGAGCCAGTTCTAGCCAAGACTACACCGAGAAATCCTGTCTTGAAAAATTGGGAGGGGGGGAAAGCACAGGATAATTTTCATTTTAGTCTTTTATTAATACAACTTTTTTTCTTGAGAAAAGCAACCCTGGCTGGCTTGGAACTTGGTTATATAGACCAGGCTGACTTCACTGAAATCTACTTGACTCTGCCTCCAGACTACCACAATTGCAGGCATGAGCCATCACACTTGGCTCCTCATTCTGTTAGTAAAACATAAAATGCTCGTGAAATCCCTCCTTTAGACAGAAGAACCCTTTCTTTTGCATTTGCTAGGGGTTGAACATAGGAATTGAACATCTATGCTAAATAGTAAGCTCTGCCTGCCACTGAGCTCTAGTTCCAGCTCTCACCGACCCAGTCTGTAGGCAGCGCTTCACAGTGCAAGAACTCTGACAGCACCAATTTCACTGACAATGCCATCCAGTCAGAAGGACCAGGGCACCCTCAATGATGGTTACCAAAGGAGTGCTGGAGATTTTGATTTCTTGTTTTGTTTTGTCTTTTTTCCCCGAGACAGGGTTTCTCTGTATAGCCCTGGGTGTCCTGGAACTCACTCTGTAGACCAGGCTGGCCTCGAATTCAGAAATCCACCTGCCTCTGCCTCCCAAGTGCTGGGATTAAAGGCGTGTGCCACTGGCGCCTGGCTGAGATTTTGATTTCTTGATATTCTGACGTATTCAGTATGAGTTATATATTATTGTTTTCCAAGATATGGTTTCTCTGTGTAATTCTGGCTGTTCTGAACGCATTCTATAGAGCTGACTGGCCTCAAACTCAGCAACCTGCTTGCCTGTGTCTCTCAAATAATAGGATTATGTATCACCACATTACAAAGTATCATGTAATGGTCAAGATAAATATTTATTCTAATTCATAAAAAGGGATCAAACCAACAACTATGTTAATCTCATTTAGTCCACAAAGCAAGGCTGTCTTCTCGGCTCTCAGGAGCACCCAGAGGTCTTTTTCATGTTCATTAACCATCAACCAAAGATTTCCCCAACGACACCAAGTACGTCACCGACTAGCGGGCAGGACAGCTTCTCTTTCTGCTCACCTGCTTCTATGCATTAGTATTCTTTGCACTACTCAAGTAAGGACACTGCTTGCCCCTGAAGTATGTGGGATAGATTATAGATCACAGTTCTTACACCAGTTCACAACAAAACTTGTCAGCAGAATGAAATGTGAAAGGTAGGCATTACTGCAAAGACTAGAACAATAGCAACACATGACATTTAAGCAGAATGACAAGAATTCTTCGAAATGTTAAAAACAATTGAAACTTACAGTAGATGTCTTCTGACACATGCTGCACTTAGGCAAAGAGCTATCAGTATATACAGTAACACATGGCTTTCTTTTTTCTTCATATGATGTAAGACAAGATTGGCTACAAAAGATTTTGTTACAACTGCTGTCCTCCAACCGGATACTCTTCATATCCTTTAGATTTAAAATGTCTCTAAAAATAAACAATAAATGCTTGTTAATAGAACAATAAATATATAAAGTAACTTATGAGTTTCTGTGTGAATACATGAGGGGCTCAGAGCAGGGCATTGGGCATCTTCCCCTCTTGCTCTCTGTATTGTCCTGACCCAGTCTACCTGAATTGGGAGCAAGAGTCACCGTTTGGGCTATGCTTGTTGGGCAGTGAGCTCTTGGGATCCTTCTGCCATGCATTTACCGTAAAACAAAACAGGGCAATTTGTTCCAGAAGTTAAGGATGCTGGCAATAGAACAACAGCTCACTACTGGCTGTAATTCTTTTTTTCTTAAGTTTATTTATTATTATATGTAAGTATACTATAGCTGTCTTCAGATGCACTAGAAGAGGGCATCAGATCTCTCTATGGATGGTTGTGAGCCACCATGTGGATGCTGGGATTTGAACTCAGAACCTTTGGAAGAGCAGTCAGTGCTCTTAACCGCTGAGCCATATCTCTAGCCCCCGGCTGTAATTCTTGTTTCAGGGGATCCAGTGCCCTCTTATGGACTCCAGGGGCAATACATGCACTTGATACACACAGACACAGACACACACACACACACACACAAGCAGGCAAAGGAATGGACTTGAACATTCAAGTGGCTGTCCTGGTTTGTGTCCACTGCTGTGGCCCAGGTTACGGACAGCGACCAGGAAAGGACTCATCTCCTCTCACAACTCCCAGGTCATAACCCATCACTGAAGGAAGGGCAGGAACTGAGACTACAGAGGAATCTGCTTCCTGGCTGACTGTCCACAACTTGACAACACAGGACCACATGCCCAAGGGGCTCTCCCACATCCATCACTGATCAAGAACATGCCCTTGTCTACAGGCCAATCTCATGGAGGCATTTTCTCAGCTGAGGTCTGTTCCTTCTGGTGACCCTTTTGTGTCAAGTTGAGAGAAACTAACCAGCACAGGGATAAAAGGGTAGACAGGCATAAAGCATTCCCACGTTTATCAGTGATTGACTACTGTCTCAAGACAGTCTATACAGAAAATTTAAGTTAGAACCTTAGCCATTTTTTTCATGAATTATATTTCTATGAGACTATATGCTAAACTACTGTTTAGAAGGGGACATCAGGCAGATATTTTCTGGAAAATGAAGGAAGGCTGCCATTTCAAAGGAAACAACTCATAGTATTTACTGCCAAACTTTTAAGTAAAACTTAGAGGGGGCCGAAGAGATGGCTTAACTGTGGAGATCACTGACTGCACTTCCAGAGGACCTGAGTTCAATTCCCGGCTTACAACCATCTCTAATGAGATCTGACGCCCTATTCTGGTGAGTCTGAAGAGCTACAGTGTACTTACATAAAATAAATGTTTAAAAAAATTATGTTCTAGTTCTAACTCTTATCATGGATTTTTTTTATTTTCTGTGGAAGATAAGTGTATAAAAATATATCTGGCTGGGCAGTGGTGGTGCAAGCCTTTAATCCCAGCACTTGGGAGACAGAGGCAGGCAGATTTCTGAGTTCAAGTCCAGCCTGGTCTACAGAGTGAGTTCCAGGACAGCCAGGGCTATACAGAGAAACCCTGTCTTGAAAAAACAAAACAAAACAAAGAAAAACAACAAAAAACCAAACAACAACAAAAATATATATCTGATAGTAAAAGTGTTAAGACCCAATGGAAAGTTCCATAGCTTACATTCTCAACTGTACAGTTCACTGAGTTGTCTTTGGGTCTGGTTAGCATTGGTGTGCGATTTATTTATTTATTTTTAATATAATGAAGTTTAAAATTCAAAAGACAAGAAAAAAATAAAAAAAGCCAACCAATTATGTTAGAAGGACTCTTACAGTTAGCTAAAAGTAACTGAGTGTGAATGTAAACTGGCCTGTAAATACATTAAACATTACAGAGTAGGCCTATTTGGGACTGGACTGATTTGTCTTCAGAACTTCTTTTTATTTCCAATACTAAAGTGTGGAAATGATACTTGGTTTTTTGAGACAGGGTTTCTCTGTAAAGTGTCCTGGAATTCACTCTGTAGACCAGGCTGGCCTCGAACTCAGAAATCCACTTGCCTCTGCCTCCCAAATGCTGGGATTAAAGGTGTGCGCCACCACTGCCCGGCTGGAAATGATGCTTCTTAAACATATCTTAATAGTTTTCAATAAAAAGTCTCCTCTTTCTAATATTTTAAATGTCCTCTTCAAAGTTATCCTTCATTTGCTTGATTAAACAGAAACATTAAGTATTAGTCAAAAATATTAAATCACTGCTAAAAAGAGAAGCCTTAAAAATTACTTAAAATTTTGCAACTTCACCCATGCAGCATTGCATGCATTTAATCCCAGCACTCAAGAGGCAGCAGGAGGAGGATCTCTGTGAGTTGAGGCCAGCCTGGTCTGTAGAGCAAGTCCTAGGACAGCCAGGGCTACACAGAGAAACCCTGTCTGAGAAAAATCAAAAGAATGCGAGATTTTTTAAAAGTCTCAATAAAGGGACTGCAGAGGCGGCTCAGTGGTTCAGAGCACTGCTGCTCATCCAGAGGACCTGGGCTCAGTTTCCAGCATCACTTGGTGGCTCTCAACCATCCATAACGACAGCTCCAGAGATAGAATGTCCCATTCCGACTTCCCCAGGCACCAGGCAGGCACATGGTACACATATAAACATGCAGGCAAAACACCACACATGCAAAATAAAATAGATCCTAAAAAATCCCAACAAAACATGTTATTAGGAATAATGATGGCCTCTTCCAGTCTAAGCATGACTATCACCTTTTAACCAATCCACAATTTCATTTATATATACGTATGAATATTCCAGAGTAAGCCAAGGTTGTCTATTTCTGCTCATCATACCTGATTGTTATTTCTTAAAAGAACAACTTACACAGCAAAGTCTTTCTTGCAAGAGTCTTTTCAATGCCTGTGACATGTAGCAAAGCTGGGGCTGAAGAAATGTAGTGCGTATATGCTAACCATGGCAACACAGTGCCTGAGCTCCTCAGGGCCTCAGTTTCCTCAAAACCAAAAGAAAAGGTCTGCACTGGGTGATCTCTAATGTCCCTTCCAGGTTTATGACTCTGCAGAAAGAGAAAGTAGACTGAAGAGAATGTCCTATATCTTATAGCTAAAAGGAAAACTGGACATAGTATAGTACTGCAGGATTGGAAAAAGCACAGGGAGGGCCAGAGAGGTGGGGCAGTGCTTAAGACGGCTCTTGCAGAGGACCTGTGTTTAGTTTCCAGCAGCCCACATGGTGGCTCACAACTGCTTGTGACATCAGTTCAAGGGATCAAATGTCCTCTGCAGGCACAGGGCATGCATGCGGTACACAGACACACAAGTAGAGAAAACACACACAAAATAAAAACAAAATAAAAAAGAAAGAAAAGATAGGTAAAGTTTCAGAAAATAGGACCAGAAACAAAAAATAGCATTGGAAGTGACAGCCAAATAAGGGACTGAAGCAAAGGGTCTGCGAGCCTGTTAGTAAGTGTAGGTAGTCCAGTATGGTAGACACTCCTGTACTGCCAGCACTTGTAGGGCAGAGATAGGAGGACCTCTGAGTTCAAATTCAGCCTGTTCTCCACAGCTAACTCCTTGCTGGCCAAAGGCTACATAGCGAGACCCCATCTCAAAACAAAAAACCCTCCAAGGGAACTGGGAGTAAACATGAGAAAATCATCTTGAGTGAGTGCTTGACTCAAAAAACCAAAACCAAAACCACAAAAACCAACACCCATACCAACCCATGCACGTTCTGGCCGTGGAAAACATCCTATGTGATGCTCTCAATTCTCACATTTATTTAACAAAACTCTAACAAAGAAATTCTCGATGCTTCTCCACCCTTCCATGTAATCTGTGTAAACCCTTCAACAACCAAATCTACTTCTGAGTGAGCTTAAAGGACTGAAAGCAGAAGCACATTCTTTTCATTTTCCTATGGTTTCTCATCTTCACAGATGAAAGCACATGAAATGATAACCAAGACTCTGACCGAGATCTGTGCAGCAAAACAAAAGGCCTTGCTTCGACTGCCATACCTTGAGCAATTTAAGCACATCCTTTTGAGAGGAGCTGGGGACACGGCAGGTGAAGGGTACCCATCGATGCACAGTATAGAGCAGAAAAGCTCAGCGGACCCTTTCCTCTGAAAAGCTGTCTGTCCCTCCCGAAAGACTCTTTTACAATTGGAACAGGAAAGCCGCGTAGCTGTGCCTGGAACTGCAGGGAGCATTTTATTCACGTCAGGTGAGAGCAGAAAAGATGTCAACTTGTGGAGCTTGAGAAATAGGAAGAAAACAGAATTTTCGTTTACATAAAATACATATGCACCTTTCACTTTAGAGGCAACTTCTGGATATGAAACTGAACCCACAATAGCATAATATTCAAAGGCAATTTTAGAAAGATTAAATTGGCTTTTTGATTGATCAAAAAAGTTTTGATTAATTCTATTACCACTGTCTGAAAATGTGGAGTTTCTATTGAATTTTGCATTGTTGGGTTTGACAATACTCTTAAAACAAAGACTTGAAAATAACGTAAAAAGTGTACTCAAGGCAACTGGCCAATTCAACAGAAAATGGCAAAGGAAGGGAGAGCCTATTGAACCCTTCACAAAACTGCACTGAGCACCAAGCTACGGTGTGTGCCGTGTGTGCTTTCTTCCCACAGTTTCTACCCAGTATTTCCCAATTAAAAAAACATGTTAAGACTTACATTTAGGACTAGAAGGGTCACTTACTGGTTAAGGGCACTTTGTTGCTCTTACAGAGGACCTGGGTTCTGTTCCCAGCACCTGTAACTCCAGTTTCAAGAGATTCAACCCCAGCTTCTGGCCTCCTCCAGCTCTTGAATACATGTGGTGTGCTGAAATTCACACAGGTGCACACACATATAATTAAGTAAAAGTTCTAACAATTACATTTAATTAGTGTGCGTGCGTGCATGTGTGCACGGGATAATACTCATGACATACGGTATGTGTGGGGAAGTCAGTCTTGGCCATTAATCTCAGGCTAGCAAGCTTGACTGCAAATACCTTTACTCACCAAGCCATTTTTCCAGGTTCTCAGTATAGGGTTTTTTAAAATTGTATTTATTAGCCAGGCAGTGGTAGCACAATCCTTTAATCCCAGCACTTGGGAGGCAGAGGCAAGTGGATTTCTGAGCTGGAGGCCAGCCTGGTCTACAGAGTGAGTTCCAGGACAGCCAGGGCTATACAGAGAAACCTTGTCTCAAAAAGACCTAAATAAATAAATAAATAAATAACATTTATTTACTTATTTGTTTGTTTCAAGGCGGCAGGGGTGGAATGGGATGGGATGGGGTAGTAGAAACACACACACCAAAACACCCTAGGGAGTTCATTCTCTCCTTACACCACTTAGGGCCTGGGGATAAAACAGGTTATCTGATTTGACGGCAAGAGCCTTTACCCTCTGAGCCATCTCACTTGAGTCTTCTAAGAGTCTACTTACATCTCAAAATCCAAAAATAGGAGAGCTTGGAAGTCAGAGGAAGGAAGATTAGGAGTTCAGGGTAACTGTGAGCAACATGATAGTCAGTTTCAATCCACTGTCCATCCCCAGACCAAATCCAAACAAAGAAATATACAGCAATCTGTTACTGTTGGTATGAGTTACCAGCAATGAACCACAGTCCAAAAAGTATTACCTGGAAAAATTTGGAGGTAACAAAATTTGGAGGTAACAATGCCCCCCCCTTTCCTTTTGAAATAATGTTCTTACAGAAGCTTTGGGTGTCTTGGAACTGACAGAGATGCAAATGTCTCTGCCTCCCAAGTGCTGGAGATAGGGAAAAGTTTTAAATGTGTGTCCAATTGTTCATTGTTCTATGAGTTATCTGACTGACTACTATGGTGTTTTTGCTCAAGTAACACTTTTTTTTTTTAATTTAAAAATGATCTGAAAGAAGGGCCAGAGAGATGGTTCAGTGGTCCAGATCACTGAAGGCTCTTCCAGAGCACCCTGGATTCAATTCCTAGCACCTACATGTTGGTTCTCACCATCCATAACTCCAGTTCCAGAGGATCCAACACCCTACTCAGGCCATCCTAAGTACCAAGCACATGGTGCACAGACATTCATGCAGGCAGAACAGCCACACACATAAAATTTAAACTCCTAAAATTTAAAGCACAGGAGTGGAAATGCTGACAATTCAGATTCCATAAAGTGAGAGCCAATTCATCAAGGGTCACCTTTAAATGAAACATGGTTTGGTACTGCCTGGCTTCAGACAACCACAGGGCTTGTGGAAGGTATTCTTCATGGATAAGGGGAGAACATTACAAGGGAATTTGGCTGAATCACAGCTTAATAGAAAGTTAGTATTTTAGGTGGAACAGTGGCCCACATTCTTAATCTCCTTAGGAGACAGGCAGACAGAGCTCTTGTTCAGTTCTAGGTCAGCCAGTACTGCATAGTGGGATCCTGTATCAAAAGAATGAATGAAAATAGAAGGAATGAAAGTTAGTTGATATTTTATAAGTTCTTTCTAGGTTTGGTAGCTCAGGGGTATAATCTCAGTTCATGGGAAGCAGAGACAGAAGTATCACTGTGAATTCAAGGTCAGCCTTGGCTGCAGAGTTCCACCTTAGTCTGAACTACTTTGGGAGACCCTAAAACAAACAAAATTTCTTTTACCATTTCTTTTTTTTACTAGAGATTTTAGTAAAATAGATAAAAGGGTGGTGGTGGAGCACACCTTTAGTCCCAGTGCTTGGAAGGCAGAGGCAGGTGGATCTCTTGAGTTTGAGGCCAGCCTGGATTACAGAGCTAGTTCCAGGACAGTCAGGATTATTCAGAGAAATCATGTCTAATAAAACAAACAAAACAAAAAAGACTAATGTAATTTTCTTGTCATTATTCACAGAATTAATGATTGTGTATACAGAAAACCCTAAAGAATCTATAACTTGGGGCTGGAGAGATGGCTCAGGGGTAAGAGCACTGACTGCTCTTCTGAAGGTCAAGAGTTCAAATCCTAGCACCCACATGGTGGCTCACAACCATCTGGTAAAGAGATCTGATGCCTTCTTCTGGTGTCTGAAGACAGCTACAGTGTATTTACATATAATAAATAAATGAATCTAAAAAAAAAAAGAACATGAAAAAATATTTAAAAAAAAAGAATCTATAACTTTAACAAGATCAATATTTAAAAATTGTAAGGTTTGGGGATTGAGGCCTTGGGTTTGACTGATTATCAGCTCCAGAAATAATAACAAATTTTACTTCTTTGCACTAGGATTAAAAAAAATGTAATTATAATTACTTTTCATGACATACTCCTTAAATATAGGATATTATGGTATAGTTCAATGGTAGAGCACTGTGTTTGATCCCATTGAAAGCAGTAGTAAACACCAAATATAGAAATAAATCTAATGAAAGATTTTCAAGTCTTGTAAACTAAAGTCAAAACACTGCTAAGGAAGCCTTAAATCAATAGAAAGATCTAACTGGCTTATTCAAAGATTCAACTAACTCAATTTTCCCAGAGGGAAGCAGCGGGCCAACACGCCATAGAGCCTTGTAAACCTGAGAGGTAACTATAAAGTACACAGAACCTGGAGCAGCCGGGTGTAATGGTGCATCCTAGATGGTGTGGAGGCAAGAGCATAAAGCTAAAGGCCTAGGAGACAAAAGCAGGTATCTACTAAGGGGGCTGGACAGGGAGACTTACTAGACGTTTAAACAAGAACGGGACAGTGTGTTATGGGTACATGTTGTAGCAGTTTCTTCAAGATTGATACATTTCACCCATAGGGAAGCTCCTTAAAAGGTAAGCAACTCAAAAATAGCTCCAAGAAGGCCCTGAAACTGAGCAGATTCTCTAGGTCTCTGCTTCCCAGAGTGAAAAACAAGAGTCACTCTCAGACAAACCACAGCAAATACGAGTGAGATCAGACCTGCTGCCCTGAAGAAGTCTAGACCAATTGAGTCCCTAGGACAGGGCGCTCCCCAAGCAGCTCAACAGCCGGCAGGCTGTGCGGTGGCTCCAGACGCCCAGCCTTTGGGAGCTCTCATCCATGCTGGGTGCACTTTGGTTCTGCTTCCGTAAGTAATCCCAATAAAACTCACTGGTTCACCAAGGCACTCTGGTCTTCGGTGGGCTCTTTATCTGGGGTGAATAGACGTGTGTCATGTCCCCTCAGGAAACAAGAGTCTTGTCACATACCAATAAAAGAAAAAGTAATAAAATCACTGAGTGTAGTGCTCATCATGCCTAAAATCCCAGCGCTCAGGGGGTAAGATTAGAAGATTTCTTAGAGACTTTGAAAACAAAAATAATATAATTATGAGAAATACTCAACTGTATTATACATTATATATATAATAGTAATATAATAGTAACACAAAATGGCCATTTCTGATATCTAGGTTAATATAGGTAAATTCCTTGTACTAACTGGGGTGATTACAAGTTTTCCCCAACCCTTTTTGATTTTTGGCCTGCAAATTTCTTTCTTTTCGTTTTTTGAGATTTTTTTTCAGTTTATCCTTGGGTGTCCTATAACTAACACTGTAGACTGATTCAATTGCTTCTACCTCCCTGCTAGGATTAAAGAAATGGGCAACCACCACCGGCGCTAGCTTGCAAATTTCACTCACATAACCCTACAGATAAAACTATTTGTTGCCATCTCTCTACTGCCCAATGGTTTTGTTGTTTGAAACCAGGTCTTATTAAGTAGCGCTGACTGGCTATATAGACCAGGCTGACTTCGAATTCAGAGAAGACCCTGCCTCTCAACTGCTGGGATTAAAGGCAAGCGCCAACACACCCAATTTGTTTATATCTGAAAAACACCCTGCTTAATGGAAAGAGAGTCACAGGTGTAAACGGAAAACAGAGAAAGAAACCGCAAGAGACCAAACGCACCAAGATCAGTCACCGCACAGAGTCCAGGACGCCAGGAAGCGGGGTCACGATTCTCCCGACACTGTGGGCATCCCACCTGTCGCGTCACCCTCCTCAGGACGGAAGAAACGCCGCCTCTCTCTGGAAAAGCGGGCCTGAGTGGCTCCACGAGGATGGATGATCTGTCGCCAACTCAGCGGCGGGAAGCGCCCACTCAAGCTTGGAGTGCAAACAACCCCGCCGGCTCCGCCCCTCTCCCGGAGGCCTTTGCGGCTGAGCATGCGCAGCGCAGCCGGCCTGGGGCGTGGGGGGTGTGGCCTAAACTGGAGAGGTGGACAGGGATAAGGGGGTTTATTCCTAGGCTATCCTTTTTTTTTTTTTTTTTTTTTGGTTTTTTTTGGATTTGGTTTTTGGAGACAGGGTTTCTCTGTGTAGCCCTGGCTGTCCTGGAACTCACTCTGTAGACCAGGCTAGTCTCGAACTCACAGAGATTCTCCTGATTCTGCCTCCCTATTTCTGGTATTAAGGGAACATGTCACCACACGGGCTAATTTGGATCCTTAAAGGTTAATGCAAAGCAGGAGTGAGGGCACAGGCCTATAAGATGGAAGTGTGTAGTTAAAAGTTTGAGACCAACCTTATTTTACAAACCCTGCAGAACAACAACAACAACAATGCAACGAGATGACAGAGCCTATTAAGGAGTTTACCATAAAGTCTGGCTAGCAGGGTTCTGGAATCTGTTCAGTGAAGAAGAGAACGGGTACCTGCAAACTGTTCTTTGACCTCTGCAATGTGCACACAAATACAACAAATAAACACATATGTGCATACATAAATAAAAATTAGGGCTAATGCAACATTAGTGACTCAAATGTTGAGTTACAACTTTAAAAACATGGTTGTAAATACAGTCTCAGAAAAAGAGGAATGAAAAAGTAGGGACAGTGGCTGGAGTGATGGCTCAGGGGTTAAGAACACTAACTATTCTTCCAGAGGTCCTGAGTTCAATTCCTAGCAACCGGTTACATGGTGGCTCACAACCATCTGTAATGGGATCTGATGCTCTCTTCTGAGGTGTCTGAAGACAGCTACAGTGTATTCACATACATTAAATAAATAATATTTTAAAAAAAGGAAGAAAAAGTAGGGACAGAAGGGTATAGCTAAAGAATTAAGGAGGGAATCAGATGATTTTGATTATTACTAAGTCTTAATAGTAAAGAAAAATATACATAAAGTTTAATAATCTATTCATCTTGTCTTTGACTATAACTTCCATCTATCTATCTTTCCTTTCTTTCTTTTCTTTTCTTTTCTTTTTTTTCTTTTTCTTTTTCTTTTTTGAGACAGGGTTTCTCTTTGTAGCCCTGGCTGTCCTGAAACTCAGTCTGTAGACCAGGCTGGCCTCGAATTCAGAGATTCTCCGGCCTCCAACACCATCTCTTGCCCCCACCTCTTCCTTCCTTCCTTCCTTGGAGACAGAGTCTCACTGTGTAGACAGGCCTAGAGCTCACAGAGATCTGCCTGTTTCTGCCTTCTGAGTGCTTGTGATTTACGGTATGTGCCACCACAGCCTTCACTTGCTCTACCCTCTCCTCTCTTCCCCACTCTTGGTTTGTTTTTTAAATGCTGGAGATAACTAAATAATCTGAATCAAAATCATTGGTTCACTACGTTAAACTTTGGTGGCATGGGTACTTTGCTCTGTTGTGGGTTCCCTATCTGGGGTGAGTAGATGTGTGTATTGTGTTTCCTCAGAAAAGTTTTGTCACATGACAGCATCCTCTCCATTTCCCAAGACAAGTGTCTTTCTCTGTAGGGTTTACGAGCTCCTCAGTCCCAGGCTTTTGAGGGTGTTTTCAGAACTTGACATAAGTTATTTTCTGTAGAGATTAAATCCAATCAGAAAGCAGTTGGCTAACCCCATAACAGATTTGCTATCATGGTAGGTTCATCTTCCCTGGCTGTTTGATGTTGTTTTACATTGGATTTACATCTTGGAAGGCTGTTGATGGAAACTCTCCCTCTAAATCTGCATAGTACTTTCTAGCACCACAAGGCCAAGCCAGCAGGCAGGAAGCTCCCAGTCCAGTTCCAACTTGATTTTTTTTTGTTTGTTTGTTTCTTACAACCAAGGCATATATGTAGCCTCTTAAGTAACAGGGTCTTTCTGTTCTGTTCTGGCAGGCAACCACTAACAGTGGCAATTACCTGTATGCCACTGTTGGGAGCCTCAGGAAGTTCCATGGCCAACAACTCATAGGGAGGTAGCTCACTCCAAGCAATGGGATTTTCATTTAGTGACCTAAGGCTTCTGGAATCAGCTTTCCATTTACACAGGTTATGTCTGCTAGGAGTACAAAGGTCTTTGTGTTCACAGATAGCTTAAGGGAAGCCAGGAATGTTAAACATGTAGGACTGTCTTTTTAGAGGAAAAGCTATATAACCTGTTTTCCACCCAGAAGGCTGGGAATGGAGGTGATTAATGTCCTGTTGGTCTGCACTGTCTGAAGGGCTAGGCCATACCAAACTCCCATTAGCAGGACCAGAGATGACTAACAGTCTAGGTGACATTTGCAGCATTTGTATAGCCAGGGGCTCCCCCAAGATCCCCCAACAAGGACCAGTGGTAGATAAAAGCCCAAATGACCTCTATGCTGTCTGTCTGACTAAGACCACATCAGCTCCTTCCCTAGGACCTTAAGATAATACATGTAACCTCATACTCAGAACCCATCTTCTTGGAAGAGGTAACATATATTTTAGTTGAGTTTTGCTGTAGTTATCATTCCTTGTGCCCTGGGAAACAACTGCTTTTTGACTTGCTCCCTTTGGTGTGCTCAGCCAGCTTTCTGATGCAACTCAGGACTACACAGGTGGTAGGGGGATTGGCACCATCCTCTGTGAATTGGGCCTACCCACATCAATCAAGAAAATCCCCTATAAGACTGATCCCAAGGCTATCTGGATGGAAGGATTTCCTCCATTGACTTCTCTCCACCCCCCACAACCCTAGCTGTGTCAGGCTGATAAAAACCTACCAAGAACAGGTTCTTCCTCCCTCTCCTGACCCCCTTTCTCCTATCTACCTGACCTTTTCCTCTATCTACCTTCCCACCTTTTATACTTCTGTATCACATATATCTACTAGACCTCCCCCATAAATACCCTTAAAGAATTATTCCCCCTGTCAATTATCTTGGTTTCTTCATACATTCACTTCTGCACAAACACACATATATAAAGGATCCACTTATGGGAGAGTACATGCTGACTTTGTTTTCTGAGTCTGAGTTACCACATTTGATTTAATATTTTCCAGTTTCATCCATTTTCTTAAAATTTAATTTCTCTTTTTTATTTGTTTTTTCTTTCCTTCCTTCTTTGCTTCCTTCCTCCCTTTCTTTTTTCAAGACAGGGTTTCTCTGTGCATCCCTGGCTGTCCTGGAACTTTCTCTATAGACTACACTGGCCTTGAACACAGAGATTCACCTGCTTCTGCCTCCCAAGTGCTTGGATTAAAGGTGTGTGCCACCCCAGCCTGGAAAGACTTATTTATTTATTATTATTGTGTGCTTGCACACACCCTTGAGCATGTGTTTGCCATGTATGTGTGGATGTGTACATCCATGGCACATCCATGTGGAGGCCAGAGGACAACTTTTAGGAATTTCTTCTCTTCTTCCCCTGTAGGTTTTGGGGATTGAACTCAGGTTGTCAGACTGGCTTCAAATCCACAGATATCTGCCTGCCTCTGCTTCCTGAGTACAGGGATTATAGGCAAGTGCTGTTTGAAACATTCAGTGATTCACCAATCTGATCACAAATGATTTCTTTTTTGAGCCAGGGTTTCTCTGTGTAGCCCTGACTGTCCTGGAACTCACTCTGTAGGCCAGGCTGGCCTCAAACTGAGAGATCTACCTGCCTCTGCCTCCTGAGTGCTGGGACTAAAGACATGTGCCACCACTGCCTGGCACACAAATGAATTTTTAACAAAAAGGAGGCTTTATTCAGATATCAGTACCAAGACTACACCTGAGATTTGGGATTCTCAAGATGTAGTATGCAGCCACTTTATTTGAGGGTTTATAAATTTAAATACCATAAGATGACATTCTGGGGGTTGTGTTAGCTAGCATATATTCTGTCTATCTAGGTGATGGTTTGTATATGCTTGGGCCAGAGAGTGGCACTATCAGGAGGTGTGGCTTTATTGGAGTAGGTGTGTTATTGTGGGCATGGGCTTTAATATCCTTGTCCTAGCTGCCTGGAAGCATGTATTATGTTAGCAGCCCTCACAAGATGTAGAAGTCTCAGCTCCTCCTGCACCATGCCTGCCTGGATACTGCCATGTTCTTACCTTGATGATAATGGACTGACCTCTGAAACTTTACACCAGCCCCCATTAAATGTTGTCCTTGTAAGAGTTGGTCATGATGCCTATTGACAGAAGTAAAACCCTAACTAAGATAGAAGTTGGTACCAGAAGTGGGGGTATTTCTGTGATAGGCCTTTCCTGGAATCAGCAGAGCCATGGGTACAATCACCAATGCTAAGTAAACTGGGTACTATGGCGCTTACCTGTAACCCTAGTGCTCCGAGGGTAAAGGGAGGAGAATCAGAATTCAAGTTCATTCTCAGCTATACAGAACTCAAGGCCAGCCTACTCGAGGATACATGAAATCTCGACTCAAAAATCTGTCAAGTTTGGGCATCGTGGCTCACACTTGGAATCCCAGCATTCTAGAGATCATGGCAGGAAGATTGCCTCAAGTTTTAGAGCAACCTAGGCTATGCAGTAAATTCAAGTCAGTTTGGGCTAAAAAGTGAGACCCTGTTTTAACAAAACAAAAGATTGGAACATAAATGATGTTAAAGGATTTTTTTTATACAACACAAAAGGCATAAAAAGAACCAGAAAAGTTATATTCTTTCTTTCTTTCTTTCTTTCTTTCTTTCTTTCTTTCTTTCTTTCTTTCTTTCTTTCTTTCTTTTTTTTTTTTTTTTTGTTTTTTTGGATTTGTATTTTTCGAGACAGGGTTTCTCTGTATAGCCCTGGCTGACCTGGAGCTCACTCTGTAGACCAGGCTGGCCTTGAACTCAGAAATCCACCTGCCTCTGCCTCCCAGAGTGCTGGGATTACAGGCGTGTGCCACCACTGTCCAGAAAGAAAAGTTATATTAAAGAAGAGCTTACTGCATATTAAAAATATTTCAGAATTTTCTATACATGTACATATCTGTGTGTGAGAGTATAGGTATTTGTGTGTGTGTGTATCTCTGTGTGTATATATGTAACTGTGTGTGAGTGTATATTTGTGTGTGTGTATCTCTGTGAGTATATGTATCTCTGTGTGAGTATATATGTATTTGTGTGTATATGTGTATCTGTGTGTATATGTAGCTCAGTGAGAGTGTATATGTATCATTTTAGATCTTTGCCCCTTAAAGTGCTGGAGTCCAGCTCCATGGGATTTAGAATCAACTTGGAGACAGGTATCTGAGTTTGTCTGTGAGGGATTTTCTTGGTTGGGTTAATTGAGGTATGAGACTTTGTCCTGACTATGGGCCAAAGAGGAGAAAGATGGTTGAGCACTAGCAGTCTTTCCCCTATGTTCCCTGACTGCGTTTGTGGCCAACTGTCTCAGGCTGTTGTTGTCGTGACTTTTTTTTTTTTTTTTAAACCACAACAGAATGCGCCCTGGAGCTGCAGGACAAAACACACCCTTCCTCCTGTAAGTGACTTTTCAGGGCACTTTTCACAGCAACAAAATAAGTAACCAGTATATAAAATTGGTACAAGAAGTGGGGTAGACAGATAAAGCAATGCACAGAATGCCAAAATAGAGAGTTCAAGCAAGTTCAATGTTGTGTCAAAGATTGGACCTGTTAAAGAGAAACACACTTCCCTGCACTGCATCAATAGGGAAAGGGCTCCCAGTCAACACCCGACTCAGCAAACCTTTCAACTTGTGAAAATGTAATTTCATTTGAAAGGAGGGAACCTGAACTAAGAGAACTACTGAAGAATTTCTCTTCAAAAGCATCAGCCTGGGGATGTGTTTCCTCAGAGTCATCACACAGAGGCTGTTGCAACTGTGGCCCCTCTCCCACTAATAGGCCCTGTATGGCATCATCATCTGAGTAGTAGTGGTTTTGACAAAATGAAAGATGAAGCTGAGGGTATCATAGAATTCTGAGCTACAGTTCCCAAGAGCCACTGAGGTCAGATGATGTATGGCAGAGTTGAAATCCCTGCAAAGAGGACTTGAGAGGCCACTGTATAAAAGCTGTGGGTGAGGATGGAAAGATGGCTCAGTGGTTAAGAGCACTGACTGCTGTTCTAAAGGACCTAGGTTCAATTCCCAGCACCCACATGGCAGCTTACAGTTGTCTGTAATCCTAGTTCCAGGGGATCTGACACACAGACATACAGGCAAAACACCAATGGACATAAGAAAAGAAAAAGAAAAAAAAACCCAGAAAGCTGTCAAAATAAACCTAAGTTGCAATGGAGACCTGGAAACCTCAGGATGTTGGAGATACCAAAACCATTGGATCTACATCAAAGAAAGCTGTGTGTAGGTCATTAGGAAGGCTCAGCAGATACAGGTACTTGGGGATAAGCTTGGCAACTTGAGTTGTCCCCCGAGAACCCACATGGTGGAAGGACAGAACCAAATACTATAAGTTGTCCTCTGACTTCTACTTGTATTCTGGGACATGCACATGCTCTCCCAATAAGGTTGAGGGGTGGGAGAAGGATCCTTTCAGTTGTCACAGCAGGCAGGGAAACAAACCATGAAGAGGTGAAAACTCAGCTTAGTCTGACTTTGTCAACCTCCAGGCCATCTGATGGCAGGATGACACACATTTCAAACAGAGTACGATTTGTGAAAAGTTTTCCAGGAATCTATCATTTCAATCCAGACACACAATAATGCTTAAAGTGTGACTACACAGAAACTCCTTTGCAAAGTACATGTGACCTTAAGGGTGCTATAGATAAGAGGCCTAGAATCTGCTGTGGTCTCTGACAAAGATAGCATATAGGTCAGAAGGCTATAAAGTACATATGGCATCCCTCTAAGAATGGGTTCTAGTAACTGGGGGGCTAAAAATAAAGGTCTAGGGAGGGGGAGAGTTTGGAATAAACATTTTAGGCGAGGTCTCTGGAGCCTCCACAGATAGCAAAAAGATCGCTAAGTGGTTAAGAAAACCCACTTCCGACTTTTTGGATGGGAAAACAGGTATTTTATTTTTTTCATTGAAGACTGGCCCCTGCATGTTTAAAATTCTGTTTTCCCTAGTGATCTGTAGGCAAAAAGACCTTTGTGCCTCCAACATATAGTTAAAAATAGAAAGATAAAGGAACACTGTCTGGATGGAGTAGAGCTTGATCAGTAAAGAGGTATGCTCTGCTGGCAGCAGAGCTAGAGGGGCAGGGCTGCCTAGACTTCTAGAGTCCAGTTAAGTCCATCAAGGTGCCAAATGCCAGAATAGAACTTCAGGACTTGCTTTGGTCTGAGCAATCCTTGCTATGTCCCTATTCTTCCATTTTAAAATAGTAATGTTCATCTTGTGACCCTGTATATTGGGAAAACATAGCTCAAAAATTTAAATACATTTGTGTATGTGTGCATGCATGTGCACACATATGTATGTATGCTGCAGGTTAGCTGGCCTCCCATGCTGTGGTAGGAATGCTCAGATTACAGATGTGTCTAATTTTACATGAGGTCTGGAGATCTGAACTCAGCTCTTTGTGTCCCTGCAGCAAGAGCTTTACCCACTGAGCCATTTCCCCAGCCTCTGGCTTTATCTTAACTAGTTTTTATCTGCAACCATCTTCCTTAAATAAGGTGATATTCTCATTTCAATGAATTTTTGGAGGATAGAAATGCAATAAATAATGAGCAGAGGCAAGTTTGTATTACATACCTAGATATTGTCTCAAAAACAGGCCTATCAGCCATAATAGCCAAATCATGGATTCCCATAAGTTGGGATCAGTCAAATTAAAGAACAGCTTAACAAATCATGAATATATCTCAAAAACAAAACTAGATAAAAGCCCCAAATTTTAATCTTTCCCAACAAAAATTTATACCATATTAGATGTTCCATCACCAATAAGTGGAATGATACATAATTGTTTAGTAATAATTTTGATTAATAAATGTCCAAGTATTATGTTCTCCTAGCATCCACCTTTCTAAGGAGATGCTCATTAAAAAAAAGAGAAGGGCATGTACAGCACCATTAAACACTCCTGACCTCCTCTTTGAAATCTCTCCTTCCATTTTTTTTTAAGATTTTATTTATTTATTTTATGTATATGAGTACACTGTAACTGTCTTCAGACACACCAGAAGAGGGCACTGGATTTCATTACAGATGTTTGTTAGCCATCATGAGGTTGCTGGGATTTGAACTCAGGACCTCTGCAAGAGCAGTTAGTGCTCTTAACCTTTGAGCCAAGTCTACAGTTCTCCAGCTTTTTCATAGTCCAATCTCTGTCTCTTTAAGAAGTCAATCAAACCGGAAGTGAGAATGCTGGGACGGCCAGGTCTACGGCATGATGGGAATGGAGGGCGGGAATGAAGGCTGGGAACGTCCAATTACCTCAGGTCTAGCGCATAAATAAGAGTGCGCACGCGTACTTGGCAAGGCGTTGCGTTGCAATTGCTCAGGCGGTTCTAGTAAAGGAATTTGTCATCCTCCCCGCGGGAGACCTTGAATGCTACTGTGCATTCTCCGACTGGAGTCTCATTAGAGGTGCGTGTCCTACGGGGCTATAGAAAGCCGCTCCAGCCTGTGGGCTTGTGGGAGGGGCAACGTACCACGTGTCGAGACGGGGCGTGGCCCTCCACGTGACCGGGCGCCGCAGGTGGATCTGGGTAACCTCACGTGACAGGGCGCGTCATCTTCTGGCGGGGGCGGAGTGGAAGCCCGTCACGTGACACGCGGCGGGCTGCGCCGCAGCGGTGCCATAGCTTCCTCCGGCTCGCTCGAGTGGTGGCTCTCGCGCTCCGTTGGAGACTGAGTTCCTCCGCTGGCCCTTGGGGACAGGCTGGGGAATTCTGGTTGCGAACGGGAACGCCGGAGAGCTTGCGACTTTCAAAGGAGGGATACGCGCCTGTAGATTGTTACAACTGTGGCAAGTGGTGGAAAGTTCTCGACCCGGCTTCGCAACAGGGTTTTAAAATCCTGTTGTTTCTATGGCTGACTGGGATTGATGAAAGGCCTTTTGCGAGGGTTTTCTTTTAGCTTGGCTTACGTTTGTACAGTTTGGGAATCGGAAGAGAGCCCAGACAGGTGGTCAAAGCAACCATTCTCAACCTGTGGGTCGCGACCCCTTACAGGGTCGCGTATCAAACATTTACAATTTGTAACTAGCAAAATTACAGTTATGAAGTAGTCACGTAATAATTTTATAGTTGGGAGTTACAACATGAACCGAGTTTAGGAAGGTTGAGAATCACTGGTTTATAGGAAGACGTTAGGAAAGTCGCCTCCATAACGTCGTCCAGTTGGTCCACCTGCAAACTGGAACATAGCGTTCCAGTTGTGATGAAGCCTGAGGCTCTGAAGTGGCTTTAGGATGAGAAATTGGTTCTTGATGTTAGTTCAGGCCGAGACAGTCTCACTTGGAGAAATCAAAGCAAACATGGGTCTCAAGTCAATGACCACAAAATCAGAGATTAAGTACTGAGTCCAGCTGTCCACTTGATAGCTTCCTTCTGTGGCTTGTTCAGTCAGTCTATATCTCAACAACCTTCAATATAGTAAAGACCATAGTGCTTGTCTAAGACTTTTCTCATTGGAAGGTAGCTAATGCAGGAACAAAAAGGACAGTTAGTCCTAGTCCCAGAAGGTTGTTTGAAGGGTGTTGTTCAAATGCTCGATCTTGAAGCTATTAACATGTTAGTATGAAGGAAAACAAAACCCGAGTACCAATCCTTTATATTATGTTTTAGGAGTCATCTTAGTTTTAGATGGGAGAAGAACTCGGCATAAGCAATTAGAATGAAAGAACCTTTGGATGGTGGCTGTGACAAAGCAATGGCACAACAAGGGCTTCTGGACAGAATTAAAGAAGAACCCGATGATGCACATGTAAGCATTTTCTTTTGACGTTAAAAATGCTAAAAATTATTATTATTATTAGTCTGGAGGATTGGAAATGAATGACACTTGATGGTTTCTGGTTTATAAGTTGATATAACCCAACTGATTACTTTTTCATTCATTAGACGAATCCCTATGGAGGCTGGGGGATATATGGTTAAGTATAGAGTGCATTCCCAGCACTGTGAGTATGCAGTTCTCAGTGCTAGTTCAAAATGAATGGATCCTCCAAACTTATTCATTGGAAACTTACTTCTGCTGTGGCGTGATTGCTGGGGGGTGATTTAATGGTCTTAAGTACAGGTTCTGTCATTACCAGGAGTGACTTTGTTTTAAAAGCCAATTGGGCATTTTGCTTGCTGTCTTGTTCTTTCTTGGGTGCTCTCCTACCCTTTGTTTGCCACATTGTAATTTGACTAGAAGACTTGACTAAATGCAACCCCTGTGTCTTAGAATTCACAGCCTCCAGAGCTGTGAGAAAATTTCTTTCCTTCTAAATGGCCCTGCTGCATGGTTTTCTCTTAAAGCAAGATGAAAAGGACTAAGACAGTGCATTAATCAGGTTTTTAGTGCTTTGGATGAGGAAAGGTCATGGTAAGTGTGGTATTTGTTTTTGTTAAAGAGACAAATATAGAGGCTGGAGAGATGTCTCAGTGGTTAAGAGCACTGACTGCTCTTCCAGAGGTCCTGAGTTCAATTCCCTGCAACCACATGGTGGCTCACAACCATCTGTAATGAGATCTGATGCCCTCTTCTGGTGTGTCTGAAGAGAACAACAGTGTACTCACTTACATAAAATAAATAAATATTAAAAAAAAACCCATAATGGTAATGATGACTAGCAACACTAATAGATGGTGTAGTGTGTAGTATGTATCATATAACAGAATGTGGCGTTAATGTGATTAATATCAGTGCATGTCTCAGCGTGTGCCATTATCACGCTCACATCTGTGGCACTATTCTTACTTTACACACGAGGATGTCAGAGCTCAAAAAAGCCAAGCGTGTGTATGGATCAGTTAGTAAACATTAGCTAGGGTTCAAACCTAGATAGTAAGATTTCAGAAAACCTGCCCCTCCATATGTAGCTTGAATCAAGAAGATTAAGCAGATCAGAACCTTATGCATTTTGATTTTGATTTTAAGAGCAATGGAGATACATTATAGGGTTAATGTGTTTTTGTTTTTGAGATAGTCTCATGTAACCCAGGCTGTCCTCAGATTTACTGTGTAGCTGAGGGTGACTTTTAACTTCTGATCCTCTTTCCTTCAGTGCAGGGACAGTAATATGAAACAGATTTCAAATACAATTTGGAAAGATCATTCTAGCTATTCCATAAAGATACAGATTAAAACAATAATAATCTGTGGAGTAGAGAGTCAGTTACTTTGGCAGTAATTTTTTCCTTGAACCTTCTTTAGCAATTCTTTGTTTTATGATCTTTAGTTACTGACTTTATCATAGAAACAAAGCAATAGTAATTAAGCATAAAATAAATTAATAAGTAAAAGTAAGATGTAATGTCTCCGGACTGGAGAGATGGCTCAGCAGTTGAGAGCACTGACTGCTCTTCCGAAGGTGCTGAGTTCAAATCCCAGCAACCACATGGTGGCTTACAACCATGTGTAACAAGATCTGATGCCCTCTTCTGGAGTGTCTGAAGACAGCTATGGTTACATATAATAAATAAATAAATAAATAAATAAATCTTAAAACATTAAACAAAGATTTAATGTCTCACTCCATCTTACAGCAGGATTATTCCAGGACAGAAATGCCAGATAGGTTTTGTCTTGCTCGTGAGTTCCATGCTGTCTCTGCCAGTGAGTTGAGAAGGTTTGAAGGTGGTATTTGCAGTATGTGCAGTGAGTGAGTGGTGGAGGCCTCCAGTCTACTGATATCTCATGCTTACCTTCCCTTTAACTGGTAAATTGTTCCTCTTGCCTTATCCCCATCACCATTTGTTTGCCAAGTTATGTGGATTCTGATTTTTAAATTTATTTTGAGTCTAACTTCCATTTCTCCATTTTATTATTTTTCATGTGAAATGTCCTGCACCTGTCCTTCAGTCATATCGTCCTTCAAATACCGATCACTGGTGCCATTGCATTCTATTTAAAAATTTACTTATTTACTTTTTTTTTTTTTTCCCTCGAGACAGGGTTTCTCTGTGTAGCCCTGGCTGGAACTTACTCTGTAGATCAGGCTGGCTTCAAACTCAGAAATCCGTCTGCATCTGCCTCCCAAGTGCTGGGATTAAAGGCGTGCGCCGCCACCACCGCCCGGTTACTTATTTACTTTTATTTTATGTACATTGGTGTTCTGCCTGCTTATGTGTGTATGTGTGAGGGTGTCAGATCCCATGGAAATGGAAGTTATAGACAGTTGGGAGCTGTCATGCAGGTGCTAGGAATTGAACCCATGTCCCTTGAAAGAGGAGCCAGTGCTCTTAACCACTGAGCCACATCTCCAACCCTCAGATTTTTCTTTCATTTATAAAATTTTAAGTTTATTTTATATGCTTTATTTTTTAATTTTAATACTGTTTTTAATTTGTGTGTGTGTGTGTGTGTGTGTATTTATGTGTGGGCTATATGAGTTTGAGTGCTCTGGAGTTAAGAGGAGGCCGGGCAGTGGTGGCGCACACCTTTGATCCCAGCACTTGGGAGGCAGAGGCCGGCGGATTTCTGAGTTCAAGGCCAGCCTGGTCTACAAAGTGAGTTCCAGGACAGCCAAGGCTACACAGAGAACCCTGTTTCAAAAAAAAAAAAAAAATAAAAAAAAAATAAAAAAATGAAAAAATAAAAAAACCAAGCCAAACCAAAACAAAAATAACAACAACAAAAAAGATTCCATAACCTTGCTAAATAGGACTACCAACTGCATGAATCTCTGTGATACATGTTCCCTTCAAAGCCCCAGCCCACAAAGGTGAACATTGATTTCCAGATAGTGGTGCTTTGTGTGGAGGTTTTGGAACCTTGAGGAGGTGTGGCCTAGATGAAGAAATAGGTTGCTTGTGGACAGGTTTTAAAGATTATATAGCTTGTTGTACTTCCTGATCTCCAATACAGATGCTCCTGATGGAATCTCAGTTGGCATTCCTCCCTATCATGAAGAACACTCTATCCTTGTGAACCAATATAAGTATCTTTTCTCTTACCTCTGCCAGCTGTTTTGCCACAGCAAGGAGGAAAGTGCTGTAGGTACGGATGTAATTCATAGGGTCATAAATCACAAACAAAGGGATAAGCCAGATGTGGTGGCTATGCTTTTAATCCCAGTACTTAAGACAGAAGCAGGCAGATCTCTTTGAGTTCAGGGGGAATTGGCAAGGTGGGAAAAGTATGAAATTGTCACAAAAATTAAAAAAAAAATTAACATGTATGCACGTTTTGCCTGTATATGTGTAAACGCACCACACGTGTATATATCTGGTGCCTACAGAGTCCAGAAGAGGGCCTAGGGCCTGGAACTGGAGTTAGAAATGGCTGCCTGTATGGAGGTGGACTTGAACTCTGGGTCTTCTGGAAAATCAGCAAGTATTGTTAAGCATTGATCCATCTCTCTAGACCCAGTAAATTTCTTTTAAATACTTTAAAATATTTTTCTTTATTTCTGTATAAAAAGGTTTATTTGTATTTTTAATGTGTGTGCATGTAGGTATGTCCATATTTGTGGTATGCTGGGGGTCTAGCTGTGGGTTCTAGGCATCTGCTTCCTCCCTCTCAGTGTTCAGACACCTCTGTACATCCAGGCTAGAAGGATGAAGAGGAGTTCTGGAATGGGTGGGGTTCCACTGGAGGTCCAGCTGGGAGTGAGTGCAGTGTGTGAAGGGGGGGAGGGGGGGCCTTCTCTGAGGATTTTAGTGTTGCTCTTTATGAGGAAGGCCTTTGATGGCCTTCAATGAAACACTCTCTTAGCTGATCTTAGCTTGTGTGCATACCTTTATTCAGGGGTGAACCCAGGGTATATATGGGCCTTGGAGAGTAGGGAGGAATTTTCAGGTAAATGAAAATCATTGGCCAGAGTTTAAAGTTCTGTGAATGTCCCATTGTATGGAGAGGCATTTTAGGAATCCCTGGCACTTGCTTGGCAGATTTTTATTGGGGGGAAAAGAGGAAGTTTGTATGTCTGCCAAGGAATACTCAACTTCCCCCAGGTAGAGGGTATGGGGAGTTGGGATTCCCAGACAAGGTCATGGAAGAGGAAGCCTGCTGCTAAAGGGAGTCCTCCATTTTACACCAAGCTCAGGTGAGCTATCTGGTCATGGTAGACTTCAACCTTAATTAAGGATATTTGTTATACATTTGAGTGTAGGTGTCTGTGAAAACCAGAAGTGCAGATTCCGCAGAACCTGGAGTTACATGCAGTTGTGAACTGTCTTATGTGGGTTTTGGGAATAGAGCTCAGGTCATCTACAATTCCTAAGACCATCTCTGGCCCGAGAACAAATTAAAAAAGCAAAGTAGTGATGAGGACTAGAAAGATGGCAGAACACTTAAGGGCACTGTTCTTACAGAGAACCCAGGCTTGATTTCCAGCAGCCACATGGTTGTTCAAAACTGTAATTTCAGTTTTAGAAGATTCAACACACTTTTCTGACCAATGTGGGTGCCAGGCACATATGTGGTGTACAGACACACTTGCAGGCAGAATACACATACAAGTAAAATACGTAGATTTGAAAAAAGGAGAAGTGGTGAAAGGAGGAAATCAAGGATGTTGGCATTATTGGCTGTGTTAGGTGTACCTGAATACTACATAGTGAACAGACGGAAAAAGCAGCCATTAGCTTAACAACTGGGAAATGATAGGCTGTTTTAGAATTGTCTTAATTAGGAGCATTGAATTCAAGAGGGAATCAAAGTGAGACCAGAGAGAAAGAATGAAGTACCTGTTTTTAACATTCTGTGTATCTATATGATTTGTGAGTGTGGACTTACATGTACCATGGCAGGTGTGTGGAGGTCAGATGGCAGCTTTCCTGGGTTGATTCTTCCAGTTGGGGTCAGTGGGTGGCTCAGGTCATCAGTTCTGCACAGCAAGTGCCATTTTCCTTTGAACACCAGCCCGAGAATGAGGTTCTTGTAAAGTTTGATAGAAGTAAAAAGGGAGACTAATAATAGGTTCTAATATGCCTTCACTGACATATGAATAGAGAGGAAGGAGCCTAGAGAGAAGTGGAAGGTAAGGGGACTGATGGAGGGAAAGGAGTCCTGAGCATGTAGTCACCGGTGCCTTTTCCTGTGAGGCGAGACAACAGTTGGTTAAGTGGTTTGGAGGGGAGGGGAGAATAAAGATGGTTGCTTGTTTTCTCTTGGCGAATTGAAACCAGTGAACAAGAAACATTGGAACTGCAAGCAATGAAAGTTTAAAACTCAAGAAATAAGGTGTGAGGATGCATACCTTTAACCCAGACAAGGATAGGTGGGTCTCTAGAAGTTGACACCAGCCCTGTCTACATAGAGAGCTCCAGGCCAGCCAAGGCTAGTGAGACCCTGTCGCTACAAAACAAAACAAAAACCCAACCAACCAAATGAACCTTGTCACTACCCCTGGCCCTCCCCACTTAAACAAAACAAGACAAAACTCCAGGGACCTGTATGTAAAGCATTAGATAATATTACAGGTTAAGACAGCATAATTTTATAATTTTTAAATCTTAAGCATTCCTTCTGGTACATGGAGAAGGTGACTGGTGTTTTTATTCCTCTGTATGTGTCAGTAATAGTTTGATAAATATTAGCCTGAAACTAGCTAAGAATGACCTCATCCTCCTGCCTCTTCCTCTTGACAGCTGAGATTATCATCATACCTACATTGTGTGATGATAGGAACCAAGGCACGCACCCCATCAGCTGAGCTAAATCCCACATCTGATGCCCCTCCCCCCAAAAGAAACCTTTCGGGTTTTGAAATCTATCAGGTCATTCAGCAAGAAAAAAAAATGAGGTAATTGACTTCAGCATGAAGATAGTTTCATATTAACAATTTTGTTGTTTAAGGCTTATATATTCTAAGTTTTTTTTTTTTTTTTCATTTGTGTTTTTGAGACTGAGTCTCACCCTTTACAACATACCTTGGTTTGGAACTCACTATATATGCCAGACTGGCCAACAACTTGTATCTTTTTTCTTAGTTTCCCCAAGTATTGAGTTTAATAGACTAAACCAACACAGCCAGCTTCATTTTCTAACATTTAAAATAAAAGTGTTAAGGATAAAACTGATTTAGCTTATAATAATACTTAAAATTTTTATGTGTGTGGATGCCCTGGAGCTGGAGTTACAGGCAAAGCTACCCTGTGCTAGTGCTGGGAACCTAATTCTGGCCCTCTAGAAGAGAAGGAAATCTTTTTTTTTTTTTTTTTTTTTTTTTTTTTTTTTTTTTTTTTTTTTTTGGTGGTTTTTCAAGACAGGGTTTCTCTGTGTCCTGGAACTCAGTCTGTAGACCAGGTTGGCCTCAAACTCAGAAATCCGCCTGCTTCTGCCTCCCAGTGCATCACCACTGCCCGGCACAAGGAAACATTCTTAACTGATGAGCCATTTCTCCAGCCCCTGTTGTCATGACTTTATATATAATAAGCAGATTGCATTGAAATTTTTGTATCTCGGTGACTATTAATAGATGTGACAAATTGTAAATATATTGGCTAAATTGGCTATTTTAGGGCCTAAGACCTTAGCTCAGTTGGTAGAATATGTTTGCCTAAAATGAACAAAATCTTGGGTTCAGTCCAGCATTGCATTAACCAGGTGTGGTAGATCAATCTTATAATACTGGGTGGAGCCTGAAGGATCAGAAATTGAAGGTCAGCCTAGGCACAGGAGGTTGTCTCAGAGGGAAAAGCCAATCACTAATTAAGATATAAACTTTGTGCTACTCACGTCTAATCTTATGTACCACACTCTTGTGATAAGAGAGTGATACTTAATTATATTAAGTAGTGTGCAGGTACTTGTGCAGGTACATCAATCTGAGATTAGATTTCCAGTATCCACCTAGAAAGCTGAAATATCATCCTACCGTATATGAAATACCCCATTGCTAGAAGTCACTAGAAGCTGCTCAGGTCAGGGCTGAATGGGCTTCCTACGAGCATCTTATTCAGACGCCCTTGGAGAGAGAGAGAGCTACTGTGGTCAGCTGTTGCAGTGGCAGAGGGATCTGGTCAGGAAATCAGTTACAGATCATTGATGTCTTACTGGGTGCTAGAATGTAAATTTAGGTATTTATTGTTGGGTAACTTGAATTCATGGATTTTTTTTAAAAATCACTGTTCAGATGTCACTATTTGTTGGATTCACTTGTTGGATTCACATCTGAATTGATTGAAGTAAAACCGGACAATGGTTTGTGCATTTGTAATAACCGATGTATTATTTACAATAAAAATTTATGTAACAAATTTAAAAAGTTGAGCATAAGGCTTGAATAAGGTGGGGCGTGACTGAGGGTTCCTGACATTGGCCCTGCCATCTACACACATGCGCACGTGTTCACTCCACACACGCACTGCATAGACACACAGAGAAGCAGTGTTCAGGGTTTGAGTAGCTACATATTCATCTATCAAGATTACTTTTTTGTTTGTTTGTTTTGTTTTGTTTTTGTTTTTTTAGAAACATGGTTTCTCTGTGTAGTCCTGGCTGTCCTGGAACTCACTCTGTAGACCAGGCTGGCCTCGAACTCAGAAATCCGCCTGCCTCTGCCTCTCAAGTGCTGGGGTTACAGGCGTGCGCCACCACCGCCCGGCGTCAAGATTACTTTTGAAAAATAGATATAACTGCAAGTATTTTAATTTTGAAAGATGGACTTTGTAAAGATTGTATTTGTTATAATAATTCTGATTTTTGAGGTATTTGTGATGGTGGCAGTGATTAGGTTGTATAGAAAATGCACGTGGCAGCATCAGATGTTTAATTGAACTTCTAGTTTATTCATGCATATGTATTTATTTCTGTCCTTCTTCCCTCTCTTGTTTTTAAGGAATATGGACCTCAAGAAAGTGAACTAAAAATCAGTGCTGTGTTTTCAGCCAGTGACACTTCTCTTGGTAAGAAAGAAGAAGAGCTAAGTTTGTTACAGTTGGTATTGTTTAGTAGAACTGAGGGAAGCTCCTCTTCCCGTAAGTCTCTTTCCTCCTTTAGAGTATATCTTTCAGTGTGGGAGCTGATTATCATTGGTCTTTTAAAAACTGAAAGACATTAAGATTATATCAGAGATCTGGAAGGTTAACCTCAGATGGCTATGAGATTCAGAGCAATGACTGCTCTTCCACAGGTCCTGAGTTCATGTTCCAGCAACCACATGGTGGCTCACAACCATCTGTAATGAGAATCCAATATCTTCTTCTGGTGTGTCTGAAGACAGTGGTAGTGTATTCATATACATAAATCAATAAATCTTTTTTAAACAAGATTTTAGAGTACACTATAGCTATCTTCTGACACACCAGAAGAGGGCATCAGATCCCATTACAGATGGTTGTGAGCTACCAAATGGTTGCTGGGACTTGAACTCAGGACCTCTGGAAGAACAGTCAGTGCTCTTAACCTCTGAGCCATCTCTCAAACCCTCAGTAAATCTTTTTTTAAAAAGAAGTAAATATCAGAAAGGGACACATGTATTAAAGAAATATCTGTTTTATAAAATTTGTGCTTCTAGCTTAGTGTGGTAGAGCATGCCTTTAATCATAGCATTCAGCAAGCTGATGCAGGAGGATCTCTGGGTTCAGGCCAGGTCTACAAAGTGTATTCTGGACAGCCAGGGCTACACAGAGAAACCCTGTCTTGAAAAGAAAATGAGCAGGGTGGTGTTGGCTCACACCTTTAATCCCTGTACTTGGGAGGCAGAGGCAGGTGGATTTCTGAGTTCGAGGCCAGCCTGGTCTAGAGTGAGTTCCTGGACAGCCAGGTCTACACAGAGAAACCCTGTCTCGAAAAACAAACAAACAAACCAAAAAACAAAACAAAAAAAAGAAAATGAAATGAAACAAAAACCAGCTGAACAAAACCCCTTCTGTTTCTCTTAAGTTATACATGCACAAATGTGTACAAATGTGTGAAAGTGGTGCATACTTGTAATCACCATAGTTATGAGTTTGAGACAGGAGGATTGTAAGTTTGAGGCCATTCTGGGTAATATATAGCGATACTATAACCAAAAACAAACAAACAAACAAAAAACAAAAAGAAAAGAAAAGATCTTGTCCCACATATCTGTATATGAGAACTAGTTTTAAACTAAAACATGATACTTACTGAGGTTTGTGGTAAGAAAGAGTTGAAATGCCTTGTTTTGGAGAGTAGTTATTACTTTCTTTCTATAGTGGCTTTCAACACTGACAAGTAAAGTTTTTACCTTGAAAAGAAAATATGTGCATTAGTGAGACTGAAATTGCTCTCTTCTCTGTTTTTGTTTGTTTGTTTGTTTTTGTCTTGTCTTGCTAGGCTTTCAGGTCGGTCTACCGACATCTGGCCCGAGGACATCATTTCCTGCAGTTCCAGCTGCTCAAGTGTTTTGTTTTGGTTGTAAAAAATTGCTTCCTAAGGGGCAGCCTACATACCGTAAGGCAGGCTCTGCCCAGCTCTTCTGCTCCATGGGATGCGTCATCCGATTCTCCTCAGCTGTCTGCCTGCCACCTCTTCCCAAGAGAACCTGCGCTCACTGCTCCAAGTACAGTTCCTAAGCTTCCACTCCAGTTCCCTTCCATTTCTTAGTTAAGGTCTCTCTGTAGCCCTGGCTGTCCTAGTATTCTGTGTAGATCAGGCTAGCCCTGAACTCACAGAGATCCTGTCTTTGCCTCAAGTGCTGGGATTAAGGTGTGTGCCATCATGCCTGGCTTCCATGCTTTACTGCTTCAAATGTCCATTTTAGCTCAGACTACTGCCACTTTTAGTCTCTTCAGCATTTTTCTAAGGAAATTTCTTTTTAGTTAGTGTAGGAATTTGGAATTACTCTAAAGGTTTCAACATTAAACAGGTGACCTGTATTAGAAGTGTTGTCTAAACCAGTTTTCTCTCTCTTTTAGCTTAAAATTTACTATGAAATGAAATAAACAGTTGGTGAGAATTGTAATTCATTAGTTCTGTAATTGTGGATAGACACTACTTAAAATATTCACCAGCTCTCTAAAGTAATTGAGGAACAGAAAACAATATTGTCTCTCAGTAGGGTATAAAATTATTTAAATCTTTAGAAAGTGGTAGCTCAATGGTGACAGAAATAGCCTCTGTTCTTATGACTCTCTGGGCTCTTTTTGGGGTCCTTGTTGCTTTTCAGTAATGCTTTGCTGCAGAGGTGAGGAAACATCAACCTCACATGAGCACGGGACATTTGCTGAAGAGACGTTTTTGCCTATCTTTGTGGTGGTTTATTTCTGTGAATGTAGTGTGAAACTTCTAGTTTTTCCACCGTTTCATCCTCTGGAACCAATGGAATCTTAGTCAGTGGTCATTCCATAGCTCCAGACCTTGACACACATGACCTCTTTTAAGACATTTGTGCAGTTGCCTGGCAGTGGTGGTGCATGCCTTTAATCCCAGCACTTGGGAGGCAGAGGCAGGTGGATTTCTGAGTTTGAGGCTATTCTAGATGGAGTGAGTTTCAGGATAGACAGGTCTACATAGAGAAACCCTGTCTTAAAAAAAAAACTATAAAGAAAGAAGTAAAGAAAGGAAATAAACAAAGGAAAGAAAGAAAGGAAAGAAAGAGGGAAAGAAGGAAGGGAAAGAAAGAAAGAAAGAAAGAAAGAAAGAAAGAAAGAAAGAAAGAAAGAAAGAAAAGAAAGGAAGAGAAAGAAAAGCTTGGTTTTAAAGCTGGGTTCAGCTGTAGAACACTTGCTTGGCATGCTAGAGGCTCTGGGTCCATTGCCAGTGCCACAGGAGGTGGTTTTAGAATAGAGATTCTATCACTTACACACCTTGGCTAGACATTTTAACTTTATTTTTTGAGGCAGAGTATCCCGTTGATATTTTAACTTTCCTAAACATCAGCTTTTCATTAGGTACTACTTAATTCCTAGAATTTTAATGAGGCAGCATTAAGTTATAATTTAGATTATAAACGCTTAATAAATGGGATCTTATTAATAAAGACTTTAAGTAATTGTGTATTCATAATTATAATTAGGTAATAATTTTGTGCATGGTATTATCTTAATTTTTATGTATATGAGTGTTTTGCTTGCATGCATATCTGTGCACCACATGTATGTCTGGTGCCAGAGGAGCCAAAGAATGCTTCACATCCCCTGGAACTGGAGTTACAGATGGTTGTGAGTTGCCACGTGGGCACAAGAATCAAACCTGGATCTTCTGTGACAGCATCCCGTGCTTTTAACCCATGAGCCATTTCTTAGTACCAGTGTTTTGTTTGTTTTTGAGACAAAGCCTCTTGTAGCCCAGACTGGCCTTGAGCTGACTTGTATAGTTAACCTTGAAACTGAGATCCTCATTGCCCCTGCCTCACAAGTACTAGAATTATAGACAAGTGCCATTACATCCAGCTAAATATAATATATTTCTGTTTTTAGTGAAAAAAACACTCTTCAAAATCACTACTTGATCTGGATGCAAGCATATCCACTTATTTCCAAGATTTCATGGTTGGTTGGTTGGTTCAAAAATGTTTTTATATTTATTTTGTATGTTTTGTTTGTCTGTCTGTCTCTCTTTGTATATACATGTGTATGTGCAAACACCATGCATTTACACACAAGATCAGAAAACAACTTGTGGGAGTTGGCTCTACTGTGAGGCTCTATAGTTCATCTCAGGTTATCAGGCTTGGTATAAGCATCTCTGCTAGCTGAGAGGACTCACAAGATTCTTATGACTGTTTTGTGAGACGGTGTCAGACATAGCTGTTTGGGACTAACCTTGAACTATGTTTTTAAATGATTTTTTTTTTTAAAAGATTTATTTATTTTATGTGAGTATGTTTTTGCTGTCTTCAGATACACCAGAAGAGGGCATCTGATCCCATTATAGATGGTTGTGAGCCACCATGTGGTTGCTAGGAATTGAACTCAGGACCTCTGGAAGAGCAGTCAGTACTCTTAACCACTGAGCCATCTCTCCAGCCCCTGACCTTGAACTCTCAAGTGCTATGTATAGCACTGGACCCCGTAGAAGCATATATATTTTTAAGTTTAGGTGAATTTAGAAAATTTAGATTATTTTTATTTTCCTTTCATGGCTTACCATGCAGTAGTTATGAATATAGAGGTATGTGGGCTGGGGAGATGGCTCAAAAATGAAGAGCTTGCTATACAAGAATGGGGACATAAATGTGATCCCTAACACCCACATAAAATGCTGGGCATACTGCTGGGCACAGTAGTTCACACCTTTAATCCCAGCATTTGGGGAAGGGCAGACGTGGATGAGTCTATGACTTGAGGCCAGCCTAGCTCACATAGTGTGTTTCAGGCCAGTGAGATCTTACTTAAAAATTTTAAAATGCTGGGCATAGTGGTGAGTGTTTGCAATGCCAGCACTGGGAGGTGAACACATGAAGGGCTCTCATGACCAGGCAGCATGTGGTAATTAGAGAGCCTCAGGTCCCACCCAGTTAAAGATCTTCTCATGAAAAACAAGTTGATGCTGCCTGAGGAGGGATGACTCTGGCCTCTGCACACATGCACCTGCGCGTAGACACACGTAACATTTTAGAAAGTGTAGGCTGATAGAATAATGAACTCTGGACTCTCTGGATTTGAATTGTGGTGTCAGTTGACTGTGCGAGGTAATTTAACCTCACTTAATCACTTTGTTTGAAAGTGGAAATGATAGTAATACTTCCATCAAGTATTTTCTTGATATTTAATTCCTGGCATACACTCATAATTCAGTGTATTTATATATGTAATACTGCAGTCGTCATTATTATGTTGTCCTCCCTCCTCTAGAGTTTCTTTCTTTCTTTCTTTCTTTCTTTCTTTCTTTCTTTCTTTCTTTCTTTCTTTCTTTCTTTCTTTCTTCCTTCCTTCCTTCCTTCCTTCCTTCCTTCCTTCCTTCCTTCCCTCCTTCCCTCCCTCTTTCCTTCCTTTCCTTCCTTCCTTCCTTCCTTCCTTCCTTCCTTCCTTCCTTCCTTCCTTTCTTTCTTTCTTTCTTTTTTTTTTTTTTTTTTGGTTTTTCAAGACAGGGTTTCTCTGTGTAGCCCTGGCTGTCCTAGAACTCACTCTGTAGACCAGACTGGCCTTGAACTCAGAAATCCGCCTGCCTCTGCCTCCCAAGTGCTGGGATTACAGGCGTGCGCCACCACCGCCCGGCTTCCTCTAGAGTTTCTACTTGAATGTTTCCATCAATTTTTATACTCACGAGAAGAATGACAATATTTAGCCTCTATCTTACTGGATGTTGCATTCAATGCTTATTGCAATAATTCGCTCTTATAAAATGGCTCTAGAAAACTCACAGAACTGCTAAGTTATTTGTGTTGTGTTCTCTTGGGATAATCTTTTGTGCAGTGTGTAAAGGTTGTATTTCTGTACTGGCAGAGATTTGAGTACAGACTGGACTTTGGTATTGTTATTTTTATGAAGCATCACCTGTCTCAGTGTTCTGTAAACATCTTTTCCATGGCCTTCTGATTTGTTAGAAAAACAGCTGAATAGCTTATAGCAGACCAGGAGAGGAAGGTGGGACATCTGGAAGTGATAGGAATTCTGGGAAAGAGTTAGAGGGGGGAGATTGGTTGGCCAGACACGGAGGAATGAACAGGTGCTTGGGACTAAAGGAGAGGTAGCTAGTGGGCCAAGTGTCAGAACTTAGAGTACATGGGTAAGGTAAGGAGCTATAGGGCCTAAGCTAAGACCCTAGCTATAATAAATAATAAATGTCTCTATGTCATTACTTGGGAGGTTGGTGGGTCAGAGAGCCCAGTGGTAGTATTCTTTCTGACATTTAGAGCTAAACTTTATATAGCGTGCTAATATTTACATTAATCTCTTCATAGTTCATCTTGAAATTTTTAATTAAAAATTATTTTATAATTTTAGTCATGATTCTACTATTGACAGTTGTTGAATAGAGGACTTGTGCCTGTGGTCTTGGATTGTAGAATATGTACTGTCTTATAGATTCCAGCAGAGAGCAGGAATTTTATTTTTGTTAAAAAATAATTCTTGTACAGATGCACACATTAGATATTACTTCACAGTGAGGTAATAGGGGTAATAATTGCTTCCCTCATAATCATCTAACTGAGAAGTAAGTGAACTAATCATCAAAGGAATGTTTCAAATGATTTACGCAGGTGTTTTCTGCTGTGCAATAGTTACTCCTAGTAAAATAGCATTTTAGCTTCCAGAGAGGAAGAAGGTAGACTCATTGCATATTTGTCTTTGTTATTTGTTTTTAGAGACATTTTAAATCCGATGGATGTGATTACAACTCAGTTTGAAAATTCCTCTCTCTGCAAAGATTTCTGCAGCCAGTCATGCCTATTTTCTTATGAGCTAAAGAAGCCTGTTGTTACCATATATACCAGTGGCATCTCTGCTAAGTGCAGTATGTGCCAGAAGGGCACTGATGTAAGTACGTTACATTTCACTTTCATTGCAATTCTACTCAAGAGATGGTCTCTCTCTCTCTCTCTCTCTCTCCCTCTCTCTCTCTCTCTTCCTTTTAATTTCTCTATCCATTTTTCTTAATCCCTCACCCCCTTCAGTGTTTTGCTATGTATTCCAGACTGGTCTCAACCTTGAGTTGGTCTTCCTGTTTTAGTCTCCCAAGTGCAAAGATTATAATGCCACCATTCCTAGCTAAAAATCAAAGATTTTTTTTTTTAAAAAAAAAAAGTGGCTCTGTTTATTTGTATGTGCGTATCTGTATTTTGTCCTAGAGTCGATTTGAAATTAAATATCAAAGCCAGGCGTGGTGGCATACAACATTAATCTCAGCATTTGGGAGGGAGAAGCAGGTGGGTCTTTGAGTTCCAGGACACTGGACTACATAATAAAAACCTGTCTTGAACAAAAGTAAAAAGAAGGAGGTGGATAAAGAGGAATAAGAAAAGGAGGAAGAGGAGGAGGAGGAGGAAAGATAGATGATAGATGATTGGATGGATGAAAGTGTGATACGGGTCTTTGAAGTTATGCTTATTTTTAAAACTTCACGTAACAGCCTCACTGAACTGTTGTGAGAACTGTGGGAGCTGTGGTTAGAGGAGCTGTCCCAGTCAGGGTTTCTTTCTTTTCTTCTTTTTTTTTCAAGACAGGGTTTCTCTGTGTAGCCCTGACTGTCGTGGAACTCACTCTGTAGACCAGGGTGGCCTTGAACTCAGAAATCCGTCTGCCTCTGCCTCCCAAGTGCTGGGATTAAAGGCGTGCACCACGTGCCAGGCCCCCAATCAGGGTTTCTTTTCCTGCAAAAACATCATGACCTAGAAGCAAGTTGGGGAGGAAAGGGTTTATTCAGCTTACACTTCTACTCTGCTGTTCTTCACTAATGGAGGTCAGGACTGGAACTCAAGCAGGTCAGGAAGCAGGAGCTGACGCAGAGGCCATGGAGGGATGTTACTGGCTTACTCAGCCCGCTTTCTTATAAAACCCAGGACTACCTCCAGCCCAGAGATGGTACCACCCACAAGGGGCCCTCCCACCCTCGATCACTAATTGAGAAAATGTCACACAGCTGGATCTCATGGAAGCATTTCCTCAAGGGAGGCTCCTTTCTCTGTGATAACTCCAGCTTGTGTCAAGTTGACACACAAAACCAGCTAGTACAATTGACCGACCCCTGGTCTACTTGTTAACTTGACACACAAACACATCACTATTAAGCCTCAACCCTTACTTTCTTTCTTCTTTTTTTTTTTTATAAAAAATTTATTTATTATATATAAGTGTACTGTAGCTGTTTTCAAACACACCAGAAGGAAGGCATCAGGTCTCATTACAGATGGTTGTAAGCCACCATGTGGTTGCTGGGATTTGAACTCGGGACCTTTGGAAGAGCAGTCAGTGCTCTTAACCACTGAACCATCTCTCCAGCCCCAACCCTTACTTTCTTATTCATCCCCAAGATCTAAATAACTTTAAAAGGCCCTCAGTCTTTGCAAATTCTTAAAATTTTCAATCTCTTTAAAATATCCAATCTCTTTTAAAATTCAAAATCTTTTTATAATTAAAAGTCTCTAACTGTGGGCTCCACTAAAATACTTTCTTCCTTCAAAAGGGAAAAGTATCAGGCCACAGTCACAATCAAAAGCAAAATCAAACACCAACTGTCCAATGTCTGGGATCCACTCATGATCTTCTGGATTCCTCCAAGGGCTTGAGTCACTTCTCCAGCTCTGCCCTTTGTAGCACCCACCTTGTCTTCTAGGCTCCAGATGCCTGTACTCCACTGCTGCTGCTGTTCTTGGTGGTCATTCATGATACTGGCATCTCCAAAACACTGCTGTCTTCCACTGTAACTGGGCTTCACCAATAGCCTCTCATAGGCTCTCTTCATGGTGCCAAGCCTCAACTCCTTTGAATGACCCCTCAACTCCTTTGAATGACCCTTCAAGTCCTAGGACATCAATTGCCACTGAGACTACACCTTCATCAATGGCCTTCCATGACCTCTCACAGTGCCAAGCCTCAGCTGCTCTTCAGGACCCCTTCATGCCTTGAACCAGTACCACCTGGGTGTCTCTTACACATTACCAAGTCCAGACACAGCACAAGGTACAACCTTAGCTATCTCTGGAACACAGCCTCTGTGCTCTTAGAAAATACCTCCCAAGCCGGGCGGTGGTGGTGCATGCCTGTAATCCCAGCACTCTGGGAGGCAGAGGCAGGCGGATTTCTGAGTTCAAGGCCAGCCTGGCCTACAGAGTGAGCTCCAGGACAGCCAGGGCTACACAGTGAAACCTTGCCGCGAAAAAACCAAATCCAAAAAAAACAAAACAAAACAAAAAAAAAAAACAAACAAACAAAACAGAAAATACTTTCCAGAAGATTTCACCTCAATGATGCTGGTCTCTTCTTAATCACTGCTAATGTCTTAGCTCCAGCTAACCA
The DNA here is from genome assembly GCF_947179515.1 of Apodemus sylvaticus. NCBI lineage: Eukaryota > Metazoa > Chordata > Mammalia > Rodentia > Muridae > Apodemus > Apodemus sylvaticus. The sequence goes on from NC_067474.1 coordinate 140,783,631, forward strand.
GCAATGCAAATTTTTCACTTTAGTAGTTCTGGTATCTTGTTGATCACAGATGATTCTTCAGCCCCTGCTAACCAAAACCACAGAATCTTCAAAATCAAAATAGCAACGGCCCTGATAAGAGTTGTTAATCTTCCCTCTGAAATTTCACAAGCCAGGCCTCCATCTTCTGTACTGTTCTCAACATTTTCTTCCAAGATCCTACATAACATCCCACAGAGCTCTTAACACCAAATGGATCTTCTAGCCCACAGTTCCAAAGTCCTTCCATGGTCCTCCCCAAAACATGGTCAGCCTATCACAGGAATACCCACTATGCTGGTACCAATTTGTCTTAGAGTTTCTATTCCTGCACAAACATCATGACCAAGAAGCAAGGTGCGGAGGAAAGCATTTATTCAGCTTACTTTTCTACATTGCTGTTTATCACTAAAGGAAGTCAGGACTGGAACTCAAGCAGGTCAGGAATCAGGAGCTGAGGCAGAGGCCATGGAGGGATGTTCCTTACTGGCTTGCTTCCCTGGCTTGTTCAACTTGCTTTCTTATAGAACCCAGGACTACCACCAGCCCAGGCATGGCACCACCCACAAGTGATCCCACCCACGATCACTAATTGAGAAAATGCCCCACAGCTGGATCTCATGGAGGTATTTCCTCAAGGGAGGCTCCTTTCTCTGTGATAACTCCAGCTCGTGTCAAGTTGACACAAAACCAGGCAGTACAGGGGTTCTGGCCTGTTCCTGTCAGGTTTACTTCAGCACACATCCTGTGTACAAGCCATGTGGATTTCTGCTGCTGAGTATGCAGGCTTTCCCCTGAGCTGGCTGTGCAAGGGTGGACTGCAGAATGAAAGCAGGAATTTCTCCATGGTCGTCCTGATGTGATTTTCTCTCCAGGGAAGTGGGAGAGACTGCATGTAGGGATGCACTCGAGTAGGGATGGTTGTAGAGTGACATGACTAAGATGAGATAGGCCACTTTTACAGTTTTTATCCATGGTTCAGAACTTAAGAGATGTAACTTCGTGATTTGTTGTATGAAATATTGATAGTAAAAACTTCTTATAGATAAACTGTGAGCAAGAGTTAACCCCCCCCCCAAAAAAAAAACCAAAAAGAAAAAAAACTGATTGAGAAAGTAAAGGAAACATTTTTTTTTTCCACAAAGCATTTTTGTTGATCTACTGGGAGTTTCTCATCATATTCCCCAATCACAATCCCTTCCCAATCCTTCCATTTCTGCCCCCTTTGTGATCTCCCTCCACCAAAGGGGAAAAAAAGATAAAAATAAAGGAAAAGAAAAGGAAAAAAGAGTTCACTTTGTGTTATCTGTATACTTGGCTGGAGCATGGTCAAATTCTTAGAGGCCTCCTCCTTGAAATAGACCTCTCTCACACCTGCATCAGAAGCCATTGTGGAGAGCTACTCTTTGGTATCTCCATCACTTTTTTTTAAGAGTTCTCTTTGGTGACTTCCTGTGCAGGCTCTTACTTTTGTGGGGGTGGCAATGGGGGCAGGGGTTGTCACAGAAGCCTTCCATGTCTTCTCAACTGTGCATCTGCACTCATCTGCAAAAGTAGGCTCTTTGTTCTTCACACCCAATGGGAACATGGGTCCTGTGCCTCTCTAGGTTTATGTTGATAGCACAGACAACAAACATGCCCTCTGCTGCAGTACCATGGCAGACAGAGCCCTCAGAGACTGCCTGAACCACTTGGGCAGCACAGGCCACTCAAGATCAATATGGCCCTCTGTAGCAGCAAAGACCCAGACATCATCACTGCTGCCTCAGGCAGCAGTGCTGGCAACTCATTTCATTAAGCCTCAGTGGCAGTGTTGCCTACTGACATCAAAGTTGCTTCAGGCTGCAGCATAGACCATGGACAGCCAGAAGGCCTTCATGGTAACACTGGCCACAGGCATCAGCACACACTCAGACATGATGTAGCCTTCAGGGCCAGGACATCATCATGGCTTCAGGCTGGAAGCATAGACCACTCAGATGGTGGCAGGGTTGCCTACAGACAGTAACATGGCCTCAGGTGATGGCACAGGCACAGATACCTGCTTATTCTTTGGTGGTAACTTGGACAATGGACATCAGCACAGACCCCAGCTGTAGGAAGGCATTAGAAGCAGCAAAGACCCAAAGACGTCATGGTCTCAGGTGACAGCTCAGGCCACCTGTGTCAGCTTGGCCTCCATCGGCAGCCTGGTCTCCAGGCCTTGACATGCCCCCAGGTTGCAGCATGGACCATCCATCTCTGCACAGCCTTCAGTGGAAACGTGTACCATAGATGTTCCGGGTGTCAGTAGGGCTCAGGACTCAGCCAGGTGGGGCTCAGATAGTCACATGCCTGGGTGGCTTGTGCCTGTCCCTGGGTTTTTTTTAAAGATGTAATTTGAAATGACTTCTTAGTTGATTTGGTACCATCATCTTTGTTTGTTTGTTTTTGGTTTTTTGGATTTGGTTTTTTGGAGACAGGGTTTCTCTGTATAGCCCTGGCTGTCCTGGAACTCACTCTGTAGACCAGGCTGGCCTCGAACTCAGAAATCCGCCTGCCTCTGCCTCCCAGAGTCCTGGGATTACAGGCGTGCGCCACCACTGCCCGGCGGTACCATCATCTTGTTGTAATACTTTCAGTACTTATTAGGTACGATTTACTATAATAAATAATAGTCTTGTTAAGAATGATATTTGTTTCAGTTTTAATTCTTACTGGTTGAGATTTCTTTTTATTCTTTGTGTGTGTTTATATGTATATGGGCATGCATATGTGAGTTGTTGGAAGTCTTCATCAGTTGCGTTAAGCCTCATTCGCTGAGGCTAGGTTTCTCAGTTGTGTAACTTTAATTTTTTTTAACATTTGTTTTTAATGACAGTTTTAAAATGCTTTAATCTTCCCTTTATCCCACTACCCACCAAAGGTAGTAGAAAAGAAAGGATACATACAGGGGAAGTGGACTTGTTTAGAAATGGTTCTTTGGAACAACTTGCATCTGTGTTGTTTGGAAATCGACAGTTCACACGCCAACAGCAATAGCTGGATCCACTCACAAACACTTCACAGATACACCAGCAGTTCAGTTCAATAGAGTCATTGAAATAACGCGAATCATCAGAGGTGACACTACCTAGTAGAGACAGCCAGGTCTCAGCCTCAGCACAAGTCAGTAGAAGGGATTCTGACCAATAGGAACAGTTCAGCTATGTGTCTCAGCAAAGCAAAGATCAGCGAAGACACTAGATCAACAGATTATACAGCTAGCTCTATAAACAAGCTGTCAGTCTGTCACTGCCCATCAAGTCCTGTTCATACTCTCAGTAAACATCTCCTGTCATCCATGGGTCTTGCTTCAGCATGAACATAAGTCTGTCTCAGCTGACATCAGTCTTTCAGCTAATGCTGCTGATCTAAGTCCACAGAAACATCAAGAAACTATAACACTCTAAGTTTTTTGGTACATTTCCCTCTATGGAGTCCTGACAAATAGAGCTCAACTACACAATATAAGATGTACCAATATGTGTGTGTCATTAGCAAAGAATCCTTCATCATGTATCCTTTTATGTGTTTGCTTTAGCAAAACATTCTCTCTCCTGTGTCTACTTCAGTGAAATGTTCCTTCATGAGTCTGCCTCAGCCTTTAACTTGTGTCCACTTCAGGAAAACACTCCTTCATGTGTTTGCCCCAAAAAACACCATCCAGCTCAACTGTCCAACGAACCCTTAAATTTCCACTTCACAGTTGAACTCACGACTCACCAGTGTAGCTAGTCTAATTAGCTTTCTTGTCCTGGATATCCCATTGCTGCCATCCAAATGCTGGAATTAAGTAGAGGCCACCAAACATACTTGGCATTTGTGTGGGTTCTAAGGACTTGAATTCTAGTCCTTTTGCCTTTATAGCAAGTGCTTTAACCGTTGAATCATCATCCTAGCTTTTTTTTTTTTTTTGAGTTCTTAGAAAGGATGTAAATGATAATAAAAATTTTAGGGACTAAGGAGATAGTTCAATTAGTGCAGTCCTTGCAGGTATGAAGATTTGAATTTCATCCCTGTAATCCACATTGTAGGGTGTTGGTTGGTGCACCTGTACGATCCCAGGGAAGAAGTTGTATCAGCAGCTTACTGGCCAGCTAGCCAAATTCCAGACCAGTGAGGGATTGTCTAAAAAAAAATAAAAAAAAATACCATAAATGACAGCTGAATAATACCCAGGGTTAGTCCCTGACTCTCACACACATGCATACATGTGCATGACACACTCATGAACCTATAGACAAAAACACACAATTCCTTCACAAATTTTTGATTTGTTAATTTCTCGAAGCAGTTTGAAATGGTCTTATTTCAAATATCATTCAAAAGTATTTTAATCTTTAGGAATTGCTGCTGTAGGCAGTCAAGTTTCTACTGTCACAGGAAAATAACAGCTGCTTTTTTATCTGTGTCCTAAGTATCAGGCCTTCCCTAATTTAGGACTCGCATGGTATTCTTCCAGATTTTTAGGGCCCATTTTTAGTAAGAAGATTGTGTGAAACATTTCCTTACCGTTTGCTTCCTTACTAAAAGGTTTGCTATTGTGTTAGTGATAATTTTATAGTTAAAAATACTTCCCATGGGGTTTGGCTATGGTAAGCCTTCAGAAATCATTACTGTACAAGTGGTGGCCATTATTGTTTGTTAAAATATGAGCAGACTCTATAGTTCATTGTACAATTGATGACAATCCCTGCTTACTGTGATTGTAATCTTGATAAGGAAATTTTTGTAGCATCTCTTAATATGAATTAAGCATCATTTCTATCTCTTGTTGGGAAGTCATCCAGTTTAGGTGGTTTAAATGATAAGCTTTTCTAGAGGTCCATGCTTCATGGACCTAATATTTATGATTAGGAAAGTATGTCATCAGTACATTGCTCATTACTTAACAGTGTGCTTTGTTATTAATTGAGTAGTTACTGTTTTTTTTTTTTTTCTTCAGTTCTGTAGCTAAGGTTGGCTTTAGGCTTCTGATCCATTTGCATCCATCTTCCAATTACTGTCCGTCTTTTTTTTATTCATTTAATTTTTGTTTCTTTTTAAAATCCATATGAATGAGAGAGAGAGAGAGAGAGAGAAAGAGAGAGAGAGAGAGAGAGAGAGAGAGAGTGTGTGTGTGTATGTAGTGAAGAATCTGGAACTTTGATTTCTTAAAAAAAAAAAAACAGAAATACTCTAAGAATATGTTTTCATTTTAATCCCAGGTATGGGATAAGGGACTGCTTCAGTTGTCCATAGCAGCTGACTGTGACCTGCCTTGTGCCCTAGCAGATCATGCAGAGGCATGTTTTTGCCAGCTGCAGATAGTTTCTGTGATTGTGTATCTTTTTGGAATTCTGGGGACTTTTCAGAGGATATGTACATGTTGGGCCCAGAGAGACAGCGTGGGATGTTGGTGGGTTGTTGTGGGTTGTTGTTAGTTGAGGTTTGTTAAGTAGTCATGCTCAAGAAGAGACAATAAGAAGAAATTAGATATCCTGACTGAAGATCAAGCTTGCCCCCAGGAACTCAGGGTAGTCTAATGGCTGTGTCTTCCCCCTTTCTGACCCCTGACTTTATTCAGGTTTATCTCTTCTCTTTCCCCTCTCTCCTTTTCTCTGTCTTATCTTGTGTTGGGGGGGGGGGGGGGTTGAAACAGTTGAAAAAGAGTGGAGAAGGAGGAATAAAGAACCTCCAAACTAGCCAAAGACAGCTATGTATATGCATTTATGTGTACGTGTTTATATTAGTGAACAGGTGTGCACACCATAGCACATGTTTGTCAGAAGACAACAGCTGGTTGGTAGTGTTCTGCACCCACCTTGTTTGAGGCAAGGTCTCTCTTTATTTCTAGGTTTGTATGTTAGCCTGGCTGGCTGTGAAGTCCTGGTCATTCTCCAACTCTGCCTCCCATCTTGCTGTAGGAGTGCAGAGATTATACATCTATAGTGTCTCTGGCTTTGTGTGGGATCTAGAATTTTGAATTGACGTCCTCATGCTTTTGCATAGCAAGGACTTTACCCACTGAGCCGTCTCTGACCCTTTTCTTATTTGAAACAATAATGTAATTATGTTTGAGCTTGTGCTTATATACATCTTATATTATTGCTATCCTAATAGAACCTGGCCCCGAGGCCACTCTACGCTTTGGGGAATTCATCGAGGCTGTCTGCTGAAATGATTGAGACTACAAATGACTCAGGAAGAACAGAGCTTTTTTGCTCTATTAACTGCTTATCTGCTTACAGAATTAAGACTGTTATTTCTTCAGGTACATTTGATAAATTTATAGATTTAATAACGTATTAAAGATGGCCATAACTGCTGTTACTTAATTTTGTTATATATTAAACTTATTTAATATGGCTAAAAACACAAGACTGATTTACTTTTGAAGAACTGATAACAAAGGAAAATAGATTTTCACTGATCCTCTTTTTTTGTAGAATATATTTTATGGTTTCAGTGTAAGAAAAATTAATTACTAAGTTTTAAGCTATTTTTTTCTTTTTAAAAATATTTTATTTGCCTGTTTGGTCCTCATGTATGTCTATGTGCCTGTGTGCCTTTGGACGCCAGAGGAGGGCTTTGGATCTGGAACTGTAGTTACAGACGCTGAGAATCCACCTTGTGGGAGCTAGGAATCTAATACAGGTCTTCGAGCAGAGCGGCCCGTGTTCTTAACCACTGAGCTATCATTCCCAGTCCTTTACTTTTAAGCTTTTGTGAGCAGGGGTTGGTTGAAGTTAGATGTTGTAGTTAGATTTAGAGATTACTGTAAAGTTCTGTGATATTTCTTATAGTTGACTGTCCATATTTGTGGATTCTACTACACTCAACCAACTAACTGTTCCTCAGAAGTATTCAGCAACTGCCGGGCATGGTGTCGCATACCTTCCAGCACTCAAGAGGCAGAGGCAGTGGGATCTTTGAGAGTTTGAGGCTAGCCTGATCTACATAGTGAATTTCAGGACATCCAGGGCTGTTACTGATACCCCTGTCCCAAAATAACAACAACAAAAACCAAAAACCCTCAGCAAATATAATTGAATTTTACACAGTGATTTTTATCATTTTCCCAAACTAATATAGCTTATCAGCTATTTATATGATACTTACATTTTATTAGATATTCTAAGTAATCTAGGGATGATGTGTAAGGGATATTTAGCGTCTACATAGATGATATGCAGATACTCTGGTACTATTCTATAAGATGCACATGAGCATGTCTGCAGATGTTAGACATCCCTGGGGAAGTCTGGGAGCTGGTCCCCAAAGGACATAGGAGAGGGCATGCTAAGTATTTGATTGTTTTCTAATATTAGACTTCGGCATCATTTGTGCATGTTTATAACGTTCATTGTTTTTTATTTTTTGTCATTAAGGTATACAGGTTGTGTGTCATAGTTGCAAAACTGCAGCAGTCCCTCAGTATCACCTAGCAATGTCAAATGGAACTATTTGCAGTTTCTGTAGCTCCAACTGTGTGTTGGCTTTCCAGGTATGATGCAAGGTGCTATTTCTTCTCTCTAGATCACTAAGGGATTGATTGATCAATGGCAAAACATTGTAAAACACTAAATTGTTCCCTCTCTTCCTTCCTTCCTTCCTTCCTTCCTTCCTTCCTTCCTTCCTTCCTTCCTTCCTTCTTTTTTCAAGCTAGAGTTTCTCTCTGTAGCCCTGGATATTCTGGAACTGACTCTGTAGACCAGGATGGCCTTGAACTCAGGTCCACCTGCCTCTGCCTCCTGAGTACCGGGATTAAAGGCATATACTACCCTTACCCAGCCTAAATTGTTTTCTGTTACACGTATTTAGTATATGCTGTGTGTCAGACCTTTTTTTTTTCTTTACTGAGATAGTCTTGCTACGTAGCCCAAATAAGGCTGGCAATCATCTTGTCTCTGTTTCCCAAGTTATGGAATTATAAGCATGCGACACCTATTTATTGTTAAAACTTATGAATGCAGGGTTAAAAATAAACCACAGTCTATTCAAACTGTGTTTCAAAGGTCATATAAACATTTGAGAATGAGGCTTTCTTATTCATGGTCCTTGAGTCAAGTACCTCCCCTCCCACTTCCTCCTCTTGGCTCTCGTCTTTCTTTTTCCTTCTTTTTTTCATTCAGGATCTCCTCCTGTAGTCTAGGCTAGTCTTGGAACTTGGTATTTAGCCAAAGGTGGCCTTGAACTCTGGATCCAAATGTTGGGATTGTAGTTATGTGCCACCAGACTGATTTTGGCTCTCTTCTTTTTAAAAAAGTAGAGTCTAGAGTGTGGTTTGAGAAGTGGAATGGTGAAGCTCAAAAGCTCGTCCAGTTTCATGTGCCCTGTGTCCTGGGCCAGAAATGTAATGATTCTCAGACTAGATTGCTCCCTTCTCCAGTTTCTCAGCACTCTGCAGAAAGAATAAAGAATTGTTATCCTGGGTGTGAGGATGCCTAGCTGTCACACTAGCTGTCAGGAGCTGGTTGGTGGTATCTGTAGGGCTTGAGGAAGGCATCTCAGGGAGAATCTGCAGGAGTCTGTTTTTCTAGTTCATCACCTTTGAGTGTTAACCCTCAGTTTTTTAACCCTCTGCACTGGAAGGTTTGCCACTGAAATTCTTTCTGTTAGAAGTAAAACTTAAAAAATGTTTGTGGAATGAATTTATTAAAATGAGGAAATTAAAATAATAATGTTACATTATTTCTTACTTGGTAAAATATTTGCTTTGTATTCATTTAGAATGTATTTAACAAGCCAAAGGGAAGAAACTCTTCATTGGCACCCATATCTCAGGGCCAAGAGGGGATGAACGCACCTGTGCAGTCTGCAGTGTCAGCAAGAAAAGATGCCCCTGCCTCTTCCTTCAGTAGCCCCATCAGCAACCCTGCTGCAACTGCTCTGGAGACTCTTGCTAAACAGTCCCACCAGATTGCTTTAACCCATTCATTCTTGAAGCTCACGTGCCTTCAGTGTAGCCTTCTGTTTGCCACAAAACCAGAGCTGCTTTTCTACAAGGTAAGGAGACCAAAAGAGATGCGTGTAAACAATCCAGTAAGACCATTTCTGGGTTTTCCAGTTTGACAGTTTTTCAGTTTATATTGACTTAAAAATGTATTTATTTTGTGTCTATTTGTGTTTTTACATCTGAGAATTCCATGTTGTGAATGTGGAGTACAGTTGGCAAGAGTTGGCTCTCTCCTTCCATCACGTGGGTCCTGGGTTGGAACTTGGGTTGTCAGGCTTGACAGCAAGTGCCTTGACCTGCTGAGCTATCTCACTGGTCTGGAAAAAGACTTGCTAAAGAGAAAGCTGCTATGTAGATAGATTTTAAAAGAGAGAGTTTTTTTTTTTAACTTTGTGTGTGTGTGTGTGTGTGTCTGTGTGTGTGTGTAGATGTGCATGTGTCATCACAGTGCCTATGGAGGCCATAGGCATGGGATCCCCTTTGTAGCTGCAGTTCTAGGTAATTGTGGGCAGCTGACATGGGTACTGAGGATTCAACTCAGGCCTCTGTAAGAGCAGTGCACCCTTGACCAGTGAACCATGTATCCATGTTTGGTTAGAGCTTGACCATGTTTCTAGATCATGTTCCCATGTTTGGTTAGAGCCTAACGACTGTTTGCTTGTTTGCAGGGTAGAATGTTTATGTTTTGTGGAAAGGCTTGCTGTGATGAATACAAAAGGCAGAATAAAGTTAAGGCCTTATGCGACTACTGTAAGCTACAGAAAACTATAGAGGACACAGTGCGGTTCTCAGGGGTTGACAAGCCGTTCTGTAGTGAAGGTAAAAAGACGTTCAGTATTATACATATGTAGTGAAGTATAAGATCAGTTTTTATTTTCTTTCTTTTTTTTTAAAGATATATTTATTTATTATATGTAAGTACACTGTAGCTGTCTTCAGACACTCCAGAAGAGGGAGTCAGATCTCATTATGGATGGTTGTGAGCCACCATGTGGGTGCTGGGATTTGAACTCAGAACCTTTGGAAGAGCAGTCAGTGCTCTTCTTAATCGCTGAGCCATCTCTTCAGCTCCAGTTTTTATTTTCAAAACCTTTGCTTAGGAAGCATTACTTGAACATTCTTTTTTCCCTCCTTTTCTTTTTTCAAGACATGCTTTCTTTGTGTAGCCTTGGCTCTCCTGGAACTTGTTCTGTAGATCAGGCTAGCCTCAAACTCTTATAGAGATCCTCTACCTCCCCAATGCTAGGATTAAAGGCATGTGCCATGGCCACACAGCTGCTTGAATATTCTTAAAACGTTGAATTTAAACACTTTAAACTTAGTACATCTTGAGAGTTGCCTTTTTAAGCATTTCAGTAATCTCAATAAAGAAAAAAGTTAATGGCATTAGTAAAGAAAAGCTTGTAAGTTAATTTTTTTTTCTCAAGACAGGGATTCTCTGTATAGCCCCGGCTGTCCTGGAACTTACTCTGTAGACCAGGCTGGCCTCGAACTCAGAAATTCGACTACCTCTGCCTCCCAAGTGCTGGGATTACAGGTGTGCACCACCACTGCCCGGCTAGGATTTTTTTTTTTTTTTAAAGATTTATTTATTTATTTATTTTAAGTACACTGTAGCTGTCTTCAGACACACCAGAAGAGGGCGTCAGATCTCATTACGGATGGTTGTGAGCCACCATGTGGTTGCTGGGATTTGAACTCAGGACCTTCAGAAGAGCAGTCAGTGCTCTTAAACTGCTGAGCCATCTCTCCAGCCCCCCCCCCCCCCCCGCTAGGATTTTTGTTTTTTGTTTTACCTATTTGTAAAGTAGGAATTTAATCAATTGCTGCTACTTGGTTTAAGAAACTTTGAAGCCTCTGATACTTCAGAATATGGATGATTTATTATTTAGAGCATATTTAAACATTAATTTGAGTTTGTTTTGTGAATATGGAGGTTATCCTATAATATAGAGGCAAATAATTATGTTAGGAAATCAAATCAAACCCAGGTCTTTTAGAAGAGCTTTTAGCTGCTGGGGAATTTCTTCAGCCTCTTTTTTTTTTTTTTTTTAATAAAGGCTGGATCTCTAATAGTTCAGTCTGGCCTTGAACTTGATAAAGTAACTGAGGCTGGTCTGGAACTTGTGATCTTCTTGCCTCAAAGGTTCTGGGCTTGTAGGCCTGTAGTGTTACAGGGCTAGTAGGCCTGTAGTGGCTGGAGTGAGCTCAGACACCAGTCATTTCACCTCAAAGCTAATGCATATTTGTCTCTCCTTCCATCCCTGCTAGTGTGCAAAGTCCTTTCTGCTCGAGACTTTGGGGAAAGATGGGGAAACTACTGCAAGACGTGCAGTTACTGTTTACAGACGTCTGCAAATTTTGTGGAAAATCAACTGGAAGGCAAGCTCCAGGTTTTCTGCTGTGAAGATTGCATGTCTAAGTTTACAGCTCTGTTGTATCAGGTAAATAGGACATCTTCTTTGTCTTATTTTGAAATAAATGCTAATCATTTTCAATTAAAATATGCTCAGATTACGTGAAAAAATATATTTAGAGTTTGGGATTTCTGGCCATCTCTTTCCCTGCTATGCTGATGTTGAGGCTTGAATTTAGAGCCTCATGCTTGCTAGTCAAACTCTACCATGGAGATGTATCTCTAGCCAGAGTAAGGATATGTGTGCTTTTGTTTAAAATTCTCTTTCTCTTTCTTATAAAGTATGATGGCCTTGTTTGTAGCTTTTAGGTTAGAACTTTACATAACTTTGCCTTAAGTAGCTCATTCAGGTTACTCAGGAATTTCAGGTCAGACCTTGTCCTCTGTTCATAGGGTTCATAGGTCATGTGGAAAACAGATGGTCTTACCTACTTTCCTAGGTTTGAAAGTCATACAGTAGCAGGAATAGTTAGGTAAGCATAGTAGAGACCTGGCGCTTTCCTGTTGATTGTTCCATTCCCAGTATTAGTCCTGAGGGTGTGTTGTCACTGCTTTAAAAATAGTGTAGCCAGAGAGGTTAGTAGCATGCCCTTGAGGAAGCTAGTTGGTGGCAACTACATAGCACCCACAGCACTCTAGGGAAAGCAGTATTTACTTAATACCTCATGCTAAATGTAATTTTCTTGCTGAGGAATATTATATATTTTAGCCACAGACCAATCCCAATGTTTCAGAAAAGGGTACTTAGGCTGGGTTGTGGTTTTAATCACACCTTTTAATCACAGCATTCAGGAAGCAGAGGCAGGTGAATCTCTGTAAGTTCAAGTCCAACCTAGTATAAAAAGTGAGCTCCAGGACAGCCAGGGCTACACGGAGCTATTGTAACTAGGGAACCTATCATTTTGTAATCTCACTAATTTGTATACCATTTTCACTAGTGTTTCTGGTTAGTATTATATTTTCATAATTTTAATCCTTTTTTGTCTTTCCTTCATTCTCAGACAGCCAGATGTGATGCTTGTAAGCGCCAGGGTAAACTAAATGAATCCTTGAAATGGAGAGGCAATGTCAAACACTTCTGTAACCTGTTTTGTGTCTTGAAGTTTTGCCATCAGTATAATGTGAATGACCCAATTCCACAAAGAAAAGGTAAAATTAAGCTTGGTTACAGGCTCTTTTGGTCAGTGTTAGGCTATACTGTCAGCATACCCAGTTGAAATACTATGATAAAAACAAATTTTCCGCTGGGCAGTGGTGGCACATACCTTTAATCCCAGGACTTGGGAGACAGAGGCAGGTGGATTTCTGAGTTCGAGGTCAGCCTGGTCTACAGAGTGAGTTCCAGGACAGGCAGGGCTACACAGAGAAACCCTGTCTCGAAAAAGCAAAACCAAACTCAAACCCAAACAAAAAACAAACAAACAAAACCAAAAAAACCCCAAAACAAAACAAAACAAATTTTCCTTGCATCCTGAAAGTTTTCTTTAGGGTACCTTAATGACAAATCTGTTGTAGTTCTTATTGCTGTGGCAGAAAGCAACTTGAGGAGGAATGGATTTATTTACCTTACAACTCTTAGGTCACACTCCCTCACTGAGGAAATCAGGACAAGGAGCTCAAGGCAGGAACCTGGAGGCACTGAACACAGACCGAGAGGCAGCGCTGCTTCTGCCCTGTTCCCCAGTGCTCAGCGTGCTTTTTCACGCAGCCCAGGCTACCTGCCCAGGAGTGACACTGCCCTCAGGAATCGTTAATCAAGAAAATGCCCCACAGGGTGCCTACAGGGTGCTCTGCTGGGCATTTTTCTCAATTGAGATTCCCTCTTCTCAGATGACCCTGGCTTGTGTCAAGTTGACAAAAAGCTATCACATGGCCAGACTTTAATTCTGATGCTTTTTGCTGTTATAATCAAAGCAAGAAATTAATAAATACATACTTATTTCATAGGAAAATTTCATTTGATTGCTTTTGAGTCAACCTGTGTGAATCTAAGTATATAAAACTAAGGGATCCATACTACTCAGTTAATATAGCTAAAATAAAAAGTAAAAAGACGGCAAATGAAGGGAGAGGCTGTAAGTGTGTTAACATGGTTGCAGTGCCTGGGGTAGAATTGATGCAGAACTTGCTTGTAGCTAAAGAAATAAGAGCAACACATTAATTATTTCAGGATAAATAAAGTAGACCAGTTCTTCATGGGTAGCAAAGTTTTTTCCTGAAAAATAAAATAACTTACAAGTAGGACAACTAATGTGGTCAAAAAAAAAAAATCCAAGACAAGTGGGTGTGTGGGATGTCCTTACAGTGTGTCCTCTCAGTAGTACTCTCCCATCCAAACTGTGTAGAGATCCTTGGTGGAGAACCTCAAGGACACATGACTGACAGAATCTGTGTGCTTTGGCTTCTTACAGTTTGCTCTTAGTTACCTCGCACTCCCTTAGAAATGTCTATTCTTTTTTTTTTCTTTTCTTTTTTTTTTTTTTTTTTTGAGGCAGGGTTTCTCTGTATAGCCCTGGCTGTCCTGGAACTCACTCTGTAGACCAGGCTGGCCTCGAACTCAGAAATCTGCCTGCCTCTGCCTCCCAGAGTGCTGGGATTACAGGCATGCGCCACCACCTCGCATGGTCTATTCTAAGCCCCCTGTGTTGGCCAACCCATCCTAGGACTCGTTTTACAGTATAGTTGAGGGAAACCACTGCTACTAGAAGAGACTGTGGAGGAAGGGTCTAAGAAATAGAGGAAAAGAAGAAAGACAGATAGTGTCTGTTTTCTTTCACGTGCATATAGCAGCGGGGGAGCTATTGCAGGGGAAGGGGACAAGGTGAATGCGACTGAATAATGAGGCTGAATAGATTGTCATTTGAAATTAAAATTTTACAGAATCAGGTTCTTCTTAGGTCCCAGTGGACCCAGACTTTACCAGAATCACTCAAGCTGATGTTACACAGAGGTGGAGTTTTGTATTACTTCCTGAAAAACTAATTGTTAGACAATTTTATTCCTGTGTGACTCTTTTATACTGTGTCTAATTTTATTGTTTATTTTAATCAGCATTTATTTTCTTTCTTTTTTTATGTAATAATTTATGAATGTGTATGTCATCCTTGTGCAGGGGGTTATGCTAATCTGTGTCATTACCCTTTTTTTTTAGTGTTTGTGCTCCCGAAGCCAGCACAGGTAATTATTCCTAAGGCACAAACTGCTGTGACTGCACTCCCTTCTCCAAGGATAGCTACAACACCGGTCATAACCAGTGTGACATCATTGGCAAAACTACCTGCGCTTCAGCCCACCAGGAACACTAACAGTGTTTTAACAGGTATGACTTGATGTAGAGGCATTTGGATAAGAGACAAGTATTGCCTAGTCTAAGAGTTTTTATTGGTAATGCCTGTATAGTAATGAGAAAGTATGCCCACAGTGTAGGGCGAGGGATGAGTTGGAAAGGAAGGGGTGTATAAAGTTAACTTTTTAAAAGATTCTGATGAGCTGCAAAGATGGCTTAGCAGTTAAGAGCACCTGCTGCTCTTGCACAGGACCTGGGTACACCTCTCAGCAGAAATATGGAGGCTCTAAGTATTTGTAACTCCAGTTCCAGGAGAGCTGATGTGCGCCTTGGGTGCACATAGAAGCCAGAGGTTGATATTAGACATCTTCCATTATCTATCGAGTTGCTGAAATTTTAAATTTTATTATTGTATACATAGTATGTATGTATATGTATGTATGTTTATGTGCACAAGTGTGGGTAGGCACATGCCAAGCCTTGTTTGTGGTGGTCAGAGGACAACTTTTGGGAGTCAGTTCTTTCCTTCCATTTGGGATCTGAAGATCAAACTCAGGTTTGAGTGGCAAATACCTTAATCCACCTTAGTTTTTAAGACCAGGTCTCAGTGAACCTGGAGTTCATTGACTGGCTAGGCTGGAATGCTCAGTAGAGTCCAGGGATCCTCCTGTCTCAGCTGGGGTTACAGATGCAGAGACATGCCTGTTTTCTTTTCTTTTTTCTTTCTTTTTTTTTTTTGTTTTTGTTTTGTTTTTTGAGATATGGTTTCTCTGTGTAGCCCTGGCTGTCCTGGAACTCACTTTGTCCTCGAACTCAGAAATCTGCCTGCCTCTGCCTCCCAAGTGCTGGGATTACAGGCGTGCGCTACCACTGCCCAGCTGTTGCTCTTGTTTTTAAACATGTGCTTTGGTAATCTGAACTCAGGGCCTCATGCTTTGTACACCAAGCACTAGAGCAGCTGAGCTCTCCCACCGACCCCCACTGCTTGCTTCTTTGTTGCCAGGCATTCTAATGAAGTAGCAGGGCCTGGGGGAGAGGTCTTACCTTTACTTGGTCACCATAGTGTTCCTTCAGAGGATATTTTTTTGAGAAATTCTGGTCCAGACTCTAACCCACCTTAATGAGAAAAAGACAAATGCCTTAATTTCAGTGTTTACTTATGAATATTTCTGGAATAATAATGTGTGTTCTGATTTGTCATAGGTGCTAGTCCTACAGAGGCAACAAAGATCATTGGAAATGTGAGTTGTTTGTTACTATGTTACTTGATAATCCCCACTTACTTGGGGTTTCATTTTGGTTATAATCTAATATGTATACATACACATATATGCATATACTGCATATACACACATACATATATATTACATAAATGCTTTTCTGTTTACAGCTTAGTCTTTTCTAAAGGTTGAGTAATAACACATAACTATATCAGTGGACTCTAGATCATTAATAAGGATATACTCTTAATTAACTTAGAGTTTGTCTTCAGGTTCCTTAATTATTTAAGTGCTTGCTAACTCCTTCTGGCTGCTTATTTTTCCTCTTATTACATTTACGTATTTTTGGTTTAGTCTAGAAAGCCTTTGGAAAGTTCAGCATGGTGCCATTGCGATTTTGAACTATTTGAGGCTGAAAATAGTACCGAGTGTGAATTTACTGTATCTCTTACAGTATGTCCCAAATTTTAAAAATGTGAAACTTTCCCCAAATTTAAAAAAAAATCCAAGAATGCATTCTTGGAGAGCTGGCAGGCTCTGAGGATTGCACACTGTGTTGGTGCTGTCCTGTGCCAGTCATCACCTCAGCAGGAGGATAAAATCCTGCTGGCCTTCGTCAGCACCACACGTTTGATCTTACATGTACAGTGCTAGATCTTGACTGGGCGACTTGGCTGACCATTTGCTGCTGACAAAAGTCTTCCCTAGCAGTGTCATTCACGTGTTACGGAATGGGGCTGCTTGGGCTCAGAGTGCGCCCCACGTTCAGTGCCTTTGAACAGAAGAAGTTAGATGATGAAAATCTACAAGATGTCTGAGCCACTGCTGCGGTGTCTCATGCTGTTACCCCAGAAGGATGTGTCTTGCACAGGATGAGAGGTAGCCCTCAGAACCCCAAAGCCGCAGGGGTAAAGTAAAGCAGGCAGTAAAGCAGGCGAACCACTCTCCTAGCTTAGAAAATAATAGCCTGGCAAGTAGAACAGAAGTGGGAAAACCGGCAGTTCCAGCAGGGATCATGTCTGATGAAATGAAAGCAGGTAGACTAGCAGCAAGATAGCCCAGCAAGTAAAGGCGCCTGCCTGCCTGCCACACAAGTGTGGCCGTCTGATCTCGATCCCCAGATCCCATGCAAAGGCGCAAGGAGAGAACTGGCTCACAGACTTGTCCTCTAGCCTTCACATGTGCAAGGTAGTACTTACATCACACACACAGACAAAAATAATAGTGAAATACATCTAGAGGAGGGAGCTGACAATGAGGCAAAGGCCACCACAGCCTTAGCTAGCTCTCTAGGGGTAGAGCCCATTGAGGTTTTAAGCTACAGATGAGCAAGCAGCTGTATCTGCTGT
This sequence comes from Apodemus sylvaticus, assembly GCF_947179515.1. Classification (NCBI taxonomy): domain Eukaryota; kingdom Metazoa; phylum Chordata; class Mammalia; order Rodentia; family Muridae; genus Apodemus; species Apodemus sylvaticus. The sequence goes on from NC_067474.1 coordinate 140,800,879, forward strand.
CACTTTTGACTGTATTTTTCAGTAATTACTATTTTTGAAGGTAATGAAATATGGGTTCCTGTTCTATAGTAAAGAGGCAAAAGATGGGAAATTTATCTGTATATCCTCCGTTGAGAGTTCAGACCACACTCGTATCACTCTGTAGCTGAAGTCTTGCCTGGAGTCACTATTGTAGAAAGGTAGCTTGTCCAGTTCAGTCCTCCTAACTCCCAGTATTTATCCTATTGGAAGATGATAATATCCACATAATTATTTTCAGATGGTATACTCATTAATGAAAGTCATTAAATTAACTTGTACACATTTATATATTACATGTTTATACTAAATAATTTTTAAATTGTGATTAATCACTTGTACCATTAATAATTATGCCATTAACTGTACAAGTAAGATGTTACTGTATATAGTTAATAAGTATTATTAACATATGTCTTAGGGTTTTACTGTTGTGAACAGACACTATGACCAAGGCAACTCTTATACAGACAATATTTAATTGGGACTGCTTACAGGGTCAGAGGTGCACTTCAATATCATCAAAGTGGGAACATGGCAACATCCAGGCAGGCATGGTACAGGAGGAGCTGAGAGTTCTACATCTTTGAAGGCAGCTAGCAGAATTCTGACTTCCAGGCAGCTAGGATGAAGTCTTAAAGCCCATGCCCATTGACACACCTACTCCAACAAGGCCACACCTTCTAATAGTGCCACTCCCTGGACCAAGCATATACAAACCATGACAATATATATTTATAAAAATAGTCTATATAATTTCTATCTTAGCGTTTCTATTGCCATGACTGCATCAACTCTTAATTGGCTTACAGTTCAGAGATTCAGTCCATTATCATCATGGCAAGAAGCATGGTGCAGTGTAGGCAGAGATGGTGCTAGAGAGGTAGCTGAGAGTTCTACATATGGATCATCAAGCTACAGGAAAGGAAAACGCCAGAGTAGGCCTGCCTTGAACATCTGAGACCTCAAAGCCCACCCCCAAGTAACTTATTTCCTCCAACAAGGCCACACTTACTCCAACAAGGCTGAGTATCTCAATAGTGCCACTCTGTATAGGCCTATAATGGCCATTTTTATTCAAACTACCACAATTTCTAGCAATCTACAATACTGGTTATAAATTTGTATGCTCTAAGGATTCATTTCTCTACTTTATATATGTGTTACAATTAGTCTTAAATTATGCTAGTTTTGAATTATTCAGGTTTTTAGGAATATATGCCTCATTTAGTACAGTTGCCCTATATATGTTTTCCCCACTGTAATTCTTCTGTCATTTAAACTGTGTCACTGGGAGCTGAAGAGATGGCTCAGCAGTTAAGAGCGGTAGCTGCTCTTCCAAAGGACCAAGGTTTATTTCCCAGCACCACCCAGCAGCTTAAAACAATCTGTAACTCCAGTTCTAGGGGATCTGATGTGATCTTCTGGTATTTGTAGTCTCGTGGGCACTAGGCATGTATGTAGTCTACAGGTGTACATGTAGGTAAAATATTCATAAACTTAAAAGTAAATTTAAAAATATTTTTTATTTTTTTATTTTATTTTTTATTTTTTTGGTTTTTTCAAGACAGGATTTCTCTGTGTAGCCCTGGCTGTCCTGGAACTCACTCTGTAGGCCAGGCTGACCTCGAACTCAGAAATCTGCCTGCCTCTGCCTCCCAAGTGCTGGGATTAAAGGCGTGTGCCACCACCGCCTGGCTTAAAAATATTTTAAAGGGGCTGGAGAGATGGTTCAGTGGTTAAGAGCACTGACTATTCTTCCAGAGGTTCTGGGTTTAATTTCCAACAACCACATGGCAGCCCACAACCGTCTGTAACTCCAGTACCTGTGGATCTGACATTATCATACAGACATACATGCTGGCACTAATACACACGAAATGAAAATAAATAAAATTAAAAACAAATTTCAAAAACCTGTGCTTCCTGCAATGAGGATAATGGACTGAACCACTATCTCTGATTGAATTAGTTTTACTTTATAAAATAAAAGACTTTGCAAGTTGTATGTCTCTGTTGCAACTGGAGGATCTGCCACATCTGTTGATCTAGTGCCAAAGTAGCCACAGACAATACGTGGACGAGTGCATTCCCAATAAAACTTGTATGCAAAGCAAGTGAAGGTGCGTGTCTCAGTTAGGGTTCCATTGCTGTGAAGAGACAGCATGACCCAGGCACTTCTTAAAAGGAAAACATTTAAATGGGGCTGGCTTACAGCTTGAGAGGTTCAGTCCATTATCATCATTGCAGGGAGCACAGTGGTGTGCAGGCAGACATGGTGCTGGAGGAGCCAAGAGGTCTACATCTTGACTCTAGGAAAGCAGGAGACTGTCACTGGGCTCGAGCATAGGAGCCCTTAAAACCGGTCTTCATAGTGACACACTTCTTCCACCAAGGCCACCTATTCTAACAAGGCCATCCGTCCTAATAGTGCCACTCCCTGTGGACCTGTGGGGCTCAGTTACATCCAGATCACCACAGTACACTTTGCCAAACCCTGATCTGCTATATTTCTATCATCCAGAATTAGATTTGTTTATTTGCTTCTATTAGATGCTCTCTTTTGTTGCTGTGATAAAATATCACGATCAAAATCAATTTAGGGAAGGGTTAATTTTGGAGACAAGCTTCTTTCTGACTTCTTTATTGTTATTTTCCAGATTGTATTTGATGTTAGAAGTAGAGTCACATGGTCTGACTGTGGGTAGCAGGGAGTTGGGTTTGTTGTTGTTTTGTTTTCATTTACTATGTCTTCATTCAGATTCCCTGAATTATCATCCCTCTGCCTCAGCCTCTCACACTGATTTGTGTTTTTCAGAGTTCTTTGTGAGGGAGGAGGGAGAGAGGTAGTAGAATATGGTCCTAGCATGCATGAAACTCTGGGTCTACATAAACCCAGTAGCCAGCAGGCAGGAGGATGAGAAGTTTAACATCATCCTCAGATACATACCAAGTTTTAGAACAGCTTTATCTCATAAAAAAGAAAACAAAACAAAGAAAATTCTGGCAGCATTGTGGAGGAAAATCCTACAAAGAGCAGAAATAGCATCAGGAAGACAGGTGGGAAGGCACTGAAGCCATTCCACAAAACAGAAACAGACTGTAAGGGGCAGGGAACAGTAGAGAGGAGGCTACGGGATTAGAAGGATTCTTTTTAAAACATACTTGAGACAGCTTATTAGTCATCTAAGAGTAAGTACCAGTAGACAAGTGGATATGTGAATCGGGCTATAAGGTCAAAGTAAGAAAAGTCCGTCTGGAACCAAGCATTATCTATGTGGTAAAAAGAGACTGATCCAAGGGAGTTGGACATGGTGGTACACATGTAGTGTCAGCATTTGGGAGGCACATGTGGACAAGTCACCCCACGTTCTAGGCCAGGCTGGACTGCTTATTGATGCTCTGAAGAGGGGAACTAAGGAAAGAAAGAAGGAGAGAAGCAGGGAAGGAAGGGATGAGAAAGGAAGAGAGTCAACAATCTAAGGGTCCTCGGGCTGTGATTCAGTGGGAGAACGGTTCTCTAACACATGCAAGGCTTCTGAGAGTTCTGATCCCTGTTGTCATCAGTGCCACCAATAAAAAGTAAAGAAAAAGCCAGCCAGCCAAACACCCACCACCGCATAAGGACAGAAGAACAGTGCAGCGTGTCAGAATGCTACTCAGAATGTGCATTTTAAAGTTTCCGAATTCCTTGTTTTTGGAATTCCCTGTTTAGTTTTTTTCAGACCACAAGTGATATGAGTAACTGAAACTATGGAAACAAAAGCCATGGATAATAGGAAGTTGTTGTACATAAACATTCCCTAAAAACACTAAGAAAAAGGTAATTCAAAACCTCAGTAGATGGAAAGTTAAAAACAAGAAATTCAAGGAAAATCCAGATAACCAGCCACCCAACCACTCATCCAAAGGAAACCCATGGAAATAGATGTAAAACTGTTAGCAATCAGTGACACACAGGAACAAAAATTAACAGATAGTCATCAAGCAAGTGACAGAAAGTGTTGAGTTGTAAGTGAAGTTGAAAGTGAAGGTGAGACTGGGAGATGGGGGAAAAGACCAAGCAAGGGATGGGGCTGGCTGAGCAGGAGCGCTTGTTCCGGAAGCCTGGGTCTGAGTCCCAGCAGCCCTCATGCAAAGCCAGGCCTGGCTGCAGTGGTCTGAATGAGGATGGCCCCTGAGACACATGTATTTGAGTACTTGATCCCCAGTTGGTAAACTGTTTAGGGAGATTAGGAGATAAATTCTTGTTGAAGTTTGTCACTTGGGGTAGGTTTTGAGACTTCAGAAACCCACAGCATTCCTAAGACATTACGAAAAATTCAGAAATAGACTCAAATATATTTATTGTTGGGATTTTTTTTTGTTTGTTTGTTTTTTGTTGTTGTTGTTTTTTTCCTGAGATAGGGTTTCTCTGTATAGCCCTGGCTGTCCTGGAACTCACTCTGTAGACCAGGCTGGCCTCGAACTCAGAAATCTGCCTGTCTCTGCCTCCCAGAGTGCTGGGACTACAGGTGTGTGCCACCATCGCCCGGCTCAAATATATTTATATATTATGAGAATAAACAGTGATATTTCAGATCAGTAGGAGACATGAATTATTCAATAAATAATAATGGGACAACTAGGCATATACAAGAAAATAGTTTGCATTTCTGTCAGCCAATTTTGACAAAATGAAGTTCAAATGGGGATTTAGATGTAAGAAGCAAAAGAACTAAGAAATATGTAGGGGAAAATGTCACAAATATGTCTTAAAACTCAGAAGCCATTAAGGAATCTGTAAGGAAAATTCAATATTCCAGACTCAAAAGATAAATGGGCTGGACATGCTAACTTCTAATCTCAGCACTTGGAAGGTAGAGGCAGGTAGATAACCGTGAGTTCGAGGCCAGCCTGGTCTAGTGAGTTTTATGCCACCTGGCACTACACAGTGAGACTGCCTCAGGGAGGGGAAAGGAAAAAATGGGTAAATGCAGAGGTGGCAGTGAATTTGCTGTTTGAATGCATGTGTACTTTAGATTGAATCAGAGCCTTAGAGTACTAGGCAGGCACTCTGTTACCAAACTATAATACTCAACCCCAAACACTACTTTTTAAAGATATGTAAAGAGAATAAATAAAAGACCCAACAACCAATAGAAAACAGGCAAGAGTGTCTGTTGGTTTACTGACATTAAAGTAGTTCTTAACAATATTCATCTTCACTGTTACTGAGAAATGAAACTTGGCTAGGTGGAATATTCCTGTAATCTCCTCACTCAGAGGCAGAGGCAGGAGGATCACAACAGTTTTACATTGGGCTGGGCTATCTAGCAAGACCTTATATCAGAAGAAAAAAATTGGGGGGGGGGCAGGAGAGATGGCTCAGAGTTATTAGCAAGAGCACTTGCTAACTGCAGTCCCAGGGCATCCCATACCCTCTCCTGGCCTCCGTGGGCACCAGGCATGTACATGGTGCACAGAAGTACATTCAGGTAAAACACTCATACAAATAAAATGATGATGACGATAACAACAATAATAATACACAACACTGAATGCTGTTTGGAAAAAAATGAATAGAATTGAACTTAGAACTACTGTTCATTTAACTGCTAAGATAAAAATGAACAATGAAGGCACTCTTACATGTTGTTGATGGAAGTATGAATGGGTAAAATGATATCAGATCATTTTAGTAAAAACTAGAGAAGTTTAGAAGTGCAGGTGTGGTTTATAATTGGTTTGCCTTGTTTGTAATTGCAGAAGCTTGAAATCCAATTTTTCCAACAATGGATGGGCTATAGGTCACTCTTGAGTACACAAGCAGAGTCTGAGAAGTGCCTCTTTCCAGTCCCACCTCTCTTTACATAGCCTACCTAGAGGCTGCGCAAACACGCAGAGGCTCTGGGTTACAGTTGAAGTAAGCCTGTTATATTCATGTCAGGATACCATGCCTTTGTCATAAAGAGTAAGGCCTATGTGTATAGGCTTCTGCCCTAAATACACATGGGCATCTGCTTGTCCATATATAGAGAATATCCTGGGAAGGCAGCAGTAAGTAGGTGAGTCCCTCTGAGAAAAATTGATCAGGGAAGAATTTTAACAGGACAAATTATTTCCAGTTGTTTGCTGTTTGAGTCTTTGAGTCTCAAGGCACATTTATTTGAAAACACAAAGTTTTTTTGAGACAGAGTAGTCTTCACTGTGTAGTCACTTTACTCTTGAATCTAGGGTTATCCTTCTGTCTCTGCCTCCTGAGTGCTGGGAGTGTGGCTGTGCATCACTATGTCTAGACAGAATGCATGGACATGATGATGGTGGTGGTGTTTGAGCAGGCATTGTATAGCCTTGGCTATCCCAGAAGTCACATTGTAGACCAGGTTGGCCTTGAACTCATAGATGTCTGCCTGATTCTGCCTCAGTGCTGGGATTAAATCACGTACACTATAACTGATGAGTGAATTTGGTTATAGGAAAATGGTAACTGCTACAGTGGACCATGCACAGGCAAGGAGATACAAGGAATGCTAAACATAAAGAATAACCCTCTACAGCAGGCTAATACCCACTGACTGAGGAGTAGCCTCAAATAAAGTGACCTGTTGACTAGGATATTGGAAAATGAGCTCACATATATTGCTTATGGCCACACAATTAGACAACAGCTTTTTTCAAGAGCAGTGTGTTGATGCCATCAGAATTTCAATCACATGCTTGTAACTCACCAGCAACCCTCAGACTTTATTCCATAGAAACACTAGCACATGTAGAATGAGTATATGTGTAAGGATAGGGAGTCATCATGGCATTGTTTGTACTGGCACAGGGTTTATTTTGTCCTTCTGCTTCACTTAGTAACAGAATACTGTCTGAGGGACTAGGCAGCTGCATATAAGGTCATGTAAATACACCTCCAGCATAGCTTGCTGAACCAGAGCAGGGTGCTGAGCTGAAACCAAATATGCTGCCATTTGTAATCAGAAGTCGCCGACATAGCCTGGCTGTCAGCTGGGAGGAGTGGTTACTTACAGAGGTGACTCTGGACAGAGGGTCATCAGCTGTGTACACACTTTCCTTTTTGTGTACTTTCTTAAATTTTGTCCTTCCTGTACGAATGTGGGTGTCAGAGAACAACTCTGGGGGGAGTCTGTTCTTTCCTTTTACTACAGAGATTCCAAGACCCAGCTGGGGCCTGAACTCAGGTAGTCAGGCTGGGTGGCAGAGCCTTTCCTAGCTGAGCTCTTTCCTCCAACCTGGCTGGCTCCAGAGTAACTCAGAGAGTTGGGCTTCACGCCACACTCCTCTCAGCCTCTCAGGAGGCTCACTCAGCTCCTTCACCCTCCACAGCTCTTGCCTCCATTTACACGGATATGTTTGTCCTCTGATTGCTGGACTTGTTTGTTCTTGTGTCTCCTTCCAGACAGAGGCGCATGGGAGCAGGCCTCTGTTTTCTGTTGCCTCCTCAGGGCTTAGACAGGGCTTGACTTAGGGTCAACATTCGATAAATGTTTTCTGAAGGAAATAAATACACGTCTTAAATAACTATCTCACTCTATTTTCTTTGTACTTTGCTTTATGGAGATCTTTGTTTACAAAAGTTTTTTTGTTTGTTTTTTAATTTCCAGGTTGTCAAATGTATCAATATTTTTGGCTTTGATTTTACATTGCTCTTAAGAAAAGTTCCTTTCTGTCCTAGTCATTTCAGATTCTCCACACTTTTTTCCTTCTGTTTTGTGTTTTCCAGTTGAGATCTTTAATCAATAATGATTATATATATATGTATATATTATGAGTCTGAGGTTGGATGTAGTTTTTTAAAAATAATTATCCTTATCGTTAAAATTTTTCTTTATTTGGCTCATATTTTAGGCAGAATAATTTATGTGTATATATGTGTGCATGTATATATGTGTGTATGTGTTTGTGTGTGTATGTGAGAATGTATATATATGTATATTTATGAGTGTGTATATGTTTGTGTGTGTATATGTCACTAGGGATTGAACCTAGTGCTTTGCCCATGCTAACCATGTCCATCTTCCAGAATTGTTTGTTTGTTTTTCAAGACAAGGTTTCTCTGTGTAACAGCCCTGGCTATCCTGGAACTTGATTTATATGCTAGGCTGGCCTTGAACTCAGATATCCTACTGCCTCTGTACCCTCCCCCCACCCCATCCCAGTATTGGAGTTAAAGGCATGAACCACCATGCCCGACTCTTCCAGTACATATATATATATATATATATATATATATATATATATATATATATATATATATATATATATATATATATATATTGGGTTTTGGATTTGGTTTCTTCGAGACAGGCTTTCTCTGTATAGCCCTGGCTGTCCTGGAACTTACTCTGTAGACCAGGCTGGCCTCGAACTCAGAAATCTGCCTGCCTGTGCCTCCCAGAGTGTTGGGATTACAGGCATGCGCCACCACCACCTGGATTCCCAGAATATTTTTTAAAAAGTCAATAAGTGGAATCAATGCTGATTAGGAGAATTAGGAGTCAGTAGTGTTGTTAATATCCCCTAGAATTCTTTCTGTTTGTAACTACCCTTCTAGAGGGATGGCATTGCTTTTCATATGAAAGCAGTGTAGTCTTTGGTAATGTACTAAAAATACTCTGGTGCCTTGGTTTGTTTCTAACTAGGGAAGTGCACAGGCACCTGCTGAGAGACTTCAGCCTTCACAGTCCCCCAAGCTTCTGAAGAACAAAGGCATATTGTGCAAGCCAGTCACACAGACCAAGGCCACCTCTTGCAGACCACATACCCACCATGCTGCATGCCAGACAGGTAAGTGTCCTGGCACCTTGTATAAGACTTGTTTTCTGTTTTGTTTTTTGTTTTGTTTTTTTATAAAACAGTAAAGACAGTAATTTTGAGTGTAATATATATATATATATATTTTTTTTTATTTTGGCTTTTTTTTTTTCCTGAGACAAGGTTTTCTCTGTGTAGCCCTGGCTGTCCTGGAACTCACTTTGTAGACCAGGCTGGCCTCGAACTCAGAAATCCGCCTGCCTCTGCCTCCCAAGTGCTGAGATTAAAGGCGTGCGCCACCACTGCTTGGTGAGTGTAAAATACTAATTCCTTGATTATATACTTCAAATCCATATGCATACAGAGTATTGGTTGTAGAGGTAAGCATTTTATACATGTATGCTCGGCTTTTTCAAATGTATAGATAAGCCATTATAATTACTGCCATACACATTTGCTTAAAAGCATTACCAGTTGAACCTTAGTTCATTCAATTTTTCTTCTTTCTTCTTTTCTTTCTTTTGAACTCTGCATTTAATTATTTAATTATTGGTTACTAAAATAATAGATAATAGGTCTGGGGTGTTGGTGATAGAAATTTGTGTGAACTCCTACATGGAAAAGATATAAAGTGTTGCCCCAATCAATGGTAATGCCATAATCTCATATATCTTGTGTTTTTTCAGTTATTTTAGTAGCCAGCTCTGCCCAAAGTGTGTGTGTATGTGTGTGTGTGTGTGTGTGTATGTGTGTGTGTTGCTGATGTGTCAATTCAGAGCTTTGCATTTTACCACAGAGCTATATTCCTAGTTTCTTTTGTTGGTAATCATAACTTTATTCCATAGACTAACACACATGTAAAAAGCCTAGTCTGGGCTTGGGTGTTGTGGGGAGCTACTATAGTCCCAGCTATTTGGGAGAATGAGGCAGAAAAATTTTGAGTTTAAAGCCATTTTGGGCTGAATAGCAAGAACTTGTCTCTAAATAAACAAATAGATAAAGCTTACTCTGGTAATCATTGACATTCTAATAGGGTTCCTTTCCTAAATTTGACTGTTTTATATTTCTCTGGAAAATGATACTCTTACCTGTTACATGAACTTCTGTAACCCTTTTTTACATGTAAACAGTAGTAAAGGGTCTGTGGATATCTGGGATGTTTGTGCTAATTTTCATTTTGTTTTGTATTATTGAGTCTCATTTATTTATTTATTTATTTATTTATTCATTTATTTATTTATTTATTGGTTTTTCAAGACAAGGTTTCTCTGTCTGTATAGCCCTGGCTGTCCTGGAACTCAGCCTGTAGACCAGGCTGGCCTCGAACTCAGAAATCACCTGCTTCTGCCTCCCAGAGTGCTGGGATTACAGGCATGCGCCACCACTGCCCGGCTATTTATTTTTTGAGTAAGGATTTCTCTGTGTTCCTGGCTATCCAGGAACTTGTTCTGTAGACCAAGCTGGCCTCTAACTCACTAGAGATCCACCTGCCTCTGCTCCCTGAGTGCAGGGATTAAATTCTAGTGTACACAACACAGCCAAACCCCAGGCCTGGCCTTAGAGTTTACATGTGGTTGGTTTGTCTATCTTGGTGCTGAGGATTGGCTGCAGGGGGTCATGCATTCCAGGTTAAGCGCTCTGCCCCTGAGCTGTACTCTAGCCCCTAAATCTTTTCAACAGCTAGATCTTAGATTTTATAGGCAACATTGGGTCAAGCTGTTAATAGTTCTTTGTCCAATTTTTCATAACACTTCTGTTCATGTCATATTATACATGTTCATATTATAACAATGATTCAAATATTTCCTTTAAATTTACCTCTGACAGATGGGAAAAATGAAGACCCTGAGTCTCCACCTGCAAAGAAAAGAAGAATAGACTTTTTCCAGACTTACAATGCAGAGTATATCAAATTTGGTTTCATTATCTGTTCTGGATCAAAGGAAAGTTCACCAAGCCCACAGTGTGTCATTTGTGGAGAAGTCTTACCTAGTGAAAGTGTGGTGCCAGTGAGTCTTTCTAACCATTTCAAGGCAAAGCATTCCGACTTAGAGAACAAGCCGATAGACTTTTTTGAGGAAAAATCACTTGAAATGGAATGTCAAAACAGTTCTGTAAAAAAGTGTTTACTAGTTGAAGAATCTCTTGTGAAAGCTTCCTATTTAATTGCTTTCCAAATTGCTGCCAGGAATAAGCCATTCTCGATTGCTGAAGAATTAATTAAACCATATTTAGTAGAAATGTGTTCAGAAGTTTTGGGTTCAAGTGCTGGAGACAAAATGAAAACCATCCCTCTTTCTAATAGCACAATTGGGTACAGGATCAAGAAACTGTCTGAAGACGTTGAAGACCAGCTGGTGCAGAAGGTCCGGGGGTCCAGGTGGTTTGCCCTGCAAGTGGATGAGTCATCCGAGGCCACAGATGTGCCGCTTCTCCTCTGCTATGTCCGCTTCATCGACTATGATTGTGGAGATGTGAAAGAAGAATTATTATTTTGCACTGAAATGCCTTCTCCGAGCACAGATCTTGAAGTTTTTGAATTAATAAATAAATACATTGAGAGTAGCTGTCTGAATTGGAGCCATTGTGTCGGTTTCTGTACTGATGGGGCCACACGCATGACTGACAGGTGTTCTCGTTTAAGGTCAAAAATTCAAGAAATTGCCAAGAATACAGTGACATTTACACATTGTTTCATTCACCGTGAGCACTTAGCAGCTGAAAAACTATCTCCATACTTACATGAAATTCTTTTGCAGTCCTCACAAATTTTATGCTTTGTAAAGAACAGTGCCTCAGATTCACAAATGTTGACAATTCTGTGTGAAGAGATGGGATCCGAGCCTGTGAACTTACCACTCAATGCTGGAGTACGCTGGCTGTCCAGAGGGAGAATCTTAACAAGATTATTTGAACTGAGACATGAAATTGAAATATTTTTAAATCAAAAGCATTCAGATTTGGCCAGGTATTTCCATGATGAGGAATGGGTTGCAAAGCTAGCCTATTTGGCAGATATATTTTCACTTACAAATAAATTAAGTTCAAGTCTCCATGGAACCATGACTACTTTTTTCAATTTGTATAATAAAGTTGATGTATTTAGGAAAAAGCTAAAAATGTGGTTGAAGCGTGCACAAGACAATGATTATGATATGTTCCCTCTGTTTTCTGAGTTCGTAGACTCATCAGATGTAAGTGTGCGAAACATTGCTAGCATTATTTCTGAGCACCTGGAAGGACTTTCTCAGATAGTCCATGACTGTTACCCACCAAAAGAGGACCTGCGTGTGGGAAATATGTGGCTCATGGATCCTTTTGCCAGTTACCAGAATAACAATCTCACTGATTCTGAAGAAGAAAAACTTGCAGCCTTATCTTCCGATACGAGATTCCAGTCAGTTCATAAATCAATGTCTGTCACGCAGTTTTGGGTCAATGCAAAGACAAGTTATCCCGAGCTCCATGAGAAGGCTATGAAGCTGCTGCTGCCCTTCTCAAGCACTTGTCTGTGCGATGCTGTCTTCTCAGCCTTGACTGTATCCAAGCAGAGAGACCTGCAGGCTTACGGTCCTGCCCTAAGACTGGCAGTCACATCGTTAGTTCCAAGGATAGAAAAGTTAGCAAAGGAGAAAGAGTAGTATCTCTGTTGCTTATCGTCAGAGTGTATAATTTCCTGTTAAATTTTGTATAAGTATCCTAAAATACAATTTGCTAATGTATCTGTATTTTCAGTGATTAAATGTTTTAATATTTTCCTTTGTTGTAGAGGGATTTAAGAATTGTGGAACTGAGCATAATTATATATAATTTTAATAACACGAAGGAGAAAGTGTAACCTTTATGTTGGTGATTGTTCTTGGAGTTTCAGAGGAAACGTCTTGTTTACGGAGTTCCCCAAGAGACCTGGCCAACCCACTTGTCCCAGTAAGAGGTGAGCAGTGAAGGCCGAGCGAGACTGGGCTGGGAAGAACAGATTGTGATTCACTGACCCCACCTCAGCAGTTTTTGTTTCGTTTTGTTTTGTTTTGTTTAAGACAGTCTCTATGGATAGCCCTAGCTATCCTGGAACTCATGTCAACCAGGCTAGCCTAGAACTCAGAGACCCGACTGCCTGCCTCTGCTTGCTCCCTGCTGGGACTAAAGGTGTCCCACACAGCCGCCTTAGTTTGAAGGACTGACTGGGACTTTGAACTATCATAGAAAAAGGGAACAGCGGAAAGTTGGGTGCCTGACATCCAGTCTTCTTGGTAAGGACAGTAGTCTGATTGATCATGTTTTCAGCTCTGGTTCTGAAAGGGTTCTGGAGAAGTTCCCACTGTCAGGCTTTAGTTTGGTTTTCATCATCATCATGGCATTCGCCTCATTTAAGAGGTGATCTGTGCTGCCAGGCTCCCTGGTGCTTGGAGGTAGCTGTGGTTCTTCACTGTGCATTGTTTGTGGGTCAGTTCTGTCTTTCCTAGAATCTGAGGTTATCACAGGAGAAAGTGACTGGGCGGGGGGTAATGTGACAAAATAGAGTTAAGTTAGGCCAGTGACCAGTACCTTCCTGCACGACCAAGTAGGCAGGTACACTTTAAAAACGAGCAGTTTTAGTGACCAGCCATGTTGCCAACCCTCAGAGAGTTATGTGTAGACGGAAAATAGGTGGCCAGTAAGCGTGGCCAGCAGGAGTCTGAGGCCACCATTTAGGACTTCTTTTGGACCTCTAGACCGGGGCTTGGGAATTTTTTTTTCTTCAGGTTTTAATTGGAGATTGGGCTTTGCAGTATAGTCCTCGCTGGCCTAGGTCTTGCTGTGCAGTCCATGCTGGCATTCACGTCCTGGGAGTCCTCAGGCTTCATCCTCGGTAGTGTGGGAATTACAGGCGCATCATGCTTGGCTGTAGCCAACTTTTATGAAAGGTCAGATAGTATTCAGAGGCTCAGCCATAGAAGGTATACAAACGTATGCAGGTCACACTTTTACCCTTGTACCCTGAGGTGTTAGTTTTTTTTTTTTAAGATTTATTTATTTATTATTATGTGTAATCACACTGTAGATGTCTTCAGACACAGCAGAAGAGGGCTTCAGATCTCATAGATGGTTGTGAGCCACCATGTGGTTGCTGAAATTTGAACTCAGGACCTTCGGAAGAGCAGTCCATGCTCTTAACTGCTGAGCCATCTCTCCAGCCCGAGGTGTTAGTTTTATATAATTTTCAATGGTTGTGAAAATTATTTGAACATTGCTTAATCATTTTTAGAATTTCATTATTTTCCTTTTGGGTGTGTGTTAAAAAACTGGACAACTGGAAAAAAATTGGTCCTCTGTTTGCCAGTGCAGGCAAGTAAGGGATTCTTTAAATATCTTTCTCATTTTTCTTTCAGTTGAACAATGGGAGAGGCAGGTATTTTAGGCATAGGTGGACAGAAAAACTTAGTTACTGCTTTAATGCTCATTAATTGTAGGGTTCACTGATTCACAAGTAACTTTCTGAAGGCCATTGTGCAATTTCCATACAGATGTAAACCCAATTACACATGTGGTTGCATGGTGTCAGATTCCTCCAGCGCAGGTGGGCTTGAAGGCCGGGTCACGTGGAGATGCTGCCGCGCGCGCGCGCGCGCGCACGCGCACACACACACACACACACACACACACTCCATAACAGTGTGAGGAGAGGCCTCAGTAGGCGGGTCTTAGTGGAGGTGGCCATCAGTGGGCGGGGCTAGAAGTTGGGCGTAACCGGGTGGGCGGGGCGGGGTGACTGTTGGTCTTCCGGGTAGGGAGGAAATGTTGTCTAGGAAGCCGCGCGCTGCTATGCTACTCTGGCTAAGCGTGTTGCGAGTTCTGCTCGGCGTCTTCTTCGCGCTCACCGGGGCTGCCAAGCTCTTTCAGGTCTCAGCCCCCGTGTCACAACAGATGGTGAGCGGCACTCGGTTCCCGGGGGCTGCATGCCTTCGGGCTCGAGGGCGCCTGGGCCTTCCCTCCAGTTTTCTACATCTTCTCTAGGTGGGAGGGGACGGGACTTTCACTTCTGGCCGATCGTGTTGTTCCTGGGTCATTTTAGAGCTGGAGAAGTGATGGGACTCAGGAGGTCCGGGAAGACAAAGGGAAAAAGTGACCTAGCACCCTGCTGCATCCCACACTCACCACCCATTGTTCCAGGCTGGGGAGGCAGAATTTTACTTTATTTGGTTTTTGTTTGTTTGTTTGTTTGAACTGGTTTCCTGACTATGTAGTTCTGGCTGGCTGATCGGAACTCACTCTATATAGTGACTGGCCTCCTGGCCACCTAACTTGTCAGAGATCCACCTACCCCTGCCTCCCCCCCCCCCCCCAGTACTACTGGAATTAAAGGCTTGCACTACCTTAGAAATCTTTTTTAAGCTTGGAAACTAGCCATGAAGGTAAAATGTAATTTGCCCAAACGTGACACAGCTAGTCAAACAAGGCCCAAAGTAGACGAATCTGACTTGTACTCCTCAGTGTCCCGTGGGGCCTGGGAGGGAAGCACAGACGGCACTGACTGTAATTCCTTTTCCTGAGGAGGCCCACCAGCACAGACCCCCAGAGAAGCCAGACTCTGTGGAAGACCTCTGTTGCCTCCTCCCAAGCCTGCATACGACTGTGCTTCTCTTCCTCCTCCTCTTCCTCCTTCTTTCTTCTCTTCCTCTTCTTCCTTTCCTCTTTCTTCTTCTCCTCTCCTCCCCCCCTCCTCCTCTTCCTCCTCCTTTTTTCTTCTCTTTTTTCTTCTTCCCTAAAATGGTGGGGTCTTTGGGATAGATATGGTAAAAGCCAGACAGCTTAAACTCTCTGCAGGTGCATCTCAGGTGCGGCCCGTGGGCCACATATACTCCAGGATAGCTGTCGCTGTAGCCCAACACAAAATCGTAAATTTAAAACACGTGCTTTTTTCCCCCTGTCAAGTCATCTGTGGGGTTCTGGAGCAACTCTGTAGATGACAGCATGGAGCTTCCTCCCTGGAGGCCGGAGGAGGAGAGGCAGGGCTGCTGCTGGACCAGAGGAAACAATCCTGAGGGTGGAGCTAGCCCAGGGAAGGGGCTGAGTACGCTGTGTCACCTTACACCCCCTCAGCTGTTTCTGTGTCTGCCACAGTGGGACCAGGGCCTGCATAGAAGATGGAAAGTGTCAGTCGTTCTCTAAAGAGTCTTTCCATCCCTGCAAATATTCAGAGAGAAGAGTATCCGCAGCCTTCCCCAGGCGCTGGCCCTAGGTGGGAAAGTCCAAGCCCTGTTCCCTTCTCCTGGGATTTGAGCTGGGTTATTATCTGTTGAGAGGTCTGGCGAGGACATAAAACCATCTCTACACCTGAAGCACATGGGCATGTCTGTTCCTAATTTCAAAAGTCAGCCTCATAGGGTAGCCCCCTCCTTACCAGGCTCTTAAACCAAGATCTGGCCTCTACTAATAGTAGTTTTATTAGGGGAGTCGGTTACAGGCAGAGGAGGTCTCTGTGGTGCCTTCAGGCACTGCATCTTCTGACGACTAGTACTGACGGGTGTTCCTACCACTCGTAGAAAGCCTTGTTCGAGCAGTTTGCTGAGGTGTTTCCATTGGTGGTGTTCGGCTACCAGCCAGATCCTATAAGCTACCAAACAGCTGTGGGCTGGCTGGAACTGCTGGCTGGGTTGTTGCTGGTCGTGGGTCCACCTGTGCTACAAGAGATCAGTAACGTGCTCTTGATCCTACTCATGATGGGTAAGGGGGCAACCGGGGTCTCCTGGGGATGATAGAAAAAAAATCTGTTTTTCCTTATGCTGTCCTCTCTTTTCTGGGACTGGGAACACTTCCTGCTCTGCCATAGCTTCCATAATCTTAAGACTAGGAGTTTTTGCCAGGTGGTGGTGGCACATGCCTTTAATCCTAGCACTCTGGGAGGCAGAGGCAGGTGGATTTCTGAGTTCGAGGCCAGCCTGGTCTACAGAGTGAGTTCCAGGACAGCCAGGGCTACACAGAGAAACCCTGTCTCGAAACAAACAAACAAACAAACAAAAGACTAGGAGTGTTTGAAATGCCTCATACCATAGCCTGGCCACTATAACACTGTCACATACTTTCCCCATCATGTCTGTGGTGGCACAGTGTTCCAGTGTAAGCATGTAGCATGATCTCAAGAGCTCCTGCTCTCTGATCAATGCTCACTCCTGGAGGGTGTGGAATAGCAGCTGCCACTTAATGTATAATGTGTCTTGTGGGTGTTGGAGCAGCCAGCAGGAAAGCTGGAGTCCCTTGACCGGAGAGGCAGAGACTTTCTCTAGAAGACACTTTCTCAGGAGTGCCACCAACAAGAAACGCCTGTGTACAGACAGGACAGCTGCAGCAGCAAAGAAAGGCTAGACGTCCTTGTGCTGACTTGCATGCTCTGGCCAGTGTCATGTTATTGCTACTAAAACATTTTTTCCACTTGTAAAGCTTTCCTCATTTTCAGATCATTACCACACTTTGTCCTCAAGCCCCTGGGCCCCATTTTGAATCTCTCAGTAGATTTAGGATTATTAAGAACTAGTAGAGGGAAAGTTAGTTTCCACATTCCCATCTTCCCACTTTGATTCTCCCTACCCCAGGGCATACATTAGCTCAAGAGGCTTCTCTTTCTTTCTCCTGCTTCCTGGAAGAGGTGTAGAGGGGTGATTAATTGGGGGGTGGAGAGTGGGGCTTGAGCTGGAATGAGTTAGCCTGGGCTGGGATACCTCAGTTTTTGGATTTCCTGGGTGACTTCCTTTCTGTTCTAGGGGCTGTCTTCACCTTGGTGGTTCTGAAAGAGTCATTGACTACTTACATCCCAGCTGTTGTCTGTTTGGGGCTCCTGCTGGTGCTGGATTCCTGCCAGTTCTTAACTCGAACTAAGGGAGCAGTCAAACACCCTAGCAAGAAGATTCCTGGTGCACGTGGGAACCGTAGGAGTTGAGTCTTCATGCCATGCAGTTACCACGACAGGAGCAGTCACGCACCCTGTCTACTACTCTGTTAGGTCCACAGTCGTTCAGAGTAAAAGAGATATCTTGTCTCGGCCCCAGTCTCCCCTAATAACTCTGCTGCTCTGTTCTGATGGCAGCATTAACGTTCTTGTCATGTGGAAACAGGAAGTAAGCAGGAAAGAAGCTAAAACCACTCCAAATTCTCATTCCACAAATGATCATCTCAATGTTCTGGTGTGACTGTGCCTCTCCACTTTTTCTAAGATTATATACAAATACATATTTTTTTCATAAAATGACACATAGCCTATTGTATAGCAACAGTATAGCCTATTGCCCACTGTTAAGCTCCAGAGTTCTTTGACATTACTCGTGTTTTTACTTCATCAATGCCCATGGCTTATACTCTGTTCATCCAGCTGAGGATGAAGAGGTGGCTGAAGTGTAGGAGCACTTGCTGCTTTTGCAAAGGACTGGGGTTCAGTTCCCAGCATCGTCCTGGCGGCTCACAGCTCTCTACGTCTGGTTTCACAGGATCCGACACCCTCTTCTGGCCTGTTGGAGCACCAGACATGCACATGGCACACAGACACACACACACACACAGACACACACGAAAGCAAAACACTTATGCACATAAAATAAAAGTTTTTAAAGTACTTAGTCTACTTCCTCCTGTCTATGAGAAATATCTAGGTTGTTCGTGTGTGTGTGTGTGTGTGTGTGTGTGTGTGTGTGTGTGTGTGTGAATGCATGGATGTAGGGGAGGTGTGTGTGTATGTGTTTATGGGAGATGTGTCTTTGTGTGTGTGTGTTTGTAGAATTCACAATAAATGACCTCTGAATATTTATTTCCTTTTCCCAGGAAGTAAGCGAGCTGTTTCAAAAAGCATACACATCTAAGGCATGCTTTAAAATGCACAGGTTCACACTGCAGATTGTGTCTGATATCTGCCTATGCTTACTTGGGTCCCATGAGAGACTTCTTGCCATTTCTCTTTATTTTGCACTTGCGGTGCCAATAGGCACCTGCTGAAATGGTGAGGTGTAGCATTTAATCTAGTGTCCCTTAACACCTGAGTGGAGGTTGGGGGATGGCAGTTCCTGGTAACACTCAATGGCTCTGCAGTCTCTGAATCCAGTTGTTTTAGGGGTGGGGGGTGATAAAGGGGAGAGAGAAAGGAAGGGGGCAAGTGCTCATGGGAAAAATGTTAGGGCACCTTGGGTCATGCCCCCAGACCCTCTTCCTGAGTCCTCTGGATTCTTTTTGGGAAGTGATGCTTCTTCAATGAGGGAACGTAGTGAAGAAAAAGAATTTATGTTTTGCAGTTCTGGGGCCTGAACTCGCAGCAACACACACCATAGGCAAGCACCCTTCTGAGCCTCACCTCTAGTTGTCTCTATTCTGAGACAAGTTGCCTAGGCTGACCTTGAACTTTGTAGGCTGATCTTGAGCAAGGCTTGTGCTTGGATCCTCCAGCCTCAGTCTCTCCAGCAGCTGGGATTACAGGCCTGCACTGGGGCTAGCTGGAGTTTATGCACATTCTAGCTACCTGCCTAGAGGATGTTTTTTGGGCATAGGAATTTAGCTTTTGGGAACACAGGCGAAAGTTTGGTAGTCTACTTCATGTCCAGTGCTGAAAGGTAGTTTCTGCTCTGCCCTCACTTGCATGAGCCTCGGGCACGCTGACGTTCTTAGTTGGATCTTCTTGTGTCTGAAAGCACAGTGGTGCGCTTCACTTACAACAAGGGTATAAAGGTCAATGGACAGACAGTTCATAAATTATGTGATAGTGTCATAGCAGGGGACTGATAGGTGATTCTGGATAAGGGTGATTACCACCAAGCCTGATGACCTGTTTCATCCAGGACCTGCATAGTGGGAAAATAGAACCAACTCTGGAAGATTGTCCTCTGACCCTCAAATGAGTACTCCAGTGGTACACTCATTCTGTCTGTCTGTCTGTCTGCCTGTCTCACCCTCCCCTTCCCCCACCTCCTTTGGGTCCAGAGATAATTTAATTTCAGCATTGGTTAACTGGGATACTAAATGAAGGCATCAAGGGCCAATATTCATTCTTTCCCTTTATTGGCTACTGCCCTCAGAATTGCAAAATAGCTGCAGTTGCTCCGGGTGGTATATTTGCACATGATATCCAAGGGTAAGTAGAGAATGGAAAGTTTTCCGAAAACCCCCAGATCATCCCTTATATCTAACTGCTCAGAATGAAGTTACATGTCCATCCTTAAACCAACCACTGATGAGGAGGAATGGAATTCCCAGGATGGACTGAGACTGTCTAAACTCTGCTCATGCTCTTCACTAAGAAGGGAGGGATAATGGTGTGTGCTTTTTCCTGGTTTATTTATGGAACAGTGAAAATGAAAGTAAACAGCTTGGTACAAAAGTGCCCATTAAATGCTGTTATTGAATCTCTGTCTGTCCTACCAATGAGAATATGGGTCTGGAAAGACTGTGTTTGTCAGAACTAGAACTAAGACCTGATTGGTTCCAGAAACCATGTTTTCCCAATGTTTCCCCAGCCAAGAAGAAAATTTACAGGCACGAGACCAGGGATGACCTACAATGTGATCAACTATCTCCCTACTTTCCAGAAATGGCAAGATGCAGGAACACTTTAAAACCCATTGAAGCAGAGCCTGGAGCCCCTGGGGTCCCAACCTCTTTACTTAATCTCTTCCAGGATGACACACCCAAACTGTCTCCAGCCAGTATGCCCGAGTAAAAAAACCTCTTGCACTGGCAGTGAGGGAATCTTATTTACTAAGGCTGACAGGTAACAAT
Organism: Apodemus sylvaticus; assembly: GCF_947179515.1. Classification (NCBI taxonomy): domain Eukaryota; kingdom Metazoa; phylum Chordata; class Mammalia; order Rodentia; family Muridae; genus Apodemus; species Apodemus sylvaticus. Next base: position 140,821,387 of record NC_067474.1, read on the forward strand.
GGACTCCAAAGCATGGTGGGGCTGGCCCAGCACCATAGGATAGGCAGGAGCATTGGAAGAATGGACTGCGATGGTAGCGACTGTGATCGATCAACAGCAATCCTGAGCCCAGCAGTGCCTGAGGAACTGAAGGAACCCAGCTTCAGAGAACCGTATCAGAAGTCTAAGACAACTTGGTACAACTTCCAGCTGTCTCACTTCCTCTTGCCCCAGAAGACCTGACAGGACCCCTACAAATCCAGCATGCAGCTGTCACACACCAGTTGTTGAGCCTATATTTTCCATGTCATTCTGGGATTGACTAGAAAGGTCTGGGAATGTGTGAGTGAAGGGATTCAATTCATTCTCAACCTTTTAAAAAATGTCTGTTGTGGAGACATTTTTTTCTCTGTGTAACCCTGGCTGTTGTAGCATTCACTCTGTACACCAGACTGGCCTCAGTCACTGAACTAACAGAGATCTCCCTGTCTCTGACTCCCAAGGACTGGGACTAAAGTCATCTGCCACCAACACCTTTAGCCTCAACTTCTTACAGCCAAGAATTCAGAGCAAGCTCTAGCAACTAGACCATCAAGAGAAGGGAGTAATCTAATGGCATGATAGCAAGAGGTTTAGGGTGGGATGTCTAGGGACTAGAGCCAACGTAGACAGAGATGACTTTGTCCTAGGAAGGGCAGGCACCTGAGAATACAGATTTCAACACCAGAAGAAACTGAGTTTGGGAACTGAAAATATATGCAAGTGTCAAAAACAGCAAGAAGACGCTGGCTTATGCACTTCTGCCCCTTAAGGAGAGGGTGAGACACTACCCAGGTATTTTTCTGCTGTGTGTGGAGTGCTTGTGTGGGTGTATGCATTTTTCTGTGCACTGCCTAGAAGGGACAGAGGCTAAGTTATGAAGTCTCTTCCCAGTGTCAGCCAAGACTCAGGTTTTTACTTGTTCTCTCATCAAATATCCCCATGGGGTAGTGAAACCTCCATTTTACAGCAGCAAAGACAGGTTCAGTGAGGTTGAGAAGTTAGCCCAGGGCCTCATGGCAAATAAACACTGTGTGGCCAAATCCCCAAGCCTGTGCCCTTCCTGCTGCTGCTTCTTCCTCCTCCTCTTCTTCCTCTTCCCCCTCCTCCTCCCCCTTCTCTCCCTCTTCCCCCCCCTCCTCCTCCTCCCCCCTCCTCCTCTCCCTCCTCCTTCCTCCCCCCTCCTCTTCCTTTCTTTAGGTTGTTCAAGACAAGGGTTCTCTGTGTAGCCCTGACTGTCCTGGAACTCACTCTGTGGACCAGGCTGGCCTTGAACTTGAGATCCTTCTGCCTCTGCCTCTCATGCTGGGTTCTCTATTGCCTAGTCCAGAATTAACTCTTAAAGGGAAACCTTTCTTACCAACATGCCATGCAGGCACATGCTCACGCTCACAAAACTGGATCCAGTTTGATGGCTCCTTCATTGTTCTTTCTCACAACTGTAATTAAGCCATTAACTGGGTAATAGAATTTTTTTCTTTTTTCTCTCTTGTCAGAATGTATTTATGCCAATCCATAAAGAATTACCATTTTTTGTGGGTTCCCAAATGTTGGATATTGACAATTGCATTTTAATTTAATTCAACCTAATAAATCCCATGTTTATTTTGCTCAGTATATTATTTCCTATGCATCATTCTGTGTCTTGCACACAGGAAGAATTTAGTTTTAGAGGAGTGAATGAAATCTGCATATCATTCATTTTAAAACTTTTTAAAAAAAAGATTATTTTTATTTATTTATTTGAGTACACTGTCACTGTCTTCAGACACACACCAGAAGAGGGCGTCAGATCCCTCCAAGCCCCGAGTCCTAAGTTTTAAAATGATGGGCTGGTTAAGAGCACTGACTGCTCTTCCCAAGGTTCTGAGTTCAAATTCCACAACCACATGGTGGCTCACAACTATCTGTAAGGAGATCTGACACCCTCTTCTGGAGTGTCTGAAGACAGCTACAGTGTACTTACATATAATAAATAAATAAATCTCCAAAACAAAACAAAACTTAGGACTCAGACATACTGGTGTCTAGTAACTTCCCTTCAGGCACTCTGGGATTCTATAAGCTTGTATTTCTCTGGTTCATTTCTGACTCAGAGTTAGGATTGTTTCCTCTCACTGTCGCTGGATACTGGCAACTCTGCCATCATTTCCACCATGTGAGACTCTTGTGGCAAGTCTTGGTGGTAATCAAGCTGGAGTTCTGTCCTGACATTAGCTCGGACAGAGATTGGCCAGGCAAGCTGCGTTCAGCTTCAGCTGACCAGAGATTTTCTCAGGGTGCAGATTCCTATCGATAGCTCTGGCTATAAAGAACTCCCTCTTTCTGTGTTCAGATATGGGCCCTTTCACTGAGTTGACCTTCTACTGATAAATTCAGGAAGTTCCATCTTTCCTTTTTGATAAATTGCCCTCTCATTGGTCTCTTGTTTCATTATTAACTTGCTTCTTTATTTTTAAAATAAAAATATTTTTGTTATTTTTATTATTTGGTTTTAAAATAATGTATAAAAATACATATAAAGAAAATGCAAAGCAACAGAGAAAAATGTAAAGTACAAAAAAAAAGGTCCGTCAGTGGTAGCCAAGGTTTGCAGTTTATGCGTGTGCATGTGTTTTCCCAAATGTCTGTCACTTCAATCAAATGCACAGGATCAATTTTTATCAGAAGGCTATACACAGGATAGCATCGCAACACTCTTCGGTAATGTGCTTTCAAGTTATCTTGTGCAGCTCTCCAATACCTGCACATGTGCAGCCTGAACTTTTCATTATACTCCTAGTTTGCTCAGTTGGTGCCTGCGGATGAATGCCCCAGGATGAACAATTGTTTCCATTATTTTACTGTTAGGAGCGAGGCTGCAACTGATGTTCTTGCTCATGAACCTCTGCATATTTGTGAATTTATAGAATGAATTCCTGGCTGGGAAATTGCTGTGTGACACAGTGTGTGTGTGTGTTTGTGTGTGTGTGTGTGTGTGTGTGTGAGTGTGTGTGAGTTGAATTGTTTAATGACATCACTATCCAAAACAAGGCACTCATAATCACTGCCCCACCACCAGGACGCAGCAGTCCTTGCACTGCTGAGGGTCCACACCAGGTGGACTCCTGCCTTCTTCATCAGTGCTGTGTTAACTTTCCGTTACTGTATCAAATACCTGGGGCTGGAGATATCACCGCGTGATAGAACACACTTGCCTAGGATGCACAAGGCCTTACGTTCCATCTTCAGCACAGAAAACAAAACAAAAAGAAACAAGAATCGGGAATACTTGAAAGAATAAGTTTATAAGGGCAAAACATTTATTTTGACTTAAACTTTTAGGAGTTTTGTCCCGTGAGTCATTTGACACCTGTCTTAGTCAGGGTTTCTATTCCTGCACAAACATCATGACCAAGAAGCAAGTTGGGGAGGAAAGGGTTTATTGAGCTTACACTTCCATGTTGCAGTTCATCACTAAAGGAAGTCAGGACTGGAACTCAAGCAGATCAGGAAGCAGGAGCTGATGCAGAGGCCATGGAGGGATGTTTCTTACTGGCTTGCTTCCCCTGGCTTGCTCAGCCTGCTCTCTTATAGAACCCAAGAGCACCAGCCCGAAGGTGGTACCACCCATAAGGGGCCTTCCCCACTTGATCACTAATTGAGAAAATGCCCCACAGCTGGATCTCATGGAGGCACTTCCCCAACTGAAGCTCCTTTCTCTGTGATAACTCCAGCCTGTGTCAAGTTGACATACAAAACTAGTCAGTACAGCATCCTAGCACTGAGGGCTGTGGACAGACGGTATAACATGGAGGAGCATGCGACAAAATAAAGCCACTCAACTCATGGCCAGGAAACTAAACAGAACCCAGAAGACAGACACCAGGGTCTCCTACTCCCCTTCAAGGGCACATCCGATAACCTAAAGACCTTCCTCTCTCCCTCCCTCCCTCCCTTTCTTCCTTCCTTCCTTCCCTTCCTTTCTTTCTTCCTTTCTTTCTTTCTTTCTTTCTTTCTTTCTTTCTTTCTTTCTTTCTTTCTTTCTTTCTTTCTTTCTTTCTTTCTTCCTTCCTTTCTTTCTTTCCTTCCTTCCTTCTTTCTTCCTTCTTTCTTCCTTTTCCTTCTTTCTTTCCTTCCTTCCTTCTTTCTTTCTTTCCTTCCTTCTTTCTTCCTTCTTTCTTTCTTCCTTCTTTCCTTCTTTCCTTCTTTCTTTCTTTCTTTCTTTCTTTCTTTCTTTCTTTCTTTCTTTCTTTCTTTCTTCCTTCCTTCCTTCCTTCCTTCCTTCCTTCCTTCCTTCCTTGCCTTTTTCCTTCCTTGCCTTTTTCCTTCCTTCCTTCCTTCCTTTCAACAGACTAAATTCATTTATTTTTCTTGTATAAAAACCCTTATGTGGTAGCCACAGCTGGAGCCTGGGTCCTCTGAACAGAGACTCTGGTGTGCGTTTTCATGAGATGATCAGTGAATTCCTAATAAGGAGACTTGGTGAACACAGTCTATTTCCAGAGGTCGGAGGTCAAGTCAGGTAGCTGTAGGTCTTGGAGATGGCATCAAAGTTGGTCTTGGCAAAGTTACCCAGGGTTGTAGTGCAGCCTCTGGCTGAAGTGCAGCAGTCATCTATACCGGCCATCTTCCATAGCTTCTTGGGCACAGGAACAGAGACAATACCAGTGCCTCTGGGGGCAGGGATGAGACTCACCAGCACAGAACCACAGTGGTCTGTCACCTTGTATGGAACCGTGTGGGGCTTGCCAATCTTGTTCCCCCAGCAGCCTCTCCGCACAGGAACAATGGAGAGCTTGGCCAAGATGATGGCCCCTCGGATGGCAGTGGCGACCTCCTTGGAGCACTTAACACCAAGACCAACATGACCATTGGAGTCCCCAGTAGCAATGAAAGCCTTGAACCTGGTCCTCTGGCCAGCCCAAGTCTGCTTCTGCACTGGCATGATTTTCAGAACCTCGTCCTTTAGGGATGTACCCAGGAAGAAGTCAGTGATCTCAGACTCTGTAATAGGCAGGGAGAACAGGTAGATCTCCTCTAAGACTTGATCTTCATGTCCTTAACCAGGAGGCCCAGCGTGGTGACAGGATCCTTGTCTTCAGCTTTACCTCCAGGAGCCCCGCGGCCTCAACCATGGCCTTGGCCATGGGCCCCTGCCCCTAAGACTGCTGCAGTCTCCTAATCCTGGACCCCCAGGTCCTTCAGGCCCTCCCACTGCACTGGGTGTCATCTGCCATTTGGTGTTTTCCCCAAAGAAGCCAGACTCCATTTCTTTCACTGCCTTCTGTGTGGGTCAGCTTCCCTTTACTGTATCAAAATGCTTGTGCACTCATCTTACAAATGGAAATGGTTTATTTTGGCTCACAGTTTGGAGATTTTGGTCCAATGCTTGGTAGGCCTGTTGCTTTGGGTCTGTGACAAGGTCACAGATAACAATGGTTGGGCCTATGGCAAAACAAAACAAAACAAAATGAATCAAACCCCAAACAAACAAAACAAAAAACAAAAAACAAAAAAAACCCAGTATAGCTGGAAAGAACCTTTCTTCTATGCACAGCTCAAGAGAGAGGATGGGGCTGGAGAGATGGCTCAGCAGTTAAGAGCACTGACTGCTCTTCTGAAGGTCCTGAGTTCAATTCCCAGCAACCACATGGTGGTTCACAACCATCTGTAAAGGGATCCAATGCTCTCTTCTGGTGTGTCTGAAGACAACTACAGTGTACTTACATATAATAAATAAATAAATCTTTAGAGGGGGGGATGGAGTAGAACCCCACAATCCTCTTTGAGGGGATTCCCTATGTCATAAGCTCCAGCTTGATCCCACCTGGGTGCTACACTAAAGCCTGCATCTTTAATACATGAGCCTTTGGGAGACATTCTAGGTACAAACTACAATCCTTCCCAATAGTGCTACACTGGGCAGCAACCTTAATGCGGGTCTGTTCTAGTTTACTTTCTATTGCTGTCACAAATGCTGTGATCAAAAGGAACATAGGGAACAAAGAGTTTATTTCAATTTACAGGTTAGAATCCATCATCAAGGATGTCGGGGCAGAACTGGAGCAGAGACCATGGAGTAAGGATGTTTGATGGCTTGAAGTCCTAGGCTCTTTCGGCTAGCCCTTCTCTTTCCTTCTTTCTTTTTTTATATTTTTAAGATTTATTTATTTTATATAGGTGAGTATTTTGCCTGCATATATGTATTTGCAACATGGCGCATGCCTGGGACCCACAAAGCCCTTGGATCCCCAGGACCTAGAGTGACAGGTGATTGTGAGTCACAATATGGGTGCTAACCTGGGTCCTCCGTAAGAACAAAAAGTGTTCTTAACGGCAGAGCCAGCTCGCCATCCCTTTAAAAGAACTTTATTTCATGTGCGTGTGCGTGTGCGCGTGCGCGTGCGTGCGTGCGTGCGTGTGTGTGTGTGTGTGTGTTTGAGTGTACACGTGTGCACCATGTATACATGAGCTTGCAGACATCGGTAGAGAGTGTCAGACTCTGGAGTAACGGGCACCTGTGAGCCGCGTGGGTGCTCTGAGCGAACAATGAGCACGTTTAGCTACTGAGAATGTCTGCCACTGTTGCGTATGCCCAGACTCACTGCCGGGATGATGCTGCCTACAGTGGACCAGGCCCGCCACAGCAGTGAGCAATCAAGAAACCGCCCCTACCAGCCGGGCGGTGGTGGCACACGCCTTTAATCCCAGCACTCTGGGAGGAAGAGGCAGGCGGATTTCTGAGTTCGAGGCCAGCCTGGTCTACAGAGTGAGTTCCAGGACAGCCAGGGCTACACAGAGAAACCCTGTCTTGGGAAAACAAAACAAAACAAAACAAAAAAAAAAAGAAAGAAACTTAACTTTATCTGACATTAACAAATCTAAATCTCTTTAATCCCAGCACTCTGGTGGCAGAGAAAGGCAGATCTCTGTGAGTTCAAGGCCAGTCTGGTCTATAGAGTGAGTTCCAGAACAGCCAGGGATACACAGAGAAATCCTGTCTCAAAAAAACAAAACCAAAACAACAACAAAAAAAAAAAAAAAGAAGAAGGAAAAGAAAATGCCCCTACAGATGCGCCTACAGGCCAATCTGATGTTGGTAATTACTCAACTGAAGTTGTCTTCCTAGATGTGTAAAGTTAATGACCAAGATTATCCTTTCCCCGCCCCCCCCCCCACAGGGTTTCTCTGTGTAGCCCTGGCTGTCCTGGAACTCACTCTGTAGACCAGGCTAGCCTCAAACTCAGAAATCTGCCTGCCTCTGCCTCCCAAGTGCTGGGAGTGCTCTCTCTCTCTCTCTCTCTCTCTCCTTCTTCTCTTTCTTCCCCCCTCCCTTTCTCCCTTTCTTTTTGTCCTTTCAAGACTGGGTCTCACTAGGTAGCCCTGGATGTCCTAGAACTCGCTATGTAGAACAGGTTGGCCTCAAACTCACAGAGATCCACCTGCCTCTGCTTTCCAAATGCTGGGATTAAAGGAGTGCTCCACCACCTCGTGGCTGGTTTCTTTTTTCTTGAGGATGTCTCAGTCTCTTTGATATATATTTGTAACCTGATGAAGCAGGAGTGGGAAGAAGAAAGATCTCATCTGTGCCCCTCACATCAGCCAAAGCCTAGTCTATCTTGCTTGTCCGGAGAATGAAATGAGTCGGAAACCACACCACTAGATTCCATTCCTATTGTTACTTCTTGCCGCTTCCTTGGGAATCACGCTGGCTCAGCCCAGCATCTCAGCCCAAGGCCAAGAGACCGCTGAGGCCCCAACATCCTGAACTCATTTGCTCATGCCTGGATGAATTGCTCAGTCCCACAGGCTACGCAAGGCTGGGTCTTTGAGAAATGACCTGGCATCCATACCAGGGCCAGCTGAATCTCCTGAGGCTGAATTCAATTCTGTCCAAATAAAAAATGATTCCTGTTGGCCTCATCCATCCCTGTGGTCTTGTACTACCAGGCTTTTGATGTAACATTTCCTCCAGCAAAGTCGTCAGTTCCCATTGGGAAATGTCCAACTTACTCTTCTGCGTCTGACCCGGGGAGGAAAAAAAGGACTTGAGAGTCAATTGCCTCTGGGAGGTCAAATGCAAAGAAATCCTCTGGCTAGAATTACAGTATACGGGGATCCCCTCCACCCTCCAGGTCAGCTCAGGAAAAGGGGGCTGGGATGGACACCCAGAGGCAAGAGACTGAACGGGTGTGACAGACAGTAACCACAGTGCAGGATCAGTCCTGTGGGACTTGGTCCCCGGACTTTTTTCAAACTTTTAAAAATTTGAACCAGCATCCTCTTTCAGTTAAAGGAGAAGGGAGTCAAAGCTTCAGTTTCACTTGAGCCAGGAATCTCCCATCCCTGCCTTTGCCTGCCTGGGCACACACTCTGCTCTGCTAGTGGACAGTGGTTTGGAGCAAGCAACTCCCAGCCTAGAGAGCGTTAGGTCCCCCAAACACCCCAGAACAAAAGGTCACCACACCATGCCCCACTTTGATGTGTTAATAGGCTCCTTGACCTTTTGTTCCTAGCACACTTTAATTCCTGGCAGAGGTAGGCCAATCTCTGAGTAGGAAGCCTGTTTGGTTTACAAAGAGTTCCAGGACAGCTAGGGCTACAAAGAGACCTGTCTTGAAAATCTAAAACCAAACCATATCAAAGTAGATGCTGGCTGGTTGCTAGGCTCTCCAGCGAGGCATTGCAAGTCCCTGGTTAGAGTCCTGGCTGCTCTCAACCCTCACACCCTGCTTCCCACCCTAAACCTTTCCAGGCCTTGAGTTTCCTTTCCCTTTCCCCTAGCTTCGGATTCCTATCTAACCCAGCCATTTTGGCCTCTCTAGGTTCCTTTCCCTCTCCCCACCCTCTCTTGTTCCCCTTTTCTGTTCCTCTTTACTCCCCCACCCCAGCCTCCTGCGCAGTGGCCTTGACTATTCCTCTGGTTCAGTCTGGAGACTTCCAGATGCCTCTGGCTGGTCTCTCTCAAATCTACAACAAAAACCTTCTCAACCACACCTAGGAGTCATCACTTCGATTGTTTTCATTCAGAGAGAACAAGGGTCCTCTTGTCTACTGACCTGCTTGATCCTTCAGCTCAACCACAGTTCCAAAGTATCTGAAACCAGCCCAACATTATTCTTTCTTTAAATTAAAAACAACAACAACAACAACAACAACAACAACAACAAATGTATGTAGGGGCTGGAGAGATGGCTCAGTGGTTAAGAGCACTGGCTGCTCTCCCAAAGGTACTAAGTTCAAATTCCAGCAACCACATGGTGGCTCACAACCACCCGTAATGAGATCTGATGCCCTCTTCTGGTGTGTCTGAAGACAGCTACAGTGTACTTACATATGATAATAAATAAATCTTTGGGCTGGAGTGAGAGGGACCAGAACAAGCTGGGCCGGAGTGAGAAGAGATCTTGAGTTCAATTCCCATCTGGACAGCTATAGTGTACTCATATACATTAAATAAATAAATAAATAAATCTTTTTTTAAAAAGTGTGTAAATGTGTGAGAGCAGGTATACACAGGACATGGCACATGTGTGTGGGTGGTCATAGGACAACTTTGTGGAGTTAGTTAGTTCTCTCTTTCCCGGGGTTTATATGGGTTCCCAGGGTTTAACGAGTTCTCAGGTCTATTAAACAAGAACTTTACCCACTGACATCTTCCCAAACCCCAACACTTGTCTTGCCCTTTGCCTGCACCTACTTGCACATGATCCCTGGGATCTACCGGCCAGCCCAGCATCCTCTGTGGCCCTGCCTGCTCCTCCTAGTCTTTCCTTTCCAGTGTAGGTTCCACCTACTTCTCTGGCTTCTGTAGGAAAGCCTGCCTGGTCTTCTCCCTTGTCAGCAGTCCCTAAGTCTCTCTTCTTGCAGCTTATTCCTTATCCCCTTGAGACAGGATGTCGATTATGTAGCCTTGGCTGTCCTGGAACTTCTCCGTGTAGACCAGGGTGATCTTGAACCCACAGAGATCTGCCTGCCTTCGTATGCTGACTGCTGGGATTTAAAGGGGGTGCTACAGACAATTCTTTTCTTTGACACTGGTCTCCCTCTTTTCTGGCCTGAGGAGAGGGAGGGAACCTCCCAGTGAATCCTGCAGACCTGTAGCTACAACTGTCCTTCACTGACCCTGAGGCCACCTCTTTGGACTACATTCAGCTCCGGGGATCATGACCTCCTTTTCAGGAAGATCATTCCTAGCATCACCCTAGCTGGCCCTCGGTCCTTGGTGTAGCACGTGTGTCAACCACCTAGTCCTAACAGGCCTTCGTCATTAAGCCAGGCTTCTTGTCTGCAGTTCTTGGCAGGTGCCTGGTTTTGGAATGTACTGGTTCTGGGTGCTGCTCTGGGTTCGTCCCTGGTGCTCATGGGGCTCTTGGCAAGAGTATAAATGGAGGTTCACACCCTAATTTGTAAGCACTTAAAAGCTATAAATTAAGCTGACATGTTATTAGTTAAAATGTATTCCATATGCCTGCCTTGTCAAATACACCTTAGCAATGACAAACTAGAGAAATGTGGGTGAAGCTGTGGGTTTTCAGGCTGAAAGTCAGCAAATGATCAAATATGACTGAATTCAATTTTACATGCTCTGCTTAAGCATTGTATGTGGGCCATATGTGATAAATTATTATTACAGAAAATGCAACACTTTAATTTCATCATAGAAGTCACCATCATTCATGTGACTTATTTTAACCATTCCTTCAAGCCACATTTATATTCATACAAAGTGTCTCCAGATAATTATTTTAAATTTCAACAATGAATTATTTTATATATATCAGCAAATGGCAGTTAACTACTAAACTGTTCAAATCTCTCTTTAATCAAGATTATACTGAAATCTATAGTCTCTCTAGAAATTAGTTTGAGGGTTGGGGATGCCTTTCAGTTGGTAGAGTGTTTGAAGCCATGGCTTCTAGTCTGGGTTCGCACCAAATATGGGCATGTACTGTAATCCCAACACTTGGCAGGTGGAAGCAGGAGGATCAGGAATTCAAAGTCATTCTTGGATGCTGAGTGAACGTGAGGTCACTTTATATGAGACTGTTTTTACAAAGAAAAAAGAAAGAAATCCGTTTGTGGTTATCTGCCTGGAATTTGTTTTTTATTTGTGTTTTACCTTTTAAGACCAGGTCTCACTATGCAATCCTGGCTGACCTGGAGCTTACAGAGATCTGCCTGCTTCTGCCTCCCAAGGGCTGCCGTTAAAGGTGTGTGCCACCATACCTGGCCTACATATGAGTTTTATTCATTGTCATGAAAATGTTTTCCCTCTCTGATTGCCTTATATTTTATTGAAATATCAGTTTGTTTATATATTCTTTTCTTTTGAGACATTTTTGTGTGTGCATTTGCACATGTTTACCCATGAATACATCTTTGTGGGTTCAAGCACACATAGAGGTTAGAGAGCATCGTCAAGTGTTGGTTGTCACTGTCCTCTTTATTTGAGGCAAAGTTTCTTTGTTTTTTGTATGCCAGGCTAGCTATCTCTCAAGCCTCTGGGCTTCCAAAAATTAAGAGAGGACTTAGTAGAGTGCTTGTCTAGCACGCATAAAGGCCTGGGCTTGATCCCCAACTGTGTATGCCTGTAATCCTTGTACTTTTGAAGTGGAGACAGAAGGAATCAGAAGTTTGAGGTCATCCTCGAGCACAGTGCTCAAGGGCAGCCTGGGCTACAGGAGACCCCATTTCAAATAAAGAAAGAAAGCAAAAGGAAGTGAAACAAAGCAAAAGAGCAAAACAAAAACGCAACAACAAGCAGATGAAACCTTTAGATGCTTAGACACAGAACGGAATGAAGTTTGGTGCAAAGACAGAACTAGCATCCTTCTTAAACATACCTATCAGTTTGAAGCTGGAGTCAAAGAGGAGATGGGGGTAATCTTAATTGTTTGCAGAGAGACAGGAAAGCACTATACTCTCAATCAAAAAGTCCAGATAGGCAGGATCCTAAAAACAGAAATGTGCTAGAGGTTGACCAGATGCCCCAAACATTGTGCCTCAGTTCTGCTTCAGGTTTTCCTATTTAATTTGAGGAAATCAGTCCCCAAACCTGTCTATATAACAGGGAAATAGAAGGGAAAGGGAAAATGTATGTGTGTGTGCATGGGTGTTCACGTGTGTGCACATATAAGCAGAGGCAAGAGGACAGTGTCTCCATCTTGTGTTTTGAGATAGTGCCCCTTACTTTACCTGGAACTTACTGATTGGCTTCTCTGGCTGCCAGAAAGCCTAAGAGATCCTCTGGTCTCCTCTTCCCCAGCACTGAGATTACTGCCATCACTTGGCTTTTTATATCGGTGCTGGGAACTCAGGTCTTCATGCTTGCAGAGCCAGCTCTATACCTGGAGTGATCTCTCCAGTCCCTGAAGATCTTTTATATGCAGCTGTTTATGGATTTTAAAACTGATTCTATAGGTATTTGTACTATATGACAGAGATCAGAGTCTCTGTGTGTATAGACAAGTAGGAAAATGGTGCTGATAATCAAGGGAATAAATAGACAATACCAACAGACCCAGCAATGGGGTTGTTATTAGAGTTTGAAGACAGAGCTCTAAATTTTATAAATTAATTAAAATGATAAAAAATAACCATGGGCAAATGGGTGAAAAATAAATACCTTTAAAACAGAATTGGAGGGCTAGAGAGATGGCTCAGCGGTTAAGAGCACTGACTGCTCTTCCAGAGGTCCTGAGTTCAATTCCCAGCAACCACATGGCGGCTCACAACCATCTGTAATGAGATCTGATGCTCTCTTCTGTTATGTCTGAAGACAGGTACAGTGTACTCATATGTATAACATAAATAAATAAATATTTTTTAAAAAAGAGAGAGAGAATTGGAATTCACGAAAGTGAATCAAATAGCCTGAGAACTACTGAGAATTTAATTTTGGTAGGATTCTTTTATAACAGGGTAATGGGCACTAAATAGAATTAACTCTTGTATAATTTATCTTAGTTATATATTATATATGATTTATATCATATATATAATTTATCCTATGTATTGAGGTTAGCAAGAATGAGACTACAGCTCAGTGATAGAGCACTTGCCTAATGTGTGCAAAACCTGTAGTCAATTCCCAATATGAAGAGTGGAAAAAGGAAGGAAGGAAGGAAGGAAGGAAGGAAGGAAGGAAGGAAGGAAGGAAGGAAGGGGAAGGGAAGGGAAGGAGGGAGGAGGGATGGGGAGGGAGGGAAGAAGGGATGAAGGCAGGCAAGCAGGGAGGGAGGGAAAGAGAGAGAGGAAGGAGGGGGAGGGAGAGCAGAAGGAAAGAAGGAATGGAGGGAGGGAGGGAAAGAAAAAGAAAGAACAAATGAATCTAACTTTTCTGGAATGGAGATGCATGTTCACACCCTACCACGTAGGAGCAGAAGCAGGAGTACCAGAAATTTAATGCCATCTTTAGTTTGAGGACGGTGGGAGGCAGGCTGATCCGAGGCTTTCTCCCAGGCCTGATATATGGAGGGGGAATGCAATTGGTTCCTTGTCTAAAGCCATGAACATGCTTGACAAGGCCTTGAAGCTCCCCCAGTAGAGGCATGGGACCAGAGCCTTGGAGGAGCTTCAACTGCAGATCCTGTCACCCTAACTCAACTGCAAAGGCTTATGGGTATCGGTCCTTTGTTACCTTTGTGCAACATCACTTGATTAGCTTCCTACTAACCCCTTCTCATCATACAATAATGTTCTGCCGTTTCTGTCCCCTTTCCCCTGAAAATTGTGTATAAGATGATGGTGTATTTCTTAACAAACTTGCTTGCACGAACCATCACCATGTGCATGATCTTCTGAACTTTCCTAAACTTTTCTGTCTTCTTTATTTCTCATCCCCTGGTTCTTCCTCTCAGGAACCTGTCATAGCAGAACGACCTGCTGGCTCAGATCAGAGGATAGCCTGGGCTACATGAAATACTGTCTCAGAAAAAACAGATTAGGGCTGACCAGATGGCTCAGCGTGTAAAGGAACTTGCTATCAAGCCTGAGGACCTGAGGTTGATTTCTGGGATTCATATAGCAAAAGGAAAGACCTGATTCCTCAAGGTGTCCTCTGATAGCTACACATGTGCTGCAACTTGTGCATGAATAGACATGAGCATGTGCACGCACACACACACACACACACACACAATTTTTAAAATATAATAATAATAGTAATAATAATAATAGTGTATAATGCCAGACGGTGGTGGCGCATGCCTGTAATCCCAGCACTTGGGAGGCAGAGGCAGGTGGATTTCTAAGTTTGAGGCCAGCCTGGTCTACAGAGTGAGTTCCAGGACAGCCAGGGCTACAGAGAGAAACCTACACAGAGAAACCCTGTCTCAAAAAACCACACACACACACACACACACATACACACACACACACACATAGTATAAAACAAATTAACTGACCTCTTTCTGGAGGCAAATATATCAATCAGTAAATATGGATAGTTTATGTTTCATTATAAAAATTAAAAAAAATTTTTTTAGATAGGGTCTCTCTATGTAGTCCTGGCTAGCCTGGAACTGGCTATGTAGACTGTTGAGGTTGGCCTCAAACTCACAGAGATCCTCATGCTTCTGCCTCCCAACTGCTGGGATTAAAGGCGTGCATCACCATCACTGTTTTTTTTTATAAATTTTTATCTGACATATCTGGGAAGAAGGAATCATTAGCATTAAGGACTGGTGGAAACAAACAAGTAAACAAACAAAAAATTAGCCTCTGCATCTAACAGTCTGAGTGGTCAGATACCTTCAGCAGTACTGTAGACCACCAGGGTATCCTGGAGTGCTCGAGAAAAACCAGAGATAAAATAGGCTCCCTTAAAGTTCAATTCAAAGAATAGTCATTGTTTCATAGGTCAGGGGCAAGTCATAGCAAGAAACTAACTGTAAAATCTCAGCTAAGGAAAAAATGAAAAAGTCTATATTCTATTTAATTCAATTTTTTTTGTTTGGGTTGCAAATTCTTCTGGGAAATTAAGTCATGAAAAACAAAAAACCTGGAACACATATAGAAAAGAGTACAGTATCTAGAAGTGAGAGACCTGGGGGAAATCTCAGCCCCACCATGTCTCAACAGAGCTCTTCGCAATGCTCGGCCATCAAGTCCAGGTTTTTTTTACTAGCTTCCGAAGAGAGAACACTCATTAGGCCTCTCAGAGAGCGCTTAGGCAGTAGCCCCAGGAGCTGTGATGGCTCTAATGTTTGAGGGTCAAATGTTCATTGTCCTGAAGATTTTTAAAAACTTCTTTTTAATTTTTAATCTTCTGGAAGATTTGTTTGTTACTACAATGATATAAGAATAAAATGAATAAAAGAATAAATGTATGTATATATATATACATATATATTATTAAGTGAAACAGAGACAAGGGAATGTAACAAAAAGGAGAAACTAATTGTCAGCACAAATATCAGAAGTGGAGATGTTTGAGATTCTGCACTGTAATTTATCTTGTGCATTGTGAATTTTAACTAAAACAAAAGACTGTGCTAAAAAAAAAAAGTTCCTCAAGCCAATTCAGGGGAGTAGCCATTCTGAAAAGCCTGTTGTCAACACAAGATGAGACAGGTTTAAGCAACAGGGCCACCAGCTTACATTCTTCCCTAACAGGCATGTCCAGAAGATGTTTTTAAGCTGGGCGGTGGTGGCACACGCCTGTAATCCCAGCACTCTGGGAAGAAGAGGCAGGCAGATTTCTGAGTTTGAGGACAGCCTGGTCTACAGAGTGAGTTCCAGGACAGCCAAGGCTACACAGAGAAACCCTGTCTCGGGGAAAAAAAAAAAAAACAAATCCAAAAAAAAAAGTATGTTTGTGCATGTTCATGTGTGTGTGTGTGTGTATGTGCTGGAAAGACAACTCCTTCATTTCAGTACCTTGTAATCGCAAGATCCTGAGTAAGACTGTCAGAACCCATGTCAAGAAAGCCAGGTTTGGTGAGGCATGCTTGTAATCCCAGAACTGGGGAGGTGGAAACAGACAGACTTCTAGGGCTTGATGGCCACCAGCCTGGCCTACTTGGCATGTTCTAAGTCACGGATACACTGTGTCAACAAAAGAGTCAATGGTTCCTGAGGAAAGTTGTTTTAGGTTGTCCTCTGGATTCTACATGTGTGTGCACACACGTGCATTACTTCTTCTACCCTTCCGGCCTCCCTCAGCACAACCCCTGTCCCCATGCTCTATCTCCATGCTCCCTTATGGCTGTGACTCTGACTAGCTATGACTGGCAAGAGCTGAAGCTTCCAAACATAGCCTAAAGGTCTTTTTGCTTAGTCTGAATAGCAAGTTCTAGGACAGCCAGGACTTCAGAAAGACCCCATCTCAAAACAACAACAACAAACAACAAGAATAAGAACAAGAACAAGAAATACCAACTTGTGTCAGGCATGGTGAGTCCCACCTTTAATCCCAGCTTTTGGGAAGCAAAAACAGGCAGATACCTGAGTTTGAGGTCAGCCTGATCTACACAGTAAGTTCCAAGTCAGCCAGAGCTGAACAGAGAAACTTACCATTTTTTGAGCTCATCCTGCCCTCATTTACATTGGTATTTTGTGTTTTGTGTCCATACTGTTGTGAAATTGTGGCCTCATCAAATACAATATAGAGGCTTTAAAAGTCTGGAGCTACTACGGGAGTTTCCTCCTTCTGCTTCCTCTTCTCAGAGAGAAGGACCGACCATTCAGGGACCTTGTCTCTAGTTAGTTTAAAACTGAAATGTGGCATGCAAGAGTTAATAATCAGACTGACTTGGGATTAAGGAAATAAAAAGATTCTGAAGAGACATTTTAAAATCCAATCAGCAGGGTTGGAGAGATGGCTGGGTGGTTAAGAGCACTGGGTGCTCTTCCAGACGTCCTGAGTTCAATTCTCAGCAACCACATGGTTGCTCACAACCATCTGTAATGGGATCCAATGCCTTCTTCTTGTGTGTCTGAAGACAGAGTACTCATATACATAAAATAAGTAAATCTTAAAAAAGAATCCAGTAGGCATAAAACTTACTTACTAGTGAAAGGATAGAAAATAATACAGCCTAACTCTAATGACCCCAAGAAATCAGGAGTTTAAAATACTATCTCGTTTTGTTAGAAACTAGGTAAAAGGTCACATTCCAGAGCCCACCCTTTGTTTAGACCTAGCAGAAAGGCCTTGAATAGGTGATCCTGGCCCCATAGGGTGACTGGAAATGGGCTAAGCTTATCTTCTGTAAACTTACGCCATTACCCCTAAGCAGGAGTTCACGCAGCTGTAGACATTATAGGAAACTAATTGGTCCACTGAGCGCGGGCTCCAATAATTTAAACTGATTGGCCTAAAAACTATGGAGTGGTACAAATCAATTGGCTCGCATTTCGTGGGCTCTCCATGCTAAGAAATGATTGGTTTGTGATTCGAGGGCTCTGTCGTAAACTTATAAAAGCTGTCGCAATTCGGCACTCGGGGTCCATAGTCCTCTAACCCTGCATGGTGCACAGCTATGGAACCCAGAATTCTGGAAATAAAGAAATCCTCATGCTATTGCATGGAGGCCATTTCTCGCGAGTGATTTGGGTGTCGCCTTCCGGGATGTGGGGTGCTGGGGCGCCCTCAGTTTTTGGGGCACTAATTACACTAGTAAAAGTAATAAAAACTTTTGAGAAACTAGAACTTGATTAGGTATGGTTGTGGGCCTCTTCCACTATTCCAGCATGGCGGGTTTAGATGGAAGGAGATAATAGCCCACGGGTTTTGAGCTTTACTGTAGAAGAGTAGAGTGGGAGAGGGGAGGTAGAGAGGTAGAAGCCAGCCATGGCCACGTGGAAAGAGGGGTGAGGGAATGGGTAGAGAGGGGGAGCAGGGGACAAGAGACAGAAGAGAGAGTAAGAGAAAGAGAGGAGGGGCTGTTGCCAGGTAACTGTGGGGTGGGGCAAACCTTGCTATAGGCAGGTGACTGTGGGGGTGGAGTCCAGCCAGAATACTAGGGGTCTGGGGCGTGGCCCTACCTGACTCCAAAATTATGGAGTTGGGGGCCTTGTGGTGTCAGCCTAGTGTCTGGGAGCAAACAGGCTTTCATCCCTTGTGGAGTAAGTCCACTGGGTCGCTGGGGTTTAAACCTAGGTCAACCAGAACATAGACTGCCTTTCATGGTCCGACATATGGTGACAGAAGCTGTCTATAATATTGTACTCAGAAGCCAGAGGTAGAAGATTCATTGTAAGTTCAAGGCCCGTCTGTTCTACATAGTGAACTGTGAGCAGATGGAGGTCTACATAGTGAGAGCCTTTCTCAAAACAACCACACAACAACAGCCACATCATCATCAACAACAACAACAAAATCAATACATAACAAAATGCAACATACAGGCCTTTTGTCCTTTGGTCCTACTTTACATATCAAAGTGCCCCCAAATTATTTGCTACACTGAGATGGAAATGACCTCCAATGGTCCCTTGTGACTTCACAAGAGCTTCTCATCAGTGTTGAGGGCGTGGCTCTCCTCATCCTCCCACAGCATGCTGACCCAGAAGCCACCTGGAGGGATAGAAAAGGGGACCCGACCCCATTCTAAGATTATTCTGGAAATGTATTCTGCTTTAGCTCATGAATGATTTTTTTTCCTCCTTAGGTTTGCCCATGAAAAATTCTGCCCCAAAGCACGGAGGACATGACTCACTATGAGAATATCTGCAGTCACCTGTGGGGGGAGGCAGGGGTCGGGGGTGGGGTGGGGTGGGGTCGGGGTGCTGAGGAACCTGGAGTGAGGACAGAAGGAGCAGACTGAGTGTGCACCCGTCTAACATGGGTGTGGCCGAGCCAAGGATCAAGGTCTTAGCTAGCAAGGCCTTCCTCTTGTTCAAGTAGGAAAATTAGGAGTGTCTGCAAAAACTAGCAACAACAGACACGCCCTTGTTCACAGCCTGAGACTGAGCCCTACCAAGACTTGCCAACCCTTCTTTCTGTGCTGTGAACAAAAAAGGTGCTAAGGTTCTATTAGGTTATCACTGGAATAGCTGAGGCTCCATCAGAATGTGCACAGCCTGTCTGACCCCAGCTTTTCCGTATATCCATACTTGTGTTCGTCTGTCTGTCTTATCTTCGTTCTTCAGAGCACCTAGTCAGGTTTCTAGGACCAAGCTGTGTGGGGTGGGATGAAGATATACTTTCAGTCTGTAACAAAACTTTCTCTAAATTTAGAGAGAGAGAGATAGGAGAGAGAGAGAGAGAGAGAGAGAGAGAGAGAGAGAGAGAGAGAGAGAGAGAGAGAGAGAGAGACAGGCATAGACAGACACACAGAGAGATGAGAAGAGCAGCAGCGGTGGCAGCGGCAGCAGGATGTGGCAGTTCAAGCCTCCAATCTTGGCAACTGAGGGGCTGAAGCAGGAGGATTGATAGTTTGAAGCCAGTGTGGGTAATGCTGCAAATTCTATTTCAAAGAAATCAAAATCAAATAAAAATGCATATTGTAATCTCTCAATAAGCATGGGAATAATTATAGAAGAACACAGGACAAAGAGCTAGAGGTACAAAAAGCAAGACTACCCGGTTAATCCAAGTGTCACCAAGCAATAGACATAAAGGCTGAGCGTGGTGGGGCACACCTTTGATCCCCACACTTGGGAGGAGCAGATTGATCTCTGTGACTCTGAGGCTAACCCCGTCTGCTAGTGAGTTCCAGGTCAGCCATGGCTATGTAGTGAGGCTTTGTATTGTCTAAAAAGGGGTGGGGTGGGGTAGGAGGAAGAGTAATAAATAAGAGAATAGAAGGCAAAAGAAAGGGGGGCTGGCGGGATGGTCACCGGCTAAGGGCAGCTGCTGCTCTGGTAAAGGTAAGCTCAGGTCCCAGCACCTACACGGTGGCTCACAACCATCCATAACTCCAGTTCCTGGGCCCTTGTCCCTCGTCTAGCTCCTGACTCCATGAAGTACATTTGCATACATTCAGGCTAAATACTCAAACATATAAAATAAAAATAAATAAATATTTTAAAAATCCAAACAGTAAGATGGTAGGTTTAAGCCAAAATAGTTATCAGCATTTAGAGCAAGATAAATGAACCAACTGCTCTAAAGAGATAATATTAGGGTTTGGTTAGGTGGCTCAATGGGTAGAGGATCTTGTCACCAAACCTATGACCTGAGTTTGATACTTGGAGTCTATATGGTGGAAGGAGAGAACTGACTCATACAAGCTCTTTGTCTTCCGTATGAGCACTGTTGCATGTGCAAAATCTCTCTGTCTCTGTCTCTGTCTCTGTTTCTCTCTCTCTCTCTCTCTCTCTCTCTCTTTCACACACACACACAATAAATAAATAATTTTTTTTAAATTAAAGAAAGAGGAGGCTAGAGAAATGGCTTAGAGGTTAAGAGCACTAACTGCTCTTCCAGGGGGACCTGGGTTAGGTTCCAAGAATCCACATGGCAGCTCACAACCATCTGTAAGTCCAGTGCCAAGGGATCTGATGCCCACTTCTGGCCTCTACGAGCACCAGGAATACACATAGTGTACAGACTTACATGCTGGCAAAATACTCATACACATAAAAATAAATAAATCTTTAAAAAATATTTTTTCTTGTTTTATGCCTATGAGTGTTTTGCCTGCATGTACCATATATGCATGCCTGGTGCCCACAGAAGCCAGAAGAGGGCATTGGTTTCCCTGGAATTGGAGTTATAGACAGTTGTGAGCCACTATGTGGTGCTGGGAATTGAACCCTCTGGAAGAGCAGCCAGTGCTCATAACCACTCAGCCCTAACACACACACACACACACACACACACACACACACACACACACACACACATAATTAAGCAAAGGTATAACATCCATCTGATCAAATTAAAAAAACAATTACTTGCATTTTATTCAACAACTACTATATACCTTTTAACAATAACTTTGAATAAAATTGAGTCATAATTCTGCAACTAAAACATGCTCATTGGATAACTAGATTTAAAAATAAAATGCAACTGTTCACTGCCTGCAAGAAACTCACCTCACCAGAAAAGACACAGAGACAGCAAGGAAATGGAAAAGCACAGTCCATAGAATCAGAATCTGAATGGAAGCAAGAGGAGCTGTGTTTGTATCAAACCAAATAGGTTCAAGCCAAAATTACCCAGGAGAAACAAAGAAGGTCACTATGTATTGATAGAGAACAGTTCATCAAGAAGATAAAGCAAGTATAAATACATACACAGTGCTGCTACACTCGATGTCAAAAATTAAACGCTGCAAGGACATAAAGAGAGAGACAAGTCCAATACAGTACTGGAGAGGGGGACTGCAGTACTCCACTTTAATCAACAGACATCATCCAGAAAATAAAACCAACAAAGAAGCAGCAGAGTGAGCTACACTGTAGATCAGAGGGACACAATGGACAGCCTCAGAATATTCCATCCTTTGTTAGCTCTCCCCAGATTCCATGTATGAGAATTACATGTGACATGTGCCTTCCTGGGTCTGGCCTACTTCACTTAACATGGGGATCTGAAAGTTGCCTTGCAAATATGGTGATCTATTATATAATTATATAATTATATATAAAATATAATTATATGATATGGGGATCTATTGCCTTCAAATCACATACTAAATTTAAAATTAAGATTTAGTTAGTTAGTTACTGTGTGTGTGTGTGTGTGTGTGTATGTGTGTGTATTTACTCTCACACACATATGATGTCACCATGTTTAGGAAGGAGTTAAACTTTCAGAAGTAAGTCCTCACTACCTTGTTGGTCCCAGAACTCACACTCACATGGGCGGGCCACAGGCATTTGAGACAGTGCCTCATCCAAATCCACTATGCTGCCAAGGCTGGCCTTGAACTCATGACCTTGTCTTCAGCTGGGATTGTAGGCATGTGCCACAATCTAGAGTTGTGTGTACACATATGCACAGACAGTTTAATTGAAATTTTAAAGTTATCTTTAAGAACTGCTTTTAGGTGGCCGGGCGGTGGTGGCTCACGCCTGTAATCCCAGCACTCTGGGAGGCAGAGGCAGGTGGATTACTGAGTCTGAGGCCAGCCTGGTCTAAAGAGTGAGCTCCAGGACAGCCAAGGATACACAGAGAAACCCTGTCTCGAAAAAACCAAATCCAAAAAGAACTACTTTTAGGTAATATAAATGTAACAGAAAGGTATGCTTAGGCAGTAATTAGGGTTCAGTTCTTTCTGGTCTTTCTGAGAGAAGTTAGGTGAACTCTCCTTCTGTTGGATCCATTTATATTTAGGGACATATCCAGGGCTTGAAGGACTCTAAGGAGAAGGTCTGACTCTTCTTTAGGCATAGATAGATATTTTCAGATCAATCAGGGTAATGACACAGAAGGATTCCAGAAACTGCTGAGGAGAACTCAGCTATGCCTGAAAGGAGCGGGACCAACTCTACCAATAGTTTCCAGACAACTGATTCTGGGTATAAAACACAGTGATGAACCTGAAGCACTAACTCCAGTCTCACTCCTGCTGGCAGGTGTGTAGCCCAAGACTTATCTGGGTTTATGATTCTGCACCGGAAGAGTTAAATGATGGGTCTCAAAACATCATGGGGAGAGGGAGGTGTCTGTCAGCCTTGCTATGACTCCTTTCATCCATTACACAGCTATCAAGAGTCACTCTCTCACTTCCAAGGACTTTCTGCGGTGAAGTGTCCAAGTTCTGTGGCCTTCAGGCTATAGCTGAATTGCAGCTCCACCAGTGTGAAGCGCAGTTCCTGCTTTGCTGGTTCCTGGTGGTAGCACAGATGATAGCATCAGCAGGAACGGACTTTCGGCAGGAGGATGACTCTTTGGAATCATTAGGGCCTGAGGTTATGGAGTTCCTGCCTGGATGTCCATGGCATTGAGCAAAAGAACAATATAACTAACGGCTCAAGCAATTTTACTCTGGGACCTCTCCAACTGAGCATAGCACAGAAAAAGTGTTCTTTCCATTTCACAAGAGATAACTTTAATCTCGGGCATCAAACCAAAGTAGCAGCGTTTCAGTTCCACTAACAATGGCACATGGCAGCGATGGGAAGTCAGCTGCCAGGGCTGGCCAGTTTCTCTTCCCTGAGCTATTGAGTCCTGAGCCTGCACATTGCTGGCTCAGCTAACAGTGGCCTAAACACTCCACATTTTTTTCTTGCTTGCGAAATTCAGTGTCTTAAGTTCCTGAGATTTAGCTGTATTGAAGTGGATGCAAATTGTCTTAATTAACCAGAGGCATCTGAGGTTCCTGGTTATGTTTCTGGTTAGCTTTGAGAGATGTCATAAAACATTTCTCAGGGTGAAGCTGGGCATAACAGTGCACAGCTCTAATCCTAATGTTTGAAAAGTGGAGTCAGGAGGATAGGAAGCTTAAGGCCGTTGTTAGCTGTATATCAAGTTTAAGGATAGCCTGGGCTACAGGAGTGCCTCCCCCAAACAACAATAAAATCCCATCTCAATCACCCACAAAAGAAGAAAACTGAAGGTCCAGGATGCAGAAAGTATTGAGAAACAGGCCAAGCATGTTAGGACAGAGCTGTAATTTCACAGCTAGGGAGGTTGAGGCAGGAGGATCTTTGCAAGTTTGAGGCCAGCCTAGGTTACATATTGAGAACCCGACTAAGATGAAAACTAAGCAAAACAAGACAAACAGTATAGAAGCAAGTAAAAGCTAAAAGAAAAGAAAAGAAAAGAATAGACGGGCAGTGGCGGCGCACGCCTGTAATCCCAGCACTTGGGAGGCAGAGGCGGGCAGATTTCTGAGTTCGAGGCCAGCCTGGTCTACAGAGTGAGTGCCAGGACAGCCAGGACTACACAGAGAAACCCTGTCTTGAAAAAAGCCAACAACAACAACAGAAAGAAAAAAAGAAAGAAGGAAAGAAGGAAAGAAGGAAAGAAAAGAAAATGGAGACTCAGTGGATAAATATAAATAAAACTTGCTGTGTAAAACAATAAATCAGGTGGCTTTTTCCAAGGAAAAATTAAAACAAATCACAACTGTGTATGTACACACACACACACACACACACACACACACACCCTTCTATTGCCCTCTGGATTCCAGTACTGCTTTATTAAGCCAGTTTTCTGTTTTTCTTTTTTCTTTTTTCAGTTTTCTGTTTTTCAAGTTCTTCTTCCACTTCCTCTTCTTCTACACAGGTATCACTGTGTAGCCCTGGCTCGGTTTTCATTATATAAGACCAGGCTGGCCTCAGACTCACAGAGCTCTGCCTGTGTCTGCCTCCAGAGCGCTGGGATTGAAGGCTGAAGCCCCATGCCTGACCTCCATTCTTGAAAGAGCTGTCTGTTCTCTAGTTTGACTTTTGTTTGTTTTTGTGACAGAAGATGGAACCCAGGGCACCATGCTCTGGGGTAAGCTTGTTAGCTGTTCTCTGTGGTCCCTCTGGATAACTTTTTTTTCTTTCACTGTGCAACCCTGACTGGCCCAGAATTTTATATGTAGACAATCTGTGTTCACCTCAAACTCACAGAGATCCACTTGCCTCTGCCTCCCAAGCACTGGGGTTAAAATTAAAGGCTTGTGCCACTGGATATGGTTTTTTTTTTGTTTTTAAAAAAGCTTTAGTTATTTTATTTATCTCATGTGCATGTACATATTTGTTGGTGCCATCAGGGACCAGAGAAGGACATTGAATCATCTGAAACTATAATTATAGTCAGTTATGAGGTGCGTTACATAAGTGTTGGAATTTGAACTCATACTCTGGAAGAGCATCAAGTGCTCTTAAATGATGAGCTGATGGGGCTGGGGAGATGGCTTAGCAGTTAAGAGCACTGACTGAAGGTCCTGAGTTCAAATCCCAGTAACCACACGGTGGCTCACAACCATCCATACTGAGATCTGATGCCCTCTTCTGGTGAAAAAACAAAACAAAACAAATCAAATCAAAGCAAAACAAAACAAAAGAAAACAAACAAACAAAAAAGCCCCTGATGAGCTGTCTCTCCAACCTATAGAGACTGTTTAAAAAAAGATTTATTTATTATTATATATAAGTACACTGTAGCTACCTTTAGACACTCCAGAAGAGGGTCTTGGATCTCATTATAGATGATTGTGAGCCACCATGTCGTTGCTGGACTTTGAACTCAGAACTTTGGAAGAGCAGTCAATGCTCTTAACTCTGAGCCATCTCACCAGCCCCTCCTACAGAGACTCTTTTTCTTTTCTTTTCTTTTCTTTTTTCTTTTTTTTTCTTTTCTTTTCTTTTCTTTTCCTTTCCTTTCCTTTCCTTTCTTTTTCTTTTCTTTTCTTTTCTTTTTTTTTTTGAGACAGGGTTTCTCTGTGTAGCCCTGGCTGTCCTGGAACTCACACTGTAGACTAGGCTGGCCTCGAACTCAGAAATCCACCTGCCTCTGCCTCACAAGTGCTGGGATTACAGGCGTAAGCCACCACCGCCCGGCCTTTTTTTTTTTTTTTTTCCTACAGAGACTCTTAAGTGCTTGTTTTTATTTTTGACTTTGTAGTCTTGTTATAATGTTGAAGCACAGACACACATTAATAATAATAGTAGTAGTAATAATTTTAAAAATTAAATAAATAATTGCTCTAATTTATACCTTTACTAGAAATCTATACAAAATCCAGTTGATTCACACTGTCTAACACTTAGAATTGACAGAACCAAAAAAGGTTTGCCAGTCTAGGGCTGGAAACAAAGCTTGGCAGTTAAGAGTGTTCTCTCAGCCGGGCAGTGGTGGCGCATGCCTGTAATCCCAGCACTTGGGAGGCAGAGGCAGGCGGATTTCTGAGTTTGAGGCCAGCCTGGTCTACAGAGTGAGTTCCAGGTCAGCCAGGGCTACACAGAGAAACCTCGTCTCTAAAACAACAACAACAACCACAAAAAAAAGAGTGTTCTCTCCTTTTCTAGAGGATCAGAATTCAGTTCTCTGCAGCTCACAACTACCTGTAAATCCACCTCCAGGGATCAGATGCCCTCTTCTGGCCTCTGCAGGCACTGCACACGTTGCACGAACACAGATATACATGCACACACATAAATACAGCTCACATCTTTAAAATTGCATCACTCCAGTAGGTATACAAGGTACTCATGCTCTGCTCTTCATGGGCATGTGTCACAAACAAACAAACAAACAAACAAACAAAACCCCAAACTGCTTACAGTTCTACAATGTGCTGGCTAGATTTATATCAATGTGCCACAGGCTAAAGTCATTTTAGAAGAAGGAACCTCAATTGAGAAAATGCCACCATCAGTTGGCCTGTGGTACATTTTTTTTGAGTGGTGATTGATGTGGGTGGGTCCAGCTCACTGTTAGCAGATGCTACCTCTTGGCAGGTGGTCCTGGCTTCTAGTAGAAAACAGTGTAAACAAGCCACAAGGAGTAAGCCAGACAGCAGCACCCATCCATGGCCTTTGCATCAGCTCCTGCCTCCAGGGCCCTGCCCTGTTTGACTTCCTGCCTTGACTTATCTTAATGATGGGCTGTGATGTAGAACTGTGAGCTGAAAATATCCACCCCCCCATCTCCCCTGCTGCTTTCAGTCAGGGTGTTTTTACCACAGCAATAGAAACCCTAACGAAGGCAGATGGTTCATGTTATATGCCAACTTAACTGGGCTGCAGAGTGCCCAAATACTCAGTTGGCTAGTGTTTCTGGGTATGTCTAGAGAGCGTTTCTTATGAGGTTACCATTTAGATTGAGGATCAGAAGCTTGCCCTCCTCACGCAGATGGTCTTGCTAGTCTATGTAAGATCGGGCTATGCTCTGTGTATGCTATGCTGAATTGTAGAGAACAGTGAACAGCTTTTTGGTGTGCCTTGTACCGACTGTTTACAAAGCATCAATTTGCTGCAATGTAGGGATGAACACTGAGGCAAAGACTCCATCTCTCTGTGCAGTTAAGCCCAGAGCATTTGCCCAGCACAATCTATAAGGCACAGGCTGATGCACAATGTATCTATGCAAATAAAATACCACCATCTACAAAGTTACCAGATCAAACTAGGAACACGTAGTGATTTGAATATGCTTGGCCCAGGCAATGGCACTATTTGGAGGTAATACCTTACTGGAGTAGGTGTGGCCTTGTTGGAGGAAATGTGTCATTGTGGGCATGGGCTTTAACACCCTCTTCCTAGCAGCCTGGAAGTCAGTCTTCTTTTTGCCTTTGGATGATGATGTAGAACTCTCAGCTCCTCCAGCCCCTCAACTTCCTAGATTCTGCCATGTTTCTTGCTATGATGATAATGGATTAAACCTCTGAAATTGTAAGCCAGCCCCAATTAAATGTTTGCCTTTATAAGAATTTCCTTGGTCATAGTGTCTCATCATGCAATAAAATCCAATCTAAGACACACAGGTACACAGGCATGTAAAAACCATATCAGAAAAATCAGGCCTGTGAACTTACCAAACACCCTAGACCAATGATTGATTTTTATATAAAAGGAGACACCCAACTCCTCTAATGTATACACACCTAGTACTGGGGAAGACTCCAGTCTGTCCTCCAACCTCCACCTCATTCCCATAGTACTTAGCATGCACCCTTTTGACACAGCCCGTTTAAATTGCTGTTCATCAGAATTTGACTGAGTGCCTTGAGCCAACTCTGTGCTTGGAACCAGCTTGGGGGCTGAAACTCTGTGGCTGGGCTCCTTACGTGAACATCTCATGTAACCACCTGTGCTCACTCTGCCCCTAAATCAGCTCTTGTTCCAGATAGCTCTCTTTGAACCCAGTGAACTCTTCAACCCCCTCCAACCACTTTTCTTTGGTTTTGTGAGTCAGAGTTTCTTTGTGCAGTCCCAGCTGTCCTGGAACTCGCTCTTGTAGACCAAACTGGCTTCAAACTCAGAGATCCACTTGCCTCTGCTTTCCAGTGCTGGGAATAAAGACATACAATCCGTGATGTGATGTGTTATGGTGTGTGTTTGTGTGTTTGAATGAACTGTAATGTGTAACTTGAAAGTTAATGTTAAGTATTAAGGTCTGGGGACAGCAAAGGGCTTAGTGGGTAGGTAGGCCTGCTTGCCCCACAGTCAGATGACTGAGTTCAGTTCCTAGGACTGACGTGGTAGAAGAAAACCCACTCTCACAAGTAGTCTATGACAAGTGCATCCACACATCTTTGCACATACAAATAAATAAAAACACATAAATACAGAAATATAATTTTATAAAAATTAAAAACTTAAAGTTGGAATGGAAGAAGCTGTGAAGACCAATGGCCACAGCTATCAAGTGAAACCTGTAGTACGTGGTGTATTGGGGCCAGTGAAATCTCATTTTCTATTATTCAGTGAATTCTGATATTGTAGGAAGAGACAAGCTTGTCTACCCTTTTCTGATGTCGCTTTCTCATGACAGTAAGAAAGAATTCTTTTTCTCTGCCTGACTGCATTGTGGTAGGGACCTTGTCTCTTGATTTGGGTCTCCGAATGGAACGAGGTCATCATCTCTCCTGAGCCTCCCTCTCGCCTAGCACAGACTCTCAGACTTCAAAGCTTCCATAACCACGGGAGCCGACCACTTATAATAAATCTATCTTATTTCTCTTCCTCTCCTGGACTGTTTCTCTACAAAACCCAGATTAATGTAACTTCTATTAATAACTTTATACTTGTCCTTTAATTAATTAATCCAATCTGAGTGGAGTTGAGTTGCACGTGGTGTGTGTGAAGTCGCGATTCAATTAATTTTTTTTTCCAAATCAGTGGTCAATTTTCCCCTTTCCCATCTTATCTGCTACACCCTGCCAATCCAGTTTCCATATGTAAATCTGCTTATGATCTCTATTTTATTGTAGTAAGCTTCTTGCCTCTCTAAGCCTGCACAGATCACATGACCTCTTAAAAAAGATTCTTTATTTTCATTTATGTGTATGAAGAGTCTCTTGTGCGGATTTGTGTCTGTGGATGCAGTGCCAATAGAGACCAGAAGGGGGCATCAGATCTCTCGGAGCTGCAGTTACAAGTGGTTGTGAGGCCCTGGAGACAGATGCTGGAACTGAAAGTAAGCCCTCTGGTCCATCATCTCTCTAGCCCCATATACAAGTTCTTGATGCTGTATGCTCTTCCTAAGTTCTGATGTGTGATAGGGAACAGTGTATCTCTCTGATCTTCCTCATAAGTGTTTAGAGTAATTAATGGGATCTCTCAGCCTCCATTTTGAAGCTTTTAAGACCACTTCAAGTGGATGGCACCCTGGACCACTGGGGAACCATGCTTGCTCTGTCAAGACCTCCTGCAAAATGAGTTGAAACACTTTTTTATTTTATAGCGCAAGGAAAGCTCCAAATATCTTGGAGTTTGTGGAGGACTCAGAAACAGATTTAAAGAGGTCACCTTTACAAACAAACAAGTAAGCCTGGAATAGTGGTACAGACCTTTAATCCCAGCACTCGGGAGGCAGAGTCAAGCAGATCTCTGTGAATTGGAGCCAAGCCTGGTCTGCAGAGTAAATTCCTGAGCAGTTGGAGCTCTGTTATACAGAGAAATCTGCCTCAAAAAACCAACCCAACCCAACCCAACCCAACCAACCCAACCCAACCCAACCCAACCCAATCCAACCCAACCCAAACCAACCCAACCCAACCCAACCCAACCCAATCCAAGCCAACCCAAACCAACCCAAACCAACCC
Organism: Apodemus sylvaticus; assembly: GCF_947179515.1. Taxonomy (NCBI): domain Eukaryota; kingdom Metazoa; phylum Chordata; class Mammalia; order Rodentia; family Muridae; genus Apodemus; species Apodemus sylvaticus. The sequence continues at coordinate 140,850,994 of NC_067474.1, forward strand.
AAACCAAACCAACCCAACCCAAACAAACAAAGAGGCCACCTTTGGTCCTCACTGGGAAAAGAGCACATAAGTCAACTTGAAGGGGAGACTAAGGACACTCTGTCTCCGCTGTGAGTATGGTGATCAGTTCTTGGGGCAGCTACCCACCCCAGCTTGCTCATTGTGTCATATGTCAGGGACAGCAAGTAAGGAAATGAAACAGACATGAAGAGTCTGGGGAAATAATGATCTTTGTTTTAGAGATTTACAGAATTGAAGAATATCTCAGGCCTGGGTCTTTAGGATCAGAGGTGCATCTTCTAAACCACTCCCCCTACCAGGGAACTCATCAGCCTGTCAGCCAGTGGCTACTCCTTAAGTCCCTGAATAGACCACTCTTAAGATGCATGGTGGTGGCTCACACCTTTAATCCCAGCTCGTGGGAAGAGGAGGCAGGCAGATCTCTGAGTTTGAGGCCAGCCTGGTCTACATAGTGAGCTCCAGGACAGCCAGGGCTATACAGAGAAACCCTGCCTCAAAAACCAAAACCCAACCCAACCCAACCCAACCCAACCCAACCCAACCCAACCCAACTCAACCCAAACCAAACCAAACACAGCACTCTTAAGTCAGCTCCCTGCAAGATTGACACCATGACAAAAAGTCCATCTTCTCATCTAGCTGCCTTTGTTAGTTAGCCTGCCCTGCTTGCCCTAGTACTCTGTATCTCAATTTAATTGGCCTGTTTGTGAATCAGCAGCTGGATTTCCACCCAGTGTCTGAAGATAGTTGCAACGAACTGAAATATACCAAAGAGGGGACTGTAGAGACAACTCCGTGGTTAAGAGTGCTTGCTGTTGTTGCTGAAATTTGTTGTTGCAGAATTTAGTTCCTGGCACCCACATTGGGCAGCTTATAAATGCCTGTAATTTCCAGTTCAAGGAGATGCAGTGCCCTCTTCTGACCTGAAGGGAACCACACTCACATATCCACATATAATAAAACTAAGATAAAACAAATATAAAAAAATTAGCCGGGTGGTGGTGGCACACGCCTGTAATCCCAGCACTCTGGGAGGCAGAGGCAGGCGGATTTCTGAGTTTGAGGCCAGCCTGGTCTACAGAGTGAGTTCCAGGACAGTCAGGGCTATACAGAGAAACCCTGTCTTGAAAAAACCAAATCCAAAAAACCAAAAAAAAAAAAAAAAAAAAAATTAAATACATTAAAAATTTTTTTAAGACGGTGGAGGGCACTGGTGGGATGGGTCAGTGGTTGTAGCACTGACTGCTCTTGCAGAGGCCTGGAGACTGCTCCAGCACCCATGTTGGGCGACTTACAACTTCCTGTGACTCTGTATCTTGGTTACTTTTCTAGTGTTGTAAAGAGACACTGTGACCAAGGCAAGTTATGGGAGAAAGAGCTTATCAGGCTTCATGTTCCAGAGGACCATCATGATAGAAAGCATGGCAGCAGACAGGCAGACAGGCAGACAGACAGACAGGCTGCCACCCCCCAGTGACACACCTCCTCCAACTGAGCCACACCTAACTCTTTTTGAACAGTTTTCCCGACTGGGGCCAAGCATTCTAATTTATGAGCCGGTGGAGGCCATTCTCACTCAAACCACCACACTCCTGCTCTGGGGGACCCAGCGCCCTTGTCTGGTTTCCCTTGTGCACGCGTGCATGCACACACACACACACACACACACACACACATGCAATAAAAGCAGAAACAAGTCCTTAAAAATAACAAGATAATTCCACCATAAAATACTTCTCAGTAAACTCCATGGCATAAAGAATGTTGTGGATCCAGCTGGCTGAATGGATGCAGATGCTTTCTACCAAGGGTAATGGCCATATTTCAATTCCTAGGACTAATAAGATAGATAGAAAAACTGATTAAAAAATAACAAGATAAAATAAAACAAAATGTTCATTATGATCTGTTTATCAGCCTTCATCAGTCACCTTTGGTACACACTAGTGACCCAAAATATTTTATTTTGACTTTTTTTTTTTTTTTTTGAGATGAGACGGCCCTGGAAGAGTGTCTTGGAACTCACTCTATAGACCAGGCTGGCACAGAGATCCATTTGCCTCTGACTCCCAAGTGCTGGGATCAAAAGCATATGCCACCACCACCACCACCACCACGCTGGTATTTTATTGTTTAAGCTAATATATATATATATATATCAAAATACATGTTAAATGTTTTTAACATTTTGACTATTGATTCATTGGAAATTAGGTTTGCTTACATTGCTTAGGCTAGCTATCATCTGCTGGACTCAGTGGATCCTCCTGCCTCAGGTCCCTAAGTAGCTCTGGCTCTAGCTTCCCTTTGATATGCCTGGATTATTAATTTTTTGTAAATATTATTCTTTATATGTATGTGTGTGCTTGTACGTGCTAGTCAAAAACTCTACCAACTGAGCCACATGTAATCGGGACTATAGACGCTATAGACGACCCTATGGACTCAGAGTCTGCATCTGTGAGGAGCTCCCAGGGTACATTAATGGGGGTGGTGCCTGTCTCTGGACAACACTGTTTTTTTTTTTTAAAATAAAACTTCATTCTTTGTTTCATGTATATGAATATGAGTCTCTTGCTTCCAATATCTGCATATACACGTCTGTCATGCATGCCTGGGGCCCAGAGAGATCAAAAGAGGGTGTCAGATGGCCGGAACTGGAATTATAAATGGTTGTGAACCACCATGTATATGGGGTGGGGAGGTGAGAACCAAATCAGGGTCCTCTGCAAGAGCAACAAGTGGTTCCCCCCCCACCTCCTGCCCCCCGCCCCCCCCAGACAGGGTTTCTCTGTATAGCCTTGGCTCTCCTGGAACTGAACTCTGTGGACCAGGCTGGCCTTGAACTCAGAAATCTGCCTGCCTCTGCCTCCCAAGTGCTGGGATTAAAGGCGTGCACCACCACTGCCCGGCCTGCAACAAGTGTTCTTACCCATCTCTCTAGCCTCCAAGGGCCTACATTTTGTGAAGCTAGACTATTAAGTTCTATAGGGGAGCATTATCTACTCTGCCTGCAACCGGCTTTGTAGTCCAAGCTGACCTGATGTTCCTATTAATTCCTCCCGCCTCAGCCTTCTAAGTGTTGGGAACACAGGGATGAAGTACCATGCCTGGTCTGTGGTGGCATGTTAATAATCATTTTTTTCTTCTTAAAAGTTTCTATTTGCTGCATGGTTTTTCTAATTTAATATTATCATATAATTTAATCTTGTTTTTTTCCATTGGCAGACATTTTTGTTGTTTCCAGTTGGTGTCCCGTCTCTGTTGTCAATTTGACTGCATCTGTAATCAACCAAAGATGCTGGGCCTGCCTGTGACTTTCTTAATTCAATTGTTTGATGCTGGAAAGACTGGCGTTCAGTCTGGACCACACCTTGTGGCAGTCCAGATAAGAGGACGTGGCAGAGGGAGCTTGGGACTTTGCTTGCCTTTCTTCTTAGGGGCAAACACCTTATCTTGCTGTTGCAGCGTCCAGCCACCAGGGCTAGAACCAACTTCTTAGGCTTCCAACATTTGCTGAAGATCAGCAGCTCTCTGGGAATCCTCTATGCCTTCTGAGCTGGGTTGACCTACTGGATCCTCAGCCTCTCTAGCATAAGACAGCCGTTGTTAGACTACCTCTGCTTCACCTTGTAAGCCAATGTAGTAAATTCCATTTTAATATGTATACGCTACCAATTTTAATAATATGTATGTATTACTAATACATTGTGAATTAAGTTACTGTGGACATTTTTTTACTCTTCCTTTCTTCCTCCCTCCCCCCCCTTTCTTTTTGAAACAGGGTTTCTCTGTATAGCCCTGGCTGTCCTGGAGCTTACTCTGTAGACCAGGCTGGCCTTGAACGCGCCTCTGTCTTCAGAGTGCTGCGATTAAAGACTCGAGCCGCCACTCAGGACTTCTTCTTCCCACATGACTACAACCTGAGATTGCTCTCTGTGATGGTTTGTCTGTGCTTGGCCCAGGGAGTGGCACTATTTGGAGGTGTGGCCTTGTTGAAGCAGATGTAACACTGCAGGTTTGGCCTTTAATACCCTTGTCCTAGCTGCTTGGAAGTCAGATTTCTCCTAGTAGCCTTTAGATGGAGATGGAGAACTCTCAGCTTCTCCTGCACCGTGCCTGCCTAGATGCTGCCATGATTCCACCATGATGATACTGGACTGAACCTCTGAACCTGTAAGCCAGTCCCAATTAAATGTTATCCTTATAAGAGAGTCCTTGGTCATGGTGTCTGTTCATAGCAGTAAAACCCTAAGACACTCTCCTATAGATTCGCTAACCTGCCTCCTGGTTGGTGCTCTATATAGTAAACATGCTGAATTTCTGGGATGTTGCTGCTGTGTCCCCTTCCTAGCCCACAGCTCATCAAACCCAGCTTTTCTGTGCGGGTGTCTGTTGTTATTCCTTCATTTCCCATCCTCTCAGTTGGGTCAATCTCTAATTTTTGAAGACAAGGTCTCAGGTATCCCAGGCTGCTCTTGAATTCACTGTGAACTTCACAGCCAACCTTGAACTCCCAATCCACCTCATTCCATTTTCTACTGATGTTACAGATGTGGCTCACATCTGAGCCACGCATCCAGTTTCTGTGGTATTGGGGACCAAGCACAAAGCTTCGTGTGTTCTAGGCCAGCACCCTCCCAGCCTGCTACATCCCTCAGCCTTGTGTTAGTTAGAGTTCTCCAGACCTAACTGGGTGGCGCTGGACAGGAGCAGGTGTTTCAGATCAGTGGGCTCACACAGCTGTGGAAGCTTTGAGATTTCCTGATGTGCTCTCTGAGACCGGAAAGCAAGGAAGTCTGGCAGTGTAAATCAGAGCTTTTGGAGCAAATGTCAGTCTGAAGCCAAAGGCCTGAGAAATAGGATCCCAATATCTGAAGGCAAAAGAAGGAGATGTCTCAGGCCAAGACAAAAGAAGGAAAATGATATTTCTTCTGTCTTCTTGCTCTTACTAGACGCTAGGTGAATTAGATCATGCCTACCAACATAGGTAAGAATAGATATTTACCCAGCCTGCTAATCTCTTTTGGAAATACACTTATAGACCTACTGAGAAGTAATATTTAGGTGTTTTGTTGTTTACCACTTAGATACCATGTATCTGTTAACCTGGTCAAGTTGACACATGACATTCACCCTCGCCAGAATTCTTATGCATGATGCCATATTTCCTTTTGTGTTCAGTGATTTTTTTGAGGTGCTCATTTTCCTTGGAACTTTATTAGTGGTGGTAATTTTCAGTCTTAGAAAAAAATGAGTTTAGTTTTGAGGGCACAAGTCTCCGTGTACAGCCCAGGTTCCCTACATAGCTCAGGCTAGCCTTGAACATGAACTCACCGTGATCCTCTGGCCTCCTCTTTCTCAGAACCAAAATTAAAATGAGGAACTATCCCATTATGTTCTACTAAAGAGGTGTGTGTGTGTGTGAGTATGTGTGTGTGTGTTTCTGTGTAGGTGCACATATACACATGTGTGTGAATGTATATGTGTATGTGAATACCAGAGGTTGACATAGGGTATTTTCCTCTATTGCGATCTACCTTATTTTGGGGGATAGGGCATCTTACTGAATCTGGTATCATTAGTTCAGTAATACTAGTTGACCAGTAATTCCAGCAATCTACCTGCCTCCGCTTCTCCAATACTAGGCTTACGGATGTTTGCTGTTTAGTCTGGCATTGTATGTGGGTGCCAGGGATCTGCCCACAGCCCTTCATACTTGCAAGGCAAGGACCATAGTGACCGAGCCAGGTCCCCAGCCTCCTGATATTTGCTTCTGACAGGCACCTGTCAGCACCACCTCTCTGGAACCATTTTACGCTAATGTCTGTGCCGAGTTTCTCTAGTTTCTCTAGATATGAGTGAGCCAGTCTGGTTATGTTTCGATTCTCCGGAAGTGATTGTTTCTTTCGAACCCATTGCCAAGTTTAAGACAAACATTTTTCTTGACGTTTTCTTCATGTGATTGTCGAGTGAGTTTCTTCAGTTTCTGTACATTCTAACTATAGCTCTCTGGACTTTTATGTATATACAGAGGAGTATTTGGCCACTTTGGAAAGACCCTGGGTTTTGGTATTTTGTCTTTTTGTTTGTCTGTTTGTTTGTTTTATCAGATCTAAAGACCCAGCCCAGGGTTTCATGGTTTCTAGGCAAGCACCCTTCCACTGAGTTAAATCTCCAGCTCCCATATTCCAGGTTTTAACTTTATTTTCTCATGCTTCAAGAGATCATGAAAACTAATTAAATTTCATCTTTTAGCCGGGCGGTGGTGGCACACGCCTGTAATCCCAGCACTCTGGGAGGCAGAGGCAGGCAGATTTCTGAGTTCAAGGCCAGCCTTGTCTACAGAGTGAGTTCCAGGACAGCCAGGGCTGTACAGAGAAACCCTGTCTCAAAAAAAATTTAATCTTTTAACTAATATCCCTGTATTGATTATTTATTGTTTTACTGCTGAGGTATAATGCATCAACTCAAAACTCCACAAGTGAAGTTAACAAGGCTTTACTATTGCTTGTGAGTTCTCGGCCTGGCTCCCTGTTTCTCCCTACTCATCGGCCTTACTGACTTGCCACGGTATCATTGCGTGGCCCGTTATGTTTCTCCAGGGCTCCTGGCAGGGCACTCACCCATATTCGGAGATCAGTTGGCTCTAGGCTGATCTATCATGGTTTCAGCTTGGATGGCTAATGTGGTGCTTTGAGTAAGAAATACTTGCATTCAATAGGTTCATATATTTGAACACTTGAGTGGCCATTGGTGGTGCTGCTGGGGGAAGTTTAGGTGACTGAGCTTCACTGGAGAGGGTGCATCACTGTGAGAGGGCTTGGAGAGTTTATATAGCCTTGTCTCACATGACAGCTGAAGATACAATTTCGTGGCTTCTTGCTCTAGTCACCTGTTGCCACGACTTTCGTGGACTCCCCCTTGAACTGAAATCCAACACAAACCCTTTCTTCTGTAAGTCACTTTAGGTCATGGTGTTTATCACAGCAGAAGGAATGTAACTGAACCACTTGGGACAGCCTGGCTCTCTGTCATCTTGCTGTCATTCTCTGGTGTGCTAGCTCAGGGTTCCGGAGGCTGGAGGTCAAGAGAAAGAGTAGACTTCCTACTGCAGACTGCCAAAGCCAGTTAAAAGTCACAGATCCACCCAGATAGAAAGGAAAGCAGAGTCTATCTCTTGGTTAGACAGTTGCAAAGTCACATGGCAAGAAAAAAAAAGCTATTCAGAGACAGTCACAGAAATCATCACTCTCTTCTTATCAACTTAAAGTATTTCACTGAGGGAGATAAACGGAAGAGGAATGGTTTGTTGGAATCTGCAGTACTAGGGTCAACAAATCGCAGAATCTCAGCTTTCCCATTTCTCTGTTAGTTCTTCTTGGGCTACTTTCAATTTAAAAGAGTCTGGAGGCCAAAAGTCTACCAATCCATAGCCCGCAAGGTTTTCTGTCAACCAAAACATGGAACGGAAAAATGCGCCCTATTTCTTGGGTACCCCTGGAAGGTGGGCGTGTCCCTCGGCTCCTCACCGCTCTGTTCCCTGCATCACATCTCTTCCTCCGAGGATACACTTTTCAAATGTTTCCTTCTCTTCCAATTAAGATCACCGCAGTGCCCACGATACTTCAGAAAGGTATGCAGTTCTCAATTTCATGGAAAGAATGGAAAGAGCTGAAGCTACCAAAGAAGACCACCACCCATGGGCCAGCAACGGGATAGCAAGAACTGGCTGGTTCACAGAAGGCAAATGCTTGGGTACCTTCCCTGTAACTGGGCTCAGCCAGCCTCAGATGATACCCTTTCTGCAACAGTTTTACTTAGACCTCAGTGTTAAAGTTGGCTTCATGCTCTATTCTTTTTTGGTTCTGCCTTCATTTATATTTGGGACTTAGTTTTCTTGCTAGCACATTGATATATTTAAGAATAGTTTTTTTTTTGTTTGTTTGTTTTGTTTGTTTGTTTTGGTTTTTTGGATTTGGTTTTGTCAAGACAGGGTTTCTCTGTGTAGCCCTGGCTGTCCTGGAACTCACTCTGTAGACCAGGCTGGCCTGGAACTCAGAAATCCATCTGCCTCTGCCTTCCAGAGTCCTGGGATTACAGGCGTGCACCACCACCGCCCGGCAGAATAGTTTTTTAAAAAAAGCTTAACTTACATCTTACTTGTTTTATATTTCTTCTTCTTCTTCTTCTTCTTCTTCTTCTTCTTCTTCTTCTTCTTCTTCTTCTTCTTCCTCTTCCTCTTCCTCTTCCTCTTCCTCTTCCTCTTCCTCTTCCTCTTCCTCTTCCTCTTCCTCTTCCTCTTCCTCTTCCTCTTCCTCTTCCTCTTCTTCTTCTTCTTCTTCTTCTTCTTCTTCTTCTTCTTCTTCTTCTTCTTCTTCTTCTTCTTCTTCCTCTTCTTCTTCTTCCTGGTCCTCCTGCTCCTCCTCTCCCTCTTCCTCCTCCTGCTCCTCCTCCTGCTCCTCCTGCTCCTCCTGCTCCTCCTCCTCCTTCTTTGTAAGACATGGTCTCATGTATCCCAGGATAGCTTCAGATTTACTAAATAGTCAAGGATGACCTTGAACCTCTAATCTTCTTGTCTCTACTCTCCAGGTTTGGGGTTTACAGGTGGGTACCTCCACGCCTAGTTTTATATGATGCCTTTAAGGATCAAGCATGCTAAGCAAGCACTCTATCACCAGAGACACATTGCCAGCTCTTACCTATCACTTTAAAATTTTTTTGTTTTTATTTAATGTATGAGTCTTTGCCCGCATGTGTGTATATATGTATGTATTTGTACTGCATGCATGTCTAAAGCCCCAGAAATCAGAAGAGAGCATCAGATCCCTTGGAGCTGGAGTTACAGGTGGTTAAGAGCCACCACGTGGCTGCTGGGAGCTGAATCCTGGTCCTCTGCAAGAGCAGTAAATGCTCTTTATAGCAATCTCTCCAGCCTCCAAGATTTATTTTATTATTTATTTTGGCTTTTCAGACAGAGTTTCTCTGTATAGCCCTGGGTGTCCTAAAACTCTGTAGACAAGGCTGTCATTGAACCCAGAGATCTACCCGCCTCTGCTTCCTAAGTGCTGGGATTAAAGGCATGCAGCACCTCTGCCTGGTGCTTTGAGACTGTATATAGCAGAACAGCTTTGAGATAATGACCTCCTTCCTTAGTTTGGAAGGCTTAGCTAACAAACATGTGCCAATATGCCTTGCTTGATTGACAGTTGGGTGGCATTATCTTTGCACATATGTTTCTACTTGAAACTCTCCCAATCTTTCTTGTTCTACTAAAATGCTTTCTTTATGCATCCTTGATTGCCTTTCTTAACCTAGACAGAGCTAACTATTGCATATAGACTTTAAAATTTTATTATTTTACGTGTGAGTGTTTTGCCTGTATGTGTGTTTGTGTACCACACGTGTGCAGTACCTGAAGAAGCCAAAAGAGGGCATCAGATCCTCTGGTACTGTATTTTCAGATGGTTGTGAGCCACTATGTGTGGGTGCTGAGAATTGAACTTGGGTCCTCTGGAAGAGCAGTCAATGCTTTTAACTGCTGAGCCATCTTGTCAGCCCCTGCTTCTATAAAAACACGTTTGTGTCTACCTGTTAGGCACAGAGTTTCTAATCTAGGGGTCATAGTTTACAGAGGGTTAAAGCCCTATGTCAAAAATTTATTTAAATTTCAAGATAGGCTGGGTAGATAGCTCAACTGGAAAAATGCTTGCGTTACAAACAGAAGGTCCTGAGTTTGAGGCCCAGAACCCACTTTTAAAAACAAAACAAAGACTTTCCCCACACCAAGTGGCTGCCACAGTTCATGCATCTTACTCAGTTCCAACTTGATCCCACCACTGTCACGCCTCAGGGAGGCCGCAGTGCGGCTGCCCGGCCGCCCAGCTGTCCAGGCCCCCCTCCTGCACACCCACCACCCTCAGCAGCCACCCCAGAACCTACCACTTTGGGCCAGCCGGATCCTATGGCTCAGATGGCATCCGCCGCAGGCGCAGCCGTGGACTCAGCCATAGAGCACGTCATGGGTAGCGCCCTGACCAGCGCCTTCAGTAAGGGAAGCTCAGAGCCTGCCCAGCCTGCCGTCCAGCAGACCCCTGCCAATCCCGCCTCTCACCCACTGCAGATGGGGCCCTGCTCCTATGAGATCAAGCAGTTCCTGGACTGCTCCATCACTCAGAGCGACCAAACCTTATGTGAGGGCTTCAGCGAGGCCCTCAAACAGTGCAAATACAATCACAGTCTGAGCTCCCTGCCCTGAAGAGGCTGTGGGCTGGCTCATTGCCTAATCCTCACCTACAGAGTGATGGAGAGATGGTCCTTGTGCCTGCGAGTAAGGAAGGACAGTTCTCACACCACAGACTAACAGGAGACACAAATGTTTAATTAAAGAGGTTACTTTAGACCACAAACAAAACAAAACAAGTCATGGTAGTGAGTGCTTGTAATTCCTGAGTTGGGGTGGCAGAAATAAGTGTATCTAGCTGGGTGTGGTGGCACATGCCTATAATCCTAGCACTCTGGGAGGCAGAGGCAGGCAGATTTCTGAGTTTGAGGCCAGCCTGGTCTACAGAGTGAGTTCCAGGACAGCCAGGGCTATACAGAGAAACCCTGTCTCGAAAAATACCAAATCCAAAAAACCAAAAAAAAAAAAAAAAAAAAAAAGAAAGAAATAAAGAAAGAATGAAAGAAAGGAAGGGACGAAGGAAGGAACGAAGGAAGGAAAAAAGAAAAAGAAAATGAAAAAAAAAAAGAAATAAGTGGATCTCTGGGGTTCGCTGGCCAGCCAGCCAAACCTACTTGTTAAACTCCAGGACAGTAAGAGACACACACCCTGGACAAAAAGTGGATAGTGTCTAAAGAAGAACGCCAGAGACAGTCTTCTGCCATTACATGTGTGTGCACACATGTGCACGAGTACCCCCACATACATGTTCTCTCACACATAATCTGAAGACAGTGATGGAGGGGCAGTGCAAGAATGAGGTCTTCCTGTGTGTGTGAATGACTGCAGAGGTCACATTCCCAGCGAGTTGGCTTAGAGAGCCTTTATTAGTGGTTTGAATAGCCATTATCCTTATTAATTACTGGATTGGTGTTCTCTATTTGAGGTAACCCTGTTTGATTAATTAGTAGGTTCCAGGACGAAAACCCCATCATGTTCTTTCTGGTTTTGTTTGAAAAATCTAAACTTTAATAATGTATTTAGCATGTATGGGGGCACGGGATGGTGCACACAGGCACTGTGGTGCTTGCGCTTGTGCGGAGGTCAGAGCAACTTGGGAGAATTAGTTATTGTCTCCTTCTATGGTGTGGGTTTTGGGGATGCAGCTCAGTCGTCAGGTTTGTCAGCAGGCAACCTTACCTGCTGAGCCACCTCACCAACCCTTAGGTTCTCAGTTTGAAAACACAGCTCTTTGGTAACAGAAAAGAAGAAAAGCTGTATACTAAATGACCATGTTCACCGTAAAACGCCTTCCAGCGTACAAAATGCATCTTAGAACTGACAGAGCACGGAGGTGCCTTTTAGCATCCTACATGATGACTGTTCTTCCGCTCCATGGGAAATGAGACATTTCTCTCAGTTCTGCAAAGTGTTCCTGGACCAACTTTCTCTCTTACTCTCTCTGACATCTACTCTTGGCTGAATAAATGCTGGTCCGGGAGTTCTCTGCGGCCTCAGGACGTGACTGAAGGGGCCTCGTGGTGAATGAAGTGGTCTCGTGGGCAGAAAGTTGGCCGGTTCATCGCACTAGACTGCTTGGTTTCCCGCGGGAGAAGGGTTCTCCGGGTCCCCCTTTGTCATTTATGCAATGTAGCACCTTAAAAGATCTCCTTGGGGAATGGGTGTGGGCTTGGCCCCAGGTTCCAGCTCATATTAGGGTCCATGTCTTCTACTTACCGTGCCTCAGTTTGTCCGTTCCCTCAGGGAGAGGAGACGGTGACCCCAAAGGAATACAGAGAAATCGGAGTCATTCTTGGGAACCTTGACTCAGAACATCTCCCAAGGTCTGTCCCTGGTGGACTGTCTCTCAAGGCTTTCAAGCCCACCTCTCACCACCTTAAGTTTTCAATACCAGACAAGGTAGAGGATGTTGCTCGCCCTCTACCATAACTTGGAGCGCCCGAGGCAGCTTGCCCTGAACATCCACTGGGAAAAGCAGAATTCAGAGCCGGCCCCTCCCCCATCTCCTCAGCCCCTCCTTCTGCGGCTTCCCCACGCGGCCCCCTCCCCCCCATTACAGCATCGCTCTGGGCGCCAAGACGGATTCCAGCCAGGGACTGCTGCAGTCAGCTCTCCGCGCTTCTGCAGCCTGTGTCCTGGCTCTGCAGCTTCGCGCTGTGCTTCGGACAGTTCCCTTTCCCTCCTCTACCCCACCCCCGCCATGGCACAGCCCCTGGCTCGGGGCCCAGAGGTGGGCGGGCACAGTGGGCACGGGTGGGGCCCCCAGCTAAGACGGCAGGTATAGCGGGGTTCTCCCTGCACACTGGGGATTGCCTCCGCTGGCGGACAGTGGGTGAGGGACGCCTGTCAGACACTCGGAGGCCAGGCACAGCGCCCCGCCCTGGCAGGGGTGGGGCAGAAGGGACTGGAGCGGGGAAGGGGGACTCCTAGAGCCCAGGCCAAGAGCTTAGGTCGCGGTACAGACCCTGGAAACTAAGGACAGTAGCCTAAGAGGACGTGCCTGCGAGGGGGAGGCTGTGTGTGACATTCAGGGTGTGACTGCCTCGGTGAGGCTGCCGTGTGTCTCCCCAGCTGCCCGCGCTCTGGGCTTGGGTCCCGGTGCCCAGGTCTGCTGTGCGCGGTCGTGACACCGAATGTGCTGGTTCCTGGGTCTTCGGTGCACACCGACCCGGGAGACCACATTCGCAATCCCGAGCTGGGCCTCCCCGGCGCTGTCGCTCAGAGACGCGGGCGCTCCTCCGGGACCGCGGCGGCCGCCCGCCGGCTGCGACCTCGGTCCTCGCGGGGCCGCTGCGGGGGCGGGGAGCGCGGGCCCCCTCCCTGTCGCGGGCTCCTGGCTCGGCCGCCCTGCGCGGGGGCGGGGGCGGGGGCGGAGCGCGCGGGCGGGATCCCCCCGCCTCCCCGTCCTGGTCCCCGGGAAATCCAGCCTCCGTGGCTTGGCCGCCTCCGGCTCCCGCGCCCGCGGCCGCTCAGCACTCGCTCGGGGATCCGCAGCCGGCGCGGCCCCTCCGCCGGGGGCTCCGCAGTGCCGGGTCCGGGAGCCCGCACTCGCTCCCGCAGCCGCAGCGCCCCCGGCCTGGGCTGCCGGCACCATGTAACCCCGGCCGGAGCCCGACCGGGCCAGGTAAGCAACCCGGAGGGGTGGGGACCGGGCCGCGCTTGCCGCGCCCTCTGCAGCGCCCCCCAGGCTCGGTCCCGCTGCAGCCCCGGCGCCGCCCACGCCCGGGGGGCTCCAGCGGCCTGGGCTCGGGCCCGAGATGGGGGGGAGGGGCTGGGCCTCTGCGGCCGCCCCCCGGCCTCACCCTGGGCCTGGAGGCCAGCGTGACTGACCCCGGAGACGGGTTGGGGACCACGCGCTCCGCAGACGCGCTGTCCCGGCCGGGGCCGCGGGAGGCCGGCCAGCGCCCGCCCAGGCTTTGCCCGGCTGGAATGGAAGCTTGGATCTGGGAGGGAGTAGCCTGCTGACTGTGGGGGGAAGTCGTGGTGTTGGGGAGATCCGGAGAGAAGTTTCCTCTGCAGGTGTGTGAGCGTGCGTGTGATGAGGCTGTCGCCGTGTAGGTCTGTGGGTGACTGAGTGTAATGCAGTGAGCGTGCAGGGTGTTAACCGTCCATGAATCTGTCGACATATGTGTGGTTGAGTGTGTGCTGCTCTGTGTGGCTGTGTATGTAGGTGTCTGAGTGTGTATGAATGGACGTGCGTGTGCATGTGCATGTGCGACTATCTCTGTGAATGGGTCTGTGTATGTGTACTGTGTGACTGTGTGGGAATATATTCAAGCAGGGTTCATCCGCACCTGGGCTTTGCCCCGCCCCCATTCCTGGTGGGACTCAGCACCAAGATCATACTTTTCCCAGGTCAGACCGCCCAGTCCCTCCAGGGTCTCCTTATCCTGGACCTAGATAAGAGCACTCTGCACCTTCATCTACTTCCTGGGGCACCCTCTTTGAGGCCACTGGTATCTTTCCCAAATGCTGGGTCCCTGCTGGTAGTGAGCCTAAGGCTGTTTACCTGTGTATGGGGATACTTGGGGGGGGGGCGGGGTGAAGAGTGCTAGGAGCTTGTGTTATTTCAGTGATCCAAAGTCCCTTTAGAGTGAGACGCTGAGGAGGCTAGGAGGAAGATCTACCTTGCTAGTCACTGGAGCAGGTGGCTTTCTCCCAAATCTCCAAGTTCTGGGTCATTGGTTTAGCTCACGGTTCAGGTGGCTCTGTACTTGAAGTAGTAATAGAAGAACGTACCTGCATTAGTCTAGGACTTTTGAAAAAAAATGTTCCTCTTATTTCTTCTTGTTTCTCTAACTGCCTTGGAAGCAGGTTGGGATGCTGTCAGGTTAAACCATATGAAACTGACAGTACTGAACTTTTTTTTTAAAACCTGCAAAAACAGCCATTCCACATGGTTCAGTCTAATATGATGCCAATTTGCAAAAGAGGATGTTGAGGCTTGGGAAGTGCATTGCATTTCCCACAATCACACATTGTCAGACAGTGGTAGAGAAACATTCTCACCCAGGTCTTCCATTGACCCAAGGAACCCAGCTAGGCCACAGTTAGAGAGTAGTACTTTCTAGTGTGTTTCCTCTGACACTGGATCACTGCCCTCCACTTCTGTCCACTATCCCCTGAGTGTGTGGGGGTCTACTTCTGTACCCAGCTGTCAGTGCCTAAAAGAGAGAGATGAGGGAGAAAAGAGGAGGGAGGGGAGGGAGAGCTTCGTGAGTTGGCAGTGAATCAGGGTCTAAAAAGAGAGCTGGGAGGGCTAGGGTGGCAGGTGTTTCTAAAAGGAACGTGAATACAGGATGAACAGCGTCAAATGCAGCCCCCGCTCTCCCCCCCACTGCCCCACTGATCTGGCAGGCAGTGCCCACTGCATGTTGTGCCAGGGGGCTCCCATCCAAGGAATGAGCTTGCATGAAGCTATAGAATGACAGGCAGAGGAAGAACCCTTACAGTTGGCTTGCTCCAACCTCTTAATTACAAATTGGGGATCTGAAAGAGAGGGGACCTACTCAAGGTCACACAAGGAACCTGTGGATTCCTAGACTAGTGTCCCCACAGGCAATTTCCTAACCTTCACATTCTATCCCCCAAATTCCCCACCTTGCTCAGAGCCGAATGTGCAGGCGGGTAGGGGAAATGAAGACTCATCATGTCTAAGGCTGTCAATCCATCAACCTGGGACTCTGCTCTGAATAGAGGAGGCTACAGGTATTCCTGGGGTGGGGATGCCTGGCAGGCCCACCATAGAGGAAGGTCGTGGCCTTGGCTTAGTTCCAGCTGGCTACCAGCGGGCCCTGCTCGAGGCCCAACTTCAGACTTCCTTCTTTCTTGATGCCTGCTTCCATCAGCTGCCTGACATTTAGCATCTCTTGCAGCTGATGTTGGTGCTTTTCTTCACCCCACACGGTTTCTGATGCATTTTGCCTCTAACTGGGCTGACAGGTTTTGTTGTTGTTGTTGTTGTTTGTTTTTGTTTTTTAAAACAATTGGTCTTCTGCTGGATAGAGAAACTTCTGAGTCTTGCCTGATTGAAAAGTGTGTATAGCTGCCTGAACCCTCTCTGGCCCAGTCTTCCAGGAGTTTAGAGCAAATGGTAAACATAATTGGCCTCATTTTTACTGGGGAGGAGACTGAAGTTGAATGAGGGGCTTTCTGTTTGGTTTCAGGTGACTGAAATTAAGGTGTGTGTGTGTGTGTGTGTGTGTGTTGGAAGAGGGTATAATCATGACTCTTTTATTGAGACAAGCTATAGAGACTTTCCCAGTGTCTTCCCATCCCCATGGTCAAGAAGCCTTCTCAGACTGATTTTACTCCCACTTGGGGGAGTCAAAGCTTTGTTTCTCTGTGGGGGGTTGGAAGAGCAGCTGTGTACCCTCCACTCCGCAAGCATCTTGTCTCAATTCCCTCTTTCTCTGCCCCCCTTCAGTCTGAAGGCTGCTGGCTCAGCGGGCCTCCTGCCGTCTGGGGAGTCTGGGTTTGAGCTGGGGTGAGGCGGTGGCACCATCGTTATGGTAACGAGCTGCCAGCTCATCGTTGCTAATAACTTGTCAGGCCCCTGGGCTCTGTGCAGCATCCTTTGCCATTAGTCCTTCTTCCCATGTTACAGACAGAAAAAGTGAGGCTTAGGAAGGAGGGGCCTGGGAAGAAGAGAGTCTGAGAAGGCTGGACCGCCTTTGCCCTGGCTTTCTTTGCTGGAGAGTCATGGGGAAAGAGGTGAGGTGGCTTGGGGGCTGAGTTACAAATGTGGTCACACAGGTTTGATTTCTTGTGTTGTTAATGTGTGATTAGATTCATGCTTTCATAAACTTGTGGTACATGCTAGCTGACATGTTCATGTGCATATATACAACAACCCACAGGCAAGCACATTCCAAGCATCCGAGCACACTTGTGTATGAATACTGCCTCTCCCATCTGCACATAAGGCACCCAAGAAATCTGGGTTTGTGGGGGTGTCCAGGTATGTGGGTGGGGATCTGATCTTTTTCTGATGCAGCTTCAAAGTATCTTGTTAACAAAGGGACAGAATGGTCCCAGGGTTTTTCTTCCTTCCAGTTCAGGGCTCAGTATGGGACTGTGCTGGGGGTGGTACAGGGAATCTAAGCTCTCAGACCTCCAGGTCTTCTGCCTCTGTGCCCTTTGAGCTCAGGTAGCCCCTGCCCCCCACCCCCACCCCGCTCTCTGTTCTTTCTCATCCTCTCCTCTTCCTGTGTGTAAATATTAAAGAGCTGAGCCTGCAGGGCTGATGTAGACATGGGGAGAGAATGAAATTAAAAAGGATTCCCTCGCCCCCATCCCAACACCCCCGCCTTGCAGTCCCCCGCTCCTGTTTCTTCCCCTGTCTCTTCCCCTCACTCAGTGGTTCCACATGCCTCTCCTCCCCCCAGTCCAGATGGGAGCTGGCTCCTTCAGAAAGGGGGTTCAGGACAGGGTGTGGGGAGCTACCTCTCTCTTCCTCCTCACAGCACATCTGCCTACAGGGCTGAGAGCCCCCACGTGAGTATTTATTTTATTTTGGGGTGGTGGTTCAGAAGGAGAATGCTTTTTAGAACCAGCTGTGAGTGGTATTGAGAGGCTCAAGACTGAAAGGAGGTGGGTGGGGTCCTATCTCTAGGCTTCTTCAGGGAAGCTCCGGGTCTGGATTTCTTGTCTCTTCAGGGAAGGGAGGGGTGGAGGGGTGTGAGGTGTGCCAGGGGATGGGAGCAAAGGTGGGAGTTTTATGGTCAGAGGGATTTCATTGGGTAAGCTTCTTTCTCGCTCTCTGGGTTTTGGAATCCCTCTGGCAGAGTGGCTGTGGGAACTGTCCCCAGTGCTGAATGGTACTCGGCGGAGAATTGGTCCTTTGGAGCTGTCCCGGGTGCTGAGAGGGTTTTGCGCCATTGACGGAAAGGTGCCCGGGCACTGAGTGGTACTGAGGGTTCACTAGAAGAATTCTCCCAAGTGACCCACTTTTCAAGGGCAGAGTCCCTGGATAGAATTATAAATTCTGAGGTCATTCTTATGAATTCAGGCCTCACAGTTGTTAGTAGCATTTGGCAAAAGGACTTTCGTTTCCCTATTTGAGCTCTTGCCAAAACCAGTTAGTGTGGGGCTAGGAAGGGGCAATACAATTGTGACTGTGAGCTTTATTCTTTTGAGATCGTATTAGTACAACAAACTTATGGACCCTGGGTGAGTCCATAAGTTTTCCTTTGGGTCCCAGAAATTCAGACTCAAGACATTCAGAGTTTGAGTCTGGCAGGGTAGACTATAGTGGATGGGGCTCAGGATAATTGGCCACTTGGTGCCAACCTGCTAACCATAACTTTAGATTTGAGAAGAGGAGCCCTAAAATATTCTGCAAGTCTGTTTGTGCTCTGCCCATCCCCAGCCCTGGCTCAAAGCATCATTTGGGAGAGACTTTTGTTGGGGAGGAAGATTTCTCAGCAAAGGATTCAAGGAGTGGGTGGGGTTGTTCAGTGCCATGGAGAAGAGAAGGAGGAGGCTACTGGAGACAGGGCAGCAGGGAAAAGGAAGATCTGGGGGAGTAAGAAAAATATTCAAATGGAAGGAGGAGTTCTGGGTTTCAACACTCATCTCCTCTGGATAGCTTTTCCCCTACTGACCTGCGGTCAGGGTCATGTGAAATATCTGGGTTCTTCTGCTTTGCCTTTGTAACCACGGAAGGGATAGAGCAAGGAGTTATTTCTCCAGGTCCCGTTCCTTGTCATCCCAGGGGGAAGAAAGCCAAATGTCAGGACATGCAGATGAGAGTGTGTGTGGGAAACAACAGGCAGGAGGGGCTGATGGCAGCTCACCTCCCAAGAGCACAATCAAATATTCAAATGGGATCCTTCTGAGTGGGAGGGGCAGGGAATGGTTTCCAGATGACTCTGGGAAGCCATTGGGTGTGGCAGGAAATTCAAGACACGAGAGAGATTTCCAGAGGTCTCATACTGAACTAGTCTCTTCTTCCCTCATAGGACTCTGGGTTAGCAAGGGGCCCTTCACCCGTCATGTTTTTGATGTAACTCAAGATTTCAGCTGCTTGAGAGGAGCCGAGTTTTCGTATGCTTGTGGGTGCTGGGAGGTGGTGGGTGTGGGTGTGGGTGCCTGTTTGGGGAGGGGAGGTGTTTGTGCTCTACTCTGCTCCCTTGGTTACATAACAGCTTTGATAAGGCTCTGGAACTGCTGCTACTGCCTGAAGCAGTCACCCCTCCACCCCCTCATGGAATGCTTGGTGTCCACCCCCTTCTCCCTGGCCCCTTAGAGAGTCCTACTATTCATGATCCAGTGTTCTAGCAGATGCTTCTCTTCCAGGAGGTGTCCGCAGCTTGCCTTTCTGTCCCTGAGTGGCTCCCGTTTAGAAACATTTGCTTTTATAATTTTCAGCCCAGGTCATCCCCTTTACATTTGTGGGATCCCGGTCTGCCTTCTCCCTTGCCAGGGCTCTCAGACTGCCTTGGGAAACTGGGCATCATGGAAGAAGAGGGGTGTCCCAGGAGGCTTCCGGGTACAAAGTAGTTCATTTACTATCCTTTTTCTACCTCAATATCTGTTTCAGAGTTTGGGAGTGGAGAAACCTACAGAGAAGTGTTAAGAGAACTATCTTTTCCCTTCTCCTACAACCAAGGGATGCATATGTTATGGTGGGCTGCCTCTTGGACAGGATGAGTTTTACCAACATTATAGTTATCTTTACCCAAGTCGTCTGAGCAGATACTGTTTTGCCAGGCACGGGACAAGGGGATTTCAAAACATGGCCTGGAGTTGGGTGTACCTCGTAACTAAGAGGAACAACTTTGAGAGTGGAGAGGTAGGAGACTCACAAGTTGCAAATATGAGTTTGTTACTAGGAAATACAACAATGAATTTCTGTCTTTGTGGTGTGGACAGGGTAGAGAAGCCTAGGGGATGGGCAAAAGCTGCCTGTACTGGGAGTGGGTCTGTGATGACGTGTGTGTGTGTGTACATACATGTGGGCACATACATACATAAGTGTATGTATGGCATTGCATACATCCATTTATACATGTGACTGTGAAGGGCAGCTAAGCCAGCAGATGGGTGTGTGCTGTGCTCACCCAGCGATATAGATGTATGGTCATGTGTATGTGAGCATGAATGTGAGTCTGTGTATGTAATTATGTATAGATACATACATATTTACTGAATGATTTAGGAGCGTATGAATATATGTACATAAACTTGATTCATAGAGAGAGACAGATATTGTATTTGACTCAACGTTGGCTCTGTCCGAAAGTTATTTTCCAACTAGCTTGAACTTGAGCCACTCTGGTGTCTGTGGCTCTCCTCCAGAAAGCAGGTGTCTCTAATTCCCAGGTCCTGGGAAGCCAGCTAGTTCCCATCACCATTCATGTGAAGGCAGTTTGCAGAGGGAAATCTTGAAGACAGCTGTGAAAGAGATGTGGTCCTGATGTTGTCCAGATGCTATGGTGTTTAGGGGTGTTTGTGGGGAAGTGTAGAGGAGAGACAGTAACACTACTCTAGAGGTTTCATGAATTAAGAACAAGTTTATGGAAGAAGGGGAGACATTCAGGAGGCCCAGTGTGTGTGTGTGTGTGTGTGTGTGTGTGCCCATACGGGGCATGTAGCAATGTATGCATTACTTATCTATGGTAGTATATACACATGTAATGTAAGTGTGCTTTCTAATACACATGAAAACAAATTTACACACACACATATGGACATGCCCATAAATGTTAACATACACACATATGTGAAGAGTATATATGAATTATCCCAGTATATGGTGGCTTTGGCCTAATGGCAACTTGTAGCCGTAAACCTCTGTATTTCATGTACTTAATTTTTTGTGTTTTGAGACAGAGTCTCACTCACTCTGTACTATATAGGATGGCACAGAACTCAATATGTAGCCCATGATGGCCTCAGATTCATGGCAATACTCCTGTTTCAGCGTCCTGAGTGTTGGGATTACAGGTCTGAGGCACCAGGCCTGGTGCATCCAAGGCTGATGAAGGCTTATCAGCAGTCCCTGTTCCATCCCACATGCCTCACCTAGGCCACATAGTCACCCAGTCAATGTCAATCTTACTCTGACAATATTCCACAGATTGTACTCCATACTCGAGATGCTCTTTAGCTTCGAGTGACTTGCAGTCTACGGAGGAAATGTGAGTCTAAGGGGCATCAGGAACCTGAGTAGAAGGTTGGGTTAGCTCTGGAGTGGGAGGGAGGAGTTTGGCAAGGACCCAAAGAAAGTGGAGGGGGTGGAGCTAAAGCTGTGAGCAAGTGAGGGGACCGGTATTACAGAGCAAGAAGTGTCCAACTGGGTGGTGAGATGGCTCAGTGGGTAAAGCCATTTGACACCAAACTTGATAAGTTCAGTCTGCAGAACCTCCACGGCGGAAGGAAAGAGCTGCCTTCCTCAGGTGCCAAGCAAGTAAATAAATATACGCATAAACAAATGTATAAAAATTATAAGAAGAAAGGTCCCAGCCTGTCTCCCATTCTCCACCCTTGCTCCATGGCCTCGGGGCTGGAAGAGGATAAGACTATACCTTCCCCCCACTCCCCCTCTCCCTTCTTCCCTGCTTCTTTCCCATCCCTTTCTGAGACAGGATCTCAAACCAAGCTGACCTCAGACTCACCAAATAACGGAGAATGACCTTAAACTTGTGTTTCCCTCTGCCTCTACTTCCTGGGTGCTGCAATTATAGGCATGCACCATCATGATAGATTTTGGGTAGTGTTGGGGATCGAACCCAGAGCTTTCTGTATGCTAGGCAAGCACATATTCAGCCGTGCGTGCTTTCCATCTCACTGGGAGACACGTCCGAGTGCGTAGTGGGATAAAGTGTGAAACCATTGCCCATCGCCTCCCTGCTCCCAAGGGGCTCCCTTTCCATCCCATAAAGAGGCTGGAAAGTTCCACCACGAGGCTTGATGCCCTCCTTCCCCCTCAGCCCGAGATGCTCTTTTAGACATTCACGCCATTCCCTCTCCCTTTCTCCAAATCTTGGCTCAAAAGTCTCTCTTCTGCAGAGGCCTCCCTCCCCAGCAGTCTAACTTAAATAGCCTCTTGTCACTCTACTCCCGCACCCCAGTTTATATATATTTTAAATTTTCGCTCGCCACCACCATTACCTCATATCTTGGTTTCCCATCTCACCAGACCATGAACTTCCCGGGAATGGGAGGTGCGTCTGCCTTGCTCAGTGTGCTCTTGACTGTGTCAGGAAGCGCATCTGGTTCCGCATAGAGCACTCTCAGTTTATTTGTAACAGATTATAAAGGGATCATGCACTAGATGCTGATAGGATGAGTGGATCAAGGTGTGAGGCAGGGAGACCAGCTAGGGATGCTGTTGTGATAGCCTTGGTGAGAACTGGGGACGAGGGTGGCCTGACGTAGGGAATTAGCCATGGAGGAAGAGGAAAGGAGACATAGTGTTGACACCTGTGCAGGCACGCGCGTACACACACACACACACACACACACACACACACAGAAGGCTAAGGAGGCTAAGGAGGGAAGTAGAAGTGTGTGTGTGTGTGTGCGTGTGTGTGAGCACACGAGAGCGCAAGCTGCGTGTGTGTCACGACTAATACCCCCACGAGAAGCTGGACACCCTCCAGCTAACCCTGGCTGCATTCCCCCTTCCTTTAGGATTTTGTCACTACCAGCCCACACACACCCACCTCTGCCAGCCAGGCTGCAGAGGGCTGCTAAGCAGGGTCTTTGTGGTTCCATTGCATCGGTGACTCAAAGCTCCTACCATAGGCTAGATAGCAAGCTGGGACACTGAACAACAGGAAAGACCTTAGCAAGGCAGAGCCACAGACGCAGCCTTGGAGACAGAGAAAGAGAAGGGCTGGAGAGCATAGGCACAGCTCAGACTTCCTGAAATCAGATGTGGTATTCTCTCTGACCAGTCCAGCCTGACCCCTGGTAGGGTGGGTACAGTAGCCAAAGATGCTTGCAAGCTGTTGGTCCCTGGGCCTTTGATGTGAAGTCAGGTCCAGTTTCTATAGGATGGTCTGGGGCTTGGCAGTATGGGAGGAATTTCTCTTTGTGTTTTAACAGATGATTTCCTCCTCTCTCAAGTGAGCCAGGGGTTTTGAGCTTGTATTGTAGAATGGGGAACTAAGGTCAGACCTCAGGCAGGACCAGTAGGCTGTTAGTAAGAAGGGACCAATGCACAGTCTATGATCACTGATGGTGAGGACTAGAGAATGAAATGGGGGTGGGGGTCACCCTCCCTGCCTGACCTCTGAGGAAAGAGATTATTCAAGGCTTAAGATCTTTTTGAGTGTTCATTCTCCAGGGCTGGGCTGCTTTGCACCAGAAAGCTGGTACGAAACCCCGTTCTAGGCTGTGGGGTGGAGGGGGACCCCTCTGTTGCTGTCTTATCTCTTTGGGGACTAGGGTTCCGGTCCTGCAGCCTCTCCCTTCCCACCTGGGCTGTGAGCTTGGGGGTTGGGCCGAAACAGCCGCCAGAGCCGCCCACCTGCCCGCGGTGTCATGGCAACGACTCTGCCCACGTGGACGAAGAGGAAAGGGAGGAGAAGAGAGGAGAGGTGTCGCGATGTGAAGATGGGAGGGGGCTTCTCAGAGTACCTTATGCTAGGGTCCTCACTCCTTTGCTTGGACCTGCCCTAAGTCCTTTCTCCCCAGAGACCCCAGGGGAGGGTGTGGCTGTGTTTCCGTCCTGGCTACCAGAGTGTGCTTGTCCTTGAGCGGCCCGGGTAATGACGACCTTGGCCTCTTACACGTGGACTTTGGCTGGGGTTCTGGGGAACATGGGGTTTCTGCACATGCACACTTCTCCATGTTTCCCCATACAAGTCGGGGGGTGGTGCCTGGGGCTGAGGGGATGGGAGCCCGACCTACTTCTCCATTTTCTCACTATTTTTCAAAAGGAAAATGACCCACTTTTCAACCAATCGGACTGGGGCCTGTTCCCAGGCTGATTCCCCGAGCCCCCCTGCCCAGGCCTCTGCCCCACTCCTCAGCCTCTTTGCCACGTGCTGGACCCACTTCGTGGGGAAGCAGGTGCACCTCTGTGGAGGGGATCTTCGTCGCCATCTGTACTAGGCTTAGGGAAGAGCCTGCTTTGACGGGGGAGGGGGGTTAGGAGGGTGGAGGGAGGTGGCACGGGGGAGGGGGCGGTATATTGGGGGTATGGGGGATAGGACTGGGCCAAAGCTGGTCTAAGAGCAATCAGCCTCTTGGGCAGATGCCCTTGACTGCCACAGCACTTGACTTTTTGAGTGTCCCTTTTCCTAGCCCCTGACAGTCCCAGGATGCACCTCCCACCTCACAGAGTGGCAGAAAGGATTCTGGGGATGGTGGGAAGGAAGGCTGTGCCCTCACCCAGTTTGTTTCAAAGGTCAGTGGTAGCCTGGCTTCCTAAACTGTTCATTTCTAAGTGAAAAGGAAAGTCTGCTTTATGCTTGTCTGCTTGCTGCAGTTCCTCCAAGAGACCCCCCTCAAAAGGGTTCTACCTGCTCCTTGTTTCTCAGCCCCTCCTCTTCTAGGATATTGGTCTGGGCCTCAGAGCTCCCCCGCCTTCCCTCAGCTATATTGGCCTGGGCTGGCTTGGGGGGTGATTAGGGATTTAATTATTTAGTTTCTCTAGCTCAGTAGATTAATTCCATCCATCACAGGCAGGCCAAGCCTCTCCCCCTCTTTGGGCTGCCTGGCCAACCCCAGAGGAAGGGAGCATCAGGGCTCACCTGGGCCTAGTATTGGATCTGGGACCGATAGATGAAGTTCTTGTTGGGGGTAGGATTTGATGTATGACAGTGAGCGGATGTGGGTGCCTGTGAGATATGAACACATAGAACTCTCATGGGGAGATAAGGGAGGGGTGTGGACATATGTGTCATGCTTGCCCCTGTGCAGGGTCTGTGCACCCAGACATTGGTGTCTTTTGGGTGATGATGCAGATGTGGACGAACTCTTGTGGAAACGGTGTTTCTATATATGCTAAGTATCCAGGACTCTATGAGCGTAAGTGTAAGATGTGTGTGGATGAATGCATGGCTGTGGTGCTTAACATCTGGATGAACATGAGGTAAAAGGTGAGTGGCAGTTTGAGGTATTTGTGTGGCCGTGTATGAGGGAGAGATGGTGGGGTGGAGCTTCCTGAGGTGAGTGTTGAGCTAGACCTACAGGGGGGTCTATCGGCTGACGTCATCTGAGATCTTGACTCAGAAAGATGTTTCTGAAACATACCTGTTCGATCTGAGCATGGTCTTCTTGAGATTAGGAGTATCAGCCCCGTGTTCTACCATCTGTATCACCTCAAGCAGTTTTCTTTACATTCTAAGCCCCAGTTTCCTTATCTGTAAAGTGGGATGGACGATGGTACCTACCATGTGTGAGAAGATATTTTCTCCTGTACAATTTAACACAGTGCTTGAACACTTACAGAATTCAAAGAGCTGAACTTAGCCAGAGTGGTGGTGCACTCCTGAAATCCCAATACTTGGGATGCTGAGGTAGAGGGATCATAAATTGATACGTTTGGGTCTAGTCTTGTCTATACATTGAGTTTCAGGCCACCCTAAGCTATGTATAGTTAGATGTCTCAAAGGCCAAAACTGGGGTCTGGAGAAATAGCCCCATGGGTAAGAGCACTTGTGGCCCTTGCAGAGGACTAGGACTGGATTGCCAGCACTCACACTGAATAACTCATACTTACTTGTAACTCCAGTGCCCTCGTGTTCCCCGTGAGCATTGCACATAGGTGGTGCATGTGCAGACAAGCAGTTTTAAACAAATATACATAAAAGTGAGTGAATGAATGAATAACTAATTTTTAAAGTAGCTGGCATAGAGAAACAGAGGCAGGCAGGCAGATGGTTGGGATTTTATGTGTGCGATGCTGCTGAGAATCAAACTCAAGACCTTGTAGATTGTAGACAAACATTCTACCATAGTACTATCTCCCAACCTAAGTTGTGATTTTTGAGGTCAGCCTAGTCTCCTGTATGTCCAAGCTAGCCACAGATACAGAGTGAGACCCTGTATATCTCTGGATGTCCTAGAACTTGCTCTGTAGAGCAGGCTGGCCTCAAACTCAGAGATCCATCTGTCTCTGACTTCCAAGTATAGGGCTTAAAGGCCTGGCTTCTTTTTTAAAGACCCTTTCTTTTGGCACATATGACCCTATGTTCCATCTTCAACGCCACATAGAATACACTTGAAATCCCAGTAGTCAAGAGGCAGAGGCAGGAGGATCAGAAGTTTTATAGTTATCCTCAGCCAGGGCTGGGCATGGTGGCACACCCCTTTAATCCCAGCACTCAGGTAGCAGAGGCAGGAGGATCTCTGTGAGTTTGAGACCAGCCTGGTCTACATAGTGAGTTCTAGACTAGCCAGAGCTATGAAGTAAGACTCTGTCACAAAGACCAAACAAACAACAAACAAGCAAATGTCTATAATTACTACTAATACTAATGTCATTCTTGACTACATAGCAAGTTCAAGGCCAGCTTGGGCTACAAACCATAGATTTCCAAGTTATCAGGCAGCTGAGGTTTTTCTGTTCTGTGCTGGACTCGGCTTGTATTCCTCCCTGGGCAGGACACGAGCTGTCTGCTCTGGAAGTCCGGCCCGGATGCAGTGCGGTTTCTCCCCCTTCCAGGGCATCAGCTGTTGGTTGCTGCTTCTTGATGACTCAGTCACTGAAGCTGAACTCATTGAGAATCCACTGTCTGCTTTGCTTGGTCATGTCGAAATAGATCTCTGATCCTAGCCTCTAAGGAGCTTAACCCTCGCACCCCACATTTATCCTACCACGCAGAATGAGGGCTACGGGACAGAAGAGGAGGTAGTATCTACTGTCTTGAGCTTCATGGGAAGGCAACTCTTAGTTAATACTTTATGCCGGGCTGGGATGTAGCTTAAGTGACAAAATGCTTGCCCAGCCTCTACAGAACCCTGAACTGGATCCCTAGTACTACACAAACTGGGCACATGCCTAGGATCTCGGTGCTTGCGAGGTGGAGATAGGGTGGTCAGGTATTTATGGTCATTTCAGCTACAAAGAGAGCTTGAGGCTAGCCTGGGCTACTTGTGAGCCTGTCTCAAATACATCAGGGGTGCAATTGGCAGGAAGGTCTGCTCTGTGGCTGGCTGTTACTGTCTATGCTGCTTCTTGCCCCGCACACCTGCCTGCTGAGCTCCACACCCCTCAGCTGCCCATTCTGTTCTCAGATCCTCAGAGTCCAGAGGTTCAGAAGAGAACTGGCCTTAAGCATCCCTGCATCTGGGACAGAGTCAGCAGACCTCAGGCAGAGTGGAAGGGTAGGAGATTCCAACCAAGCATCAGCCAACAAAAGCACCTTCACAGGGTCTAGCCTTGTACTTGATTCTCATGTGGCATGGACCCAGAAGGAGAGGAAGGACCCTTGAGCTAGTCATCCCTGTACCAGTTACATAGAAGACTAACCCTAAGTTGTAGGTTCGATGGCAGAGGCACATGACCAGTTGGCTAGGCTGGAAGTAGAAACGGTCGTGGACTTGGCCTGGCACAGGCTCACATGTCCACTGGACCCCTATTGGGACTTGGCTCTTGTTCTCTGGTGGCCCTGGCAGGCTCCAGTCTGGCAACACCTTGGGGACCAGAGCGAGTCATACACAAATGAAAGAAGATGCTATGGTGTTCATGTTAGAACAGAGGTGAGGATGGAGATCGATACACTATATCTTGGACTGATTGATTAGTTATTGGTTGTCTACAACTCAAGGAGGCAAAAAACATTGTCTCCATTTTACGGATGAGAACATTGAAACCCAGGCAGTGAAAACAAGCTTTTTAGAGTACAACTGAGGTAGCACAGGTGCAGGTAGATAAGCGTCCTTTCAGCCCTCAGTGTGAGAGCATTGAGCTCTCTCTTCTGTCTCTGGAGTGGGAAGAGAGACTGCCATTTATGGCTACAGAGGACTCTGGAGGTCTGTCACCGGAGGTCTGTGAACCTAAGGGCTCTGATTCCCTCAGGTTCCTCCATTTTGGGACACTGGGATTGCTCTGCTGTGTTCTGTGTGCTCGAGATGTGGGAGGTGTTCAGAAGCGTTCTAGGCAAGCAAATTCCTGGATGCAAAAAAAAAAAAAAAAAAAAAAAAAAAAAAAAAAAAAAAGAGTTTCCACAGCACTGGGTTTCTGACACACCAGGCATGGCTGCAGGTCTCTGCCCAAAGCTGGCTGAGAAATCCTCTCCAAGAGACCCTGAGTTTAATCCTCAGGCATCTAAATGGCTTTCCCTTCATCTTCAGTTAGCCCTCAGCACCGGGCTGGACATCTTACCTGCCTTACTTTAACCCTTGTGGCATCGTAGACCTAAGAAAGAGACCATTCTGATCCCTTTTTGAGCACAGGGGGACTTTGTCAGAGAAGAAGACAATTCCTTAAGGCTCCTGTTTGGTGGACTATAAACCCAAATTGTTTAGCTCAATTTAGAAAAGATACTCACTGTCACTAGCCACCACTGAATAGAGCCTCCCAGGAGTTCTGGTCCTGAGACTCCTCCTCTCAGCAGGGGGAAGCTCCCAAACTTGGGCTCTTGGAGACCCTTGAGGAGTTGGGGTGGGGTGGGGTGGTGGCAGACAGACCTAAGAGTCGAGGGACTGGAAACAATTGGCCCTGAGAGAGAAGGTTGGTCAGCATGGCTGTGTCTGAGGCCTTTCGGAAGCCCCGGCTAAGGAGGAGGAAGCTCACATTTGATATGCAGGGCTTCTTGGCTCTGTGGCCCCAGCTAGAGAAGGCGCTGGGATCCAACATGTCTGAGTGACAAGACCTACTTGGGCATGGTGGTGGACACTGAGCCTGGCTCCTACAACTCAGTCCCTCAGAGCCTCCTCACAACGGGCTTGTCTGTCTCCTTAGCACTCAGTGTAAGCATCGACCCCCCTCCTCTGTCTTCTCCACCACGCCTTCCCTGTGCCAAAGAGCACATCTGACTGATGCAGGAAAACAACAAGAGCTGGGCTGTGTTTAGACACAGGATTTTGAATACTGGTCTCTCTGAGCTCTCCAAAGCCTTTGGAGGGAAGGCAGGGGAGAACCTTTCCTCAGGCTTCTATGCACAGGGGAGTGGGAGAGTACCATGCCTTCTAGATCACAGACGAACACAGGCCTAGTCACTGCCCCTTTGGAGCTGATGTGTTACCACTGGAAGACATACCATAAAAATGTAATGGGTAATGAAAGTAATTCCAAGGATCCACGAGTACTTTGGGGCAGCAGACCAGAGTGGTGTAGAAAGAACCCCGGGGAGGGTAAGGTTAGACTTTAGTTAGAGTGAGTGGTCAGGGAAAGCCTGTCAGAACTGAGCCCAGCAAGATGAGGCAGAGGAAGCCATGGGAATATCTGGGGCAGAGTGTTCTGGCAGCGAGAACATCTAGTGCAGAGCCCCCCTGAGGTGGGATTTTCAAAGAGATTATAGGTGGTATGGCTTATTCACAGGCTCACATGAGCGCTGTGTGATGGGTCAGGAGATGCATTTAGACTCAGCCCTGCTGAAATGTCTTGAGTGTTTTGGAAGAGTAAGCCCATTTCCTGCAGCCCTCTTGCCCCGAGCTCCCAGAAAGACTTGATTAAATAAAGTAATGAAGGCAAGGAGCATGTCTGTAAGCTTCCCTCCTTCCATTCTGCCCCCCCCACACCCCCCACACGAGGACAGTGGGGGAAGTGTTTTCCTTGGAGTTTTGAGGACTAGGGTTGGGCCATGGGGCTGGGCTGAGAGAACCAGAGACCTGGAAGACAGACGTACCATTCTGTCGCACCCACCTAACAACAGAGATGCTGACAGAGATACCAGAGCCGGACTAAGGTCAGATTGGTTACAGGGACTCAGATGAAAGTGGACACAGGAAGCGGTGAAGGGGTGGGAGGAATCTACAGGCAGAGATAAATAACTGTGGAATGTGAGTGGTGGGCCAGAGGTTCTGGTCCTGGTTCAGTGCCCCCCAGCTTCCCAGTGGGCACGCAGCTGCGGTCACTCCTAGCTATATTAGTTCAGTTAACACAGGGAAGGGGGTGGTTAAGTGCAAGCAGAAGTCAGACCTCCCAGGAGCACACAAGGTTCACTCACAGGCATGGAGGAAGCCAGGCTCCCAGCAACACAAACAAACCCTAGGCCTCACTTGCTGGGAAATCTTTTCGATTGAGCCTGGGATGGAGTTGACCTGATAGTCCTTGTGGGAAGGGGTAAGGCTGACACCTGTCAAAGAGCCCCAACATCCTTTCGCAGCTGTCTGGACCATCCTGTCTAGTTCTCCCAGCAGCCTCCCAAGGAAGCAACAAATCAGCTAATATTTAATTTTTGAAATCTCCATCTTTACCTAAGCCATCCCATGAATAAGTCCCCGAGATACTGGTTTTTCTTGAGCACATTTGGACCCTTAGTCCCCAGATATGGACCGTCAAGAACAACTTGTCTCTTGAGCAGCAGAGGATCGCCAGTCTTAGGTGGTTGTCTCAGAGAGAATAAATGACCTGCTCAAGGTCGCACTGTAAACGGGTGAAGGAAGGAAGAAGAAAAAAACAAAACCCGCACATAACGCTAGCCACTTGTGCAGACTCTTTACTGTGCTAGCCACAGTGCTAAGGGTTGATGTGCTAAGTATTAACCATGTCATTAACACCTTCATGGTGGCGCTAATGGCCCCATTTTATGGATGAGAAAATGGTGCAAGTTCAACGAATCATTGGCCCCTGTCCGCGCAGCTAGCAAGTGAGGAGCAAGGGATTTGAACCTAGATGGTGAGATGGCAATACCACTCCGGTGAGTACTTTGATGAGGGGTGGGCACAGGTCTTTACCTGGTCTCAGGAAAGGCGGTCCGGCTGACCCTGGGGCGGAGGAGGAGGCAATCTAACTTCTTCTGCAGCTTCTTTCCTTCTTCCATTTTCCATTCTTTTTCTGGAAGGTAATTGCTTGGGACAGTGACAACCTCCTGGCGAATTACACAGCTGGCTTCCCAGTGAGATTTGTAACAACAACCTCACCAGCCTGGCAGCCCCCAGCAAGTTCCGGTTTAAGAAACTAATTGCTGGATTGTGTAGTTGGTGCTAAATTGAGTAATTTCTTGGTGACGGCATCTGCGCCACGTCTTCCATTACCAGATAGATTTGAGGTCTATCACGGAAGAACCTGTCACCCACTGCGTCCTCCTGGACTCTCCTCGAATTCGGCTTCCCAGACAGCCACAGGTGATTGTAGAAGTGGCTGCCTACCTGGCCTGGAGGTTCACCATCTGGCTGGCTCTCTGTGTCATGGTATAAGAAGAAAGGTGACATGATTTGGTAAAATGGAGAAAAAAATAGGGATGGGAGAAAAAGTAGGGGTTTGTAGAGGTGTTTGCCTGGCATGCAAATACATGGATGGCCCTGGGGTTTGGTCCCCGGCGCCCCATGAACCAGACTCCAGGCATATCTCTAATCCCCAGACTCAGAGATAGAGGCAAGATGGTTACAAATTCAAGGTTGAAACATAGTGAGTTAGAGACTAGCTCAGGCTACATGAGACCCTGTCTTGGGCTGGCTCGGCTGAAGCAGAGAGAGCAAGCAAGGGTGGAGTGTGTGGGGAGAGGGCACTGGGGAAGCAGAAAGGGCCAGGTGCGTGGCTGGGGGGGGGCAGGTTGAGATGCTAACCCATCTCCAGCTTAACCTGTTACCGGAGAAGAAACCTCAGGGAGTTTCCTTCAGTCTCTTTATTTGACCTTGGACTTGGCTTGAAGTTACATTCCCCACATAGAGGAAAGTTAAATGAGGGCTCTCATTAGCTGTGCGGTGTGTATGCAGTCTTTTTATTTGTTCGGTTGCTTAATACCTGTTTCTTTCAAATGACATTTTACAAGCTCAGCTCCTCAAGGCTAATCTTGAAGGCAGAGAAGCAAAGCCATCCGGCTGTGGAGCCGGGCGGTGTCGGCTTTGCTATCTGCTCTCAACGTGATCTTGGCAGCTTCAGGTCCCGTTTCTTTAGATGGGAATGTGTGGAGGAATGAAGCCACATCCTGGAGTAGTTTTGGGAATCAAATAAAATGCCTTAAGTCAAAGGACCTTGCTCTTCGAAGGCATACTCAACAAACACCCACTACGCACCAAGCGTTGGTGCCTAGGGACTGGGGGAATGTGCTGAAAGTGGTCAGAATTCCTGCCTGGAATTCACATCCTATCGGGAGAAAGACACAGAATCACACAGATTTAAAATGGCAACTAGATAAGTTGGTACAGGAAGCCTTGAGAGCAAACAGCAGGGAGATCTGACCTAGTCAGGGAGGCCAGAGAAAGCTTCCCCGAAGAAGCAACAACTGAACTGAGATCTGAAGGGGAAACATAAGTCAGCAAGGCAGAGGTGGGTGGGGGAAAAGCTCTCTGGACAGGGAGTAGGCCCCATGATGTGAGGGATCATGGAACTGAAAAAGGCTGGCTTGCCTGATGCAGAGAGAGCGGGCAAGGTGGGGGGAGAGTGTGTGGGGAGAGGACGCTGGGAAAGCAGAGAGGACCAGGTGTGTGGCTCGGCTGACCAGGTGAAGATGCCAACCCAAGGATTTCAGTGAAGAAAGCGAGAAGCGGTGCGGTCACATCTGCATCTCCAAGTGCTAATTTGGGTCACCAGAATGTGGAGACAAGTCAGGAACCTCCTGCATATGTCCCAGCAGAAGGTGATGTTTGAGGTGCAGCTGGATTCGGTAGCACCACTTGCTTTCTGCAGCAAAGGCAGGAAATCTGGCCAAAGGGGGTTTAAAATAGAGTTTGTTCCTCATCATAGATAGGCCTGTAGAAAGGCAACCGCTTGTGTTGGTCCTGTGGCTTCATGGTGTCAGGACTAATGTCTCTGCGACTTTCTAAGCCTCTCTCTCAAGCCAAGCCAGGTACCTTGGATCTGGTCATCACTGTTTTGTTCCAGCCAGAAAGCAGGGGGAGGGAGGATGGCACCCACAGCCCCCCCCCCCATCACAAAGGCAGACTTTCCCCCAGGAACATCATAGCCACAATGGGATGGCATGGCTTCATCACAAGGGAGGCTGGGAAGGAGGGAAAGGGGGTTGGGGACCATTCTCTGTTCCTCCGCCAGCAGTGATTGGTGGGCACGGGACTCAGTGGGCACGGCTATTTTTAGGAAGCAAGATCCATAGGAAGGGGTGATGGATTGGGCGATGAGCTCTCTCCCTGATTGGCTCTCCCTCCCATTCACTGTCTTCAGTATTGAGGCGGGGCCCGAGGGGGAGGCACGGGATCTGAGCAGTGGGAGTTCATAATTAAATCTTTCCTATAAAACTGGGTGTAGTGACAAACAAATGCAATCCTAGCACTCTGGAGGTGGAGGCAGGAGGATCAGAAATTCAAGGTCGTTTTTGGCTATGTCAGGAATTCAGAGCGGGCTTGGGCTACATGAGAGTCATTTTTTTGTTTTGTTTTAAAACTGGAATGGAATATCCCCTTCCTTCAGTAACTTGTATTTAGTTATACTATTTGCTGTTTGTATGTTGAAGATTCTAGACACCCAAATAAAGGCTTCTGGTGGATTTGCTTGAACACCTGTAATCCCAACACTTAAGCAGCTGAGGGAGGAGGACCGTCAGGCTTGGCTACATATGAAATCCTGCCTCAACTTAGAAAAAGAAAAAGTATGGGCTGGAGAGATGGCTCAGTGGTTAAGAACCGGTAGTGCTCTTGCCAGGGACCTGAGTTCAGTTCCCAGCACCATGTAGGGTGGCTCACAACCCTGTGGCTTCAGCACCAGGAGGCTCAGAGGCCTCTGGCCTTTGTGGCTGACAATACTTACATCTAAATATCCCACATAGATACACTATGTGTATATAAATGAAAATAACACATCTTTTAAAAATGTTTTAAAAACAACAAAACAAAACAAACAAAAAACCCCAAAGGTGTTATGTTACAGATTACATTGTGTAATCTTTGGAAATTTTAAACTTTTTTTTTTTTTTTTTTGTCTTTTGAGACACAGTTTCTCTGTGTAGCCCTGACTGTAGACCAGGCTGGCCTCGAACTCAGAGATTTGTCTGCCTCTGCCTCCCAAGATCTGGGATTAAATGGGTGTACCACCATCACCACCCCCCAGTGGGACTTTAAACTTTTAAATTTAATTTTATTATTTACTTAGTGTGAATGTATTCATTGGGGTGTCACGAGGCACATGAGGGGGTCAGAGGTCAACCTTTGGGGTTCTCCTCTCTCCTTCCACTTTCTGGGCTTTGGGGAGCCCAGATGGGCCAGCCTCAAATGGTCAGGCTTGGCAGCAAGCACTTGTTTTTACCCACTGAGCCATCATCTCATTGGCCTCCATCTTCAGGGGTTTTAAAATGGTTTCATAGGTATTGTGTCATTCGATGTTCACTAATGTGCTGGATGATGTGTGGGCAGGTGTATTAAACTTGGAAGATCACATCATTTGCCTGATACCATAGACCTGGTTTTGGGGTGGTGTTTTATTCCTGGACAGTTCTTCCCTGTAGGGAATGGGAGCTCGAGGTCTGTCTGGAGAGGAATGACTCCTGGAGCTCCTGCCTGAGACCAGAGCGAAGGGAACACGGGTTGGTGAGAACACGAGAGAATCAAGTTTAATAAGAGGTTGATGACAGGCTGGGTGGGTGATGGTGCACCACGCTTATAAACCCTGCACTTAGGAGGTGGATACAGAAAGGTCAGGTATTCAGGGTCACCCTGGGTTATAGAAGGAGTCCTAGGCCAGCCTGGGAGTCAAGAAACCTTTCTCCAAAAGCAAAACCAAGAGGGCAGGAGAGACAGACTCAGTACCTAAGAGCACTTCCTAGGATCTGGGTGCTTTCAAGCACCCACATTGTAGCTCATAATGATCTCCAGTTGCAGGTGATTTGACACCTTCTTCTGACCTCCGCAGGCACCAGGCACATGTGTGATGCATGTACATGAATGATGGGAAAACACTGATACATATAACATACATATACATGAATCTTAAGGAGAAAGGAAAAAAAGGCAAAACAAAACATCCCAATGGCCACTCAGTAGCTTGGAGGCTGCAGCTGCAGGAAGCCAGCGGCAGGGAACCCCGTCGGACTCAGATATGCGGATTGCCTGTCGGAAGCTCAGTGTGGGGTTCCAGTTTGATGTGTGCCCCTTTCGTCTGTGCATCCGCCACAGACAAAGCTCCAGAATGTTCAAAACTTCGTCTCAGTTGAGGGACACTTCTGGACAGTTTCACACAAGAGCCCAGGGTTCTTGGTCTGAGCTCCCCTCCCGTATCCTAGGGAAAGCACAGTAAAGGAGAATTGCCACAGAGCTAGGCTCTTGGTGTCGGGAATGTCACCCCAGTGTCTCTCTAGGCAACACATCTGATAGCACCTTTGGTCGGGGCCCTGGATCTGGGAGCAGCTTATGTCTGAACCTTTCCTCTATAGACTCTGATGGACTTCCATGTCCCTTTCCATTGTGTCACATTCCTTAGCGTCAGGAAGTTCTTTCTGATGTCTGACTGTGTCTCTTCCACTATTATTAATCATGCCCCCAAATCGAGCTCTTCCCTCTGACATCCCCGTCTCTAATAATGGCATCATTAGTCTTCCAGTCACGGCTACTGAAAACTTGAGAGTCGTCTTCCACTCTGACTCTCCATCTTCCAGTATTTGCCAAACCCTCACCAGCTTCTGGAACGTTCCAAGCCCAGCTCTCAGAATTTGGTATTTGCATTTTTTTTTTGCCTTGTACCCTGTTTTCTCCACTGGGAATTTGTCCCACCCCCAACCTTTGTCTACCCATCTTGTTCTTCAAATGTCCTGTTCTCCGGGAGCCCTCCCTCCATTCTTCTCTACTGAATCTGATTTAGCTAGTAATCCAAGCTAGCTTAATATTTTGTCACCTCTTTTGCACAGCCACTTCCTTACCCACAGAGAACAGTGACTTAGGACTGGTTCAAGTCAGAGATGACTGGAACCTAATTTTATTTTTTTTCACCTTACTGGAGACTAGTAGTGGGAGAGATGGAGTCCAAAGCAAACAATTTCAATCCAGTGTGCTTGCTGCTTCTCGGGGATGGGGGTGGGGTGCCCAGAGTGTCATATAAGCCCAAGGAGAAGCATAATCCAGAATAAAGAGTACAAGAAGCCTCCACGGGGAGTTGAGGCTTCTTATGACTGTTAGCCAGGAGGAGAGCTCCAGGGAAGGGAGAACCAGGGAGGACGGAACAGCTTGCGCCAGAATATAGGGACCTGATAATTCTGTCCCGTTAGACTACAGACCCTTCAAGGACAGGAACCACATTCAGATGACCTCAATACGCTTCTTGTTCAATCTGTCTTGCGGTGGGCACTCAACAAATGTCTGTGGATCGCAGCCATATTTAAGGGCAATGAAAACACTGTAGCTGGGCATCCTGAACAGATCACACAGACACCTGCAGTTGGAGGTAGTCCAACCTGTGAGCGAATTTGCATACATTTGCATAATGAAGCCAACTTCATTTCCCTGAGGGTCTGAAGCCTCTGCATTGTGGGGGATCCAACCAGTCCTGGTTTGGGGGTTTGGGGGGGGGTTGGGAAAGAATTGCCAGGGCAGAGACCTGTCCTGAGGACTCCAGGAGGAACGTCCTTCCTTGGCTCATTACCTCTTTCTTTCCTGTCAGGAGCCAGTGGTCCTGCGCCTGCTGAGGTTAGGGTTCTGCCTGGAGGTGGGGATCCTGACATCAAGGATGGGACACCCCGGATGGTGAGTGTCAGAAAATTTGTGAGATGGGGCCTATATTCAGGTTCTCGAACCCAAATACTTGATGCGCAGTGACTAACCCATTCATTTACGGGCTTTTTCATCTCCCCATTTTGAGCTCCATTTTCTCACGGTAAGTGTGGATAATGTCTACACGACAGGATTTTCAGTCAGCTTAGAGACTGAGGTGTGCACCATACCCGGAACATCACTAATGGGAGGGAAATAGTAGGAGATGAGCTGCGGGCAGGATCTGGAAGAAGCCAGAGGCAGAATGGGTGAGGGGAAGCCGTGTGGGGAGGAAGGGAGAGTGAGTCTTAGGAGGTACTGCTGTCTGGAGTCTTAGAGACTGTCATCTCCTAGTCAGCAGATGGCCCAGGAGCTGGTCTAGGGTGGGGGAGGGCTCCGTCTGCCAGATCCTCTGTCCCTGTCCCTCCTGCTGTCACCTCCTCCTGCCATAGCTCCTGTCCTGGCAGCTCCTGGAGTCCTGATTGGAGGCAACTCTTGCTGAGAGCTGACCTCTCTTGTCCTGTCGCCTCAGCAAGCCTGGGATGAGGGCCAGGGACATTGGTTCCACAATGGTTTCTCTACTGGCTTCCTGCCTCTCCAGCCCACTGTTCCTGGGAGGACGAACTCCTGGGTTCCACTCACAGTCCAGTGGTCAAATGTTGCCTGGTCTAGCCAGCCTTCTCGGGAATCTTTCCCCCTTCCCCGCTCCTCCCCAGATGCCCTGTCATGGAGAGGGAGTGTGGCAAAGGGTAATAGGCAACGGGAGGGGAAGGGGAGGGAGAGGGGGAGGGGAGGGGACTCCAGTGGTTAGGGTCTGGAAGCCAGCACAGGTAGGAGGAGCCAACTCAGGTTCTCCTGCCTTTGAGAGGAGGGAAGGGGAGGAGCCTGCAGTCAGTTGCAAGGAAGTAGACCCGGAAGGAAGAGAGGTTTTATGGAGTGGCATGGAGATGTAGGCTTGAAGTGAGGGTTCTCATCCTGGCACCTGAAGCAGGGGGATGCTGGGATAGGCTTGGGGCGGCGGAATGGCTGTGGATCAATTTGCTTCAGGTTAGCTTGCTAAAAGCCAGTTCACCTAATGACTGGTTTCTTTGAATATGTGGTATGTCCGCTTGGGTCGCCTTTTGTTTTTGATAATCTAAAGATATTCAAAAGCCCATTTGGCTGAAAGCATTTCCTCTTGTGGATAAGTATTTATCAAATTTGCCGCAGTGATGAATGATGGGATTATCCTGTGCCCTTGTGTCTTTGTCTATTATGACTGTTTTAAGGACTTTTCAGTCCATGTGTGGAAAGATAGTATAATTAATCACAATAAATTGGTAGGCAATACCAACAGGGATGCCACGGTGCCTGGGGAAAGATGATTTTAGGTAAAGTGGCCTGTTGTTCAGTCCAAATCTCTTTTCTCTCTATTTTCTCAGGAGGTTCCTGGGGCCTGGCCCCCAACAATATGAAGAGCCTTTGCTGAGGCCATGAGGGGTTACCATGGCGACCGAGGCAGCCATCCCCGCCCAGCCCGCTTTGCTGACCAACAGCATATGGACGTGGGCCCAGCTGCCAGGGCCCCGTACCTGCTGGGCTCCAGGGAGGCCTTCTCCACCGAGCCCCGCTTCTGTGCCCCGAGAGCTGGCCTGGGACACCTTTCTCCAGAAGGGCCCCTGAGCCTGAGTGAGGGTCCATCATCAGTAGGCCCCGAGGGAGGCCCAGGGGGGGTGGGGGCTGGGGGAGGCAGCAGTACCTTCCCCAGGATGTACCCCGGCCAGGGCCCCTTCGACACCTGTGAAGACTGTGTGGGCCACCCACAGGGCAAGGGTGCCACCCGACTGCCTCCCACACTCCTGGACCAGTTTGAAAAGCAATTGCCAGTTCAACAAGATGGCTTCCACACACTCCCATACCAGCGAGGTCCCGCAGGGCCTGGTCCTGGACCTGGATCTGGCGCTGCCCCTGAGGCTCGCAGCGAGAGTCCTAGCCGCATCCGGCACCTGGTTCATTCTGTGCAGAAGCTCTTTGCCAAGTCCCACTCTCTGGAGGCACCTGGGAAGCGAGACTACAATGGGCCCAAGGCCGAAGGAAGAGGTAGCTCTGGGGGAGACAGCTACTCTGGTCCAGGCTCTGG
Source organism: Apodemus sylvaticus (assembly GCF_947179515.1). NCBI lineage: Eukaryota > Metazoa > Chordata > Mammalia > Rodentia > Muridae > Apodemus > Apodemus sylvaticus. The sequence goes on from NC_067474.1 coordinate 140,889,513, forward strand.
AGGCCCCCCCACCTCCCACCACCACCATCACCACCACCATCACCACCACCACCAGTCCCGGCATGGCAAACGAAGCAAGAGCAAGGACCGCAAGGGGGATGGGCGACACCAGACCAAGGCCACAGGCTGGTGGAGCTCTGATGACAATTTGGACAGTGACAGTGGCTTTCTGGGTGGGAGGCCCCCTGGAGAGCCTGGTGGTCCCTTCTGCCTGGATGCTCCAGATGGGTCCTACCGGGACTTGAGCTTCAAGGGGCGTTCGGGCGGGTCGGAAGGCCGCTGCCTGGCCTGCACTGGCATGTCCATGTCCCTGGACGGACAGTCAGTCAAGCGAAGTGCCTGGCATACCATGATGGTCAGCCAGGGCCGGGATGGATACCCAGGGGCCGGGCCGGGCAAGGGGCTCCTGGGTCCAGAGACCAAGGCCAAAGCCAGGACTTATCACTATTTGCAGGTGAGGCTTGGTGGGGTAGGGAGCTGTGTTTTGAGTCCTCACCGGTCTGGTTGACTGGGGGAATGACGACTATGGTTGGGTGGAGTCCAGCTGTCCCAGTATTAGAGGTCTTGAAGGAAGGAGGCCCTGCCTCACGATACCTTGAGCCCCTTCGGGGCCTCCCTTTCCTTATTTGTGCAATGAAGGGACCCCACTAATCTGACCAATGATGTTGATACCAGGAAGACTTCTTGACCATTTGGTTTGGATGACATGTGCTGATCTCTGTCTTCTGGGGTAGAAGGCAGTGGTCTGAGGTTAAGGGAAGGCAGTGGACAGGACATAATGGTCCTACTCCGAGCATTGACTTGGCGCTTGGGAAGAAGTTCTTCCTGCCCCAAGCCCTTCCCTAGACCTTTCATATGCAAATCCTGGTGGTCCAGTTTATTGGAATATGAAGATCAGATTCTAGACCATGCCTCTACTTGGGATTGTCATCTTGCCTATGGTGTGGTGGGACAGTCCAGAAAATTATAGAGGACTCTGGAGGAAAAGCTCTTGGGGGATTTTCCAAGGCCAATGGCACACTGGAGTCTGTGTCCTGTTGTCATTCAGGGCAGGACTTCTTAAGGGTGGATGGAGAAGTCATGACTGTGGTCCTCTCTCATCCTGCTCATGTAAACTTGTAGTCTTTTTGTTTTTTGTTTTTGTTTTTTTTTTTTTTTTTTGAGACAAAGTTTCTCTGTGTAGCCCTGGCTGTCCTAGAACTCACTCTGTAGACCAGTCTGGCCTCGAACTCAGAAATCTGCCTGCCTCTGCCTCCCAGAGTATTAAGATTACAGGCATGCGCCACCCCCCTCCCCACCCTCCACTCCCCCATTCCCCCCCCCCCCGGGGCTTTCATTCCAGCTTCAACCAGCCCGTACTGATTTTGTGAATGCTCCGGGCCTTTTAGGGGACAATGCCAATACATGTTTTGGAGATGTGTCAGATTTAGGGTTGTCTCCAAAGTCCGCATTTCTCTTGGGTTGTTAATCCGCAATCATTCCTTCAGCCAGCACATCCTTGGTACAGTGATCAAGAGCTCACTGTTTCTAGGCAATAGACCAGGAAACAGATGGTAGGCCGTGTGATAGAAGAGAGTCCTGGGGACACAGAGGATGCTCCTCACTCACCTGTGGGTGGTGGCTAGGGGTGACTCCCTCCGGAAAGCTCCTGTGAGGAATGTCTCCTAAGCGGAGTCTCTGTGGAGGAGTTAGAGTTAGTCAAGAGCAGATTGAAGGTGTTCCAGGGAGATCCTACAGCACGTTGGACGGGATGGAGAGGGGAGCTTGCGTGAGCCTTTGGGGGGACATTGGCCTTACCTGGAAGCTGTACACATGTTAGTACTCTCCTGGGGGATTCACATGAGCAGAAACAGGATGAGACTTCTGGGAGTTGAGACCTTGTAGGCTAGCTTCAGATTGTTCCCTCCTGGGTGGGGGACGGGCTCTAGGCTGAGAACTCCAGAGTACAGGGGAAGATACCCTTGTTCCCCTGTAACTAGACCTCGCTACCATATTGCTGCTCCCTGCTGCTTCTCCAGGGCTGTCCTGACCTCCCTGGGGGCTTCCTTTTTAACATGCACCTCACAGTGTCCTGCAGAGGAGGAAAGAGCTCTGCAGTGGCTGTGGAGTGGGAGCCCTGCAGTGAGGCAGTGTGCGTGTGCCCTGGTCTCCTGCCATTCCTCTCTGTAGAGGATGGGGGTGGGGCTGGTTCTCAAGGCCTGGGCTTCCTGAGCACCCTGATGTGACAGGGGTTGAGCGGGGAGCCTGAGCCCAAGGGTGGGTGAACCGAAGGCTGCAGAGACCTCCCAAGACAGCCCGACACTTCCTGGCACATAAGCAGGGGAGGCTGGCTCTGTGCGACATGACATCTTTATTGTGTATTCCCCTCTGTTTTTTCTGTTTTGTTTTGAGATAGGGTCTCATGTAGGCCGTGGTGATCTCTAACTCCTGTGTAGCTCAGGTTACCTCCATCTGCTTCCATTCTGCCTCCTGGGTCTGGCAGGGGTACTTCACCATTCCTAGCTTCCTAGCCCTTTAATGAAGCCTGGTTTCTCCCACTGGACACCAGTGTGCCTGTGAGTCTTTTCCGGATCCCTGCATCCCCCTCAGAGCATCATTCATTTCCTCTTTGATTCCGTCTTCAGATCGAGCGCTGGCCCTCACTGAGCCTGCTTCCTTATGAGGGTCTCTTCCTGAACCTTCTAGGCTCACCTTCCCATGAGTCCCCCTCCCTTAGCCTGGCTCCTGGGGGCCTCTCCTCCTTGCTCTGTTAACCTCTTCCTGACTGCATGTGCTTTAAAAAGCCTTGTTGTCTCCTCCAGCCTTCGTCCTTACATTGCATTCTTCACCATGTCAGGACCATCATGGACTCCAACCCATGGGGATGATCCCTTCCCAAGCAGGCCTTCTCAGCCACTTTAATCCCTCAACTGCCCTTGGAGTTAAAGACTACCTTGACTGGCTCTCTTGAAAGCACACCCATCACTGCGTTTCTCCTAAAACATTTCTCAACCTTTGCTCTCTACTGCCGTCCTTTTCTACTCAAAAGTCTCAGAGCATAGATTCTTTTCCTCCATTTCCCTCACTGCTCGCCACAGTCAGATTTCCACATCCTGCCCTTGAATGTGCCCTGGGCAGTGGTTACCAGTGGTTTCTGGGCGGCAATCCCCCAACAATGCCGAGTGCTTGTAATAACAGCCAACATTTACTGAGCGATTTCTGTGTCGCAGGCACTCCGACTCGCTTGTTTATCTTGCCCACCGACCACTCTGATGCAGGTATAATTACTTTTACCAATTTTCAGCTCCGGAAACCGATTCTTAGAGCTTAATTAGCTTTGCTCAGGTTCGCCTAGCTAGCAAGTGACAGGGCCAGAGTTTGCCCTGGTCTCCTAACTGCAGAGCATGAGTTACTGACCTTGGAGAACACTGTGGCATTTGACATAATCGACTCCCTTTTCTTCTTGAAATGTCTCGTTTCTGTGACATGGCATTCTCCTGACTCCCTCCCACCCCTCTGCCCACTCCTTCTGAGGTGACTTCACAGGCCCCCTTTCCTTTCTTTGCAGTCCTTTTTAAAATGTCAGCGGGTCTTTCCTCAGTTCTCTCCCTCTTCCCCCTGGGGTGTCTCCTTTACTCCTGGGCATCTGGTTACCACCCTTGATTTCTGCATGTCTGCCTCCAGCCCGTCTTTACGTCTTTACCGTCTTTACCGCTAAATCCCAAGACAGCGCATAACAAACACCTTCTCAGGGGTGCCCAATTCAAGGTGCTCAACTTTGAACCTGTCACCCCTCCTCCAATCTGGAGTTCTGTGGCTCAGTGCAGGGCAGCACCCCCTACCCCCCCAGGTCCTCAGCCACCACCCTCCTCAGCCATCTTGGCCTCCTCGCAGGCCCTCTTCCCTCCCCCACTAATCAGGCTCACTGACGCTCTATGGTGCATCTCATCTCCATCTCCTCCTCTTTCCCTTATTCGCATTGTCTTAATTTAGGCCTCATCATCCCTTGCCTGCAGAACAGCCTGAGCCTCCTAATTGGCGTCCCTCCTGCCACTTGAGCTTCTGCCTGGGCCTGATCTCCTGACCATCTAGCTTCGGTCTAGACCGTGGAGTGTGCTGATATGCCCCCTGCCTGATACCCTCTGTGGTTCCTTGAGAGCTGGGAGGGAGTCGGGGGGTGGCGAGTGGATGCCTGTTAAAAGGATAGAGGAGGGAGGCTGAAAGGTCACTGAGGTCAGGTTATGCTGCATATATGAGGGCATGATTGACAGGCCACTCAGGGGGCTCTGGTCTTCAATGTCTTGGCATCTTGTCTCTTCAGCTGACCCTCTTTTGAGTAGCTAAAGGTCTCTGGAGGATGGTGCATCAGCCCCCACAGAGAGGGGAAACGCCCTGACATATTCCCTTCAAGTCCCCTGTGCCTATTCAGTCAGTGTGGCTTGCTCCCCCAGCAGGGCGGAGCGCCCCCTACTGCCAGTGGGAGGAAGAATACCCTCTCCTCTGAGCCGACTAGCAACACGTCTGAGGGACAGAGGCCCTTGTCCTTGCAGGTGCCGCAAGATGACTGGGGGGGTTACCCCACGGGTGGCAAGGATGGGGAGATCCCCTGCCGCAGGATGCGGAGCGGCAGCTACATCAAAGCCATGGGGGATGAGGAGAGTGGAGACTCAGACGGTAGCCCCAAGACGTCTCCAAAAGCACTTGCCCGACGCTTTGCCTCCCGCCGTTCCTCCAGCGTGGACACAGCCAGGATCAAGTAAGGATGGTGTGGGGAGGGGTATCCGAGATGATTCCGCGTTCCTGCAGGCACTGTATGTGGAGCCCTGCTTAGGATCCAACAGACTATCTTGCTCTGCTCCAGACAGAGTGGAATCATGGTCCCGTTTTAGTGTTTCTTTCGTGTGTGTGTGTGTGTGTGTGTGTGTGTGCGTGCGCGCGCGCGCGTGCGCGCGTGTGGGGTCGGGGGCGGTGGGGTCAGGGGTGGTGGGGCGGGGCCGGGGGGTGGGACCTTTTCACTCCCAGTCTCCCGGGTGGTCTCTTTGTGTTTGTGTGTGGGATATAAGGAACAGAACCTGGTCAGAGGCCCTGATATCAGGCCCGCTCTCCACCTCATAGCACACTTCTGACTCTGGCATTTGCCCTTTTCAGCTGCTGTGTCCCACCCCGGATCCATCCCCGGAGTTCCATCCCTGGCTACAGCCGTTCCCTCACAACTGGACAGGTAGGACATGGCCCTGTGTACACGGAGGGAAGGGTAGGAAAGGGAAGCCAGCTCCATGCTCTTTCTAGGCTATGATGTCAGTCTCTGTGAGGAGAGAGAACAAGTCTGGTTCTGGGAAAGCCTCGAAGCCTGCCTGGGACTTCCAGATCTGCTTCGGGCTGGGAATCCCAAAGAACCCACCCAAGTATGCTCCAAGGGGTGAGCATGTGTGAAAGGCAGCATCGTTTCTCTTAGGTGCTCCATCTCTCTCCAAGCCTGACTGCTCCAGACTCATAGATTAAAGGTGCAGGCAAGGCACAGGCAGAGCTGAAGTGTCCTGGGCTATCTGGGCCTGAGGTCTGTAGCCATGACCTCTACTCCCTCAGACCACCTTCCCTTTCAACACCTCTGTTTCCTAATCTTTGAAATGACAAGCGTAAACCCGAAATGGTGGCGCTCTAATCTTGGCACTTGGGAGGTGGAAGTGGGGGTGGGCAAGATCACCAGTTCAAGGCCAACCTTGGCTACTTAGTAAGGCGCAGCACTCAAAGAAACAAAACCAAAAGGCAACAGTAGTGTTGAATATCTCTCAGGGGATTTGTAGGAGTTCGGTGGAAAACATCATTCAAACAGAAGGCACAGGTCCAAAACCGATGTTTTATAAAGTGAGTTGCAACGCTGGGGATGTCGCTCAGTTAGCACAGTGCCCACCTGGTGTTCACAAAGCCCTGAGTTCACTTCCCAGTGCGGCGTACAGCTGGGTATGGTGGCACACGCCTACCTCAGGAGACAGATCGAAAGCCCAAGGTCATCCTCTGTTACTTAGCAAGTTGGAGGCCAGCCTGGAGCCCAAGAAACCGTATCTCAAAGAAAATAAAGTGACTTCTATACCTAAGTGCAGGCCTCCCTTTTCATTAAACAGAGGCAATGGTAGTTTATATTTGAATGTAGGAACAGGGTTGAATAAAGGCTGAACTACTTACCAGCTGAGTGACCTGGGGCAAGTTACATGACTTTTGAGCCCCTTCCTTCCCTATTTAAAAATAGGCATCATAATAGCACTCTTGGCACATCGCCAGTGCTCAATAAAGGTTAGCTATTTTTATGTTTGCTGGGGGGGGGGGCATGCAAAGAGCCACGCTGAAGACCGTCCATCGGCTCCCATTGTGAGCCTCGGCAGCCTCTCAGAAACCCTTTGTTCCAGTTCCTGAATCAGGGATTCTGATTTGGCACAGCTGTCTCTCTGCCTCCAGCCAGCCTCTGTCCCTGGGCCCACCAGTTAATGCCCAGTTTTCCTGTTCCTTGACCATTGGTGACATCTAACCTTGTTGAGAACCCTTCTTCCTGGAACATGTTTCTCTGGTGGCTTTTGGACACCGCCCCACCCCCTCATCTCTTCCATGACTGTGGTGACATCTGTGTCTCAGGATGTCACCACTGGAGTTTTCCAGGGCTCTGTCCCTTCTCTGCTTTTCACGCCCACTCCATGGGTGACGTCATCCAGGCTTGGAGCTTTGAATATTACTGAGAACCTGATGACTCCCAGATGTATAACTCCAGCCCAAAGCCTCCCTGAGATGCCAGGCATGCACACGGAACTGTGTATTGGAGCTCACTTGGCTGGCTGCTGCAGACACTTCCCTCCTCCCCCTCCTCCCTCTCCTCCTCCCCCTCTTCCTGGTCCTCCTCCTCTCCCTCCTCCCCCCTCCTCCTCTTCCCCCTTTCCCTGCTCCTCAGACCACTGTTCCCATCATCTCCTTTGCACATAATGGTAGTTTTATTTTTCTAGGACTTATAGCCTAAAAGCCCAAAGTCAGTCTTTTTCTGGTCTTCCTTCCCCTCCTTCCCACCCTCTCCCTCCCTCCCTCAATTCCTCCCTTTCTACTTCCCTCCCTCCCTCCCTCTCCCTCCCTCCATTCCTCTCACCCTCCCCCCTCCCTCCCTTCCCCCTTTCTATGCTGTGATTAAACCTTACTCATGTTGAGCACACACTCCATCACAGAGCTTATACTCCCAATCCATGAAGTCAGAGTGTTCTCTCTGCTAGACCACACCCTATCCTTCAGTCCTTCCGCAAATCTTCTTCACAATATTCCCAGGCTCCATCCACCCTTCACCAACAGCACTGAGAGCCCCATGGGCTTGGTCGGGGCTGTTCCCCTGCCTTCTTGTTGGTCTTCTGTGTTTGTCCTGACTCCAACTCATTTTCTGTCAGTATAGCCAGAATAGTTATTTAAAAATATAACTGCCTCTGTTTGCCTTTGTGCTCAGAGCCCTGGCCTTGCTCAGAGTAACCATCCTGGGCTTTGCTGGGGTTTACAAAGCCGGTGTGAGCCGGCCAGTGTGGTGTCGTGTTCATCCTCAGCTCTGCTCCTTCCCTTCATCCCGCCCCGCCCCGCCCCACCCGGCCTGCCCCAGACGTGGTAGACTCCAGCCTCGGGACGTGAGCATTTGTTACTGCCTGGGCGTCTCCTTCCAAGACTCTGCTGTGGACTACTCCTTCACTTCTTTCTCTTCTCTTTCTTTTTCCCTTCCCTTCTATTTCCTTCCTTCCTTTCTTTCTTTTTTCTTTCTTTCTCCTTTTTTTCCAGATCTCTTCAGAGTGTTCTGAAATTTTAATCTAAGCCTTCCAAACATTTCCTATTCCTCGCCTTCCTCCTCCTCTCTCTCCTCCTCCCACCTCACATTATCTAACAGTGTATATACTTGGCATATTTCTCCTGGAGGTGTGACTTAGAGACTTTGCTTTACAGAAGAGGAGAGGTTTAAAGCAGCAAAGACACTGCCCTGTTGTCTCTCATGATGCTTTTCCTCCCGAGTGGATTTCTCTCTTTAGTATTTGCTTTGGACATCTTTTCCCATCTTTGGCTTTAGAGTGTTTTGTCCCATATGTTTCAGGTATGTTGTTTTAAATAGTTTATGACTGAGATCTTACATCCATTTGGTAATTGCCTGAGAGTTTTGTACGTTTATATTTATTGTGGTATGCTTGGCTTTATTTCTGTCATCTTACTTTGTGCCTTCTATTTATCCCGCTGGGGTTCAGGAATGCATGCTGGGGTATATGTGTGGAGGTTAGATGACAACATGGAGGAAGAATTGCTTCTGTTCTTTAACCACGTGGATCCTAGAGATTGAATTTAGGTCGTCAGCCTTGGTGACAATCCCCTTTAGCTGCCAAACCATCTTGCCTGGCCCTATCCTGTTTCTTAGATGATACTTTCCTTTCTTTATGTTTGTCTGTCTGTACTCCTTTCAAGTTTGTTGTGACAGTGTCTCACTGTATAGCCTAGGCTGGTCTCTAACTTGCTATGTAGCCCAGGCTGGTCTATAACTCGTGACCAACCTCCTGCCTCAGTCTCTTGAGGGCTAAGTTTATATCAGCACATCCAGCAGAGTTGATGCTTTTCTGCCCCTTTGGATTGATGGAGTTTGCTTTATCCTTCTCTCTGCCAAATCCCATGCTGGTTTGACAGTTACATACTCCATTTTATTCTTTATGGTTACTCCTGTAATTTTAATGTGCATACTTGACTTCATCTGAAGCTGACAAGGCTTCCTACTCTCGCTCTGAATAATGCACAGTCCTTAGGGTACTTTATTTTTGATGGCCTCTTTCTTCCCTTTTTAAGCCATAGAAATTTATTTGGGGGCGGGAGAAGGAGGTTCTACCTCAGAGATGGAACATTTGCCTCGCATGAGCGAGGCCCTGGGCTTTCTCCTCACTGTCCACACACACACAAACCACTGTTTTCCAGAAATGCTGGGTGCTGGAAATGTAGTGTTAACATGTCTGCTACAGTGCTTTCCTCTGCTGAGGGACTTGTGTTCTCATGTTGTTTGAAAAAAGATATTTTACTGTTGTTATTAGTATCACATTTATTTGTTACTCGTTCATTTATGCATTTTTGCCAGCGTTATCGTGTTCTTCGGCACACACGCATGTACTTCCGCATGCATGTACTTCCGCATATACTCGGAGGCTGGAGACAACTTGGAAGAGTCGGTTCTGAGGACATCGGCCTTGGCGGTGGCAATCACTTTTATGCCTTGTGTCATCTCACAGTGCGATGCTCGTTGCCCGCCCTTCAGTTCCGGGGCCTTACACGTCTGCGGCTGTGCTGTAGTAGCATTATAGCCCCAAAATTCTTTTGTTTTTACTTTTTTAAGTTATATTTTTATATTAGTGTGTGTGTGTCCTACGGTGTACACATGGAAGTCAGAGGACAACTTGTGGGAGTCTTGTTTTTCCTCTCATGTGGGTTTCAGAGATCAAACCAGGCATGGCGACAAGCTCCACCATCTGCTGAGCTATCACCTGCCCTTAGAACCCTTTTAACTTTTTTATTTAAAGAAAATGATTTTTGTTGTTGCCATTGTTGTTGTATTTTTGAAATAGGGTTTATCTGTGTAGTCCTAGCTGTCCTGGAACTTTCTCTGTAGGCCAGGCTGGCCTCAGACTCAGAGATCTATCTACCTCTGCCTCCTGAGTGCAGGGGTTAAGGGTGTGTGTCACCACCTTCTGGTCTCTTTTTCGAGCTGGTCTTGAAATTACTATCCTCCTGTCTCAACCTCTTGAGCAGCTGGATGACAGTCTGTACCGTCAGAGCCGATAAATCTCATTAAATTTAATGGAGGTATCTTCGTTAGGGTTTTACTACTGAGAACAGACACCATGACCAAGGCGACTCTTATAAGGACAACATTTAATTGGGGCTGGCTTACAGGTTCAGAGGTTCAGTCCATTATCATCAAGGCGGGAGCATGGCAGCATCCAGGCAGGCATGGTGCAGGAGGAGCTGAGAATTCTACTGAGAGTTGATCTAGCTGAGAATTGATCAGAAGGCAGACAGGAGAACACTGACTTCCAGGCAGCAAGGCGGAGGGTCTCAAAGCCCACCCCCACAATGATACACTTCCTCTAACAAGGCCATAGCTGCTCCAAGGCCACACTTCCTAATACTGCCACTCCCTGAGCCAAGCACATTCAAACGACCACAGGAGGTATACCTCACAAAGTTTTCTCTCCCCCACCCCCCCAGAAAACTTGTTTTAATATAAAATGAAATCTTTGCTTTAATCCAAGAACAAAACAAAATTAATGTTTCTTGTATTCTAATTTAGGCATATGATTGATTTTGAGGGTGTTTAGGGTGAGAGCATGTGACATTTGTTTTTGGGTTTTGAGTAGGGTCTCACGTAGCTCAGGCTGGCTTCAAATTCATTGGGCAGCTAAGCATGGTCTTGAACTTCTGATCCTCCTGCTTCTACCTCTCAAATACGGGGAAGACAGGTCTGTATCACTATTATTGGCTTTAGGCCGTCCTGTGGGTGGGGTCCTAGGCTTCATGCATGCTAGGAAGGCACTCTACTGCTCAACAGACTCCCAGCCCCTTGTTAGTTTTTATGCTATTACTCCTAAGTTACACACATAAACACACATAGACACAGACACAAACACACACACACACAGACACAGACACACACACATAAACACACACAGACACAGACACACACACATAAACACACACAGACACAGACACACACACACACACATGCACACGCACACTCTTTTCCAGGTCATTATAGCTTTGTCTATGAGTTCCTTCCTCCTAAAGTATGTTCTTTAGTTTCTCGGTGACGGTTGGTAGCACACGCTGACAGATTGATGCCACTTAGCTTGCCAGGGGACATCCACGGCAGTGTGGGTCCCTCTCATTGTCTGATATTAAGAAGTGTGCTGCACCACAGCTGTCTTTGAGTACAATTCCCAGTTTTCTCTGGCTGCTGTTGAGAGCTTGCTTAGACTTTGGTGTCTGCATCTTTCCTATGGTGTGCATGTCAGTACGCTCCCTAAATCTGAGGATCTGTGCCTTTCATGAATTTAGGAAAACCCACCCTGCCTCCTGCGTACTTATTAGCCTGGTATGCCCCCACTCCCCAGCCTTTACCGTCAAGTGACAATTGAACCCATAGGCTCTCTCACCTTGGGGAAATGCTCTACCATGCTGGTACACCCCCAGGCCCTTCCTCTCTGTCCAGTGTCGTGGTGTGTACCTTTAAATCCCAGCATCCGAGGGGAGGCCTGCTTTTGGTGAGTTTCAGGCCAGCCTGTTCTACACATTGAGTTCAAGGCCAACTAGAGCTTCTTAGTGAGAGCTTGTCTGAACAAAAGTTCTTTTCTTTTTGAGGCGGGGGGTGTTTCAAATTTGCCCAGGCTAACCTTGAACTCAGTCTACAGCCCAGGTGCGTTCTGAATTCATGGTCCTTCTGCCCCAGCTTCCCTGTTGGCGTTTGTTGTAAGGCCGTGGTCCCATGCTTGCTTGGTTTATGTGCTGGAGGAGGTTGACCTCGGTGGTCTTGGGTGATGAGAACTCTACAAATGAGCTGCACTGAAGCCTTTGGCCATGGCTTTCCTGCCTTCTCCTCTCCTTTCTCTTCCCCTCCCCCCCCCTCCCCCGCCCGTTGCCTCCCATCACAGGTCTGTCTGTTTGCTGGCTCTTGTCCCGTGTTTGTATTTTCGATAGTTTTTTCCCCTCCACTCTTTAGATTGGACAGTCTGTATTGCTTTGTCCTCAGGTTTGCTGATCATACCTTATATTAAACCTCCCGATGGAATTTTTGATTTTAGTTAGTGTACTTTTCAGTTCTCGAATGGATGGATATTTGTTTCCTAATTTTTATCAATTCTCTCTCTCTCTCTCTCTCTCTCTCTCTCTCTCTCTCTCTCTCTGTGTGTGTGTGTGTGTGTGTGTGTTGGTGCACACACACGCCACAGTGCAGCACAGTTGCAGGTCAGAGGAAACGTTGTGGAGCCCGTTCTCTCCTGTCTGTGTGTGGGTTCCGGGTGGGAAGGAAGAGAACCAGGCTTGTCTGGCAAGAGCCTTCACCCACTGACCCAGCTCGCTGGTTCCACGTTTTTTCTCTTTAAGCAAAATAATAATTATAAGGGCCCGGTGAGACGGCTCAACACTTAAAGGAGCACATTGCTCTTACAGAGGACCCAGGTTTGGTTCTTAGAAACCACACCATGCTGTAGCTACAGTGCTCCGGGAGGGGGAGGGGAGAGCCAGTGCTCTCTTTTGGCCTCTGAAAGCACCTGAATGCACATATACTCAAATCAAAAACAAAAACAAAAACAAAAACAAAAACAAAAAAAGAACAAAAAAAAAACCTAGGCCCACAGTTTTGAAAAGCCAATGTAGAATGATGTTGAGTTTGGTGTCAGCTGGGGCTGCACAGTGAGTAAAGCTGCCAGCCTCCCCCCTCCCCCCCTCCCCCTCCCTCTCCATCCCTTCTCCCTCCCCCTCCCATCTCCCCTTCTCCCTCCCCCTTCCCCTCCCCCCACTGCCAGGAGCCACTGTCTAAGCCCCTCCCCCTCCTCTTCATTTGGTGATTGTGACTTGAATCCCTGAAATCTCTGTCGGCATGCCTGCCTTTGGTCTTTAAGCATGGCCCCCTTTAGCTCTTTGAATATGATTATAATAACTACTCTGTAGTTTGTGTGCGATAAACCCAACATTCTGAGACCATTTATACTTTCTTCTTTATTTGCATGACAAAATATTTTGTTGAGTACTAAGCATTTTAGGTAACATAGTGTGACAATTCTGGGCTCTTATTTTTTTTACCTCCTAAAGACTTGCTGTTGCTTTGTTTATTTGTCTTAATTCCTGGAGCGAACCTGTGAAATCTGCTTTCCCTGCAACAGAGCCTCTGATTCTTCACTCTTCTCCCCCCCCACCCCAGTTCCTACCGCTTTTAGAGCCTTGTTTCCTAGAGGTTGCTCAAGTGTCTGCATGGCTTTGTTTTGGCCAAAGGTGGGGTAGAAATTGTCCTTAAAACCCCTGAGCCAGCGAGGGTTCCTCTCTCTCTCTCTCTCTCTCTCTCTCTCTCTCTCTCTCTCTCTCTCTCTCTCTCGGTTTGTGGTTGGTTTCAAGCCTCCTTGGCTTTCAATCATCACCAGGGTCTCCTGTGTTTCTTGTGCACGCGTGTATAGGTTTCCCTGCTGAGGGACGTTGGGTGACGGTGTACAGATTTTCAGACCTTTCTCTGTCTCAGTCCCAGGATTCTCTGTAAAGTATCAGGCCAGTACTGGTGAGATGGCTCTGGTGGTAAAGACGCTTCTTCATATGTAAACCTGGAGACCAGAGTACCATCCCCAGAACCCACATAAAGGTGGAAGCCCCCCCCCCAAAAAAAACCAAATTAAAAAAAAACCCTGCCTCAACAAGGGTCTCTGATTCCAACACTTGTGCCATGGCGTAAGTGTGCATACACAAAATATACACAACAACAACAACAGAAATCTTTAAAAATGTAAGTCTAGTCAGCCAGTCTGTTGCTTGCTGCACAGTCTAGCATTGTGGCTGGCCTTCCTGCTCTTCACACTGTACCTGACTGTGCTCCAGCTTCAGCAGCTTGCTGGCTGAGGCAAGAAAGCATCTCTGTGGCTAGCCTGCAGCATCGGGCCTGCCCTGGCATCCTGCCACCATTGGAGCTGGGGCCTTGGGGATTGGGAACAGGATCAGAGTCCGCCTTCTCACCCAAAGCATAGTCATTTTCCTGTTTGTGTGCCTTTGATCAGTCTTCAGAGTGACAAAATGGTTGTTTCTGATGGTTGTGTCCATCTTGCGAGTTGTCTGGGGACTAAGATTTGTTGTTCTCATTTTGTCTGAAGCCCTGAGCAAGTCTGGGGGATTCCGCTGGTGCCATCGCCTTCCCTGCAGTGCTCCGGTGTCTCCATCCGGAGCTCTGGCTCCTTCCCTCCTCGGATCTTAACCTTTCTTCAGGCTCTCCATCTCTTTGCCTCCCTCCTCTGCCTCTTTGTGTTGACACGTTCTTAAGATTTCTTCTCTTCTTTCTTGAGTACTATTAACTTATAAATTGTGCTTTAAATTCCACCGAGGGTTTTTTTTTTTAATTTTTAGAAATTTCTTGGAGTTCCTTTTCAAATCTTTAATATCCACCCCAAGCCAACTTTTTGTTTTTGCTGATATTTTTTTTTAACTTTGTGGGGTTGGTTTTATTTTGTCTTGTTTGTTTGTTTGTTGTTTTTGAGGCAGAGTCACATGTACCTCAGGCTTATACAGAACTCAGCTGTAGTGAGGATGCCCTTGAACTCTTGATCCTCCTGCCTCCACCTCTGAGGTGCTGGGACTACAAGCATTCACCTAGTTTTATCATTTAAATTATAAACTCTTAAGCATAGTTTATTTAATACTGGGTGCAATATAGCCTTAGTACTTAGGAGAATGAGGCAAGGAGATTGTTTGTGTCTAACATTTTTGGGTTATCCTGGGCAAAATAGAGACACAACATTATTTAGCCAAGCATTGTAGCTCACACACATTGGAGGTAGATGTAGGAGCATCAAGAATTCAAGGCATTGATGGTGCATGCCTTTAATCCCAGCACTTGGGAGGCAGAGGCAGGAGGATTTCTGAGTTCGAGGCCAGACACAGAGAAACCCTGTCTCAGAAAACAAAAACAACAACAACAACAACAAAAAAAGAATTCATGGCTAGTGTTGTCTCCACTGTGAATTCAAAGCCAGCCTGGGCTACAGGAGACCCTATTTCAATGACAACAAACAAGGGACTCAGAACCAAAACCACAACAAAATTCAAAACAAAGCCAAACAAACAAAAACAACAACAAAAGCCCTCATAACCACAAAGTACAATGTGGTTTAAAAGAGACTTTGTTATAGCTAAGGTAACACTAGCTCCTGTAACAGAACGCCTGCCTTCTGGATGACTTAGCCCAGTAATGATTTAGTTCTTTTTTTAATGCCGTAGTTTGAATTAGTTACTCATGACTACACGATGAATTGCCCAAACAAAGAGCCTTACATTATCTCCTGGATTCTGTGGGCCAGTTCTCTTGAGTACATCTTCGCCCCATGCACCTGGGTATGGTGTCCCACAAGGTTGCAGTCGAGGTGATGGTCAGGCTGTAGTTATCTCACAGCCTTGAAGGCTTACTTATATGTGTACCCATGTGGCTGTTGAGAGACCTCAGCCCTCCACGGGGCAATAATAAGAGTTTTACCTCCTTTGTAGTAATGGCAGAGAGAAGTTCTGGAGGTGAGGCAGAGAGACAGAAACTAAGGTGGAAGCCACCTTGTCTGCTACATTTTATTCTTTAGAAGTGGACCACCGGATCTAGCCCACTCTCCAGAGGAAGTATGCGCCATTAAGGGTATTATTGACATGTAGACAAGGCTATGTCTTGGATTGGCTTTGTCAGACAGGTTACCTCCTCCTCAATGTGGCTTCCTCTAGATGAGGCCAGAGCAGCCTCAGCGAGGCGTGCTCTCCTGGGATACATTCTGTGCTTGTTTCTGTTGGAACATTCCTGATCTGAGACTGCTTGATGTTAATTTTTAATCTGGGCCGTGCAAGCCCATGCATACACAGTCCTGAGACGGTAGGAAGACTGGTTTGTGTGCACAGATTCATGGAGGATTTGCCTCCTTTCTTCTCCTTGGCATGTCAGCTATAGACTGACTTCCTTGTCATGGGCTTATGGTGATGACTGATTTTTTTTTAAGTCTACATTATCATTAAGGTTTATGAAGGTTCTCATTTCTGCATCTCATTTGGGCTTTGCACAGGCCCAAAGCCTCACTCCTGCATCAGAGTGGGTGGTAAAATGTAAACCTTTGGTTGCCGAGACCAGTAGCCCCTGCCTCCAACCTTCTGCCTCCACCAGGCTGTTTACAGCTTTGGCACACACAGTTCATATTCTTATTTCCCAGGCTCCTCTTTGCACTGGCCCCCTGGGGACTGATCTCGCTTTTCTTGTGAGCTCAGCTATGCATATAAAACAACTATGTTTAAGCCAATGTTGTAGACTGCTTTGGAAATCTGGAGGCATTTCCAAAGGTTAGCTAAAGCGAGCACCGTCCTTTGGGTGTCCAGGATATTACCCAGCCTCCAGCTGGACCCACCAGCTCTAGCATGGACAACTTCCAATTAGATCCAGACAAAGTATTTTCCTCTCCATGCGAAAACAGCTTGTGGTTCTGACTCAGGTTGAAGTCAGACTGAGGATCTTATTTCCCTAGAGGACTCTAACTCTCCTGCAAGTGGGTATTGGGAGAAATAGAGTGGAAGTCCAGGTAGGGATAATGGGAATAGTCACAGTAAAATGCTATCATTTGATAATCACAAACAGTGTGGGTCAGTGCACAGAGTCCTTATGTGCCTGTGGTTTCCTTGGATCCTTGCTCATTGTTGGAACCAAGTCACCTCTTGGCCAGTTCTATTGTAAGATGACAGCTGCTTTCTCTCCCTCTGTCTATCTCATCTGTCTGCTTTGAATGGAGTTCATGCTGCATGTACCTATGGGCGGAATTTTAAGGGATTGGTACACCCTGGAAAAGAGAGCCCTCCTTTCTGAGTGGTCTTGTCAACATGATCCAAGACAGTCTCACAGCTCATAGGCTTCACCAGTGTTTATTTGGCATCTACTGTGTGCCCCATGCTTTACATATTGAAGAGGGCTGGAGTTTGCATGGCTTTGGGATCTAAGAGATTCATTTCATCTTAGAGGCCCCAACAACAGAAGCCAAGAACACCCTTGGCCAGGGTTAGATCAGCTCCTCTGTGCTCTGGGCAGAACTCTTTGGGCTGGATGGTTTCAGCAGGGAGCCCCTCAAGGCCAGGAAGAACAGTTAGTTGAGCTCCTGCATTTTAGGAGTTACCCTGGCCCCGTGCTGTCCTTGACACCCTGGAGAGGAGGACTGAGCCGGGTACTAGAATCCTGGGCAAGAACTTACATGCTACAGGATCTAGGAACTACACAGTATTTGGACATTTGCACATTGACAACCAAGTTGCTTTGGGAAAAGCCACGGGAAGTTCAAAAGATACAGACACAGTCCTGGGTCATTCCTTGGGTCTATACAAGAGCTACCAAGTAGACTTATCTGGACTTAAGATTCACCACTTTTTAGGACTGTGGTCTGGGGGATGTAAAAATCTAGGGGCTTCATTTTGCTCAGAATACTTCAGCAGTTTTGGTTCTAAGCAGCAAAAGCGAAGAGCAACAACGGTCCCTCAAGGGCAAGTTCCACAAGCTCCTCAGAGATTCTGAGGACCAGCCAACTTTACAGAGGACCCAAGGCATAAGTAAGCTCTTGCAGTTCAGTTTTCCTGCCTACCAGGTGGGCATCCTTGGACAATATATCTGCTTCCCTGAGCTTGATAGATGGGGCTGGAGATGCTTACTGTAGTTGAGCAGAGTCTAGTGAGATCCCATACAACTGATGAGACCGAGTTAGGGAAACCATTGAGCTGTGTTCTACTTAGGGACACTTTGAGGTTTGCCACTACAGACCACTGTAGTGACATGCATCTTTCCAGGGAGAGGTCACAAAATCCCCTTGCTGTTGTAGTGCCACTGGTTTGTTTTGGAGAGCCTCATCTAGGACTTCACCCAGTGGCCTAAGCATCACTCTCTGCGGGAGGTGGGGTGGGGTGGGGGTTGCTTTTCGGCTCAGTGGTGACAGTGGTGTAGTTCTTATGATCACCTGGCCAGTGCTTACCAGGTAGGCCCTGGGATATCCAGATGTCAGTCTCTGCTCCAAATGCCTTGTGTGTCTATTTCAATTCTCTTGGCAGCCCTAAGCTAGCTAGCACCTTAGCACTCACACTAGACAGATGAGTAAACCGATGTCCCCAGATTTGTACACCTTCAGCCCCACTCCTAGAAAGTGAGTGTCTATGGCTTGTGCAAGAAGCTCCAAGCTTTGGCTGAGTGGAAGTTCAAGGTCAAGTTCATACCCAGAGAGTGATGCTTGGGCTTTGTACCTGGGTGGTGCTATTGGCATATTCATGATGGTAGGGACAGGGCAGTGGCCAGTCGGTTAAAGAACAGCCACAGGTAATAGGTGTGTACAGCCGGGAGCGGCTTGGGACACTCGTAGGACACTTTGCTCTATTACCAGTCCTTTGCCAAAGATCTTTCTCCTATTGCTTTTAATCAGTTCATAGCCAAGCATGGTGCTGAGTACCTGTGATCCCATCCACTGGGGAGACTGAGGCAGAAGTGCTCTGAGTTCTGCTGTCCACCTGGGTGACCATGAACTGGTTCTTAGGGAAAAAAAAACCCATACAAAACCAAAACAAAGTCATAACAAAAAGCGTTCACTCCTACAGTCGGCCCTACACGGGAAGCTGGCCGGGAGGGTGGTTCTGGTTCTTTCCGCCAGGTTCAAGTGTAAGGAATGTGAAGCAAGGAACTAGATGGAGGTCTGCAGTCTAGCTAGAGTACAGCACCCCTGAAAGGAGGTGTAGGTTGGGGTTTGTGTGTCTAGGGGCAGAATGGACCAGAGTAACCCCAAGGCAGGCCTAAGAGAAGGGTAAGACAGAGTCGGCTTCTGTAGACCTAAGTGCTTTCCAAAGCGAAGCTCTTAGTTGACCCTATCCTATCTCAGCATCTCAATAAAGGTCCTCCTGGTCCCCTCCTCAGCTAAGCGAAGAGTTTAACCAGCAGCTGGAGGCCGTGTGCGGGTCCGTGTTTGGGGAGCTTGAGTCCCAGGCCGTGGACGCCCTGGACCTGCCCGGCTGTTTCCGCATGCGGAGCCACAGCTACCTCCGGGCCATCCAGGCCGGCTGCTCTCAAGACGACGACTGCCTACCCCTCCTTGCTGCCCCTGCCTCTGTCTCAGGGAGGCCCGGCTCCTGTGAGTATGTTTCTGTCTGCCCCTGACTGCCAGTTGCTCTCATCGCTTCTCTTTCTGGGTAGGATTAGGAGGGAGGAATGGTCCTTGGCCAAAGGGTCTTGTGTACCACGTGGGTGTGGCTGTGGGTGGGGATGATGAGCGACTCTCTGCATCCCCGTCTGCAGCCTTCAACTTCAGAAAGGCCCCGCCCCCCATCCCGCCGGGAAGCCAGGCCCCACCCCGCATTTCCATCACCGCCCAGAGCAGCACCGACTCTGCCCACGAGAGCTTCACCGCAGCGGAGGGCCCGGCCCGGCGCTGCAGCTCCGCAGATGGGCTGGACGGCCCCACCATGGGCGCACGCACCCTCGAGTTGGCACCGGTGCCACCCCGGGCCAGCCCCAAGCCCCCCACACTCATCATCAAGACCATCCCTGGCCGAGAGGAGCTGCGGAGCTTGGCGCGACAGCGGAAGTGGCGGCCGTCCATTGGGGTGCAGGTATGGTTGGCAGTAATAGTTATCCAAGGCTCTGGCTCCGTGTCGTTGGGAATGGATGGAGGAAATCAAAAGGGACTTCTGCATACACAGACCTTAACAAACAAATTTCCCTGGGTTGAGAGTAGACACATCTTGCTCATTGATAGACAAGGCTGCCTCAAAATAGTTCATCGCCCTTCTCTGGTCCTATTTGTTTGGGACTTGCCGGCTAGCTTGGTACCTAACCACTTCTGGCCATTCTGGTTCAGTGTGGACCATGTGCTTCTTTGGCTAGCCACAGCCACTGACTCCTCCACCCTACCACCAGGTGGAGACAATCTCAGACTCGGACACCGAGAACAGGAGCAGAAGAGAATTCCACTCCATTGGCGTTCAGGTGGAAGAGGACAAGAGGTAGGTCACGGTGTGTGTGTGTGTGTGTGTGTGTGTGTGTGTGTGTGGTGTCGTTGGGGTTTGAGGATGAAGGGAGCCAGGACTGTGTAATGTCTTTGCTGGCCTACTGCTCTTGCATAGGCTATTTACCTAGAAATGAGAGTACACCTGTGTGTGAGTGTGTGTGTGTGTGTGTGTGTGTGTGTGTGTGTGTGTAGGTACCAATGTTGGAGGTTTTCAGGAGTTGCTTCTCCCCTTCTGCAATGATTTTGCAGCAAGAGCTTCTACCCTCTGTGCCCTCTTGCCTGCCCACCTCGTTTTCTTGAGACAAGGTTTCTCAATGGCTTGGTACTCACCAGTTAGGCTACACTGGCTGGCCACTGAGTCCCAGGAATCCTCCTGCCTCCGCCTTCCCAGTGCTGGGATTACAAGTACATGCTACCATACTTGGCTTTTTTATGGGGGTTCTGGGGGAGAAACATAGGTCCTGGTGCTTGTATGAGAAATGCTTTACCACTGAGCTGTCTCCCCACACCTTTCTGCTGGGGAGGAATCAGGGTACATATGTGTCATATAGTGATGTTGCCACGGTAGCCATTAAGTCTACATTGAGTGCTCAAACTCCTGCCAATCCAGACGATCAGAGGCTGCAGGAGAGATATGGTGGTCAAGGGAAGGAAGAGGGCTTGGGGGGAATGGGCGTGGGTGGGTTATAGGTTGGTGCTGAGCAGGCCTCCAGCAATTGTCCTTTAGCGGGAGATGACAGGATTCTGCCAGCCCCTTGTTACATCCTGTGGTGTACAGGAGTATGAGCTCAAAAGAAACAAACAAACAGGAAGATTGCCTCTCCTGGGTCCCTGGCAGTTATAACACTCCTCCTCACTTGGCTCACACGGGCATTTAACCAGCAGGGGGTACCTATTATGTGCCTGAATTGGTGGTGAATCAGAGATACTAGAATTGCCAGCAGCCACTAGTCTGGCATTAGGTGGCCTCTGAAACATTGCCTCCTTAATTTCCAGGTGAAGGATTAACATTGTGAGCTCTGGGGGAGCCCTCGAAAGAGTCCCCTCTGCTTTGCAGGGGGAGCCTGTAGGGAGATACTTTCTCTAATGACCAGGTGGCAGTGCCACTCTGGCCCTACATGTCATCTGGGCTGCAATGACACCAGGCTGGCAGGCTGGAGTATTGTGGCTGGGAACCTTCTTGGCACTGGCTCTGAGGGCTTCATAGTAATGGGAGACATTAAGGCCGTATCGGCGGCAGGGAGGAAACTGGAGCCAGCGCAGCAGTTCTTCACAGCTGTTCTCAGGCACCATTGTGGGGCTTTCCAACCCTCCCAGGGTCATTCCAGTTTCTGGGAACCTCGAAAGTGGCTTTGTTTGAGTGCCTGGTCAAGTCTTAGGGTTCTCTGGGGAGTCATTGTTTCTGTCCTCTCCTGCTACTATGGCCCCACGAAGCACACGAAGCACCGTCTGCTCCTGAGATGGGGTGGTAAAAGCCACCCAGTTACCTGACCTACTCCTGCAGCCTCTGTCCTCCAAACCCTTAACATGTCATAAAAAAAGATGGAACAATGGCTCTGCATGACAAAGTCCATCAAACCATGGCGTGAATCCTTGAGAGGAGTTAAGAGTCATGGGTGGAGATAGTGCTGTGCTCCGCTCTCCTTCCTGACGTCCTTAAAAGCAACCCACGAATGTTCATTGGTTCTCTGCAAGGCCTTTTGACTCCTCAACCAGATAGGTCCATACTGGAGGGTGGTTCTCCATCCCTTCTAACAAGCCAGAGACTTGCAATGGTGCAGCAGGCCTTCGATGAGCGCCCAGCCAATGACGTCATTCAGAAGATGATTACTGAGCCTTGGTATCTGACGGCTCCTGGGCTGTGTATTGAATGCCCTGGGAACTGTCAAAGGCATGAATTTTGCCCATAGAACTTACAGGCTAGAGAGACAGACGTCAAGACAGTAATTAAGCCATGATTAAAACCAGGATTCTAGGTAATGGTATAATGTATAACAGGAGCTACCAAAGGAAAGAGGGGATACAGTGAACTTAGAGCAGCAGGAGATGAGCGCATTGGGCTGATGATGAGGGTGAGCATTTGAGGAGATGGAATAGCATACAGGGAGGTGGAAAGACCAGGCATGTGCTGGGATCTGGGGGAAGGTCATGTGGCCAGTGTGGACGGGTGGGCGGTGCTGAGAGAGAGTTGGATAATGCCTGGGCTAGGTTGTACAGGGCACAGGCTAAAAGAACTGGGCTCTAATTATAAGTAATGAGTAGCTATTAAAAGGTTAAAAGAATGGCTTGACACACTTTAATTTATGTTTACAAAAGAGCATTAACTACTGAATGGAGGTTTCCTTCCTTCCTTCCTTCCTTCCTTCCTTCCTTCCTTCCTTCCTTCCTTCCTTCCTTCCTTTCTTCTTTCCTCCCTCCCTTCCTTCCTCCCTTCCTTTCTTCCTCTCTTTTTTAAAGATAGGGTCTTATATATAACCTAGCTGGCCTAGAACTCACTTATGTAGCTGAGGCTAACCCTGAGACTCTGATCCCCCTGCCTTCAATTCCCAGTGCTGGAATTATAGGAGTGTCCCACCACATCACGACCAGCATTAAATGGAGAGTGAGTCTGAGGAAGAAATAGAGGAAATGAAGTTAACCAGGATGACTTTCATGATGCAGAAGGCTGGTGGTGGGTGGTGTTTGAACTCTGGTGGCTATTACAACAGACCTTTCTCCTATGGTATTTATAACTGGCCAGTGATAGTGTTTGTGAGCTGTTAAGCTTTGGATAATTATTTTCAGCAATTTTGCTGGTCCTTTATCAAGTCTCAAATTATGATAATTGTGATGGATTTTTTCTATACAGCTAACTATTTTCTTCAAGTGAGGATGTTTATTTCAAATCTAAATCTTAAATTTTATTTTCCTTTGCTCGAAATGATGATGAATGTCTTTAATCCCAGCACTTGGGAAGCAGAGGCAAGCAGATTCTACCTTTGTTAGTTCAAGGCCAGCCTAATCTACGTAGTAAATACCAGGTCAGGCAGGGGTACAGAGTAAGACATCGCTTACATTTTTTCTTATAATAATGTGTCAAGTAGGACTTCAGCTCCCTATTGAGTGGTGGTGGGCTTATTTATCCCATTCCCGATTTATTTGGTGTGTATGTGTGGCAGTCATAGGATAACTTGTAAGATTTGGTTCTCTCCTTCCACGTTGTGGGTCCCAAGGATCAAATGTCAGACCCAACAAAAAGAACCTTAGCTGGGCGGTGGTGGCGCACGCCTTTAATCCCAGCACTTGGGAGGCAGAGACAGGCGAATTTCTGAGTTTGAGGCCAGCCTGGTCTACAGAGTGAGTTCCAGGACAGCCAGGGATACACAGAGAAACCCTGTCTCGAAAAAACCAAGAACCAAAACCAAACCAAACCAAACCAAACCAAAACAAAACAAAACAAAAACAAAACAAAAGAACCTTTAGCTGCTGAGCCATCTCACTGGGCCTAATATATACTTTGTTTATTTTTATTTAATATGTATGGCTGTTTTGCCTGCTTGTATATCCATACACCATGTGCATGTAGGATCCCTAGAGGCCAAAAGAAGATGCCAGATCCCATTTGTAACTATAGTCACAAATGGTTGTAAGCTGCCATCTAGGTGCTGAGAATCAAACCTGAGTCCTCTGGAGAATAGCCAGTGCTCTTAATCACGAACCCATCTCTCCAACCCCCAAGATAGACTTCTAAAGATCACATTTGATGGGTACCATTTTTGCTGTGTTTAGGAATTCTCTCCTATTCCTACTCTACTAAAGGTTTTTAAAAATGAAAACCCTTTACCCTCAGTTCTTCTTCTTCTTTTTTTTCCTGGTGCTGGGACTCAAATCTAAGGCTTTGTACAAGTTAGGCAAGAGCTCTACCATTGAGCTGCATCCTCATCTTCATTTTAAAAATATAAGATTTGAGTAGAATTTAATTGAATGTTGAGAGTCTACTGAGATGATCTTAGACTTCCTTTTTCTGTGTGGAATGTGATGTAATAGATGAATACATTTTCCATGTTGGTCCTAGTCTTTCAAACTTGGGATAATCTCTGCTTGATCCTATTGTGTGTTTAGATTAAATTTGGCTTTACAGGGTTTCAGTAGTGTCATAAGCAAGTGTATTTCCTGCTTTGAAAAAGCTAGCCTTGGCCCCGGGCAGTGTAGTGTCAGGACCCCCAGGCTTCTTCTCATTTCCTGCTCTTCCACCTTCTTGTATGACTTCAGAGCCAAAAAAGGAGTGTAGTTCAAAAATTATATTTACTGCATCTGTATTCTTAGCAGTTGGAAGGAGTGTAGAAAGAGGAGGATACTGTCTTCTTTTATAAAAGTCTTCCAGGAAATTACAGTACCTTTACTCAAATATTTACTGCAACCACATCACATGGGGGAACCTAGCTGTGAAGTACAGTCTAATCCATGAAGCACACGGCTAATAATCAGGCCCTTTTTTTGGCCAAAGACAAAACCAAAAATGGATATATGGAGCCCTGGCACTTTTAAAAATCAGTCTTGCTCTATTTTTTATGTATAATTTTGTTTATATATAATTAGATCTTTGACTGTTTATTCCTTGAAGATTTTTATGTACATGTTCATAAATAATATTGGCCCATATTCTTTTTAGATACTATCCCATGTAGAGCAGGTTGGCCTTGAACTCCTATCCTGCTTCTATCTCTCAATGGCTAGGATTACAGGTGTGCCACCCTGCTTGTGCCACAATTTTGTTTCATTTGTTATTCAGTTTAGATATCAAGTTCATACTAGACTTCTTTTTTTTTTTTTTTTTTTTTTTTTTTTTTTTTTGGTTTTTCCGAGACAGGGTTTCTCTGTGTAGTCCTGGCTGTCCTGTAATCCCAGCACTCTGGGAGGCAGAGGCAGGTGGATTTCTGAGTTTGAGTCCAGCCTGGTCTACAGAGTGAGTTCCAGGACAGCCAGGGCTACACAGAGAAACCCTGTCTCGAAAAAAACAAATCCAAAAAGCCAAAAACCAACCAACCAACCAAAAAAAAAAAAAACCCAAAACTTTCTATTCTAGTGTTTTTTGGGGATTGAAGAAAAATTTAAACTATCTTTAATCTAGTCTGGTTTTATTTTTTCCTTCTTCTTGAGTCAGTATTTTTAAACTATTGTATTAAAAATGGAGAGTTTACAAAATTTTTGGCACAAAATATCCTTTCTCGCCCTGTTATAATGCTATAAATATACGTTCTTTTTCTAGGTTGTTTTTATTTATTTATTTTTTGCATTCATAGCACCATGTTGTCTTAGTTACTGTTCTATTGCTGTGAAGAGACACCACGATCAAGGCAACTTATAAAAGAAGGCATTTAATTGTGGGCTTGCTTATAGGTTCAGAGGGTTAGTCTCATGTCAGGGAGCATGGCAGCAGTCAGGTAGGCCAGCCTGCATGGTGCTAGAGCAGTAGCTGAATATCTGAAGACAGCAGGAAGAGAGACAGTCAGACTGCCTGGTGTGGACTTGGGAACCTCAAAGCCCACCCCTGGTGACATACCTCCTCCAACAAGGCCGCACCTCCTAATCCTTCTAAAACAGTTCCACAACTGGGGACCAAGAATTCAAACATATGCCCCTATGGGAGGCTGTTCTCATCCAAACTACCACATACATGTATTTATGCGTGACCTCTCTTTCTTGATCAGCTTTGCATTTTTTTAAAGCTTTGTATTTTTTTAACACTTAAACATATTTTTAAGTATTCTTATTAGTTTTTGAATCTTGTTTTTTAGTTTTGGTGAGAAGTATTTCCTATTTTTTAATATGTGCTGAGAAGAGGGACAGAGGGAGGGAAAGAGACAGAAAGACTGACTCACGTAATCTTAGCTACCTTGATGCGTAGTCAAGGATAACTTTGATCCCCCTGACTCCACTCCCAAGGGTTGGGGTTGCTGGCATACAACACCATGCCTGCTTTTCATGTGTGCTTTCATGGCTAAAGTCCCATCTGACTATACTGCTGCTGGATCTTCTAAGTGTTCAGAATTAGTGTCTTTTATTGCTCAGTTTTAAATAGTTTATAACTTTCATAATTACTTTCTCTCTCTCTTTCTTTCTTTCTTTCTTTCTTTTTATTATTACTATTAGTTGTTGTTGTTGTTTTAATCTCTTTTGAGACAGGGGTTCTCTGAGTAACCCTGCCTGTCCTGGAACTCACTCTGTAGATAAGGATGAATTCAGAATTCACAGAGATCCTCCTGCCTCTGCCTCCCAAATGCTGGGATTAAAGGTGTGCACCATCACCAGGCCCATAATTTTTCTTTTCACCCATGCATTATTTAGAAGTTTATTGTCTGCCGGGCATTGGTGGCACACACCTTTAATCCCAGCACTTGGGAGGCAGAGGCAGGCGGATTTCTGAGTTCGAGGCGAGCCTGGTCTACAGAATGAATTCCAGGATAGACGGGGCTACACAGAGAAACCCTGTCTCGAAAAAACAAAACAAACAAACAAAAATCCAAAATAAACCCCAACAACAAAAAAGAAGTTTATTGTCTTTTTATTTTCTGAATGTATTTTTTAGAGGGAGGGAGCATATATCTCATTATTAATTTCTGAATTTCCTATATGTGGCCATAGTATGTGTTCTGTCTGACTTTCATTCTTTAGATGGTTTCCTTTTAAATATTTAATTTTTTAACTTTTTATTTTATGTATATAGGTGTTTTTTCTGTACCACATACTTGCATTGACAATGGAGGCTTGAAGATGCCATTTGAACCTATGGGACTGGAGTTACAGATGCATATGAACTGCCTTGTGGGTGCTGGGAACTGAATCTGGGTCCTCTGGAAGAGCAGCCAGTGCTCTTAGGGCTGAGCCATCTCTCCAGCCCAGTTTCTTATGTTATTGAGATAGTCTCCTTCATGCATACATAGATAAAGTAGATGCATATTTTTGTATATGTTAGCTATCTCATATATGATTAGACTTATAAATTATAAATTCCAGATGCTTATCTTCCATCTTCATGATATATTTAATCCACAAGTACAGGCAGAGCAGTATGTAAAATGTCTCCCGCAGGCTGGGCATGATGGTTGTCAGGAGTCAAGGCCAGACAGATCTCTGTGAGAGTTGGAGGCCAGCTTGGTTTGCATAGCCAGATCTAGACCATCCAGAGCTATATATATATATATATATATATAATGTGACCCTGCCTCAGAAAAACAGATTCACAGAAGTACTTCAGGAATTTGAAGCTAGCCTAGAAAAGATAGTGAGACCCATATTAAAAAAAAAAAAAAAGGGCAGAAGCAGGTGGGTTTCTGTGAATTTGAGGCCAGCCTAGTCTTCATAGCAAGGACCAGGTCATCCAGGGTAGCATAGGGAGACACTGTCTCAAAATAAAATCTATAAATACAATTGATGATACTTACTCACAGTTTTTTCTAGTGACTAGTCAGTGGTCCCCTGTAGGTATAAATGAGAGCCTCGTTTTATCTCATGGTGATTTTCTCAGAGGGGGCTGTTCCGAGACAGGGCTAATCTCAGAAACATGGTGATCTTCCTGGGTCAGCCTCCAGTCTTCTGGAATTGTAGGCACGCATGCTACACCATCTTAGCTCCCTCTTGCTAGCCCGTGCGCGCGCATGCTTATGTTAGCATTTTGATTACACCTCTTCAAAGGGCTGCGTTAATCAGCCGTTCTGGGCTTTGTGGTCTAATAGTGTAGATTTACAAACATGTCTGAGTGACTTGCGTGCTCAGTCTGTCTCTGCCCACCCCTCCCTCGGGGGCTCCATTTCCTCCTCTCTGGGGTACTACTTGAGCGCTAGATCCATTTGAAAATTAATACCTCAGCTTGAAGTTTCTGTGTTTCCCTGGTGGAACACACTGGAACCCCACATGCCCATACAAAACAGCTTTCATGTTCTGGTTTCCTTGCATCCCCCTTCCTGGCTGCCTTCCTGAAGCGTCTTTAGTCTGCATTTATAAACAAAGCTGACCTCTTTGGCTGTTGACTTTACGCAGGAAATCTCCTTCCAGCTCCCCATGGAGCATAGGTTTAGGGTCTCTCCTCTGTCCCTCCCTTCCAGCCTTCAGCATATGTCTGGCTCGATCTGCCTGTGGTTTACTTGGCTTCAAAATCCACTCACTACTCAGGTTTCAAGTCTGCTTTGTGTTTCTGGAGCCTGAAGCTGTCCCCCATTTTCAAGCCTGGCATGGGAGTAGAGACACCGTTCTGATTTTATTTTATCCAGCTCTTGTAGGTGTTTGGGTGTGGGCGGGTGCGTCCTCCATCCCTTCTCCTGTATTGATCAATCATTTCCATGAGGCCAATAGCAGCTAAGCCAGGGAGAAGTGGACCAAATGGAGCAGTTTGAAAGCAAGGGGAAGCAGGGCTGACAGGGAATGTGGTGAGGTCTTAGTGGTGAGCATGGGGGAGGGGAGATGCTGAAGAACTGAGTTTGGGGGATAGGTGATCACACTGGGAATTCAGAGGGAGTGGCAGGTGGGGACAGGGCAAACCTAGCCCATCTCTCTGGCCAGATTTCTCTGCTTGCCTGCAGAAGGCGTTCATCCCGTCTGTTCTGACTTACCACACACCACTACCCGATTGCTACCTAGAGGTGAGTCGTGGGATTCAGTAGCCTTGCTCAGCAAACTTCCAGGGCTCCCTCTGCCCACTGTTCCTTGTACTACTTTTTAAATCTCAGTTGAGGGTTTCTACCTCACCTTTGATCACTCAGTTCCCAGATTAAAAACACAAAACTTTTTTTCCCCTTCCCTTTCTTCCTCTTGCTCTGGCCCCGTTCACTCTGGTCCATAGGTTCTTTGTTTGTTTCTTGTTACGGATGGTTGTGAGCCACCATGTGGTTGCTGGGATTTGAACTCATGACCTCCGGAAGAACAGTCGGTGCTCTTAACTGTTGAGCCATCTCACCAACTCAACACAAAACTTTTATATGTATAATAAGCCTTAGCACTAGAGCTGGGGCAGATATCTACCCTCTATGCTATTATGTCTACTTCCCTGCCAATAATGCCAAAACATGACTTGCCATATTCTGTCTGGGCCTCTCTTACTCAGACTGGCCAGCCCTTATGTCCCATTCCCACGATTGCTTGCCTCATAGCGTCTTCTCTCTACCTTCTCTCTTTCCCTTCATGGTCCTCCTCAGATCCCCAGCCCGGAAGCCAAAACCCCACCTACTTCTCTGGAGCCCAACTATAAGCTGATGACATCTTTATTCAACCAATGGTTTTATTGGAGCGAGGCCACATAGCATCACTTGGTGTATGTGAGGATTCTCACAGACCAAACCTCAATCGCCACCCATTTTTCTGGATTCTTAGCTTCCTTGCTCGCTAGCCTGAACTTTGGTTTTAAAAAATGGCAGGGCATCGTCAGCAAGAGGGCTGCCTGCTATAAATCTCACAGCCGGAGCCCAGTCCCTGGAACCCGTGATGGAAGGAGAGGACCAACTCCCGAAGGCTCTCCCATGATCTCCAAATGTGTACCCTGGCACGCACCCATGCACAGAGCAAACTAACAAATAAATGTAAAGACGCGCCTGTCAGTGTGCTCTGTGTTAGCTGCTTGGGTGGAGTTCCGGTGTACTGCCTCTTCTTTTTGAGGCTTGTCTGTGCTCGCTGTCAGATGCCCATCATCAGTGAGACTGAACTCTCCAGTTCCATCCCCCCTCATCCCTGCTTACCTGCTTACTGGGTCCTTGTTACACTTGTCAAGTACTGTGAAGGTACCAGGCTACTGAGATGAACAGAGCAAGACTGACCCCTCCCCACCCCACCCCACCGCACCCCCCAACCCTTGGAGACTTAGCTCCAGAGTCATCTGAGACTCTCACAGAAAACAGAATTAGCCGTTCCTACTGCACCTGTTTTCCCAGTCCCAGCCCTCTGGACTATAATTTTAAAAGTACAGCGTATACAGAAAAGCCTTCCTGAGACTCATAGGACCAAAGAAAAGGTGATCTTGTTGGTTTTGATGTTTAGAAATATGGTTACACAAATCCCAGGACTCGGAATTCTGTATCCCAGCACTGGGGAAGCAAAGGCAGGTGAATCTCTTCTAATTTAAGGCTGGTATAGCATTGAACCTTGCCTGTTAGCCACCCCCAAACCCCTGTTACACTCTTTTGTCCTTCATCCTAGCCCCTTTTCTTCTTCTAAACTGTCTCCATTCTGATTGTGTGTCATATATATCCATGTGTATATGTATGTATTTAAATCATGTTCCATATAGGAGAGATATTCATCTTTTTATTTTTTTCTGGTTCTTCGAGATAGAGTTTTTCTGTGTAGCCCTAGCTGTCCTGGAACTCACTTTGTAGAATAGGCTGGCCTCGAACTCACAGAGATCTGCCTACATCTACCTGTGCTGGGACTAAAGTTGTGCGTCACCATGGCTGCCCAGCTTGGGATATTTATCTTTTATCTCTACTATTCTTGTTCACTTGTCTTTCTATAAATCCCACCCCCAAACCTCCCTATAATTTCCCTTCTACCCACTGTCTCTGTTTCTCTCTCTCTCTCTCTCTCTCTCTCTCTCTCTCTCTCTCTCACACACACACACACACACACACATACACACACACAAATCTAGATTCTGCATCTGAGAAAACCAGGGCTATTTTGCAAGTCTGACTTATTTGGCTTAACATGATGATGTCCCTCTCCTATAAATGTCACAATTTCACTCTTCTTCATGACTATCCACTCTTTTTTGTTTTGTTTTATTTTTTGTTTTTTGTTGTTTTTTTTTTTTTCAAGACAGGGTTTCTCTGTATAGCCCTGGCTGTCCTGGAGCTCACTCTGTAGACCAGGCTGGCCTCGAACTCAGAAATCCGCCTGCCTTTGCCTCCCAAGTGCTGGAATTACAGGGGTGCGCCAACACCGCCCGGCAACTGTCCAGTCTTAACTGACCCTGTGACATCTAAGTCCATCTTGTTGGATCCTGGCTTGAAGTCTTGGCTGCTCTCTCAGAGATGAGCTACTTCTCTAGAGACTGGTGTGCTGACATGTCCCTCCCCTGCCCACTCCTCTTCCACCCCCACCATCCTGCTGCCAAACACTCCTGGCAAAACCCTTGCCAGGAGTGGGTACTGCATGTTCCCTGAATACTATGTCTCTTGGGGTAATCCAATTTCTGTCCAGAGAGCCACAGAAGGGACAACTCCCTGAGGTAGCCAGGATAACGATTTCCAGCCTTCAGTTTCACATGAGTGGAAAATGACAGTGGAAGCCAGTTCCTACTTGGTGTTTACAGTTGCTAAAGACTGCAGCCGTAACTATCAAGTCCAAAACCAAATGGGGATGTAAGTTCTGGACTTTGAGACCTTGAAAATTCATGTTATTTTTAGGATTAGGTTTGGGCATGAATTATAGAAAACCCGTGAAAGACAGTGACTTTCCTATGTCACAAGTTGCTTTCTTGCTTACTTAGGTACCCAAAGGGCTTGTTGGTGTTCCACAGGGTCAGAGCCCGGACTGTTTCTGCTGTACTCCTTTCTTCACATGGTAGCTCATGTTCTAAGAGAGTCACTTGAGGTCTCGCTACTGACTCTGCGTTATAGTCATCAAGGAGGAGGAAGGGTCAACAAAAAAGGTTATAACCGGTTTTTCCCACATTGTGTGTGTGTGTGTGTGTGTGTGTGTGTGTAGGTTAGAGGACAGCTCGTGGGAGTTGCTTCTCTCCTTCCACTAAATGGGCCTCAGAGATGGAACTCCTATGGTTGGGCATGGCGCAGGTTCCTTTACCCGCCGAGCCATCCTGCTGCCCTTTACCCTACTTTGAACCACACTTTCATTATTGTGGCCTTTGCACGCTAGGCAAAGTTCTCTCCCACTGAACTACATGCCCAGCCCAACACATTGTTTCAAAGAACACTTTCTGGAACTTGTACATAATAGTTCTGCTTACATCCTATGGGCTAGAACTTTGCCGCACCATGTAAGTTATAAGGGAGATTGGGAAATGAATTATTATCCCAAGTGGCCACCTGTCCAGCTTAAAATCATGGGATTCTGTTGCTGAGGAAGAAAGGAAGAATAGATGTTGGGGATAATTAGTACTCCCCACACCCTAGCAGCCAACCAGCCCATCAGCCACACAGCCAACATTGATGTTTGAGGAACTGCTCTATTTAGTGAGAGAGACGGATATGCAAATAACGGACTCGGGTACCACGTGCCGGGAGGATAAAGGAGGTTTTGTACCGAGTGCTGCGGGAGAACAGATGGAAATGATCAACAGCAATCAGAATAATTAATGACTACAATGCCCGAGCTGGGGCCCGCAGCGCTACACTGGGCTATTGTGTTCGGACGGCTCCTTTTCTCAGTGGCAGAGAGAGCCACAAACTTCCCTGCATCTCCACAATAGCTCGCACAATGGTGGGCCAGGTGCTGGCCCCTCTTCCCATACATTATCTCCCAGCACCCTGGGGCTGCTGCTGCTGTCATCCTCACTTAAAAGATGACAGGCTCCAGCCGTCCAGCTGGCTTTGGAGCCAGGCAGTCTGGCTCTGGAGCACCCAGATTTAACCCCTCCCCTCTGGTCTGCTGACACCCACAAGCCCCCAAAGCTCACTCTCCTTCCTCTCCTGACCCCCACAAGTCCCCACACACTTCATTGTGATGGCGGAGGCCATCTTCCAGGACCTTCCATTTTCACACCAGCGCCTACCTTGCACGTACCTGTTCCCTCTTCTTAGCCATCAGTCCTGCAAACTGATTGCTGCTCTCTTCCTAAGTATAAGGTGGCCTGGGGTGTGGTGTGGTGACCTGAGGTGGCTTCAGTATGGATTGGGTCACTGTCCCATCTCAGGAAGTCACTTTGCCTGTTAAGGGAGCTTTCCTCATCTGCGACCCTGATGCTCGACCTCAGGGTTCAGTGAGTTCTCGCCCACTGAACTACTGATTAACTTAGCACATACTAAGTGCTCAGAAAATGTTAATTGTTATCCCATCCTCCACTTGGACTGTTTCTCTTCTCTGATTCATTCAACTTATCTTTACCCATTGTGTTTATTTCCCATCCCTGCCATGATAGATGATAAAATTATATATAATACATAACATATGTATATATACATATATACAATACAATGTAATATATAATATAATATATACTATATCTATAATGTATGTAATATCTATCTATGCCTATATCTATATATCCTATACTTCTGGGGCTCAGAAGTTGCTCCTAGATTTACCTGAGCTAGCATCAAAATGTTAGCAATACAATGCCCCTCCTAGAGGTTCAAGAGAGAAGCCATTTTGTTGCTTTTTCCTGTTTATTCTCCTCTTTATTTTTGTGATGTTGAAGATTGAGCCCAGAGCTTCACGAATGCGTGCGTGCGTGGCAAGTAGTCTTCTCCTGAGCTGTATACCAGACCTCCATTTATCTCTTTCCTGAGGTTTTCTTTCTCCATCTCCTTCCTGGTCTTCCTCTCTTACTTAAAATGACTCATGTAATTATTCTGCACACTTCTTGCACGTTTCTCTCCTCTCATTGCTGTTATAAAATATCTATTAAAGCAGCCTCAGGAAGGAAGCTTTCTCTGTGGTTAGGGGACATGCTCCTTTATGGCAGGGAAGGCAGCCCGCAGGAGCCTGAGGCGGCTGGTCACACTGCATCCAGTCAGGAAGCCAAGAGATGAATGCCCCGAGTAACAAGATGTCTAAAGGGCTTGCAGTTTGCTTAGAGTGGCTCTGCCCCCCGCCCCCCCTCCCCCGCCCCAGTGAAACATCTCCAAAGTGGCCTCACTCACACGCCCAGAGGGATGCTTCCTGAGGGATTCTGAAACCCAGACAGTTGACTATTGAGATGAATTGTCAACTCTGGATAATCTGAGATACTCATCTCAGGAGCCTGAACTTGGGCAAGTCCACAAAGTCCCCTTTGCCATGAAAAGTAGCATACCTACCAGGTATTAAGAAAGGATGGATTTTAGATCCTTGATGCAATGTCCTTTTATTATGATCTTGTCCCACAGTAATGCCTAGATCACAAAGATGGCTGACTCCTGCCTTGGGACTGGAGAGATGGCTAAGTGGTTAAAAGCACTGGCTGCTCTTCCAGAGGACCCAGGTTCAATTCCCAGCACCCACATGGAAGCTCAAAACTGCCTGTAACTCCTGAGGTTCTGACATCCCCACACAGGCAAACATGCAGGTAAAACACCGATGAAAGAAAGAAAGGAAGGAAGGAAGGAAGGGAAAACGGAAGGAACCCCCTTGGGCGCCATCATCTCACCGATTCCCCCCACCCCCTCAGGTTTCCCCTTCCCTCCAGGATATGGCTGTGGAGAGCAAGCTCTCCCCCGTTGATGGACATTCCCCTACTCAGCTGCTTCTCAGACTTTATCTTTGATGAGCTTGTTCTATAATTAGTGTCCCCCACCTGCTGACAGTCACTGCAGCCCACACTGGCTCCCACATCCCACCGAACCTGCTTCGGCTGTGGTCGGCAGAACAGAGCCTTGGCCAGCCTTCGTTTTCAATCAGCTGCTTACCCTTGCTGGATGCTTCTCGAGGCCTTCCTCCCCCTTTCTGCCTTTACACACTCCTCCTGGCTTAATGGTTTTTTTTTTCTGAAAATACATTTATCTGTGTATGCACACACATATGCACGTGCTTGTGCACCTGTGTGCACCATGGAATGTCAGAGGACAATTTGAAGGAGTTGAGGCTCTCCTTACACTCTGTGGGACCTGGGCCTTGAACTCAGGTTATAGGGCTTGGCAGCAAGCGCTTTTACCTACTGGGCCATCTCAGTTTCTCCTGGCTCTGCCCCCTCCCCCATCCTCTCTGGTGGCATTCTTGCTATGTATTTACTGTCTTCACCTACCTGTGAAATGTCCAGGTGTCCTTGGGGTTTTAGATCCTCGAGGCAACGTTCTTTCATTATGATCTTGCCCCACAGTAATGCTTAGTTCACAAGGATGGCTGAGTCCTGCCTGTCCTGTGCACTTAGGACTTTTGGCTGGGAATGATATCTGAGGGCCGTGCTTCACCGAGCCCAGTAGCTTCTCAGCTCCCTCAGCCTGCCTTGGGAAATATGGGTTGAGATGGTTTCCTGAGGAGGGGGACTTAGACCCACAAAGCCTTAGTGTATTTAGTGTTTCTGTCCTAGATAGTGTGGAGTCTGATGAACAGAATCTTTTCAGGACTTCCCAGAGGTCAGATGAAGGTGTGTCAGACCAATTGGGCCCAAAAGCATAGTGTGTTTAGTGGGGAGTGACCTCCCAGAGGCAACTTCAAGGAGGAAAACATTACTTTGGGTCAGAGTTTCAAAGAGTGCAGGCAGTCACTGGGGGCAGGCGGTCACTGGGGGAAGGCATGATGATATGAGTTTGTGACTTGTTCCTTTAATGCAGATCAGGAAGCAAAGCGCTCAGGCCTGTATCAGAACAGATAGTCCTCAAGGCCCACCATGCAGTGACCCATTTATGCTACTTAGGTCCCAGGTCACAGAGCTTCCAGAACCTCTTGAGCATTGTCAATGGGACCAATTGTTCAAACACAGGAGCCTGTGTGGTTGTTTAGGACTCAAAACTCTTATAGCAGGAGCTGGGCGGTGGTGGCCCACACTTTAATCCCAGCACTTGGGAGGCAGAAACAGGTGGATCTCTGAGGCCAGCCTGGTCCACAGAGTGAATTACATGATATACAGAGCTACACAGAGAATCCTTGTCTCAAAACAAACAAACAAACAAACAAACAAACAAACAAACCCAAACCAGGCCTGGAGAGTTGGCTCAGCAGTTAAGAGCACTGACTACTCTTCAAGAGGTCTTAAGTTCAATTCCCAGCACCCACATGGTGGCTCCCAACCATCTGTAATGGGATCCGATGCTCTCTTCTGGTGTGTCTGAAGACAGCGACAGTGTACTCACATATATAAAATAAATAAATCTTAAAAAAAACAAAACAAAACCAAAACAAAACCAACCAACCATCCAAACAAACAAAACTTACAGCAGGGAAACACGTTGGGATGGTACCCCTTCAGAAATGTAGTTTTGGGGGAAACATATCGTGACCCCTGATATTTGCAAATGCTGGAGCTTGGAAGGAGCTACAGGGACGACTGGAGTTCAAAAGCTCAACTATTCAAAGGGAACCAAAGCGTGTCCTGAGAGTGTAGCTTGGTATACGAGGCTGTCACTGGAAAGGGAGACTAACTAATCAAAGTAGCGGGGCTGTTGTAAATGCAGGAAGACTGTTGAGGGGCCACAGAACTGAAGTGATCTTGAGGGTAGTCGGGGGACTCACAGACCAAGAGGGGCTTGAGCCGAGAATGTCGGGGAGCCAGAATGAAAAAACCTATCTCAGGGAGGGGAACAACATACAAAGAAGTTGGTGGTCAGGCTGTAATCTATTTAGGGATCAAAGGAGGACGAAGAGAGGAGGCTGAGATGTGGGTGCATCCAGGTATTGGCTTCAGGTCAGAGCTAGCCTGAAGCTTCCCCTTGCTGGCAGTGGGGAGGCATGGGAAGGGTTTGAGCAAGGGAATGACCTAAAAGACCTAAAAGAGCTGACCCTTAGGAATACTGGTCTGGGCAGGGATTGCTGGGCTCCAGACTTTTAACCTACATAAGATATTTAGACAGGAAATACATTAGCAGCGATTGTCCCATTCCTACGGGACATTAAAACACGTTTTTATGGTCTTATATGTGTGTGTATATGGTAATATATATATATTACCTTTAAAATCAGACTATTTGTTGTTTGAGATTGGGTCTCACTATACAGTCCTGGCTGTCTTGGAACTCACAGAGATCTGCCTGCTTCTGCCTCCTGAGTTGCTGGGATTAAAGGTGTGCACCACCACTGTGTGTGGGGGTTGCTACTTGATTGTATTTTGCAGCGTCATACATATTAGATGGCCTGGATGGAAAACGTCCCTAAGACACAGGGACAAAGCTCCCTGGTCCAGGGTTCTTCCCGGACCTTTCCTGAATGAATGCAGAAAGGTATCTGACAGGAGGTGTCTGGGCCAGTAGTGAACATGAATGGTGCCCAGAGCAGGTACCAAGGTGAAGGGCGTGTGGGAAGCAATGAAAATATATCTTTTTCTCCTTTCTCTGGGTGGGGGTGGGGACATAGGGCTCGTTGGAGACTGCACAGGAGCTAGTGAGCTAGAGAGTGCATCTATCTCTCTTTCCTGAGTCCTGCAGCATCCTTCTGGGTCTGGTTTCTATGGCAACAGGCTCCCAGCAGGCAGCCTGCCAGCTGGAAGGAAGCAGGCAGGCAGGCTTGGAGAGAAGGCCTGGGCCACAGGTTGAAGTTGTAGGGGTTTGGGGGAGTTTGGGAGGGTCTCCTGGGAAGCTGGATAGGCCCCTGGAGATGTCCCCTAGGGCCCTGGTCGCTTTTGACCATGAGGAGGCAGATAAAGACCCATGGGCCTTTCCTTTGAGGTTCTTGAATTCTCAGACTATTTCTACTTCTGTTCATCTTTGCCCTCCCCACCCCTACCTAACTCCCACGTCTTAAAGTATTGTCTGGCCCCAACCTTAGCTTCACAGGGCTCATTGACTTCTTTGCAGAAAAGAGCCCCTACTCTGAACTCAGAGCGAGTAAAAATGAACAAGGCCAATTGACTTTCTGTTTTGCATAGGATTTGCATATAATTAACTTAAAGACAAGAAATGTTCAGGCCCTGTGTCATCCCTGCCAACAGCTTAATTCAGCTCCACTGCTTCTGGCAGACTGTCTGGTCAGGCTCTGGGCTGAGCCATCGGGGTCCCCAGGGGTGTAGTCTTCCGAGCCCTACACCCCCTCCATTCCAAGCTGCTCCCAGGCATTTCTTCCTGTAGCCGGTACAGCCCTGGGCCAAATCCTGGCTCTGCCACTCTGAGGCTGGGTGACCTGGGACCTCTTTGAGCTCCATCTACTCATTTCTCTGTAGGCCTAGGGGACCCTATACAGCCAGTGTAAACCAGCGCTGATGGCTTTTCCAGAATACTCTTTTGTAAGCTGGGTGTGGTGAGTCCACACCTATAGTACCAGTACTCGGGAAGTTGAGGCAGGAGGATTACTGTGTGAGTGAAGCCTGGGAATCCATTGTGAGTTCCAGGCCATCCTGGGCACACAGTGAGATCTTGTCTCAAAAATAGCAAAGTTCCAAACAAAAGACACAACAAAATGTTTCTGAATGCTTTGGTTAAAAGCTACCACCACCAGGGCCCTGAAGCTGACTTCTGTAGGTCTGCTCTGCTTGGACTGAGTGTCTCAGCGTCTCTTCTGGTCATAGGTCCAGACAGTTAAATATTTTGACTGTCACTGGCTACCTACCAGCCCTAAGGATTGAATTGAATTCGTATGTATGGATTGGTGACCACTGGTTTGTAGGTTCCTCATCACAATAGCCTATCTTCCCTTTTTTTTTTTTTTTTTTGGTTTGGAGTTTGGGGTGAGGGTGGTGACCTGGGGTGACGTGAGCAGGAGCAGAGCCTACGGGCATCTCCCTACACAGGCGGGCGAGGTTCAAGCGCTCCAACAGTGTGACGGCCGGTGTGCAGGCAGACCTGGAGCTGGAGGGCCTGGCCGGCCTGGCCACTGTGGCCACAGAAGACAAGGCCCTGCAGTTCGGACGCTCCTTCCAGAGGCACGCCTCTGAGCCCCAGCCCGGGCCCCGGGCCCCCACCTACTCAGTCTTCCGCACGGTCCACACGCAGGGCCAGTGGGCCTACCGCGAGGGCTACCCACTGCCGTATGAGCCGCCGGCCACCGATGGGTCGCCTGGCCCTACCCCTGTCCCCGCCCCTGGCCCCGGGTCCGGCCGCCGTGATTCCTGGATGGAGCGGGGTTCACGTAGCCTCCCAGACTCAGGCCGCACGTCCCCCTGCCCACGGGACGGCGAGTGGTTCATCAAGATGCTGCGGGCAGAGGTGGAGAAACTGGAACACTGGTGCCAGCAGATGGAGCGTGAGGCGGAGGATTATGAGCTGCCCGAGGAGAGTGAGTTCGCTGCCATCCACACAGGGGAGAGGGGCGCGGGCATCCTGTGCCAGGGTGCGCGGGCACCGGGTACCGTGATGGTAGTCCGGGCTACAATGCACCAGCAGGTCCCTTCCTTCGTGCTAGGACTTGAGGTTCCTACTGGGAACAGGGCATGTTAGGACCCCCTGGACGGGGACATCTTTAGAGGCCAAGGCTAGGACTCAGGAGGATCATGTCCAGGCAAAAGGCTGGATTTTCTAGTAGGTGGCTACTAGTCTAAGTCACCAACTCCATGGGGAACAATCAGTTCAGATCTGAACAAGTGGAATCCAGTGTAAGCTGAGAGTGCAGCTGGGACCACATGACAGACATTCTGATTTGAGCTGTTAAGATGGGCTCTCCCAGGGGATGCTGGGATTCCTCGGTGAAAGAATTCAGAGGGAGCAGCTCAAGTGAGAACGAGTCTGAGGAAGAAATGGAGGGTTGGCATGGAAGATAGCCCTGTCACAAACGGTATACCCCTTTCACATGAGTCCACTCTGAGGGGGAGCCGTAGGCTTGTTAAGAGATGAATTAACAATCTTTAACAAACCAAGGAGGCATGTCCTGATTAGTGAGAGAATATGGCCAGTGACTGACCATTGAGCTAGTGCTCTGGCCAAGGCCGGAGGGCTAGACAGGGGACACCAGTGGGAGGCTTTCCTCCTACAGGACCAGCACTTGGTAAATGCAGGCTGTATAATGGAAGAAGGTCATTGAGGATGAAAGTTCTCGGGGTGGCTGGACAGGAGCTGTTAGCAAGTTTGAGGATAGGATGGGAAAGGGTCTGGAGGAGATGAGTCACATAGTAGCCAGGGGGTGAGCATCTCAACTTCCTGGGGACTTAGGAAAGAGAGATCTCCTCCGCCCTCACCCCCCCACCCCTTGAGCCTCCTTCTGTTCTTTAGTCTTAGAGAAGATTCGCAGTGCCGTGGGCAGCACACAACTTCTCCTGTCTCAGAAGGTCCAACAGTTCTTCAGGCTGTGTCAGCAAAGCTTGGTGAGTGTCTGTGAGGGGAGAGTGTGGCGTGTGGATCTGACAGGTGACCCCGTGTGACTGAGAGATAGGACCATGTCTGTGGACTTGGAGAGGTGGATTATGTGAGGCCCAAAGAACCCAAAAAAGGTCAGATGTGACTTGTTGGGGTATTGGGCCTCGGGGTTGAGCCCATTGTGCCCAGGTTGGAGAGACCTGGGCTTTTCCTCGTCCCTGTCCCCCATTCCTAAACCCATTCTCCTAGACCGAGCTTCCTAACAGTGAGACTGAGCATAGCTTTCCCTGAGTCTGCCTGTGGTCAGACCTCCCTGACTGGCTGCCTCCCCTGTGTGTCCCACCACGGCAGGACCCCACTGCGTTCCCTGTGCCCACCTTCCAGGACCTGGCCGGTTTCTGGGACCTCCTGCAGCTCTCCATTGAAGATGTGACGCTCAAGTTCCTGGAGCTACAACAACTCAAGGCCAACAGCTGGAAACTCCTGGAGCCTAAGGTGTGCTTGAGGGGCCCGTCAGGCCAGGAAGCCACACTTGGTAATCTCCTTCTCAGAAGGGCGTGTGTGGGTGTGGAGAAGTCACAGGGAAACAGACGCATGGGCAGCAGGAACCGCTTTAGATAAACCAGCCATGCCCCTGGCCACTGCCCTGTGCTTGGTCCAGCTGTTCACAATGCTGCATACTGGCCACCTCTGGCCAGCTACAATGTGGGG
Source organism: Apodemus sylvaticus (assembly GCF_947179515.1). Classification (NCBI taxonomy): domain Eukaryota; kingdom Metazoa; phylum Chordata; class Mammalia; order Rodentia; family Muridae; genus Apodemus; species Apodemus sylvaticus. Next base: position 140,929,969 of record NC_067474.1, read on the forward strand.
AGTGGAGCTAGATATTTTTTTAGGCGATGTTCAGCCTTCTCCTGGCTAGACTTATGTCTGAGATGTCGCAGGTGAGACTGGACAGGTCCCTGGAGCCCTTGGCAATGCTCCCCAAAACCCCTCAGCCTGCATGTAGGTGCTCGCTGTTGAAAACGGCTCCACCAGGGGGCGCTCGAGCCCGTCGTTCTTTGGAGACCCGTACAGGGGCTTTGACCGGCTTTGACCTTGTGAAAACACGTGCGCCTTCAGCCTCCGGTCCCGGCGTTAGTGGCCAATTCTAGGTGCTAGCCCCTTGGGAGACACACGAATTCCATCCCTTGGGGAACTTGCACGGGGGCGGGGCGCGAGTATAGGGATGCTGCGGTGGTCCCCGCGGCCCAGCTCAGCTCTGCGCTCTCCCGACAGGAGGAGAAGAAGGTCCCTCCGCCGATACCAAAGAAGCCCTCGCGGGGGCGGGGCGTGCCGGTGAAGGAGCGCTCCCTGGACTCGGTGGACCGGCAGCGGCAGGAAGCGCGCAAGCGGCTCCTGGCGGCCAAGCGCGCCGCCTCGTTCCGCCACAGTTCGGCTACCGAGAGCGCGGACAGCATCGAGATCTACATCCCCGAGGCCCAGACCAGGCTGTGACCCGCCCGGGCCGCCCAGCCCGACCCGGGCCCGCGGTTTTCTACCCGTACTGTACACCCAGCGTCGAGGTCACTGTGAACGCGGGCAGCTCCGTGCGCCCGCCCTGCCGGCACCGCACGCCCCGGCTCCTGCCCGCCGCGCTTTCGTGGGTTTTTTACCTTCCTGATCCCACGCAAAGGCGCCCGGGCTAGGCTGGGGGTTGTGCCTCTCCGCCCTGCGCCCCTCACTTGGAACTCCCATCTTCCTGGTCCGACGCTTTGACCCCCCACCCTTTTCCCCCCATGGGCACCATCTCTGCCATTATTTTACCCCTCCACGGGCCAGGCCGGGCCGGGTCCCCCATCTGGGCTCTGCGTCCCCCCCACACCCCGCGGGGCTGGGCTTCGTGGGGATCAAGCTTCGTGGCTTTTTATGAAGAATCCCGAACCCCGCCTAGGAGCCCGCCCCACCTTCCCAGGGCTCCACCCTCAGCCCTCTGCCCACAGGGCCCAGGGACCACAGTGGCTGGACCAATCCAGGACCAGGGCGCCTGGGCCTCTCCCCTTTCCCACATCTGGGGAGGGGAGATAGGGGCTTTCCCTCACCACACCTGTGGCTGTTCCTACATCCCTTTGAGTATCCCAGGAAAAATAAAACCGCAGAACTGCACCGGAGCCAGCTCTCTCCAGAAGAAGCCTCCTTGGGGAGAGGGGGTGTCTGATAAGATGGGGTTGGGGGAAATGAAGAAAAGGGGCCAGGAGCTCGAGTACTCTTGGTTCGGGGCCTCCGGGGTTGCGGGAAGAGCTAGCTTGGAGAAAGGGGATCCTGGTCGTCCCATTAAGGACGTGTGCCTTCTGGGAGGGGTCCTGCCGGTGTGCAAAGGAGAGGGAGCGAACCCATCTGCCCTCATTCCAACCAGGTCCCTTTGCCTCCCAGCCTTTCCAGAAAGGAAGGTCCCACGTTCAGTGCTTGGTACACAGCACGTGTACAAATGAGTCTAGGGAGGGTGGGAGGGTGGGTGGGGCCCAGGTTATTGTTAGAAATCACCGAATGCGCAGTCGCTTTCCACAGAGGACAGACAAGTGCGCTTCCTTGCTCCAGTCTAATCCAGTCAGCAGCTGCAAACTCCGGATTCGCACTGCTATTTTCTCTGATGCCTTCTGTGGGTGGACACTTTGCAGGAGTTATAAAGGACACAACATCACTTAGAAACTTAAAGGCGGCATGGCTAGTCTTCTGAATGCCCCTGGAGGGTCGGCCAAGGGAACAGTGCCGCACAGTGAAAGGCCTGAAGCTCAAGGGGGTTTTTTGTTTGTTTTGTTTTGTTTTGTTTTGTTTTGCTCAGGAGGCTTAAGCAGGCTCTCCAGAGTCACAAAGCCTGAAGCAGCAGGGCCCAAGTCAGGTCCGGTGCCGATTCATGACTTAGATCTATGATGCTATGGTGTTCCCAATTTAGAAGGAACTTGACAACCCCCCCCCAAGCCCTTTTTATAGTCCCTTTGGGAATATATATATATAAGCAGCCTTGGTATTGGCTGATGTTTGAGGCCACACTGACGAGCCATTTCTTTTTTTTGGGGGGGGGGGGCGTCGAGACAGGGTTTCTCTGTGTAGCCCTGACTGTCCTGGAACCCACTCTGTAGGCCAGGCTGGTCTTGAACTCAGAAATTCGCCTGCCTCTGCCTTCTGAGTGCTGGGATTAAGGTGTGCGCCACCACTGCCTGGCTGGACCAGTCAATTCTTATTTATTTGTTCAGCAACTGTTAGTCTCTGGCAGGAACCACGGAGGTAGCCTCAAGCCCTATTCTTTAAAAAAAATGTGTGTGTGTGTGTGTGTGTGTGTGTATGCTCCCCCCCCCCCCCCCCAGTTAATAGTGTGTCTTTGGTCACTCTCCAGCTTGTTTTTTGAAGTTCAGGCTTACAGTTTGTCTACTCTGCTCTACGGCTGCCACCGACCCCCAAGACTCCTACTGTCTTTGCCTCCTCTGTACTAAGATTACAGGTGGCCACGGTTTTTATGTGTGGGTTCTGGGGATCCAAATTTGGGTCCGCATATTTGTAATCACTTTACCTACAACCCTTACCCATTTTACCCAGCTCTTAGTTCCTGTTGTTGTTTGTTTGTTTTTGAGATAGGGTTTGTGTAGCCACGACTGTCCTGGAACTTGCTCTGTAGACCAGTCTGACCTCATAATGATAGAGATCCTCCTGTCTCTGTCTCCCAAATCCTGGGATTAAAGGCATGCCCCCTTTCAAACTTTAGTTTTATGTGCATGAGTGTTTGCCTGTATACATGTATGTGTGTGACGTGTGAACCTCAGAATTCAGAAGAAGCTTAGATCCTCTGGAAGTGGACTTTGGACGGATGGAGCTGCATGTGGGTACTGTCATGAGCTGCCATGCAGGTGCTGGGGACTGAACCTGAGTCCTCTGGAAGAGAAGCCAGTGCTCTTAACTGCGGAGCCATCTCTCCAGCCCCCTCCAATGGGCTCTAAGCAATGCTGCAGGTGATTCTGACACACAGCCAAGCACGGTAACACTTAGACTAGAAGGTGTCTATCTTCTACTGGGTTTCCAGGTGGGGCCCGGGCTAACATTACTTCTCTTGAGATTGTCTTGTTGTTGTTGTTGTTTTGTTTTTTGTTTTGTTTTGTTTCTCTGTGTAGCCCTGGCTGTCCTGGAACCCACTCTGTAGGCCAGGCTGGTCTTGAACTCAGAAATCCGCCTGCCTCTGCCTCCTGAGTGCTGGGATTAAAGGTATGCGCCACCACCGCCCGGCTGCCTTCTTCCTTTTTTTTTTTTTATTATTCAGAAATTGGGATGTGAGCGAGTTTTGAGTGATCAGAACAGTTCTGTGTAGCAGGTTTGTGGTTTTCAGATGGGGAGACAAACTTGGAGCACTTAAGCTCCTTAGCCCTATCCTGACGCTAGGAAGACTCAGGCTGCGTTATCCTCAGACCGCATCACAGTGCTCGGAGGGACCTGTGTCCTTGCTCAGAAACAGGGCCAGGTTTCCTGAAATCATGGAATAGATGAAAGCAGGCACAAGGGAGCGTGGCAGTGGCAGTAGGTCCGGTCATCCTGCTGTGAGCATGTGCTTAAAATGTCCCCTGGAGCCAGGCATAGTGGGCACACACTTAGTCCCAGCACTTGGAAGGAAGAAGCAGGGAGGTCTCTGAGTTTGAGGCTTAGCCTGGTCTACTTAGCAAGCTCCAGGGCAGACAGAACCTACATAGAGATACTTTGTCTCTAAACTATCAAAATAAATAAAATGTCCTCAGGATTGAGAATATGGGGTGGTCTCTTGGTATTGGTCCTGTGACCTAGGTAGTTATTCTGGGCCCCAGAAGTATTCTCTACCATAGGAGAGATAGTCCTTGTGTACAAGTGGCTCTCTGCCTGATAGTGACCAGGCACAGGAGCAGAAAGCTACAGTTTGAAGAGCGACCTGTTCTCAGAGGAGCTGAGTGCGTGACATACACAGCTATAAACAGCTATAACAGAACGCTGATACTTTATAATGAACAGAGTTCTGGAGCTGGGAGGTCTTATTTCTAGATGGCAAGTGCTAGGTGTGATGTCACATTCCTGTAATCCCAGCACGTGGGAAGTAGAGGCAGGAGGATCAGAAGTTTGAGGCCCTTTGTAGTTACATAGCAAATTTGAAGCTATTCTAGTATACGTGAGATTCTTTCTTAAGACAGGATTTCACTATGTAGAGCAGGCTAACCTTGAATTCACAACGATTCCACCCACCCCTGCCTCCCAAGTGGTGGGATTAAAGGCATGTATGACACCTTTCTCAGTGAGACTGTCTTAAACAGAGCAAAACAACAAAAGAAAAAAGAAAAAGAAAAACACCTACAGCAGGGCACAATAATGTGTACCTGTAACCCTGCCTGCTTGGAGTCTGGACAGTGGAGCATTTGAGCCTCCTTCTGAGGCAACCTAGCTAACATATGAAGATCCTGTCTCCACATTAAGTAACTGGTAGTGCTAGAGAGTTGATTCAGTAGAGGAGTGAGATTCGATTCCCAGCACCCACCTGGCAGCTCTGGGCTGTCTGCAAATCCCACTCCAGAAGCTCTGGTGCCTTCTCTGGCCTCCTTGGGGACCAGGCATACATGTGATGCATATGCATCCAAAAGGGGTCTGAAGAGATGGCTCGTCTGTTAACAGCATTGGCTGCTCCCAGCACCCACATGATGGCTCATAACTGTAACTCCAGGTCCAGGAGATCCAACAGTCTTTTCTGATCTCCCTGGGCACCAGGGATGTATGTGGACACAGACATACATGTAGGCAAAACACTCATAATCTTAAATAACATTTAAAACAACAAAGAAAATGCCCATCTCATAAAAACCCAACAAACACAAAAAACGACCAGTACACTCCTGTCATCCCAGCCGGAGGCCGGAGGATCAGATGTTCAAGGCCGGTGTGGAGTGTATGAGACCCTCCTGCTCTTAGAACAAACTGGCCTGCATCTAGGGGTGAAGGCCTTCTTCCTGAGTTCCCTCATGCTGGAAAGCAAGAGGAAGAAAAGGAGCTTAGGGAGACAAACACCCTTTTGCAATCTCATCCACAGATTTGGGGTCCTTGTGGCCTGGTCACTTTTAAACATACTCTAACCACCTTGCATGGTTACAATGGTAATTAGATTCCAGTGTATTTTCTAACAGGAGCTAATATCCATCTGTTCCACAGTGACTTTGGGAAAGCCATATGAACTGTCTTACTTGCATAGGAGAAAAGGAAGGGAGAACACTCACTTCCAGGCGAGGGACTAGTGCAGGCAAAGGCTTGGAAAGATGACCGTATTTGGAATGATTGGAAAAGCAAGCTAGAACAGGACAGAGCAGTCCAGGCTTGGACGCATGGCCAGAAGGGGTCGGTGGCTAGACTGGGGATTCCACTGGTGTATTTAAAGTTTGAAGGGTTCCTTGGCTAAAGGATGGGCGGGGCGTTGAGGGGCAGTGGGAGGGTGCGGAGCTGCAATATGGTCCAAGTAAGGGGTGATGGTGTTGATTCTGAGGGGCAGTTAGCATGGGTGCTGCAGGCTGGGTCTGGGGAGTGACGAAATGGGCAAACTTGGAGATGCTACTCGGATTTCTTTCCATTATTGGAGTAATGTCTCGGATGAGCCTTGCAGAAAGAAGGATGAATCTGGGGAATGTTAGCATGTCCAGAAGCATCCGTTAGCAAACACTCATATTGAGCAGATGTCAAGAACTGTGGCAAGCACTTTCTGCACATTAACACGGTTTCAAGCAGCAACCCTAGAGGGATGTCTTAAAGGTTTTTTATTACTTTATTTATTTGTGTGTGGGTGATGGAGGGGGGGATGCTCACAAGTCACAGACCCTATGGGGAGTTCAGAAGACAACTTTCAGGAGTTGAGAGTCTCCTTCAATCATATGGGTCCTGAGAATTGAACTCAGGCCGTCAGCTTGTGGCAAATACCTTTATCTGCCGAGCCACCTGACCAGCCCTAGGATATTCTCTTACTGATTTTTTTAAAAATACAAATAGGGCTGTAGAGATGGCTCAGCGGTGAAGGGAACTCAGCACTCTGCAGATGAGCCAAGCTTGGTTCTCAGCGCCCATGTCTGACAGCTCACACACTCCTGCATGTCAGTTTCAGGGCAGCTGACACCCTCTTCTGACCTCCACGGGTGCCTGTGCTCATTGCACTCACCTAATACACATACACATACACACACACACATACACATACATACACATACACACACATACATACACACATACACATACACACACATACATACACATACACATACATACACACACATACACACACACATACACATAATCAAAATACTTTTATTTTGTTTTGTTTTGTTGTTTTTTTTTCGAGACAGGGTTTTTCTGTATAGCCCTGGCTGGCCTCGAACTCAGAACTCCACTTGCCTCCTGCCTCTCAAGTGCTGGGATTAAAGGAGCGTGCCACTTCTGCCCAGCTAATCAAAATCCTTTTTAAAAGGTTATAAATATATTTTCTCAGATTGGCAGGCCACAGAGTCAAGATTTGAATCCACAAGTAAATCCAACGTTTGCTATTTTATTTTAGTTTACTTTTAGACAGGGTCTCAGCATGTAGTTCTGTGTGATCTGGAAGGGCTGCTAACTACCTCTCTCAATTGATATAGAATCTTGGCATACAGCGGAGGTTGGTCTTGAGCCTCAGGATTTCTCAAATGCTGTCATTTCCACTTAAGTCAAGACTTCTGAGCTTGCCCAGATCTGTTGGAGGAGCGTCTAGTAACTACTAGATCCATCTTACGGATCTGTCCTTCTAGGGAACTTCCACTCTTTTTGTATGGGCTGACAGTATCTTCTGTTTTGACATTTTGTGGACCTACCTGTTTCCTCTCCATCCAGAAAACTCCCAAGGGCAATCCCCATTTGTACCTCCAACGTCTAACTCAGAGAAAGGCTGACTAAATGCCAGCCTGTGTTCTAGACAGTTCTGATCTCTTCTCTTCCCCACAGATTCAATGTGCAAGTAATCAAGGCCTGACAATTATGGTTGCTAATTTCTGGCAGCTTCTTCCTCCCCATTTTCTCTCTCTCAGGCTTAGCTTTGGCTCTTTGATCTAAAATAAGAAGAATTTCTAACTTGACAGTACAGTCTTGAAGAAACTTCCTATGAGAGTACCCGTGACCTTGAGAAATGGCTCACAGCTAATTTAAGGGAAGGTGGGTAGAGCACTCCAGGTAGATGAAAGAACACAGGCACACGGGCTTCAGACGTTGATTTTTAGTACGTAATTAGTGGTAAGGAACTGGTCAGGTTGAGATCAGGGCAGGCAGGTTGAGAAGGCAGGACTATATGTTAGGCTATTAGAGAGCTTGGAGCATGAGGCTGTTTCCTATATGTGATAAATATAAGTCTACTGAGGGACAGTGGGAACATGGAGGAGAGTGGGTATTTCTAATCAGAGGATCTTGGTACTTTTAGCTATTTGTAGACTACAAAGCTACAATATAGTTGCCTGCGTGATGTGTGCCTGGCACAGTATTTTACAAACAAGATAAACCGGGGCTTCTGCGCTTACCCAGATCTGCTAACCCTCACAATATCCCTGCGAAAATGAAAGGTTTTAACGCTATGCAGAAGAAATGAAGCTCAGATTAATTAATGCTGTTCCCAAGGACACACAGCCTGAAAGCACAGATTCTAAGAGGTTTTATGGTACTAGGTTATCCTCCGCTAAGAGAGTTTCTGGAGGTCAGAGGCTGGGTAAGTCTCAGAAGATACTAAATGAACTTCTTTTGGATCAATGAAAGCCGACTAGACTATTCATTTTTTCTTCACAAGCCTGTGGCAACGTCACCGGGGAGCCTCCGAGCCACCAGGGGGCGGTATACTATTCTCTGTTTAGCCCAACATGGGCGGGTGCCTGGCTTCCTTTCTTCTGTAGCTTGGCTGGAGCTCAGCCAATCGCTGCTCTCCGAGAGAGCCGGGGACGCCAGTGGGCGGGGCCTCGGGCGGTGTCCCGCGGGCCTCTGGGAACCTCGGCGTCCCTCTTGCTCCCGGCTAGCGGGCGCAGCGAGGGGCCGGTCCGGGGTGTGCGGGCTGGGCCGCAGGTGAGTTCCTTGGGATGAGGGCACTTCGCGTCCCAGGATTGCTGGCCCCGAGTCCCAAGGGGACGGTTCCTGGCCGTGACCTCCTAGTTGAGGGAGCGATGGTGTCCGTGACCGTCTCGGCCTTGGCCAGCTCTTGGTGGCCGAGTGTGCGCTGTGGTCAGAACTTGTCTGCCTCAGGCACCTGCAGGCCGGAGGGTAAGGAGGCCACGCGTGTGGCGTGACTGGACAGGGAACAGGAGCTGATGACCCGGACCTCACTGGCGCTCCCATCCCAACTTGACTGGAGTAGCTGTCAAGGCTGATAGTTTCACCTTCTCGGACCTCTTATGGCTGCTCTCGATTTTGGAGTGTAGCTTCCGGTGGGCTCAGGCACTGGGACAGGTTTCCTGGCGGTCCGATTGACCTGTACCTGGAGCCTGTGGCTGGCACCCTTGCGTGTCGGGCTGGAAATAGGCGTCACAGTATTTGCGGAAACACTTGTGCTACTTAACATTTTTGATACCCTAGGGATGACTTCATGAAGTCTAACTGCTCATGATCATATCCCTACCCCTCTGTGAGTGCGGGTGGAAGACTGCTGTAGTAGTCTTCCATAAACAAAGCAACTTGTTTATGCTGTCTGTCATTCATTCGACCAACAACCTTACAACCTTTTCTTTCTTTCTTTCTTTCTTTCTTTCTTTCTTTCTTTCTTTCTTTCTTTCTTTCTTTCTTTCTTTCTTTCTTTCTTTCTTCCTTCCTTCCTTCCTTCCTTCCTTCCTTCCTTCCTTCCTTCCTTCCTTCCTTCCTTCTTTCTTTCTTTCTTTCTTTAGCTCTTTGTTAGGGAGGATAGCAAGGGTGGGAAGAGCGTAGAGTATAGGACGATCCAGACATCCTTGGTTCTTACCCTGGTGGAGCTTCAGGGTGTTTTGAGAGCTGTAGACAGGGTAGGCCCACATAGTGCCTGCCGCTGAGAGGGTTGCGTTGATGACTGCAATGCGAACAAGAGCACATAGAACTTGTGCTTTATACGTACAAGAGTAATGCTCATAGACTGCTTGATACACCCTAAGACAAATTGGGAAACTGAGAGTCTCTACTCAGGAAGAGTATAAAGAATTTGCACCTGGTGTAGCATTAGAGACTGGAAACAGGAGGATCGGCAGGTCAAAGTCTTCCTCAGCTATATTGAGGGTTTGAGGCCAGGCTGGGTGACGTGAGAACCTGTCTTAAAATTAAAAACAAGCCCAGTGGTGGTGCCCGCACATGTCTTTAATCCCAGCACTAGGAAGGCCAGCCTGGTCTGCAGAGGGAGTCGGAGTGATAGGGCTACACAGGGAAACTCCGTCTCAAAAAACCTAACCCCAAACTTTAAAGACAGAAAATAGAATGGAGGATTGAGTTAAAATAGGTTGGAGGATTGAGTTTGGGGGTTCTTCAGAGGTTAATGTGTACATTGTGGGATTTCTCAAATCTCATGATAAAACTTTAGAGCTCACACGGAGGGAAGTCTTTCAGTGTAATGAAAACCAAGCTGATGGAGAGCGGCAGGAGGCACTCCAAACATCCAGGGTTTGAGTAGACACTGTGCACACATCTGCAGTGTTCTTTCTGCTAGGAGAAAAGCCCAGGCTTTGGCCTCTAAACCAGTGGGCCTGCCACTTGTATGATTTTGTCAAGCTGACATAGTGTCTTTGAATCACTATGGCCTTGGATAAGAATTTGGGCACAGAGTTCCTACATCATAGAGGTATTGTGAGGGTCAGGCTATGACCAGGGAAGATATTGTAGAGCATAGGGCATGGTGTCAGGTCAAAGGACCAGAGAGAGGAACTTGAATCTGCAGCAATTCTTCACCTTTGACAGTCCATGTGTAATCTCAGGCCCACAAGACACCCCAGTTCCCCCAAAGAGAATCAGAACAAAAGGAGGCCTCCATGAGGCCTGGATGTCTCACCCTAGAGTAGAGGGAGAGAGAGAACCATGTTGGAGAAACAGTTATGGAATCGTAAACACAGGCAAGTGACTTCATGCTGATGACTAAGGCATGCATGTGAACACTGGAGAGCTCTGTGTGTGTGCAGTGCTTAGCCCAAGGCCTAGTTTGGAATCAGCACTCAGTAGATGGTGGTAGTTAGCATTATTTTGCCGGTGGCCTCTTATTATTGTAACAGTAATTAAATAATGGTATAAATAGTAACTTAATAGTGGTAATCGTTTGTGACTAAGTGGCTATTTGAGTGAGTGGGTTTGCATATCACTTTGGTGTTTCACTGCAGGAGGCCCTAGGGGCAGCTCCACAGTTTTTGTTATGTTCATTTTACAGCATTTTCCACAGGGACCTTTTTTAAGTATTAGGGTTCTAGGGCATCCGGAATACTGTATAAATTTGTGATGTTTTCAGGGGCTTACTGTGTAAGCAAGAGGATGTGAGTGGTTGCAGGTCATGTATTTTGAAGTTGTTTTGATCAAGATTTGTTAACTATAGGTTATTAGTAGGAAAGCCAAGGCCAGAATAGAAAGCCCCCATCCATCTTAGGTCAGAGTAGTTAGGTAATGGATCACAGTTAAATAATCCTCTTGTGCTTTACCCAAGGAAAAGGAACTACTTATCACCAGGGAGCCGGAGTTCATTGAGGCTGTGTGTGCATGTGAAGCTTCATAGAGCAGAGGAAAGACTTATTTTCCCTTCTTGGGATGTTGACAGATATCTGGAAGAGAGGACCTGGGGTCATACCAGGTTTGAAGTTGCATTAATTAGGTAGGCTTGGACGGCCCTTGGGAGGAGTGTGCACACGGGAGCGCTACGTAGTTCATAGAGACCTTTACCCCTTCCTTAACAGTCGAATCCTTTGGACTTCCCAGAGTATTTCGGGGACCCCACTGTTGTACAAAGCACGGTGCTGCTTGCTGCTCTGCGGGGTGGCTGCGCAGTGATTAGCTGCCGGGCTGCCTGGTAAGTAGAGCAGTCAGTGCCCCACGTGCTGCCCTCACCTCACGTGCTGGTGGAGATGCTCGCTCTCCCTAACGCTCTCTGTACTCTTCTGCAGATGTCATGTGGCCTGTGCTTTGGAGCGTGGTGCGAACCTATGCCCCCTATGTCACCTTCCCTGTGGCCTTTGTGGTCGGGGCTGTGGGCTACCACTTGGAATGGTTCATCAGGGGAAAGGCTCCTCAGCCCGTGGAGGAGGAAAAGAGCATCTTGGAGCGCCGAGAGGACCGAAAACTGGATGAGATGCTAGGCAAGGACCACACCCAGGTGGTGAGCCTTAAGGACAAGCTAGAGTTTGCCCCTAAAGCAGTCCTGAACAGAAACCGTCCGGAGAAGAATTAACGGAGGGCCCAGGTCCCTGTGGTGCACAGGGACATGCCATGTCCTGCCACCATGTCCTGCCACCATGTCGACCCAGCTTCAGAACACATCCGATTTGCTTCGCTGCTCACTCTGGCCCCTTGTGTACCCACAGCCAAACGTGCCGGCTGCTCCTTTATGGCTGTGCAGCTGCAGCAGTAGGGCCAGCAAAGAGGAAGACTGCATCTACTGAATGGCTCTCTCCATGGCTGGGCAGGCTTCTGACAGAACCTGGGAGCCCTGCAGGGAGGAGCCCTGGGGAATGACCCATGGTCTCAGGCTCTCGGGCAGGGCCTTGGCCTCCACTGGGAATGGTCGGGGTTTACCGTTGCCATTAGGAGGGGCACCTCCATGTCTAGGTCTGGTATTTGCACTGGAAAGCATTCAGAGATGTCCCTGGCTCCCTGGATGAGTTTTCCTTATTTTTCCGGTGTGTACTCTTCCCCTTGTTGGCTCTGGTGTGCGATTCTCAGGGGAGTAAGGCACGTCTCCATTGCCGGGAGTGCAGGCTGTTTACCTCGAGCCAGCAGTGGGGGGGAAGGGGGGGGGCGGAAGCCGGAAACAGTCACTGTCTTCCACCTCCTCCCAGGAGTGAGGACTCAATTAAAGTGGCACCTGACACATATCGATGGAGTTCTGCTTTCTGGATGGGGTCTGGGTTCTCCTCGGAGTTAGTGCCGCCATTTGGGGTATGTCATCAGTATTGTCTGAGAACTTCCCAAGACTGAACACAGCTGGAAGCTCTATTTTACTGAGTGCTAGGTGAGTCTTCCGGAGATACAAGATCCCAAGAGTCTTTTTATCATGATTGCACAAGGCTGCAGCATCCCTAGGGTCTAAATCAGTAGCACACGCACTCCGGGATATTTTCACATTAACAAAATCAGGCAGGGCTGAGAAAGGGTCACCCACATTCCCAGTGTTCCAGTGCAGCTGCTGGCAACATTTTGTTGTTTTCACTAATGTCTGTGTGGGTGTTCAACAAATTTTGCTTTGTTGAAACAGTCACTGTAGCTAGCTTAGAACTTGTTACATAGACCAGTGTGGCCTTGAATCCACAGGAATCTGCCTGCCTCAAGAAATGAGATGGTAGACATGCGCCCAGTGTCCCCTCCCCCAGGTCTCTGTGTAGGAGTAAAAGGGTTATCCTTTTATATTATTTTTGTAGATTGTTATTTCCGTCTTACCATATGGTGGTTGGCATTGTTCTCAGAGAAGAGGTTGCTGAGGTAGAACCCAGAGCCTCACACATTAGACAGTTGCTATCTAACAGTTCGGATTCCTCCGTTTTCAATCTTTTATTAAGAAGCAGTCCTGTCAGGCTGCCAGGATGGTCTTGACTTCTTAGCCCTCCTGCCTCAGCACCCGTGGGCAGCTGGGATTGAAGGCTTGTACTACCAAGATGGAGTCTGTCATTGTTTTCTAGACCGTGTTTCTAGTACTTTTTATTATTATGTTTTACATCTATTGGTGTTTTGCCTGTATGTGTGTCTGTGTGAGGATTCTGTCTCCTAGAGCTGGAGTTACAGACAGGTGTGAGCTGCCATGTGGTTGCTGGAAATTGAACCTGGGTCCTCTGGAAGAACAGCCAGTGCTCTTAACCCTTGAGCCATCTCTAACCCCTCTAGCACTTTAAAATTTTTGTTTATTAATTTATTTATTTATTCATTTATTTATTTGTTGTGTATGTGTGTGTCTGTGTGTGTGTGTGTGTGTGTGTGTGTGTCTGTACCTTATTGCACATGTGGCGTGCAGAAGACAGCTTTTGAGAATTGTTTCTTTCCTACCATGTGGATCCCAGGGACCAAAGTCAGGTCTTCCAGGTTGGCAAGTAGGTACCTTTACCTGCTATAACATTTTTCAATCCCTCTTCATTGTTTTTGTTTGTTTGTCTTAATGTTTGTGTGTGTGTTAGTATGTGCTGGTGTCCCTCACGAAGGCCAGAAAAGGTGTCAGATCCCCTGGGGTTAGAGTCACAGGTGATTGTGAGCCGCTCGGTTCTGGGTGCTGAGAGCTGAACTTAGGTTTCTCTGGAGGAGAGGGGCCTTAACCGCTGAGCCATCTCTCCATCCCCTTTCATTACTTTCTTTAATAGCTGCATAATTAGATACCCATCAAATGAAGCTCTAGCAAAAGCTGGTTCTCAAGTTTCCCTATTGCTGGATGTGCGTATTGTTTTGCTTGTCCATGAGTTCAAATACTGCAGTGACTTTTTTTTGTTGTTTTTTGGTTTTTTGGGGTTTTTTTGTTGTTGTTGTTTTGTTTTTTCAAGACAGGGTTTCTCTGTATAGCCCTGGCTGTCCTGGAACTCACTCTGTAGACAAGCCTGGCCTCGAACTCAGAAATCCACCTGCCTCTGCCTCCCAGAGTGCTGGGATTACAGGCATGCACCACCACTGCCCAGCTGCAGTGACTGTCTTATGAAGGAACAGCAAATGACCTTGGATGAAGTATGACTCCATGCATAATACAAAACATCTTTCCAAAAGAACTGCAGTGTATGTTACCGTAACTCGGTCTATTGCTGGGGAGGTCGTATAGGGAGTGACAGCAGAAGGCTGGAAGCAGGCAGCTAACCCAGTGAGTGGAAAAAGTATGACGAGCTTTTATTTGATAAGTGTGAAACTGCCTCTCATTGAGGGAGGTGCCTCTCCTGCTTAGCTCAGGAGCTGTCTCCCCAGAGGTCTGAAGGATGATGTCAGGTGGAGAAGCCCGACATGCAGTGGGTATCCTGGGAAGAGGGGCAAGTGGTGATCTGGAAGAAAGGAAATCCAGGCAGTAGCATCCCCTCTGCCTAAGGGAGGTGCCGAGCTGAGCTGAGCCATCGTCGCTTGGCCAGATCTTGGGGGGAGTGATAGGAGCTACTTTGTGCCACCCAAGTAAGGATGGAAAGATAGCTGAGTCTGAAAGCATCTTCTAAGCTGAAGTTGAGCAAGCCTCAGCTAGGCCAGTGATATGCTCCATTAATAGCCTGGTGCTGCCACTCTGTGGCCATTCTAATTATTACCACGCCTGTGACCGCTCCACTGGGCTACTCGTGAGTCAATGCTGACGCCTGCAGGGGGCAGTCAGGTGCCAAGTGAGTGACTAGGTTAGCCAGGCTGGAAAGTGGAAACCCCAGGCCTGTCGATAGAGGGTGGTAAAGATTCACTTTCCCATTTGTTTAGCTCACTCGGGGACCAGGTTCTATCTATCTCCTCAGAGTTACTAGAAAAAGAATAAAGTTTTTCTTATTATTTCTGTTGGTAGAACCTGCTTTCTAAATATTGACAACTCATTAAAGAAAAGCTAAGGTTAGACATTTACTTCAGTAGGTAGAGTTGACTACCCATGCATGAAGCCCTGGGTTCTGTCTTCAGCACCATATAAACCGGGTGTGTGTGCTGTGGGCACGCCTGTGATCTCAGTGCTTGGGAGGGAGAGGCAGATGAGAATCCCAGGGTCAGGCTACTGAGACTGCTCAGTGGGTGATGTGATGGCTTGTACCAATTGGTGGCCTGAAGTCAATCCCAGGAATACCCAAAAAGGTGGATGGAGAAAACCAGCTCCACCAAGATATATATGCGGCACACACACCACATACAATTAGTAACATATATATTAAACAGTTCATGGCCGCTGTTGACACAGCAAGTTCAAGGCTTGGGATATAAGAGATGCTGTTTCACAACAACAAAAACAACCAAAAATTAGACGTAAGGGCAGCGAAGATGGTTCAGTGGGGAAAGGCACTCCCCACCAAGCCTGATAACCTGCATCTGATCCTTGAATCCCACATGGTAGAAGGTGGGAACCAACTTCCGCAAGTTGTCCTCTGATTTGCACTCGTAGCCTGTGGCAAGTGTGTGTGTATACAACGCAATAAACAAGAATGAAATTAAAATAAAAGATCAAGCTCGCCAATTTTCAGCCTCTCAAAATACCCCTTTATGAAGCATGTGTTCCAAAACGTTTCGGTCATCACCACAAAGGAAAGGAAAGGAAAGGAAAAAGATCCCTGATAAGATGGAAGGGGGATCCCTTTTGACTATACCCCAGAGCTGGATTTCCATGGAAACATTTGGAGCCAGGTGTGTCAGGCAATGCCTATAGTCACAGCACTTAGAAAGCTGAGGCAGGAGGATGGGAAGGAAGCCTTGGTCAGATAACTAGTTTAAGTCTAGCCTGACTCTAGTGAGACCTGTGCCAAAAAAAAAAAAAAAAATCAAAGCCAAACACCCCTAAAGGAAAACACAAAAACCAAAATGAAACCGTTTTTTAGTATCCTGAGTGCCTGAGTGTGCGTAGCCTCCTACAGCCTGGAAAATACTGAAGGATGGAAAGAAAGACACAGAAACAAGGTTTTCCCATAGACGTTTTTAGATTTTTCAGATATTTTAGAATAACCCTGTCCCCACGGGTGCGCCTCCTACCCTGCCTTGCCTGCCGTCTTTGGAAATCCAAGTGATCCTCTCTTCCAGTCTCACTTTGATTGTGCCTCCTTTTAAATAATTTTATTTCCTGAGGCATGTCCTTGTTGAATTTCTGCCTCCAGTGAGTCTATTAATAGTCTCAGCCAGACCCTTCTTTCCCACGGGCTGGCTGAGGTCTGTGGCTACTGTAGCAGCGATAAGAAGCCTGCTCTTTTGCTTCTGTGCAGGTGACGCCGTTTTGAGTAGCAGGGCTTAGGTGCATGCGACCAAATGCAGGTCAGGGCTGCTGCGATGAACAAAGCATGGTTATCGTGGTGAATCGTGCTGATTCACCTCGGAGACGTGTGGCCGTCTTTTGACTGGGCCAACAGTCAGGGTTCACTGCAATACATTCCTGAATGGACGTGCTTGGAACTTTCTGTGTGTACTCCGACCCTCCCTGGGCCTTTCTCCAGCCCTGTGATGAAGTGCCTTTGGGGCAGGCTTATCCTGTCTGAGCAGAGCAGGACTTGCTTCTATCCCGTCAGTGGCTCACTGGTGCTTTTCCACTTTCAGGCTCTTTCCTGTGTCTGTTGGCGGTGGTAGCGCAAGGCGGCTGGGCAGCTGCCAGGACTAGCCTGCCAGGGAACACGGTGACTCTTGTCAGCCTCTCAGGGGCATGGGTTACTGAGCCTGTCAGGGAGCAGACCCCTGAGGTAGTGAAGACTTAGCCTCACAGAAGTCTAGTTTGGGAACAAGGCAGTGAGAGGGAAGAGATTCCCTGTGCACATGCGCATACGCTTGCAGCTGAGTGCATGCGCACTGCTTGCCTTGTTGGGGGTGGGTCAGAGGTCAACATCCATGGGGGGGTATCTTCCTCATTCACTCTTCATCTTATTTTTTTGAGATGAGGTTACACGAGGAACCCAGATCTGGACAACTGAGCTAGACTGACCGGCCAGCAACCCCCAGGGATCTCTTTGACTGCCCCATCTCCTTAACTCAAGTGGCTCTGGCTTGATTGGCATGTTCTCTCACTCTGGGTGGTCCCTTGTGTTCACTGAGCCCATCTAGGGAGTGGAGCAGAAGGAACATCAAGCCATGTGCAGACTTGAGTTTTGTCTTCTGCCTGAGCAGCTACTTCAATGATCTTGTCTGAGTCTCTGAGGCTTTCTGGACCTTGGCGTCTTTGCCTACAAGAGGGGTAAGTAAGTGTTTGATGGATAACATGAAAATTTCAGCAGTGGTTCTCAGCCTTCCTATTGCTTCGACCTTTTAGTACAGTTCCTCATGCTGGGGTGACCCCCAGCCATAAAATTATTTTATTGCTACTTCATAGCTATAATTTCGCTACTGTTATAAGTCATAATGCAAATATCTGATCTGCAGGATATCTGATATGAGACCCCTGTGAAAGGGTGATTTAACTCTCAAGGGGGTCGTGACCTACAGGTCAAGGCTAAGGCTTAGGTCTTTATTAGCTGTCTGTGATTTGGTGAATGGGGAAGAGGGTAGAGCAACCTTTGCTGAATGGTGGTGACAGGGGTCCCTCACAGGCCCTTGGTTAAGGACATCTTATTTCTGTAGGCTCCAACTTGACAGGAGGGATCAGGGAACTCAGGCTTCAGATGGCTAGTGTACAAAGTCAGAGCTGGAGTAAGAGGAAGCCGGTTAATGCATCTGGAGAATGGGTGGAGGAGACAGAGCCTTGGACTCGAAGATGAGAGAACTGGGTGGCATAGGGTTTGCTTTCCTGGCGCCTGGTTCCCTGATGCACAACAGGGATGCCATTCCTAGATCCCTGCAGGTAATGACCTGGGAACGCCTCACTTCTGTTTGAGTGGCAGCCAGGCTGAGCAGTGAAACACAAGCAAGTGGTCTGTGATTCTGACCCTGGACACAGCCTCTTTTAAGAGTGTTCGCTAAATAAAAGTCTCTGGAGGGGATCAGCTACTAAGTCAAGAGTAATTAGCAGCTGGGAGATGAGTCTTCACCCTGTGCCAGCAGCGGCTCTCCTCCCCTTAGAAACAGTTTATTCATTAGGAATTACATTTGCTAACATTATTTATCTGCTTTTGAAATCCTTTTTTTACACAACACAGAGGCAAGTCATGGCTTTTAAAACATCAAATGAGTCCTCGGAATCACTGAGGTTTACATGCCTCGATAGCTTTCCTGCAAGGGTGGTATTGTTGTTGTTGCTGGGGAAAGCCCGAAGGTGTAGTTTGTGCCCCTTTCACTCCTCCTGTGCCTCACACCCAACTCCACTGCGCCCCCCCCCCCCCATCATCCTATCTGCCACTCAGCCTGAGCTGCTAGGTGCAGCTGGAGCAGTTAGTGTCGCCGGGCTGCCTAGCACTGTCCACTTGTGACGTGGAGATGTGACATCCTCTGTAAGACGCGCAGCCAGGCCTCTCTCAGCCCTTCCCGCCCCTGGCTCTGTTCCTGCACTCGGGCCTTTGCTTGCTCGATGTTCAACCACTCCAGGGCTGAAGGTATTTGGGCTAAAAGCTTTTGGGATGACACGTCCAGTGTCCTCAGTTTAGCCTATCACACTCTCTTTTTAGTGGTTGGTGGTGTCTTCGTGGCCATTGACACTGACAGCACTTCTGTGCACCAGTTCAGCTCTCCCCTGTCACCACCTCTCTGTCCTAAAAAGTCACTCCATACCTGCCCTCCTCCCTTGTCACCCCCACCCCTGTAGCCAGACTTGTGTTACTTTGTGGGTTCCTTTTTCTTCCACCCTTCTCCACCCCCTTCTTCCCTTTCGACTCACTAACACTAGGAAGGAGAGAAAAAAGGATAGAGGGGGAGGGGGCAACGATATCCTTAGATTTATCATTAGATTGCTTCCTGCTGGTTTGGGGCATTGAGTTCTTTAGGAACAAGTTCAACATCAGGATATCTAATTTCTTCTAGTCTCTTTGCCCACAACTACTTGACAAACCACATCAAACTGTAACAAACTGTGTCCAACCATCAGCCAGTCAACCAGCCCCACACTAAGGGCTCTATCATTTAAATATCCTCTGAAGAGTGCCCAGGATTCCAAATGTCACACACTCACAGAAACTATCTGCAGCTGGCAAAAAACCACACCCCTGCTAGAGCATGAGGCAAATCATGGTCACCTGCTATGGAGCAGCCTCATATCCTACACCTGGGATTAAAACAAAACATATTTCTGTGGGGGTTTTTTTAAAAACAAAAAATTCACTATACCACATCCCCCCCAAAAAAAAGAGAAAAAAAATCTCATATGGAAGCTGTAGTGTGTCACGTGTGTGTCCCACAGTATACCCGTTGTTCATACTTCTTTACTAGCAGATATTGCAATGAGTCCTTGGTCTGGTTTGAGGCCTCTGACTTCTGTTACACTACCGATACTGGGCCTCACCTGGACTCCTCTCAGATTATCTGCTGTTGCCCTGTGTCCTGGAGACCCTGCAGCTTTGGGTCTGTAGGCCATGCTTGCTTCATGAACTCCAGCAGTTCATAATGGGGTAGACGTTGGGAGTGGGCCAAGCCCTGGATCTGGGCCTGGGTGTTAGCTGAACTAGTCAGCCCACCAGCCCGCCTGTACCCACACCACCAGGGCGAGCTCTCCAGCACTGCCCTGGCTAGCTCACCCAATGCTGCAGCTGGCAAGGGGTCGTGTCATGCCCTCTGGGTCGACAGGGCCAACTTTATTGTGTTGCTCAGGCAAAGTGCAGGATGGCTCTCCTGAGTGCTGCGGCCAGTGAGGGTCAGGACCAGCTCTTCCTCTCTCATGACCCTGGGGCCAGCTCTCCTGCCTGCCACAAGTGGTGAGGGGCAAGGCAGAGGTGGGGGCATCTTTCCTTTGCCCCATTACCACACAGCAGACAAGTGGCAGGGCCAGCTCTCCTGCGATGTTGCCCTTGTTTCTGGCTCACCTAATAGATACCCTTGCAACCAGTCTTCCCTCTGCCCCTGAGAGGATGTCTCAAGTATAGATTCTGTCAATAAAGGCTGAAATAGGGGCCCCTGAGTAAGTCCAGGAGGGAAAGGAATCGGCCTGAATGCAGAGACAGATGCTAGGGAGCAGGGCCAATGGTTTGTGTGTTGAGGGGCCAGCGGTGTGGCACCAGCGCAGGAAAGGCAGTGTTCTGCTTGTGGCAGCTTTCTCTTCCCCAACACAAACTTCTGGCTTAATTTTCCAAGGGAAGTGGGGTCTGGGCAGAAGGTTGTGTTTCCCCACCGGGTAGGACCTCGACCAGCCCGGCCCAGCCAATGATGCATTTGACCCTGATGACTCTGCAGTGGGGAACAATGTCCTCAGGAAAGCATTCAGGAAACCCTTCGTGTAGTGGTGATCAAAGCCCCGCAGCAGCTCAGCGGGGTGGACAGGGGAACTCCAAGGAACCCAGCAAGGACCTGGGCCTCAGCCCAGGGAGCCTCTTAATGCACTTGCCAGGTGGAGCTCGCAGCTTCAGCTGGTCCCAGCAGCCTCTGGGCTAAGGAAGTCCTCTCTCTGATGCTGTCGATGCTGTCTGGAAGAGCCTACAGGAGCCGGCCTGGACCGCCTCCGTTCTTTCATTTTCTCCTTAACACCTCCTTTCTTCCAACCAGTCCCCCAAGGTGAGGGGCAGGCTGGCAGGTGAGGCTGGGAAAGCAGGCGGACCCTCAGCAACAAGGGCAGACTTGGGGCTCCTCCCTTTACCAAGAAGCAGAAGGCAAGTCTGGAATGACAGTGCATACCTGTAATTTGAGCACATGGGAAGTGGAGGCAGGGGGATCAGAAGGTCAAGGCCAGCCTGGGCGCACGAGACTCCATCCATTTTCTTCTTCTTCTTCTTCTTCTTCTTCTTCTTCTTCTTCTTCTTCTTCTTCTTCTTCTTCTTCTTCTTCTTCTTCTTCTTCTTCTTCTTCTTCTTCTTTTCTTCTTCTTCTTCTTCTAGTTCTTCTTCCTCTTCTTCTCCTCCTCCTCCTCTTTCTCCTTCTCCTCCTGCTTTTCCTCCTCCATTTCCTTCTCCTCCTCTATCATTTCCTTCTCTTCCTCCTTTTCTTCTTCCTCTTCCTCCTCCTCCTTTTGTTTTTCAAGACAGGGTTTCTCTGTGTAGCCCTGGTTGAGGTCTGCCTGCCTCTGCCTCTGCTTCTGCCTCTGCCTCTGCTTCTGCCTCCTGTGTATTGAGATTAAAGATGTGTGCCACTACTGTCCAGTGAGACTCCATCTTGAGGAGAGAGAGAGAGAGAGAGAGAGAGAGAGAGAGAGAGAGAGAGAAAAGCAAGTAAGCAAAAACTAAACAGAGCCTAACATTACATACAGCCCAGCAGGCTATAGCCCAGGGCAGAACACGTGCTTGGGACATATGAGACCCCAGATTAGATACTTAACACAAGGAGGAAAAAAAAGAGATTTCTGTCCTTCCCTCAGTGGTTCCAAGTCAACAGCTATGGGGCCAGGCTGTGGAACTTCCTTTTTCACCAGGCGAGTGGCTCAGTGGTAGAGTCTGCAGGTAGCACTCATGAAGTCCTAGTTTTGATCCATGAGCCCCCCAAAAAATCAAACAGCAGCCACAACAAAAACTCAACCTGGAAAGCCGAGCTGGTGTAATGTTTTTTTTTTGCTTCTCCAGAACCCTCTTCCCATATCTCCTGGTCCCTGAGGAATTCAAAGAGAAGAGACAACAACGGGCACTGACTGGTTCTCTTCAAGCCAGCAGGGCAGAGGCCTGCACAGGAAATGGCTCGCCCAAGATAACATGGGAATCTTGGCAGAGCCTGTCCTGAGCCTCACCCCGTCCCCTTTCCAGATTGCTTCTTGTCATCACACCAGCCAAGGTCAGCTCTGGTCTGCAGAGTTGCTGATGTGGCAAAGGGACACTCTGAGCGCCTGCTGGCTGTCAGGTGCTGCCACAGCTCCTGGGCTGGCATCCCCCTCTCTGTCCCAGCACAGGCTGCAGCCTGCTCTTCCTGCCTCTTGGCTTTTGTTTTCCAGTCTGCAGACAAGAGATCAACCCTTGGGGTAGCTCTGCTCCTTTGATGCTCTTCAAGTTGTTTCCCGGTGCAGGGCGGTGGGAGGTCAAGGTCTCTCCCACAGATGGGAACCCTGCATGTTTATCACTTTGTCAGATGACAGGGGACTGACTGTTCAGCTTGCTCTTGTCCCTAAAGTCATGTCCTGGCTGACTCTTAACTCATGTGACATATACTGGGGCCTTGGTGGCCTCAAATCCCAGACTTAAGTTTTCCAGAAAAAAAAAAAATCACCACTAACAAACCAGTTCTAAGCGGCAGCCTCAGGCTTTGAGAACTGGTGTGTGCTTCAGCCAGGAACTTCTAA
The DNA here is from genome assembly GCF_947179515.1 of Apodemus sylvaticus. Lineage (NCBI taxonomy): Eukaryota > Metazoa > Chordata > Mammalia > Rodentia > Muridae > Apodemus > Apodemus sylvaticus. Next base: position 140,952,212 of record NC_067474.1, read on the forward strand.
GTATCTAAATCTGTGTCAAACGAGGGCTAGATACCTCTGACCTTACAGCAGAGGACTATACACACCTACACACCAAGGCCTTTTTTTTGGATTCCATACTCATAAGTGTGCAGTTAATTGGCTAATGTGATCAGCAGAATTTAGCACCGTTTAGCCACACTTCAAGACCCTGGTCTGCCTCTGGGTTCTAAAGTGGGTGCCTAATATAGAGGGAAACAGAGGCCTCCAGCTGCAGCAAGGGCCTGGGGAGGAGGAAGGACTCTGGTTTCCCGCCTAAAGCCTGTTGGATGAACTGAAAGGGACTCTGAGTAGTTTATATCAACCAGTGTGCGACTGAGGGGGGAGGGGTTTATGCAGAGGAAGCTCCAATCTCTCTCTCTCTTTGGTCTCCAGACAAACCAGGAGAGGTTCCTAGCTTGCTGGGCTTTCGTTCTAAACATTGACCAAATGGTTTAAACAACAAAAGGTTGTTTTCTCAGTTTGGGAGCCTGGGAGCCCAAGATCAAGGGCCTGGCAGCAGTGGCCCCCTCCACAGCTTTTTGTTTTGTGGTAAAGACTTATTGATGTATACCCCCACCCTGTCTCCCTCCATGTGTGTGTGTGTGTGTGTGTGTCTGCATGGTTTATGTGGACTGTGTGTGAAGGAGTGTATGGGAAAGGGTATCAGTTTCTCTGGAACTGGTTGTGAGCTGCCTCGTGGGTGCTGTGGACCCAGCCTGGGTCCCTTAATAATGGAACAGTCTCTTCAGCCTCCTGTTTTGTTTTTGAGTCATGATTTGGCGACGCAGCCTAGTTTGAGGCCTCCTAGATGCTGGGGTTATAGGCATGAGGCACTGGGCCTGGCTCAGATTTCATTTTATAAAGATGTTACACCATGATCTGGTCTTGGCAGCAGGAGCCTATAATCCCAGTGTTTGGGAAGTGATGTTAGAGGATTGGGTGTTCTGCTACATAGTGAGTTCCTAGACAATAAGAGACCTTGGTTAAAAAAAAGAAAACAACAAACAACAAACAATTAAACAAAACAAATGGAAGAAGCTACTATAATCCCCTTGCCAGGAAAGCTGAGTCAGGCAGATCTTGAGTTCAAGGCCTACTTGGGCAACTGAGACCTTGTTTCAAAAAAAAAAAAAAAAAAGAAGCAGCTTGCAGAGATAGCCCAGTGGTTAGTTAAGAGTGCACTTTCAGTGACCTATAGGCCTCCTATAGGCCTGAGGAGACACATACACACACACACACACACACACACACACACATGCTCATATACTCACAATTAGAAGTAAAAATCTTTTTTTTTTTTTTAAATTAAATGGGGAATGTTAGCATTCTGTCTAAACTCCACCCCACAATTACCTGGCAACATCAGGGAGGGGGCTGGTGAGATGGCCTTTAGGGAAGAACGCCTGAGCTGGGCTTGACACTTGGGTTCAGTCCTTAGGACTCATGGGTGTAGACTCCTTAGGACTCTTGGGTGTAGACATAATGTCAGCTGCTGTCCTACCTCAGCCCTCCACAGCTGTCTCTCCCCCTTTCACACAAACTGACTGGCACCCTACTGAGACATTGTCTGTGAGTCTAACAGACTTCTTGGTGCCAGGATCTCTTACCTGGGAAGTGAGTTTACATCAAAAGGAATACTGGTCATACACATCCTGCCTCCCGCCCCAGTCCCTGCTTCCTTGCCCCAGAGCCTGGCTGCAGGCTCTCACTGTGAAACCTTCTGCATCCTCAGAAAGGTTCCCCACCTCTGCTCCACTGACTCTGATCAGAGTCCCTGCCTTGCTGTCTGGCTCTGGTGCTGGGGCCTAATCTCTCCTCATAACCCCACTATGCTCTTCCTCTGTCCTTGAAGTTGACATTTCTAATATGCTCTTGTAATCTGCTCAGTGTCCAGCATTGAGGCCTGCCTCCCCACCCCACCCCCAGCCTAGCTGTAGCCATTTTGTTCCATGCCCCCCCCCCCCAGCTATTTCATGTTGTTGCTGTAATATGCCTGCCAGTCATTGACATGGAAAAATAACGACTCAGAGCAGGGCCACGCTGACCACACACCCTGTATGTTATGAGGTTTGTCAAATTTTTTTAAAGATTTATTTATTTATTTTATGTATGTGAGTACACTGTTGTTGTCTTCAGAAACACCAGAGGGCATCGGATGCCGTTATAGATGGTTGTGAGCCACCATGTGGTTGCTGGGAATTGAACTCACGCCCTCTGGAGGAGCAGGCAGTGTTCTTAACCGCTGAGCCATTTCTCCAGCCCAAGGTTTGTTAATCTTAAGAAATTCACAGCCATAAGCTTCACCGAGGACACATAAAATTAAAGGTCAATATAAACTGTTGTGTCTTAAAATGACTTGAGTCAGGGCCGACCACCGGGCAGCACTGCCAGCACCTGCGTAGGAGTTAATTGTTCTTTTGGCAGTTTTAGCCTTCCTAAGCTGGCCTTGAGAAATGTCCCGCATACAACTTCAAGCTCCTGAGTGGATCAGTCTTGGGGTGTGTGTCCAACAAGCCATCCCTGTGTATCTGAGCTCGGTGTTTGTGTGGTTTGTGGGGTGACTCCTGGACCCCAACATTCTGCTTTGATGTCCTTCACCAAAAATCCTTCAACACAGTGGAAGAAGAGCTGATGTGTGACACAATAAAAATGAAAAAAAAAAAAGTTGAGCTGGGTGTTCAAGATTGGTCTGTGAGTTCAAGATCAGCCTGGTATACATCCAGGCTAGCTCAGGCTACAAAGTAAGACCTTGCCTCAAAACAAAACAAAACAAGCCAATAACAACAACAACAACAAAACCCAAGCAGACAGACAGACAGATAAGAGAACTGTGACTTGGTGGTAGACTACTTGTCTAACAAACACCAGACTTTAGGTTCAATCTCCTGTTCTTCAAAACAACAAAAACAACCAAAAGCAGCAGCCAGATTCTATTAGGGTACATCCTACCAGGCACACTTAATCTAATCTCCATGAAAGACACTGGAGTCTAGAACAGCAACAGAGCAGCTTTGGAGGGAGTCTCCATGGCTTAAGGACAGATGACCGTGTCTGAGGAACACTCCATTCAGGACACAGCTTTGTCTGTGAAGGTGCTGGCCCACTGTGAGCAGGTCTGCTGACTCTGGTGGTTCCTCCCACCCAAAAGAGACCTTAGGGTGGGCCGGAAGGCTCTGGGAGTTCATTATCCCTGTGTTCTCTGGGGTGAAGGAACAGTCAGTCGACAGGCCTCAGGCACCGTCTCATCCTTCCCCTAGCTTTATCAGAACTTAGATGCCTTTCCGCTTGCTTCCAGACTGGGACCACCAGCTTTCCCAGTCAGAGCGAGATGATTTTGATCTTAGTTGTTGCTGAGACCTGCAACCCTCTGTCTACACTGCTAAGTAGGACATGAGCTGTGGAATCGGCTCTGGGAAACCAAACATCACTTGTATTATTTTTTCCAGAAATTTTATCTGTCTAGGTTGGTTCAGCTCACGTGTTTTCCGGGAAGAGCGGAGGCCCCGTGGGGACACGATGCAGATGCATGCTGGGAGTCAGCGCTCCTTGCCTTCCTTCCCTGCGGCTCTGCACTGGTTTTCACAGAGCCCTACTAGGTGATGTCAAAGTCATTTCAGGGGCGTTTTTTGTATAAAAAACTTCTCCTCCCCTGGCCACCCACTACCTTCGGTCTTTCTGGGGAAGTTGAGGCAGAAGAATCCTAAAAAAGAAGGAAAGGAAAACTGTTGACCAGGCTTCTTCAGGCTACACTCTTCGAGTGTCTGGGCTGGACGCTTCATATCTCTTTTGGTCATCTGGAGAGCCTTGCCTGGACTTAACAAGGAAACTGAGGCTAAGAGGCCGACTGATTCCCAAGTAGCACAAGATGTCCTACGGCAAAGCTGTGGGTCCATTCCAACTTTACTGTGCCCTTTGTCTCTCATCCCCTCAGGTGGCAGGAGGTGGAGGATGAGAAGGTGGAGCCAGCCCACTCCCCCCTGCCTCCTTCCTGTCTCTAGAGACCTCTTTGTTCCCCTATTCCCACACAGACTCTAGGGGCTTTGAGGTCCCAGTGGCCTAGAAGGGCTGAATGGATTGTCACCTTTTGACCTATCCCCTTTCCCATACCAACCCTCCCCCCCCCCCCCCCCCCCCCCCCGCAGCTACAATGACTTGAGGCTGAGAGACAGGGCCTGCTTTGCTGAAAGTGGAAAACAGCGAGACTCCCGGTAGGTTGGGAATAGTCATCAGTCTTCCTTATGTCTTGAACATGGGCTAATGGTCCTAAGATCTGATAAGAGGGGTTTGTAAGAGAGGAGAGCGGGAGCCTCCCCATTCTCTGTATCTGAACCTGCATCCCTGTACCAGGTAGAGTTGTGAAGCATGGGTTCTACGTCCAACTCTTGTCAATCCTCCAGCCTCAGCCTTTTGTGTTCTGGGATTAAAGGCATGAACCACTATGCCTCCATTTGAGGCACCACCAACCAATTGAGAGGCAAAGCTCTCTGCAGAGCCCGGCTTCAAACGCCACCCAGTGCTCTCTTGCCACTGTTCTGTTAGTCGGTTCTTGGTCTTTTGCCTTTCACCTAGCCTCTGCTGGGAGGCCGGGTGCAGTGGGATTAACCCTGGGAAAGCCTTTTCTAGCCCATCTGGAACAAGGAGATAAAGGAAGGAAGACTTCATGCTCGCCCAGCTTCTCATGACCATGTCTTGCTTTTCACGACCTAGAGGAAGCTGAAGGAATCGCGGGTCCTCTCCTCTGGGAAGATAAGGTTGCTTTGTGAAGCCTTTGTGAGCCCAGGAAGGTTATCATCTAGAGCAGAGTGACCAGCTCTGACCAGGAAATGTGTTTAGAGGGCCACGGAGGTACTCAAGGAGTCCTGAGAAGCCTTTCCCAGCAGTAGAAGGCCCGAGATCCTGGAAAGACTGGGTGTGGCTGGTGAAACTGAGGAAGGCTGAAGTTGTGAGAATCTTTAAAAATAGGTCGTTTTGCTCTGACTGGACTTGGGCGGGGGAGGGGGGTGTTGGCCAAAGGCAGAAGAGCTGACTTTCAGAGGCCAGGAGGAATTCACTCTCCAATCGCTAAGCAAGTGAGTCTGGTGGTGTCCTCAGAATACTGTAGGAGCCTGGAAGGGGTAAAGGGGAGCCCTGCCTTTGCCCCCCGCCCCCAACCCCACCCCGGTTGCCTGACTGTATTTTCGGAGACAGAGCAGGAAGTGGGCCTTCACAATGTCAGGATACAGGAAGCTATCGGACTATTGAAGGCCACTTCCCGTGAGCTGGTCACTCACATACATTTGTCACCGGCTATCAGGCCTTTTGGGGCCCTACCATTGTCTACTGGGGCTGCTCGGGCCTGGGGGCCGCCAGCAGAGGCCCTTGGACATAGAATACACTATTGTGCAAACTGGCAGCACCACACAGGGTGGGAAGGAAAGTGGTGGGTAAGAAAGGGGACGCCAGCTTTGCATTGTCGGCCGACGCACAATGGGGCTGGGGGCTGGGGTCCTTTCTTGTGCGTGGGAGCGTGAACTTCAGGAAGAAGGGATGGCCGCCTAGGAGTCTGACTTCGAGTTCAGTACCAGATGACTGTAAAGGTGTTCCCTCCAGGACTTCCTCACCCTGAGCCTTTCATTGGTGTCAGCAGGGCTTCTAGCCTCTGCCAGGGGCCATGTAATATAAAATAGACATGTTGTCTGGAGACCTGGATTTTCTGGTCCTTCTCCATCACTGTCAATCATGTAACTTTGGGCAAGTTACCTCAGCCATCTGAACTTCAGTCAGGTCTTGTAGAATGAGAAGAGTCATAGGTAGCTCTCAGGGCAGATATTAAGATAATCTGTTGAACTTTAACTGGGTTTCTGGTACTTACTAGATGTCTAAGAAGTTGTTAGTGCTTTCCTCCTTAGGTCACTTAGGACCTCAGAGGTCCTCCAGAGAGCCAATCAGTGCGTGCAAACTGGCGTGTGTGTGTGTGTGTGTGTGTGTGTGTGTGTGTGTGTGTGTGGTATTTTAACGTCAGCCAACCCTCTCTCTCTGCCGTCCTTTACACCAAGACAGCCAGATCGACTTTTATCATCTGTGCTAATGGGCGGAGAAACAGCAGGTATTTTTTCTTTGGCCATGTGCCTTTTGCCTTATGTGTGAATCTGGGTGTATTTACTTTCTAGAAGTTGTAACAGGACAGACCCAGCCCAGGAGGAGATGGGCCTACTTAGCTCAGTGGCACCCTGTGACTCTTCCTGCTCAGCTCTGTCAGCTGTCAGTGCCAGAAGGAGGCTGATTTCTGTCTCAGCTTCTGGGAGGCAGAAGGCTGTGCACTTTGGAGTCAGACACTGTGGTCAAATCTTAGTTTTGGTATGATTAGCTGACTGGGAGAGTTGTTGACTTTTTCAAGTCTCTGTTCCTTTGCTTGTGTGATAGAACCTTTAGATTTTGCTGTTTTGAGATAGAGTCTCATATTGTAGACCGCACTAGCCTGGAACTCAGGATGCAACCCAGAATGACCTGAAACTGGTGGCAATCCTCCTGTTGCATGCTGGGCTACAGTTGTGAGCCACCTTGTAGTCTAGCCCCTTTAAGTATTAATGATATTTTCTTTGCAGGTTTTCTGTGAGGTCAAAATCAGGGGATATGTGTCCCATCACCTGGCTCTGTTTTCTGTCTCTTCCCACATTCCTGCTGTTCACCCTACTCTGAGTAGAGAACAATTGGATGTGCTGGAGAACAGCCAGCACATGGATGCTGTTAGGTTTGTGATGGTGTCCTAGTTAGGGTTACTATTGCTGTGAGGAAACACTGTGACCAAAAGAAACTTGTAGAGGAAAGGGTTTATTTGGCTTACACTTCTACATTGTAGTCCATCACAGAAAGAAGTCAGGTCAGAAACACAACCTGGCAGGAACCTGGAGGCAGGAGCTGGTACAGAGGCCATGGAGGGGTACTGCTAGCATTCTGACTAAACTCCACCCTACAGTTGCCTGGCGACAACCAGGAATACTCCTCCCCACAGTTACCTGGCAACAGCCAGGTGGGCCTGGCCCACTATAAAAGGGGCTGCTTGCCACCTGCTTACTGGCTTGCTCCCCATGACTTGCTTATCCTGCTTTCTTATAGAACCCAGGACCAGCACCCCAGGGACGGCCCCACCTACGATGGACTGGGTCTTCCCCCATCAGTCACTAATTAAGAAAATGCCTTACAGGCCTGCCTACAACCCAGTCTATGGAGGCATTTTTATTTTTTATTTTATTTTTTTTGGTTTTTTGGATTTGGTTTTTTTGAGACAGGGTTTCTCTGTGTAGCCCTGGCTGTCCTGGAACTCTGTAGACCAGGCTGGCCTCGAACTCAGAAATCCACCTGCCTCTGCCTCCCAGAGTGCTGGGATTACAGGCGTGCACCACCACCACCCGGCTTATGGAGGCATTTTAAAAATTGAGATTTCCTTCTCTCAGATGACTTTGGCTTTTGTCAAGCTGGCATAAAACTATCCTGCACAAATGGGGTAGGGATTCAAGAGCACGTTGAGACCAATTGTTAGGGACTAAGGAGTCTTCTAGAAGAATCCTTAATGTCATGAACAGGCAGAGACAAGAGCTGGACAGGGGCTTCAGTGAGAAATCAGATTCTAGTACCAGAAACAGAGCTCAGGGGGGAGTCTCTGGGAGGAAAGAGCTTACGCAGCAGGGGCTGGAGTCTTGTATACTTTTTTTGAGGAGAGGGTATACCACCTCACAGCTGGAGCCTGTGTCAGGCTCTCTGATTCCCAGACAAGAGTCAGGGATGGGGTGGAGAGCAGGATGTGGCACTCCCGGGTGAATTGTCCTGGCACCCGAAAGTCTGGGGGCTCAGAGACAATGTCCCAGTAGGGTACCCATCGGTATGTATGCGAGCAGGCCTGTGCAGAGGCTGGGTTCTGATAGCATATCCTTACATTCCAGCCTTTGGTTATGGAGGAGGAAAACCAGGAAGCAGAGGATGAGGGACTCATCTAATGTCCTTTGAGCTGAAACTGGACGTCCTGGGATTAGGGTGGAGGACTCCCCCTCTAGAGAAAGTAGTTGAGTTCTGGTCTCTGGGGCAGGGGTGGGACTGCTAATGAGACCAGGGAGCCTGCCTAGGCTGGAGAGTTGACTCAATGTTTCTGAGCCATGGCTGCTCTTCAGGTGGACCTAGGGTCTATGTCTAGCACCCACGTGTTCACAGCTGTGTGCAACTCCAGTTCTAGAGGCGTCAGTATTCTCTTCTGGCCTTCACAGGGTCTGCGTGCATGTGGTACTTACGACTGAAGAATCATAAGTCAGGAAGTCCACAAAGAATTCCTGGGAGAAAAGGGTGCAGGTTGGCAGAGGAGCTAATAGAACAGGTTTGAGAGGAGGAAGTGCTTTGAAGACCTGAAATTTTGCCTTTAGAGGTCATGGGCAAGGTGGAGAGGAAGATCTCAGTAGGTTGCTATAGTTCTCCTTAAAGTTAATCTCATTAAAAAGTTTTTGAGTATTAGTTACATGAATGTCATGCCATATATTACAAAGGCTGATGATGTAGCCCAGCGTAGTTCTGGCTTTGGACTTGTGTCGCCCTAACAAGGCCAGCCTGTCGAAGGTCCAGTGCAGAACCTTCCTGAAGGTTCAGCCTATGGGGCGTGGCAGCTCACGTCCCAGTGCGGCTCGGAGCTTACCCTAGAATCTGAGGGGGGTTGACATGCCAGGGAGGCAGACCCTCAAGAGACAGAAATGGTTACTGAAAGCCACCAAGAAAGATTTCTCAAGAGGTGAGAGCATTTGCTGTACTTGCACAGGACCCAGGCTCAGTTTCCAGCACCGCACTGAGGCTCATAACTATCCACAGTCCCGGTTCCAGGAACTGGGCTCTCTCTTCTGGCCTCCACAGGCAGCAGGCATGCACCGGGTGTGCAGACACACGTGCGAAACACTCACACATAAAAGAAACATAAATGTCTTTAAATTATTTTGGGTTGCATTATCTATCGGCTGTATTATAGCCCAGGTTTAATCACTTATTTCTGTTCTCTGTGTTTGAAATAACATGGTTGTAACAGAAATCTTATGGTTAATATTTAAATAATTAAGAAAACAACTCTGGGCCGGGCGTGGTGGCCACGCCTGTAATCCCAGCACTTGGGAGGCAGAGGCAGGCGGATTTCTGAGTTCCAGCCAGCCTGGTCTACAGAGTGAGTTCCAGGACAGCCAGGACTACACAGAGAAACCCTGTCTCGGAAAAACCAAAAAGAAAAAAAAAAAAAGAAAACAACTTTGAAAGGAGTGAAAATAGCAGGTGAAGGCTCTTTGACTGGGAGGTGATTTGAGTCTTCAGGTTCCCTTAGTGTGGAGGGGCTGGAATTGGCCTCAGAAAGGAGTAGCCATCTAATCAGCCGGACCCAGTCAACATATAAAAATGGGAAAAGTGTCCTGGCTCGGCTTTGAAATTTAGTCAATGAAGTAATTGTACCAAGACAGCAAAGCGTTTGACTTTTAAGACAAGGAGTGTGTTATAATTAATTCATTCATTTGCTTGTTTATTTTTGTATATGTATGAGTATTTTATCTCTATGTATATAATATATACCATGTGTATTCTTCCTGCTCATGGATGGTCATGGGAGGTCAGATCCCCTGGACCTGGAGTTACAAATAGTTGTGAGTCACCCTGTGGGTACTGGCAATTGAACTCAGGTCCTCTGGAAGAGCAGCCATCTTTCTTGCCCCAAACATTTGAACCCTAGTCCAGTGAAAGCATTTGGGAACTTGGTGTAGAGAGGTATAGTGCTGAGAAATAATTATATCAAAAGATGTGGTTAGAGGCTGGAGAGCTGGCTCAGCAGGTAAGAGCCCTGGCGGCTCTTCCAGAGGACCTGAGTTCAGTTCCCAGCACCCTCATCAGGGGGCTCACAACTGTCTGTAGCTCTGGCTCTGAAGGATCCATTGCCTCCGGCATCTGCAGGCCCTTGTGCTCACGTGCAGTACCCACATACTGACACATGCCTACCCACAAGTAATAAAATAAAATACTTTTCTAAAAAAAGATGGTTAAAGTAAGAGCATGACATCACCTTTATTTGTAGTCGTACCAAGCTAAGATTAGCGTTACCGCTACAAGTCCACTTTTGGGCATCTTTTATTTATTCGAATGCACATAGGTAGAAAGTAGAAGCAAGCAGCAGATAAAGAGCAGATCGCCACCAAACTCGTATCTATAGCGTTTAGAGAAATCAGCTAAAGGGACCTTGTCAGAAAGAACTCTGATGCTTGAGTGGCTGGCTGAGGATTTGGAGGCAGGCGGGCCTCCTATGGGGAAGCTTGCTGCTGCTGGTCGTCCCCAGAGAGGCATTTATGTCATGGGGTAACAGCAGTCACTGCTGCTGGGAGCAATTTACCTCTTAGTTGATCTTCAAGGCACAGTGGTTTTATTTCTGCTGCTCCCTCTCCCCATCTCCCTCTGCTTTCTCTCCCTTATCTCCCTCTCCCTACCCCTGTCCTCCCTCTCTGTCTCTCTCATTCTCCCTCTTAGTCTCTCCCTCCCCCTCCTTCCCCTTTCTCCCTCCTCCCCCCCTTCTCTCCCTCTTTCTTTCTTGTTACAGAGTCAGGGGCCAACCTGTCCCAGGACAGGTGAGTTTGAGGACATGTTGAGATACTTGGGTCTGAAGTGAGCAGGTTAAATCTACCTCTTTAACCAGCTTCCAAGTGAGCTTACATAGCACACGACAACTGGCCAATACAACATATGTAATATGCAAGAGACCTGTGTTTCTCTTCATAACTGAAGAGAGCAGGCAGATGTTCTCGAGAGCACCAGGAAGGAGGAGAAACAGAAACCAGACAGCTTGTAAGGTCAGTGAGAGGGGTAAACATAGGGTGTGGGAGACACGGCTGTGGATGGCCATGACCCGAGCTGCACGGAGGGCATCCTCTTTTAAATAATGAGATTGTCCGGCTAGTTTTACTTTTATGGGGTTTACTGCGGAGGACTCGAAATTAGTGGCAGGTATTTAATTATCAATTCACAGGACCAAAGGACACAATGGGGTTTTATATAGTCAGATTTAAATAGACACAAGGGAACTTGTGTAAGATTTATATAGGTTTAAGTAGTTGCTTAGAAAATTAAGTCTAATGTTGACTATAATTTAATATGAACATCAAATAGGAAACAATTCTTTGTAATAGAATTGTTCTTATCTTTAGAAAGGTATTTATTCAGGAAGGTATTTATTTAGTAAATTAAGGCTTCATTCAATAAGAAAATGCATTTAGTTTTCAGAAGAGATGGCTCAGCAGTTTAAGAACACCTTTTGTTCTTGCAGTGAACCCAGATTCTGTTCCCAGACCCACAGGGAGGCTCACAACAATCTGTAACTCCAGTTCTAGGGGATCTGAAGTCCTCTTCTGACCAGTTCAGTCACCAGGCACACACGCGGCAAAGATACACATGCAGGCAAACACTTATACACTTTATTTTATTATAAAATAAAAGAAATCAATCATAACCTAAAAATCTTTATTGTTACAAATGAAAAGTTAACATCAATTCTACCAAAGTGTAGCAGAATTTTAACCTTGGGAATTACAGTTAAGTGATGAGTATTATATAATCATCCTTTATAAATTTCCCATGTAAATCTTTAAATCTAAAGTCATTCATTACATAAAAACCTTCTTTACTAAATCTACACTTTATGTCTGTAACTCTTAAGTCTGTTAATAAACAAGTAAGAAATCAGGAACTCATCTTGTGCTATGGAAATTAGTTATTATCAAAACCACACTGTAAAGGCATAAGTTATAGCTGGGGATGGAGCAGGTGGATTTCCATGTGTCTGAGACCACCCTACTCTTTACGGTGAGAACCTGCCTCAGCGACAGGGATGGGGAAGAAGTTATATTTAAACCTTATTAACAGAAGATGTCTTCGAGCAAAACCCCTCTTCACCTTAAACTATTATATACAGAAACATTCACACTTACACTCTTAATCATGTATACCACTTAATATATGACACTTTATAACATAAAGTGATTAGTTAGGTCTTATTCTATTTTTTTTTTAAAGATTTTATGCATGTGAGTACACTGTTGCTGTCTTCAGACACACCAGAAGAGGGCATCAGCTCTCATTCTAGGTGGTTGTGAGCCACCATGTTGTTGCTGGGAATTGAACTCAGGACCTCTGGAAGAGCAGACAGTGGTGCTCTTAACCACTGAGCCATCTCTCCAGCTCCAGTTAGGTCTTATTCTTAGAACTTAAAAAAATTTAATAATGTTTTGTGCACTCAGATATGCCTCAGATAAAACCCCAAATAGGTTAAATCTTAGTTCATCAGTAAGTAATTATCTCCCACAAATCTGTTTAGGTCAGCTTTTGTTCTTGCTGGGTCTCTTAGGACATAGACAATAAAGATCGTTCCTTGAGGATGAAGATGATGATTTTGATGATGATGACTACAGTGACTTATTACCTATTATTTAGCACCAGAGAGATGTGGCAGGTCTAAAGAAGAGATGGAAAAAACAGGACTGGTTTGGAAGGCTAAGGGAGCCTGCTTTAAGGCAATTGTGTGTGGAAGGGGGTTTGTCTTGCATTGTGGGGAAGTTTTGAACCTAGACATGGGGAGGGGGTAAAGGGAAAGGCAGGTGCCTTCATTGGGTGGGTTAGGGATGTGCTTTAACCTCAAGGCTTCTGACTTCCTAGAGGCCCACGGTTCCCCCATGATGCTTAGAGAGACTGCTTTACAAACCAGACAGGCTATTTACCTCTTTATACAGCATCTGTAAGCACAGAAACAATTATGAGAACTGTATAAGAAGACAGAGATAACAATCCCACTGTAGTGCCTGTGGGACTTAGCATTTCCTGAAGTCCAGAGGCCCCAGGGAGCCTGTCACAGACACACTCTCCAAAGGAGCGTGCTAAGCCTCTCTGTAAGATGTCAGGAAACGAGATCTTGTTAATTCTATGTTCTAACCTAACAGTCACATGAGCAAATAACTAACTAACTCAGTTATTGAACATTATTGCTTTTAGATTTATTTTCATGTGTATGGGTGTTTTATCTGCATATACATGTCTGGTGCACTCAATGATCAGAAGAAGGCACTGGATCTGATTGGACTAGGGTTGCAGAAGGTTATGTGCTGTGAGTGTGGGTAGTGGGACTTGAACCAGGGTCCTTTGCAAGAGCAGCAAGTGCAAGAGGAGCTGAGAGTTCTCCAGCATACCCAGGAGCCATCTCTCCAGCCCCTGAGCACATGTCTTTTTTCAGTTTTACCTTTTTGTATCATGTAACTTCCTGGGAGCTTCAGACTTGCCTAGATTTTTAAACTCTGCTTTTGCCATGTTAGCTTAAGACAGTGCTATGCAGCAGCCATCCTTCAAACGCATCCTAGTTCTTATAATGTTTTAATATTTTAAGAGACATAATTTTAATAAATTCCAAATTATATTTGAAGCAAGAGTTGTAAATTACCTTGTTACTAAGAAAGGCCAAACAAACAAACAAACCCCTTGTATGTTAGCCTTGTAATTTTGGTTATTGTTAGAATTTTTGAAAACAACTTTTTGATTAAAAAACAAAAACTCATCAGTTTTGAAATATACCAAATGTATATTTTAAGTTAGGCAAATGAAAACGTAAGAAGTCAGCTTAAAGCTTAGGAAGTTAGTTTTGAAACAGAAAAAGCATACACCTTTTTTTAAAATTTCAATTTTATTTTATGTGTATTGTGTTTTACGTGCATGTTTGTCTGCACACCACTTACATGTCTGGTGTTCACTGAGGCCAGAAGAGGGGCAGTGGATGTCCTGGAACTGGAGTTACAGACAGCTGGGAGCCACCATGTGGGTGCTGGGAATTGAACCCAGTTCCTCCAGAAGAGCAGCCAGTGCTTCTAACTGAGGAGCTGTCTCTCCAGCCTCCAAATGTCTTTGTCTTGACTTTAGGCAAGTCTCATGAGCTTAGAAGTGACAGGTCATATTATCTAAATTAATTTTAAAAATAAAATTAACATGCACTGTAAACAGTCCAGACAGATATGACAACTGCTGGCCAATAGGAGACAAACCAATACACTTAAGTTGTTTACATGGTAACAACATGTAAGGGCTTTGCCTTAGTTAGGGTTTTACTGTTGTGAACAGACACTGTGATCAAGGCAACTCATAAAGACAACATTTCATTGAGGCTGGCTCACAGGTCCAGAGGTTCTGTCCATTATCATCAAGGCGGGAGCATGACAGCATCCAAGCACGCGTGGTGCAGGAGGAGCTGAGAGTTCTACATCTTCATCTGAAGGCTGCTTGCAGAATACTGACTTCCAGGCAGCTAGGATGAGGGTCTTATACCCCACACCTACAGTGACACAATTACTCCAACAAGGCCACACCTCCTAATAGTGCCACTCTCTGGGCTAAACACATTCAAACCATCACAGGTTTTTAATCTTTAACATGATTTTGCAGGACCCCATTGCAGACTGTAAACACTGAGACAGAACTTTAGCCAAAGTGGGTGCGTGTGCCAGGGGGAGGTAGGCAGTTTAGCAGGGGGCAGTGGCTTGCTGGGAGGGTTGTGGCAGCAAAGAGAGAGTCTGAGCATGGTGGGAGTCCCCCACCCCCTAAAATCTGTGTGAATAGATAAGGTTATAGACCAGTGCTCTCAACCTTCCTAATGCCGAGACCCTTTAATACAGGTCCTCATGCTATGGTGACCTCTAACCATAACATTATTTCATTGCTATTTCACAACGGTAATTTTGCTAGCTACAAATTGTAACATAAATATCTGATACGCAGGATATCTTACATGCAACCCCCAAAGGAGTGGTGATGCACAGGTTGAGAACTTCTTTTGTAGAGGGAAGTGGCTACTTTAACGCCTTTATTTATTTATTTATTTATTTATTTATTTATTTATTTATTCATTCATTCATTCATTCATTCATTCATTCATTTTTGAAAGACTCTTTAGGTACTGGGCTGTGGCTGGCAGGGCAGGATACATGTGCTGGGGGAAGCAGGAGCTGTGGGCAGGAAGTAGGAGCTGTGTGGCTGACAGCTGAGAGGGAGCAGAGGAAGAAGTGGGCATGTGATTTGTGGGGAGAAAGCTTACCAGCTTGGAGAGGCTGAGTGTGATAAATGTGGTCTAGCCTGGCACTCCTATGGAGAAGGGAGTTGTTAAGTGCTAGCTGGTGTAGGGGAATGAGGGGGCCAGTGGGGTGCTTACAACTCCAGGCTGCCACTTGGGACCTGGAGCCTCTGTAGATGCCCTGACAGAGAGGTAGAGGGAACATTTTTACAGAATCATTTAGTGAAGAAGGTACCACACAGTATCAGCATATAGGATGACAGCACGAGCGAGCGAGCCGGGCAGAGACCGAGGAGATGGGGATGTCTTTCAGGCGGGGCCACAGCAACATCAGGCTAGACAGGATAGAGAAAGGCCATATGCAGCTATGGTGATCTAGTTCTCTGAGTCCATAAAAATTTGGATGTGAAAGGGACCACTTTCAGGGCACTGAGAGCCACTGTATTTATATAGTGGCCAGATGCTGTTACAGAAACCATCAAGTTTTAGTCTGATGTCTCCCTGAGGAGAAAGTCTTCTGAGATTATGTCAAAGACAGCTAGAGGAGAGTGGAGATGGTACTCATGAGCTGGGCAAGATTTACAGAGCTGGTAAATTAAGGACATGGTAAAGACCAAAAGAGACAAGCTTCCTCATGCCTCTTAATGTCTTCTTGGAGCTGTGATAAAATATCATAGACGATGGATCAAATACAACATGTGGAGCACCCACCGATACTGTCTGAGCTGGGCTGGTCCTCGGCCAAGCTTGGGGGATGTGCACTTGACTTAGCATGGAGATTTTATCAGATCTGGAAATGGGCAGGTGTCCCAAAGACATTCACTGGAGGGGAACAGAAGCCTTTTCTGGATGCAGAAAGGGTGGAGGGGAGGGACATCCCCAGAGGGTCGTCTGAATTGTGGCATCATTACTGGCCCCAGCACATGGGAGAGCCTGGACAGGGCTGTGTGGCATGGAAACCTCTGTACTGAGGCTTGTCCTACTGTGTGCTGTGCTGGACGGAGGCTGTTTTCTCTGTTTGGTATCTGAGTTGCACTAGATCTCTGTTCGCTAGGACAGAGAACTTGGAGCTGAGAGCTGGGTCCATTCTGCACTCCTGTGCATTCTGACTGTCTTCTCCAGGGTTTGTATTCTTTTTTTTTTTTTGGATTTGTTTTTTCCGAGACAGGGTTTCTCTGTATAGCCCTGGCTGTCCTGGAGCTAACTCTGTAGACCAGGCTGGCCTCGAACTCAGAAATCCTCCTGCCTCTGCCTCCCAGAGTGCTGGGATTACAGGCGTGCACCATTGCCCAGTAGGGTTTGTATTCTTCATCCCCGCACCCTGCCCCATTGGTGATGTGCATCGGGAGGGTGTGTGGGCTGCCTTGGTAGCTGCTCTAAGACAACTGTCCATGTTTGCCAGACACAGGTCATCTCCTCACAGATAGTTATTTGTGTGTGTGTGTGTGTGTGTGTGTGTGTGTGATGACCTGCACCAGGTGTGAATTGTGGCTGCTTAGGCCTGTGGAAGCCAGAACCACTGTGAGGTTCTTTGTCCCAAAGCCTGAGGGCTGATGCTCTTCCTTTGTTCCCTTGTCTTCTTTATGTAGAAACAGTAGATGTTTCCATGGCTGTTGACGGCATAGTCATCCTGTGAGTGTGACGGTGGCTTCTGCTGGTGACAGTCTCTTGCTCCTGACTTAGAATGTTTGACTGTAGGTGTGGACCCATGGTATGAGTTCTCATACCTGGGTCTGAATGAATTGTGGACATGCCTAGACCTTAGCCATCTGAGCTCTACGACCCTTACCTGGTTGGCTTATGGTTTATAGCCTTCACTTACTTCAGCTGTCTGACTAGCCTTGCCTTGGCCTTTTCTCTGTCTCCCTGCAGGAATGGGGCTTGACATCTGTGACTCTGAACTGTCACCTGATATCCTGCTCTGATCACACACCCATCTCCTGAAACTCCAAAATCTGTTCTGATATCCACCATCTTGAAGATCTCACTGGAGTCCTGGGTGACACCTTTGGAGGTAGCTCACTCTCTTCATGCCCAGGTCCTGGCCTTGTGTTTCACTGGCACTAAGGTGGCTGGTGGTAGGCGTGGCTACGAAGGCGCTGTAGGGTTGTCCGCCTTGGGGAGGTAGGCTGACACACAGCTGCTGTTTTGGGTTTAAGGACTCTGAAGAAGTATCTAGGTTAGGAGCTGGTCTGGAATCACATGGGAGACTGACGTATCTCCGTGCAGACTTGGTTCTGTGGCCCAGAGTGTCGTCTGCTTCCGTCATTTGTTTCACAATAGAGGGTTCCTGAGGCTGGAGCTGGGGACAAACACTCTGGAGGGTCAGCCCACCTTTTCTCCATCTAAGCCTGAATCATTCTCTTCTCCTAAATGGAACAGTCTGTTCTGTCCCTACCTGACCTCTTTCTCCTCTGCTCCTGGCCAGATAAAGTTGTGGTCATAGAGGTGGAGCCCCAGGCACCAGGAGGTTTCCAACAACACTGCCAAGTGCCCCTGCCATCCACTCCTCCTTGTGCCTCATAGAACTGCCTGCCACCCTAGGTGTGGGTATCCGGGGAGGGGTTTGGTTCCAGAAACAAACAATGTTGCTACCCATACCATTGTTGGGAGAAGCCGGGGGTAGGTGGGGGGGTGGCAGCCTGTGCTCCCCTCTGCCCCCCAGGGTGTGCTTTTCTCCACCCCCACCCTACACCCCACCTCCTCACCCCCTCTGTAGCTCATTGTCTTTCCTATTTAAGGAAGGACCAGAAAGAGCAGCATGGGCTTAAACAGGGACCACAGTCTAACTTACCCTGGAGTCCAACATATAACTCTGTCTCTGTCTCTCTGTCTCTGTCTCTCTGTCTCTCTCTGTCTCTCTGTCTCTCTCTGTCTCTCTGTCTCTCTGTCTCTGTCTCTGTCTCTGTCTCACTCTCTCTCTCCCTCCCTCCCTCCCTTTGCCCCCTCTTACATCCTTTCCTCCACCAACATTACCAACCTCCAGCTGCAAATGGAGTCACCCTGGCTTGACTGCTCCTCTTTTCTGTCTCAGCTCCCCATCTGTGGACCCCTGACTCCTGTCCACTCAGAGGTGGGTCATAGCTCACCTGGTCACCACTTACTGTTTCATAACTGAACTTCCACCCCAGACCCCCATAAGCCACGAAGGGGCTACAGGGTGCTTGGAAGAGTCCTCATTCTGTGTCCGGAGGTCACCCTACTGGCCTCAGTTTGCAGACAGCTTGGGTTCCGGGTGACACTGTGTTTCCATCATCCCCATAGCATAGACCTACCTATGCGGAGCATAGAGCACCCATGCCTTAGTGGTTCTCAGTCTGAGGGTCACAACCCCCCCCAAAGACATCAGAAAACACAGATGTTTACATTATGATTCATAACAGTAGCAAGATTACAGTTATGAAGTAGCAATGAAAATAATTTTATGCTTGGAGGTCACTACATGAGGAACTGTATTAAAAAGCCACAGCATTAGGAAGGTTGAGAACCACTGCCTTACATCTTACAGCAGGTGGTTGGCTTTTATTTATTTATTTATTTATTTATTTATTTATTTATTTATGTGTTTGAGTTTTTGGAGACAAGGTTTCTTTATGTAGTCATGTCTGTCTTGCGACTCCATATGTAGACCAGACTGTTTTCTAACTTGTAGAGATCTGCCTGTCTCTGCCCCCTGAGTTCTGGGGGCAGAGTTGGTATGCCTGGCTACACTAATTTTCCATCAGTCATTACAAAACCATTTGGAGTCCCATGAAAGGTGCATGCGTGTGCGTGTGCGTGTGCATGTGTGTGTGTGTTTTGGGGACTCTTCTTAGCAAATTCAGGTCATGCTCCATCCCTGAAACTCATGCTTGTGCGTTTCTCTCTAAACATTCTGCAGGAAAGATTGCTCCCGTGGACTGCCAGTAGCTCCTCCTTTCCTGTCTTAAGGCTCTGACCCAGTCCCAGGATCTCGGCTGGGCTGGGAAAGGTCACGGTCTCTTCCGTACTTCTGCCTCAGGCAGTCCTCTAGTGCGTGACACCGGGAGGCGTAACATGTCTGGCGTAATCACACTCTGAATCCTGATGTAACTTCATCCAGAGAAGCCTTTACCAGAACTGCTGTTCCCCTCCACCCTGAGAAGGCATCCGTGTCAGTTAATGGAGACTCATGGTGGGCCACTCCTTCTTCCACCATGAGCTCTTTTGTGTCCTGTAATGGAGGTGGAGACACTCAGCATGTCTGAATCTGTAACTGGGGACTCCATGGGGGCCAGGGTTGTGGTCCTGGCTGGTGGTACCCTGTGTCAGAAGACAAGGGTCAGGGAGGCTCGCCTGGCTGAGACAGGAAGGAGACCTCAGACTTTGGATGTCCTAAAAGGCAGTGTTTCATCTCTGTGTGTGTGCATGTGTGTGTGTGTGTGTGCGTGTGTGTGTGTGTGTGTGTGTGTGTGTGTGTGTGTGTGAGAGAGAGAGAGAGAGAGAGAGAGAGAGAGAGATCCTACCATATTGCTGCTGCTACAATTGCTACACTGCTTTTGCCAGTAAGCCAAGCAGACAGCAACGCCTGTCTCCCTGTTAGGATATTGTGAGACTTTTCTTCTTCAGGGCTGTAAATCTTCTTGGGTGGCCCTAGATCTCCCCCACACGAAGGTCTGCACACAACATGGATGAGGACTTCTCCCTGGCTCCTCAGATGGAGCCCCCTTCCTCCCAGACGTTCCTGGCCAGTGTACTCTACCCTGTCCCAGGCCCCCCCCCCCAGACTGTGTGCAGTTAGGACAGAACTGCATACAGTTGGCTTGGAGAAGAGTCTGTGTGCTCAACTGAGGGGCCAGGGACTCTTTCTGCCCCTCCTATGAGGGGACCTCACAAGCCCAGTGTGGTGGCTTTTGAAAGCAGCCACAGCTGGTGGCAGTTCTGCTTAGAGGATAGTGTTGTATAACAGGAGGCGATAAAAAACAAACAAAACAACAACAACAACAACCTGTCACAACTACCACACAGAGGTAGGCTATGAACTGTCCAAGGGTGAGATGGGAGAGCAGGTTTAAAGACAAGTACTCTAAACAGAAGCCTGGGAGCTGGAGTAGGGGGATGGGAGAGGGTGGGGTGGGGGTGGGGTGGGGCCATGACTGAGCAAGGGAAGGGAAGAAAGGATAGGTTCCGTCATGGAGAAGTCACTTGGGGATGTTTGGAATCGTCCCAAAGCGACATCCTTCCAGTCAGCTACTCTGGGTCCTGAACGTCAGACCTAAATGTCCTTGAACCCTCCTCTGCTTCCTGGGAAAGGCCCTTGGTGACAGTCCTGGCCGGTCACTTGGTTCTCCACAAAGTCAGAACCAAGTTGTTGGCACCGGAGGGAGCATGCTAGGTGGTGTCTTGTGGGACCAGACAAGGTAATGGGAGAACAACTGGAAGTTGCTCCAGGAATACGGAGGCTGGAGAGTTCCCAAGGGGATGGATATTTGTGACACCAGTAGCTTGTCCTTCACTCTGGGACCTAAGGCAGGGAGGTGGCCGTCCTGACTGGCTGTGTGTCTGTCCAGCTTTCGGTTCCCAGGAGCATGCACGTAGAACCCAAGATTAGCCACACAGAGAGACGCCACCACTCTACCCCAGCACAAACAGGCACACACACCTGCACATGCGCCCACCCGGCATAGGCATGCCACTCCCTCCTATCTTTGGCCACTTTGGTGCTGGAGAGAGTTCAAGGTGGCTTGTCCCCTCCTCCTCTGCCCTCACCCCCTCAGGCAGCCCCACCCCTGAGAAAGTACAGCTCAGGGGTCCCCAGGGCCACACAGGAAATGCTTTGTGTGCTCTGGGTCAGCCAGGCTATTTTCTGTCCTAGGACTGGCGGGAGGCTGGGCCAGGAACAACCAAGACTGACATACTCAGCTGTTCTGACTTTTTCCATGGTCCTCTCTACAGCTGGCAGTGGGTGTTACTGGGTGTCTCGGTGTCTCTCCTAGCACCGTGTTTCTCTTTGAAGCGTCAGGACAGCTCATTTGATGGAAGCATCTATATCTTCCAGAGTTCAGTGGAGCATCTCCTTTTCAGCGGGGTTTCTCTCACCCTTCCTAACCATTTTGTAATCCCTTTCTCTGAGCATAGCACCGCTGTGGGGGAAGTGTAGCCTTGCTTCCCCAGGGAGCCTGAGGGTAGCTACCCTAACTTGATGATGAGTCTTCCCCACTTGGCAAGTTTCTGAAGCTCATTGTGTTTTGGTTCAAGAATATTAGTTGCTGGGAGAATGAATAAACATGTCCCATAAGCACTTAGAGGCCGTGTGGCGAGCATCTCCTCCGGCCTCACAAAATCTTCAGTGCTCGGAGGCTGTGTGCACGGTGCTTACTTTAGGGGAAATGATGAAACGTGGACTTTGCTTTGAGAGTTGACAGAAGGCAAAACCCGAGGCTGCTCTCAGCAGGGAGAGAGGAGAGCTGGGTTTTGAATTTTATCCACTCAACTGCATATGCCACAGCGTCAGCTTACAGATGGCGAATCTTAAGCCACAGGCTATTGGAAGCCAAGAGTGTGCAAACAAGTGAGAGACATTTTGGCCTAGGTGCCTAAGGGATGAAGATTTAGAGTCAGCGTGCAAAGCAGGCACCTAACTGACTGGGCCTGAGGAGAGGAGAGTCTGGGGGAGTTCCCTGAAGATGTGGCAGCTCTTGGGACTGTGAAGAAAGAATAGAAATTCACAAGGGTAAGATAGACATGCCTATCCTACGAAGCCTGGACCATTAGAGGAAGATTATAGAGATGAAGAGACAAGATGTCATGATGTGTGTATGTGCAAGTGTGTGTGTGTATGTAGTGTGTATAGTATGTATGTGTGTATATATTCACATATACATATACACATACATATACACATATACATATATGTGCATATGTTCACATGTGGATGTATGTGACTATGTGTATGTATGTTATGTATGTGACTATGTGTATGTATGTATGAATGTGTATAGTTTGTATGTGTAGCTATGTGTGTGGTGTGATCTACTTGAAAAGTGTTCCTAGAGCCGGGCAGTGGTAGCACATGCCTTTAATTCTATCACTTGGGAGGCAGAAGCAGGCAGATTTCTGAGTTCGAGGCCAGTCTGGTCTACAGAGTGAGTTCCAGGACAGCCAGGGCTATACAGAGAAACCCTGTCTAGAAAAAAACAAAAAGAAAAGAAAAAGAAAGAAAATAAAATAAAATAAAAGTGTTTCTAGGTCTTAAGTAGAAAAAGTGTTGCTTCTTATTTGATGTCCAATATGATAATAACTGTACATCTAAAGAATGCATACTTTATTAGATGTTTCTAGAGACTGAGTATAAGGCTGAAGAAACCAAGGCTGAGGGAATGTAGCTTTCTCCAAGGTCACCCAGATGTGTGGAAGAATGAACAGTAGACATCTGCATTCTACTCCATATTGGTGGACTAAGCACCTGCAAACTGCTGGGTATGCTCTTGCTCCCGGGGCAGCTGGAAATCTCGTCCAGTTTCCCAGTGTTTCTCATGATATTGTCCGTGTCCTGGTAGGGGTTTCCCTGAGGATGGAAGTGAGACCTGCAGGCACAGAGAGTGTGCATTGTTTAGCTGCACCTGGAGGGTGCTTGGGTCAGCCGGCAGAATAAGGACTCCGTGCCAAACTGTGGAGGGTCTGATTGGTCCCTTGGCCCAGGTCCTGACCTCCATCTCTTTGACTCCTCCTGGGAACTGGTTATTTCCCTGAGTCCTGGGTTGCCTGTCAGAGGCCGTGAGGGCAGGAAAGCCCCTCACTTTCCCTAATAACGAAGGATAGGTTTCTTGGGCTTCCCTCAACATGGCTTGCTGGATTCAGTCCTACAGAGCACTCTTCAAGAAAAGGATTGTGTGACCCTGAGAGCCAAGGATGTCACCCACCCTTGGGTAGGCACAGTGCACAGTAGAAGCTCTGAGGGTTTCTCAAATGACTTGTTTGATCCCTGAACCCATCTCATGTCCTGGCTGCCTACCGTTCCATTGATTACGTTCTGGGAGATATTCTAACAGGTGATCTCTAGCTAAGAGATCCTCCTCACCCTGCCTATAAAATGCAAGCCATGTTGTTGTTGTTGTTGTTTTATGAGCATGTGTGTGTGTATGTGTGTGTGTGTAATATTGGTGGCCCAGCACCCCAGCCCCTTCCTAGTTTTCATGAAATTTTCTTCCAGTCTTGGGAGTGTGGTGGGGCAGAGAAGAACTGTCTCCCATTCCTTCAGAGGTCAGTAGAAGCAGGATACTCAAGAACATGTGACTCAATTTAGAACTGTGAACCCAGAGAGGTGGATCCACCCAAACATCCAGGAGTAGAGAAACCATGTCCACAGGCATAAATGGATATTTGTGGTAGCATTCTGCAGGGATTCTCTATGTACAGTGTCAACTACCCTGAGCTCCAGCTACCAAGAACTCCTGGGTGCTTTGAGTCTTCCCATGGATACTGTGTATCTTTTCAGTGGTCTTCCATTCAGATCAGGTTGAATTATTACTGCTGTTTATAATGGGAATCCTTACTGAATAGAGGTGCCCAAGAAACACTGATTGGATGGCGCTGGACACGGCTGAGTTGTTTGAATGTTTCACATGTATGAAGCTCCCCATTTGACACCCCCAACACTTCAGTAGCTGGACTTGGTGATGCACACCTCCAATCTCAACACTCAGAAGATGAGGACAGGAGGGTCAGAGTCCAAGGTTTGAGGTCAACCTTGTCTGCACAAAACTTTCAGGTTTTTTGGTTGAATGAATCTAAATAGCCATTTTTGGCACTGCCCTATTTTGTCAGTATTACAGTCTTAGTGTTCTGGCCTCACTGATAACTGAGTGTTGGCCCTGTGAGGGGTGCATCATGGATACCAACTCGATCTGTGTCTCTGCACACCTCTATATCTGATATGGGAGAGACTGGCCTGGGTCAGGGCAAGTCTGCCACAGTGCTGTGGGGACACAGGAGAGTCCCAACAGAAGACTCTGGAGCTGGGAGTTAGGAGGAGTAGGTCTGAGTGGGCATGAGATATCCCAGATTCGAGAGCAATCTAAGCCTCTGAATGTAGGAAAGCCTGGGAGTGCAGGCTTGGTGTGAGCATAACAACAGGAGAGGCCCCAGAGGCCACACTAAGAGAATAAATAGGTTTTAGTCCATTGGCCGTGGGAAGTCACAAAAATTTTCAGTAGGTGAAGTCAAAGGCAATTTGGTGCATAGGGAAACCCAGGGCTTTGAACTGATATCCAGATGTTGCTGTGTATATACTATAGCTTGGGAAAGTCACATGGACTTCCTGAGCTTTAATGTTTTCTTTAAAACTGGATACAGAACTGGGGCAGTGATGGTGACACATGCATTTAAAATTAACACTTGCAAAGGAGAGGCAGGTGGATCTCTGTGAGTTCAAGGCTAGCCTGGAGTACAGAACAAGTTCTAGGACATCTGGGGCTACATACAAACAAACAAACACAACACAAAACAAACAAACAAAAACAAAATAGATATGGGACTGAGAGTGTGCCTCAGTGGTAGAACAGAGCCCCTCACTGGTCTCATATACAGATAGACACACATGAAAGAGAGAAAGAAAGAAAAAAGGAAGAAAGACAGAAATAAAGAAAGAAGAAATAATAAAACTCCAGTGTGTGTTACAAGGACTTAAGATGCTGCATGATATAAAGTAACTTGGTATAAGAGACTGGATGATATAAAGTACCTAGTACAGCAGCTGGCTAGGTGGCCCAGCAGGTAAGGGTGCTAGCCACCAGGCCTGACAATCTCAGTTCCAGCCCTGCCTGGAATTCACAGGGTACGAGGAGATAACTGATTTCTGCGTGTTGTCCTTTGACCTCTTAGTGCATACTACATAGACAAACATAACCAAACAACCGTGCTTTCGCGGGCATCCCACGAAGGATGTGTTGTCATGACTGAGACCCCTCGGCTGGACAGTCAAAGCCCCTTCACTCGCTGAATTCCTGGAGAGTACAGACTGCATCTTTTATGTCTTTATTCTCCACACAATTCCTGGATCAGAGAGCATGTCAGGTGACGCTCTGACAGGCTGGGTGGTGGGGTTCTACAGCTGCTGTGAGGAAGGAATAGAGAGGTGTGACTGTTGGCAGGGATTCAGGCCAGAGATGTGGAGCCAGCTCTGGAGAGTGAGGTCTGACCCTGGGGAAATCCAGTCTTCACCTTTTGGCAACTTTTCAGTGTAGAGGAAGAGGGAGGCTCCAGAGAGCCAGGGGTTCTTGTCTCTCTTGCCTCTCTTGTATGAACTAAGAGAGAAACAGTCTTTCTTTTGGGATGTTTTAACTAGAAAGGCTCAGTGAATATTTACATGAACAAGAAGATAGGTCTTGAGAAACTGGGTAGATTGGGTCAGTTCATTCTTGGTGTTGATGTACACAGAGAGTTTAAACCTTAAATATGGACAGTTTGTGAAGTGGGCTGGCTGCCTGTGGAGATAATAATGCTCCTGTTGGTGGAGGTTACTGTAAGAGTAGATGAGGGGCAGCTGTGAAGAAAGGAGCCAGAACAAATTAACCCAAGAGTTGCCTGGAGAGTGTATCTGTCAGCTTTGGCTGTGTAAGAAGCCCACAACCTCAGCAATATACATCCTGAGAGATTTATGGCTCATAAATGTGGAGTGAATTAGCTTGACTAAATGGCACTGTTGACTTTGGATGAGGCCTTTATAGGTCTGCTGGTTGCTTGGTTGTTGATGAATCTAGACCATTTTGGCCAGGACGATGGCACACCGCTCATCTTGCACCTTGCCGGTGGACCCATGCTTGTGATCTTGGCAGGGTTAGGAGCAGGGCAGACATGAAGACCTCTGAAGGTCTTGACTCAGAATTAGTTCCTAGGTATCTCTGTCGTACCTTGTTGGGCAGAGCAGACCATAAGAGGGGAGCATACAGATGCCACCTTGTACGTGAGAAAAGCCACAGAGTCGGATGGCAAAGGCTGTGGACGGGAAGGGTGAAAACTCAGGCTCAGTAGCACCATCTATTATGAATGGCGGCGGTCAGAACTGCATTTCTCAGCCTGAGCGCTGTGCAGACCTAAGTTCTGTCTGTTTTCCTCTGGGGCCTTTGTCAGGCTTGAAGTGAGTCTGAACAGTTTGGGAGTGTTTTCCCAGACAGTTGTTAAAATCCTCTTAATATATATGTTAATCCTCTTAATATTTCGATTTTAAATAGCAGTTTATTTATTCGTTTGTGTGTATATGTGCACGTGTGCATATGTGTGTTTGTCATGGCACATGTGTAAAGGTCAAAGGACAGCTTTCAGGGGTCAGTACTCTCCTTCTACCACGTGGGTCCCGGGATCGAGTTCAGGAGTCAGGCTTGGCAGCAAGTGCCTTTGCTTTTTAAATATGGAAGGCTTCTTGAATTTACATGTCACTCCAGCCAAGGGGTCAGGCTAATCTCTGTGTTGTTTCAATCTTATTATATGTGTAGCTAATGCCAGCACCAAATAGGCCAATTTTAATCTTCTATGCATATTTATTTGTTTTTGAAATGAAAATGACATATCAAAAATTTCCCTTTACTGAAAAAAAATTCAAAATCAGAAAAATCTAATTCCATACCCCAATTACTACTGCCCACCTAATCTATCCAATAATCCCCGCACCCCTGCTCAAGTTGTGATATTTGATCTGGAGGCTGCTGAGGCCCACAACTTGAGACATACTGGTACTTCTTTGGGTCAAATCCGAAAGTAGAACTACATCAAAGTTGTTTGTGCACAGGCAAGTCGCATGGATTCCTTATCAAGGGCTGGTGACAAAGTTAGACGGAGAATCGAAAGTTAGAGGTTGAAGAAGAGAAATGGTGCCTCGGCCATCCACCATCGTTCTTACCCTACTCAGACTCGCCGTCCTGCAGCCTGTCTTTCACAAGTCTCGACCCGCCGCAATAAGCAGGAAAGAACAGTGTAGTATTTTTGCCTCAGTCACCTCTACCACAGTGGACTCTCTCCTAGCATTCTCAGGAGGGCTCCACCTTTGACTACAAGTGCGTCTGAATATTTCAGTTCCTGCTTTACTCTGACCGTCTCTGAGATCATCATCAGTCTTCTGACATCTCTCAAGACAAGTTCTTGTGTAGCTCGATTGGCCTTGAATTCTCTATGTATCTGAGGATGACCCTACACTCCTAATCCCCCTGCCTCTAACTCTCAAATGCAGGATTACAGGTGTGTGCTCCATGCTTGGCAACCAGTATTTCCTACTGTTCTTTAAACCTGGTAATACCTGCTGTTAAAAGGGGACCTCATGACTGACTCACTGGTTAAGAGCGATTACTGCTCTTGCAGAGAGGAGGATTTGGCTCCCGGCTCCAACACTGGGGGCCCCACAACTGTTGTAATTCCAGCTCCAGGAAATTCAATGCTGTCTTCTGGACTCCATGAGCATCTGTAACTATGTGCACACACACACACACACACACACACTTAATTAAGAATAAAGTAGTTTTTGTGGGTGGGACAGCTAGAGAGATGACTCAGCACTTAGGAGTACTTGCTGCTCTTACAAGGATCCAAATTCTATTCCCAGCTCCCACTCAGTTATCTGTAACTCTAGTTCCATGGGATCCAAAGGCCTCTTCTGGCCTTCGAGGGCACCAAACACATGGTGTGTAAACATACATGTAGGTTAAAAAAAAGCCTCATACTCTTAAAATAAAAATAAACAATATGTTTTAAAAGTAATTAAACATTTTTGAGTAAATTTTCTCAATTTTTTTTCATCTAGTTTTTCTGCGTGAGTAATAATATTGGGTCTCTTCTTCATCTGTCTGTGTCATGTCCCGTGCTCCGCCCCCCAGCCCCTCCCCACACATGGCTGGCAGGACCTGTCTGCTTTCATATAGTAACCCTGTTCTCCCATGCTTTTCGTTTCAACCCCTGAGGTCCCTGGTTCGTTTCCCAGGTGGGCAAAGACTCAGGTTCCCTGGGAACAAAGGGCTAAAGGCAGCTGATGACTACAGAAGGATTTGGTGATCAGAGTCTAGAACAGCCTAAGGGCCAGTGTATGCAGAGACTGAGGCTCACCAGGTCCAGTCTCCACACAGTAGGGCCACTCCACACAGTGGGGAAGACACACAAGGCCTGCGGGACCAAGTGTGGACTGAAAAAAGCTTATTCACTTCAATGTTAGGATTCTGTCTAAGCTCCACCCCACGGTTACCTGGCAACAGCCAGGTAGGCCTGGCCCACTCTAAGATGGCCTGCTTGCCCTCTCCTCTCTCCCTCTCCCTCTCTACTCTTGCCCTCTCTCTTGCCTCTTGCTCCCTCTCTCTCCCCATTCCCTTCCCCCCTCTCTCCACGTGGTCATGGCTGGCCTCTACTTCTCTACTCTCTTTTTTTCTTTTTTTTAAAATATTTTTTTTATTTATTATATTAAGTACACTGTAGCTGTCTTCAGACACTCCAGAAGAGGGAGTCAGATCTAATTATGGATGGTTGTGAGCCACCATGTGGGTGCTGGGATTTGAACTCAGGACCCTCGGAAGAGCAATCAGTGCTCTTAACTGCTGAGCCATCTCTTCAGCCCCTCTCTACTCTCTCTTTCTCTCTGCCTTTCTCTGCTTCTACTACTCTCTTAATTCCCCTCCCCACGCCCTGAATAAACTATTGTATGCTATACTGTTGTGTGGCTGGTCCCTCGGGGGCAGGGATGTCTTGGCATGGACACGCTGAGACACCCTCTTCCCCCACACTTCACCACACCCCCATAGAACATATTCTTATACCTTTTTATCTTTTTTAATAATCAGAACAACTTCTTTATCCAGTTGACTGCCACCAAAGGCCCACATGCTCCAGAGTCTGCTGTGGGTCCCGGGAATGGCAGTGTCGGGGAGGGGTACGCTGGATCACATTTCTGCTGATCTGAAATTCATTTCCATCTGGGGGTGGGGGCGCAGACAATAAACCTAGAAACCAGGCCATGTAACACTTCAGATGCCATAACAAAAAGGCCAGGCCTCCTAGCTGGGGGTTTCCTCACAGGTTCAAGGTTGGACTGATGGCACGCAACACAGGTGAGAAGTCACCTTCCAGGGCTCCCTTGGGGCCCGTGCTGGCTGCCCACACTGAGAACTCAACCCACAGCTAGACCGCAGGAGGCCAGGCCTCTCTGGACTGGATTCTCAGGCCAGGACCTTAGGGACAGGAAGCAGGTGTGTGGTTGGATAAGAACAGAACAAAAATAGAGCTTCAGACCGTGAGGGAAGATGAGTGAGGACCTGGAATCAGACAGCGGGGTGGGGACGGTTTGCTCCGTTTGAAAGCAAGAGGTTCAGGCTAGATACTACGGGCCCATGGTCCACGGAATAGATTTCAAACCAGCTCTGACTTAAGACCTGTAGTTCCTGGGATCTTCCTTCCAGGATCACTGTGTGGTGGTGGATTTTTTGAGTTTGTGGTCAGTACTGAGGATTGAACCTACAGCCTTATACATAGCAAATTCTCTACCACAAAGCTACATTTACAGAGATTTTTCAGTATTTTTTGCTTTGAGATAGGTAAGTTCCCTCGGCTGGCCTTAAACTCAGCCTACACCCCAGCCAGGCCTTGAATTTGTAATCCTCCTGTCCCAGTCTCCCAAGTAGCTGAGATTATAAGGCCGCACCACCAGATCTACCCATAGAACCAGTTCTTTTCACATTTCTTTTACAATTTAATTCCATGTATTATTCTTGTGTGTGATGTCAGGGGTTGGGGGAACACGTGCTGTGCCACAGCGCAGGTATGGAGGTCAGAGGACGACTTTGTAGAGTTGCTTCTCTCCTTCTCTCTCTCTTGGTGGGTCCTGAGGGTCAAACTCAAGCCATCCAGTTTGTGTATCAAGCTTGTTACCCACTGAGCCATCTTACCAGCCCTGGGATTTGGTTCTGATGTCATCTCAGACTGCGGGTGCTTTGGGAAATATGCGGAAGTCAGAGTTTGAGGCAGCACCCCACGTTGGGATGGGTTCCTAATGTCTGTGGCACTTACAGAGTGGGCAGGTGGTACAGGGCTGCACTGAGGGGCAGGGTGGAACCGGCCATGGTGGGCATGAGCTTCAGCACCAGGGTCTCTCTCATCCTTCCCAAAGCCCCTTATCCTTGCTTCCCGTCACCGCCCAAATCCCGACTCCAGTATGTATAGTACACCCATCAGTGGGGAGCACACAGGCAGACCAGAGCTCCCAACGCCAGCTTCTGCTAGAAACCTCCAGCAATCTGGATGCCCACTGTCTTCTCCCCACCACAGACTTGAAAGCCACAGACAGTTTGCCCTGTGTATTTGGCTGTTAGAGTTGCTCTGGGTTTGTGTAGCGACACACAGTGCTCCTCAGTGGAGCACTGTCAGGGCTTCTGTGCCCAGCAAGCACTGGGCTGGTAGCCACTGGGCCTCTAGTTTACCCCAAAGTCCCCCGCTTAGAGGGAGAAGGGCACACTGAGGGCATGCCTTTGGCACATTATATTAACACCTCCCCTCGGGCCTGGGGACCTGGCTTAGTCGCTAGAGTGCTTACCCAGCATGCTGCGGTCCTCAGTTTGGTTCCAGCACTGTATACACTGGGCATGGTGGTATATACACTGAGGAGGTGGAGGCAGGAGGATTAAGAATGATCCAGGTTATCTCAGTTATGAAGGCAATTCGAGACCAGCCTTAGCTAAATGAGAACCAGTCTCAGAAACAAACAAACAAACAAACAAACAAACAAACAAAGTACTTTTCCCCAGAGTGGTTGGAAGGCAGAGGGGACCCAGAGAGAGGATATGGGCGCTTTCTGGACAGGATCAGAATTGACAAGGACAGTGAATTTATAATCTCATTGTGGTTTGTGGGTCAATCAGTTTCTCTGAACCGGTTTCTTCAAAGACAATGGACAACAATCTCTATTTCTCATTTTCTCAAGAACCCGGGGGTGGGGGTGGGGGTGGGGGAGGGGCAGAGCAGTTGCCCAACAGAGCATCCCAGCTCTCAAGCTCCCTGTGTTGCTGAGTTCTGCAGTTTCCATTCAGCAAGCCTGGGGTCTTCTCAGTAGAAAGAGAACTTGGGTTTGAACTCTGTTACAATGCCCAGACTCCCAGACCTGGCAGGCTGGTCTGAGTGACCCCGAGGGTCACCCTGACTCAGTCCAGGAATGTAGCCCTAGCCGCTAGCCTGCCGGCCTGGCCCTTATGCGCTTATCAGCACCATATTTGATCAGGATGGGTACCAGCCGCCCCTGCCCCCTCAGAAAACAAGAAAACATGTTTTGTCAGTGGCAGGGTGGAGTGGCGTGGCCTCTCTGGCTCCAGACTCCCCCTTACCCCCACCACAGTGGGCCTACCAGTGGGGCAGGCAGCCTGTTATTGTTGGAATGGAGAGCTGGCTCACTGGCCGCATGTTTCCTCCAGCTGTCCAAGCAGGGAGAGCTGGGGAGGAAACCCTCGGTCCTGTCCGCGGGCCTCAGACAAACCCTCTGTCACAACAAGGGAACAATGGCTTGGATAGGCTGGTGGTTAGATGGAAGGGTCGTCCCACTGCTCTCTGTTTCCACCGTCTAGAGACGGGGGTAGGGGTGAGAGCAGGGACGGTTCTCCCCTTGCCTCCCCCATCCCATGTCTTGTTTTCCACACCGTCTCCCATCTCAGGGGCCAAGGAAAACAGCAGCCTCAGGAAGCATGTCTGGTCTGGGGTTCTGCATCCCTGGGTAGCAGCAGGGCTGGGGGAGGGGAATAGAGAGGTTCTGGTTTTGTAGGAATCCAATCTACACAGGGTTGGGAGCCCAGCAGTCACTGGTTTGTTTCCCTTGAAAACCTTGGGGACTTTGTCCTCCTGTGTCCCTGTGTCCTAGTGTGTAGCCAAGTCTGGAACGGGTGTCTGGAAGAACTTTTCAATACATCAGGGAGAGGTCAAACAGAAGGGGCATCTTCTAGCTCTGCTGCTTGGCAACTGTGTGACCTTCAGCAGGTTGCTTAGCTTGTCTAAACCTCTTTCATCTACATATTACATACTTCATAGAACTGTTGGGCAAGAGAAATGTTTTCAGGCATCTCAACTTCATCTTGGGGTGTAGATGACATCATAAATCCAACAGCTTTTTAACTAGGGTCAGGACAGGGTTGTTGGTGTTGGTGGGGTTATTGTCAATGTGTGTTTTGGGCCAAGTGGCCACAGTACTTCCAAGAATTTTTTCTATAGATTTTTTTTCTGTTGTTGCTTGTCTTTGGGGCAGGCCTTCAGGTTGCCCAGGCTAGCCCCAAACTTGGATTTATAGAGAAGGATGACCTTGAACATTTTAATACCTCTATTTCTACTACTAAGGTCTAAAGTTCACATCTGTGGATACCAAAAGGAGGGGTGAGTATATGCCAATGGTGTTGCAGCTGGGAAATGCCTCTCTCTGCCTGCTCACAACTTTTGTGTGGTAAGCAAACATGTGGCCTGTCAGTTCTGGGAATCCTTGGGAATAAGGAAGATAGTTTGATGTCTACTTAGCTGGTCATGTGTGTCAGAGGCTGTATGGGTTACCGAGGGAGCCACATAGGTACTTATTCCCTAGCTCTGTCTGTACAGGAATAATGTGAGGAACACATTCTTATACTATCCTAGAGATGGTGACATTGAGCTATAGAGATGGAATCACATGGCCAATGTCACAGAACTTGGAATTCTTATTTTATTTTAAAATTTATTTAAAATATTTTTTCTTTACATTGTCTTAGTTTTATTGCTGTGAAGAGACACCATGACCAAGTCACCTTTTCTAAAGGAGAATATTTAATTGGAGCTGGCTTTATATTTTCAGAGGTTTAGTCCATTATCATCATGGTGGGAAGCACAGTAGCGTCCAGATGGACATGGCGCTACAGAAGGAGCCAAGAGTTATACATCTTGATAGGAAGGCAACCAGGAGAGACTGTGCCCCTCAGGGGGCATAGCTGGAACACTAGGAACCCTCAAAGCCTACCACCACAGTGATATAGTTCCTCCAACAAGGCCTCGCCTATTCTAACAAGGTCACAACTCCTAATAGTAGCATTCCCATAGGCCAAGCATATTCAAACCACCTCAGTATATGTATGTGTATGTGTCTCCATGTACAAATGCCATATATATATGTATTCCCACAGAGTTCAAAAGATAACATCAGATTCCCTGGGGTTGGAGTTACATTCTGTTGTAAGTTGCCTGACAAGGTTTTAGGAACTGAACTTGAGTTCTGGGTCCCTTAAATAAGTCTAGGCTCAGACTGTAGCAGGAAGTAAAGATGGAGGTTCAATCACAAAGTCACCAATGGAAAGAGAAGTGTTGGGACATGGGTTTGACACACACTAGAGCTTCAGAGTCTAGAGCTCAGAGAAGTCAGAGAGTAGTTCTGTAGGTGAGCATGCATACGCGTCTGTTGGGCTACTTACACCAACACAACAGCAATGGCAATAAAAAACCCAGACCTTGTCACAGTGGATCAAAACGCAGAGAGACTGTATGCTACCCAGTCCCAATGGCTGCACCTATGCACAGCTCTTGTTCCTAAGGCTCAGGGATCATTGTGGAAGAGGGATTGAGACAGGGTTTCTCTGTGTAGCCTGGCTGTCCTGGAACTCACTCTATAGACCAGGCTGGCCTCGAACTCAGAAATCTGCCTGTCTCTGCCTCTCAAGTGCTGGGATTAAAGGCATGCACCACCACTGGCCGGCTGATCCCCCCCCCTTTTTTTTTAAAGAGCTTTAATGGTGTTGCAAAGTGTATTTTGTTTTATTTTTTGTTTTTTTCAAGACAGGGTTTCTCTGTGTAGCCCCGACTGTCCTGGAACTCACTCTGTAGACCAGGCTGGCCTCAAACTCAGAAATCTGCCTGCCTCTGCCTCCCAAGTGCTGGGATTAAAGGCGTGGAACACCACTGCCCCCTCTGCAAAGTGTATTTTATGGTGTTAAATTGCAATTGTTCTTTATGCTATGTAAAAGTAGTTACTGACCTTGTAAGTTACAATCTTGCATTGGGGCTAGATATAACACAGGGGTAGAGTGTTTGCCCAGCATGCATGAGGCCTAGTACTGCAAACAAAACAGAACAAACTTCCCCTGCTTTTCTGAACCCAGGAAGGCAGGACTAGCTATACATAGTTGAGTGGCTGAGGCAGGAGGATTGAAAGTTCGGAACCCACGTGGGATACAGAATGCTTTCAAAGCTAGCCTGGGCAACTTAGTGAGACTCTGTTTTAAAAGAAAAAATATAGGAGTTAGGCATACTGGCACATATTTTTAATGCCGTGTTCAGGAGACAGAGGCAGAGGCAGAGGCGGAGGCGGAGGCAGAGGCAGAGGCAGAGGCAGAGGCAGGCATATCCACGAGTTCAAAGCCACCCTAGTCAGCATAGTGAGTTTCAGGATAGTCGGGACTACACGTTGAGACCCTGTCTTAAACAAACAAGCAAAAACTAAAACAAGCTGCAAACAATACCAAAGGGCTGGGAACATAGCTCAGTGCTAGAGTACTTACCTGTGTGAAGCCCTAGATTCATCCTCCAATTAAAAAAAAGGAAGGAAGCAAGAAAATGTCTTTGTGTTGCTTTCTCACTGTGTAAATAACAATGTCTAAGGTATAATACAGGTACCACAAAACTCACTCACTCACTCACAGTGTGCACCGTCCCATGGTTCCCAGAGCTCACTGGTGCTCTGTTCAATGAGTGTTTTCCATTTTGTAGTTTATTTTAGTTTCTAATAGTATTTTTTAAAACTTTATTACTATTATTGTGTGTGTAGTATGTTCATGCACCACTGTGTGTGTGTGTGTGTGGTGTTGAGGTCAGAGGTTCTCTTTTTCTGCCTTTTATGAGGGTTCTGGGGGGATCAGACCCAGGTTGTTGGGCTTTTGAGGCAAGCGCTTCACAGGCTGAGCCGGTTTGTTGGCCCTTTACAGATAATCTGCACTAATATGTTTTTTCCTGCAGTATGGTTATTTTTTTTAAATATTCTCAAAAGGATATTTTTATCTCTAAATCAACTTTTCTTTCATGTGGCCCTGGGAGCGGGAGACCAGGGTCCATCCCATACTCAACAGGTGTTCTACCATTGAGCCACATGCTCAGCCCTGTGAAATAACTTTTTTCCATTAATTTATTTATTCACTTTAAATCCTAAATCCTGATCACAGCCCTCCTCTCCTCCTAGTGCCCCCTCACACAGCCTCTTCCCTTACCACCCCTCCCCTTCACCTTTGAGAAGTGGGAGGTGCGCCCTCCCCCCCCCCCCCCACTAACAACTCCTGGCACCTCAAGTCACTGCCAGAGGACTAGGCACGGCTTCTCTCACCGAGGCCTGATGAGGCAGCCCAGTTAGGGGAACATGATCCACAAGCCGGCAACAGAGTCGGGATAAGCCCCTGCTGCAGTTGTTGGGGGACTCACATGACTGTCTTAGTTAGGGTTTTCATTGCTATGAAGAGATACCATGACCAAGGCAACTCTTATGAGGACAACATTTAATTGGGGGTGGTTTACAGTTTCAGGGGTTCAGTCCATTATCATCATGGCAGGAAGCATGACAACGTGTAGGCAGACATGGTGGTGGAGAAGGAACTAAGAGTTCTTCATCTTGTTCTGAAGGCAACCAGAACACTGACTTCCAGACAGCTAGAGGGAGGGTCTCCAAGCCCACCCCCCACAGGGACACACTTCCTTCAACAAGGCCACACATATCTAACAAGGCCACATCTCCTAATAGTGCCTCCCACTCCCTGGGCCAAAGCATAGTCAAACCACCACAAAGACCAGGCTGTGCATCTGCTACATATGTGTCGGTGGTGGTGGTGGGTGGGGGCCTAGGTGCAGCCCTTTGGCTGCTGGTTCAGTCTCTGGGTACCCCAAGGGGTCCAGATTAGTTGACTCTGTTAGTCTTCTGATGGAGTTCCTATTCTCTCTGGGTTCCTCAGTCCTTCCCTCAACTCTTCCACAAGACTTCCCAAGCTCAGTCTAAGTTTGGCTGCCAGTCTCTGCATCTGTTCAGGTCAGCTGCTGGGTGGAGCCTCTCAGAGGACAGTTAAGCTAGGCTCTTGTCTGTGAATCTATGCCGACAGATACAAACATAGCTTGAGGCTCTAAGGTAGTTGAAGGAAGAAGGCAGGTTTGCAATGTGCTTCTATTGATCCTCTGAGGACAGAGCTGCACATTCCCCACCCCCACACCCAAATGTCAGGGGTTGCTCTATATTCATTTATGTCCATCTCACACAGAGTACCTGTGCATCCAGGCCAGCAGTGACAAATACAGCTGTCAACAATGTCTTCACATGTTGCATCATTGTGACAAGGCTTTGATCAACAATGAGGCATCAAAGGCTCACAGTGTATCTGTGCGAATCCACTACCTGTGCAGTCACAGTAGAAGTTGTTTGTTCTATCCAGGCGTAGATCTCCATGGAGACGTGACTGACTGGTGTAGTCACAAAGTTGAGTTCACAGTGGTCTCCAAGGAACCCAGGTTCACAGTCACAGAAGTAAGCCCCAAGACCATGCTGACACATGACAGCATATAGACGTGGCTGGGATCCACATTCCTTAACGTCCAGCTCACAGTTCACACCAGAATACCCTTGAGGACAGACACACGTGTATCTTGCTATCTCCTTGAGGCATACAGACCCATTCTTGCAGGAATCAGAAATGCATTCATCTGCTTCCAAGTCACACTGCCTGCCTTGGTACCCAGGCACATGGAAGCCAGGATAGCCATTGATCCTTCTTGACAAAATCCAAGAAACCACTTTTTAGAATCCAGTTTCCTGATGGTTCCTTTAGCTTGGCCATTGTGGAGTCTGGTTTCCTATATATGTT
This sequence comes from Apodemus sylvaticus, assembly GCF_947179515.1. Lineage (NCBI taxonomy): Eukaryota > Metazoa > Chordata > Mammalia > Rodentia > Muridae > Apodemus > Apodemus sylvaticus. The sequence goes on from NC_067474.1 coordinate 140,989,097, forward strand.
TCTCTTGGCTGGGTTTTTCTTCCTGCTTCTTTTCATATATAGTCAGTTTTTTTTTTAATTCAAATGTTTGCCATTATAAGTTGAAATTTTGGGGTTCTGGATTTTTTTATTGTATTTGTTTAAGAAATGTTGGAATTGTGAACCACCCAATTGAGTTACTTGGGGGTCTTAGAAACTTAAAAAAAGTCTTTTTTTATGATTTTTCTTTCTCCCTTTGTCCTGGTTAGTTTGTTTAATTGCACCTTAATTATTTTATTTACATCAATATGTGTATGTACTTGTTTGTCTGCATGTATATCACATGTGTTCAGTGCCTTCAGAGACCAGAAGAGGTCATTAGAGTTTCTAAACTGGGGTTACAGACAATTGTGACCTGACCAATGTAGGTGCTGGGAACTGAACCCTGCTCTCTGAAAGAGCAGCAGGTTCTCTTAACTTGAGTCACCTTTCCAGTTCCTCCTGGTTAGCTTTTACTGTCAACCTGACACAGCTTCCAGTTACCTGAGAAGACAGAATCTCAACTCAACACTTGCCTTGATCACATTGGCCTGTGGCCATGTCTGTGTGAGCCTCGTGGCTGATGATTGATATGGAGGGTTCATTCCGCTCTGGGTGGCACCAGTTCAGCCACAGTGAGCTAGGAGGCATTCATTCCTCTGTGGTTCCTGCCTTGGGTTTCAGCCATGCTGACCTTCCCTCGATGACAGATTGTCACTTAAACAAGCCCTTTACTCTCCAGGTTGCTTTTGGTCATTGTGTTCATCACAGCAAAAGCAACTGAACTAGAATATCTTTCAACGGTGATGTATGATATCAGGGCTTTGTCTTAACTCCATATTCATCCTGCTTACAGGTAAGGCAAAGGCTGCTTTCTGAAATGCACCCTCTCAGGTCATCTGACCCAAGCTACCTTCTCGCCTGGCTTTATCATCACCGTATTGTGTGGTTACATCACTAAGTCTCAACCAAGACTTTCCCATGGCTCCCTTGTTATTGCAACATTTTCTACACAGTCAGTGACTGCCATCCTTGGGGGCCCTGGGCCTTCTTTGATCACTGTCCTTCCCATAGGCTGAATCTTCTTCCATTCATGTTCCAGAACCACTTTTTCTTTGGGCAGCATCTTCTATACTTCCCCCTCTTTCTTTCCCTCTTCTTCTCCTTCTTCCTCTTCCTCCTCTTCTTCCTACTCCTTCTCTTCTACTACAGGGTCAAAGACTGGCTGAGATACTGTCAGAAGGTTCCCTGGGAACATGCACTGTTAGCCTCACATCAAAGGATGCTCTGGGCTTAGGCTGTCTTAAAACTCACTATGGAGCTGAGGATGACCTTGAAGTTCCATTCTTCCTGCCTTCACCTCCTGAGTGCTGGGGTTATAGGCATGCCATGAAACTCAGTTACACAGTGTTGGGAATTGAGCCTCGGGCCTTCTGCATGCACAGCAAGCACTCTATCAACTGAGCTCACCGTTAGTGGTTGGTTTTGGTTTTGTAGTGTGAGTCTAGAGCGTCCTTTGGTGTAAGGCTAACAGCTCAGTGCCATGTGATGCTCTCATAGGCAGGTCATCTAATCCCCAGATATTCGGGATTCCCACTCTGGATGGTGAGGACACGAACTATGCCTGGCCCTCTGAGGCTCCAGACTTCATTCAGCTTGTATTTTTTGAGTGAGCGTTACCATCTATTCATGGAATTTCTTCCCTTCCATGTAATGATCATTATTTAGCTACGTGATCCCAGGGAGCCTGTGACAGTGTCTAAGTTACTTTTCTGTTGGTGATAAGACACTGTGGCCAAGGCAACTTCTAAAAGAAAATGTTTCTTGGGGCTCATGGTCCCAGCAGGTTAGAGTCTATGATCATTGTGTTGGAGAGCGTGACGGCAGGCAGGCATGACACTGGGGCAGTAGCCAAGAGCTTATATATTAATCCACAACCTCGAAGCAGAGAGAAAGCTCACTGGGAATGGCTTATGCTTTGGGCATAGTCACCCCAGTGGCACGTGTCCTCCATGCCTCCTAGTCCTTCCCAAACTGTTACATCAACTAGGGACCAAGTACCAGAACATATGAGCCCATGGAGGCTATCCTCATTTAACTAGTATAGACAGTCTCTAGAGCTGTGTACATGTATGTATATATGTATGTATCCATGTATGTATGTATTTGTATGTGTGTGAGGCTCTACCTCCTGTGCTACCATGTGACATAAAGTCTAGACATTTTCTTTTTCTGTTTTCTTAAAAATTTTCCCAGGCCTGGCAGTGGTGGTGCATGCCTTTAATCCCAGCACTTGGGAGGCAGAGGAAGAGGCAGAGGCAGAGGCAGAGGCAGGCAGATTTCTGAGTTCAAGGCCAGCCTGGTCTAAAGAGTGAGTTCTAGGACAGCCAGGGCTATACAGAGAAATCCTTTCTTGAAAAACAAAACAAACAAACAAACAAAACAAAGCAAAAAATCCCTCCTTAAGTATTTTTTTTAGATTTATTTAATGTCATGTATACAGATGTTTCACCTGCATGTGTATCTGTGCACACCATCTGTGTGCCTGAGTCCCACAGCACTGGATCCCCTGGAACTGGGGTTACAACCAGTTGTGATCTGCTGGGTGGATGCTGGAAATTTAACCTTGGAACTTCTGGAAGAGGTACCAGTGCTCCCTCTAACTGCTGAGATCTCTCTCCAGCCCCAGCTAGGCATTTTCAAACCCCAACTCTGAGCTTTTTCAATTCTACAGCAGATCCATTGGTCTCCATTTGGGTCTTTTCATGCCCTGCAGCCTGGGACTATTTCTATACAGTGAAATGGCAAGATGGTGGAGCCAGATCAGGGGTCAGACCTCTCTCTGCCTGCTGTCCAATGTCTGAAAGGAGCTATTCTATATATCTTATCTGGAGAGGCATTTTCACAGTAGTTAGTTGTTTGTGAGTTAAAGCACAAGTCTCTATCAGTTTTATATTCCAATAACTCCTAAAAACTTTTATATTTGGTTTAGTTCTCTCTGTAAAAAGCACAACTGTTTTCCTTACCAGTGTCATTTTTAGTGGTGGTTCTGGGGTTTGAACCCAGGACCTTGCACTACTTACTAGCTGATGCTCTACCACTGAGCTATTAGCTTTTTGGGGGGAGGGGTTCATTCTAGTACCTTTACACATGCTGCTTGTCCATAGCTATGGCTTTTTCCACCACCGTGTAACACCCTACCCCACCCCTCCAAACAGCCATCAGCCTAGAAGAGAAGCCACCTGTTCCTTGCGTCTGAGGATTAGCTAGAGCAGCTGCAAGGAGCTATCTCTGCCATCATGGCTTAACACTGTGTGAGCATGTCTCCGTTTCCCTGCAGATCTGTAGTGAGCTTGGCATCTTCCCTTCGGGAGGAGTCTTTGCAAGATTGCAGAGGTGAGGGAGGACAAACTGAGACGCTTGAGGTGGCTCTTTCTTGTTTTATTTTATTTATTTATTTATTTATTTATTTATTTATTTATTTATTTATTTATTGAGACAGTGTCTTGCTATATAGCCCGGGGGTCGAAGAGATGGCTATTGCTGACACTATCCTGCTTTGTTCCTGGAGTCTATAGTCCCTTGGATGTTATCTTCTTGTCCTCTCTCTACCCACTCTGTCTGTGCCTTTGCACTTCCTGGATAGTCTTGGTGGCAGCACTGATTGGCTAAACAGAAGTCATGGTCACACCTAGATGCTAAGATCCAGGAAAAAAAAAAAAAGAACAACCTTTATCTCTTTGGCTTCCCTTGTAGGAGGTCAGTCCTGCCTCCCACTTAGTTTAGAACCGCCTCCCCAGCAGGAAGGGGATCAGGTGTCTCTGTGACAACTGCCACCCCAGGGACAGTACATCTCTCATCTGGGATGGCTCCCTGTCTGCCATCCCTGTCTGCCCCTACCCATCCTGCTTTTCTCTCCTGAGTCCCTGGTCCGTGCTTTCTGTACTGCTTTAAAGTTCCTGTCCAGACTGTCTGGGGATGGAGTGGGGCTCTGTCCATCCTTTCCTTCTCTGTCTTCTTCAAATCCAAGCTCGTAGACTTCATTCGTTTGCAAAGGTTTCTCCTGGGCTCTGTCAGAATCTCTGAGTCCAATTCATCTAAATTCTACTCACTTTAATGAACAAAATGTTGCCATTTGGAGGGATTGGTTCAGGCACTTGAGATTCATAGTGGGGACCTGAGGGAATTTGTGGACTAGGAAACAAGGCCTGGACACCTAGGGCATCAATACTCACTTTTCGGACTTCTGTCAAAGACTTTCTGCTGCTGAGAAGCCTGAGTTAGTTGCTGTTTTGGAGGCTTGTGGCATGGCGAACACTAAAGAATCAGTAGAGTTGAACACTAAAGAATCAGTAGAGTTGAACACTAAAGAATCAGCCCAATTGCAAAAGGGCTTCCATGTTTACCATGCTGAGTAGTGGGTGTGTGTGCTAGGAGATAAACCGAGGGTCTTACATACGCTGGGCAGGAACTCTAAGCTTTGGCCCGAACCCCACGGACTTCTTTTTTTTTTAATTAAAGATTTTATTTCATTTTTAAATTGTGTGTGTGTGTGCATGTGCACATGCATATGTGCACAGTGTCCAAAGAGGTCAGAAGAGGGCTCAGACCCTCTGGAGCTGAAGTCAAAGTCACTTAGGAGTGGTGAGGTGCCCAACCCACATGCTGGGAGACAAACTTGGGTCCTCTCTTGACCACTGAGCCATCTCTCCAGCTCTTGAATGCTTAAAAAAAAAATACATGCTAAACCAGGCATGGGGGCGTATACCTGTCACCCTAGTACTTGAGAGGCAGAAGCAGGAGGATCAAAGTTCAAGGTCATCCTTGGCTACACTGCAAGTTTCAAGTTAGTGGGGGGCTACATGAGACTGTCTCAACAAACAAGCCAATACCCCATACATACTGAAATCTAAGTATGCTTAACGCCACTGGGAAATGATGCCAAGGGTTCCGCTGGGGCTGGGGCTGGGGCTGGGGCTGGGTTTGTGGGGAGTTCTCAGTTTTGAGACTATCCTCTCTCCACTCTAGTCAGACCTGCTTTTGAGAAACTCTGCTGTCGTCTCGTCTCTGCCCTTCTGGAGGCCTCTGAGCGAATTGGTCTTTTTGACTCAATGCTCTGCCCTTGGCAGCGATCAGCCAGCGTGGGCCAAAGCTGCTCTTGACAGGTTAGAATCTGGCGTCTGTACCTTCCATCTCAGTGTGGTTCTTGGGCAGCCCCACTGGGGAAGCTTTATTAGCCTCACACTGGGAGTGGCTTCCTGTCCATGGCTGCTGCTTTGCCTCCTGGGATTCATCCTCTGGCCTCTGGAGAGTTCCTGTTTCTGGTTTTAGAGATTCCCTGGGTCTTGGCCAAGCTTGGCTAATTGAGGTTCCTGAACCTAGCACATAGGCCAGTTAGCACATCGGCCTCTGTCAGTCCGTTTGATGGAGGGTTTATTCTGTTTGCTTTGTTGTATTTTGTTTCCAAGGCATGGTTTCTCTGTGTAGCCCCGACTGTCCTGAAACTCCCTCTGTAAACCAGGCTGACCTTGAACTCATGGAGATCCACCTGCTTCTGCCTCTTGAGTGCTGGGATTAAAGGCTTGTGCCACCAATGACCAGTGGTTTCCTCTCATTATTATTTTATTTATATGTCCCTGATTCTGGGGATCAAACCCAGTGCCCTTGAGGATATTAGGTAGGTTCTCTGCCAGTAAAGCGACATTGACAGATCCTATAGTCTTTTTGAAACAGATATTCTCCCACCAATAAAGACCTATGTTAGTGTGTTGCTGCATGCCTATAATTCTAGCAGTTACAAGGCTGAGACTGGAGGATTTTGAATTCAAGGCCATATTGAGTGGCATGTTGAGATTCTGTCTCAAAAGACAAAACGAGGGCTGGGAATGTAGACCCCCGCATACTGGTCGAATGCCAGCCTGGCATCTGTGAAACACTGGATTCCATTCTCAGTACCACATAAACTAGACATGGTGGTCTACACTTAATCCTAGCGCTCAGGAGACATAGGCAGAAGGATCAAAAATTAATTCAGAGTCATCCTGAGTGAGCTGGAGCCCAGCCTGAAGTACATTGTACAAAAAGTACAAATCTTTTTGGTTTGTTTGGTTTTCATTTTATTTTTATTTTTATTTTTATTTTATTTTATTTTATTTTATTTTATTTTATTTTATTTTATTTTATTTTATTTTGAGGCAGGGCTTCTCTGTGTAGCCCTGGCTGTCCTGGAACTCAATCTATAGACCAGGCTGGCCTGGAGCTCAGAGATCCATCTGCCTCTGCCTCCCTGGTGCAAGTGACACAACCATCCAGCATCTTTTAACTTTTTTACTTTGAGACCAAGTCTTTTTAAGTTGCCCAAGTTGGTCTTTAAATTACCATTCTCCTTTGGCCTCTAGAGTAGCAGTAACGACCGCCCTGCACTGCAGGCCTGGGCAAATCACATTAATTTTGATGTAGGTCTATTTCATGTTTTTTTTTTTTTCAGAAAATTCAGTTTACTATAAAATGAAATCTTTCCCTGATTGAAGATCACAAGGAAATTAATGTCTCTTGCATTTTAATTTTGGCATATGATCCATTTTGAGGGTGTTTTGGGTGAAAGCATATGACATGTGACTTTTGATTTTTGTTTTTGAGATAGGATCTCATATAGCTCAGGCTGTTTTCAAATTCATTGGGTATCTGAGCATGGTCCTGAACTTCTGGTCCTCCTGCTTCTGCCTCTCAAGTGCCAGGATGACAGACCTGTATCACTGTGCTTGGCTTTAGGCCATCCTGTGGGTGGAGTCCTGGGCTGCAGGCATGCTAGGAAAGCACTTTACTAGTGAACAGATTCCCAGTCCCTTGTTAACTTTTACAGTATTACTTCTAAGATATAGACTCCTGTCTTCTGCCCTTTTCCATGTCATTATAGCCTCGTCTGTGAATCTCTTCCTCCCAAGTGCTAGAATTAAAGGTGTGCATCCGTGGTGAGACCCTGTCTTAAACACATATGTGCACGAATGTACACATTCTCTCTCTCTCTCTCTCTCTCTCTCTCTCTCTCTCTCTCTCTCTCTCTCTCTCTCTCTCTCCTCTACACACACACACACACACACACACACACACACACACTCCTTTCTGCCCCTTCTTCTGAGAAGAGCAACCCTTGAAGACCTCTACCATGCCGACTAAGAACTCAGTGCTGTCTCTACCAGGGATGCCTTGTAAGTGAACAGAGCTCCTGGGATTCCTCAGATACGGGGTAAATCTGACTGAGCATAGGTAGGCTTAGCTCATGGTCTGCCTGACAGGGTCTAGATCCAAGAGGACAGCTCTTGTCAGTAGGATTCACGAGCTGCAGTGCAGGTGAAAATGCCTAATGGCTGCAGGTGTTGTCGCTTTTATTGCTCAAATTTCAGGTTTCAGCAGCCCATGACAAATGGCAGGTTACTTGTGGAAGCCTCCAGGATTTCTTTTCAGCTGGAAACTAGTTGAGGCCCTGGTCTCGGACCTCCCACAGGGCAGGCACAGAAGCCAGGCAACAGCTTCGTTTAGGCCTTAGCTGAACCTGAACAAAACAAGGATATATGGTATGGTGAGATAAGGCTGCCTAGACTCCCATTCCAATAGGTCTGCTATTTGTTCTGGAGATTTAAATGAGTCAGACGAAGCCCACTGTTTATGAGATGCACCAACAGCTCATATTAGTGAAGAGGCCAAGAGGGGTGAATACAATGGTCGTTCAGAGGCAGAGTTCTTGCTTATGTGTACAGATACTGGACCAACGGGCTGGCCAGATGGATGAGATGGTAAAGGCGCTTGCCACGAAGTCTGGTGAGTTGAGGTCTAGCCTTGCAATCCACATGGTGGAAGGAGAGAGCTGACTCCCATTAAGTTGCCCTCTGACAGACATGTGCTTGTCCCCCTCACTCATACATGTGCATGTGTTTGTACACATAAATAAATGGAAACTTATACACACAGAGACACACATACTCTCACAGACACAGACATGTACATACACATAGACACACAGACACAGACACACATAGACATACATACACAGATAGACAGACACATACACAGACACACACATAGGCACAGACACACATACGCACATACACACATATACACAGATAGACACACATACATACACACATACACATATAGACACACATAGACACACATACATACACACAGACACACACACAGATAGACACACATAGACACAGACACACATACACACAGTACTGCTGACATCACACATCAATGCAAGAAGGTTACCCAGTAACTACTTCTGGGACTCTGAGTTATTTAGGGGCAAAAGTAGCAAGTCACCTGATCTTACACACTAAGATAGATGCCGGGAGAATTGCTAAGGCATAAAATGATTGAGAAGAAGTGTCTCAGCAGGCCTCTCCACTCTCCAGGCTAGGCTGTCCACCTTCAGCCTTTACATTCTGTGGTCAAGAGTGGGGATGTCTCCTCATTTGGCACATTATCACCTCATGTCCTCAGAGGCATGGTGTTTCTCCCAGCTTTATTCCCTTTAGAGAATGAATGTCCAGTTTTCCTTAGGGGACCCCTGGACTGGCTTTCCTGGCTCCTCTTGGACAGCCCCGTCTCCACCCACTGAGAGGTCACTGTTGTCCCTTCTTGTTATTAGGGTGTGTCCATTCCTGGACATCTACAATGGCTTACTTTCATTCCCAGAAAGCCCCTAAATTTCTTTCAGTTTACAATTTTCTAGTTTATGACTCTTTCTTTCACTTCACTTCTTGGAATATCTTTCTTTCAAAGAAATAGGAATTGGGAAACCATGTCTGTGCAGTGTCTAGATCACAGAGCCATCTAGCATAGAAGAGCAAGAGTTGGGGGCATTAGAAGTCCTAGAGTGGAGCTACAGACAGCCTGTGACCTAAGCTGTGTCCCCAAAGGCGTTTAATGGTGTGAGGGAAGCTTATGATTCAAGGGAAATGGAAAAGGCTGAACACAGACCTGTGGACACACTGTTATACATTGTTATTCTGATTTTATTTGAACATAAGCATGAAAGAATATGGAAAGGGATAGTTTTTAAATATATTCTATCTGTCTATCTATCTATCTATCTATCTATCTATCTATGTATCTATCTTATCTATTCTGTGTGTGTGTGTGTGGTGTGTGTGTGTGTGCGCGTGTGCATGTGCACGTGCGCGCGCAGTACCTGTGGAGGCCAGAAGAAAATGTCAGATCTCCTGAGCTAAAGTCAGAGGCAGTTGTGAGCTGCCTGACATGGGTGCTGGCACTGAATCTGGCTGCTCTGGAACTCATGATGTAGACAAGGCTGGCCTAGAACTCACAGAGATCTGCCCTTCTCTGCCAGGAGAGTGCAGGTTAAAGGCCTTACACTACCATGTCTTTTATCTTTGATGTTAACTTACAAAATAGTGGGTTTCACTGTAGCATTTTTACACGTTTCTTTACCCTTAGTTTTAGGTAGGCCAGTCTGGATTACTGAATGACCCATTCTTAAGAAAATCAAACCAAACTAAAAACAAAAATCAAAGAAACACGAGAAAAAGGGGGATCATGAGGTCAGTGACCGAGTGGCCAGTGGGCCAGCACAGTTAGATCAGGAGGAAGGTTTGATGTCACCCAGTGTGACACAGCCCCTGCTGTGTTTACTTGTACTCCACATAACCTGTACTTCTCTCGCCTACCCAGGAAGGCCATGCTGAATCTGAGTGCCTGGAATTTATCTTTTTATAAAATAACATTGAGTCTATTCTGATTCACGAAAAAATAACACACCACTCATGAGCTTCAGGCCAGACATAGTGACACAATCCTCCGTGCGACATTCTTCGTGTCTGATTATCCTGGTTCTTATCCAACCCAGTCATGTGATGGCAGGGAAACTGAGGTCTAGAGGACAGACAGAACCTTAGTCAAGTGAGTGCAAGAGACGGGAGGCAGAGCTGAGTCCCTTAATCCTAGAAGATGCTCTTTCTTCTGAGCATTTCTGAGAACTTACTTCAGTCTTGGTTGGGGAGTGACTGGTTGGGGAGGAGAGGAGAGAGGCAAAGGAAAGGTACGATGTAAAGTTACTATCCAGCCACATCCTCAGGACCACTGAGTTTTACATATGCCAGGACATTTTCCAGGCCTTAGGGTCCCTTGTTTGGAAGTGAGGGGATCAGGAGGGTATCTGTGTAAGTCAAATTGTATCCTTCAAAGACATGCTGAAGTCATAATCCCTGGGCTCTAAAATGTAAACTTATTTGGGAATAGGGTCTTTCCCAGAAATAACCAAATAGAAATGATGCCTTTGGATGGAATTCAATATGAATGCATGTGCAAACATCGCACACACACACACACACACACACACACACACACACACACACACACACGAGAGGTAGAGGGAAGAGAAAGGAGAATGATTGAGAAGGGCCTAAGAAGTGGAGGTGATGCTGCTAAAATCCTAAAAGAACAGAAAGATGCTCAAAAAAATAAAACAAAACAAAAAAACTACTAGGAACCAAGAGAACTAAGGAACCCACAGCCCTCAGAAATCTCGAGTTTGGACCTCCAGGGTCCAGCACTGAGAGGACATGTTCGTTCATACTGTCACAGCAGCTTTTCATCAGCATTTTGGTACATTGTGGTTTCAGGGGCTTTGTCGATCAAAGGCAGGTGTGATGGAGCTCTCTGAGAGCTTTTCACTGAAAGTCTGCACTGTGCACTGCCCCTCCTCACTGCCCCGCCCTCTCCCTCAGCTGGTTTGTCCTTGTATCTGTGTAGCTGCCAGTTTAGGCCCCAAATTCCCAGTTTCCCCCAGGCCCAGCCTCACCCCAGCCCTCACGCCAACTTCAGAGAACATGAGATCAGGATGCCCATCTTCACTAAACCTGTCACCCTCCTAAGGTAGGCCAGGTAGAGGGCACGGAAAACAGGTCCCCAGGGCCTCAGACAGGGATGGCTCTGACAGCCTGCAACCTTTGACCTCTCAGCGGAGGAGGGACCCAGTCTCCTGGATCAGGGGTTCTGACACAGACCTTCCTCTTCCGGTCCACTTTCTTGGTCTCTCCGTTCACCGTCAGATCTGGGTCTCTGGGGGAATGCAAGAGCCACTGTGACAACACATAGAGAGGCTCATGGAGATGGATGTGTTCCTAAAAGGGGTTGGGACCCTGAGAGGTAGTGGCCATCGTGGGTGAAACCAGGGGTGGTTCTCCTGGAGGAGAACTGATGTTATCTCCCAGGCCTTGCTGGAAAGTGTGAGATGAATTTTGTTTGACTCCTGAAAGCCAGGCAGCCATATGCTTTTACTTATTTTGTGACCTTCCTGAGGAAGGTGAGGCTGGTCTCAAACTTATTATAGAGCCAGAAAGATGACCTTGAACTACTGGTCCTCCTGCCTTCTCCTCCCAGGTGCTGAGTCAGATGGCAGGCCTCCAATCCCATGCCACGTTTCTGGAATGCTGGGGATCCAACCCCGAGATTTTCTTATGGTAGACAGGAACTCTCATCGACTGAGCCCATCCTCAGCCTGGCTACGTTGTTTTAGAGATAAGAAAAACCGAGACTCCAGGCCACACAGCTGGCACACGTGGGAGCAATATGTAAACTTCGGACCCAGGTACGAGCTTTCATAAGCTCATCTTATACCTCAGGCACCAATGCTCTGACCCGTTTCAGGTCACAGGTTCCAGGGAGGGACAGAGAAGGAAGAGCATGTCGGAGCTACCATAGTCTAGGATCCCCAGTGAGTTCTGGATACACAGACAGGAGCTAAGATATAGGCCTGTGGGTTGTGCTTCTCAGAGGCAGACCAGAAAACTTACAAATTATCCTTAACCCCCAACCCCTTTGGAAGACCTCAGGCTCTCTGACTCTGACTCTGTCGCCTGCCTTTGGCTCCCTTTCCCCTAGCTGGGCTGCCTTGTCTGGCCTCAGAGGGAGAGGGTGTGCTTGGTCCTGATGAGACTTGATGTGCCAGGACAGGATGATAGTGGCGGCGGTGTGTGTGTGGGGGGTCCCTTTCTCCTCATTGAAGGGGAAGAGAGAATGGACGAAGGGTATGGAAGGGTGGGGCTGCGAGGGGGGCTGCACTCTGGATGTAAAATGAACACATAAATAATGGAAAAAAAGGTCCTCAGGCACCCAGTGAGGTGGAAAGGACACCTGGGACACATTTTCGTTAGACTATGACAGCCTTGGTGACAGGTACACTTGGGAGCAAAATGTTTACTCAGGAGGCACATTGCAGGGAACAGCAGGCTGGGGTACCAGATGGGCATGGGACAGGATAGGAAGAGACGCTGACTGTCTGGGCCGATTAATGGGCAGCTGATTAGCAGGACACTGGATAGGATGTGGGAATGGGTGAGAAGGCCCTAGTACCTGGGGTGTTTCCAAAGGGAGAGTCGTGGGACTTGGTGTTGAGGGAAAGGATTTGAGTCTGAGGTCTTAGGGTGCTATCTGGAGCTGGGTTGTAGAGAACTAGAAAGAAATGAAGTCTGTGCAAAATAACTGCCTCGCACCTTGCCCCTGACTTCCCCTCACCCCCGCCCCCACCCCCACCCCATCCCCACATTCATGACGACATCAGAGCACACTTGACTTATGATAGAGTCCTGTTTATTTGAAGATCATAAACAGTGAACTAGGAGTGAGAGAAACAAGACACCAACCAGTTCCCCTGGAAAGACCAGATCCAGCGCAGGCTGTGTCTGTCTGTCTGTCTGTCCAGGTGATGAAGCTGGGCCAGCAGCCTGCATCGGTGCCTTTTCCCAGAAGAAGTGGGGGTGATGAAAACCCAGGGTGCAGTGGCCTGTCCGATAGGGGAGGCTCGAAAGTCAACCTGGCTCTGGGTCCCTCTGCATCAGGTGAAAAGGATCAGAAGGTTCATGTCACACTCAGCCCAGAGCACCCCCACCTGCTGCAACCAAGTCTGGGTAGAGTCACATTCTGGAAAGAAGCCGTGTCCTTTGGCCATCACAAAGGCTCCAGGTATTCCAGAACCACTTGTGATCAGGTCTTCTGCCCAGGGAATGTCCAACTCCCTGGCCCAGTTGTCTCTGAGGTGCCTTTGAGGAGTGGGTCACCCAAGAGGCATCCAAGGTACACTGGTCCACAGGACAGCTCTGTCGAGTGACATAAGGCCCAGATGCCTACACATACTGCTTCTTGGATGCAGAGCTGTTGGGGCGGCTGGGGGACTTTCGGCCACCCTGGGGGGCTGCGTTTACAAATGGGGGAGGTCTGGAAGAGGTGAGTCTCTCCTCTGTGGTCAAGTTGGCCCAGTTCTGCTCAGTGGATGAGAGCCCATTGTAGGTGGGACATGGTGGGGACGAGGGTCCCTCGCCCATGGGGAGGTAGAAGAACACCTGTTCAGGGTAAGGGTCTGAGGCACTGCCCTGGGCTGGGCGGGTGTCATGGTCCCTTCGTGCCTTTATCTCCCGGCCGACACACCGACACAGCAGGTGTACCAGCTCCAGCAGGTTAAGCACCAAGGATATGACTCCTACCACCAGCATGAAGATGATGAAGATGGTCTTCTCAGTGGGCCGAGAGACATAGCAGTCCACAATGTGTGGGCAGGGCGCGCGCTGGCACACAAACACCGGCTCCATGGTCCAGCCGTAGAGGCGCCACTGGCCATAGAGGAAGCCTGCCTCCAACACACTCTTGCACAGCACACTGACCACGTAGGTACCCATGAGCGCCCCGCGAATCCGAAGACGACCGTCCTCTGCCACCGAGATCTTGGCCATCTGATGTTCTATGGCAGCCAGTGCCTGCTCGACATGCAGGTCCTTCGATGGCAGCGCCCGAAGCTCTCCCTCCTTCTGCCGCAATCGCTCTTCCCGCCGAGACAGGTAGATGACGTGGCCCAGGTAGATGAGGGTGGGTGTGCTGACGAAGAGGAACTGCAGCACCCAGTATCGGATGTGGGAGATGGGGAACGCCTGGTCATAGCAGACGTTGGTGCAACCCGGCTGGGCTGTGTTACACTCAAAATCCGACTGCTCGTCGCCCCACACAGACTCGCCGGCCAGGCCCAGGATGAGGATGCGGAAGATGAAGAGAACCGTTAACCAGATCTTGCCCACCACGGTCGAGTGCTCCTGGACCTGATCTAGCAGCTTCTCCAGGAAGCCCCAGTCGCCCATGTTTCCAGGGCCTCTCTCTGCAGGGACACAGGGGTCAGAGGACCATCAGCAGGGAAGCACAATGCCTTTCTCAGCTACCCCTAGATGCAGCCCATGGGCTGCCAAACCTTGGGAGGGAGGTTGGTCCACCAGTGCTAGGGTCCCCATCTAATCACACATTGTGCTTTCTTTCACAGGCCAGTGCCCCAGGGTGACCACAGCCCAAAGGCGTCTGGATTGAACAGAGGTTCCTATGGAAACAGAACAGTTGAGGAACTTATCCAAGGTCACACAGTTGTGCCATGCCCTTCCTCCCTTTTTGTTCAAGGCTGGCAACCCCCAAGATAGCAGGGGTGGGGAAAGATGGTTATTAGGGGCGGGGGTCCCCTGTTCCCATCTTTCACGCCTCATCTACAATGTGAGGACCTCAATTTAATCGTTGCACTTGCCTGTGAGGCTGGGGGTGGGGTAGGGGTCAGGGCATTTGGTCCACCTGGCTACAGAAAGGACCACCTGCGATTTTAGTGGGTACACCTGCTCCTGTCTTGCCTCACTGCCCTCCACAGCTGTTGCGGCCATTCTAGACCCTTGAAAGGGATGGCCATGGCTGGGTGGAGGTCTGAACGTTTCCACAACATTTTATGGTGTGTGTGAAAAGGTGGGTAATGTAATATGTGTGTGGGTGCTTTTCCTAGAAGTAAAGCAGGTACTAGCAGACCAAATTCAAATACTGCTTTCTTCTCACCACCTGGGGATTTGGATTAGTAATCTCTCCGGCGCCTCAGTCCCTCTTTAAGGGTTCAATGAAAAAAAGAGGGAAGGGAGTCAAGCACAAGAGCCTGGCTAAAGACAAGCTAGGTGAGAGCCGCTGGTGGCTTCAGTCATGCCTGGCGCCCCGGGGCAAGCAAGCCTCAGCTCCCCTCCTACCCCGCCCCACTCTCCCGCAGTGGAGTGAACCGTTTCCCCTGCTCCCCCAACTCACCGCCTGCTTGCCGCCCGGCTGGCCCAGGTAGAGGGGACGACCGTGGCCGAAGCTGCGCCTGCGGGAATCCTGCAGGACCGCGCCTCCCGCAGGACGCCTTAAATAGCGCGCAGCTGCGGGTTTAGGGCAGGAAACGCCAGCCAGAGGGCTCTGGGGAGCAGGGAGGCGGGGACTGGGAGGGACAGACTCCCAGGACCCGCCCAGATTGTGCTTCTTAGGTTGCGGGGAGAAGGAAGCTGTCTTGTTTCTCTGCTCTGATTCCTCTGGTATCCCAGACTTTCCCCAGGTCCAGTGCACACCCCCTCCCATATCAGCAACAGGATTTGAAAGTCTTTTTTTTTAATATTTATTTATTTATTTATCTGCAGATCTGGCACCTGGTTTAGAGGCTGTGAGGAGTGGGTGGGGTAAGAAGCGAGACTCATCCGTGTGCCCAGTTTAATAGGACACTGGACCCACATTGGAGAAGGGTGAGACTTCTCCCTCCTAGAATCCAGTGAATCTAAGGGTCTCTTCTTCACCAGTCTTGGACAGGCTATACCATCAAAAGTCACTTAGGAACTTCCTACGGTCCTTTGATTTGAGACTGGGAGAGGAGGGAAGCTCCTGCCCCTTAGCTGGATTCCAGTTGGTGCCTCTAAAAGAAAGAAGGGGAGATCTTCCCAGGGAATGTGGAGACAGCAGGAGTCCTATCATGTATTCAGGCTTCACTGTGGATCAAAGAGGGTGGGCTTGAGGACCAGCCTGTGGCTGGGAAAGCCACAACAAACCGGCCAGGCCTGGTTTTCTACCCTCCTTCTTACTAGGTGAAGAAATTGAGCAGGGTAAGCCCGTGGGTAGCAGGGTAAGCCCGTGGGTAGCAGGGTAAGCCTGTGGGTAGTAGTAAAAGTGTAAATGGGGGGTCCTTTGTGGTAGAACCAGGGCACCATGGGATGTGGCTAGGGGTCTGAGAAAGCCAGGCAGTGCAGAACAGCAGCACTACCTCGGAGCCACCGGGTTTGGTGCCAATGCTAATGCCCAGAAGAGGCTGGGGGACCCAACCATGAGGCTTGTCAGAGCAGCGAGGGTTGTGTCTTCTGTTGCCTCCTCTGCCCTTACCCTAGCGAATAGCATAGCGATAGAAAGATACCTGCTTTGGAGGGCCAGCCAAAGCGCCCAGCGTGCTGTATTGGTCCTAAAGGTTTGGGTGAGCACCTGAAGTCGCTGAGATGGAAACCCTGCATTTGGGAGGCTGAGATAGGTCAAGCAAGAGTTTCAGGCCAACCTGGGATACATGGTGGGAACCTGTCTAAGCAAACTCCACAAAACATAAATCTGCAGGCATGGTGGTATAGGCAGCCTGTAATCCTAGTTCTTTGGGAGGCTGAGGCAGAGGGATTGAAATTTCAGTGCTTTGGGGCTGGGGATGTAGCCCGATTGGTTGACTGCTTGCCTAGCGCTGCTCACAGAGCATTAGGTTCTAATAGCCCTAGCATTTAAATCAGGTGTGGGCACACGCCTGGAACTCATGGGGGAGAGGGGGCTGAGGAAGAGGAGGAGGAGGAGGAAGAGGAGGAAGAGGAAGCAGCAAGAGGGTCAGAAGTTCAAGGCAATCTTCTCCTTAGTGAGTTTGAGGCCAGTCTGGGAGACTGGAGGCAGGGGAAGGGGAGAAGGAGGAAGGGAGGGAGGGAGGGAAGGAGGGGGAGGAGAGGGAGATGAGGGAGAGAGACAGAGGGAGAGGGGGAGGGGGAGAGAGAGGGAGAGAGGAAGGAGAGAGAGAGAGAGAGAGAGAGAGAGAGAGAGAGAGAGAGAGAGAGAGATCAAGGACAATCTGAGCAATTTGGCAAGACTCTTGCCTCATAATGTTCAGTAGTAGAGCCCATGGCTGACTTGTGCAGGTTTCCTAAGGTTTCAGTCTTTGTTGTTGCAACTACGACCAACCTGTGGACCAAACAAAAACATCACAAAACCTGACACAAAGGGTCTACCCTGTTCCAGAAGAGGGCAGAAAAGCCAAGGGAGGTCAGGGTGGAGGATTGGCAGGGTCTAGGGCAGCTAAGGCTGAGGAAGCGGCTGGAGGGCGTTTGGCTTAAGGCTGGGGCAAATCCAAACGGGATTCTATCCCTGCACTCCCAGGGCCTCCTGGGCTGGGGCAGCCAGTGGGTGGGCTCAGGCTGCAGACCAGCAGGGTTACTGCCTGAGGATCAGGCTAAGCTGGCTTTCCCTTCCAGACCTCTCTCTGTCTGAGGGCCGGGATAGGCAGGGCCTCCTGGGATTCCAGTGGGGACAACGGGCGCCCACTTAGTTCTGACCCTTGAGGGCATGGGAACAGTATCTGCTCCAATAACAGCTCTGCTGAGTCGCCTTTGGGGTTGGGCCCAGATCCTTTTGAAGGTTTTGCTCCCATCTGGTTCCCAGGGAAGTGGAGGAGGGGGACAGGGAACCCATTGAGGACCTCGGGGTGATGCCAAGGTTGCCCTAACCCACCTCCAACCCCTTCCTTATGGATTGTGAGACCAGGTGTTACCAAGGAAGAAGGGGAAGAGGCTGACCAGCACAATCTTCAAAGGTCAAATATTCTGAAGGGAAATGTCCCTGGATCTTCACCTCACAGCCCTCCTCCCTTTTGTCCTGATCCTGTTCAGCCTGCCACCAACTCAGTGACTCCAGATAGTCTCCTAGCCTCCACTCAGCCTCTACATTTTTGTAGAAACCTGGCTATAAGGTTGCTCTGTTTCAAATCCTGTGACTGCCCTTCCTGTCTTCAGGACAAGGCCTGCACTTTTTATTTTTCAGGCCTCGGCCACTGCCTGTGGCCTTTTAGCACTCTGTCACCAGCCTCATCCAGTTATTCTATGTGGTGTTTGTGTGCACTTGCCTCTGTGCATGGCATTGTCTTCTCAGAGCAGCCTCACCCAGAGAGCACCCTCATCCAGGGAGCACTCTCACCCAGAGAACACCCTCACACAGGGAGCACCGTCACCCAGGGAGCATCCTCACCCAAGGAGCACCCTCACCCAGGGAGCACTCTCACCCAGAGAGTACTCTCATCCAGGGAGCACTCTGACACAGGGAGCACCCTCACCCAGGGAGCACTCTTACCCAGAGAGTACTCTCATCCAGGGAGCACTCTCACCCAGGGAGCACCCTCACCCAGGGAGCACTCTCACTCAGGGAGCACTCTCACATAGGGAGCACCCTCACCCAGGGAGCACCCTCACACATGGATCCTTCCAGGCCCTCAGGTCTTTGCTGAGATGTCATCTTCCCCAGAAGTCCCTTTGCTGGCCTCCACTGGGTTAGATGTGCCTTGCCTTGCAATTCATTGTTTAAAGCTTTTTAGATGTAGTTAAAATATGTAATGATATATGATATGGAAATATATTTGTAACATATGATTTAATATCTAATGATAATATATGTATTATGTATGTATATATGCACACACACACACACACACACACACAGGACTCCGTGGCATAGACCAGTAGTCCCAGTATTCATGAGGATTGTCAGTCATGGGCTAGCCTATACTATACAAGATCTCGTCTCAATCAAAACACAATTCTTATCTCTGGAGCCAAATATGACTGACCATAGCCTGGGAACACATATTTAAGTTAACTCCAAACATTACATTTCAACATGGCAACAGTTTTATGAAATTTGTGTGTTTGTTTGTTTTTTGTTTTTTTGTTTTGAAATAACAGAACAAAGAGTTTTAAGAACTATGGATGGTAGAGGGGCTAAAGAGATGGCTCAGAGGAGGTGCTGAGTTCAATTCCCAGCAACCACATGGTGGCTCACAACCATCTGTAATGAGATCCGATGCCCTCTTCTGGTGTGTCTGAAGACAGGGACAGTGTACTCACATACATGAAATAAATAGATCTTTAAAAGAAAAGGGGTAGAGAGATGGCTCATCAGTTAAGAACACGGACTGGCTGGGTGGTGGTGGCGCACACCTTTAATCCCAGCACTTGGGAGGCAGAGGCAGGAGGATTTCTGAGTAGACAAGGCCATCCTGGTCTACAGAGTGTGTTCCAGGCCATCCAGGACTCTACAGAAAAACCCTGTCTTGGAAAACCAACCAACCAACCAACCAACCAAACAAACAAACAAACAAAAAAAAATCCCAAAAAGCAAAACCACTGACTGCTCTTCCAGAGGTCCTGAGTTCAATTCCCAATAACCACATGGTGGCTCACAACCATCTGCAGTGGGGATCTGATGCCCTCTTCTGGTGTCTCTGAAGACAACTACAGTGTACTCATAAACATAAGATAAATAAGTCTTAAAAAAAAAATAAGTAGAATACATTGGTAGAAACATCACATATCTGAGTCTTGGCAGTCAGGGAAGTCCCTACTGCTGACGTCAGATGCAATCGGGATGCTCTTAGCCTTTGGGTTGCTGGGAGCCAGGAGTCTACACTTGATCTTAGCCAAAAGGCTGAGAAGGGATAGAAGCCAGGAGTCTGTGTATTCCAATATTACCTAATTGTCACAAGGCCGTTAGGTCAAATGCAGAGGTGGGCGAGACATGGCTTTGGCGATGGCGGGGTGGTGCTATAGATAACCTAAGATAATTTGACTTGAGACCTCTAACATTTTTACTCCACATAATTATAGTTCTAATCAGTCAGCCTGACAGGACCTTTAACACAGATGCAGTGGGTGTGTAGTAGGGCTTCATTTTACACACACACACACACACACACACACACACCTATTGCAACAAAACCTGTCATCTCAACCAAGTTAACTTCAACGTGTATCAAATATATTCATGTTGCTACGCAGCAGATCTCCAGAACTTTCTATCTGGCCAGGTGGAAGTGGTATCTGTGGAATGTCTTCCTTTCCCTTTATACCCCCTGCCCCAGAACACTGGAAGCATCTCAGGGGCAGGCAAGCAGCACAAAGCAGGACACCGGGCCTGTGCGTGAAATTACCAATTCAGCGTATGCGTACTGAGTACTTTCTACTGTCCAGACATTGTTGGTTACCAGAGAACGCAAGAGGTTCTTAGCCTCCTGGGTTTTACTTTCTAGCTGTGGGAAGACAGAAAAGACAATAAAACAAAAACAAAACAGAAACCAAAACACCAAAAATAAAATACAAGAAAAAAGGTTAGTAACTCATGCAAATATGGTGGTGGGTGGGGGTGGGGTGGGGTGGGGGGAAAAGGGGCACTGGGCACACAGTTTTAAATTCCAGTAGAAGAGAAATTTGCATCAAACAGTTACAGCCTTTGAGACCAAGCCTGTAAGGAAGAAGGAAGTCCCCATGGCCTAGGCATTCCAGGTGCAGAGAACCTGGTGTCAAGTTCCTGAGGCAGGGGTGTGCCTTGGTGTTTCTTTGCTGAGGGGCAATAAGGAGGTCTGGGTGACTGGGACAGGTGATAGAAAAGGCGTTGAAGAAGGTGAAAGGTAAGTTGTTGGGTGGGGCAGATACCATCGGGCCCAGTCAGAGATGACTTTTGACAGTTTGGGACAGAGGAACGCGTGGCCTCCCTTTGGATTTGCAACATGCCCCCCACCCCCCACCCCCGCCAGGATGTGTTAAAATATAAGCCATGTGGGTGACACAGGCGGACACATGCAGACTGCCCACTGAACTGCGTGGAGTCCTGTCAGGTGGCAGGCCAGCTAGTGGCAAGGCCAGGTCTGCTGCTGTCCAGGTGGTCGCGTCCTTCCTAGAGCAATCCCTGGCAGTGAGTAGCCACGGGAGGAGAGGAAGGAGAGGGCCTAACAATGTCTGCATAGCTCAGGGTCGGTCCACCCCAGGGTGCTCCGGGAGGGATCTGGCCCCTCGGGGTTCCTCCCCTTCCCATCTGGGAATGCAACTCCCTACTGTTACTGTGATTCTCAGTTCCTCTCCAGCCAGTTTCCCAGGAGCAGGAGCAGGAGCAGGAAGTGGGGGTGGGGTGGGGAGGTGTCTTACCTAGGCCATTCTGCTGTCAACAGAATACCTGAGCCTCGGTGATTTAAACCAAAATGTTCCTTCTGTGAAGCCAGAGACCAATTGTCCTGCGGCATGGGTCAGATTCTTGGAAAAGGACACCTGATTTACATATTCACATGCCGGAAAGATCCTTTTTTTTTTTTTTAAATTCTTCCTTTCCTCCTCTTCTTCCCTCCCTCTGGCTCCTCCTCTTCCTTCTCCTCCCCTCCCCTCCTCAACAGCCTCATGTGGCCATGCTGGTCTCAAATTCTATATGGCTGAGGAGAGCCTTGAACTTCTGATTCTCTAGCTCCTCCTACTGAATACTAGCATTAAGGGTGTGTACTGTTATTCTCTGCTTTGTGGGTGTTGGAGATTGCGCCCAGAGCTTCGTGCATGCTAGGCAAACCCTCTACCAACAGATCCATTTTTGACCCATCCTACACCCTTTTGGTTTTGTTTGTTTTTTGAGTCTTCTTGTATAGACCAGACTGTCCTCAGACTAATGATCCTCCTGCCTCAGCCTCCCTGCACTGGGAGATTAAGGTGGGTGATACCATGCTGGGTTTCTCCCATCTCTCTCTCTCTCTCTCTCTCTCTCTCTCTCTCTCTCTTTCTCTCTCTCTCTTGGATTTTTGGATTTGGTTTTTTTCGAGACAGGGTTTCTCTGTGTAGCCCTGGCTGTCCTGGAACTCACTCCGTAGACCAGGCTGGCCTGGAACTCAGAAATCTGCCTGCCTCTTCCCCCCAAGTGCTGGGATTACAGGCATGCACCACCACGCCCAGCCCATCTCTTTTTATAAGGACACCAAACCCTTTGACAAGTGTTTACTCTCATGACCCAAACATCTTCCAAAGGTCTACTACCTAATATATTATCACACTGAAGGTAGGATTTGGGGGTGGGGTAGGGTGGGGTGTGGGGCTAACACAAAGTCAGCCCACGTACATCATGGGGCAGTGTTTCAGAATGAATGAAGACAAAAAGTCCTCTTGGTTGTCTGGGACTGTAGGGTGAGGTGACCACATGTACTGCACTCAGACTTGGAGACTGCTGACTGGCACCTCCATCTATGCCTGCTGTGACTCCTCAAGCCTCTGAGAAGGGAAGAGGTGCACTCCAAGGGGACATGAGTGCCACCTGGTGGTAGGAGTGATGGTTGCTGCGAACTTAGTCATGAGCTCAGGGAGATACAAACTCCTGGAGGAATCAATGTGCTGACCCGCTCAGAACATCTCTGTCCAAGGCTCAATGCATGGGGCTGGGCAAAAATTCAGTAGGTGTCTTATCTATTCCATGGAATACACCTCGGTTGATTATCCAGTACCAAAAGTCATGCCACCATAAAAATCACTTTGCCTGTGCCTCTTATTACAGGGCAGGCTATTATGGACATTGCTTTGCCTACGATTTTGACGTCATTGGCCATTATGACTTTGGTCACTTTGCCTTTGGTGATTCAGGGCTGCCACCTGGCCCCTGCTACTTTCTACTTTGGGGCTCAATTAAACCCCATCACATTTAATCCATGCAGCTGAGCAGCAGTGTCTCCAACCCTAAGGTCTGGCACAAGAGACAGGGCAACAAGGAAGCTCTTCAAATGTGCTGGTACGCCTCTCGCCATCTTGCATGCCGAACGATTAGTGAAGGGCATATCTTCAGGGCCTTTCCATTATGGAGAATTAGGT
The DNA here is from genome assembly GCF_947179515.1 of Apodemus sylvaticus. Lineage (NCBI taxonomy): Eukaryota > Metazoa > Chordata > Mammalia > Rodentia > Muridae > Apodemus > Apodemus sylvaticus. The sequence goes on from NC_067474.1 coordinate 141,011,815, forward strand.
TTTATATAGCGTGCCCGCTCTGGCTTTGCAGTTTCCTTAAAGTCTCTTCATCAACACCAAGCCAGGGGATATCAGGCATCTTCAACTTCTTTTCCAGTTGGCCATCTTTCGACAAGTGCTTTACCTAACCATTCAAACATCTTCCACATTAAACCTAGAAATCTCCACTTAGTGTGCCCATATTAATAAACTCAGCATGATACAGTTTTATGTTCCTTTTACCATTATCCCATACCCTTAAAATCCATTCCTACATATATTCCCCAGCCTTCTGCTTGAATGAATTATCAGAGTCATTAAGCTCCTTAGCAGTGTACTGCCCCTCCTTGTGAACTTTCTGTCTCTCCTTTAGAGACTGCTTAAGCTTTAGTCTGGTTAGAGTTCTAGAGGCAACTATTGATGGGCCCTGAGGGACATCAGTATTGGCTTGCCTGGCATCTCCTTGAGAGAAACTTGCTGGTTTGGCAGACAATGAAGGATTAATGTCCTCAGTTAAAGGCAATGCAGTTGCAGGGGATGGGAGGACATCTTATGCTGAGGACTGAAAGTTCTCAGCCTTAGTGGGGCCCTCGCACACATTCCATTCCAAGTTACAGGGTCCTGCTCTTCACCACTTAATGCCCTACTTTAACACCTGCTGAGCCTGGGACTTGAATTGTCTTTGCAGTTCAGTCAGTCTCATAGTAAAGGCTGTGGCTTGATTTTTCCAGAACCTGAGCTCTGTGGTTGCTGGAGAGAAGATCCTGGTCCAGGACACACTTAGAATCCTTTAGACATTTATTTGCATCTGGAGCCGGCCAATTTTCAACCCTGAGTTTATTATCCACTGCATTTTGAGATGGTAGAAGCTGATTAATTTGATAATGGACCTCATTATTTTCCTTTGTCAACTTATCCGGAGATGCTAGGAGCAACCAACCTGTACCACCACTTCCTGTTCTTCCACAAACTGCCAAAAGTTGTGTGTACAGAGTCACAAAATCTGTTGCTTCTCATGATTGGTGAGTCAGGATAATCAAATGCACTTGTCTTCTTAAGTTTTTCAAATAGTTCACAGCATAGGCTTTCAGTACTGTCTGAGCTTCCAGAAAAGGCTTTAGAACTGTAACTGTAGGTGTTAGCAAATTAGGAAATCTATTCCAGATGCTTAAAAAACATCATTCCTCTAATTCTGCTGCTCTGCAACCACATCTGGTACCAAAATCTGGATTAGTCAGGGTTTTCTGAAAGAACAGAGCTTATAGAATGAATCTATCTTTACAAAGAAAGAGGATTTATTAGACTGGCTTACAGGTTGCAGTCCAGCTAACCCAACAATGCCTGTCTACCAATGGAAGGTCTAATAATCCAGTAGTTGTTCAGTCCACAAGGCTGGATATCTCAGCTGGTCTTCAGTATACATCAGTTATCCTGAAGAAGTAGGCTCTAATGACAGCAAAGAAACATGGGGACAGGCAGGCAGGCATGAGCTGGAGTAGTAACTGAGAATCCACATCTGATCTGAAAGTTGCAGTTGGAGAGATGGGAGACTGGGCCTGGGGTGGGCTTTTGAAATCTCAAAGCCCATCTCAGTGACACACCTCCTCCAGTAAGGCCACACCTCCTCCAACAAGACCATACCTCAGTTCACCAACTGGGAACCAAACATCCTAATATATGAGGCTCTGGGGGCTGTTCTCATTCAAACCACCACACCTAGCATGCACAAAGATCTCAGTTTGATCCTTAGCGTAACTAGGCATAATGCTCCATACCTGTAATCCCTCACACTCAGGGGATGGAGGCAGGAGGATCAGGAGTTCAAAGTCCTCCTCAGCAACATAGCAAGTTCAAGACCAGCCTGGGTGACCTGAAACACTTTTTAAAAATTATTTCTATTAATATTTTTTATAAATATGTTTGATCGTATTCTTTTTCCTCCCCCAATACCTCCCTGATCCTCCCCATCTCTCTATCCAAACAATATCATGTTTTTTTTTCTCTCTCAGAAAAGGAAACAAAAAACAAAAAAGAAAATCAAGACAAACTTAAAGCATTAAGAAAAAAAATACCCAAAACCCATAGAGTTTGTTTTGCATTAGCCAACCACTCCTGGGCATGGGGCCTGCCCTGCAGTGTGGTGGATATACCCAGTGTGACTCAATTGGAGAAAACTGATTTTCCCTTATCCAGCAGGCATCAGTCCCTCTATTGAACCCTTCTCTTCAGGGCTTAGGGGTCTGTGCAGGAGAGAAGGAGGAGACGTGGTGGATGACTCCAAAGGAAAGAGTGTCATCTAGACACAAGAGGGCTGGCACACACACACGTGAACTCACAGAGACCTTGACAGTACTCAAGCCCTGCACATGTTCAAACCAGACGACACCCCAGTTCTGAGAAGGGGAAGAAAAAATAAGGCCCCACTTCCAGCCAAGAAGCTATTGGAAACTCTTGAATGTTTTAATTAATTGATTAATTAATTAATTAAAAATGTATTCACTTTACATCCTGCTCACTGCTCCCCTCCTGGTCATCCATCCCACAATCCTTCCCCCATACCCCTTCTCCTTTGAGTGGGTGCCCCCTTCCCGTACCCTCCCTCCCCGTCACCCCCTTCCTGGCACTTAAAGTCTCTTCAAGGCTAGGCGCTTCCTGTCCCACTGAGGCCAGATAAGGAAGCCAGCTAGTAGAACATATCCCACACACAGGCAACAGCTTTAGTTGTTCTGAGCCCACATGAAGATCGACCTGCACATCTGCTACACATGTGTGAGTGTGTGTGTGGGGTGGGGCAGTGTACACAGCTAAACAGAGAATTCTCAATGAAGGAATCTCAGATGGCCAAGAAGCACTTGAAAAAATGTTCAAAGTCCTTAGTCATCAGGGAAATGCAAATCAAAACAATTCTGAGGTCCTGTCTTAGACTCATCAGAATGACTAAGATAAAAAACTCAAGCGAGAGCACGTGCTGGTGAGGATGTGGAGCAAGGGGAACACTCCTCCACAGCTGGTGGGAGTGCAGACATGTACAGCCACTTTGGAAATCAATTTGGCAGTTTCCCAGAAAACTGGAAATAGTTCTACCTCAAGACCCAGCTGTACTACGCCTGGGCATATACCCAAAAGATGCTCCACCATCATCTCACAAAGACACTTGCTCAATTATGCTCATAGCAGCTTTATTTGTAATAGCCAGGAACTGGAAAGTTTCATCTACTCAATGAAATACTACTCGGCTATGAAAAACAAAGACCTCATGAATTTTGTAGACAAATGAATGGATCTTGAGAATATCATCCTGAGTGAGGTAACCCAGTCCCAAAAGGACATGCATAGTATGTATTCACTTATACGTGGATATTAGCCATAAAATGCAGGATGCCAATGCCATACTCCACAGACCTAAGGAGGCTGGACTGGAAGGAAAGCACAGGCAAAGATGCTTGAGTCTCACTTGGAAGGGGAATGGAATGTGAGTTCTCTTTTTGTTTTGTTTTGTTTTTTGGTAGTGGTGTGTGGCTGGAGAGACAGGTCAGTGGTTAAGAGCACTTACTGAGGTGTATGACCCTAGCTCCAAGGGAGTCTGTTCCCTTCTGCTGGACTCCTTGGGCACCTGCATTCATACACACAAAATACCCTCCCCCACAGACAAATACACACACGCACACACACACACATGATCAAAAAAATTAAAGAAAATAAAGAGACAATTCTGACATATATAATAGCAAACAGGTAGAGATCACTCCTCCCTGGGACCTTTGTAACCACCCAGCCCAAGCAGAGAGCTACCTGGGTAAAGCCCCGCCACCGGAGAGTCTCCCAGACACAGTCACACCTAGGTATTTCCTGGTTCCAACATCACTGTGCTAATGTTTTACTCACCGTGTCTCCTTTGATCTCTGTAGCAGTTCCTTCCAGAAGGAACTGTTCTGAGTGCTGAGTTGGGTCCTTCTGCCTTTCAGAGGTTCTCCCCACCCCACCCCACCCCACCCCACCCCACCTCACCCTGCTCTGTGCCCTGGGAGACTCATTGCCACCCACAGCCTCAGCAGGCCCCCTTGTGCTCTGCCTTCTGGTTGGGTTGGGTCAGGGAGAGGTGGGGATTCCTGGCTCCTACCGGCAAAATGCATCCTCCACCCACTGCCCATTATCCTGCTGATACTGACCCTCATCCTTCACCCCGTGACTGCGCCATTCCTTGGGTGCTCCAGGAGTGATTTCTCACAAGGCTTTTCAAAAGCGCCTGCCAAGAGCAACCTGAGGATGAAAAGGTTTATATTGCCCCGCAGTGGAGGGTGTGACCAGTTACAGGAGGAAAATACGGCAGCAGGAGCTCGAGAAAGCTTGGTCACTTCAGCCAGGAAGCCCAGAGCTGGTTGCTTGTCCGTACCTTCACCCTTTCTATTCAGCCCAGGACCGAAGAAGTCTCTGGAATGGTGCTGCCCATATTTAGCACGAATCTCTTCACATTAACCTAATCTAGACAGTCTCTCACAGGCACAGCCAGAGAGGCTTCTCTCCTAGGGGACTCTCCACCCTGCCAGGTTAGAGTCAACATAGCCGGCATGGCAGTATCTGAGCTCCTCCTCAGTCACACCCATGGTCTTGACAACAGTTTCTGCAGAAATCTCCCTTCCTTTGCCCTCAGCACCGTCTCACCCACAAACCTAAGGCTGGCCTTGAACTCATCACCCTCCAGTCTCGACCTCCCAAGTGCTGTGTTTACAATCACGCATGCGCTACTGTATTTATCTACTGTGACTTAATCTGGATGTGTTGGGACATTCTGTTGGGACCTTGGCTGACGCAGGTCTTGTTGTACTGATGATCTTAAGGTTTAATGATCTTCTTAAAGTTTAATCCAAGTGTAGAGTGGTGAAACTGTTTGTAAAAGAACCATCAGCCTAGCCCGGAGCTCGTTAAACCAGGTTGACCCACCCACCCCTTAATGGCCGCAGAGAGCAAAGGTGAAGAGCCTGTTGTGTTTTCGAGGTGCCCTGACCTCTCTTTGCTCTTGTTGGCTGCAGCCCACTGGCTCCTGACGGTTTGGCTCTCGGCGTTGGTTTTAATGGTCACTAAATGTTCCCGAGGGTTAGTCTGTGCTTGCATAAAGCTTAGCTTCACGTCCTGGGCTGGCTCGGGATGCTGGCTTCCTTTAAACATCAGGTCATGGTCACACTTGGGGTGGGGCTGTGAGCAGAGCTGTAAGGCGGTCTGTGCTTCTGTCTCCCCTGGACTAGCACCTTGCGTTTAGGTTCCATGTGGCCAGGCCCAGCCTCTTTCTTACGGCTGGTGTCAAGTTTGGGGGAAAATGGACAGAGCTAAATGAATTGCTGGGCGAGGCTGGGATGTGAGCCGTCTCTAGAGTGGCTGCGCGCTTACTCTACTATGAGTGTATGTAAGTGAGAGTGTGAGTATACGTTAGTGAGAGTATGGGTAGCAGAGATTGTGTGGACACAGGGTGGGGACGTGGGCTGAGCGAGAGTGTGATTGTTTGTGTTCAAATCAGGCTGATTTAGGAAGGCTGAAGCGCCCTCTGGTGGCCACAACTAGAATTCCAACATGTGCGTAAATCCCGCCCCACTCTCCCGCTCTCCGCCCCCACCTCTTCCCTTGCTGCTGCCACCAGCAACTCCACCCTTTCCCAAAGCTGGCTTCAGCCTAGGTCATACTCACTACCCTAGCTTCACCCCCAAGCTTCAGGGCTCTTTCCTTTCCCCAGCGCTGCCTCCTTGGACTTCAGGGAACCGTGTAAGTTGAGGAGAATGGAGGAAAAAACCGAATAGTAGAAAACACAACTTTATTGCTTTTAAGGAAACAGACTTGGATATGTCAAGGATATATGCCCGGGATATGACAGGATATGCATGCCGCCAAGGTCCTGGCTAAAGGGTGCAGCGGGCTCAGCACCCTGGTGGGAGGGAGGAGAGTTTTGCTTCCTGATGGTGGAGGTTGTCAAAGGGGGATCCAGAGGGACCCGTGGGTGTGTCTCAAGCAGCAGTTGATGTGACAAGGCCTGCTACTACTTCCCACACCTGCTCTTTGGCCTCCAGAAGATTCCACGTGGGAACCTGTTCAGCTTCTCCTGGTTGAGTAACGAAGCCTCCCTCTGGCCAGCTGTCCCTAGTCCAGATCCAGCACCTCTCCTCTGAGACCCCCCAGTTCTTTTTGCTGTTGGAGAGTCCCATCTCTTTTCTTTCTTTCACTGTGCTTTTCTGAGATGGTGCCCTGGGGTAGGTTTACCAGTCCAGCGCTAAGTAGACCCTTGCATGCATGTAGTTAATTTGCTAATCTAAATGTCTCTCTGAAGCTGGGTCTGTTATGTTACCTATACCAGGTAGCCCGCACAGAGCCCAGTACCCACGAATATCTGCTTCCAAGGGAACTGGGTAGTTTAGTGAATTCAAAGTGGGGGCACTCAGCACCCCCAGGGCCCCTCCACCTGCAGCACTTCCCAGCTTCCTTCCCCAGCGGGTGGTTCAAATGGGGGTCAGGCTGGGTGCGGAAGCCTGCAGCTTTTCTGCGGCTGGGTCTGCTTCTGGGTCGGCACTCTCCAGCAGCTTGTGGTGACAGCGACAAGTGGAGGCCCTGCTGGAGGACTTTGGGGAGCTGATGCTCTTTGTAGATCTGCCCTTGCTCAGGCCTCGCATAATCCTGTGGAAGATGAGGTAGCAGATCTCACAGATGGTGAGAATAATGCAGACCGCGGAAGCGCCTACCATGAAGTAGGTAAAGACCTTCTTCTCCGTGGGCCGAGCGATGTAGCAGTCCACGGTGTTGGGGCAGGGTACCACGCTGGCACACTGTACCAGACGTGGCATGGTGAAGCCGTGCCAGAGCGTGTGTAGAACATACAGGAAGACCAATTCGATGATGAGCTTGAAGATTAGGCTGAACAGGTAGGTCCACCACAGGCCGCCGTGCTTCTTGCCCGGGTGGCTGTACAGTTTGGCGCACTGCTCACCGTGCTTCTGGCGATGCTTCCGTTCCCGCTCCTCACGGTAGGCTACATGCAGGATGACCAGCATAGAGGGACACGTGACGAAGATGAGTTGCAGGGCCCAGAGTCGGATGTTGGAGATGGGGAAGAAGTTGTCATAGCACACGTTGGTACAGCCGGGTTGCCTGGTGTTACAGTCGAAGTCCTTTTGCTCGTCACCCCACACACGCTCCGCAGCCACCACGTACACCAGCACCCGGAAGACGAACACTACTGACAGCCAGATGCGCCCGAATGCCGTGGAGTACTGGTTCACGCCGCTCAGTAGGTCTTGGAGTTTCTTCCAGTCCATGGTGCCTGCTCAGGGTTCGGAGGGCTGTGCCTACCTGACGGAACAATGGGAAAAAAAACACCATTATGTTAGCGATTCACTTGATGACTATTTATTATATTATTTTTGTTTGTTTCTGGGTATATGTCATTGTGTGTGTGCACATGTCGCGGAGTCCAGAAGACGGTGTGGGATCCTCTGCAGCTGGAATTAGCAAGTCCTTGATAGAGCTCTTAACTACTCAGCCATCTCTTCAGCCCTGTCTTTTTTTTTTTTTTTTTTTTTTAAAGAAAAAGCAAAGTACAAGCTTTTAATCCCCGCACTCAGAAGGGAGAGGCAAGTGGATTTCTATGAGTTCAAAGCTGGCCTAGTCTACCTAGCTAGTGAGTTTCAGGGCAGCCAGAGGTATACCACGAGAACCTGTCTTAAAAAAAAGTGAAGGAAAAAAGGAAAAAGAAAAAGAAGAAAATAAAAACAAAACAAATTTTACTATGTAGCCCAGGCTCAGCCATCTCTCTAGCGCTCCCCCCACTCCCAACCTTTTTTTTTTTTTTAAATACCAAACAAGTTTCAGGATGTAGCCCAGGCTGGTCTGGAACTGTGGTGCTGCCCCCGCCTCCTGAGAGCGGAGGTTAAAGGGTTAAAGGTGTGTGCCACTACACCCAGCCCTCACTGAGATCTTCGTTTGGGTGGATTGGGTCAGTCATCACAAGGATCCTAAGGATTGAGGACTTTTGTTCTTCCCAAGTGTAGACAGACAGACAGACAGACAGACAGGCGGACAGATGACACTGAGGCTTGTGGAGAACACACGATTCACCAAAGTCAGCGAGCCAGAGTGCAGTGGCAGATAACGACCCTTTTCTGTGAGCCAGGTACTCATATTCAGACTCTCACCTAACACTTGGTAAGGATACCCGGAAGTGGCTCCTGCTCTCCTCAAAGTCTATGGATGGAGACTCTGATAATCTAATGACAGTGACGGGCACGGCACAGAGAGCACACGATAAGTGATGAACACCGGTGACTCATCACTGCAGGGCACAGGAAGCCAGGGACTTGCTGCAGAAGAGATTGGACTTAGGTCCATGCTCTCCTCCACCTCCCGCCCCTTCCTGAGGCCCACCCAGACCACTAGGGTTCCCCCCCCACCTCTTTCCTTTTCAGACAGCTTTAAACTATGTAGCCTAGGAGAACCCCAAAATTCTAATCCTCCATCCTTTTCTTCTCCAGTGCTGGTTTTACAGGAGTGTAACACCAAGTCCGGTTTTAGGCCATATTGAGGCTGAAACCCCAGTCTCTGGGCATGTTAGGCAAGTACTGAGTTACAACCTGAGCCACACGCCATGGTTTTTTGAAAATTATTGCCTTGTTGATGTCGCAACAGCATCCTGCGAACTTGGGGTGACGAGCCTGAGGAGACTGAGACTAGGAAAGGAGAAAAGACCTGTTAATTTTTTGTTTTTTGGATTTGGTTTTTTCGAGACAGGGTTTCTCTGTATAGCCCTGGCTGTCCTGGAACTCTGTAGGCCAGGCTGGCCTCGAACTCAGAAATCTGCCTGCCTCTGCCTCCCAGAGTGCTGGGATTACAGGCGTGCACCACCACCGCCCGGCATTAATTTTTTTTTTTTTAATTTTAATTCTATGTGCATGAGTTTTGCCTGCATGTATTTGTATGCTCTGCATGTGGTGGTGGCAGAAGCAGGAGTGAGGCATCAGATCCTCTGGAACTGCAGCTATAGACGGTCGTGAACTGCCACGTGGGTGCTGGGAATCAAACCTAGGTGCTTTGGAAGAGCAGCCGGTGCTCTTAAATGTTTAGCCATCTCCCCAGTTCTAAAATCTGCTAATGTTGCACTCCATGGCAGTAAAGACAGAGAGGTTTGTGTCAGGAGGAAGATGCAGAGGGGTTTGGGTCCCTTTCCCAGGAAGAGTCCTAAATTCAGATGGTAGAGACAGCGGGCTTGGGGGATTCCAGCCAGCTCGAGCAGCGCGCTGTTAGCCTGGCTTTGTGGGACTGATGGGCCAGACCTCCTCCTCCTCCCCTTTGGGTGACTCAGAGGGTGTAGACAGGCTGAGAGCATCTGGGAATGGCTGATAGGGGTGTGAGAGCATGTGGCTCTCCCCGAGCCTGTGAGGACCTGGGTGTGCACGTGAGTGCTTCCAAGTCTGTTTGGTGCTGGACCACCACCTCGGCCCAAGCTATATCCTTGTCCTTATTCCTGCCTCGGCCATTCATTAGCCTTTGAGATATTCTCCTCACCCTGTAGCTCATTAAATCATGATTACATTCTTCCCTTCTTAAAACTTGTTACTCGTTCTCACTGTACTTAACTCTGAACCCCAGAGTCTATAGTTCCGGCACCCCCCTTGAGCCCCAGCCCCAAGCCCACAACCCCCCCCCCCACTCTCTCTCTTACCTTACCTCTCTCTGCTCAGACCTCGCCTTAATTCCTTCTGCCTGGAATGCTCTTCCTCTAGACCCTACCAGGAGGCATCTCAGTTCCAACATCCCCTTAGGGTCTGCTCTCAAATTACTTCTCACCTGAACCTGCCCTGGTCAGTCTGTTCTTGCTTCCCTTGGTTTTAGTAGCCCTCAGTCTCAATTTTCAATTTAAGCCTCGGTCATTTGTTTGTTTATTTTTGTTCTCATTTATCATTGGTCTGTCCAATTAACATGCATGCCTACTTGACCAACTGGCTTCTTCAAGTTTGGTATAGCTCCGCATACAGTAGGCACTCAATTCACACACTCCATTCAGGGATCATGAGAGTCAGAGTTCTCAGGGAGGTGGTGGGAGGGCCAGGCAGAATAGCAGAGGGCTAGCCTAACCAGGAGCTAGATGGAGGTACTGGGGCTCTCACAGGGTCTGTCGTTTGAGAATCTCACTTCTCACTAGATGAGGGTATCCCGGAAGCCCTAGTGCATGAAGACCCTCATGGTTTTGGTCCTTGCACTTTCTAAACCTTCCAGGGAGGGTCCAAAGATTAGCACCTGGATTCTGACCCCCAGGAACTGCCGGGACTGCCGCTTACTAGCTGGGAGACACCCAAGAGAATTCTGTAATGTCGCTAACCCTGTTCCTTATCTCTTATCTTGGATTACTGCAAGAATCTGCGACTGTTCCCTCCCCAGCCTGCTCTTCCTAGGTGCTCAAGGAGAGCGAAGGGGAAGAGAGGGGTTCCTTTCACCTGGTACCCTCTAAGAATACCCCCTCTGGGGCTCCTCATTTTGGTGCCGGCTGCCTAGATCTTTCTAAGACACACCCCGAGAGACAGACTCATCTGAAAAGAATTTCCCGCCTAGCCTAGCCTAGCCCGTGCTGGGGACTGGTGGAGCCGGTTCTGGGTCCCCTGTTGCCCCCCAACTTCAGTTACCAGAACAATTACTATTTTTTAATCCAGTTTTTATCCAGCTGCGGGACCCAACCTCTCCATCTCTTTCTACCCGGCACTGTGGCTGGCACCAAAGGTATAGCTCCCCTCTTGGGCCCCGGTCCTAAGTTTCCTTCTATTCCAGACAGCTCGGGAGCTTTGTGGACGCGCGCATGTGCCTGTGTATGTCCCCTCCTGTGAACCTTCCAGCTGCTGGAACCGCCAGAATGCTGGTGTATGAGCGCGTGGGGTGGGGGTAAGGGTGGGAGTGGAGGCGGGGAGCAGAGAGTTGGGTTAGGGTGCCCCTTCACTGCGCTTCTGCAATATTAAATCTCCATGCTGGGCGCATGGGCAGGCTCCAGTCCAGCCCGCCAGGGGATCGCCATAGAGAAGGGCTCTCTCAGCTGCCCTGGATTGTCGTCCCTTCCCGGTACTTACAGTCAGCGGCGCCGCCACCGTGGGGGCCTGGCTCCACGTGCCGAAGACCCACAGCAGAGGAGGAACAAGGCCGGAGCCAAGTTGAGCTCTGTGGCCTCGGTGGGGCTCCTGGCCAGCACAGCCAGAGGCAGCGTGGAGGAGGGGCGGCCGGGGAGGAGCCCGGAGCCGCCTCAGGGATACAAGTTCTAATCCAGCCGCAGCTGCGCTGACCAGGGAGCAGCAGGCTCCTTTGCGGAGCCTCCGCTCGCTCGCCTGTGGAATGGGGACATTGGTGGCCACTGTCAGGGCTGTTGCAAGGACTGCAGTGACATGAGGGTGTGAAACACCTTGCAAACTGTTAAGTGCCCGGGCAGAAGGGATGGCAATAAATGACACGCCTACGCTGGTTACCACGGATACCCTGGCCTCTGCCCTGCCCATTTGGATCCCAGCCTGCTGCAAAGTTTCAGCCCTGTTTTGGGACACTCCTGGGGCCCCTCCCGCCCTGTTTGCGTCCTTGATGGCATTCTCCAGGGAGGCAGTGTATCTTTGTGACAGTCCTTCGGGGCTCACACTCTGTGCTGGCCGCTGGAAGGGACACAACCCGGAAAAGAAATCTCAGGGGCAAGGGTGGTGCTTGGAGCGACTTTAGATGACCCAGTTTGTCCAGAGGTGTGTGAAGCAGGGTAGGAGGCAGGCAGAGCTTGTGAAGGGTGGGACGCCTGTGGTTGAGCGGCTCCTAGCTGGGCTCTGGAGACCAAGATGTTAAGTCTTAGTTGTGTGCCAGGTCTGGGATCCCAAAAGCCCTAACGCCCCAGGAACGGAAATCTAGGAATTCCCTGGGATCCCCAGATCTTAGTCACAACCTTGCCTGAGGCTTCACTGTCTAGACAGGGATGACTGATGCCCGACCCTGGTAACTGTTCATCCCACTTGCTGGGACTTTATCCATTGATGCAGGCTTCAGATCTACAAAGGCAGCCCACATGTGGAGGCTCTGTGACTGTCTCCTCCTCCTACCCGGAAGGAAGGATTCCTGTTCACCGAGCTCATGGGCCAAAACTGCTTCTCTTATGAGCTGCATATTGTTTGTACAGCCTGCAAACGAAAGATCTCTGATTGTTTCTACATTAAAAGGAGAAAATGGAGAAGCCCTGTGCTATATATGCTCAGGGACACACAGAAATAACAGAGCCAAGCCCAGGAAACTCAGTGACTGTTGGCATTGGAGGAGGCAAAACCCTGTGGTAGAGGCTACCTCATGCTTGCTAGGCGCAGGGCTGGGCAGTGCACAGGGGTGGGGGGGTTGGGTGGGGTGGGGTGGGGAGGTGGGGGTGGGGGCGGGGGGCGGGGGGCGTTTCTGGATTACTCTGCTAATGTGCCTGGGTGATGGGTGTGGGGGAGCCTGACCCTACCGCCTGTTACTCATCCTCAGTTATTCCCCTAGACTTTAGAACAAAACGCCTGATTTCTTTTCCTCACCTCCTCCACATGCTTCAACCCACCAGGAAGATTTCTGTCCTGCTGTGTCGCAAGAAAAGCCTTGTCAAGGTAACTCTGATCTCCATGAGGCTAAATCCCACAGTAATAAATCCTTGACCTCCCGAAGCAGCTGTGACAGAGTCACTCCTTTCTTCTTAGAGCACCTTCCACCCCCAGCTTCCTCGACACCCACCCTATTTCCTGGTCCCTGGGATCCCTTCCATCAGAACTGTACTGTGGGTGCTCTGGGCCAGGCCCAGTCTCTCCTCTCCCAGGTGAGCTCACCCAGACCTAGGGCCTGGCCACCCAGTCACCGACATGCTCCCATGTTCACGGCTGGCGCTAACAAACACCAGCTTGTGCAACCAGGACAGCCCACGTGTCCACCAGGATAATAGGTTTTGGTTTTCCTTCCAGAATAACTTGTACATGTTCAAGTATGCAGAGACTTCCCATAACCCATGGGGGGTGCTGTGTGTGCTGCGTGTGCTTTGGTCCTACTGGTAGACAGAGTGCTCTCTTCTGCTGTTTTGAAGAGACGAATTGTGTTCATACTATAATATGTTCTGAGTCTGGCTTACGTTGTGGAAACTAAGGCTGCTTCCAGGTCTTCCTTTGAGGGTTAGGCATATGTGGCTCAAGTGACAGAGCACTTGCTAGTCCCCCTCCCCCTTGCTCTCTCCCACTGTCCCCTCCCTCCTTTTTTCTTTCCCTTCCCACCTATCCTTTTATCCCTTCTCCCTTCTTTCTATTGCAACACATTTCCTTAAATAAATACTATTTGACGTATCTTATTTCTCTGTATCTGTATCTGTTTCTGTATCCTCTGTCTCTCGGTTCTCTCTGTCTCTGTCTCTGTCTCTGTCTCTCTCTCTCTCTGTATACACATTTGGGAAAGCGCATACTTGCATGAATCAAGGTCAAAGGGCAATCTTGAGTGGCAGGCCTCTTGTTCACTGCTTTGTGTACCAGGCTGTCTGGTCTGTGAGCTTTCAGGGAGTTTCCTGCCCCCCTCCCCCCCATGCCCAGCAGGAGTGCTGGGATTACAGATGTGTGCTCTTGTGCCTGATTTTGTGTGGGTCTGGAGGATCTGAACTTGGGTCCTCATGCTTGTTCCACACATGCCTTCCATACTGAGCATGTCTCAGCCCCAACTCATTTAAAATGCTGTCTATAGGAGCTAGTAGATTAAGGTGATGGGCTGTTTACTATTTTCATAGATATTGCCAAGTCCCTTCCATGGATGCATTAGTTGGCATTACCAGGACACATCAGCTTGTGCTTTTCCCAGTCCTTGCGGTCAGAGAGCATTATCAAATGTTATGATTGTTGCTACATTGTATCAAATGTCATGATTGTGGCTACATTCTATTTCTATTTTGTATTTCTCTTAAGAGATTCTAGTCTTTGAAAGTGTTGAAGAGCCATTTTGTTGTTAGTTTTTTCCCCCTGCAAACTTTTCTTTGCCTTTGTCCATTTCCTACAGGTAACTGCCTTTTTTTATTTATTTCTTAGAGATTCTTTACATATTAAGGAAATAATCATGGTGTCTGTGATACAAATAGAATATCCCCTTCTGTTTTAAAATTGTGTTTTGACTTTGTATATGCATTTTTAATTAAAAATGATGAGATATTCTTTGATCATGTTTTCTCCCTTCCCTCAGCTCCTCCCAGGTCTGTCCCACTTCACTACCCACTCAACTTTAAGTTCTTTCCTTTTCCCTCATTTTTTCAAACCAACCAAAAAACTCCCATAAAAACAGAAAAATGAATGAAAACTAAAACAAATAAGCAAAAGGCCAATAAAACAAAAATGCCCAAACAAACAAAATGAAATAAATATACACACATACACACATACATACATACACATACATGCACACACACACACACACACACACACACACACACACACACACACACGCACACACACTGAATTTGTTTTGTGTTGGCAAACTGCTCCTAGGCAAGGGTCCAACCCTTTAGAGAAGTTTTTCCAGTGGCTATCAATTGCATAAGTAGTTTTTTTGCCATGCAGAATTAAACATTTTTTTTATATAGTCAGATGTATTAATTTTAGTTTTATGGTCTCAGGGTTTGGTCATGATTAGACAGGCTTTTGCTTCTCTGAGAACTGACACAGTCTCTGCTGTGGTTTCCTCAAGTCAGTGAGCTAATGATGTAATGAGATCATGTTGCTCCCTTTTAAGAAGCCTTACAGTAACTGTTAAAGTTACAGTAACTCTAGACTAATATCCACTCTCCTGAGCTTGTCTCCAAGGCGACAAATAAGCTGTCTTCCATCCCACACCATCTCTTTGATCATGCCTTGCCTCATTGTCAGTCAGTCACACTGTGGGGACCCTGTGACAGAGAGTCCTCACCCAAGCTGCTTTCACACCCACCTTCTTCTGGCTTTCTCTCTTGCTGCTTGTGGCTTGGCATAGGACACCCTCTTCCTCTTTACTTGAGAGTCCCCTTTCTCTAGAGGGTCTTCACTCCCGCCCTTCCTAAACAATCACTCTTTATAAACTGCTCTGAGGTTATCCCTAGAAGCAGGGAGCTCCCAGGCCATATCCCTGCCAATCTCCAACACTTGGTCACTGCATGTAAATGACATGCTTGGGACACAGGAATTATATGTGCACACTGTGTGTGCACACAACACTGGGTAGCTGTGTCTTGAGTATAGTGTGGGCTGTTTATGAAGATAGGCTTTTGTTTCTTTTGTTTTTGTTTGAGACAGGGTCTCATATACCCCGTAGTACAGGCTGGACTGTAACTTATGGCAATCCTTCTGCCTCAGCCTCCAGTGACAAGAGTGTCTCCATGCCTAGCTATGTATGTGAGCTTTGCTGTATCTGAAGATGTGGGATCGTGGAGGCAGTGGTGTGCTCTGGGGCTTGTGTGCCTTTGAGGTTGCATGAGGTGGTGCAGGAGTCTGTCTGTGGTTTTTCTTCTCTGGTGACCACCTGCTTTTGACACATAGGTTCTGTCATTCTGTCCCCACTATGGCTACCTCTGCCTCCTGACACCTGATAGTGCCCCCTTATCTGCTTCTCCCCACCTTGTGTCAGGTGAGCTGGGAAGAGTTCACTGTTCCCAAGGAGAAACTCTGAGGGCCTTGAGGCCTTGCTGCCTCACCCTACATTTTCTGTTCCTTGAGTTGGGTACTGTGTGGGAGGCCATCTAGGCCATCCTCCTGCCTCAGGGCAAGGCTGGGTTGTGCCAGAGCTTGGCAGCCACCTTCTGCCACCCCCATATCCCTCAGGCTCTCCACCTGGCATCTGGAGGTGTCAGGCCCAAAGCCACTGCTCTGATTTTGGCCCAAGCCATGCCTGGCCTCACTCCCAATCTACTCCCTCTGTCTAGAGCCATGCCTAAGCCTCAAGCAGAGGCTTCTCGGTAAGGGCCAGGCCTCCCTTCCCAGGCTGGGGCTGCTCTGGGGTTGGTAGCTGCTCAGAGATGTTTTTCTTCTCCGTTGAACAGAGGGGTGGGGCTGGGAGAAGGCACGGAAGAAGGAAGGTTCCTTTGAGGATGGGGCTTTCCAGCTTCCTTTGAGTAGCTTGGGGCTGTGGCCAGGCAGGAGGCAACGCCCCTGGACCCAGCTGGATTCTAAATTGCTTCTGAGGCACTCAGAGTTGCTCAGACATTCTGTATACATTCCTTTACTTTCCAGTAGAATGAAGGTTTGTCTTCCCTGATTTGCTGTCAGGGTTCAGTCACTCTGTGTGTAAACATTCTTGCCTACCCTTCCAGGATCCTATTTCACCTTCTCTTAGCAAATTTTTTTTTTGGTCTTTTCTTTTTTAAAAGAAAAGGCCTCACCATGTAACCCTGACTGATCTGCAACTTACCATGTAGCCCAGGCTAGCCTCTCACTCACAGAGATCTATCTGCCTCTGCTTCCTGTGTGTTGGATTAAAAGCGTGCACCACTGTTCCAGGCCTCAATCTTTGCCTCCTTCTGCTTGTTTGTCTTGAGACAGAGTAGCCCAGGTTGACCCTAAACTCACAACTCTCCTTTCTCTGCTTCTTAAACATTGAGATTACAGGTGTGTGACACTATATCCTATAGCCTTTCCATTGGAAAATATTATTTCACAAACTAAAACCACACGCATATTTGTGTGTGTGTCTGTGCGCACTTGTGTATGTGCATGTATAGTATGTGTTCATGAGTGCAGATGTCCATGGAGACCAGAGGAGGGCTTTGGATCCCCTGGAGATGGAGTTATGGGTGGTTCTGAGATGCCTGATACAGGTGCTGGGACCCAAAAGGCGAGGGGCTTGCTCTGCAAGCATGGGGACCTGAGTGTGAGACTTCTAAGCAGCCGTCAGAAATAGCGGGGCACATGGGTACAATGTTCAGGGACTAGTCTGGACTGGAGAAAGAATCCAGGAGTTGTCACCCCTTTTTAACATTTTTATTCTTACCTTAACATGAAGTCTTGTGTATAGTCCAGGCTGGACTCATGAAAGAAAGCCGGGTGTGGGGCCCGTAAAATGGCTCACTAGTAAAAGCGCTTGACACATCAGCCTGCAGAAGCTATGTCAAAACGCTGTGGTGTAACTCTAACACTTGCAGGGCGAGATGGGGGGATAAAGACAGCAGCGTTACTCAGACTCTCGAGGCCAGCTTGCCCGGAGTAGACTGTGACCAAGCAGACTGTGTAGCAGGACCAAGACGGGCCCTGCCTCAGCATGGTGGGGGGAGAACTGACTCCTGAAAGCTGCCCTCTGACCTCTACATGTGCACCATGACACAGGTGCCTGCATGTGCACTTGTGCACACACACACACACTCACACGCATATACCCCACCCACATGCCACACATGATGATGATGACATGACGGTGGTGGAGATGACAGTGACAACCATAACACAGGCCAGATATGGTAGCCTGCACTTGCACTCTCAACCCTATGGAGACAGAGACAACCTATTCAATTAGGGAATTCCAGGACAGTGAGAGACCCTGTCTCAAAACATAAGGTGGTCAGGGTCCTGAGGAATGACACCCAAAGTTGAGCTCTGGTCTCCACATGTGTGTGTGCACACACATGTGCACCCACCTACATTCACACATACTCATACAAAATGTGAAGATCCAGAGAGGTATGGTGGCTGGAGTCTGTTTTCCCAGCTCCTAGGAGGTGCGCCAAGCAGGAGGATTTAGATTCTAAGCCCAGCCTGGACTATACACAAGACTTCATGTTAAGGTAAGAATAAAAATGTTAAAAGGGGTGACAACTCCTGAATTCTTTCTCCAGTTCAGACTAGTCCCTGAACATTGTACCCATGTGCCCAGCTATTTCTGACAGCTGCTTAGAAGTCTCACACTCACTGTGTCCCATGTTAAGTTCTTTACATTTTTTTTGAACCCTTCAAGACCGGGTCTCACTATATAGCTCTTGCTGTCCAGGAACTCTCTACGTAGAGCAGACTGACCTCAGATCCACAGAGATCCACAGGTGTCTGCTTCCTAAGTACTGGGAACGAAGGTGTGCGTCACCATATCTAGCTCAGCCTTTATTTAAGGTTGCCAGACTTAGAGGCAAAGCAAAAACAAAAAGCAAAAGCAGGCAAAACCCAAGACACCTAATTAAATATGAATACTTGATGTATTAAAAAACTGTACAGTGTCGGAGGCTGGGGAGATGGCTTAGTGGGGAAGAGCGCAGGCTGTTCAAGCAGGAAGGCCTGAGTCTGGACCACACCACCCATGTAAAAGGACAAGCTTGGTACAGTGGTTTTGAACAGGGCATTGGGATGTTCTGCTGTAGCCCTATGCACACAGTAGGCACTTCCTTCCGACCCTACACACATTCCCAGTCAACCTTAATCCCCAGTCACCCGCATCAGGTATGGGATTTGGCTCCAAAGTGGCTGTTTTCAACACAGCCACACCTGGCTGTTGCCAGGTTTGCGTTCTCTGCAGGACACCTGGATGGGCACATTCAGGGGCAGCTGCAGGGGCAGGCCAGGCCTCTGGGTGGGAAAACAGAGAGTTGGGACCCTCTTGCATAGCTAGTAGAAGTATAAAATGGTACAGTGCTTGTGGAAGACAGTTCAGCAGCACCTCAAAAGGTAAGCAGGCTTCGCACGTGGCCCAGCAGATCCACTCCTAGGTGTATGCCCCAGAGGGTGGAACCCAGGGCGACAAACCAACCCTTGATGTGAGTTTAAACAGTCACTGGTCCTGCCACTCATGATACACAAACAGTGAGCACTATCACCCAAATGTCTGCATAGGTAAAGAAATGAACTTTGGTATAAACAGGTAATAAGATTTCTTTTTAAAACAAACAAACAAACAAACAAACAAACAAAAAACTGGATCTAGGTGCTGGAGAGATGGCTCAGCAGTTAAGAACACTGACTGCTCTTCCAGAGGTCCTGAGTTCAATTCCCAACAACAACATGGTGGCTCGCAACCATCTGAAATGGGAATCTGATGCCCTCTTCTGGTGTGTCTGAAACAGGTATAAATGTACTCATACACATATTATTAAATAATTCTTAAAAAAACAAAAACAACAACAACAAAAAACCCAACTTGATCTCATGGTGTAACCCAGGCTGTCCGGACAGAGGGTAACTAACTGTCTTGCTTCAGACTCCTGAGGTACCAATGCTGCTTTACAATTTAATCTTATTTAACAGTGGGAAGGGAATGGGTCTCTGAATCAGGCCACAGTGTGGATGACCAGCGGATGGGCTGAGGGGTGAGTGGGTGTTAGTGCCTAACAGGTACAGAGTTTCTGCTAGGCATGGTGAAATTTTTCTGAAGTTAAAATTTCACAGCATTGGGAATGTAATTAATGGAATGGTATGATGTGCCTAACATAGTCAAAGGGTAATTTTTATATTTTGCATGGTCTTTCTTTTTTTAAAATAAATATTTTCCTTCCCTCCTTCCCTCCCTCCCTCCCTCTTTCTTTCTTTCTTTCTTTCTTTCTTTCTTTCTTTCTTTCTTTCTTTCTTTCTTTCTTTCTAGATTTATGTATGTGAGTACACTGTCCGTGTCTTCAGACACACCAGAAGAGGGCATCAGATCCCCATTTCAGATGGTTATGAGCCACCATGTGGTTGCTGGGAATTGAACTCAGGACCTCTGGAAGAGCAGCCAGTGCTCTTAACCACTGAGCCATCTCTCCAGCCCTCTGCATATTCTAACATAATAAAAAGTTCAAAAAAATAGAGAAGGAAGATGGAAACATGAATTTGAGAGTCAAGTGTCTTGATG
The DNA here is from genome assembly GCF_947179515.1 of Apodemus sylvaticus. NCBI lineage: Eukaryota > Metazoa > Chordata > Mammalia > Rodentia > Muridae > Apodemus > Apodemus sylvaticus. Next base: position 141,031,594 of record NC_067474.1, read on the forward strand.
AATGTCTAGAAAGTCACGCTGAGAGGAGAGGACAGTACTCCTCAAGGACCAGGGACAGAACACCAGGTCCTTCCCGGTTCATGGGAAGCCTGTGGAGATGCAGAGCAAGTGATAGGGGAAAGTGGGGTCACTGGGGCCAGAGAAAGAAGCCTGGGTACTGACCAGTGCGTCAGGAGTGGTGTATGGTGTGTGTGGTATGTGGTGTGTCGTATATGTGTATGTGTGGTATGTGTACGTGTGTGTGTGATGTGTGTATGTGGTGTGTGGTATTCATGTGTGTATGTGTGTGCTTGTGTGGTGTGTGTATGTGTGTATGTGGTGTATGGTATGTGTTGTGCATGTGTGTGCATGTGTGTACATGTATGGTGTGTGTGCACGGATGGTGTGTGTGCATATTTATGTGCATGTTTGTGCGTGTGGTGTGTGTGTGTCTGTGTGGTCTATTGTGTGCATGGTGAGGCCAGATGAGGATGTAAGTTCTCCTGGTCTATTGTTCTCTGCCCTGGTCCCCAGGTCTCTTTCTAACCTTGAGCTAGGCTGGCGGCTATCGAGCCTCAGGGATTCCTCACAGCCCTGGGGTTACAAGGACTTGTGTGACCATGTCTATTTTTTTTAATTAATAACAAGGATTCCATTTTATTTTAATTATGTGTGTAGTTGTGTGTGGGCTTGAGCACCAGAGCATAGGGTGTGAAGGCCAGAGGAGGTGGATTCTCCTGTGGCTGCAGTAAGAGGCAGTTATGTGAGGCACAAGATGGGCACTGGGGACTGAACTAAGATCCTCTGGAAGAGCAGCATGTGGTCTTATCCACCGAGCCATCTCTTCAGGCCCATCCCCCCCTTTTTTAAGTATCGCTTTTGTTAATAAATTTTGTTCTCTAACAATTTCATATATACTCATGCACATAATCATAGATACATGTTTATGGTATATTCTGATTGCTCTCACCCCCATAGCTCCTCTTACCTCCCTCTTAACCCTATCAGCCCTCTTCTCCCCTACAATTCTCTCTTTGGTATTCAATACTTTCCGTTTCATTCTGTGTCCTCCAGAGTTTGACTAGGGCCATCTGTGTACCCTGGGGTTTAGAACTATTCATCAGACCTGGAGGGCCCAGCAGTGGGTGCACACTGGGTACCATGTCTCCACCTCTCCTGAAGATCATATAGATCAATAGATCGACAGTAAGTGGTGGTGCTCTGTGGGCCCCTTGCCAGAGTGGCTGACTGTCGGGTGGGGTTGACTCCTGTAGGCCTAGTTCCGCTGGGCACGGTGCTTAAGAGTTCATCGTTCCTGTCATGGCCATAGCATGTTAGCAGGTGGCATCTTGCAGCCTTTCTTCCTGCCTTCTGGCCCTGTGTCCTCTCTGGACCCTCTTCTGAAGAATTCCATGAGCCCCGAGGAGATGGTTTAAATGTCTCGTTCAGGGCTGAGCCCACAACCACTCTTTATTCTCCGCATCTTGTGCAGCCACGGGTCACACTGCATTCACCTGCAAAGACAGGCTTCTCTGATTAAAGCTGAGAGCAACCTTTGTCTGTGGGCATAATTGTGGATGTTTAGAGGGAGGTGGGATGCTGTAGCAATTTAGGTTAAGCGGAAGTAGTAGGTTACTTTGTAGAGACCAAAACCTCATTAGCCATGGGCCTTTAACTAGGCATAGGATTCTTTTTGTGGAGTGCGTCTCATATTCCATCATGGAAGTGTCTGGTTACCCCGACAGCACTCACCTGGCTCTTGTACCTGTGAGCACATCTTGCTTGGCAGGTGGGTGTATCTCATAGACCTTCACAGCTGCATCTGTCTCCCATAGCATCCTGCAGGGCATTACCGGACACTATGAATGCTAACCGGCACCAGGAAGCTTCCAGCTCAGTTCCAGCCTGATTTCCTTGTGTCTTGCACCTAACACAGCTTCAGAAATAGGGTCTTAGCAAATAAGCAATAGGCCAATTGCTCTGGCAGACAACCAAGAGCAATGACACGAGCCTGTATTGTTTTGGAGGCTCTGGGGGCTCTCTTTGACTAACAACTCCTATGGAAATACCCTACATCTGTCACTGGGGGTCTTGTTTAGTGATTCATTACTTCATGCCAGGGTTTCTGTGGGTGCTGGTGCCCAAACTCAAGTGTTCCTGTTTATACAGCAAACTGTCTTATCTAAGGAGCCATCTTTCCAACCTCTCTTTTTTGTTATAGGGTCTCATGTATCCCAGGTTGGCCTAGAGCTCAACATGTAATTGAGAATGACCTTAAACTCCTAATCTTCCCGTCTCCATCTCCTAAGGGCTGAGGTTACATTTGTCCAAAACCGTGTTGGGTTTATGTGTGGCGAGCCTTGAACTCAGAACTCAGTGCATGCTGGGCAAATGTGCTACCAATGAAGTTACAATCCACAGCCCTAGTAAGGACCTTACATATCGCTTTAGTATCTATTTGTTTACTTATGTATACTCATAAACACAGACACACGTGTGAACATGCGTGTGAAGGCGATGGCAGAGGGACAGAAGAGGGCATCAGATCCCTTTGAGCGGGAGGTGGTTGTGAGCTGTCTGATGTGGGCTCTGGGAACTGAAATCAGGTCATCTTCGAGAACAGCCCGTGTACTTTATCTCTGAGCCACCCTTCCAGACACAAACGAGAAGTACGACTTGGGTGTGTTTGGCATGAAGAAAAGTTTATTGGCTTGTTGGAGCACATGAAGGGCAGGGTACCTTGGGGTCACAGTGGCGTCTGAGTCAGGTCTGGAGAGTGTCTAGTATCTCTCTTCTGCCTGCTGTTGGCCTTTGCCCCTCTACGACAGGTGGCACACATCTCTCTTCTTACCCAGGAGATTTTGCACGGGGGTTTCACACAGTAGCATTACAACCAGCAGCTCCTGTTTCCCTACATCTTACCATTACACACTGTCCTTAGAAACCATTGAAGACATGCCTGAAATTTGCCTGGCTTCACTTAGAGACGAAGAGCAGGGACATGTGGCTAGCTGTGACCTTTAGAACCCCGGTTTAAAGGGACAGGAGCAGTGCTGGGTAGACAGTACAAAGAAAGGACTTACAGTGTGAACAAGAATTTCCAGAAGAAGGACTATGTGTCCTTAAATGCTCCACGAGGCAAGACAGAACCTGCAGAGCCTCCACTGGGCCGAGTGACAAAGAGTTGGTGAAACTGGCTCCGGCCGGGAGGTTGAGAGACGTGATGGGAGACAGATCACAGGTGGGAGGTGAGGGAGGATGAACGTTTGAGAAAGCCAGAGAAGGCAGGGAGGAAGCTGCAGGGAGGGGCTGCGGGGTCAAGGAAGGACCAGGCAGGAAAGATCTGAGAACTTTCAAACGGGCAGGAAGAGGCAGGGGTGAGAGGGTCCTGAGAAAGGAGCTTTCAGGCAGCTCTGACGATCAGCAGGTATAGGCCCAGCCTTCTCCCTGTGCTGAGGGAAGGCATGGAGGGAGACCGAGGTGGTCGGCTTGGAAGCAGTTGAAGGAAGAGTTTCTACTTCTGAGAAACTGGGTGTAAATACGCGGAATGTGCTAGAAAGTTTGAGGGTGGAGAAACTTGAGAAGGCTGCCACCATGGCCAACAACCAGAGGAGATCAAGCGGGCTAAAAAGGAAATGTCCACAGAGGTCTGCCCCTGGCTGTGGGGGTTGCTTCCTCAGCAGAGCCAACCTGGGGTGTAGAGAATCCAGTGGGACTGAATTCTAAAGCTCTGCCTAAATAGGAGGGGCAGAAGAACGGTGGGATATTGGATATTGGTGGGGCAGCAATTCTCTGTGGTGATCACCCCAGTGAGAATTCATTTTCCTCTTACTGTACATGCCGTGTGCGGTGGCTGCTGCTCCTGCCTTGCGAGGGTCGGCAGCTCTCCGGGGATGACGGGCCTCGGTTGGCAAGTCCCACGTGAGATGAGTGCGATGTTGGCGATACGTGGAGCTCCGGCCTAGGCAGGACACAGAAAGAAGGAAGAGAACAGAGGAGGGTCTGGGGGTCAGAGAGGAGGAGCTCCAGGTGCCCACGAGGCTGCAGGAAGATGAGGGGGGAGCTACAAGTGAGAGGGCTGGGGCGGCTGTCCTGCCTCACCGACTCTCCAGTCTCCCACTGCCATGGCTAACCTGCCTCTGCTCTAAGTCCACGGGCCTCCCGACGCCATTGGCTTGGGCTCTCTCTGGGCTTTCGACTTCCCTCTGTTAGAGTCTTTTCATCACGATTTGATTATTCTCAAGTCTCTCCCATGCAAACAACACTTTTCCGTGACCTCCCCATTTCCTTGTCAGGTCATTCACACCGCCCCCATTCTCTTGCAACTCGCACCTCTCTCCTCATGTTACCTGGTTCTGTCAACTCAAATCTACGATGCCACCCTGCGCCCATCTCCGTGACACCACAGGGCGCATTTTAGTCCTTATTTAATTCAACCCACAGCAGTGTCTGATGATCGCTTTCCGCTTGTGTTTCCCGCATCCCCGCTTCCTGCTCAGTCACACCATCTTCCTGAGACTCGACGACTCTCAGCTGGCTTTCCTGCACTCTGTTTGGCCACCTCCAGCATCTTCTCCTGCCTTCCCTCAGTCTTTGCACAGATCCATCTCACCAGCCTCAAGCCACCATCTACCACCAAGGCCCAGAGAAGCCGTTCTTCCGATGCCCAGCGAGATGACCCTGTAAACAGACTGAAGCTAACCTGAATCTATGAACTTCTGGTGTGGTGGGGATGAAAATGTATATTGTTGACTGGGTTTGCTATATATTTAATTTTTTATTTTGTATTTGTTTATTAGTATTAGTATCATTATCATATAGGGGTGTGTGCCACTGTGCATGTGTGGAGGTCAGAGGACAACCCTCAGGAGTCAATTCTCTCCTTCCTTGTGTCCTAGGGAATACATTCAAGTTATCAGAATCAGCAGCTGGTCCCATTTTACCACCAAGTTATTTTATGCCCGTGCTATATATTTTAAAGACCATATATTATATAAGATATATTAAGAATTATTATTTCTCTCTTTTCCTCTCTCTCTTTTCCTCTCTCTCTTTCCCTCTCTCTCTCTCTCTCTCTCTCTCTCTCTCTCTCTCTCTCTCACACACACACACACACACACATTTAAAATATATTATTCTTATTTTTTATGTTTATAGGTGTTTTCCCTGCATGGGCATATGTCCCCACCAGAAGAGGGCACCATACATCCAGAAACGGGATTTAAAGATGGTTGTAAACTACTGCATGGGTGGTGGGAATTGAACCTAGGTCCTTTGCAAGGGCAGCAAGTGCTCTCAACTGCTGAGTCATCTCCTCTTATATTTTATAAATACATTTTGGTTAAACTGTTATGCTTTGAACACTTGAGCCAATCTGATCAGTGTTTTGTCTCCATCAAAAATGTATTTTGAGTATGTGTTTGTTTGTGTGTTCACATGTATGTGCTGGGCACATATACATCTGTGTGCATCTGTGTGGAGGCCAGAGGTCCACCTGTCTCCACATGCCCACTGCTTGCATTACAAGCGTGCAGCACTCTGCCCAGACTTTTTTACACGGCCTCTGGGGATTGAACTCAGGCCCTCATCTGTGACATAGTTACAGGTGAACTGCACCATCCTAGCTTCTGGGATCACTAGGGAAAGTCACTATACTCATCAACTCAGTAATTTTGAATCAGTATAAGAAACTTGAATTTTTATTCTTTGTCACAAAACCCTACCTGTATAATTTAAAGAAAAAAAAAATCCGGTGTGAGTGTTCTTTATGATGGAAACACTTCCTTTATTTTCAAAGTATTTTTTTTTTTTTTACAAAGAGTGGGCTTGCAAAGATAATACTTAAAATTATAAGGCCCTGCTTTCAGGAATAATGATTAAATCTATGCCAAATGTTTTTGCCTTCCATTTTTTTTTCTTCTGATTCTCCCAAGTGACCGCCATGAACATCCCAAATGCCATTGATTGAGGTTCTTTTAGGCTCATGAGTTCCCCCCTACCCCCGGCTGTCCCCCAAAGATCAGTCTGTTGCTAAAAATGCAGTAATTGAGAGCAGGGCCCACAATGCAGGACATTTTGTAAGGGCGTCATCCTAGGAAACCCCTCCCTCTGGGCGGGCAGCTGAAGAGCAGATCCTTGTCTTACATTCAACCAGTTTAATGGACATCTCCCAGATCTCCATCTCTGGGCGAGTCCTTTCCCCTGCTGCCAACAGCTACCAGGGCTCCACAAATGCCCTAGATGCAGCCGGGTCAGTCAGGTGACCCACTTTTACTGAGTTCTTACTGCAGGTGGAGGACCAGCCCCGGGGATGGGAGTGTGTGTGCGGTGTCAAGGGGCGAGCAGACTCCTCTCAGTGACACCACGGAAACAAAGAGGTTTTTTTCAAAGCCAGCTAAAAGCTATGAGGAAGACTGTACAAGGTCATCTGATAGAGAAACCTGTGGTGTGAGCTCCTGGGGAGGGCCTTCTGGAATGGAACTGTTTTGAGCTGTGCTGATGAGACAGATGTGTGATATTCTAGGAGTGGCCAAACAAAGCAGGTGCAAAGACCCTGAGGTGGTGGGGTCAGGAAGTGATCAGTGTGGTAGAGAGGGGGTGGAGGGAGAGCTGAAGAGAGGAGAAAGAAAGGCTTAGAGAAGCAGCCATGCCTACAGGGGCCTGTAGAACAAAAAGTTTGACCTGTTTGTAAAAAAAAAAAATTTCCCCAATGGAAAGCTTCTTGAAGACAGCTTTAATGAAAGCTTTGGTTGTGTTTTGAGATAGGGTGGTCTTGAACTTCTGATCCTCCTTCTGTCTCCCTGAATGAGATCACAGGTGTGGGGCATCACACCTGGTTTTATGTGGTGGTGGGGATTGAGTCTAGGTAAGGACTCCACTGACAGAGCTACATCCTTAGCTCTTATCTTAATCAAAAGAGCGAGTTAATTAGATTTGACTCTCATGTCAGACAGATCTTTTGGGCCACTGTGGGGAAGGGGAAGGGTGGAGGCAGGGAGTTGCTGCAAGGGTCCAGCTGTTGAAACTAGGTGTCTTGGCCTTGGATTGAAAGGCTTAGTGATAGCAGGAAGTGATGGGCTTTTGAATATATTTTGGAACTACTGCCAATATGACTTGCCAGTGATGTGGGTATGATTATGAGGAAAGAGGCTGCTAGGTGTTTTTTCCCCCTTCTTGTGTGTGTGTGTGTGTGTGTATGTATGTGTGTGTGTTTGTGTGGTGTCGCATGCGTGTGTATGGTATATGCTTGTGTACTTATGTATGCATTGTGAAGGCCAAAGGAAGACTTTCTGTGTCCTATTCTATCATGCTCCACCTTATTCCTTTGAGACAGGGTCTCTCATTGAATCAGGAGCTAGGCTGGTGGCCTTCAAGTCCCCAAAATCCTTCTCTCTCTCCAATCCTGGGGCTATGGGCATGGCTTCCCAGCTTTTTATGTGGGTTCTGGGCTTTGTACTTGTACAAAAGGCACTCACCACAGAGCCATCTTCCCAGGCTGAGTAGGTGGATGGATGAGGAAGGTCGTCCTCCACCCTGGACAAGATCATGGGACTGTGAATCTTTCAGTCAGATCAATAGGAAGTTGGAGATGTGACTGTGACCCTCAGGGAAGAAGTTGAGCACACAAACCATCTACACTAGCATATAGATGGTTCTATTGACAGTGCTGACCAAGATAACTAAGAGAACTGGGCCCTGGGCATCTTACATGTAGAGACCTAGAAGATGGAGAACAAGTACCTTTGGAGATTTGTAAAGACCATGAGTGGGATGAAAGATAAGGGAAGATTGCTACTTGAAGGCCAATAGAAGATGAGATTTAGGGAGGGGCCGATGGCCAAATGCTGAAAGAATAAGATGGGGTGGGACAATTGAGCACTGAGTTTGCCAAATTGGAGACCACTGGGATGAGAAGGAGGAGACAGACATACAAAGCTCTTAGAGGACCTTGCTTTTGGTCAGTGGTAGGCATCTGGAGAGGAGGCAGGGAGTTGAGAGAGCGTTAAAGGGAGAGAGAAGCCAATTCTTAGAGTATGTTTTCAGAAAGGGGATTTGTGAAGGAGAAAGAGCACAGCCCAGAGTAGAGGTGAGGTGATGTGGTCTGCTGGCTGGGGCGGGGGGGGGGGGGGGGCGGGGGGGGGCGGAAAGGGATGCCAGGCACAGGGACGCTTCATCCATGCTGCAGAGGAGAAGGCAGGAGGGCTGGCTGGGCAGGCGTGCTTAGAGGATGGTGGGTGTGTCAGGGTGATCTGGAATTTGCCTCCTGTTCTTGCTTCCCAGGTACATGGGGTGGCTGTCTCTCAGTCAAGCCCCAGGATTGGGAGAATAGGGAATGGAGGATGAGGAGAGAAAATGTGTCATCTTGTTCTCTGGAAAGTTGGGTAAAGGTTTTAGCAAAGTATAGGATTGCTTAGAAATGCCAGGGACTCAACTTGAGTGTTGTTGTCAGATGTTTAAATCGAGTGCAGTTGATCCATTTGTGTGATTCTTCAGAAGGCCTGGCAACAGATGCCTCTTGGAGAAGCACTGGAGAGACAGACACTAAAGCAAGGGCTGGGGAGTATCTAGCAGTCAGTGACTATAGGGGCCTTGAGAATCTAAGCTAGGAGAGAATGGGGCAGGGTGGGGGGCTGTGAAGAGAGGTGACGAGCAGTGAGCAGGGTGGGTGAAGGGGGGAAGAGGAATTATTCTAGTGAGAATCAGACTGAGTGATCTCATAAGGCAGGAGACGAAGCTGTTGTACAGATGTGCAGATTAAGTATGGGAGGTAAGGTTTGGTGGGTAGAGAAAAAGCTTGTTAGTAAGAAGATCAAGGAACTCGAGAGGCCAGATGTGTTATCTGTGAAGACAAATGCTCTGGCAGAGAGCGAAACAGGGGGCTAGGCAGCACAATGGCCCCAGAAAGGATGCGGTACTGACCAGGCATCTTATTCGTATCGCAAACTTGGCGTGTTTGAAACGGAAGTCATCTTCACCCCCTCAAATCTGCACATCCGCATCCAATCTGGACTCATTAAATGACATTGGCGTTTAGAACTAGGGACCCAAGTGTCACGTTGATTCTTCCCCGTGCTTGTTCCCCACACCCAACCAAAGCAGCAGATCTTTCTGAGTCTCGCTTTGTAAAGCCCAGCGACTTCCCTCCATGCCCACTGAGCACACCCTGGCCAGTTCAGGTCATTGTGTTCTCTCAGTTGCATCACACTGCAAACAGGCAGCCCTGCCTCAGTTGCTCCACGCTCCAACCCCGGGCGTCACCCCCCCTGATAAATCTTTCCAGGGACTTGTTCTTGCTTTTAGGATGAGGTCCAAGATCATTAACAGGGATCTGTAAAGAACACATTACACAATCGTTCCTGGTTCATTTCAGCCTCGCTCCAAACACTAGCCCCTCAGCTGACTCAAGCACCCTGGCTTTCTTTCAGCCATCAGATTGGCCCTCTGTTGATTTATACATGCTGTCCTTCTCTATCCGAAGTCCCATTCTCCAGCACTGGCAAACTCTCCCTCTCTCCATGTATCGTTATGAAGTCCCAGGGAGCTCCTTCCTGGATGCCTGGATGTCAGGCATCCCAGCATCCCACGCTTCCCTAGGACAATAGGCATTTGATACTCATCCTTTCTCTAGCATGTAAGCTGTGTGAACACAGGGTGTATGCTCCATTCTTCCCAGAGCTTAGCATGGAGTCTTGACATACAACGAAGCTGATATTATCTGTTGACTTGAATTCAAGCAGAGACTCTAAGGGTGGGGCATCTGTGGGTGATGACAAGGCCTGGTGCCATGTGAGTGGGAAGCTAGGTGTCTCAGAGGACAAGAAAGTCATGGAATAAAGAGGGCAGGGTGAAGCACAGGTGGTCCGTGTGGCCCCAGGTCACTTGCCAAGGCAAGAGAAGAGAAGATGTCTGGCCGTGGGCTCAGTCTTCAATGAATGAGAAGTGGGAGGCATGGACGGGAAAGGAAGGAGTGAGCAAGAGGAAGACATCAGGGAAACACACGGGGATTTCTCAAGAAGGAGGAGGTCTGAGTGGAGGCAGGAGCAGTAGGAGGATGCTTGAGAATGTGGGAGATACAGGATGAGACAGCTCGGTGGCCTCGGCCACCTCTGCAGGCCTTGGCAGGCCAGACAATAGATAGTCCCCACCTGGCCTATGGTTCAGGACATGAGAGCTCTGGAATGTGAGGGTATTATGGGAATGGTCAGGTCACAAGGCGAGCTACAATGTGCTAGACACACTAACAGCTCCTGGAGTGGGCTTCTAGACTCTCACGGGAACTGTTGGTGGTTCATGGTTAGGTCTGGACTTGGCAACTGTCTTGGTTTTAGCACCTCAGGTCCATTGGGTTCTGTTGAGAATACCCAGGCTGGATGGTCACATCTCTGGACTGATGAAGGTTGAGAGCCATCCCTGTCTCCTAGTGTCAGAAGTTTCGTAGGTGGCATTGTTCTTTTTACTGAGTATACCAACTCTTAGGTCCCAATGTCAGCAGTTCTTGGGGAAATGGTTTTGACTGAAGCAAAGCTACCTATGAATTCCTGTCGGATTTCCTGCCACCAGGGTCAAGTCAAACCAATGGCTAGTAGAAGTGTTCAAAGGACCAGAATTGTCTACCCAAGTGGGACTACTCTGTGGTGGCATTTATGACACCTCCTTCCAAACCTGGCAAGCTCTAGGCCCCTGGGTACATGCCCAGCCTACCTCAGACCCCCACCCCCGTCTCGTTTTCCTCCTCCACCCATCATATATGCCAAAGCCTTGCCTCTAGCTCTGCTTCCAGGGAACTTGACCTAAGAGAGATGACTCTGACCAAGTCTCCTAATCAGCATAGAATGTAGAGGCTACCCAGTGGGCTTGGAGGGTTTCCCTACCCATATACAAGATTTTTAAACTGGATTTAGTTACCCACAAGAAGCCAGCAGAGGTAAAACCACTTTGCTGAGTTCCCAGGTATGGCAGAGGGTTCAGATAAACAAGACACAGGTTTACTCCAAGAGGTCCACAGCCCGTTTACTCACTTAGCAAACATTTATTGAAGGCTGCAAACCTGGTGACTCAGCATCCTGCCTTTAAAGGGCTCACAGGCTGATGGGTATCATTCACAGGTATCGGCTATTCCAACACAGGGAGAATGGCAGAGAGAGGCTGGCATGCCAAGTGGTCAGGCTGTCCTTAAGGTTTGAGGCCATTTGCAGAGGAGGCGGGAGGCAACAAAGGTTGGAGGCACATTCATAGCATTGCAGATGCCTACGGGTTAGCAGTAGTGAACTGAGGGAGGGAGCCATGGAGGGAGAGGGGGGACAGTACTGCTAGTGTGGGTGTAATGGGGTTAGGGGAGGGTATGCTGAAAGAAAGGTTAAGCTGGAGGGATGGTGTCATCACATCCTCGGACTGAGTAATTATCCCATCCAGGTATGGAGGGCAGATCTGAGAGGCCCTGTGGAGGATTGGTAGAAGGCCAATTGGTGGAGGGGTGATGGAGAAGGTGACTTAGAGGTTCTCAGAGGTTGGAGTCAGTGCCCTGAGGTGCTGTGCTGGGGTTATGGGCTGCAAGGAGCTGATGGGTGGGTGGGGGGAGTTTGAGGTTCACAGGCCAGCCTCCTGGTCTGAACAGTCAGATAATGGCAGTGCCCTCCATAAATGGGGCAGGGTTTCTGTGATGAGGGCAGTTTTGTGGGAGGAAGACAAGGCCAGTCAGGAACTGCTAGGTGTGCTGTGGAAGTACTTTCCCTCAGTTATCCAGGGGCAGCTTGTGGACTCAGAGGCAGGTCCAGGATAGAAAGATGTTTGTGGGACTGTCAAGGTGTGTGGTTATAGGGCAGGGGGAGGGGGAGGCTACTCAGGGAAGTGCGTTGGTGGAGGATGATGGGGTGTGGCATGTCCCCGGGACCCTTGGGAGACTCTACTTTTCACTTGCTCTCCTCACCGTTCTCCCATCTTCGAATGTCCTCCCTGCGTGGGACCTGCATTGGGTGGGTTGGGAGGTCAGGGAGTGGAAGGCAAAGGCCTGCTAAACCACACACAATGCGTCAAGGGCTCCATGGCTCCCTGTCTCCTTGCCTTGGATAGCTTGCTGCAGAGCTTTGAGGCCCCTGGTGTGGGTCCTATCTGCTGTTCTTCTCCCTGTCCTGGTGGCGCACGTGTGTGTGTGTGTGTGTGTGTGTGTGTGTGTGTGTGTTTAGTGTGTGTGAGGATGGGGCTCAGATGACCACTTAGCTTAGCTTCCTCCAAGAGAACCACCTGAAATACCACCCCCGTACTTCTTCGCCTGTCTACAAAGCACTGGGAACATGATATTTATTAATGGAGTCAAGGTACTCTATTGACAAATATAAAATCCCCACCAGCCATCAAGTCCCTGGAGGCTCAGGATCTAGGGACTCAAGGGTGCTTCTTCCCATCTTCTGCTAGCTCTTAGATGAACTTCCAGAGTCCCCACAGCCATGTTCCCCACCTGACCTGCTGCAGAAGCCCACACGCCCTTCGCCCACTTTCCTGGGTGGCTTCAGTGGACAGGCAGTCACCTCATAACCATACCTGCAGGTCATGGATACACACCTGCATCCACTGTGACCATCCCGGCCTTTGTTAGGATGGCACTCTCATCTTGAGGGTGACCTCCTTTGGAGATGACATACGGCGGGCACGTGTCTGGTAGTTGGTGCCTCCTGGAAGTCTTCCGGCGCCGGGGACGGAAGACCTCCATGCATCTCTTGCCCACCAGGTAGGCGACCTCACTGAGGTTGAGTAGGATACAGATGGCTGCTGTGATTACCATGAAGTAGGTGAAGACCTTCTTCTCCGTGGGTCGGGAGATGTAACAGTCCACGGTGTGAGGGCAGGGATCCACAGAGCAAGCTACCACTCGGGGCATGTCATAGTCCTTGTAGATGCAATGGAAGATATAGAGAAATCCCGAGTCCACGGCAGCCTTGAAGATGAGACTCAGCAGGTACGTCCACCACAGGCCACCCCTCTTCTTGCTCAGGTTGCTATACAGGGATGGGGCGTTGGGCCCGTGTTTGAGGCGGTGTTTCCTTTCCCTCTCTTCTCGGTAGGCCACGTGCATGACCACCAACAGGGAAGGACAGGTGACCAGGATGAGCTGCAGGGCCCAGAGGCGCACGTGGGACACGGGGAAGAACTCGTCGTAGCAGACATTGGGGCAGCCTGGCTGCTTGGTGTTGCAGATGAAATCCTTTTGTTCGTCATCCCACACCTCCTCCGCCGCCACCACATACACCAGCACCCGGAAGATGAAGACCACCGACAGCCAGATGCGGCCCAGTGCCGTGGAATACTTGTTCACGCCGCTCAGGATTCCCTGGAGAAATCCCCAGTTCATGCTGGCTGTGTCCTCGGTGCCTCACGTGGACGTGTGTGCGCTTGTGCGTTGGCCTCTCAGGCCCTGGGAGTCACGAGGCCTGGGAGAACCTGCAGATGGATGCCTTTGTAGATGATGTTGAGGACTAAGCTGTTTCACAACAACCACGGGGCCATTTGTGTCCTCACTCACAGTGACTCAGCAATGGGACGGTCTCGGTCCCCATTTCATAGGAAAGTGCATGAAGGCTGAGATGTGGGGAGGTCTCCTTCCCGAGATCTCACAGCACCAAGTAACACAGGTGGTCTTGAACCCTGGTCTTCAGTGTGAAGATGAAAGCCAGTGTCTCTTTCCTTCTACAAAGTAACAAGCACGTGGGGGGATCAATACCATGTAGGCCATGCCAGCTAGCCGGTGTCCCAACCACAGTGGCCCAGAGACTTCTAGGATCAGATGGCTTTGGGGACTGGATGAAGGCGAGAAGGGACAGGGTGGGCAGGCCTTAACAGGGTGTCAGAGTCATTGAATTTTTCCTGAACCCAGCATGGGCAGGGGGCCCCGGGTTGGGAATGCCCACCCTGGCCCCTTGGCAGATTTCTTAGAACAGTCTCCATCCTTACTCCTTTGTGGCTCTGGAACTTTCTGAGACATCCCTTTCCAAACTAAACATAGGCGCTTCTGCAATTGGTGTGGCTTGGCGTCTTTCCCACCCTGTTGTGTCAGTGCAGAATAGACAGGTATTCTTTCTTATTCATCTCTTTTATTGTCTTGAGATCTGGACCACAGTGGGTCTCTCTGGCCACCATTTCATTGGTGTGTGTGTGTGTGTTTGGAGGTGTGTGTGTGTGTGTTTGAGTGTGTCTATGTGTAGGTCTATGTGTGTGTTTGTGTGTTTATGTGTATGTGTGTGTGTGCATGTATGTGTATATGTGTGTGTATGTATGTGTGTGTTTGTGTGTGTTTATGTGTATATACGTGTGTGTATGTGTTTGTATGTGTGTGTTTGTGTGTGTGTTTATGTGTGTGTTTGTGTGTATGTATGTGTGTGTATAAGGGATAAGGAGTGTGTGTGTGTGTGTTTGTGTGAGTATATGTGTGTGTTTGTGTATATGTAAGGGATAAGGAGTGTGTGTATGTGTGTGTTTGTGTGTGTATGTATGTGTGTGTAAGGGATAAGAAGTGTGTGTTTGTGTGTATATGTATGTATAACTGTTTTGTGTTTGTGTTTGTGTGTATGTGTGGGTTTTTTTGTGTGTGTTTGTGTGTGTATGTATGTATATGTGTAAGGGATAAGGAGTATATGTGTGTGTGCATGTGTGTGTGTGTTTGTGTGTGTATGTATGTGTTTGTGTGTGTACATATGTATGTATGTGTGTAAGGGATAAGGAGTATGTGTGTGTGTGTGTGTGTGTGTAAAGGATAAGGAGGAGGCAGGGGCTGGGTTCTGGAATAACCATGGCCTTTGCCCCACCACTGATCTTTTTTCCCAGGAGCACCCCTCTTCTCTGACTGTCTGATTAGAGGCTGTCTGATAGTCAAGTCTCTCATTTGCATAAAGGCCCTGTTCCGTGTACTCTAACCTTGCTCTCCCCTGCTCTGGGGTACTTAGGGTGTTCCATCTCAAGTCCTCCGTATACCATCCCAGACTCAGCTCCTGGCTTCTGCAGCCATGTATCCCTGGGACACGTGCTGAGCCCCCTCTCTCTTCCACTGCAGGGAGCATCACCTGTACCTCAGTGGCCCAGGCTTCCTTGTTAGTCTGCGGGAGGCTAGAAACCAAACTGGACGCCTCTGTCTCCTGCAATGAAGCTTTTAGTCAGACCCAATGCACTTTCGATGGATCCTGGCTAAACTGAGCTGAGGCTTACTTTTTCCCAATCCCTTCTAGATTCTTCTCTGATCCTCTGGCCTCCCTTTAGTACAGCACATTTCCTCCCCTCTGTGGAGTTTTCCTAGGTTCCTTCAGGGACCCTGCCCTCCCCTGGTCCCCTCTGTGAAGCTAAGTCCCCAGCCCTAGGTTCCCTGGGATTCTTTGCCCCCCCCCCCCAGCAGTCTCTAGTTGTATTTGGTCCTCACCCTTCTTGGGTCCCCGTGGGTCCTCACTCTCCGGTGCCGGCTTGTCTGTCTGCCTGAGGCCGCCCCGGAGGCCGCTTTTGTTCCTTACTTACCAGCAGGGTGGGGCTTTCTGAACCAATGAGCCAAGAGAGTGCCCGGAGTGGGTAGGCAGGCTGGGCAGAAGGACTAACCTGGGCACAGTGGCAGAGCAAGCACCTGTGGCTCATCTCTGGGGCCCACACCTTACTCCTCCAGCCTGTCTGGGTTGGTAGGTATGTGGGCGGGACTAGAGTGATGGAGGCCGGAGTTTGGTGTCAAAGTGCCCGGGTACAGGATGGTACTAATGACACAGATCTTGTACCTGTTCCTTTCAGCTTGCCATGTGCGTCCCTCTTCCTGTCCCCTGGTTCCCAACTCACTCTTTTGCTCTGTCCTCGGGCAACTGGTTCTGAGATCCCTAGCAGTTGTATTTTATGGAACGGGGACACCCTTGATTCAGCCTATGACTTGTGCCACCCTGGTGGGGCTATCTATCTGTTTATATGGGGGCCGGATCTAACCCAGACAAGCCACCTGGATTTTCAAGACCCACTGCCCTGCTGGAGACAAGGAATGCAGGCTGGTGATCTGAAAGGCTGCTGTTGGCTTGGGGCCAGGCATGTAACCTTGCTGTGTGCCCTGTGGTCCTAGGTTTCTGTTGGAAATGGCTCTGGGGGGGCTGGGACGCCCGTGCGGCAGGAACAGTGAAGGTTAATGTACACCCAAGGAGGGGCCCCTCTGCTTCACTTCACACAAGCATTTATTGAGCACTCCCTAATAGCAGTGATTCACACGTACGTGGCCTTTTTGGCTGGCTAACTCGGGCAGTGCCAGGTGCCTGCCAGTGCTCACAGTGACCCCCAGAGGCAATGCGGTAAGAACTCAGTTGAAGTTGCCTGAGTTCTGATGCAGCCACATTTACTCCAGAGTCTGGGTGTTTTCCATGCAGTCCTACATCACCTCTGTAGATACCCACAGCCCAAACTTCCAGCTGGGACAAAGGCTAACTTGGGAACAGTCCCCAGGAAAAGCTGGAGACCCCTTTTCTAGAGGAGAGGATAACCCCTTTGCTCCAGGAAGGGTACAAAGGCCAAGACCAAAGGGCACCTTGAATCTGTGAGCATGTTCATTTTTATTAAGTTCTCGCCCTAGGCCAGACAGCAAGGCATCTGCTTATCTGTGCCTTGGTGAAACTTCCCCCCCCCCCAGGAGCCCTGTTAAGTGGCACTCAGGGTGTTTATTTAACAGAAAAGGAAATCGAGGTACAAAGCAGAGGGGTAATTCAGTGAAGGTCAGTCAGCCGGG
Organism: Apodemus sylvaticus; assembly: GCF_947179515.1. Taxonomy (NCBI): domain Eukaryota; kingdom Metazoa; phylum Chordata; class Mammalia; order Rodentia; family Muridae; genus Apodemus; species Apodemus sylvaticus. The sequence continues at coordinate 141,048,296 of NC_067474.1, forward strand.
AGGGACAATTGGATTCCAAACTGTAGGAGTTCTCCCTTTTGCCTGCCTCCAATACAAACTCAGCTCCTCTCCCCACCAGCTACAGCCATGAGAGATTCTGGAACCTTCCAGTTCATGCCCACCCTGCCAGTTCAGTTTAGGGACCCTTCACAGAATGGTTTTCTTCACGTGAGTTCGAGGGCGGTCTGGTAACAGGGGCGGGTGAGTGTCGGAGCCCAGAAAGATGAGGTCGCTTGAGAGGAAGTCCTTCTCTTTGCTGGAAGAGTTGGCCCAGTTTGGATCATTCTTTGCGAGTGCAGTGGGTGGTCTCCTCAGCGACGCACACTCAGAACACCGCTTAATCACTAGGTAGATCAGCTCCACAAGGTTAAGCAGGATGCAGATGACAGCCGTGACCAGCATGAAGACAATGAAGATGTTCTTCTCGGAGGGCTTGGCGATGAAGCAGTCCACTGTATTGGGACATGGCTCCGCATGGCACTTGACCATAGAAGGGAGGGTATATTTGGGGTAGAATGCGTGGAAGGCGTAGAGGAAGATAATATCTATGGTGGCTTTGAACGATAGGCTGAAGACATATGTCCACCAGAGTCCACCCCGCTTCTTGCCGGGGTCTGGGTAAAGGGATCCTTTGCCAACTTTTTCCTGGTACTTCTTCTCTCGAGCCTTTCGATAGGCCACATGCATGACCACAAGCAGAGAGGGGCACGTGACCAGGATGAGCTGCAGGGCCCAGAGGCGCACGTGGGACACAGGGAAGAACTCATCGTAGCAGACGTTGGTACAGCCGGGCTGCCTGGTGTTGCAGTCAAAGTCCTTCTGGTCGTCACCCCACACGCGCTCAGCTGTCACCAGGTACACAAGCACACGGAAGACAAAGACCAGAGACAGCCAGATGCGGCCAAAGGCTGTGGAGTACTTGTTGACCCCACTCAGGAGCCCCTCAAAGACGGTCCAGTTCATGGTGGACTCAAGGGCTGGCAGCTCCTGCAGGGGAACAAGAAAGGGATTTCCCACATTAGGGAATGCCCAGCTTGAGAACTTCACAGAAATGTGTTATCACAGGACTAGGCGGCATTATAATCCCATTTTACAGCTCAGAGAAACTGAGGGTGAGAGGCGTTTATGAAGTTACATGACTAACTATTAAGTGCAAAGCTGGCATGGAGGCACATGTGGTTAAGTCCGAGCAGCCCTGCTCATAAAAGAGGGTGGGTGCCGATGCCAGGAACCAGTCATACAGAGTCCCTGAGCCTCGGGCTGTTCCCCCTCCAGCCTCCCCCCTCCCCAAGGGAACCTGCTTTCTGTCCTTTGCTGTTAATGTCCAGGCAATCAGGTGCCGCTTCCCTAACTAGTAATTAGATGGACCTAGATTAAAGTGGGGAGTCACAGTGCTCTTTATACAAGAGGTTCCCCAGAACAAGCAGGTGGGCCAACGTTTCCCAAACTGTTGTTCATAGGCAGGGCAAGAGGAGTCGTGAGAGAAAATAATTCTGTGTGCAAGACCAACCTGGCAAATAGCTGGGCTCTGCAAACCGAAGCAGGCCACTCTCCTCACCCATGCTAATAAACCAAATCATTTTGTGACTCCCTCAAAGCAGGATGCAAGGAGGGAGCATCACCAGAGCTTCTCTGACCACAGAGCCCCCTTTCATCTGGACCCAGCTTTGATCGTCTTTGTTGGACAGCTTTGTCCAACTCCAGCGTGGAATGTGCTTCTCTGGTGGGTTCTGCTGGTGAACTTGGTGTGACTGACTAACTCATCTTCATTTGAACAAAAGAGTCCCTGCTTCTCCCAGTAGGGAGTCCTCTCTGCCTGATTCCTGGGGGAATGATGGGCTCCACTGGGACCAAGGCTCTGTGCACCCCGACACACACCCTCAGAGAGCCGCACCCTTCCATGTGCTGGCTTGTGTGGGAAGTCATAGTCCTCCGTCTGAGCTCAGCAGGGTCAGCTGCAAAGCAGGGTCAACTCAGATCGTGCAATAAGAGGCCCTTTTTGAAAATCAGCATTATTCCCATATAGCAAGGGGTAAGGCATTTTCTCTCCTAGCACAGCTCAGAGAGTCAGTAAGTAACAGAGTTGGGACTCAGACCTAGGCTGTCTGGTTGGTTCCAGCATCCATTCTGCAAACTGTCCAGTTTTGAGTTGGAGCTACTTTTTAGTGAACTGCCTGCTCCCCCCATGTGTCTCCCTTCTCTTTCTGATGGAACTCGGGTGAGAGCATCTGGGGACATCTCTACTCTCCACCCCATCTGGCTATATCACTCCCCACTTGGCCACGTGGTGGCCTGGCTTTGAGTCACTGACATCCCTGCACAGTCCTGTCTCAGGTGGGTGGAGCTGGCAGTGTCCTAGGAACACCCAGGGAGGCCTAGCCCTAACCCCAGGGCTCTGCGGGCGGGCTCCGGAATTGCTGCTCCGTCTGCAGCCGAGCTCCGCCCTGCTCAGCCCCTTTCCTTCAGCTCCAGGCCCCCAGTTCCGTCCCCTTGGCCGCTGGGAAGAGGAGGAAGAGGGATGCAGCGAGGAGTGCTTCCTTCCCTTCATCAGGACACCGGATGGCCCATGCATCCAGGCTACCACCCTCCAGCCTCCTCCAGAGAACTCGACCCTGTTAGGTGTGCCAAGTCCTTTACCTGAGCAGTGACTCCTTAGGGCTCCCTAGTACCGCTCCTGGAAGCCAGCAGTTGGGGTTCAGCAAGCATCAGAATTCATGTCAGAGTCAGGGAAGGGTTTCTGATAAAGCTCATTCTTGGGGCAGAGACTGCTGAGCAGCCCAGGCGTGTCCTGTTGGCCAGGAGGGGTGTGTGTGTGGGAGGAGCTGTGGGCTGCCTAGCCATTGGCTAGGTCCAGATCTCTCAAAGACTGCCTCCGATGAAGCTCCTGGGGGGAAAAACCTAGGGATTTCCCTCCTCCCAAAGCAAGACTTTAGCATCTTCTCAAGAGAAACCCCTGCACTATAACCTTTCACCCCCATCCTTGAATGGGGATGAAACCCTAGCCCTGCCCTCTTTAAATATTTCTTTCAGAATTCTCCAGGGCCAATTCTTTAGAAGAGGGCTTCTAAGGGTTCCCTCCCCTCCTCCCTCTTTCCTCCTCCTCCTCCCTCTTCCCTCTTCCTCCTCTACCTCCCTCTGCCCGTGTCTTGCTGCTGAAGCCCTCACCCCTGCATGCAAGTCCTTTATCCCTGTGTGCGGGCCTCACATCCTTGATTTGATTCTCCTGTTACCTCTCCAGCTCCTCCGTTTGCTTTTGTATGAATAAGGTCTTTTTAGATACAGCCCAGGTTGGCCTCCAACTCTGGGTCCTCCTGGTTCAGCCTCTTGAGTGCTGAGAATCTGAGTTTGGAGACTAATGAATGTGCAATGCTCACCCAGGCCTGGTTGGGCTCGTGCCTGGATGAAGCGAATCTGCCACACACCTTCTCTCCTAAAGCTAGACAGCACCTCAGCACTGCGCTCTGGGACATTTTAAGCACCCAAATTATCAAAAACAAACAAACACAACAGGAAAACGAAAATGGGGTGGAGTTCAGTGAGTGGGGTGCTCACCTAGCAAACTTAAAGCCTTGGGTTGCATCCCCACCGAGGCAGAAAAGGGGTGTGGTAGGGCATGCCTGTGATTCCAGCACGTGGGAGCTGGGAGGCAGGAGGATGTGGAGTTCAAGGTCATCTTCTCTAAGTAACAAGTCTGAGCCATCCTGGGCTAGACGAGACAGTCACAACATGAAATGAGGCAGACACGCGCAGGGTTTACAGGAGACCTGCAGGAAGGCAGGCTTGGGCCGGGGGGGGGGGGGGGGGGGGGAAGTTCCTTGGTTTCTGCCTCATAAGTGCTGGGCAGCTTGGCATTTTTATCAGTCCCCTGTGAATGGCCACCGTAGTGCCCAGAGTGTAGATTTTTGTGTTACACACACATACATTCTAATGAGCAGGCGAATTCTATGAAATTTGTGACAAAACCTATGTGTGAGTCTCTCCACCCCCCATAACCCTTCCCCTCCCCAGGAAAGGCTGGTTGGAACCAGTCTCCTGCAGTGGTTTATGGTGCATGTGTTGCATTTGGGGCACACTAAGCAACTGTGGTACTTTTGCTGGGTTGTGTTGGGGTGACTCGGCTGGTGGCCAGGGGTCTTTGGGCTTTCTAGAGGAATAAGTGGGGAAAGAGGTGGAAGGTCCCGTGCAGAGGGTCGTGGTGCTGGGGAGTTCAGCGGGAGGCTTCCTGCCCAGTGGGACAGCAGGAGACACTGCATCACAGACACGGGGCCAGGCAGAGGTATCAGGAGCACCCCTCACTTTAGGAAGCAGGCAAAGAGAGAGGCACCGGTGGAGTGGAGAGGGAACTGGAGAGAGAGTCAGGGCCAGGAGGAGCGGGCTGTGAAGGGAAGGCACGCAATGGAGAGCCACAGAAGGCTCTTGGACACGCTCCAGAGTGATTTCAATCGTGGGGTGGGTGCAGAAACTGGAGGGTGTGGGTAGAGGAGGTACTACTGTTGGTCCCGTTTCTTGATGCATGCAAGGAGAGGAGACAGGTCTGGCTCCAGGTGGAGGGGCGGGCCAGAGGGAGTGTGAGGTTTGTGCTTTCGGGAAAGATGGAGAGATCTGCGCTGAGAGGAGGAGTCCAGAGGGAGAGCAGTGACTCGCACCTGGTCTTGCTTCATTGCCTCACATCCCCCATCAGCTCCTTCCCCACAGGCTCTTTCTGGACCTAATTATCTGGCTTCACCACCTTCCCCACGTACTCCAGGCTCAGGTGGCCCTGGTCTTCCTGCTGGGTCACCCCTGCTGGCCTCTGGCCTCCAGCTGCTACCAGCGAGTGGGGTGGATGGGAGGGAAATCGCCTTTGGGAGGTGTGCGGTGTGCGTGCATGCAGCACCTGGGGCTCCTCCGATAAGCAAGGCGGAATGCCTGGGTGCTCTGGCCAATTCTCCACTGCTGACCCCATAACCCCTGCTCCTGACGACAGCAGCTGCCGCTCAGTGTCTATTTCATCAGCCCAGAATGGGAGTGAGGACTGGGAATTCATGAGAAGCGATAACATCAGCTCTGTCGTTGGGTACTTTAGTCCCTGCCAGAGCATGTCAAATGGCCTACATGTATCATATATTTAGCAACCTCTCTGTCTCTCTGGGCTCTTTCCTAATATAGCAGTCCTAGAAAAATGCAGATCATATTAAAAAAATTTTAAAAAGTTGTTGAAGGCCTTCAAGTGGCTTCCTAATGGTCTTGTAATTAAAGCCTGTCTTACTAATGTGGCCCGTAGCACCTACACAACCTCGCTTCTCATGCCTTCTTCACGTTCGGTCTTTTCCTTCCCACCTCCATGCTCCAGCACCCTGTCTTTTTTCACTTTCTCTTCCGCCAGACCATCAGACTCTTTCCCGCACTAGAGCCCCAGGGCCTTTGCATATGCTTCCAGTTTGCTTATTTGCCTTTTCCTCTTCCTCCCTTTCCTTTTCCTTCGCCTACTTTCTTTTTCTTTCTCTGGGGCACAGGGTCTCACTATGTAGCTTTTGTTAACCATGTACTCACTATTTAAACCACACTGAGCTCAAAGTCACAGAAATCCTCCTGCCTCTGCCTCCCAAGTGCTGGGGTTAATGGTGTGCACCACCATGTTTAGCTCTTTATTTTCCCCATGCTGGTGCCCACTCAACCTTTGAGACTTCAGTGTAAGCCAGGGAAACCTTTTCTGAGGACCAGATCAGGTCTGGATTTGTTATCTATTCCCTGGGAACAGGGGCCGACACATTTGCTCTTACGGTGCCCTGGATGTGCTTGGGTGTTTAGCGTTTTCTCTCTTCCTTTAGATTGACCTCTTAAGGCACTGGGATCACACTGTTCTGCCTCCACCCTCCTTAGTAGCACACAGTAGGCACAGCACATAGTAGGTGCTAGTGAATGCTGGGTGGCCAAGAATGGGTAGTTCTGCTTCTCAGGAGGCGAGGAGCTGGAGCGTCCAGCAGGCCTTGCACACGGGGAGCTGAGGCCTTGGGCAGAGCAGACTCTCTGGAGCCCAGCTGCCCGAATTCTTGCTGTGGCCGTCTCGCTCACCGGCTGGGCAACATCTTGCAAGTCTCTTTGTGGGTTTTAAAAGGATTTCTTTTGGGCACACACTCCCACCCCCCAACCATGGAACTATTGGTAATTGTTAGCTGCTGGGGAAGAAAGAGATGGTCTTCTCTAAGCGTGAAGCCTCTGGTTGATCAACCATGCCCTGGCTGAAGACCACACAGCCAAGAATATTTTGGGCCAAACAAAGTGGTTTGGAGGATTTAAAAAAAAAAGGATACTAAGTTAGGTGGGTAGGGGATGGGGCTGGGGCTGGGAAGAAATGAGGGACAATGAATAGGATCAAACACATGCAAAACTCTTAACCGATACAATAATAATTTAAGAATATATTATTATTATTATTATTATTGTGTGTACATACATGTGCACCATGGCACATGTGTGTGGAAGAGAGAGGACAACTCTGTGGAGTGAATTCTCTCCTCTTACCTGTGTACGTTCCTGGGACTGAGCCTCTGGCTTTAGGGCAAGGGTGTTTGCCTGCCAACCTATCGACTGATCACATCAGCCTATCCTTGCGCATGTTTTAGCCTTTCTGCTCCTTCATCTGCAATAAGAGGGAAATTATAGTTCTTACCCAATAGGATTAGTGTGAGGATGGACCGGGTGGAAAGAGGTGAAGTGGGGTTCCTGGAGCATACACGCCCATCAGTGGGGACTGCCGTCATTTTCAGAGGGGACAGTCTGTGGGATGAGGTTTAGGGGTGGGGATGGGGGGATACTGCTTCTTTCTTTAGCTGTGGAGTGAGGTGGAGCTTCATCAAAGATTTCCATGAGGGGTGGGTGGGGGCAGGGCTGCTGTCCCACGGGACGGTGGGGCTTGGAGGACTGTAGCGTTCTGGAAGGAAGCAGGCAGGAAGCCATGACCAGAGAAGGGGTGCGCTGTGAGAAGAAGAGCTGTCCAGAGTGGGGTCCAAGCTGAATCTATTTCCTTTTCTGAGGCATGGCTTCTTCTCCGTGGGGTGCAGCGGCGGCAGGAAGCAGGCCTTGGAAACTTCTGGGCAGGACTTCCTCAGAGTACCCCTGTCACTCCTTAGCTTCCTGCTCTGAGGCCAGTGCTCCTGTTTGGGCTTGAGAAATTCCTGTTTTCCCCTAGGGCTGCAGGTGGGGACAGATGGCTCCCTCCTATGACTATCTGGAACTGCCCCATAAAAACAGAGGTCTGCCTCTGCTTTGAGCATAGCCTGTGGGGATGGAACCTGGGCTGTGTCCCTGGGCCTCTTCTAGAAGTTTCTGTGCTCCTCACCTTTGGACATTGGCCGCTATGTGCTTGGTGACTCTTCTAACAGCCATGAAGTCATCCTGCAACTTGCTGGAAATAATCAGATCTTAAACTTTAAAAGGTTTTGAAATTTTTGAGACAATGTCTCATGTAGCCCAGGCTAGTCTCAAACTCACGATGTAGTTGAGACTAGCTTTGAACCTCTGATCTTCCTGTTCCCTCCTTCCGAGTACTAGGCTTTGAGGAGTGAATCCCATTTCCAGCTCAGGTCCACGAGTTGTTTGTTAATCTTGCTCCACCAGAGGCTGGTGTGAGGCATACCTACCCCACATGCTTCTGCATATGCTACTCTAGTGATAGGCAGGACCTGTCTTAGACATGTTGACTTATGACAGGCATAAATCGCCACCAACGGTTGCACGCTTGGAGCTCTCTGGACATTTTGGGCTTCACCATTAGCAAATTCTATAGACTGCAAGAAGCCTGACTGGAAGAGCCATTGAGGGATAGAAGTTAGGGACCAGTTCTCCAGCCTCCCCGCTTTTCCTCCCAAAGAACTTGGGGCTGAGCTCTACTGCCCCCTAGAGGTCCCTGTCGGGATTAGGCTCAGTTGCCTATGAAAATCTCGGGCCATTGCACACTCTTCCTCAGCCCCTTCTCTTCCCCTCTCCATCTGCTGGCTGGTGTTCCCTGGGACCCACCCCCTCTGCAACGATTACCACACAAAACCTGTCTCAGTCTGGCTTTGGAACCACAATAAAGGCACCTCTGGCCCGTACCGTGTAGCCGTATCATTTCGTCAGGACCCCTCCTGTCCGACCTCTCACTGACTACCATTCCCCACTGGTCATGCCTTCTAGTTGGCCTTGTCTTGCTTGGCCATGGTCTGGAAGGGATTCTAAACCTAGTGTACCCATCATACTTTGCTTGGTTCACTGCGGTCACTGAACTTACAGGGCTGCATCTGGACGCTCTCTGTGGGGCTTCCGAGGCCAGGGTTGGAGGGTGACTGTCTTCAGCTAGTGGAAGGAGGGTTCCGAACCCAAGGCTGGCCCGCTGGGTCAAAGTTCATCTGTGCTAGATCGGATGATCCTCATCTTAAAGGGTGCTGAGCATGTGAACACTCTGAAGGTGTGATGGGCTCTCCTCCCCTCCCCCATTAAGCTGATCTCTCAAGCTAGCAAAATTCCTTCCCCTCCTGTGTGCTCAGAAGCCTCCATACAGTCCGCTCACCCCAGCCTGCTTCTGTCACTTGCAGCCAAAACTCCTCAGTGCGACCCCGGGTTTGCCTGATGTGGTTGTGTGGCAGACACATAGCAGACATTCACTACGTATTTGTTGATAGGATTAGCTCTGCGTACCCCACTCTGTGTACCCTGCATCTCTCTTCTGCACATCGGTGGTGGCAATAGCTACTTTTAGGGGTGTCATGTGGACAAAGCAAGATGGTGGAAGGTAACAGGCTGTCCTAGCGTGTGCTGCCGAAACATAATGGTAATTGATAAGGAACATAAATCAAATTCTCCACAGTTTGGGGGTTGGGGAAATCTGAGGCTAAGGCTCTCCATTTGGTGAGGGGCTGATCTCTGCCTCTTAGGCAGCGCCTTGGATGCCGCCCTCTCTGGAAGGGACCGCCATGTGCTCACACGGGGTGGGGGTGGGGGTGGGGAGGGACAAAAGAAAGGGAGAGCTTATCAGACGCCTCCAGACTCCGGTCCCTCTCCACAGCACCCCTCCTCCCACACCCCGATCCCGGGGACACTACAGGTTAAATTCCTGACTACTGAATTTGGGAGGACACCTTCAGATCCCAGCAAAGGCGTTGTCCACTGAGGGTCAGACCCAAGCACTGAGTTTCCTCCTGCCCACGTGGCTTTGGGAAAGTCAGGGAAGACAACGTCTCTGAGGAGGAGTTCAGTGGCCTAGGGATTTGGGGTATGGGGCATGGGAGAGGTTTTTTTTTCCTCTTCCTCCTCTTCCTCTTCCTCCTTCTCCTTCCTTTAAGAGAATCAATACAAAGGGCAGAGAAGGAAATGACCGTTCAGTGCCTGTTGCGTGTCCTGTGGCATGCACCTGGCCCACCACCTTTCCCCCTCACCCCCCACCACACCACACACGTCGGAATGCAGATGGCTAACCGCAAGGCAAACCTTTCCTCTGGGCTTCGTGGTGCTCAAGAAACGGTTTGATTTAAAAACCGGAGATTCCGGGTGGGAACAGGTTTTCAGGGGAGAGGGTACTCTCGAAACCCCGGAGGATCTGGCAAGGTGGGGCCACTATCGCATGTGCCATCAGTAGCTTGAGGTGATGCGCAGATGTCCCCTTCTGGGGCCTTCCTCTTATGTTTTGTAGTCTCTGCAAGTCTGGTGTCTGCTACTTGCCTGGTGGTATTAATTATCCTTTGAGTTGGACTCCACGCACGCTCAGCACGTCTTCCTGGCTCTAGTCATGGCTTTACTCAGTTCCATTTTATTGATGAGATGAACCCCATCACGGGCAGGCAGAAGTGGATATTCCCCTTTGTGCTTCAGCTTGGGCTGTGGTAGGGGAGGAGGGGAGGAGGCAGTTTGGTGTTGACAGCTAGCCAGGGTCACCTTCAAGCAGGGGGAACTGGAGTGGGTGGGTGGGGATGGGGAGATAATGATAGGTTTGCAGGGTTTGGCGCTGCCCAGCAGGGGCTCGCTTCCTGGTCATCTGCGGGATCCAGGTGCAGAACACTAGGTAGTCATTAAGGATGCCTTGGGGACTTGGTGTCTGTGTAGTGGAGAGGCCTGTTGCTTCAGGAGGTGGGGTTTGGGGGAAGGAGAGAGGAGGGTGAGAAGGGGGAGGTGCATTCAGGCTTGGAGGCACAAAGGGCGGTTTAGCGCTGTCCGGAGTCGCTAGCCGAGCAGGTCTACAGTGCAGTTCAGGGCTCCTGGCTCAGAAGCCTGTTGTAGACAAGCCGCCCTTGATTACCTACGGCCTCTGTATTAGAGGGAGGTTGGAGGGGGACTCCTGCATCCTGTCTCTCTTACTTTCCAGAAATTAACGAGCCCCTCCCTTATTCAGAGGCCTTCCCCAATCAGCCTCCCCGGGGAGCTGGCCTGAGGTAGAAGGCAGCCGGGCAGGGAGGGCTGGATCCCGCCTATCATCTCCCCTTGGCTCCAAGTGGATAATTACACAGCTCCCAGAGCCCCAGGACTGGGCCAGAAGGCAACCCACACAGACAGCATCTCAAAATTAATGGGACTCCAAGGGGTTTGGGGTGGGGGTGGGGTGGGGGCCAAGACTGTGAGAGGCTCAGAGAGAAATCAGATGCAGGTAGAGGCTGCCTGGCAGAAGGAGCTAGAACGCCGTAGTTCTGATGCAGAGATGGAGGGAAAGAGCAAGGAAATAGAAGGCCAGAGAGGCTAAGTCACCCTCTTGGAGTCACACAGCATTCAGGCTTGTGCCCACATACCTCTAATGCTAATGCGCATGTAGTATTGACTTACATCCACAGGAAGTCTCATTTCATGGAGGAGGAGTCAGGATCTGGACCATAGGTAACTTCCTCAAGGTTGCACATTATAAATATGAATGTGTGTGTGTGCGCGCGCGCGCGCGCGTGCACGCATGGAGTATATCCATGTATACACACACATACGCACACACATGGCTTCTTCCAAGGAGGCTTCTTGTAGATGTAGCAGGAATTCCAGTTTCCTAGACTTGGGCTCCCACCTTCTTTCCTCAGGACTCCAGAGCATCTCCCCATGGCTCCTTTCTATCCATGCCCTCCCTCCCTCCCTCCTTCCCTCTCTCCCTCTCTCCCTCTCTCCTCCTTCCTTCTTTCTCTCTCTCTCTCTCTCTCTCTCTCTCTCTCTCTCTCTCTCTCTCTCTCTCTCTCTCCCTCTCTCTCTCTCTTTCTTTTTATTTTTGCTTTTTCAAGACAAGGTTTCTCTGCGTAGCCCTGGCTGTCCTGGAACTCACTCTGTAGACCAGGCTGGTCTCGAACTCAGAAGTCCACCTGCCTCTGCCTTCCAAGTGCTGGGATTACAGGTGTGTACCACCACTGCCCGACTCCATTCTTCACGTGGCTCTGGAGGCTGCCCTGTATCCTTTGTGCCAGGCTTAGCTTCTCCTGCAGTGGTGGCCTCTGTGTCCCCTGCTCCCAGCCTACCTCCTGTAGAGCGGCCGCTAATGCCCCTGGAACAGAGGCTAGGACAGGCACACACTGACAGATAGGACTTAGGTAGCTTGAACCCTATCTCTGAATTGAATATAAAAAGTCAAATTTCTGTGGTCTGTTGGTATAAATCCAAATATATTATAGATGCAGATAAATATAAACATATTAATCAGTCCGGCTCAGATTTCTTTCCTCTAACTTAAAAATAAATGAGAACATTTTCATGAGTCGTGAAGATAGAGTGGGCTCCGTGTTCTGTTTGTCCCTTGTCTCAAGGGGCTACCGGGGTGTCTGTAGGATTGGTGCCGGCTCCCTTTGAGTAAGTGAGGGGTGAGCTGGGGAGAGCTTGTGAGCAAGCCCTGATGGAGCAGCTGTCTAGGATGCTCAAAGCCCTGGGTTCAATTCCCAGTACCGCATGGATCGGGTATGGCGGTTCATGAGTGTAATCCCAGCGCTTGAGAGGTACATCAGACATTCAGCGTCAACCTTAGATGCATATTGAATTTGAGGTCAGCTTGGGCTAGAGATTCTGCCTCACAAGGAGAGGGAGGGAAAGAGAAAGAGAAAAGGTGGTGGTGGTGGTGGGAAGAAATCCACTTACAATGCTGGTCTTGTTCCTTCTTAGAAGTTCACAGTCAGCACACCATCACTGCCATATACCTTGGATTATCAGCCCCCAAACACACCTCCTCCCTCAGGGACTTAATGGAAGCCACATATATTTCATATATATATATATATATATATATATATATATATATATATATATATATATATATATATATATATATATTGTTTTAAAGCCGCCATTACCAGCACACCAGAGGTTTTCCTAGCCTAGCTAATCCTGTCCCTAGTACCACTCCCCCAATTCCCTCTAACATCACCCTGTTCATTGCTGACTGGAACTGCCTTGTTCCTTGTCTCTCTCCCACGTACAAGATCCACGAGAGGACCTCATCTGCCCGTGTTCACTGCCACCATAGCCTCAGGATCCAGTGTGAACCTCACACACCCATGAGTCTCTTGATAAAGCACTTGGTGGCACAAGGGAACCAGGGTCACCCAGGCAGAGGAGGGAGTAGTTGAAGAGGCTAAAGTCATATACAACTAGTTGCAGGACCTGGAGACTTAGAAGAACCTTTCATAAGAGATTGACAGGCCTGAGAGACCGGCTGAGGCTGGCTGTGTTAGATTGTGAGCAGGGACTCTCTGGCTAGAGGGGGTAAGTGAGGGAGTCAGATTTAGGAAGAGGTCAATTGCCAGTTGCGCCGGATGCCTAATGACAGTGTAGTCAGGACCCACAAGGTACTGGGATGTGACGCTGTCACAGCTCACTGAGGCTGCTGCTTTTGAGATCTCACTTGACTGCCTCTTGCTTACCTGCCAGAGTGCTAGGGAATGAGTCGGGGAGATGGGCTGGGTCACAGGTTTACCTGCCTGCCTTGCCTGGCTCAGCCTCTGGGTGGCAGCAGAGGCCCAGGCTTGGCTGTGGGTTGTCTCCTTGCTGTCAAAGCTCCTGGCTTGTTCTGTTGGGTTCCCAGCTCTCCTTCCTGCCCGGTAGGGAGTGGCTCCGGCTCAGAAATTTGGGCATTCAAGGCTGTACTTGCACTTCTGAATTCTTCTAGTGGCATGGTGGATAGCAGGAAGGTCTCACAGAGGGACAGGAGACACCCAGAGAGCACCTGGGCAGACATGCCAGACACCAGAAAAAAGATGCCACTATTGGTGACTGAAGGCTCAGGACACAAGACTAGCCCAGAAGGGATGGGGGTTCAAAGCCTAGAGTCCCCTCATGGAGTAGCAGCAGGCAGGAAGGGATGGTCCCCAGTGTGCGGGGAAGGATGACAGTTGGGAATCAGGACAGGGTCTGGGAGCCCACAGCTGCAGCTCAAAATGTGTCCAACTCAACTCCAGGCTAGATCTCTAAGCTAGGAAGGACAGCCAGCCCCATGCACATACAGGATATTTCCCCCATGGGTGGGTCTCCAAGGCACTGTCACCAGACCCCAGGTGAGATACAGCACTGGAGGATTGGTTTAGGTGAGACCTGACAACAGTTCTCCACTTTCCCTCCCCGGAGGGGGAGGGGACTTCACCAGCCTGGTACCTGCTGCCTGCCAGCCCCCATCCCCTACCATCCCACCTGGATCCAGGTCTTTCTTGCAGCTGCGGTGGCCTGGAACTTGATCGCCTGATCACAGGTGGTCTTGTGCCTAGAGACTGAGGCTGGCCTGGTGCTAACAGGGCACCTGGCTGCCTCTCCGAGCTTGGGGAGTGAGTCGGGGAGTTCATTCCTGTTTGTTTCCTGCTTCTAAGCTTGCTGCAAATGGGGATTCACAGAGCCCAGCCCCAGGAAGGGCTTGAGTCTGTGCAGCTGCTGCTCCCCCCCATCCACACACTTTTATGTTCCTGGGTCCGGTGTATCGCTGCCTGCTTACTTTTTTTTTTATTTTTTATTTTTTTTAACCTGCCTAGCTTTTTCTCATCTTCATATCTCCATTTAAATGTCACTTCCTTGGAAACAGTCTTAACACCCCCATTATTCTTACTCAAAGTGTCCTTTGCTTTGTCTTGAGTGCATTCATCATACCCGACATCGTGGTTTTCCTGTGTCTGTGTCCGTGTGTCTGTGTCCGTGTGTGTGTATGTGTTAACACCGACCCCACGGAACAGACTGTAAACTCCCTGAAGGCAGGTGGCAGGTCAGTTCCTCTCACCTCTGTACTCTTAGGCTCTCTTCCCCCATGCCTGGGACACGGTAGATGCTTTAAAAATATTTGTTGGTGGAGAGAAAGAAAGACAGCGTGAGTTATGGATGCCCCTGGGGACTTCCTATGTGCTGGGAATTAATAAAGCCCCAGTTCAAACCTAGCGTTTCTCTGGATCATCAATTTTACTTGATGCTAAGGAATTAGAAGCTCCATATTCACTTATTAATTGAATATTTTACATTACAAAAGTAATACATGTTCCTTGTCAAAATGCAATCAATAGGCATTATTTTTATATTGAAACAAACCCTGACACAACGCAGCATAGAATGCAAAGTCGGCCTGACTATTAAGGAGGAGAGATGAGATTTCAAAGACATTTTGAGCCCTAGGGGTCCAGACTGCCTGTGGCACAGGCTTCTCCTCCAAGAGTTTGTTGTATTTAGATTGCAGGGTCCTCTGACCCTGGGAATCTCTGGTTCAGTCTTGGGTGGGGCTGAGGCCACTGGGTGAAGGACCTAGAAGGTTCTGACTATAAAGCACGGGCACTATGGGCTGGGCAGGCAGATCTGTTAGTCCAGCGTTTGCTGTGCAAGCCCGAGGACCCGGGAGCAGACCCCTAGCACCCGTGCAACTGAACTGGATATGGCAGTGAGCATCTCAGTGCTGGGGAAAGGGAGGAAGGAAGATCCGGAGAAATTACTGGCTAGCCAGTGGAGCCCAGTTGGCAAGCTCCAGGTCGTGAGAGATCCACCCTCAAGGACCAAGGTGACCGTGCCTGAGGGATAGTGGTCAAGAGCACTGGCTGCCCTAACAGAGGACCGGGATTCAGTTCCCATCGTTCACATGAGATGCAGCTCACAACCTTCTGCAACTCCAGTTCCAGAGGATCTGATGCCCCCTATGGCCTCTGTGGGAACTGCATGTACGTGGTGCATATAATTCCATGCAGGCAGAACACTGATACCAATAAAGTAAGAAGCAAATGAACAATAACATCAAAAACAAGAAGGAGAGAGTGATTGAGGAAGACACCCAACATTGGTCTCTGGCCTCAACATGCACACATCATACATGTGTGTCCATGTGCACCCATACACAGGTGCACACATATGACATGTACACACACAGACATACACAGACACACATACAGACACACACAGATACACACAGATATACACACTCAGACACACACACAGGCACACACAGACATACACAGACACACAGACACACACAGATACACACAGACACACACACACAGATATACACACAGACATACACAGACACACACACAGGCACACACAGGCACACACAGACACATACACAGAAACACACACATGCATAGACACAGACACAGACACAGACACAGACACACACACACACACACACACACATATGTACAGGTATTGGCGGTGGCTCGACTCAGAAAGCAAATGCCACTTGTCATATATGCAAGCCGGTTGAGTTGGCATTTTTTTTTGCACAGTGCACACCCAGAGTGGAATTAAGAAGGCAGACTTACATCTTCGTGGATCTGGGTTCAAATCTTAGTTCTGTGGGTGTGGCCTGGAGGAGTGGAATGTTTTCTTGGGGCAGTGGGATGTGGGGAGGCATGGTGAGGAGTGTAACCGGAAGGAACTCCCCTAGATGCAAAATAACAAAAGTACCTTTAGGAGTCTAGTGAGTTTATTGCAACCAGCTCCATGGATCTGGGTTCAAATCCCAGCTCTGCCATTTTTTAGTTATGTGAATTCAGTCAATTCCTTATCTCCCCTGAGCTTCAGGTTCTCGGTCTCCAAAAGGGGTTTCCCAGTGGTCATCCGTGAAGCTAGCAGTCATGTTGGAATCTTTTGACCTTGTGACAAGGTTCATGTTGAGAACTGGGGAACTGAGTTATAAGAGACAAAAGTCCCGAAGCTTTAGGTATGCTCACCCTTCTGTGATGTGGCCCATTCGAAGCTCTCCAGCCACACCTGCGTAAGAAGGTAAGAAGGGTGTGCAGCTTTTATGGGCTGTTGAGCTCTCACGGAATCGCCTGGACAATATTTAAAACACCTTAATATCTGGCTTCAGCTCAGACGGAGTGAGTCGAATTTCTCGAGTACCCAGGATGCTCTGCAAGTGTCCCGGGCTTTGTGCCTGCAGCAGAGGGAGTTTCCACACACAGTCCAACCCCAGCCGGATGGCTCCACCGCAGCGTCGCAGGGTCCAGGGGTCAGCCAGTGGCAGTATGCTTCTCACTGGACCCCTCTGCTCTCGTCGGCTCTTTGACTGGGGCTCAGGTAGCACGCACAAAGTGCTGGCAAAATGCCAGCACCTGAGCCCTGAGTCACTGCTTTGGGACTGTGGTCTCAGTCACGGTAGACAGGCGTGGACCCATAGAGACAATGACACAGCAACAGATAGGCCAGGCCAGAGCCAGGGAACACTCAACCTTTCTCGTCCTGCCCTAGACAGATCCAGGAAGATATCTTAATTTGAGCCGTGTTAGAAGGTCCTGGGGAAGATTTCTAAACTGTGAACTAGGGGGTGGGGCTGGAGTTACTGACAGGTAAGTGTGTGTACTTGTGTATGTGTGTGTTTGTGTGTGTGTGTGTACATGTGTGTGTGTGTGTGTGTACATGAGTATTTCTAGGGCTAGAGAGATGGCTCAGTGAGTGAAGTGCTTGCTAGGCAAGTGTGAGGACTTAGTTCAGATCCATAGAACCTATGTTCAGGCAAATAAGGGGACAGTACCATAATGCCAGAGCTCCCCCAGGGAGATGGCGACAAAGGTAAGAGGAACCCCAGATTCCTGGGGCAGGGGCAGCCAGCCTGGAGGACACAACAGGGAACAAGAGACACTGTCTCAAGGTTGCAAGACAAGGGCCAACATGAAAGGTTGTCTTTGACCTCTATGTGCATGCTGTGACATTTGAACACTTATATTAGTGTGCATGATTTACACACACACACACACACACACACACACACACACACAGGACAAAATGAGGGGGAGCCAGTGCACACTGTGTTAGTGTTGTGTTAGAGTTCCATGTCACCATGACCACATGTCTGATAGGAATGACTTGAGGGAGGGGAGACACATTTCTGCTTATACTTTAGAGGTTCAGTATGTCATCCTTGGGAAGGCATGGGAGCGGCTCTGTGCACAGTGTCCAGAGTGCGAGGCAGATGCGGTTCCCTCCATCCTGGTCAGCTGAGAAAAAGAGAGGACAGAGAGTGTGTGGCATGTGCTGTTGATGTCAGGGGAACAGGAGAGAGAAGTGGTCTCTTCCACACACTCTGGGGGAGACAGAGAGATGGATGGACCCAAAGACGAGGGCCCAGCAGTGGGAACAGAGAGGGAAGTAGATTTAGCAGGTGACATACGGGCAAGTGGGCACTCGGCGAGAATGACCAGGAAGTAGGGCTTGGGGGCAGATGGTCTGCTCTAGAGTATGCTAACACTTGCAAAATTTGATAGCTTGAGGATTCATGGCAGGACTGTCAGAGAGTCTGATTCACCATGGATTGGTCAGCTATAGATCCAATTTTCCAGTTTCATTTTGGCCCAGAGGGGACTTTGGCTTTCTGCACAGAGGTCAGACCTGCTCCCCTCCGCAGCCCCAGACAGCCTTCCCTACCTTCTGCCTCACCCACTGGGTTCTTTCCTCTTAGGAATGCCCCAGGTGTGCCTGCCAACCTTTTCAGTGCTCCGTGGGTGTCGCAGGCTTTGGTTCATCGTTCCTGTTAATTCTGGGTTCGGTGTGGTGCCCTTCCTAACTCTTAGTGTGCCCTTGTGTGTTATCTGGATGGTGTTGGTAAAAGATTCCCCAGGCTTCTTCCATTCTAAATAATTCTCTTAGACCTTCTTTTCCATCCTCTTTAGATCCTGTCTTTATCATGAAGCTGTTTCTAATGCTTTTTGGTGTCTATCTATTTATACCTAAAATACAGGCATTACCAGAAATACAGCAAACATACACTAAACAGGATGAGACAGATGTACAAACAGGAGGTGTTTTCCTCAGCTGGGAAGCCTCTTCCATGGTGGCTAAGCTCCCTAAAGCAGCCTTGGTTCCCTGTATCCCTAACCAGTCTTGCCTGTCCCTGCCCAGCTGGTCTGAGGTCACTCCATGATAGAATATTTACCTACACTCATTATGGAGCTGGGCCCAATGCCAGGGACTTTACATGAATTAACGTTTTATGACCCTGAATATCCTCTGAGGTGGGAACTATTATTATTCCGTTTTGTCCAGACAGGGAGTCAGAGATGGGACTAACTTGCCTGTTAACCACATAGCAAGAAAGTGGTGTACCTCAGAGCAGAAACTTGCTCTGGCTTCCCATTAAAGGGAGTGGAGGGAGTTTTTGTCTCTGAGGCTTGGGTCCTCTGCTTCTCAGTAGATGATTTCAACAGTGGGGATGGAACTCTGGGTTTAATAAGCACTGGGCAAGTGGTTGACCACTGAGATACACAGGTGATCCTCCCTCACCAACTTAAATTTTTTTTTGTTTTTGTTTTTTTTTTGTTTTTGAGACAGAGTTTCTTAGTGTAGCCCTGGCTGTCGGGACTCACTCTGCAGACCAGGCTGCCCTCAGAGTCAGAGATTCGCCCGTCTCTGTCTCCGGAGTGTTGGGATTAAGGGAGTGTGCCACCATGCTCACTGGAGAAAAATAATAAAAATATTAATTTAATGTGTATGAGTGTTTTGCCTGCATGTGTGTGTGTGTGCATCAGATGTGTGCCTCTTGACTTTAGGGGTCAGAAGAGGGTATTGGATCCTCTAGAATTGGAGTTACAGACGATTGTTAGCTGCCATGTGGGTGATGGGAACTGACCTTGGGTCCCTTTGTGAGAGTGACAAGTGTTTTTACCCATTCAGCCAACCTCCCTCCCCCATTTTACCTCACTATATAGCCCTGGCCGGCCTGGAGCTTGCTATGGTGATGATCTGGCTTTGCCCATGGTGATGGCCCTGCCTCTGCTGCTGATTCTGGGGTTGCAGGCAGGCATCACCACAGTGAGCTTCTTGGCTCTGAGAGTCTGGCTGAGGTGCTCCCAAACTTCCCATCCTTGGTGCCAGCCTCCAGAGTGCTGGAATGACTGGAATATGTCATCGCAGGACGTTCTCCAACATTTGCACTTTCTATTATTGTTATTATTACTGTTATTATTATATTATTATTATTATTATTTACTTTTGAGGACTGGATGATGGATGGACCAGTGTTAAGAGTGCTTGCTACTACTCTTCCAGAGTACTGAAGCTCTGTACTCAACACACATCCTTTACTCCATCTCAGAGGATCTATCGCCCTCTTCTGGCCTCCAGTGGTACTTCCATACACAGAATGCAAACACATAAAAAAAAAACATTACATATTAATAATAGAAAGGACAGGGGAAGGGAAGAGGGCTTATGGGACTTGCGGGGAGTGGGGACCCAGAAAAGGGGAAATCATTTGATATGTAAATAAAGAATACATCGAATAAAAAGAAAGGATACAGTACCGAAAATATTTTGGGGGAGGGGGTTCAAGAGTTAATAGTACTTATTGCTCTATAAGAGGATTATAATTCAGATCCTAGAACCCATATAGGGAAGCTTACAATGTCAGTAACTCTAGCTCTCAGAGATCTTAACGTCCCCCTCTGACCTCTGTGGGCACCAAAGTGCTTGTTGAGTATGTGTGTGAGCACACACACACACACACACACACACACACACACGCACGCACGCACGCGCGCGCGCGCACGCGCACGCACACATGCACACACCACATCTTTAAAAACGTTCATCTTTTCCCCCCTTTTTGGAAAAGGTATCATTGAACTGCTCCTGGCCATGAAGTATGTAACCCAGGCTAGCCTAAAACTTTTCATCCCTCTGCCTCCTGGGTGCCAGGATTAAACGTGGGCATCAGTCCTCTGTGGAGCAGCCTTAGAGACTGTGCCTGCCCTGTGCCAGGGTTCAGGACCGCGTGCTCTCTCATTTGCAGCTGCGTTTAATGCCCTGTCCAGTTTCTACAATCCTTCAAAAGCTGGGAACCTGGGAGGCAACGCCTGGGGCCTTGCAGGGCAAGAAGGTGAAATTCACGCATCAACGCACGAAGAGATGCCGTAGGTTGTCCTAGAAACCGGGTCCTAGCTAAGTGCCTGAAAAGTAATTATAAACTCCAGAGTATCTTTCAGCTGAGCAGGTGGCTGGAAAATTAGAAATCTATTCCTGAGACTCCTTCTGCTTTCCAGAAAGGCTAAGGTTACATTTCAAGACAGGCTGTACACAGGTGGCCTCGGTGGAGCGTGTGCGCATGTCCGGGCGTCCTTGCGTGCCTGTCCAGGGGACCTGAACCGCTAGTATAGGGGTGAAACTGGCACTCAGTTCAGAGCCGAGGCAGCACAACACCCCCACCCCCACTTCGCTTTGGGTTGCTAGGATACCAGAGCTGAGGAGACGCCAACTGATTTGCTAAACAATTTTTTCTTCTAATTAGGAATAATTAGACAAAGGAAGAAAGGGTGTACTTGGGTGGTGGCAGGGGTGAACTTAGAGCTTGGAGACCCCGAGGAGAAGTCATCCGGGCTTTGTGACTAAGGAGTTTCCTGCGCAGGAGCCGTGGCACCCGCCTGGGGGAGGGGTAGAAGTCACATTTATCAAGTGTCTGTCACCAGTCAGTCATTGCCTCTGCTGCCCGGTGTGCATGACCAAATCACAAGGCACGGAGGGGTGCTGGCTTGTAGTCCCGTGATACCGCCATTGTTAGAAGCCCCGTAGGGCTCTCTGGGTTGCACAAACTTTTCCCATTTGCTGCTGTTGTACCTCCTCGTGTTGCTGGCTTGTTGCCAGCCTAGAGGACAATTCTCATTCAAGATAAGTCTTTGCCCCCTCCCCTCTCCCGACGCACGATGATACGACCCTCCATGTTGCTGTGTGGTCCGTAAGGCTTTTTGTCCATTCCCTCTTTCTCTCCTTTGTCTGCTTAACCAGAATGCCAGATTTCTCAGGATGGCGGTGCACACATAGGACTCTGAACATACATTTGTCAGATGAGTGCCTGCTCTGTTTCATCAAAAGAAAGTCTCTGGGCCGGGGAAGTAAATCATTTGGCAAAGTGATATAGGACCTCAGTTTGATTTCCAACATCCACATAAATGGGTGTGGTGGTGCAGGCTTGTAATACTGGCACCGGAGGAGTCAGAGACAGGTGGGTCCCTGGGGCTTAGCCCACTTACTGAGTTCCAGGCCAGTGGGACGCCCTGTCTTTAAAAAAGGAGAGTCAGTAAGATGTCCCCAATGAGTACCGCACTTGCTGAAGGGCTGACAACCTGAGTTCCATGCCTGGAACCCACACGGTGGAAAAAGAGAACTAGTTTCCATGAGGCGTCTTCCAACTTGTGACCTGTGCGTCCCTTCCCCCACAAAATAAATGAATGCAAAACAGCAACAGCAGCAACAATGTGGTTGGCTCTTGAGAAATACCACCTGAGGTGGTCCTCTGGCCTCCACACACAAGCATATATGTATATATACGCAAGAGTGTGCCTGTGCACGCGCGCGCGTGCGCGCGTGTGCACACACACACACACACACACACACACACAGTCTGAGGACACCAGAGTCTCATGATCTTTTTCTAAGGTCTTGACCCAGTGTGAATGTCATTCTCAAACTGCCCCTCCCCCAACAACCTGTTGCTTCCGGGTAGTCGAAGCCTAGCCCAGGCACTCTTTACAAAGAGGCTGATATGAAAGCCAAGGTTACAGGGTCCTTAGGTATGGAGAAGTCCAAGGGGATGGTGATGTGACAGGGTAGCCTTGTGGTCCCCGGAGTCAACTGCTTGGATCAAATTCCAGGTCTGCTATTGTGACCATCTTTGTGATCTTGGCTGGCCCCCAGGGTTCCCATTTGTAATAGAAGATGGTGTAGAGACCATTTCAGTTCCTATGAGGATATGAAGAGGTGACATCCAGGCAAAGTGGGAAATACCTTCTACCATATCAACTTCAGAAATCACAGTGTGACAAGCCGCTTTGATACTTCCCACTGCTGTCTGCAACACATCAAAGGCCAGACCACGCAGCCCTTTGAGTCTCTGGAATAAATTATTCATCTTGGCACCGGAGGCCTTAGTTCTTCTTCTTTTTTATTTTATTTTATGTGTATGGATCTGGAGAGGTGGCTCATGGTTCTATTTTATGTGTATGATGTTTTACCTACATTCATGTTGTGGGGTGGGGGGGTAGGTATCATATTGCAGTACCCAAGAGAGCCAGAAGAGGGCGTCAGAACCTGGAGTTTCAGTGGGCTTTAAGTGTGGGTGCTGAGAACCAAGCCTGGGTCCTCTGGAAAGGTAGCTCTTTACTACTGAGTCGTCTCTTTACCCACTCAAACTTTGTTTTCTCCTCTCTCTCCCTCTCTCTCTCTCTCTCTCTCTCTCTCTCTCTCTCTCTCTCTCTCTCAGTAGTGGGGAATGAACTTAATAAGCTCTACTGGTGTGTTACACTCCCAGACCTAGAGGTTCCTAGTTCTTAACAGCTCTAACTGTTGGGAAGCCTCAGAAATTAGCTGATATGGAAGAGCCTGTGTCGTCTAGCAAGAGATTGATAAACAAGCCCTTGCCTCTGGGATACCTAGGCTGAGTCTCTTTCAGACCATGGAGGCTCTGCCTTGGCTGTCATGGGAATCTCAAATGCAACAATGCAAATAGGGTCATGAGTCAGGTACCAAGTTGTTGTTATTGTCATCGTTGTCTTCTTCTTCTTGTCATTGTCGTCGTCGTCGCCGTCATCATCATCATCATCATCATCGTCCTCCTCTGCCTCCTCCTCCTTCTTCTGTTTGGTTGAAGCTCATGAAGGTACAGTCATTTGTTGTCTTTTGCAAGCACATAGTTGGCAATCAACATGCACTTGTTGAATGAATTAATGATCTCATTTAATGGCCCCTTACAATGTATATCCTCATCTTATGAATGCTAAAGGTAAGGAAAGATGAAATCTGCTCAAAACCCACAATTTTTAGCAGAGTCAGTGCCAAAGGTTCTTGTAAAACTCTCAGTTCTGCTGGTCTCAAATAAAAGCCCTCTCCCCACCCCCTCTTTCCTTCCATTGCTGTTCTTTCCAAAACAAACCCAGACCCAGCTCCATGCTTCCATCTCTCCTGCCTTGAAACGTGACCCCGTCGCGATGGCCTGCTACCCACCCTTGCCTCTCTCCATCAGCTGAAAGCCGTATTTTCCAGTTACGAGATTATGTAATTTCCTTGGTCCAGTGGTTTCTCATCACTGTGGAAGGCCATTGGAATCCATTAGCGTGGCCTCCAGATCCTATGCAACCTGGCCACTGCCGTCCTCACTCCCATATCTTATGGCCTCCTCTGTTTACTCTTCTCCAGCCACAGTCCACCCACCAAGGTCATCCCTACCCCAGTGGCTCTGCAACTGCACTGCATTTGGTGTATAGGGGGGATGCAATATGGCCTCTGAGGGTTGCTTCTTCTAGAGAGAGATGGATTCTATTTCTCCACCCCTTTGAATCTGGGATGGTCTGTAATTGCTTGAGCCACTAAGATGGTAGAAGAGACCCTTCTTTCCTAGGTTGGCTGACCCTCCCAATCAAGGTGAGCCCCCAGCAGAAAGCTGGACCAACGGGTCCCGTGTGAGCAAGCTCTGTTGGGTGGCCATCTTCCTGTTCTCTCTGAGCCCTCCCGACCGGTGCTGTAGGAAGCAGAGATGACATGTTTCCACTGTGTTCTGCTAAAGAGCCATATCCAGAACATATGTTCTTCTCAGGTGTTACGTTTGAGGGTGGCTTGTCACGTAGCCAAAGTGAAACCATGCAGTATGAAGCCTCTCCTCTTTGTGCCCCACCCAGCCCCCTACCCCCTCCTCCACCCAACTACCTCCCCATCTCCAACCATTTTTTGGAGGGGGTTTCTTTCTTTTTTTATATATAAAAAAGATCTATTTATTTATTTTATGTATGTGAGTACTCTGTAGCTGTCTTCAGACACCAGAAGTGGGCATCAGACCCCATCATAGATGGTTGTGAGCCACCGTGTGGTTGCTGGGATTTGAACTCAGGACCTTTGGAAGAGCAATCAGTGCTCTTTACCACTGAGCCATCTCTCCAGCCCTGGAAGCAGGTTTCTTGACCACCTCATCCTAGGAATTGTCTCCCTGTAGCTAATGGTTTTCCTTCTTTCTTCCCTTACTGTTTGTACATCCCTTTTACTGGTTAGACATTGTCCTTCCTTTCTCTAACCCTTTCACCAATTGTCTATGCACGTGGCAGGACAGGCTGAGGACGGAACACTCTAGTTACCTCTTTTTCTTCTCTCCCTTCTAATGCCCAAAAGGCTGGGGACAGTCTGCAGGGGATTCTGAGCTGTGACTCACAAGGGCTTGCCTGCCCGAGTGGCACAAGGGCAGGACTTACTCCACTGTTGGTCCCCAGGGTCAGAGCAGCACAGGCACAGAGTATACATGGACTGGACTTGTCGGCTTCATGAATGTTTTGTATCTTTTACTTTTCTGTAGTCCTGCAGTAACAAATGGTAACAAATAGTAACAAATGGTAACAAATGTGGTTCAAAACAAGGACAAATGTATTATCTTACATTTCACAGGTGAGAGGCGCAGAGGGCACTGGCAGGCTCAGTTCCCTCTGGGGGCTCTAGGAGAGAACACGTCCTCTTGCTACTTCTTCAGGGACCTTTTGATGATGTTGGCCAACCCACTGTAACCTTCTCACTGAAAGATCATTAGTTGGTACCTTCCAGGAAACGATCAGAATTTATAGTGATTACATTTAGACATAAGCCTGGGGGAGGTGAAGACCCAAGTTCAGATCCGCAGAACCTGAGAAGCTGGTCACGGTAGTATGCGTGTGTGATCTCAACATTCTTACTGTGAGGTAGGAGGTGGAGACCGGAGCATCTCCAGAAGCTTGGGGGCTGGCTAGCTTGATGTATGCCAGGGAGTCAGAGTGGAGGGTGGGGGTTGGACAAAAAGGTCTGTCTCAAACAAGGTGAGAACCAACTTGAGGTTGTCTTCTGACATTACACTCACACACATAGGCACACACGCGCACACACACACACACACACACACACTCACACCAATGTGTGCACACAACCCCCTCTAGGCATCTGGGGGTGGGGGCTGCCTACAGAGCTGTTGTCTAGCTGGCTCTTTCAGTGGTTGATGCCTGCCCCACCCCCTTCCTGGCTGTTGGGCTTTTCAGCATGGGATCTAGAAATGACACAGGGATTGGAGGGCTTTTTAATATGTACTGTTCTGGTGGTCTGGTCGACTGCATTGCTGATAAGCACTGATGGGCAGGCATATTTGACTAACATGTCCATGCAGGTTCAGTATTTAAAGAGAATATGAATCAAGAGTGTCTGAGGTCTACTTAGAGAATTCTATTAGAGTTCCAATGGACCCAGCAGTTACAATGTCCCAGCACTTGGGAGACAGAGGCAGGCAGCTCTCTGAGATCGAGGCCAGCTGATCTATAGGGTGAGTTCCAGGACATCCAGGACTACACAAGAAACCCTGTCTTGAAAACAATTGGGTAAGACACTGGGTACGACATGGATAAGCCTAGAATCTTGGTGTGTGGGAAAGACTTTAAAGGAAATGGAAGAAGGCTCAATAAGGGAACTGAGAAGAAGGGGCCCAGGTATGGGAAGATCCCTCACACCCAATATCTAATCTCTTCACCAACTGTGCCATGAACCTGTGTGTGGAGCCGCGCCTTACGAGCTTTCTAAAGTCACAACCTTACTCCTCCAAAGAGCCCACTGGAGAAGGTGCCGCTACTCTCCCTGCTTCCTACACGAGGGCACAGAGAGGATAAGCAGTTTGTTCAGGGCATGCAGCTGGTGGGGGATCAAGTTGGGATGGAGCTCTGGCTGATTGCCATCAGATCCCAGGGGGGAGCTTCTGTGTACAGATCCTGGGAGACCCTTGTGCAGTGCAGATGCTCCTGCGCAGTGTGGCGCTGCTTCCCCTCCTTGTCCCCCATGCTTAGTTCCTTCCTCATGACTTCTTCTGCTCAGTTTTGGCCTCTTGCCCTATCCAGAGACACTTGAGCCTATGGGGTAGAGGATACCCAGTTATAGACCCTTGCCTTGGGTGGGTCCCACTCTGACTATAGGTGGCTTTCAATAATACATTAGCTTTCTTATTTCCTAGTAGGCACTCTGATGGTTGAAGATCATAGCCATTGCTCCAGAATTTCAGTCATTGGTCAGGACCAGAGCTACTGGGCCATCATGTCTGATTGGAAATGCCACCCACAGTATTTCAGGCATCCTTGGAATGATTTGGGGACAAGCTGTGTCCACATAACCTTGTCCATAGCACTGGAATAGAAAAAGAGTTTGCTTCCGTTAAGGCAGGCGGTACCATCACTGAGAGAACGACACAGCATCATGCACGTGTGCCTTTTCTTCCCTCCCAACAGCAGCTCTATGAAGCGTACCTTACAGATGTGGAAACTGAGGCAGTCTTCCCAGTGCCACACCCAGGAGTAAAGGGCTGCTGTGGGAATCTGGGACCACCTGTGTCCAGGGTTTGGCCTGCTTCACTGCCTCCAAAGCAATGACTCTGTGTGTGTGTGTGTGTGTGTGTAGCTGGGTGGAGTGTGTGCAGGTCCCGGAAGAGCCCCTGTGCTCTGTGTGATGTGTGGGTGCTACAGGCCTGCATATCACAGAGGAACCATGGCTTGGAGAAGGGGAAATTAAGAGGTGATGCACAGAAGACACCTGCGGGAAAGGTAAGTGACTGGGGTTTTCCTATGTGACTTTTCCTCTATGTGTGCACAGGTGAGCACACTGGGAGAATTGCCCGAGTCTCTGCTGTGTGCAATCCACCGTGCTGTGCTGAGCCCTGAGTCCATGCTGATGAATGATTGATAGAGACATTGTCCAACCCTCTCTAAGCTACAGTCCAGCATCATTGTCTCAGAGAATTTTCTGGATGATGGAAATAGCATTGTTGCCTAAGAGTGCAGTCACTGGTCACAGGTTGCTATTGAGCACTTAAAATGTGGTTAGTGTGATTTAGAACTGCATTCTTAGTTTTATTTCACTTCAGCTAGCTGGCACTTAAATAGTCACATATGGAGAGAGTCAACTTTGTTGAGCTGTGCAGGCTCAGAGGGAAGGACAGACAGCAGACATTAGTGACTGCTTACAGGGGTAAATACTGCGCAGGACACTTGACACTGCACTGAATCCCAATGGAGAGTGTCCTGTTTAGATCGAGTAATCTGGAAAGAGCTCTCCAAGGGGCAACATTTCAACAGAGGCACAGGGGATATGTGTGGGCCATGTAGAGCCGGGGGGACTCGGAGTGGGTAGACAGGCTCTGGAGTGGGGCAGGGGGATGCTTGGAGAGATCAACTCATTGAGAGAGCAGTGAGCAAAAGGGGAGGGAGGGTGTGGGATGAGGTCTGGGCAGGAGAGGGACAGGCTCTGGTCCCGGCGACTGAGTAAGGAATCCGCATTCACAGAAAGTACAGTGATAGCTACAGAGAAGTCTGCGCTGGCTGCCACGTGGAGAGCTGCTTTCAGGTAGCCATAGTGGCACTGAGAGAACAGGGCGGGGGTCTGCAGCAGCGGTCCAGCCTGAAGAAGGTGGTGTGGAGTACAGCAAGGATGCTGGAGAGGAGAAGAAGGACTGGAGTCAAGGCATGCTATGAAGGAAAAGATGCCGGATGTTATAGCAAGCCTGGATAAAGATGAAGGAATCAAGGCCGATGCTCGGCTCGCAGCCGGAGCCACAGGCAAATGGTAGCGCAATTTTCAGAGAAGACGATGTTAAGAAACAAAAGTTTTAGGTGTCGGTGGTCACCCAGATGGCTGTTGAAGTCAGAGACATGTTTGATTCTTCCGAATTGCCGAGGGCTCCGTGGGGGCGAGTATGCAATGATGTGGAAGCTTATCTTTGCTTTGGGTAAAATCAATGCATGCATATGGTGTGGGATGAGTGTGTATGCATATCAATGCCTGTGTTTTGGATGAGCACACATGGATGTGTACCCACATCTATGTATCTGTGGGTGGGATCAGTGGGCGTGAGTGTGTACATCTTTGTGTGTCTGTGTGTGCTGAGAATGTCTGCCTCTGATACAGGATGAGCTTGCAGCTGAGACTGTCTTCATGAGATGTGTGTGTATGTGTGTGTGTGTCTGTGTGTAGGATGAGGGTATGTTCATGTTTGTAGAGTAGCTGCCCACAAACTGGTGCACAAGGGTGGGTTTTTTCATCTCCTTTGTGGGTCACGAGGGCACCTGTGTAGGATGTGTATGCATACACACTTACTTGGCAACACAGAGTGTACAGGTCTGTGTGTATCCATCTGTGGGGAGATCACTCACATATATATAGCACAGGAGGACACTGGTCCAGAGGTCGGTGCACAGCCCCATCTGTGAGCAGGGAATGTGGCAGCCGGTGCCCTTTGGGGTCTCCTGTGCCTGCAAGTCACATTGGCAGCAGCTTGCAGAGCGTATTATGACATGTTTATAGGTCTCCCAACCTTAATGCATTTTAAATTTCCAACCCGGGGGATCCCGCTAGACTGCAGAACCATTTGTTTATTTCTTGCTGTTTTAAAAAGGAAGTTTCCTTGCTAAGGTCTCTTCTGCCTCTAAGCTGGAAGCATCCCCTGGATCTTTTGGATGCAGCCAAGAGAAGGATGCAGATATGATCTTCAAAACAATGTAAGTGGGTGAGCGGGTCATTGGAGGTGAGCTGGGGCTTTATGTGTGGAGGAGAGGTGGGGTGGTAGGAGGAATGGAGAGGTAGAAAGAGCAAGCTCCCTCCTCACTATTGTAGACTCAGGATGGGTACTTTAGTCCTCTTTCCACACATCTTATTCCTCTGTCTGCCTGGGGATGTGCACTTGGCTCTGTGTTTCTCACACCCCAAACCCTCCACATGGCAACTTGACCTTTGGATGCTCAGAGAAACTCCTGGTCCTCTAGATTCCTTTCAGGGTGTTCTGTCCATTCCTCAGGTGCCCTCGTGTCCTCGCTTCTCTTCTGTTCCCCTCCAATAGTCACTGTGCGGGTGAGACAGGTCTGGGTGGTGTAGACCCAGAGGGTCAGCTCTGTCCTTGACCAGCACGCGTGTCTTACCTGCAGCTGTTGCCTTCTTCTCCTCTTCTTTTTTAAGGGGGGGGAGGTCACATTGTGAAGCCTCACCTGGCCTAGAACGTGCTGTGTCAAGCAATCTGGCCTCAGATTCAGAGGTCCTCTGCCATCGCCTCCCACCCGCGCTGAGATTAGGAGCATTTGCATCCAGCTTCTGTTATTGCCACTTGCTGACTGTGTGACTGTGGGCAAGCTATCAAATTTCTCTGTGCCTCAATATTCCCATCCTTTGCAATGGGGCTAACGAGAACATCAACATCAAAGGGTCATTATGAGAATAAGATGACATAGGTACAGGATTCACAGTAGGCCCCAACATGTAGCAGACATAATATGGCACCCTTGTCATAGTTGTTAAACATTTTAAACATGAAGAAATAAGCAAAATTCACACCAAAGCCTACCACTTAGAGAACCCTCTTCCAGACATCTTTGTTTGCCCTGAAGTATATACACTTTCCCCTAGAAATGTGATTTATAATCTATGTTGTTGTTAGTTTTTTTCCCACTTAACCATATGTCTTGGAGATTTTTCTCTATCGGTCGACAAAGATCTGCTATATTCTTTGAAAATTAGTATTAACGAGCTTCAATTTATTGGCTTAATCTATCACCTACTTTGGGCGTAAAGACTGTTTTCAGCTTTTTGCAGTTGTAAACACCACCACAGACATATGCTGTGTGTATATCCTTTGCACTGGGACTGTGTCCTTGGGTTAAATTCCAGAAGCCGGAACAGGATAAAAAGTAGGAGCATTATGTAGTTTGATACGCGTGGCCAAGCTGCCCTTTGAAAGGCTGTGCCAAGGGTGGTGAACCACGAAGCACCAGGAGGCCCGTAGAAAAATGACTTTGATGAATGTTAAGCCTTGTGCTCTCCAGGCTGCAGATTGAAGATGCCAGGTTGAGTTTTACTGGGTTTTGCATCCAAGCAGAAGCTTCAAGTGACAGGCTGCCCTTTTCAAAGATGGCTGCAGCATTCTCTCATCCTCCCATGCTGTGTGCAGTGGGGCTGTGCGTTCCTTCTCTTCTCTGTCAGTGGTTTCCTCTTGTTGGATCCTTTTCATTTGGTTCTGGATCTACCCTGTACCCTGAGATAGGCCACTTGAATGCAGAAGGAAGTAGGATACACACACACACACACACACACACACACACACACACACACACACACACACTTACAAACACATACATAATTCACTCCCACATACACACTGACACATACAGATTTTTTTATATATGTCCATAATATGACCAGCTGCTTAGAATGCTTGCCACCAAAGGCACTCCCTGAGTGTGGCTGTGGAGGTTTGGGGTGCAGGCACTGAGCCACTGTGCTTTCTCCTAGACAGGAAGAGTGGTGAACCATGAAGCAGGAGGAGACCTGTGGAAAGTGACTTTGATGGATATTAAGCATTGTGCTCTCCAGGCTGCAGATCGAAGAAGCCAGGTTGATTTTTACTGGATTTTGCATGCAAGTAGAATCGTCAACTGATGGGCTGCCCTTTTCAAAGATGGCCGACATATTATCTCTTACTCCCATACTGTGTGCAGTGGGGCTGAGACAGGAGACAGAGCTCTGTACAGTTTTGGCTGGTTTGTGATGATTTTAAAGCAATAGAGGTGGAAGGGATTCCTTTCTTGCATTTCTCAACTGCACCCCTGTGAATGCTTTATGTCACAGAGTTTTGGGATAACTTGTTGTACAACCACGATTAGGGGAACATTTATCAACACCTCACAGTCCAAAGAAGTGCTGCCATTTTAAACCATAGAGTACCTGGGAGCCAACTGGACTCTCATTAATAATGTAGGTTCCTATTTTTCTGACCCCCAGGAGAACTGTTTTATTTGTCTTAGTTAGGGATAGGAGCTGGGAATCTGTACTTCCAAATGAATGCTATAAAAAATCCTGAGCACATTTGCTACCTAACCCAAAACTTTGGCACATCATTTAATAGCAGAGTACATGGAGTCAGAAAGATTTGAATGCAAATTCTGAGGCAGTGGCTACCTTTTCTCCGTGCCTTTGGTCTTTATCTGTAAGAAGCAAGCTATCTTAGCTTCTTTTCTCGTGGCACCTCAGAGGGGGTTAGATAAGATAACGCCAGCTTAGCATCATCCTGACACACACTAAATACTGAGGAGCTGACACTGCCGTCCTGACATCATAGTGCAAGAATTGTTAGCTAGGGTCTCTCCTCTGCCTTTTGACAGTTTCTTTTTTGCTTTGTATTATGTTTCTAATTAGCATACAAAGTGATGGAATTCATGACAACGTTAGACAGTATACTTATCACACATGTGTGTGAATCTAGATTCCGCATGCAATGCCCACCATGGGCAGTTGGTGGGAAAACATTGTGTTTGAGCAGGAATGGGGCCCAGAGTTTTAATCGGTTTTTAAAAGTGTCTAAAAGAAGGTCTCTAAGAATGCTTAGAGAAAGCTGTAGCTACCTGGTCGGGTTCCATACCTAGGGATCTGTTCTCTGGCTAGTTGGAACCATTGGAAGAAAGACTTCATAGAGCCTCCCAGGTTCACTGTTGGGGACTCAGAGAAAGTGCAGGACAGCGGGAGCAACTTGGACAAAGACCCAGAAGAGGGACTGAGCCGGAGTTCATAGGAGCCACTCAGCTGATATTAGGAGGCCCGTTAAACTGATGATAACTGGATGCCAGGGTGTTAGACTGTGGAACCAGAGAGCCCAGACAAGTTTCCCTGGAGGAAGGTGACAGGGATGCCATTGTGATTCAGCAATATGGCAGTGTAACAGAGCTCAGGAAGGACTTAGTCAGGCTCAGGATCAATCAGGAGCAAGGGTGTGGCTCCCTGAGACAGGATGGTCCTCCAAGGATTGCCTTGAAGAGCCGGTCACTGCCAACTACATCCTGTTCCACACAGATGCAGGTAGTCTGCTCCTCATGCGGAGACACTAGAGCCTGGGTAGTGGAGTAGAGAGAGACAATGACATTCCTTGTGTCACATGGGTAGGCAGCTCCTCTGATGTCCTTCGGTTTTCTCACTAGTAAAATGACAGATTAGGAGAGCCAGGAGTGGGAAAATGTGACCATGGTTTCTTTCTTCCAGTCCTGCTGTCATAGGGGTAACAAGCCAGTCTTGAACTCAGGGCTATCACTGCCTGGCATGCTGTGCTAAGTTAGATTCTGAGGTGTAATCCAGGCTTAGCAGGAAATAGCTTCACTAGGTCAGCAATGTCTATGAGCCTTGGCATACATTGTTAACAGCTAAATCAGATAACTCAGACTCCCAGTTTAAGCACCATGACAATTCTTGCTTCACCTATATCATACCTACACATATTTGGTATATTTATGCATATATATATACATATATACATACATATGTACATATCTTAAATACTTATCTCTTTTGAAATGATATTGGTTATTTACATGATTGTGAATCAAGACCATCAGAAAACACAAATTGGGGGGAGGGGCTGGGGAGACTGCTTAGGTGGTAAAGGTGACTGTGCAGGCACAAAGACCTGAGTTCAGATCCCTAGCATTCACAGGAAATGCTGGGTGTGATGGCTTCCGTCTGCACCAGAGAAGCAGAGGAAGAGGCAAAGGCAGAGGCAGAGGCAGAGGCAGAGGCAGAGGCAGAGGCAGAGGCAGAGGGAGAGGCAGAGGCAGAGGCAGAGGCAGAGGCAGAGGCAGAGGCAGAGGCAGAGGCAGAGGCAGAGGCAGAGGCAGAGGCAGAGGCAGAGGCAGAGGCAGAGGCAGAGGCAGAGGCAGAGGCAGTGGATACCTGGAATTTGAAGGGCAGTAAGGACTAGCAAAATTGGGGATTTCCAGGTGCAGTGAGAGACTCTGTCTAAAAAAATAAAATAGGGAGTTGTACGGGGGTGGTTCTGATGCTAAGGTCCTGTTCTCCAATTGGTTCTTGATAGAACAATAAAGATGCCAGAGGCCAATTGCTGGGCTGAAAGAAAGATGCAGGACTTCTGGATCCCTGCAGCAGGCTAAGAAACACAGAGGGAGGAGAAAGTTTTTGGCCATGCTTTGGAGGGAGAAAAGGTGGCCAGCCATGTGAGATCTCAGGCAGAGCGGCCATCGGCCACTCTCCCAGGCAGGAGAATAGAAAGGAAACTAAGCAGAGGGCACTTTGGGTTGCTGAACAAGGAAAAGGTAACTGAGCAACTAAGGTTGAAGGCAGATTTAGGGTGCTGAGCTAAGAGTATTGGGAAGGGCATGCTAGCAGGGGGAGATTAGACGTGTCCAGCGATTGAGCCAATAAGGCAGGTTGAAAAATAAGCTAATGTGTGTGTGTGTGTGTCTATGTGTGTGTGTATGTGTGTGTCTATGTGTGTGTCTATGTGTGTGTGTGTCTGTGTGTGTGTGTGTCTGTGTGTGTGTGTGTCTGTGTGTGTGTCTATGTCTGTGTATATGTGTGTGTGTGTATGTGTGTGTGTGTGTGTTTCACCCTTGGATCGGAGGGAACCTGAGCAGGGTTAGTAGCACTGTCTGCCTGGAGTGTAAAGAGGGGCAGCAAGTGACTGTGGAAGATGACTGATCTTGACATGCATGATATACATGTGTGTGAGCACCTGTGTGCACATGTATCCAACCACACATGTGTACATACACAGATGCACAAGCCTGCCGGGGGGAAATCTAACCCTTCTCTCTCCCTTCCAAGGCAATTATTTTTATTTATGTTTGCTTTTTCTTTCGTTAGCTAAATTTGACAGTTGCATAATGCCCTGGTATGTTTTTGGACTGTTTTTAGATCCATAAATGCACCGACACATTATTTATTTTTTGTTGCACAAATTTCTTTTTCTTTTTAATGCTAATCTTTTTTATGGTGGTATAAAGTGCATCCTGGAAGGTACACAGAGCCTCTGTGTGTCTCTTCCATTTGACTCTTTGGAGACAAAGAGTGAGTCACCCAATTACTTCTCAGGTTGATCGAGACAAGTGCCCGCCTGTCACACGCTGTGTGTTTATTAGATGTGTGGGTGTGTTCTGTAAAGTGCCTGTCTGCATCTTGGGCTCATTTTTCAACTGCATTGTCTGTCTTCTTACAATTAACAGCTAAGGCTGCTTTATATATTCTGGCTGTGAGTCTACAGCTAGTTACAGATATTACAATCTTCTCCTATTCTGCTTCTTGCTGCTTCTCAAAATCCCCATGGGGGAATTATGGTTTCCCTGCCTCAGTTTCTCAAGCCCTGGGATTACAGGCACGCACCAGTATGCCTGGCTCTGTTGCTTTTATTTCACTTTCTGTCATGTCTACATTTTGAGGTCGTCTGATTTATCAGTCTTTTCATACATGGCTAGTCAGTTTTTCCTCTTATTTGTTTTATCTTTAACATGTAGCTGGAATGGAATTGAAGCATATGCAGAAAGAGGTATAGGTTCTAAATCATGTTACTCCTCCCCCATTAATCCCCAAAGAAACCTGGGACAAGTGACTAATTGAGGTGCCTATTAACACATCAAAGCAGATGCTGACCGTGCTCCCAGCATGTCCCAGGGCCTGTTAGAGTCCTGGCTTTTCTCAGCAATGCTCCCCATTACCATATATCACCCTCCACCTCATCTCCTACCCTAAACCTCTCCAGGCCCTGAGCTTCCCTTCCCCTCCCCCAGCATCTGACTGCTTTATAACTCAGCCATTTTGGCCATGCTCTTTTGGCTCTGTTCTCTCTTGGTTCTCTTCTTGGTCCTTCTCAACTCCCTTTTTTATGTTTGTTTTCTCTCTCCTCTTTCTTCTCTGTCTTCTTCCTTCTCTCTGCTCTCCCTCTCCCCACCCCCCATGCCTCCTCCTCTCATGCCCTGGTCTATTCTACTAGCCATGTTCAGTCTGGACTCTTCTAGATGCTGCTGGCTGTTCTCTCTCTCATAGCTACAATAAAAACCTAGGAGTGGTCACATATCCTCATTTTCCCCCACCCATCCTCTACTGTGGATATTCCCAAAGACCAGCTCTATGCATCGAGAAGACTTTCCTTTGAGCAAGAGGAGTTTTGTTTAAAAATGTGTAAGTATCAATTAAATCATGAGCTTAATGTGCTGTTTTATTTTTGTAAACTACACTAAAATAGATACACAGGAAAATAAAAAACTTATCTGCATCACATCACCTAAAATCCTCTTCCACACACACTTTAGGAGGATCCTGGGGAGATATTGAAGTCACAGCAGCACATAAGGGAGGATTTTCTAGAGGAGTAAATTTTAAAAATTCCTCAGGAATTTATTATAGAACAAGTTTATGTTTGTCTGTAGAAACATGACAAAATACAGATAAATATAAGGAAATAAAAAACTCATGTATTTTTACGAAAGTGAACATGATTACTAGCTAGAGCTTGTCTTTTCCAGTCACTTTTGCCAAGCTAGACATAAATATAACTCATTTTAGAAGAGATAATAAGCTGTATAAGAAAAATGACTTATGTTTGCGATCTTAATGCTTGGAACGTTAAGGCAGGAGGACCACCATGAGTTCAAGGCCAGCGTGGGCTACATAGTGAATTCCAGGTCAGTTGAGACTATAGAGTGAGACTCTATCTCAAAAAAGCCAACATAGACAAACAACAAAAACCATTTTGTGTTGCATCCTTAATTCTTACTTAATATTTCTTTAACAACTCTACATGTCAATGCTAGTTTAATGGCTATCCATGGAGATATGAATGAGAGTGCCCCCATAGGTAGATATGTTTAAACACTTGGAACCCAGTTGGTGGAACTGTTTGGGAAGGGTCAGGAGCTGTGGCCTTGTTGGAGGAGGTTTGTCCCTGGAGTGGGTTTTGAGGCTTCAGAGGACTCACACCATTCCCAGTGTGCCTCTTGCTGTCTCCTCTCTCTGCCAAGATGTAAGCTCTCAGATGTTCTTGATACCAGGCCTTTGCTCTGCCACCATGGACTCTATCTAACCCTCTGAAACCATAAGCGTAATTAAATACTTTCTTTAATAAGTTGCCTTGGCCATGGTGTCTTATCATGTAATGAAGTAATGAAGATACTACATATTCATGAAATGTTAATTCGGTCCACATATCCTCCATCCTCTTAAGTCTCAAATTATCCCTTTCTTTGAGGTCTCTGCTATAGCCTCCATTTATAATGGTCTCCACTGTTAGGCCTCAGTTACAAAATCAAACGTCCTCTTCCCTGCTCTGTTTCCTTTCCTGCCCCAATCCCACACCGTGAACATTTTTCCTATGATTGTACTTCTAATCAGTTTAATTTGCCAAATATGATATATACTTTTTTGACATCTAAGTTGACCCACTGACAACACAAACTTACTCTGTAGGTTTTAAAACTTTATATATGCAAATGGTGCTATTATAAACACCCTTTGTAGGCTGCTTCCTTCACTCAAAATTATACTTACAGGTCATATATGTGTATGCATATATGTATATGAATGTATTTAGATATGATCTCATGTGGCTCAGGCTGGTCTTGAACTCAGTAGGTAGTTAAAAAATGACTCTGAACTTCTACTCCTTCTTCCTCCATCTTCCAAGTGCTGGAATTGCAGGCTGTGTGCAACCATACCAGGTCTTTATAAGGTGCTAGGTATAGAACCCCAGGCTTTCTGTAAGTTAGGAAAATCTCATATCAATGGAGCCATATCCCAGTCCTCCATCTTTCACTTATTTATTGAAATTATTTTACATTCATCCACGTACTATCATGTGCATGCTCACGCATGTGCCTCTGTGGTGTATGTGTGTGTTTAGAGAATAATTTGTCAGTTCTCTCCTTCCACCACATGAGTTCTGAGGCTCTGAGGCTTGAACTCAGGTCGCCAGCTTCGGCAGCAGTTTGCTTTAACCCTGAGCCCCCTCACTAGTCCCATTTATTAGTTTTTAGGTATAGGGTAGTGGCCCATTATATGAGTATTTCACAAGAACTCACCCACTTTCCACTGATAGGAAGAAATAAAGACTGCCGCTCTCCGATTGTGTAATCTGTAAGAGTTTCTGCGCAAATCATACCCAGGTTTAGAATAGCAGGGGCTATAGTTGGACTTTAGTAGCTATTATCAGTGAAATTGTTTTCCAAAATGCCTATAAATTTACAATCTCTTCAGCAGTGTATAAAATTCCCTGTTGCTTTGTATCCTAACCAACCCTGGCACTATATATATATATATATATATATATATATATATATATATTCACACATATATGTATTTATACACATAGTCGTATAAAATTTAAAATTTTCAATAATTCTTTTATTATTTGAGGATTTCATACATGCATAGAATGCATTTTGACCAAACCCAACCCCTATCAATTCCTCCTCTATTCCCCGAGCCACCATTCTCTCTTAATTATAAGTGCTCTATTTTTTTTTTTAAGCCCACTGAGTCCACTTAGGACTGCCTGTATGCTGTAAATTCATGAGTGCAATGGTACATTTAAAGATATAAAAATACACTTATTTATTCATCATGTATGTCTGGGTACATGTGTGTGCAGAGGACAACTTGTAGGATTCAGTTCTCTCTTTCTACTCTTCTTCAAGTGTGTCCTACAGCTGGAACCTAGCAGGAAGCCAGATGTTTCTGTATCAGTACCGAGTCCTGGCTTCAGCCATGACAGACTGAGTGGATACAGACCAAGAGACATGGGCTAGATAACCTGCATACTATCACATTCTGTGTGAGTGGTGTCTAGTTATTTCCTTTTTTATATGTCGCTATTTTATCTTTTTATTTATTTTAAAAGCTACATTTATTTACACATGTGCTTGAGTGTGTGCACATGAGCTCATGTATACACATGCCTGGGTATACACATACATGTGCCACAGCATGTGTGGGGAGGACAGAGGACAGCTTGAAGGGTTAGTTCTCTTTTTCCATGTGGGCCTTGAGAATTGAACTTAGTTCATCTGGCTTGGTAGGAGATGCCTTTACCTCTTGAGCCATCCCACTAACTCTGTGTTGCTGTTTTAAATGTTGTTCCTCAAACATACTTGTGTGCACACATTTCCTTAGAATAATTTCTAGACTGGAGCAAACTGTGTTTTTAAGATATTTTATCCTGTCTGACAAAACTGTTGAAGGCGTAAATTTTGAAAGGTAGGGTGGCCCTCCCATGGTGGCTTCCTGGAATAGCATCACAAAGCCAGTAAGAAAGACAGCTGACTTTCTGCACTGGAGTTCTGTCAGCTGGGGACCACTTCCCACCCAAGGAGTGGACACCAGGAATTACAGTTCTAACAGCTCTGATGTCAGAAGAAGACAGATCTAGCCTTCACTAGCCTTTTGGGTGGTAGTGGTATTAGGCTTTGTATTACATAGAAAGGATATAAGTTAGTCATGGACAAGGGGACAGCCTCGGGTACTACTAAAGGTGCACCCGTGATTAGAGTGGGGAGGAATGTAACCACACAGTAATGTGTATGATACTCTAGATGATGGGCCCTACTGTGCAGGTTCGGTGTTAACTGAATTGTTGGCGTCATTGGGCTTATAAGGAAGAGGAGGAGGAAGAGGAGGAGGAGGAAGAGGAGGAAGTGGAGTGTGCATGTGTGTGTATAAGAGAGAGGGGGAGAAGGAGGGAGGGAGAGAGAAGAAGGAGGAGGAGGTGGTGGAAAGGATGGGTAGGGGCTGGAAGGTAGAGGCAAAGAGATTGGAGGGAGGGAGGGAGATAAAAGCCCACAGGTGGAGAAAGTGGAGCCCGCTGGCACCTTGAGAGTTCTAGAAGTATGCTGGAGCGTGTGTGGGATGACCAGGAGGAGGGCAACATGGGAATGGACCTGAGTGTCCAGGGGCACCGAAGAATAGAAGAATAAAAGATTTCCTGGCATGGCGGTATGGCTAAAGGCTCCTCTACCTGGCCCAGATGCTTGGGTCAGTGTCACAAGGCTGCCATTGTGAGACGGCTCACCTGCAGGTCATCGAGAGATCAAAGGCCTTTATCACTGGACCAGGTATCCATCACTAAGGGAGCTGTCTCTGCCGTGCTCCCCTTGGAGCAGGAAGAAAGCTGCTAAAGGTGCTTCTAACTCACAGTGTACCCAGGGCCATTCCAAGGATGACTCCCAATCCATCTCCATCCCTGACCCCTCTTCAATGGCCTCTGGGATGCCCCATAGCGCCTGGGACTCTTCTGTCACCAGGGTGTACTTTCCAAGAGAGCAGGCCGGGCACATTGGGACATGCAGAAATCCATGCAGAGCGTAACACTGATACTCAAAAAACGTGGGGTGGGTGAGAGATGGGCTCCTCAACAGACCCCTCTTGCAAGCATTTCTGGGCCGACTAGTCAATCACGAATACCACTGATGTCACTCTTCCGCTGGTCTTTATGTTTTCCTCCTCTTCTTCAACCCCACCTCCTTCTTTTCCTCTCATAGCCAACTTGCCAATAAATCCTCTCTATTCCGGTCTTCTGCATCTAGAGTTTCCTCTTCACTACAGAATTCCGGGGGATGGAATGAGTGGGAAGAAGAGAGTGTGGGTGAAGGTTTGCACGCAAGGACACCTATGAAGGACAACTTTCATTTGTCTTTTGGCCCTTGGCTCTGCCCACCTACTTCCTGTCGAAGACTCTCCACTGATTTCTCATTTCCTCTGTCGTGAACTTCAAATGTCTGAGCTCGGCCTTCAGGATCATAGCCTTAGTCTCTGCCATCTCTGTTTATGTCATCCATTTGAGTGTTTCCTCTTCCTGCTTGTGTGTGGTCTCCTTAATCTTCAAGCCTAGCTGGGGTCTGCCTGGCTTTATATCTGTGCTCCCTAATCTTCCCTCTTCACAGACTAGTCCTGTGCTCCATCACTTCTCTCTGCACGGAACAGTGCATTAGGCTAAAGTCACGCCTGAGACACGTTTCCCTGGGTGCTGGGTGGTACTGATACTCTCAGCCAAGGTTGTGTGTAGCAGTCAGGATGCTAGCTACTGCTCACTGGCCACCTTTCATGTTTCCAGCACTTGCTTGTGTGTCTCATAACCTTCAAAATAAATGTATGAGTTTCATTCAAACGAGGACTCAGTATGACACACTGTGTAGCTGCCGGGGCATGGACGACAGGCAGGGCTGTGTGGAGAACACTCAGTGGAGTAAGGGTATAACAGAAGCTTGGGATGCCGCTAGAGACACCAGGATTCCCGCCTGTGGGTGTTGGGTTCTGGGAGGAAGAAGGACGGGAAGGAGAGAAGAAGCTAGTTATTGAGTCTGAGGGAGTTAGAACCTGTTCCTCACTGAGGGAGAGGAAGGGGACAAGTGGGTGCAGACTTGAGGGAGTAAGAAGGTAACAATTCACTGCAGGACTGACTCGGCCTAGAGGAGGGACTTCCTTCCTCTGAGATGAGGGGATGTGGAGGGCTATTGGGAGGAGGCAGTTGGTATCATGGTGCCAGGAGATGGCTGAGTTGGAGAAGTGCCTGGCATACAAGTATGAGGACCTGAGTCTGAGTCCCCAGCTCCTATGTGAGAGAGAGCTGAGCATGGCAGTCTGCTGCTCTGTGACTCCAGGGCTGGAGGTGGAGGCAGATGGGTCCCTGGATTTTAGTGATTGGCTCGACTACCAGAATCAATGAGTTCCAGGTTCAAGGAGAGACCCTGTTTCCATAAAGAAGAAAGAATAAAAGGAAGAAAGAAAGAATATACACGTGCACTCATATCTGTATACACACACATGAACAAGTTCATACTTGTTGACACACACGTGTGAACAAATCCATACATGTGTGTGTGAGAGAGAGAGAGAGAGAAAGAGAGAGGAGAGAGAGGAAAGAGAAGAGAGATAAGAAAGGAGAAAGGGAGAGGAGAGAGGGAGAGAGAGGAAGAGAGAAGAAAAAGGGATAGGATAGAGGAGAGAGGAAGAGAGGGAGAGGGAGGGAAGAGGGAGAGGGAGAGGGAGAGGGAGAGGGAGAGGGAGAGGGAGAGGGAGAGGGAGAGGGAGAGGGAGAGGGAGAGGGAGAGGGAGAGGGAGAGGAGGCCGTAATGTGGTGATGGCAGAGCAACTGGGAAATAGAGGTTGACTAAGATCTGAATGACAGTAGTTTATCCAGAGCCAAGCACCAAGGGACTAGGCTTGTCTGTGACACAGCTTTAAGCAACTGGGACCTTCTGGTTTGGGTAGTGCTTAGCCAAGTGGAGCTAGTTATTATGTGCCAAAGAGTATGACTTCCTCTAGAGACTAGATGAACTCTCCCCCCTCCCGTTCTCAGTCCAGCCTGCTAAAAGGATCTTGTTGTGGTTGCCAGTGAATTTGCTGTGATCCCTGACTTTGATTCAAGCAGCCTTCCCTGGAGAGCAGCCCTTGGAGAGAACAGCCAGGCCATGTAGACGTTCCAGGCAGGTGTGCTGGCTGACCGCCGCCTGGGCTGTCTTTCAAGTCTCCCCAAATTATTTAGTCAACTACTAGATGGTTAGGCTGTCTCAAGTTCAAAGGCTAGCAGGCTAGAAACAGACATCTGAGGGACCTGCAGACATCTTAGCAGAGGAATAGTAAGACATGGCAGACTGGGCTTATCAGGAGGCTGGGCAGGGATCAGAAGGAATACATTTTTATTCTGTGAGCTGCAGCACACAGGAGTCATCTTCTGATGTCAGGCCCATAGGTACATCTAACTTCTGGGCAAGTTTCTTAGTCAGGAGGCTTGGGCAGGGGGAGTGAAGGATGGAAGTGTGGTCTGTGGAGCCTCAGGGATCAGTGTGTGTAGGGGTGTCTGGGTGGGTGAGTGGGGGAAGGGGAAGGTGGTAGAGAATACTACCGCCTCAGCAGAGGGAGATGTCTTAGTCTTAATTGTTTTATAAAGAATAAGTCAATTTTCTCCTTACTGTGATTAAACATATGACAAAAGCAACATATGGGAGGGATTCCTTTTGGCTCATAGTTGGAAGGGATGCAGGCCACCATCATGGCAGGAAGATATGGGGGTAGGGAGAGGAGGTGACAGTCATGGTGTATCTGCAATCAGAGTGCAGAGAGGAAGTGGAACTGGACTGTGTAAGTTCTAAAGGCCTTCCCTCACTGACCCACTGACCCATTTCCTCCAGCCATGCTCTACCTCCCGAAAGTTCCACAACCTTTCTAATCGAGTAGAAACTCAGGATGGGAAAAGGGCCATGGGCTAGGGTGCTGGTGACATGCCATTATTTGTTTGGCTGACCCAGTGCCACCAGCTAAGGACAGAGTGACTGATGAGGGCTGGATTTTTCTGATTCCAAGATGGTACCTTGTTACTGTAGATAAACAGTCTTCCTTGCAGTAGGTCAACATCTTCCTTGTATCTCTTTTATAAGATCATTAATTCCATTAATTATTAAAGGTCTCATCTAATATTATCACATAGGTGATTAAATTTTAGCACTTGAATTTTGGGGCCATTCAAAATACAACATTAACCCTGTCAAATTTCACAGAAGGGGGAGGAAGAGGAGTAGTTGGAGGGGAAGAAGAAGGAGAAGAAAGAGGTGGGAGAGGAAGAAGAGGAGGAAGAGGAATAGGAAATATTCTTACTATTTTAAAGAAATGGTTTGGTATGAGAACCATCAGTCTGACTCTAACTTGGATTGCCTGTGTAACCCAGGCGCCCTCACGGACCTGTCATGTAACCACAATGAGCAGTAGCATGCAGAATGGTGTAACGAAGTCTTCATGACCGAGTGGAACAGAAGGCAGAAGTAATGAATGCCAGGGCAAAGTATGGTGTGAAGGTGTGCTGTGGTTACTTGCTTTTAGAGCCTGCTCTGTAGCAAGTACCTGTGTCTTGTTATCATTTGTCCCTGTTACCTCATAGCCCAAGAGGATTGCATGCTAACGTTGCCGTGCCCTCTTCCCGTCATGCAGAGGTGGTGTGACTCCTTGAAGCCTGGAACCAGATCATGACCAAAGGAAACCCAGCCAGGAGGCTTGGGACACAGTCTAGGTGATTGTCCTTTATTTGTTTGGCCCACACATTTGTTGAGTCCCTAAGTATGTGCTTGGTGGGGCTGGAGAGATGGCTCAGTGCTTAAGAGTACTGACTGTTCTTCTGAAAGTCTGAGTTCAAGTTCCAGCAACGACATGGTGGCTCACAACCATCTGTAATGAGATCTGGAGATCTGACACCCTCTTCTGGGGTGTCTAAAGACAGCTACAGTGTACTTACATATAATAATAAATACATCTAAAAAA
Source organism: Apodemus sylvaticus (assembly GCF_947179515.1). NCBI lineage: Eukaryota > Metazoa > Chordata > Mammalia > Rodentia > Muridae > Apodemus > Apodemus sylvaticus. The sequence goes on from NC_067474.1 coordinate 141,091,742, forward strand.
AAAGTATGTCCTTGGAACATTCTGGAAGAGAGGTTTGGAAGTCATTGAATGTGTGCATCAGGACCACTTAGCACGATGTTCTGTGTCTTGCCCCGTCTTCAAGTTCTCTTCACCTGCATAGATGGGACCTGGATTTCCATTGTACTGTGGCTTGCTAGCCTCAGACTATGCTGCTGTTTCTGGGGTGCTCTTTCTTTCTCTCCATCCAGAAAACAACTTTCCATATACCAAGGCCTGATGCCTGTGCGCAGCCGTCTTCCTTGTTCATCCTCTGATGGGGTTTACTTCATATAATGTGTATGTTTACATTGGTACATTTCCATTCTATCTGAGATTCCCTCAAGTGTTTAGCTCCAAGTACCCACAGCTAGAGCTTGAGCCAAGCTTTGAACTTAAGACTTCCTAACAGCAAATCCAGTACTGAAGAACTAGCTTGCGTGGCCCACGAAGGTAACGACTTCTGTTTTGGGCTCCAAGATCAGCCCTGTTCCACCAGGGACCTCCCTTTGATGGTGATAGTTGGTTTGCCGCTGAGACTTCTGGGAGACATTGGATGGACTAGTCACCAGCTTCAGTGCTGTGCCTGTCACTCAGCCACCCTCAGGCTTCTCTGTCACCCATCACTCATGAAGGATTGTAAGGCGTGGTTCTGATTTATAGTCTCCTTCACATTTTGGCCAACGGGGATCAGGATTAACACAACTTGTCCAGCCGATGGAAAAAAGCTGGGATTCATACACAGGCCTGGCTTATTCCTGAGCTCCCTGTCTTTTTTTTTTTTCCTTTAAGTTAGTCCTGGGGATTAAACCCCAGGGCTTCACCACACCTCAGCAAGTATTCTTTCACTGAGAGACATCCTCAGTCCTCCTCTTCTTCTTCTTCTTCTTCTTCTTCTTCTTCTTCTTCTTCTTCTTCTTCTTCTTCTTCTTCTTCTTCTTCTTCTTCTTCTTCTTCTTCTTCTTCTTCTTTTCTTCTTCTTCTCTTCTTCTTTTCTTCTTCTTCTCTTCTTCTTTTCTTCTCCTTCTCCTCCTCCTCTTCTTCTCCTCCTCCTCCTCCTCTTCTTCTCCTCCTCCTCCTCCTCCTCCTCCTCCTCCTCCTCCTCTTCCTCTTCCTCTTCCTCTTCCTCTTCCTCTTCCTCTTCCTCTTCCTCTTCCTCTTCCTCTTCCTCTTCTTCTTCTTCTTCTTCTTCTTCTTCTTCTTCTTCTTCTTCTTCTTCTTCTTCTTCTTCTTCTTCTTCTTCTTCTTCTTCTTCTTCTCCCCATTTTGAGACAGGGTCTTTCCAGGTTGCCCAGGTTGGCCTTGAACTTGTGATCCTCCAGACTCAACCTGGGATCAGTGACTTGTGGATGCTGCTTCTCCTGGACATGCTCTGTCAGACCCTCTATAGTGTGGGGCCACAGAGACAAGTGTCAAGGAGCTGAGACCCACAAGATGTCCCCTGTCACGTGAGGAAGACAGAAGTCACGACATGCATACACAGAGGAGTAGACAGTTCACCAGGCAGAGGGAGACATTTCATAGGTGAGAGGTTGTTTGGATAGGGATTCGAAAGCTGAATAAGAATCCTCCAGAGGACGAGGAGGTAGAAAGATGGCAGATGTATGGAGTGAGAGAGAGCAGGCTGTGTAGGAGAAAGGCTGACTGTTCATACATTTTCTGGCCCACTCTGTTCCCCTTCTCCACAGCCTCTGGCTAAAGCTGTGGAGAGTGGCAGCAGCTGCAGGCTGCAGGCTACACCCACCCTGCTGGAGCTCTCCTTTCTCTCTCTCACACACCTGTCTGTTGGAAAGATGTGAGGCAGGCCATAAAGCTCTGTGGCACTGGGGCAGACAGGAAATGGTGGGGACAGTCTTTCTGGGCACTGGAACCCGACACCTGCTCTATTTCCGTCCCTCTCAGTGGCATCGTTCAGCTCCCAGCATTGCTGAAGTGGGAAGGCCAGCCACTCTTTCCTGTCTGCCTGAGGCTCTTAGAGCCTTGTGGTAAGGCCCCGAGGGAGGGCTCCCTCCCTGTTGTAGGAAGAGTCTGCCAGATGTCTTCCTCCTGGCAACAGAGGGACAAAGGTACTCAGGGTCCCACTGGCTCCGGAGGGAGGGTGCCTGGCCTATCTGCCCTCTGCAGGAGGAACCGTGTGTCCCTTGCCCACGGGCTTTGTCTGCCAAGACCATGAGCCTAACTTGCCCTAGCCTGGCTCTGGGAGGAAAGCCAGCATGGCAGGGACTAGGCTGGTATCATCTGTGCTTGTCTGAGAGCCTGGAGCTTTAGAGTCCCCAAGCCTAGCATTTCTCTCACTAGAGGTACCAGTGCCAAATGGCAGGGATCCTAGTGTGACCTGTTCAGTGCTAGAATGTGACATATGACATGCAGTTTCATCTGAGGAATGAAACGTGCTTTCTGGTTCCTGCAGAAACAGATCCCTCTGCAATCTGGGCACCTGCTTCACCTCAGAGACCCCATGCCTAGCCTAAGAGGATGCCTCTATAGTCTGATCTTTGCCCGGGTCTATATTGGACGTAAGGGCAACCTAGATTAAAACTAATTTGACCACATATCCGTGTCTATAAACTTGGCTATGTGGAACCTCCGCTTTCCTCTGTGTACTCTCCCACAGGGCCAGGGCCCATCTCCTGGCCCAGGCTGTTCCTCAGTCTCAGATGCATGTGCCTGAGTATGGGTGTCACTCGTTGTTGGACTGTTGAGGACTGGCTGGACTCCTTGTTTACTGGTGGAGCATGGAGGGTGGAGCGTGAGCCACACATCCCGTGCTCCATCTCATCCTGATGTCCATTCATGAACATGCCTAGATCCCCTGTGAACACGCATCCATCATAACTGGAGCAGGTCAGTAAGTTGTGTAAGTTTCTCTAATGTGTACATATGTATGTATCTATCCTTATGTAAAATGCAGTCTCTGTGTGTGTGTGTGTGTGTGTGTGTGTGAGAGAGAGAGAGAGAGAGAGAGAGAGAGAGACAGAGACAGAGACAGAGAGAGACAGAGAGAGACAGAGAGACAGCTTGTCTGAGATGGACCTTCTGCCCACTCTGGAGGGAAGGGGGGTAGCCTAGTCTCCTTTCCTTTAGTGTTACCCAGCACTGGGCTGGTTCCTGACTGAGAAAGTAAATGTAGGGTCTCTAGAATCATGGAATCGCCCCACCCATGGTGATGTTCTCCTAACTTCTCTGGGTTTTGTGACTTCAGCTCTGAGTTCTGCCTGGGGCCTCACTTCTCTTTGAAAAGTTAATTTCTGCAAAAGGCACAAGAGAAAGTCCTTATCAATCCGGACAGTGATGGGTGCCAATCTAATACCATCACCTTGGCCTGAGTCAATCTCTTCCTGGCTGCCCACGCCTGGCTGTTACCGTCTTGGGACAGAGGGCCCCAGGGAGGGGTTCCTGGCTTGGTGTGGGCTGTTCCTAAGGCCTGGGTCTTCAGAGGACTTCAGTGCTGGCCATAATCCCCAGGCCATGTTGAAGGTACCCTCTGGGGCCTTGGAAGTGATGGAGGGACAGTTGCCCAGAGCTCCCCGCTTCTCAACAAGTCTCTGGATGGGCAGGGGATCCCTTGTGGGGAAATTACCAATTTAAATAGGAAATGCAAGCAATTTGGATGGAACCCCAGGATGGCAGTTTGAGAGCTCATTCGCTGCCCCGTGGGGGTTTGATTACAACCAACTTGGCTGATAACATGCAGAGAGGGCCAGAGAAATGGTTTCCAAGGAAACTCAGATCTGTGTAAGCCCCTCTGGCTCAGGTAGGAGCCAGGGCTGGCTGGGAAATCAGAGGTTGTGCTGGGTCCCGTAGGTTCTCCATTCTTTGTGAGCCACCCGCCATGCGCCCCAACTGCCCACTCAGCCCCTACCCTGTGCCTCCAGATTTGGCCTGCATTTCCATTTCTGACCATGCTGCTTTTTTCTCCTTGGTCTGTTTGTTTCCTCAGCCTCTTTATTATCTCAGACTAGGTCTTTGCAGACTTAAGCACTTGGGGAAGTTGGACAACAGTGGTTTAAAAAAATGTTTTTATACCAGTTGTCACTATTCATGTAACAGCCACATCAGTCCAGAAAGCTAATGAGTTTATTTCTCTTGATTGCCATTTTCAAAGCAACCTTATGAACTAGGTATTCACAAACCCTCTCGTCTTTTTTATCTGAAACTACATTTCCCATCATTCCCTGCAATCAGGTCATGTGATTGTTCTGGCCAATGGAATATGGGCATGTTGGGCTCCCGAAGAATGCCAGGAGTGATTTTCTATATACACACTTACTCTTTTTCCTTATGGGATGTTGCAGAAACTCCAGTGGAGCACTCGGGCACTGGACTGAACTCTGTATAACTCTGTATAACCATGGCTGACTGCCCCTCCGCTTCCATTCGCCTTCATTGGGCTGTAATTTTAAGTTTATTAAGCCACTGAGATTTGGAGAGTTGATTATTAGCCTACTGCCTAGTCTGCAAGAGGCAATTGTATCGTTTTCCTAAGGATTAAATGACCCCCGCCCCCCTGCATGTACTGCGTGCGCACCCATGTATGTATGTATTGTGTGTTTGCATGTGTGTGTTCGAGGTGTGTGTGTGTGTGTGTGTGTGTGTGTGTGAGTAAGGAGGCCAGAGGCTGACTTTGAGTCTTTCAATTGCTCTCCACCATGTTTTTTTGTTTTGTTTTGTTTTGTATTTTAAAGAAAGAGTTTCTTTCAGAACCTGGAACTCATCATTTTGGCTAGGAGCTAGGCTGGTCAGCCAGTGAGCATCTGCCTCCAGAGTTGGGATGATAGATGCAGCTGAGCTCAGATCCTCATGTTTGTAAGAGCCACCTCTCTAGACTGATAACTAAGTAACCTCTAATACTACTCAGCAATAAAGAGTTTTTTGTTTTTTTTTTTTTGTTTTTGTTTTTGTTTTGGCAAGATCTTGTAATGCTTGGGTGGGCCTCAGACTTGCTATGTAGCTCAGACTATTTCTGAACTCCTGATCCTCTTGCCTGTCTCCTGAGTACCACCATACTCAATGTATAGATGTAAAATTGAGCTCATGTTACATCTTTTCCACTCAAGCAGCCTAACAGGGCAACTGCATGACCATAACTGCGGTATGGTCAGAGTTTTGGCCTCCATCTGTCTCCTGAGGAGCCCCAGAGAGAGCCAGAACGAGGCTGGGAACTGAGGGAGGTGGCTGTGGAGGGCAGGTGTGTGTAGAGAGGCATCTTCCAGCGCTGCAGGGAGGTGAGCTTCAAGGAAGGGGTGCCAATCGTGGTGCCAGCCAGGTGGAGGGTGGAGGAGGAAGAGGGCTGGGAAGAGACCATTAAATTTAATGACTTCCATGTCAGCTCCAGCTGAGTGATGGGGCGGATGCCAGACTGTGTGGTTTGGAGCACAAGTCGGTGGCTGTGTTGGTGAATGAGAGGAGAGCTAGAGACAGGCAGAGGGAGATGGGGAGAGAGAGATGGACACACAGTGCCCCCTTTCTCCCCCAAAAAGGATCAGGAGAATCATGACCTGCTTGGGTCTGCTCGACTCTCCTGTACATTTCTAGAGCTGAACTGATGGCTGACGGGAAACCGTAGAGGAGAGGGCCTGGGAAGATCCACCGCAAGGCCCGACACTCGCTGGGCTGCAGAGCCATCGCCTGACTGGAGGAGCGGCCGCTGATGAGTCGTGGCTGGAGGAGAAACTGAAACCCTTTGGGCTTTGGGAGATCATCATTTAACCAGGGCACGATGTTACTCAGATAAGCCTAGGTGAGGAATCTGTATAGAAAAGACAGAGTCTTTACACCTGCCTCAACTTCCTGGAACCTGGGAGGAAGCCTTAGTTCCGTAAGTACAGATGTCCATCTTTTTCTTCCTTTGTCAAAATCTCCTGAGTGTTGGGAAGAACATCACAGTTTAGCCTTGGGCAGAGTTAGAAGGCTCCCTCAAAGCTGAGTGTGGCTAATTCCTTAGTTTAGTTTGTTAAGGGTTTTTTTTTTTTCTTTCAGAACATGTATGTTTTATTTTTGAACAGCAACACACAGACGTACACAATACACAGTGTAACTTGGTCATATCCAACCCTAGTCTTTGCCTTCCACTCGTGCTCCGTTCTTCAAGTACATCCTCTCCCACCTTCTCGTTCTTCTCTTCTACCCTTCTTTCTTATAACTGAGTTCAGTTAGCACTGCCTGCGTGTACAAGTGTGAGATCACCCTCGTCTACCTGGGGCCACAGCTATGAAGAAAATGATGTTCCCTTCCCCAGTAGCCATCAGTTACCAAGAGGAGGGGTGGGGCCCTAGGATCTCCTCCTCCACCCACACCGCAATGCCAACTACTTTGGTCTTGTGCAGGTAGCCACAGCTGCTGTGAGTTCATGAATGCAGTGTCTATGTCATGCCCAGGAGACAGTGTTACACGGCACTCCACCCCACCCTCCGGCCCTCCCTTACATTCCTTTACCCCCATCTTCAAAATTCCCTGAGCCTTGAGAGCATTCATTTCCATAGTTCTTCTCAAAAGGAAGAATATAACTTCCAGAAAACACGGAAGTGGTTTGCATGAGATATGATTGATTTTCCCCTTTCCATGGGCTAGAGTCGGAAGTGCAGACGGTGAGCCAGCTGTGGTGTGTGGAGCACAGTAAGACCTTACGGGATTGCTGAGCTGGTAGCTAGGAGAGGGATCCAGCCCTTGTGACTATGGAGAAGGGCCTCTTCTGCTCTGGACTGGCCCTCCCTTTGAATTGTTATATGGGTGTCAGAGGTTCAGTCCATTATCATCAAGATGGGAGCATGGCAGCGTCTAGGCAGGCCTGGTGCAGGCAGAGCTGAGAGTTTTACATCTTCATCTGAAGACCGCTAGCAGAATACTGGCTTCCAGGCAGCCAGGATGAGGGTCTGAAAACCCACACCTACAGTGACACACCTACTCCAACAAGGCCACACCTACTCCAACAGGGCCACATCCTCTAATAGTGCCACTCCCTGGGCTAAGCATAGATAAACTGCTACAATGGGCAAGAAAGGAAATATCCATTTGAGCCTTAAAATGCTTTTTTGTTTGGGGGTATTGGAAAGGCAGGTTGGCCTGCAGCTTAATTTACACTCCTCTCTGTCGCCATTGGTGTCTCTCTGTCCACGGTGCTTTTGACATTTAGCCATGGCCCTCGCCCTTATCTGTTCCCGCTCTTTCCTTACTCCCATAGTCAGGATCCCTCAGTGTCCACCCTGCATTCAGAACTCCCTCTTCACTTCTCTTGTCTTCCAAAGATCACTTAGCCCCCGCTGGGATCTGTCTTCCACACCACACTTCTTTCTGTCTCCTGACCGTGCACATCCCTGGATCAGTTCCTTCTTCTTAATGAGTTTATACCTCACCCGATGACACCAGATTTGTCCCTAGTTCCAGACACGAGTTTTCTGCGTTCCATGGATCAGCCCAGGGAATCTTGCACTGGGGTACAAGACTCTGGTGACTCTGGGGGCCTCATGCCCCAAGTGACCTCAGTTCATCAAGTGACCTCAGTTCATGTTAATGAGCATGTTGGGGCTCTGCATGGTAAAACTCCAAGTCTCAGTGGCTTAAGCAAGGAAACTGGGCTGTGGGTATAGCTTGATGGTGGGGCTGTACTCTACAGGGCGTGTCCACGACCCTGGGGTTGAGCCTCTCAGCACTACAAAGACAGTAACAGTGAAACCAGGTTGATCTGGGCGGCTCAAGCCACTCGATGATTCAGTGACGTCACCAAGGGACGTGTCTTATTTCTCATTATATTCTCTGAGAATTACCTTACTCTGAGCTTTTTGAGAATGGCTGTCAGGAGCAATCAGGATATCATTTCTTCCTCCTTCCCCTTTTAATCAAGAGATAGTTCTCTTCTCTCCCACAGCTGGTGGGCCCAGAAGCAGTCAGTAGGTACTTTCCTTTGAAATGGGTCAACTCATGGCCTCTTCACCAAAGAAATCTTGAGGGGAAATAGCATATACCCACTGACTTAGACTGCCCCAAACCTGTCATCAGCATGGGGTGAGCTACCACAATTGGGTTATATGGTCAGGGCCCACCCTGGATCTGGAGCAAGTCCTTCAGTGTGCATTTCTGTGACAGATGGCAGAAGGGTTGAATGGATGTTGGGCAATCAATTATAATGTCAAGTCCAATATAACATTCCAACTCATCACGCCTATTCATCTCACTCAAGCCCCACTTCCGCCTGTACTTTCTGTCTCGGCTAATGGTCCCACCATTAACTCCACTACTCAGACCACGAAGCAGAGTCATCCTCGACTCTCTCTCTGTTGCCCCCACTCAGTGATTGCTCAATCACCAAGCTCCAGTAATTTGATCATTTCTGAACCCCTCTCATATCTGCTGTCGCCACTCGAATAGCTTTTAAATTGGTTTCCTTTCTCCAGTTCCAACACCCTCCAAAGCACCCTCCCCGCGGCTTTCAGAATGAGCTTTCTAACATGCAAATCTGATTTCTTCTTGTTACCCTCTTTGAACTCCTCCTTGGCTTTATATCATTTCTACAAGAAAACTCTTCCCACGTGGTTGGGGGCTAGGAAGGATTAAATTGCCTTATGCTGGCTCCTAGCAGTATCGATATAGGATGCTCAGTGCTGAGCGTGCGATGGAAGGGCTGTAAGCCCAGGATGCCTGAAATTTGTAAGGCTCAGGATTATTCTGGCTGGATGAGATGGTCTGGCTTTAGTTGTAGATTGCTGTCTAAGAGGGCAAAGCGAAAAGTTAGCCGATCTTGGTTGGGTTTGAATCCAGACCTGCTATTGATGTCTTTAGCCTAGATATCCCCTTTTGTAAAGGAGAACAATGTTGCTCTAACATGACCTAACAACCGTCTCAGTGGTAGATTCAGAGTTTGGAAAGTGGATGCTCAGAAGGCACCCAGTCAGCACTTGGTAAATACATTACAGGCTTCAGTCGTTTTTCTGTTACTAATGAATCAAATTCCAATATTTAAAATGGGGTGAGGTATTTATGAGTACTTCTCTTATTTTACAACAATAATAATTCCATAAGAATGAAATCATATGTCCTTTCCAATATGAATACATGGTTTTCTACTGATAGTGTTCAGTGTGGGATAGTTGTCTAGAGAGATGGCTCAGGGGTTAAAAGCACTGGCTGCACTTCCAGAGGACCTGAGTTTGATTCCCAGAACCCACATGGCGGCTCACAGCCATTTGTAACTCCAATCTAGCGCATCTGACACTTTCTTTTGACCTCTGTGGGTTTGAAGCACAAATTTGGTGCACACACATATGTGTAGGAAAACCACTCTCTTTTTTCTTTTAAGATTTATTTATTACTATATGTAAGGATGTTGTAGCTATCTTCAGACACACCAGAAGAGGGCATCAGATCTCATTGCAGATGGTTGTGAGCCACCATGTGGTTGCTGGGATTTGAACTCAGGACCTTCGGAAGAGCAGTCAGTGCTCTTATCTGCTGAGCCATCTCACCAGCCCAGGAAAACCACTCTTACACATAAAAGAAGCAAGCACCTTAATTGATAATAATTAATAATAATTTTTAAAAACTTTCCTTTTCATTCACTCATTGATCTGAGGGACTGAAACGAAAGGTGTGTACTACAGCACCTGGTTTATACATTTGCTTTTCTTTGTGTGTGTGTGTGTGTGTGCCACATATGTGAGGGTGCCTAAGGAAGCCAGAAGAGGATGTCAGATCTCCTGGAACTGGAGTTATGAAGCTCCTCACAAGGGTTTTGGGAACCAAACTCAGGTCCTCTGGGAGAGTAGCAGCAAGCACTCTCTCCAGCTCTTGCATGTGTGGATTGATTCCATGTTGAGATAATATTTGATATTCACCGGGTTAAATGTATGTATTATTAATATTGATTTTACCCTTTCTTTTTACCTTTTGATGTGGCTTCTAGAAAATGCACCATGACCCGTTGTGTGGCTTGGGTTATGTTTCTGTCAAGCAGGTCTGTCTGATGTAGACCCTCTGGCCTTACCTCCTTCTTAAACCTACCCCATCTTTTCTGCTCTATTCAAGTCCGTATGTTCCAACAATGTCCCACATCACTCTCTGCTTGCACATCTTTTGAATGACCTTTGGCCGAGTTCTCTGCAGATCTGCAAATCCTCCTGAGACCTTCCTTGGCCAGTACTGTCGATTCCCATGAGTGGAGTGAGCTCCCAGGCGCACAGTTGGCTGTCCCTGAAGCCTCCCTCAGGACCAGTCTCTGGGTGCAAAACTCAGTAGATCCATTGGCTGACAGGAGGAAGCACACGCTGAGAGTCCTCGAGGGGCTGGGGTGGGGCATCCTCCCTCAAACTCTCACGCTTAGCTTTCTGCATGGTGGGAGAAGGCAGGGTTGGGGTGGACTCTCCTCCGTCTCCTCTGTAGGATCTGGGAGCTACGTGATACTGGGTTTGTCTTTCGTTTTTTTGTGTCTGTTTCAAACGGAGGCAATCCCCACCTCGGAGTGATAAAGGCAAATTTAAATGGGGCCATACTATGAACTAACTGGCCAAGTGCCTGGGTACGGGCAGGTGCTTAGTAAATCTTGCCCTCCTTCCTCTTCACACTTGCTGGAGAGAGCAGGTGTTGGCAAAAGAGTAGGATTGAAGAAAGTGCCGAAGACAAAAAGGTTAAGGGTACCAAAGGAAACCTCCCAACTGCCCATTCTTTTCCCTTCCTGGTCAGGGCTGGCCCTGAGGGAGGAGACAGGGTTGGGACTGCTTAGAGCGCTGGGTTAATGAAGAACAGAGCCCACTCCGAAGCTGTCACCATTGATTCTGTCTCAGGCAGCTTGCAAGCTGCCCCAGGAATCAATGTCGGAAGGTGAAAACAAATTTCTAAAATTAGCCTGGAATACATCGCAAGAAAAACCTTCTGCGAGTCAGACAGTAATGAGGCAAACACCCGAGCAAGGTGTCAGCGCTGGAGAGGGGAGGCAGGCAGCCCACCACCGCGCTCCTTGCCACGGGGTGGGACAGCGGCCTCCAGCTGGGAAAATCTCACCCTCTGGGAAATACACACTGTCACCACCCAACGCGGCACTCCAGCACCCCAAGAGTGTTGTGTTGCCGCCATTCAGCTGTCACAGAGAGGTGACTGTGTTAAGAGTGGACTCGGAGGAGGAAGGATTCAAGCTTGGTGAATTCTATGTTGCCGGAGGGCTCATCGTGGGTTTTGAGAGAGCCTGAAGGGTGTTTTGATTTTTGCCTAGGCCGTTCTCCAGGGCGGTCAGAAATGATAGCTCACTTTGGTTTGGGAGGCTCAGACAAATGTTTTCTTCAGACACGTGTGCATGCGTTCGTGTGTGAGTGCATGTGTGTGTGTGCATGTGTGTATGACACGATATTTGTATGGTATATACATGTGTGCACAGATAAAGGTATACCAGAAGTCACTGTCAGGTATATTCCTTTTAATCTCGACCTCGTGTTTTGAAGACGGGGTCTCCCACTGACCCTGAGAGCACTGACTGCTTGGCCAATGAGCTTCAAGAATCTGCCTGCCTCCAGCACTGAGCCAATAGACCCATTTCACAGACCTGGCTTAGACACGGATGCAGGAGATCCAAACTCAGGTCCTTATAGTCGCACTTGGATGTCTTTTTCAGATAGATATCTCCCCAGCCTCCCTGCTCATTTTTCAAGACAGTGTCTGGAGGCAAACCTGACAGTCCTCACAGAGTCGTGTGTGTCTCTGCAGCCCCAGTGCCTGGGCCTCTTACTGTTCAATCTTCCCCCCACCCTGACACAGCTGACAAGCTCTGGGAAGAAAGGAAATAAGTAATACAGGAGAACCATTTTTGTGACAGGAACCGTCCTCTGGGGACATACTGTGGTGGTACAGCTGAGAGGCTTCCAGGAAGGAAGGGGAAGAGGGAGCACTTTTTTTTTTTTGATGTGGCTTCTGTGACTTGAGGATGGTATAAAGGAATTAAAGGGGGTTAGAGAGAGACATCTCAGGGGTTGAGAGGCAGTACTGCTCTTGTAGAGGCCTAGAGTTCGATCCCCACCACTGATATCAGCAGCTCACGCCTGTCTGTAATTTCAGCTCCAGGGGAAATAATGATGCTTCAGACATGCTTGGCTACCTGAATGTCCAATGTCACATACATAGACATATACACACATGCATGCATACATACATATACACATACATATATTATATTCATGCATATGTATACACATACATAAGTATATACAAGTATGCACACACACACATGTACGAGTGCATGTATACAATTAAAACTAATGAACTTTTAAAAAGGAGATGAAAAACCATCCCGGGGACTGGCATCCTATGCGACTTCTAGCGTGTTTCAGCACAGCTGGCTGACCTGGGAAGTCCCATGTCTGATTGCAGGGATTCTGGAACGTCATCCTAACCCACAGCAGCTGGAAAAGCTAGAGTTTAAGAGACTAGATGTGTGGGAGAGTTACAGACTGGGAAGGACATCCAGTGGCCTGAGTTCAGTCCCAGGAACTGATATAAAAAGCTGAGGGTGATGGCGTATGTTTGTCCCAGTGCTGGAGAACTGGCTGCTCCGGACAGCAGGCTTATTATCTGAATTGGTGAATTTCGGGGTAGTGAGAGACCCTGTCTTAATACACAAGGTGAGGAGTGCCCAGGAAACTGATAGCTGAGACTGTCTTCATGCCCTCGCATGCACATGTACACACATGTGCACCTGCACACATACATTTATGAATTCACACACACACACACACACACAGGTACCTGCATACTCATGTGAACCTGTACACACACACACACAAACACATAACACACAGAAACACACAGAGAAGATCTCCTACACTTCAAGCATACTAGAAACACTCAAGATGTTTGTTCTCAGTATCTGTCACCAAGTTGGATGCAAAATAAGCCACCTGGAACCAGATTTAAGACCCGAGTCTGGTGTGTGTGTGTGTGCACGTGTGCGCGCGTGCACATGCAAGTAATTTTTATGAGACAGTGTCAGGCTAGCCTTGAACTCACTATGTAGCCTGGACTGACCTCAGACTCACAGAAATCCTACCTCAGTGTCCCGAGTGCTGGAATTACAGGTATGAGCCACTATAGCTGGTTGAGTTTTGACTTGCCAAAGTATGGCAGAATTTCTTTTGCCAGCTTTTTTTTTTTTTTTTTTGGATTAGTTCTGTTGTGTCACTATGATCAAAGTACTCATTAAAGACAGCTGAAGGAAGAAATGATTTGTTCTGTCTTTTGTGCAGAGACTTCCTGTTCATAGTTGAGTGGCCTCATGCCCTTGTGTGGCAGGTGTGTGTGTGTGACAGAGGACAGCTGCTGCTGATACTATGGTGGACCAGAAAGCAGATAGTGAGATTAGAGTGTGCATGGTGACCTATATCTGCTAGCCACATCCTAACTCCAAAAGGCTCCACGGTCTCCCCAAACTAATATCATCATTCGGAGACCAAACATCCAAACACGAGCATGTGGGGGACATTTCAGACTGTAGTCACACGTTTTCAAATGCTAGTTGTATATGTTTGACGATGGCATTAACTTTATGAAACCTTTAGAAACTGTACACAGTGTCTGATATGCCCTCTTCTTCTTCTGGTTCATCCCTGGTACCACCCGGAAAAAATACACACTCTGATGTCTATCTTTCATATGATTTTCCAAATTTATTTTGGTGGTGGTGGAAAATCAATGATTTATTAGAGTTGGTCCATAGAGCATGGGTGGGTAGGAGTTTGTTTCCCAGAACACAGGCATGTTTCCAATAGCCACACCCCTGAATAAAAGGTCTCTTCCTCCTGTCATCAGTTATTATCTACTTAGAAATCTTCAAGGAGGGGCGGGGGCTCTTGAGACCCACCCCGATTTAGTCAGCGGTTAATTGCTGTGAAGAGATGACAAGACCATGACCACAGCATCTCTTATAAAAGAAGGCATTTAATTGGGCCTGGCCTATGGTTTGAGAGGTTTCGTCCATTATCATCATGGAAGGGAATGTGACAGTGTGCAGGGGGATATGGTGCTGAAGAAGTTGAGAGTTTTGCCCAAGCCACAGGCAGCAGGAAGAGAGAGACACCAGGCATGGGGTGGGCCCTTGACACCTAAAGTCCCACTCCCAGTGACACACTTTTTCCAACAAGGCTACATCTGTTCCAGCAAGGCCACACCTCTTAATCCTTTCAAGTAGTATTACTACTCCCTGCTGACCAAGCAATCAAAACCTATGGGCTGGTGGAGAACACTCTTGTTCAAACCACCACACATCCCCTCCAGGACAATCTTTTCTTTCTTAAAAAAAAAAAAATCTCATAGCTTTATTTGCTTTTGAATTATGGACCGTAGGCTGTTCCCAGGGCTAGGCTGTTATAAACCATGCTGGGATGGGATATCTCAGGTGACAGGACATCTTCAGTGATGTTTCAAATGTGCTGGCTCTATCAGCATGCGAACCTGAGCTCTAATATTATTAAGACGAGCTAAGTGTCACAGTTAAGTGTCACAGCTGTCACCTAAGCTCATCTGGTCTTTGAGCAGTCACTCCTTTGAAGCCAAGTTTGGACCCCAACACCTTTCTTCCTTTTTTATCTTATTGGATTCAGTCCATCAATCCAGCCCGACTAGAGCCGTCTGGATCCTGTCGATGTGTTTGTATCTGCCTGGCCTTCCCCCCTGCCCACTCCTTCCTTTCAAATCAACTGCAAATTTGGTAAACAGGCCTTTTATGTTTTCAATTAAGTCATTAATAAAAATGCTGTACAGGTGAAAGTTGAGGCTAGCGCCCTGTGGCAGGCCACCAGAGACCGTCCAGGTCTACCAACACTTCAGGGGTTCAGCTACAGATTCTCCTAATTGAGGCAGAATTCAGCTCACATTCTCCTATAAGTTTATAATAAACTTCATAAAACAAAGTCAGACCAGATGGTTCCAACATCCAGGCTCAGTCGAGAGGAACCATTCTCTGAAACAGAAGCTTGGGTTATGGATGGAGGGCTGGGCTCCTGTTGTTTCTGTTCTAACTGGGGCACTTGGCCACCTGGTCTCCTCACTGCTATCTCAGTGACCTAGGCCAAGGGCTCCCCAGGGTCACTGTTGCCCCTATCAGTCACTGACAACCCATGGGAAATGGCTGACAAAGCCATCTGATGTTTGTTGCTGAAGGGACCCAGCTTGGGAGTATGCTTCCCTTATTGCTGCACCCCCATGCAGCTCTGAGCGGCAGACAGTGTGGATGCAGGAGGCCATGTATCCAGGGCTTTGCTGCTAGGGAGCAGCCAGGTGCTAATGGGCCAGGGGCTCAGAGCCTGGCAGGAAGTGTGGACCTCACAAGGTCAAGGCAAGTCTCTCCCTTCTCTCAGATTCAGCATCTTCACCCACTCAGTGGGGAGAGGGGTCATTCACCCATGAGGGGCAGAGTATGAGGTTCATAAGACACAGTGGAGACAGCACACAGGGTGCAGGGAGACAGACGGCTTGCAAATATGCTTCATTTCATCTCGTAGAGTCAACATAAATTTAGGTCAGTCTTTAAAAATGAACAGATTTTACTTATTACTAGGCACCGGGATTCCTCTAGGATCACTGGAGGTTTGGGTAACATTGGAACCACTTTACCAGCTTCTTGCCCATGACAGTGACACAGTGAACTGTATTCCCCTCATTTGCCAAGGTCATCGCCATTCACACAGCACATTCCTGGGCTCCTAACCCTGCCAGGTTCAGGTGGTCAGCCTTAAAATGCTGGGTGTTAGGGCTATGGGCATTCACTGCCCTGGTGCATAGTTGACATGTGCAGGCTCAGGGCTGAATTGTTCAACCTGGTGTGACCCTGGTGGTCAAGTGCTGTGACTTCCACCTGGGTGTCAAGTGTTCCCTTTAAAAAATGGTGTAATAAAAGATGGTTAAAAAAATTGTCTGTTAACCTGGCGGTAGAGGTGCACACCTTTAATCTCAGCACTTGGGAGGCAGAAGCAGGCGGATCTCTGAATTTGAGGACAGCCTGGTCTACAGAGTGAGTTCCAGGACAGCCAGGGCTACACAGAGAAATATTGTCATGGAAAACCAAAACAAACAAGTAAACAAACTCAACTGACCAACCAAAAATCACTCTCCGTTGTGGTCCTTGATTAGGGTGGAGTTGTGTAGCCTGGATGACCTCCCGCAGTGGCTGGCTAAGCTGGGAGGCCAGGCTTGGGATCTGTGACAAGTGCTTAGGGAATTGTAAAGGGCAAAGAAACAGCAAACTCAGGGATGGGGATGCTCTGACCAGTGAAGTGCTGGCTGTACAAGGATGAGGACCCATCTTAGTTACTTTTAGTTACTTTCCTCTTACCATGACAAAACCCAATGACCCAGGCAACTTACAACAGAAAGCATTTAGTTGGGAGGCTTACAGAGCTCAGGGTGAGTCTGTGATCCATCACAGGGAGCAGGGAGCACGGCAGCAGGCAGGCAGCAGGCAGGTAGCAGGCAGGCAAGCAGCAGGCAGCAGGCAGTAAGCAGCAGGCAGCAGGCAGCAGGCAGGCAGGCAGGCAGGCATGGTGCTAGAGCAGTAGCTGAGAACTTATATCTGATCCATAAGCAGGAGGCAAAGAAAAGAGAACTAACTGGGAACAGTGTGGGCTTTTGAAACCATAAAGCCCATCCCCCAGTGACATACCTCCTTCAATAAGGCCACACCTCCTAATCCTTCCCAAATCGTTCCACCAACTGCTGACCAAGAATTCAAATGTATGAGCCTGTGGGGTGGGGGTGGGGCATTCTCATTCCAAATACCACAGGAACCCTAAGTTCAGGTTCCTAGCACACACATAAAAATCAGATATGGCAATTTGTACCTATAATCCAGGTTTTGGGGAGAAGGAAACAAAAAGATCCTTAACGTTTCAGATGCTACCATTGACCTCTGACCTCCTCATGCCTGTGTACAGTCATATACCTGCCCCTATATGCATGTATGTATACTACCCTTCAACCCCCCACAAAACCAAGTCTATCAACCATCTTCTAGCCCCAGCACCCAGGTACCATTTTTCTGGAGACTATCTAGGGGTGTCAGCACAGGACACCTGCTGGAGACAATGGAAATGATGCCACTGTTAGAGAGGCAGCTTTCCTGATGTGGTGTGACGAGCCTTCACCTCTCCATGTCCACTTCATACCAAGGGTCCCTGTGGGCTGACACATCAGTCACAGCTTGCTTTCTTCTTTCTTCTCTGAGAAACCAGAACCAGTGGGTCTCAGAGGATTATAGGCAAGTACAGCCTCACTGGGCAGCCAGTAGCAAGCAGGAACTTAGCTCTAATGGAGAGAAGCCCCCAGCTTTCTGGAGCTATAGCAGCCCTTTGCAGCCCTTCCTGGGCGGTGGGGATGGGGGCCATTGTTGCTGTGTCTGCCTGTCCAGTGATTGAGAAGCACCGGATAGTAAGCCAGCTGCCTTCTGTCTGCTGCTTTGGCTCAGAGCTCAGGCCCGTTGTATACATGTGTAACTAACTTGGCTGAGTGTGCCGAGCTGATTTCTAAAGCTGCCTTCTATTAACACGTTCTACTCCGTGCTGGAGATGTCTCTTCTCTGGAACTGGAGGTGGAAGGAACTCCTGACATCTGCCTTTGGAGTTGTTACGATCTTGCCATTTGTCTTGTTGTGAGGCCACTAACTTGACATCCCTTGATTTCTGTGCTTCCTTCTTAGGGTGAGGACGATTGCTCCTTGTTCCCTATCTTGATAGGTCTCTGCCAGTTTATCCAATGTCATCTTTCCTTCTGCTCTGGAGTCCAGTGCTGACACCATGATAGAACTGAGGAGCTAAAATCACCTCATGTCTGAGGAGTTAAACATTGCTACCGTTCTGCTAGAGGTGAAGCTGTGTCTCGTGCCCAAGGTCAGGGTTGGTCCCCTTAAACCTGTGGACCAAACTTGGTTTGCCAACTTTTTTTTTTCTTGTAATTTTTTTTTTTTTAGTAAGTGTGTGTGCATGTGTGTACATGCTTCTGTGCATATGAATTTGTGTGTGTTGTATGCATGTCTCTGTGTGTATCACTCATGTGTGTATGAATGTGTGTGTGTTATGTGCATGTCTTTGTGTATGCATGTATATATGTGTGTGTATGTATGTGTATGAGTGTGTGCGTATTTATGTGTGTGCAGGTGTGTTCTTTCCACGGGGCAGATGTGGAGGTCTGAGGACAACCTTGGGTATAGCTCCCTGCCTTCCTACCTTGCTTGAGGTAGGGTTTTGTGGCTGTTCACCACTGCATATGCAGGATAGCTGGCTCAGGAGCTTGTGATGAAGATTCTTCTTGTTCCTCCCAATATCTCCAACAGGAGAACTGGAATTACAGATACGTGCTAGCATGTTTGGTTTTACATGACTTCTGGAGATTCGAACTCAGGTCCTCATGCTTCTGTGGCAAGTGCTCTACCTATTGAGCCATCTGTAAATGAAGTTTGTTGGGACCCAGTCACTTCACTTGCTTATGCATCGTCTGTGGCTGCCTTTGCACTGTTGCGGAGAGCAGGTGGCTGCAGCAGGGACCGAGAGTGTTGGCTTTCTCATCATTTCCAGCAGCAGACCCTTCCTGCCTCCCCATTTCCAGGACTCATGATGAGATAGCCCTTTCTTTCTGGGTCAGGTTAGTATGAGCCTACGTTCTCCAGACTTCTTCTCTGTTCATTGCTAGGTGTCTCCAGGGATCTGTCTGAATTTCCTCCTCCTGCCTTGTTGTTGCTCTAACCAAATGCCTGACAGGAACCAACCTAAGGCAGAAGAGCGTATTTTGGCTGACAGCTGGAAGGGATGCCTCTCACCACGGAGGGAAAGGTATGGCAACAGGAACAAGGTCACATCACATCGCAGCCACAATCAGGAAGTGGAGCCAAGATAGGAAGTGAACCCGGGCTAAGAAATCTCAAGGCCCAACTCTGCTTCCTCCAGTGATGTTCTGTCTAAAGTTTCCCACAGCCTTCCAAAAACAGTGCAACCACCTGGGGCTCAAGTGTTCAGACACATGAGCCCACAGATGACATTTTATATTC